>NC_081316.1:57796100-59046100 GCF_026419965.1 Kogia breviceps
ATGTCATGATTTTTGGTTTTTTGGTCTATCTACCCTGGTCTAGTCTGTCCGTCTTTTTCATTGATATATCCCCAAGATCTAGCACAGGCCTGGTACATAGTTGGTGGGCAAGAAATGTCTAGTGAGTGAATGAATGAATAAATGATGAAGTAAATAAATGAAAAAAAACAACTTTTCAGTGTTTAGAGCAGGGTTCAAATAGAAACCAAGAAGCTATGGCATCACTATCCAGGAGAGAACAAAGGATATTTGTCCTGATGCATCAAGAGCCCAGGATGACATACTCAGCATTCTTCTAGAGTCAACAACCTTTCAAGATCCTTTTCCCTTCTGAATAGTCTGACCAGTTACTGAGGGATAAAGAGCAAATGTGGAAATAGTCCACCTATACGCAATGGGCTCCTTTTGATGTACTAATCAGAGATGGCCTGAAATGCTTGGTTATGGGCAATTAAGGATGACTGGCCTTTGAGACCCAGCAGTTTGTTCTTGAAATAATGATGGTTGTGTGGGAAGAGAAGTTGGAGGGTGGCTTCCTGGTTGGGGGCAAAGTACACTGTGTGTCCCACTCATTTCTCCATTTATTTTATTATTATTATTTGTTGGAGAGCAGTTTTACAGCAAATTCAAGTCAGGTTTAAAGGGAAAAAGAAACCACAACAAAGAAAAATGCAATTTAGAGGGAAGAGGTTGGAGGGGCAGAGGGCCAATCAATTTCATGAGGAGGGGGAGCCACTAAAGGCCAAGCATATCATGTACATGACACCACTGAATCTTTATAATAACCTTTCATGGTAAGTATTTAGTTCCCATTTAACAGATGAAGAAATGGGGGTTTAGAGATATGAAGAATTTGTTCTAGTTCACACAGAAAGTAAGCAGCACCTTGATTCAAACCTTGATCCCTCTGATGTCAAGCTCATACATTTCCCACCATAACTGGCAGTCTGCCCCCTCTTCCTCCAAACGAACAGTCCTGGACCCCCAGAGCTTTGCACCTGAGATGATCACCCCAGAGTTCCCTCTACAATGCTATTTTATGATGTATTTATTTCCATTCTCAGTGACTAGCATAGCACCTGGTACATAGCTCACTCTTCAATAAAGGTCCATTGAGTAAAAAATAAAAGAATGAACAAATGAACAAAGGAGATGTCTTAAACAATATAGCTTCCCTGTGAATCACATGTTGAGAACCAAAAACACTTAGTTTCCAGGGGTCTTCCTCCCCTGTGCAGTTCTCTAGGGAAAGGATGTCTCTTTAAGAATAGCACAAAAGACCTGGCAAAAAGAGGCTGCAGTTAGTCTGCTTCCTCTGCCTTGATCTGGGCAATACTCTGGTTATAAAGTCTGTGGGATTATCTTCTGGTGGTATAGTAGCTGCCAATAACAATAAATGCCAGCAACATTTACTAAGCACATACTATGTGCTAGGTAGGCACTGTGCTAAGCCCTTTCCATTTTTTACTTTATTTAATCCTAAAAAGTCTGAGAAAGAGACGTAAATCTATTATCTCATGTCACAGGTAAGGGAAAGAAAGTTTTGGCTTGACTATAAAATTTAACTGCCAGAGAGGGAGGGATAAATTAGGAGATTGGGATTAACAGACATACACTACTATACATAAAATATATAACCAACAAGGACCTATTGTACAGCACAAGGAACTATATTCAATATTTTATAACAAACTATAAGGGAAAGGAATATATATATATCACGGGTTCGATCCCTGGTCGGGGAACTAACACAACATTGTAAATCAACTATACTTCAATTAAAAAAAAAAAATCAACACCAATTTGTGAAGCAAGTATTTTAAAGTGCCTACTTTTCTCTCTCCTTTCTCTCCTTTGTTTTCCTTCTAAGATGTAAAAATATAATGCCTTTAGAAACTCAATTGTTTGAGAAGAGAGGCATCAGGAAAAGATTTGCCCAGTCAAAAGACTCAAGAATCTGTAAGACATTGTATTTGCCGTGAAAAAGTGGCAGGACAGGGTTGCTCTCAAAAATATGCTGTGTCGGGCTTCCCTGGTGGATCAGTGGTTGAGAGTCCGCCTACCGATGCAGGGGACACGGGCTCGTGCCCCGGTCCAGGAAGATCCCACGTGCCGCGGAGCGGCTGGGCCCGTGAGCCATGGCCGCTGAGCCTGCGCGTCCGGAGCCTGTGCTCCGCAACGGGAGAGGTCACAACAGTGAGAGGCCCGCGTACTGCAAAAAAAAAAAAAAAAAAAAAAAGCCCTGATTTGAGTCCCAGCTTTATAGTTGACTAGTTTTGGTTGTTATTAACCTTGAGGAGCCTCAGCTTTCTCACATATGAAATGGGGGTAATACAAAACTGTTCCCCATAGGCTTGTACTAAGAATCAAAAGAAGGAATGTGATTTGGATAGAGTGAACCCATCTATAAATGCTGACTTTTCTTCTGTTTGGAGATGTGCTGGGCTTCCCCAGAACTCTCAAAGGTCAGGGTGTACCATGTAGTCCCAGAGTGTCCCTTGTCATCAGAGCTGGTGACAGTTAAGTTTGTGTCCAGGATTGGACACAATAGTACTGCGACTATTAGCTATTTCTGTGTAGAGTTTTAGTTCTTCCTTCTTATACAGACATTTGTTTACGGCAACAAAGAGCTGGAGACAGGAAGGTTTCTGAAGCACCAGGACTTGGGTTTCAGAAAGGGTATTATATTCAGAGCATTAAGAAGTGGGGTGAAAGATAGTCTGAACATGGAATATTTCTCTATTATGTCTTCTTTAATATCTCTGAATAAAGTTTTGGTCTTCTCTCTAGAGATAGACACATCTTTTGTTAGATTATTCCTAGGTACTTGTTATATTTAATGCTATTATAAGTTGTCCATTTCAGATACTTTTAAAAACTATTTGTGGCTGGTATATAAAAATGCAATTGATTTTTATAATTAGTCTTGTATGCAATAAATTTCCTAAGCTCTTATTAAGTCTAATAATTTAAATGTAGTTGTTTTTCAGGGCTTCCCTGGTGGCGCAGTGGTTGAGAATCTGCCTACTAATGCAAGGGACAAGGGTTCGAGCCCTGGTCTGGGAGGATCCCACATGCCGCGGAGCAACTAGGCCCGTGAGCCACAACCACTGAGCATGCGCGTCTGGAGGCTGTGTTCCACAACGAGAGAGGCCGCGATAGTGAGAGGCCCGCACACCGCGATGAAGAGTGGCCCCTGCTTGCTACAACTAGAGAAAGCCCTTGCACAGAAACGAAGACCCAAGACAGAAAAATAAATAATAAACTCCAACCCCCCCCCCAAAAAAAAAAATTAGTTGTTTTTGGATTTCCTTTCTTCCTTTCCAATCCTTAACACCTTTATATTTCTTTCTTGCTTTACTGTGCTGGCTAGGAACTCCAGGACAATGGTGAAAAAAATAAGTCTTTTATTCTTGATTTCAAAGGAAAATTTTTCATTTTTTAAACATTAAGTATTACATACTCTAAAAAGTTATCCTTTATCAATTTAATACAGCTTTTGCTTCCTAAAGCATAAGTTTTAAAAAAAATAGATATCCTTTATCAGCTTAAGAGGTTCTCTTCTAGGGACTGCCCTGCTGGTCCAGTGGATAAGGATCCGCCTTCCAATGCAGGGTGCGTGGGTTCAATCCCTGGTCAGGGAACTAGGATCCCACATGCCGAGGGGCAACTAAGCTTGTGAGCACGCCTCAACAAGAGAGCCCACGTGCTGCAAACTACAGAGCCCACGCGCTCTGAAGCCTGCGTGCCACAATTAGAGAGAGAAAATCCACACGCCACAACTGGAGAGAAGCCTGCTCACCACAATGAAGACCCTGATGCAGCCAAAAAACAGAAAAAAATAAATTCTAGTCCCAGTTTGGTAAGGTTTTCAGTTTTATGAATGGATGTTGAATTTTATTAAAATATTTTCTGCTTCTATTGAAATGACGAAATGTGTTTATCCCATCCATCAGTTAAGGTATAAGTTACATTTTGATTTTTAAAAATATTAAACCAAACATATTCCTGATATAAATACATGGTTATAATGTACATTCTGGGTTTGGTTTGCTAGTATTTTAAGATTTTTGTATCCATATTAAAAAAAATGAAATCAGGGACTTCGCTGGTGGTCCAGTGGTTAAGAATCTGCCCTTCCACCGCAGGGGGTGTTTGTTCAATACCTGGTGGGGAAACTAAGATCCAGCACGCCATGCCACATGGCCAAAAAAAAAAAAAAGAAAGAAAAAAAAGAAATCGGCCTATATATCCCATTTATCTTTGCAAAGTGGGTTTTACCACCTTTAGTTGTGACTCCTAAGAAGTGAATAACTGACCAGTGTCATATGTAGATAGTTGGTAGCTATGCCAGTAGTGGAAATCAGGTCTGTCTGAATACAAAGCCTGTTTGTCTCCTCTAAGCCACATAGCTTCCGTGAACACTTATCAAGGCTTCAAAACCAATTGCCCAGCTCCTAAATGTTTTGAAAACATAAGATTCAGAGAAGGAGCATGATTAAGGGTAATAGCAGCAAATAGTCTTGGGAGGCTGTGCTAATATTCTGATTCACCAAAGTGAAGGAGAAATAATTCATCTGCATTTGAGGAGAAAATGTGAAGCTAAAAGCCTAAGTAGCTATCCGTGCAATTCCATAGAAATCAACTTTGCAAATAAGCATAAAAAAGAGAGAAAACACATCAAAAAGTTGCTAGATCAAAAATATTACACGAGGGCTTCCCTGGTGGCGCAGTGGTTAAGAATCCACCTGCCAATGCAGGGGACAGGGGTTCAAGCCCTGGCCTGGGAAGATCCCACATGCCGCAGAGCAAGTAAGCCCATGTGCCACAACTACTGAGCCTGTGCTCTAGAGCCCGCGAGGACAACTACTGAAGCCCCCATGCCTAGAGCCCGTGCTCCGCCACAAGAGAAGCCACCACAATGAGAAGCCCATGCACCGCAACGAAGAGTAGCCCCCGCTCGCCGCAAGTAGAGAAAGCTCCCGCGCAGCAACAAAGACCCAACTCAGCCAAAAATAAATAAATAAATAAATAAAATTTAAAATATATGACATTAGATCATTCAAAAGCCAAGGGTAAACCACATTATAGAAATTCAATTCCTCAAGATAAAAATATGGCTCCAGCTAAATACTGCAATGTTCAGAAAATGTGTTAGAGTGAAGGAAGCTATTGATTATATATAGGCTAACTCGAGGGAGAAATTGAAAACCCACATTTCAGCTCTTGAATTTGAATAAACAAGAGAAAAACATCAAGATGGAGGAAGGATTCCCAATGCAGCATAAAAAATGTATTCATACTTATTATATCTTTATAAAACTTAGTGAAATGCGTTCACTTGATTTAGCAGCACAGTGTACAAGACACTGTAGGGATGGTATCTTCATTCCTTGAGGTGTCCCCAGGGTGTCTATGAAAATCTTTGGAAACCAGAATGTAAATCCTCACAGTTTTCACACTTTACCTGAAGTACTTTAACAGCTATTGCTCACAATATTTCCCATAAAAGTAATCGTCATCTTTAAGTTAATGAGGTTAATCACCCTTTTTATTGTATATAATGAGCCAGGCACTGTGAATAATTTCTCTCTTCCTTCTCTGGGTTCTTGTCAAACCTTCGTTTTAGTCAGGGTACACTAACTGCTGTAACAAACAGTCACATCTCAGTGACTTAACACGAGTTTATTTGTGACTCAAATCAGAATCCAATGGAGGTTGCAGGTGGTAGGGGGAGAAAGAGAGAACCCCTTGCATAACGATTCTGCTGGATCCTCTGATAGATGAGGGAAGAGAGCATTGAGAATTGCATGGGAAAGCTTCATGGCTCAGGTTTGGAGGTGGTGTTGATCACTTCTGCCCGTATTTCATTGGCCAGAACACAGTAACGTGGTTGCAAAGGAGGCCAGGAAATGTAGTCCTTTTACTTGCCCATGTTTTGATGAACAACCAGTTAGTCTCTACCACACTAGTAAATCGGGAAGATTAAATGAATTATTGTAAAGAGTTTAGCTCGGGGCTTGCCTGGTGGCGCAGTGGTTGAGAGTCCGCCTGCCGATGCAGGGGACACGGGTTTGTTCCCCGATCTGGGAGGATCCCACATGCCGCGGAGCGGCTGGGCCCGTGAGCCATGGCCGCTGAGCCTGCTCTTCCGGAGCCTGTGCTCCGCAACGGGAGAGGCCACGACAGTGAGAGGCCTGCGTACCGACAAAAAAAAAAAAAAAAAAAAGTTAAAAAAAAATAGAGTTTAGCTCAGCATCTCTGAGCACACAGTGACAGTTCAATAGCAACATGTTAAATTCTTCTCAGTGAGGTAGGTACTGGTGTTAATCATCCTCATTTCAGAGATGAGAAAAAGACTACAAGTGGTTGCTTTCCCAAAACTGCATGACTAGAAAATAGTGGAGCTGGGATTAAAACTAAATAGCTCTGACGAGGTCTGTTTTCTAAAAAACCAGAACGTATGCTTTTGAGCCACTCAATGAATGTATGTTCTGCCTTTGTACAGACAGACCACACTCTCAAAGGTTCAGCTATGCTCTGCATTTCTGATTTCCGGCAAAGTCATGTCATAGACTTTCCATTTGTCATTCATAACTGAATCTGGACCAATCATTGCTAAAGATGAGATTGGGTATTCCCACTTCATTGCTGCGGGTCCTGTTGCTTAAATCACTGATCTCCAAAGTGGAGTGTGCTCACTCTAGAGGTATGCCAGACAACCCAGTGAGGTGTGGTAACAATTTCTGTAGCTTCTACGCATGTTTGTTATTCATCAGAAATAAAAATTAACCTCAATTAATATGAATTTAGCTTGGCATTCCCACACTGTCCCTATATTTGATGTTCACATATCACATGAGGTATGAATGGGGCTTCTTTCACTTTCAGCATTTAGCAACATATTGCAGTTCAAAAAAGGATTTATGGATTTTAAAAAAATCTAATTTTCACTAAATTTCACAAAATGAATTGGTTTAAAAAGATTGCTTTAAAAAACTCTTTGAGGGCTTCACTGGTGGCGCACTGGTTGCAAGTCCGCCTGCCAATGCAGGGGAAACGGGTTCGTGCCCCGGTCCGGGAAGATCCCACATGCTGCGGAGCGGATGGGCCCGTGAGCCATGGCTGCTGAGCCTGTGCGTCCGGAGCCTGTGCTCCGCAACGGGAGAGGCCACAACAGTGAGAGGCCCGCATACCACACACACACACACAAAACTCTTTGAACTGAAGATGACACATAGAAGGACAAAAATATGGCAGAATTTATACTTCTACTTAGTGTCAGTCACATTATGAGGGTAAATACAACGGTGATCTAATCAAATCTGCCAATTTGACCAAAAAAAAGAAAATCCAAAACTATTAGTGTATTTGAAATATCAATTTATATCCACTATTAATAATAAGGTATAGAATCCTAAGTATACATTGTGCCTTGTGATAAAATGATTTAATTCAACTTCATTTTATCCCTTAAAATTTTTTCTTGTATCTATATTTCATAATGGACATCTTACACTAGTAAAGTAATATACATATATTGTATGCCTAAATTAAGTGTACTTAATTTGAGATTACTGACTTAGACAAAGCCTTCCCACCTTTCTACAGTTAAGAGTTCTGGCCTGTGAACACAGCAGTGACTATAGTACCTAATGATCCTACAATAAGTGTTAGTTGCTATTACTTATATTAATTCAGTTACAAAGCCCAAGGTTATATAGATGCTTCTGATACAGACACACATCATTCATATATAACCCCCACCATTTTACTTCAAGTAACTAACATAATCTGGTCTCTCTGGAGATAGTTTCTTAGCCTGCAACAATATATTTGCTGCATTATAATGCTAGATCCACAAGGCAGTCATATTGACTTGAGGAATTCCAGAAAGGCCTCCTTCTAACCACTCTCCTTTAATGTGACTTCAGAGAACCCAGTAAGACCTCTCTTAACTCCTCCTCCATCAGCAAAAGCCTCCTACCTCATTCCTACCCAAAGCCCCACTGTTGGCATTTATTCCTGTGAAGGGGACTCGCTTCATTTCTCCCAGCCCCCTGAATTCACCTTCCCAGCTCTGGGCTTCCAAGCACCAAGTACAGTTGTCCCTTGGTATCTGCAGGGAACTGGTTCCAGGACACTCCGTGGATGCTCAAGTCCCTTATATAAAATGGTCTACTGTATAAACCTCAATAACAGCACTTTGAATATAGGTACTAGTTAATGCATCTGCCTACCTGCAGAATAACATGCTCCAGGGGGCATAAAGGCTATCTTACTCACAAACTTTGGAGTTAGTCCTGACTAGAAAAATCTTAGGCATGTTACTAAACCTCTCTCAACCTAGGGACTCATTTATAAAGTGAGAAAATACTTTATAGGGCTGCTGTGAATATTAAGTGAGACAACACATTTAAAAAAATATTTGGCTCATTTTAGGTGTTCAAAGAAAGTTCTATCCCTCCCACCGAACACACTAATAAATGCCTTTTGGTATGTTAAGTGAAAGAAAGTGAAATTAATTGTTTAAGGCTTGAGATTCTCATAAAATATGACTTTTCTCTGAGTAATAATGACTGTTTCAAGAGTGATTACTACATCTTAGGTACTGTGATATATGCTTTATACTTATTTAACCTTCAAAATAACTATATAAAGTAGATGCTGCCTTAATCCCCACTTCGCACTTGAGAATACTGAGGCATAGTAATTCATCCACAGTTGAGTGGAGGAGTCAAGTCCATCTAACTCTAGGGCCCATATTCTTTTTTAAAAAAAATATTTATTTGGTTGTGTCGGGTCTTAGTTGCAGCACGCAGGATCTTCCTTGCTGCGGGTGGGATCGTTTAGTTGCAGCATGTGTGATCTAGTTCCCTGACCAGGGATTGAACCCAGGCCCCCTGCATTGGGAACTCGGAGTCTTAGCCACTGGAACACCAGGGAAGTCTCTAGAGCCCATATTCTTAACTGCTTATTTACTACAGAGGAATACTTAAGGTTTAATACCCAATTTTCAGCCATGCTTAGGGCTGGCCCTGGGGTTTTTATTACCAAACCCAGAACAAGCTGTATATATTTGGATTTAGAGCAAACACCGCACAGGCCTTTCACAAACACTTCATGGAGACTATCCTGTTCTCTCCCCAAAAAGGCTGTGCCCTCTGAAAAGCAATGTGCATCAGTGTCAGGAATCAGATCCTTTGAAGTATACAGCCCATGAAATAAACCTGCCTGGGCTTTGGTCAATCCCTCAGCTCTGAGTCAGCAGACAGGCAAAAGGGTCAGAGGCTCAGATGTAATCAGTTCCTGGACAGGCTCAACCATACCACCTCTACCTTCCTCAATCTTTCTTATCCTTCCAACCTGATTTCACTGCAAGAAACTTGTTGTGAAACGCACTTCTTTCAGAAATTGCCCAATAACACCCCCTTAATCCTCCCCTTACTGACTCCCCGCCATGGACGGCCACATTTACTCCGTAAATGACAATAGAGATTAGAGGTAATATAACAATGGAAGCTTTGGTAGTGGATTGGAATGGAGTAGACTTTGGTGTCAAATAAGCCAGGATACAAAGTCCCGGCCTGGCGATATTGCTGGGCAAATTGCCTAATCTCTTTAAATTTCAGTTTTCTTATTGATAATTTAATGATGACAGTATTAGCAGTATTTTAGTGAGTTGTTATAAAGATTGAGAAACACATGAATGGAATGAATGTAATGCCCTTGGAGCAGCGCCTTTGCTTACAGTAAGTACTCAAATGTTAGCTATATCTGTAGCCTGGGGTGAGTGAACAGTGGAAACCCGATTACTCTTCATCCAGAAAGTTCTTGTGTAAATTAAAAAGCCACTGGCACATAGTAAGTGATCAAAATATTGATCCATTTGATCAACAAACTTTTTGTTTTCCAGCTTAATAATAATACTAGTTCTATCACAAGCCTGGATTAGATGCACTCTTGCTGTCATGTATAAAAGGGACAACACTATTGGAGATTAGGTAAACATCCAAATAGCTTCTCTAGTTAGACTGTACTAGGCCCTGAGGATTTTATATAAAGTTAGGGGCTAGATGTGTTTAGAAAGCTTTATACTTTACAAAGCATTCAGTTTTCCTTTAATCAATTTGGCCCTCACAACTTTATGGGGTAGTTATCATTCCATATTTGGAATTACTTGGAATGTTTGTTTTACACAATATTCTCCTCCAACTATGAGACAAGGACAATTTTTTCATCGTATTTCTCTACCCAGATGAAAATACAGATAAAAACACAGGCCTAAGTGTTTTAAGTGGGTTCCTGAATGGGGAGAGGTAAAAAAAAGAAATCATTCCATCTAGAAAGCCAGATATGTTACCAACATAAAACAAGCTTTGGTACAAACCTTAATTTGTAAAATTACATAGTCTCTACTTCAAAAACCTTAAAAAGATAAAGAATGTAATGCTGATCTTTTGGTTTGTACACAAATTAATGAACTTAAAAGCAAGTTGGATATAATTTCTGCTCATAAAAGGCAAAATGAACATGACTGTCAGTTAATGATCAGGAGGCATGGAGTAATTTTCTCAAATCTATAAAGGACAGATAAAGGACGGCAGCACTATACAGTACTAGAAGTACAAGTTAATGGAATATGTATTTAAGCTGCCTAAATAACCAGAGATGTTTCCAGGGCTGAGTTCTTACTCAGGTACATGAACGAGTTGCAGAGGGGCTGAAAACATTCCAAAATTATGGGTTTTGCACAAATGCAGATGTGGAAACTAGGGCAAGGAGAGGGACTTAGCTGTTTCTTTTTGTGTGTAATAGGAGAGGTGACATCCTAGATGGGTCCACAGATTTTCTAAAATCCTTAAGAGGTCCATGGATCCAGAAAATCCTTCTAGGGCATGAGTAAAATCCCTATTAATTCAGCAAACATCTGTCAAACACTTACTGTGTAGAGGCACTGTGCTTTCTGTGCCCTCATAGTGGAGAATGACATGAAAAACAAATATTCTGAACAATTCCCATGAATTCCTATTTGTCTTGTTATCAAGACAAATAGGCTCCCCTTTGTGATGTCTACCTCTATGCTTATCTCAGTGACCTAAAGAAGATAAGCGTATATAAAGTGCCTAGCACATAGTAGGCCCTCAACTGTTAGTTCCTTTCCCTTCGCGTATCAATTTAAAGCCATATACATCTTCCCCTCTCTAGTGCTACTTCTAATATTCATCGAAACGAGATCTTGCATATGGAGGAATATGTTATCTAGGATGAGGAGGAGGAGGCATGGTGTGATTTTCCCATACCTGTACACATATAAAGGTCAGCAGCACTATAAAAATCCTTAATAATGTAGGTAAAATACCCTACATTAAAAGTTCTGGCACATAGTAGGTACTGAACGAACAGTGGCTCATTAAAATTTAAAAAAAATCAATGTCGAACAGGTGAAAACCCAGAGGAAGTAAAAATAGAAGTAACACTGGTAGCTTTAATAGGTTTCAGTCATAAAATGTGAGAACTACAGGGAACCTTATATACAGTCATTCTATAAATGAGAAGACTGAGGGTCAGAGAGCTGTGTCACTAAAGCCCAATTCAGATCAGCCTTAACTGTGCTCTGCAGCTTCTGACATCAAACTACATGAAATTTTAAGGGATCATAATGCTTGTTAGAGTTTGGTTATTGTTATCTACAGATGGGTCTCTCTAGTTGAAACTGGAGGACAGAAATTCAGAAACACACACACACACACGGGTTTGTTTCTAGTTGAAGAAAACTGAAATGGACTTTAGAATACTTAATCCAAACTTTTTTATAGATGATGAAACTGAGGCCCAGAAAGGGGATGTGACTTTTTGAGAACAGGTTACTGGCAGAATCAGTACTAGAATCCCAGTTTTGTAGCTCCAGATAAAAATTCATCTTCGCATGAAGGCCTCCTCTTCAGGGCTCATCTCTTTATTTGGTGTTCCTTATCTCTGAGACCCCAGGGCCCTCATACTAAACACAAAACACACTACCCATATCTACCCTTCCATGTACACTGTTCCACTGTCAGGCCCTAATCTCCAATTCTGCCCACTGACCCCTATCCTCTTTCTAACCTAAGACACACACACTACATACACCATGCACCCTTTACCTTTTCTGAGTCCTAATTCCTTTCAACAGCTTCATCTATAAACCAAGGTGTGGATGACTAACAATGGTATAATGATTCAGCCCCTCCTTGGACATCTGTATTTCTAAAGAGGCTTAAGATAAAAGGTGCTGTCCCAAAAGACATACTTTTTTGAATTAAGAGTAGATGTACATAGACATTCAAGCATTACTTTTTGAAAAATAAAATTAATTTTTATCACAAATTATAAGAGAAAATTCGGGGGGGTGATTGAACTGTTCTATATCTTGATTGTGGTGATTACATGACTGTGCATTTGCCAAAATCTATAGAATTATACATCAAAAAGAGTGAATTGTACTATGTAAATCTAAAAATTAAAAAAGGGGAATAAAAAAGTGATTTCACAGCCCATTAATATCCTTTAGTTTTCCTGCCCAGAGGCAACCACAGTGCAATGTCTTATAATGACATTCTAGTGGTAGAAATTTAGTCACTGAGTCAGACTTATTGGGGAGATGTTTTTGGAAATGATTTTTTTAGAACTCTTAAACCAGGAAATCATCTATTCCACTATAATATTACATTGCAGCTTTTTTGACTTACAGATCTATTTTTCCACTTCTCCCCCACAAGACTTGTTAGACTCCGAATGTCATGTTCCCTGTTTAGTTACCTTGGTGTCCCCAGAATCTACCTAGTATAATATCTGACACCTAGTGGATACTCAATGAATATTTACTAAAGAAACAGAAGTCCTGTTTTAATCACAGAAGGAAATGTGAAAATAAATACAGTATAGCTCCTGGTCTCAAAGAATCTTCAAACTTGGTGGTCATGTTACCTCAATATAGTTAGTAGTACACAGACTAAGTGGGAAATAAGAGAACAGAAGGTAGGGAAAGATTTTTGTGTAGGCTGATAATGGAAGCTGTCATCTTATTTTAATGTTCTATAATGAGCATTAGTATATTGTGTGTAACAGGAGACCCTTCAATGTCCTTTCATAGAGCTGTGGTTGATGAAAAACCTGGGTGACAGGAAAAGAGACCAGATGGAGGTAGTCTATCTAAAAATGTTTTACCTAATTGCAGAGTATTTTTTTATTTTTAAAGAAACTGAGGATGGAACAGCCTTTGACGAAACTGCATCATCTTGGAATCTACAAAGAATCAGGTCCCAAAGGAAAACAATAACTAATATCACTTAAAACCAAGTCATTCTGGAAACATTTCACAGGCTTCCTTTAGAAGATAAACTTAAGTGTTACAGTAATGGCTTTATGGTCATGACATTAAACACATGATATAAAGCTCAGCTATTAACATTTTTATTCTTAAATATCAAGGCCCTCTCCGCACTGGGAATTAAGGATTCCAATTTAGTCTCCTGTCCAGGCCATCTAGGGTTTCATAAACAATGTTCTACTTCCTTCATTGTCTGTAACAGTCCACTTCACTAGCTAAAATGTCACAAAAAAATCAGGTCATAAGAGGTGATGTAAGTCAATTATTACTCAAAGGATTAAGCAATCCATCAAAGTGTTATAATTTAACAACTTATTTATCCATTAAACAATTGCTGCATGCCTAACTGCGTATGTGCCAGGCAAGAAGAAAAGAGCGTATTACCTACTGGTAACAATAACATCTGGTGGCCAAAGGCAGTTTACTGGTTTATGACCCAGTCATGTTGCAGCTTTGCGCTGAAAGGGGAGAGGTTAGAAGGTAGAATATTGTCACTGTATTTATGCTTCTAAGTACCAAATCACCTAGATGACTATTTTGGAAAGAAAATAACTACAGGTCAACAATCCCTATTGTAAACCCTTGGGACCAGGTGTGATTCAGAATTCAGAATTCCTTATAGTTTACAATGGCAATAAGGTCCATATACCGCATATTATGGAATGTCTCCAGCAGGGACTGGGGCAACATGCTGTGATCAAACAGTATTTCTGCAGTGAAGTGAATGAATGCTCACACTAAGCAGCATGGATAAAGCCTATAAATGGTTTCACATAAGTACAGGCCAAGCCAGGTTTTACTTCCCAGGTACCCAATTTCTTCATATATAAAATGAAGTTCTATTGAACTTCTCCAAGTTATGGATTGACCAACATGAATGCTGAGTCAGAACTGAAATATGTATCTGTATAATGCATTAATTTAGATATTGGTCTAGTGCTCCCCACGTGGATCAAAAGGGCTTGAAAATCACTCCACTTTCATAAACATTTCCTTAGTATAAACAATGATGTTTTTGTCTAAGCTGCTTTCCTGCCTTCTAAACAAGCTATATGAAAATATACCCATTTATATTGGTGGGTAAAGGTAGGAGAATGGGCATTTTAAAATCCTTTTAGCTGTAAATTACCAACACAAACCCCAGAAACCTTGAAATGTTTTTCTTGGAGGGCAGAATAGAAAAGATGAAAAGAATATCAAGTATTAATACATTGTGAAAATAAAGCAGAGACTGCAGCATAAACTACAGCTTACCTATATTTAAAGTTTAAAAAATATGTATTTTCAAATGAGACTTTAAAAAATGTGATTTCAATAGTTATGGAACTTCTGTTTTGTCATCAAAAGGCCTTGTTGTCACATGGTTGTTGCACCTCTTTGGGAAATGAAGGGAAAAAACTACATTTGTAGTCTTGGCCAAATGGAAGCTACTTAGGTCTGGGACATTTACTTTTTCCTTTTCTGTTTCACCTAAAAGCAAAAGATACTAGCAGCAGTTCTTGTGTAGACTTAAAAAATGTCAAACAAACCTGGGTTCTATTTTCAATTCCTATTTGTTAACAGGTGACCCTCAGTTGATTTGTCCCTTAATTTTAAAATGCAGATGATTTCTACCCTGAAGTACTGTTGAATGAAAATGGTAGCTAAACATGTATTTATGGCAGTACTTACTAGCTTGCTACTGAGAAAAACAATATCCCTCGATTCACTTATTGAATATCTAAGGAAGAGGTATTTTTAATTTCCATAGTTGCAGGTAGGTTAATGTTGAAATGTTCAAGCAGTGTCTAGAGAAATAGAGGTACCACAGATTTGAGGCCGATTAGGTAAGGATAAACTAGTTGAGCGTGCCAGGAACTTTCCTAGGTGTTTGGAATTTATCAGATACAGTGAAAAAACAAACAAAAATCCTTCCCTCAGAGAGCTTACACTTCAGTGCGACCACTTGAAGATACTAGCCCTATTCTTTCATTCCATCTATAAGAGATACTAGTTATAAACACCTCCAATCTGTTCATTTATGGAGCAGAGCATGTACTCCCTAGCATGGTATTCCATTTTTCATGTTATGCCTTGATGAATTTAATATTCTCTAAAACTGTGAACCCCTTATGGTAAAGGTTCATTGATTTATTCTGTTATCAGGCTCTTAACCACGTACCAAGTATAGCAGATATAGACAAGCTTGGATACTTTCAGAAAACAGCAAAACAGCCTCTTTCCCTGCCTGCCCACACAAAACAAATGGAGATAATTTAGTACTTTCTAAAAGTATCTATGTCCTCAACATGAGAAATTTGAGAACTTCCTTAAGTCCACTTTACAGGCAACTATTTTGATTTTGAATATGAGGTAGAGCGTCACAAATTTTTAAGTGCTTGGGTCTCTAAAGATCTTAATTGGGTCTTGGGTACAACAGTGAAAAAGAGAAAGTTCCTGGGCTTCCCTGGTGGTGCAGTGGTTGAGAGTCCGCCTGCCAATGCAGGGGACACGGGTTCGTGCCCTGGTCCGGGAAGATCCCACATGCCGCGGAGCGGCTGGGCCCGTGAGCCATGGCTGCTGAGCCTGCGCGTCCAGAGCCTGTGCTCCGCAACGGGAGAGGCCACAGCAGTGAGAGGCCCGCATACCGCAAAAAAAAAAAAAAAAAAAAAAAAGAGAAAGTTCCTATCATTAAAAAATTTAGCCAGGGTTCTTAATCAGTGGTTCATAGTCAGAATTCAGGGGTCCATGAAACTGGATGGGAAACAATTACATCTCTATTTTCAATAACTTCTAAAAAAATTTGAATGCAGGCAACAGATCACAGTAGTGTTAGGCGTAAACGTGTCACAGCTGAACTCTGATGTTGTCCTATTACAGTTGTTGCAGACAACTTGATTGAGTTTGCTAATGAATTATAAAGCATATATATTTCTATGTTCAAAATTTGTTTAAAATTTTTTTGATAATTATTTCAATATTATTGTCTCCCATTATTATCCAATATACTGTATTTTATGCTTTTAAAACACTTTTCTGAAAAGTGATCCATAGACTTCACTAGATTGACCAAGGGGTACATGACAGTAAAAAGGTTGAGTCTAATGGTCTAAAGGGTCTATATAATCTTTGTACCTCCACAGCCTCTCACTTAGTAACTAATCAATACGTATGTACAGAACGAAGGAAATGGATTTAGAACTGGTTCAAACAGCGCCCCCTATCCCCAAATACTGACACTCTGGACGTCTATGATAGGATACCATAGGGCTGCTTCTTATTCAAAATTTTTTATCAAATGGTTTAGATGAAGACATGGATCATATAATTTGTTCATTTCCCTAAAATAAACTTTATACACCTGAATTAAGCAATATTTGATGTGGCTGGATTACATTCTTCATTGAACATACCTACAAAGAACCATTTTAAAAGTTTTGGCAACTGTGTCTTGGAATTGCAGCAATAAGAAATACTGAGCACAATGGAAAGTAAAGTTAGGAACACAAAAATGAGAGGGGGCCTATGTATTGAGGCCTGACTTTGGCAAGTTAATTTACCATGGTGCTTTCAAGTAAAACTAGGTGAAGAGGAAATCACATGGTGAGTGCCTTAAAAATACACGTCCCCAGGGACTTCTTAGTGGTGTAGTGATTAAAACTGTGCTTCCACTGCAGGCGGTGTGGGTTTGATCCCTGGTCAGGGAACTAAGATCCTACATGCCATGTGGCATGTGGCCAAAAAACAAAAAAAAAGTATGTATATGGTATTCTATGTTAAATGTTACTGTATTTTTAAAGATAAGGAAACAGATTCAAAAGTTAATTTGCCTAAGCTGATACCTTACTTACTAGTTTATTAGACCAGAAATCAAGAACCCAGGCCTGACTCAAAGGCAATTCTTTCAAGCTATGCCTTTGGAATGTCTTACAGACCTAACATCCTTAAAGTGAACCATAAAGATTGAACTCACTTCAGGTATTTGCAGACCAAACCCTGAAAATGGTTTTATTTTAGACAATACTTTCCTTATCTTCCCAATATCTAAATTGTCAGTGATAGAATCCCTCAGTTAATTGTAAATTATGGTATGAATATCACACATATGTTATGCATAAAATATATAGCATCATTTACTAAGCTAGGTATTTGGTAAACTGTTAAAACTGATGGGGCATTAACTTATAACATCTAAAGCAGAATCACTCTTCATGATTAAAAATGGTTTAATTTTGAAGGATATATTTACTTTCAGTGAATCCTAATACCTGGTGAGATTTGCAAAAAACAACTTTTTGCCTCAAAAGTGATCTCACAGGTGATACTGCTTTATATATATATGCATTCAATTCTCACAGCAAGCCAATGAGGGAGGTACTATTCCCACCGCACAGATGAAGCTGAGGCAGAGTTAAAAATAACTTGCTTAAAGTCAACACAACTGGCAGAAGTGTGACTTCAACCCAGGCTGACTGGCTCTGAGACTATGATCTAAGCCACTAAACTATACTGCCTTTTGAGAGCTTATTAAATTTCACATTATTTTCTTAATTCTTTGGAGCTGACAAATACTATTTTTATAGGATTCAAAGTCTCAGACTGATGAATATACCCCAAATCACATAAGTACTGAGATTCAAACTCAGGTCTTTCCATTGCTAACGCTCATACTCTCAACTACTAAATCAACTCATGATCCTATGGTGATGGATCTTAAGTGCATTTAACCATCATAATGTATAATATAAACAAATACAATGTGACAGACAGGCTGTATTGTATGTAGGTCTGTTTTGACTTCAACTGGCACAAAAATATTTTAACAGCATGTCCTTGCCAGTGTTATCAGAGGAATTATTTTCCAGTTGAACTGTTAAGTGCATTTTAAGTGAACTTTACACAGTATCAAGATATATTCTAGAAATTTAGGGTTCTCTCAAGCTACGATGGGTTACACATAAGTTTCTACTCAGATTACTGAAAAGCAGAATGTTCAGGTATGTAAATTAACAGCCTATATGAAGTTTATCTTTATCAGACCACTGAGCAGGTATTAATAATTAACAATTATTTAAGTAACTAAACACCTTAAATAATTAACTCAGCAGTAAACAGGGGTGTCCAATAACTTTCTGAATCTGGGTATAACTTTGGGCCCATGACAATCACTCTAGTAACGTTGTTTTATGTTTTCCTCTCTCCAGATGGTTGAAGAGGCGGGAGACTGTGAGATAGTCTTAAATTTGTTAGAAATAGGTTATTAGTCCGGACAGTCAAGTTTTAGCCTAAAATGGGGCATCTTGCTGGATGTATGAAGGCTTGCACTATGCACTGCAATCCAAAATGTAACTTATAGCAGAGAGCAATTCACGGGTAGCCATGTTTGTCTTTTCATGGAAATACCTCAGGTTATTTCTTCTGATACATCTCACGAAAAGCAATGAAACCTGGGTTACTGTGCCAAGATCTAGTAATAACCAACACCTTTTTTTTTTTTTTTTTTTGCGGTATGCGGGCCTCTCACTGTTGTGGCCTCTCCCGTTGCGGAGCACAGGCTCCGGACGCGCAGGCCTAGCGGCCATGGCTCACGGGCTTAGTTGCTCCGCGGCATGTGGGATCCTCCCGGACCTGGGCACGAACCCGTGTCTCCTGCATCAGCAGGCGGACTCTCAACCACTGCGCCACCAGGGAAGCCCCTAACCAACACCTTTGATATATTTTTTGATTATACAAAATCTTATCTGTCTTACCTGCTTCCTTCTTTTGCTGACATCTTTCCATTTATTCTGCCAGGTAAACTCCCAGAGAGAAACAGCAGCTCATTTACATTACTGGGTAATGGGATGACAGTGAGTACAGGTTATGGAAAATTTAGTTCGTATCAGTCAGAATTGTATTTTCCACTTTTGTGGAGGGCCTGGTTGCCCTAAGGTGTTAGTTGCTTTTCTCTCCTTGTGACAATTATGCCCTCCTAATTTAAGTAATCTAAAGAAATTTGACTATCTCAGATTTCTCCTCCTTTAGGTAAATGTACATTGATAAAATCTTAGCTGGGCAAGAAACAGACATGTCTTGTTCAAGTCTAACCTCCTGGTTCAACTGAGCACCATTTTTTCTAAAAGTGGTTGTGAAGATCATCCCAGTCTGTCTGGCTAGGAAGAATTAATGATATAGGTATAAAGGGCAGATACCACCTTTTAGAACAAGGCATTTTTCAGAAGAAGCTGAGGTTCATGGTCATTGCTATGCTTTTTTTGGAACTGTCATAAAACCCACTATTCTTGGAGTACAAGTTAGGTTAAATGAAAAGACCTGAAAACTGGGAAGGAAAAATAATCAAATCAAATGAAAAGCACTGAGTATTATGTACAAAAGAAAAATCACAAAAATACTTCAGAGCTCTTCCCCCTCTCCTCCTGGCCTGATTTCAGGGCAAGGTAGAATTTTAAGTCCTGATTCCTTTGGGAAATGATCAGACTGCCGTTAAGCAGAATGTGATTTTGACCCCGAGGTAGGAAGATTTAAATATAAACTCCTCTTTCAATCCCACATGCCCTCTGAAAACTCTTATTTCTTACCTCTTTTGGAGCCAAACTTCTTAAAAATTATCTACATGCAGTGCCTACTTCTTTCCCCATTCCTTTCACTCACTCCTTAAACTCCTGAAATCTGGCTTCCTCTCAGTACTCCAAAAATATTAGAATTTCCATACAAGAACCCAGAACTGCAACAAATGCAAAACGGATTCCAAGAATGAGAAAGACGAAAGTGCAGAGTTTATCCGGAAAACAAGAAAATCTAGCAACCCATCTTAGGCAAATACACTGCCAGATGAAATGCTACAATAATTGCTCATAAATTATCTCAGGACTAGTAAGAAACAAAGAAGCAAACAATTTTAGAAAGACAAAAACATGAATACTGAAAACAGAATAGTCATGGGACTGAAACTCAAGAGGCATAATACCTGATATTAAATATACAAAGAATAAACAAAGCAGAGTTGAAATGGAGATTCTTCCACTGTGCTTGCCAAATGTAAAATAAATAAATGTAAAGTTCATCATCAAAAACAGTACTTCATGTACTTAGATTTCAGATGACCTTTAAAAAACTGAGACTTTAGGTTAGTATCAAAATCAACTTTTCAACCAAGGTTTCTTGCCTTCCAGGCCAATTCTCTTCCTACAGATGTGTTACCCATGCTGGGCCCAGAACAGCACATTTCTGTCCCTTCATCTCAAGGACCAGATTTCAACCAATCCACCTAGCTGTCCTCAGGCTTTGTGTCAGAACTCTCCAACCTTTGCAACTTGAGTATCCCAAGCTCAAAGAAAAATGTCATAAATTCCAAGTATAGGCTTTTTAGTAAGCCTACCCCCAGAAAAGGACCAGCATTTCTATCAGGTTTTATTTAGCCAAGAAGAAAATCCATCTCCTCTGAAGCACCTTTCAAGCCTTCCTTTTAGTAGTTCGTATGGATTTCTTTATTCATTCATCAAATCTTTGTTAATAGACTAATATTTGTCAGTTCTGCGCTGTTACTTTAATATTTCAGATCGTTCTGTTTAGAATGCTTGCTAACAGATCACTCTGATACATCTGCTTAGGTGTTTAGTAAATGTTGCTAAATCCCCAAAGGGTATTACACAAACACATATAGAACTGTTGATTACTTCAGAGGTATCTTATGTTTTTTGATGGAGTTTTTGATGAAAGGAACTGTATTTCAGATGTTTGTTTTAATCCACTGCAGTATTAGAAAAGTATATTTCTCGTACATAGTAGATGCTCAATAAACATGTGCCGACTTGAAATACAAAAAACAAACAAAAAAAGCACTTAATTTTCACTACATTCTCAATTTTGGGGACAGAGTAAATGCTGTACCATCCTATGATCAGGAAAATATTCCACTGAAATAGCATAGGACTGGTAAAGGTCATTTATATCACACTTACGTAAGACGTTATTTAGTTGCAGCTTAGCAATTGCAATGAAGTACTCTACTATGTTAATGTTATTTGCAATTGTATACTTTTGTACATCACCACTTAAGCAACTGCTTTATTTTAGCATGTTTAAAAAATAAGCTTTTCTATAATTTTTCTGTCTTGTATATAAAATATTATGAAACGTTCACAAGAAAATGGCTCTACATATGCTAACACTGAGCCAACAGCATAAATGCTGTCCAGTTCAATGGGGACAACTGCCAAGAAACTATGAAAGATCCCACTTAATACTACATTAATGACTAAAAGTCTGGTGGTGCAGGGTAAGCAAGGAGGAAAGCTGAGTTTTATTTTGGCTCAAAGGTGAAAAAAATTATCATTTAGGTTATGCCAAGGGTTATGGTTACTGAACTTTATCTTATGGTGGTGGAGTAGCTCAAGAAGTCCCCAAGCTGTTCCATTTACAAGCACCTATGTGCCAAATTCATCAAATCATGACTTGGGTGTAGAGAGGGTGACTCTGATGAACATTTCCTAAAATGTTTTAAGACAGAACTCACTCAGGACTAATCTTTACAGCAAGTTCAAAAACATACAGCACCATCAAATAGTCCATATCAAATTAAGAATTACGAATACGTACCAACTTACTGTACATTAATTGCTTACAATTGTATATCTCTGCACTTTCCTTAAGTGGCTATATTCATGAACATATTTATATTGGATTAAGTTCATCTTCATATTCTCGCAAAGAAATGTTTTTCTAGTGCCACTTTAATTATCCAAACCTATTAAAAACTGAGAAATAAAAATCATAAGATAGAGGGCTCACTTTTCTGGTTAATCATTAGCTATGAGCATCTTGATTTTGCATCTTGACATTGGGATATGTATATTTACTACATATATCTTTTGTGGCATATTAAATCCAGCAGGTAAAATTATGCCAACTTGTTACAAACACAACAGTGGGTCAACTAAACAAGACTAGAAAACGTATGTTTTAGTTTTCTGTATGTTGTTAAAGTAAAATGCTTAAAATATGAAACATTAAAGTTTGCTGAATGAGTTAAAGATCTTCCCTGGAGAAACTCCAACTGCTGAACCCTGTATGACAGGCTCATCTGTGTCTACTTTAAAAATACATGCTGTCGAAAACATTTAACTCAATATAAAGTTATAATTATAATATATAATATAAAGATAACTTTTGGTAAAATGTTTTTCATTTCCCCCTTAAGTTTGTCTCAATTCTGTGATCAGCTTAAAATAATTCTTACTGTAACTGCTGGGTTTACATCACCTTTGGGTTGCTGGCATTTTATTTCTGAGAATGCTAAGAAAATTGATTCTATTTTGGAAGAGACACAGACAGGTGGACAACATAACTGACGGCTGTTCTCTCAAATTTCATAGCTTAAAATATAAAAGCATTTTAGAACTTTGAAGGCATGAAACAATTCTAACATTTTTCATAATTTAGGACATCATCTTTTACAGAATTAACTACACTGATTCTCAGTAAAGACAGGGCTAATCAACTGTCGGGATTTTTCAAACTATACAAGAACACAAACAAAATTTTATTGTAAATGTAATTTTTTTGACTTCAGCCACCCGAGACACTACTACGATCTCAATAGCAAGAATTTTACATTCCTTACATGGTATGGGCTGAAAAAAACTGTTGCCCTATATCATCACTTTATGAAAGGAAAAACTGGAACTGTATTTTCCTAAGAATTTGGTCATACAAGTTTGACTTATCAACAAATTGTTAAGAGTTCAGCTGAGGTAATCCCTGTCCTTGGGTCTTAAGTACTTTGAGACTACTTTTTAAAAACTTAAAAAAAAAATCCACAAGAAACTTACATGTTCCAAAGTCCTCTGCTAAATGTTTTACATAACTTTGTTTAATCCTCACCATCACCCCCATGAGGCTGCTATTACCACTGAGGCTTAGAATGTTATGAATTTCTGTAAAAAATTGGCAAGCCATTCAAGATAGATTTAACGGAAGCAACAAGAGTCCAGAAAGGCCACTAATATTACTGTCCAACACACTAAAGTCAGTCTTCATATACCATCTCCAAGAGGACCTCCCTCCTCTGAAGGAAGACTTATTGAGTATTTGACTCTTGGGGCTGCTTTAAAATTTTCATATGCTTGTTCTCTGTCTTGTCTTTATCCTTTAGCAAATATGAATGAAAGAATGTTACATGATTTTGAACGTAAAGATCACAAATGTAGTAATGAGTCAAAGAATTCTGAGCTAAAAAAAAAGATACTCTCTTATATATCATGTACCCAAATACCAAGAATACTACAATAACATCAATAATTTAAAAAAATTAGGATTTAGGGCAAGGAGTTAAAGAAAAATTATTTTCAGAAAATTCTAATATCTTTTTGCCTCTGTCTAGATACTTGTTTCTTTTAAATATGTGAGTAACTTTACCATAATTGTCATAGCTTTGAGCTCTTACTGGTTAAGTGTCTCTTATGATCAGACTTTCTTAGTATTAGACTAAACCCTCACTCTAAGAAATATCCAGGAAGTCAGGATATTGTGGTATTCTTAAAGCTAAAATTGATGTCCCCTCCTCCACACCATGCATAAATTGATCCCTAGGTCATCTACACATCTTCAAAATTCATTTATGAATATATTTAATAATAAACCTAAAATCCTTGCCAAAACTTTGTTATTACTTGTGTGACACACCACAAAAAAACCACAATTATGGGATGTGGAAGGCTGCTCTACCCCACCCCTGTACACTCACCTCTAGTGTTTTAAAAATACACAACAGCTGGTTACAACTGTGGACAATAATTCAGCTGGATGAATGGTGGGCAACAGCTACACATTTCTAGAGTTCTACAGGTGATCCAGACACTTGACCCTGTTGAAAAAACCCTTGATATAATAGCAACTAACTCAATACTCTTCAATGAACTACCTATAATTATAATACAAATCAATGTCCTAATTCTCTTTTGACAGAAAAAAAGAAGGTAGGTTTCTTTATCTACTTAAGGCATTCCTAATTCCACTTTTCAGCTTTCTAACCCAGTTTTTTCTCTGGGACACTGAGGTTATTCTTTCAGAAGCTGGCATCATCAATTCCTCTAATACTAATATTTTTAATGAAATTTCTACACAGAATACATAATTTTTTTCCCCTAAAAATTAAGGGTCATGGAGTTGTTTTTTTGAGATAGTAACTAGATTTGTTTCATTTCTTTATGGTTAGATGTCCATTGGATATAAGGCTGGAAAAATTTCTAACTACCCAATCATATGACAAATTATAGAAATCACTACATTATACAGGTCTCATTTCTCACATACAGTGTTTCTGTGAAATCTGCTAGGTCCCTCCCCCTTCACCCCCCGCCATTTGTCTTCCATAGTAACTCAAATTGAGATTATTACTTACATAAAGAAGTACTGTAAAATGAACAAGATAAGTTCATATAAGACACACCACCACCCCTGAATCACCAAGCCCTAAAAATAATTTGTAAGAGTTTGAAACTAAGCCTAAATGTAAACCTGTTCAGTCTATTTCATCTCTATTAAGCTTAAAACACGTCTATAGTTATACTGATGATCAGAAAGAAAATAGTAAACATTTTGTACCTTTTCCTATACTTACCAACATTACTTGCAAAGAAGGTATTTCTGAATAACAAATAATTTCATAAGCTCTTCCCATTGTTGTATCCATGGATAAGTGAGACCAATACATACTACCTTTGTTTAAAAATGAAACAAAGCCACTCATCTGACTTGTTCCCAGAAACATGACATATATAAGATCATTCTTTATAAAACTGTTTTTGTAGTTATCATCTGCATACATTTGAGACGTTTCGACCATGCTTTTGTCGTTTATCATCACTCTGCCTAGTCTTTCCTTGATATGATAATCCATTTAAGGCTATAATTTTAACTCCTAACAGGTGAAGTGCATACCCCTAATGACCCAAAGTGTCAGTTAATTTTGTTTTTCAGGATAATACACAAAAGGAAAGAAGAAAAACAGCACAAATATATCGGCATTTTTAGCCTTTCGGACACCCTCAGGAAGAAAGAAATTTCCATCTTTTCATAGTGTAGACAGACTCTGAAAAAGAACAAACACACAGTATTGTTTTAGTAACACAATCGGGAAAAAAACACAGTCCATTTGAAATACTGGGCAAAACAACTTAAAGACCAATGACTTCGGTTTCAGCTACCTAGTTTAAGAGAAAATTAGTTCCTAAAGCGGTCGTATATATGGAGTTCCACAAATTAAACACTAAATGTATTTTTAAAATAAGTCCGTGATCCATGCTACTGAAGATCCCGTCTCCGCAGTATTTTTAGCATAACACTCTAGGTTTATTCAAGAATCCCAGTTACTCCGGAACCAATCGCCAGCCGCCAATAGGTCTATCATCAATATTCCCTTTTAACATCTCCCTGCTTTCGCTGGCAGGTATGAAGATGTCGTTTTAAACAGTGTGTGTTACTCCTGTAGGACTCTTCCTGTCTTTTCTTTATTTAGAGGCCAAAGCACCGCCCCTTTCCACCTTAGCTACCTTCCAACATCGATTTCTTTGCAACCTTTTGCAAATCATTCCTGTATGAAAAACCAATGAGGGTACGACACCCTGGGAAAGGGTAAGGATGGCTGAAAAATGAATGACAAGAAGATAAAAATAAATTTGGGAGGGAGAGCCCAACTCTGTAGGTGGAAGCTTCTCCGACCAAAGGCGACAGAATCGCCACCCGGTGTCCCCGCACCCCCCCAAAATCACAACCGCCCCGACTATCCTGTTAGCCGGTCTCAATGATGCTCTGAGCCCAGGAGTAAACTGACTCCCTCAATCCCTTAGTTATAAAATGGAGCAAGAAGGGCAGAGGGCCTCCGCAACCCCTGCAAGACCGTGAGGTCAAGGCCTACTCGGTCTCTCATGCCACCAGCCGGACGCGTCCTACTCCGTCCCCAGATGCCGCCTCCATCTCCCGGTGCCCAGGTTCGGAACCCAGGCTCTCCGACAGGCTTGTCCTCCTCCTCACCGTCCCCTCTGCACCACCACTCGGCTCCCGCGTTCCCTAAAACCTCAGCCGGCTCCGCGTAAACGTCCTGGCACTCCTAACATGGCGGCCGAGTCCCCTTCGCTCCCTTTGCCCACTCTGGGCGCGCCTGACCTTGGAGCATTTTGGGCATTGTAGTTCCGGCAATAGCCTCGGTGTCCCCGCCAGGCCTTGAGTAGACTACAATTCCCAGATTGCACAGCACCTGAGCATGGCTATTGGGGCCTTTTGGACAGAGGGATGATGTCATTGCAAAAACCCCACTGCATTCATTGTGCTAAGGTCTATCCACCCCCCTGCTGCTGCTAGGCTTGCGATTGCCGCTCGCTCCAGCTGAGCTAAGAGTAGCAGCAGCACCAGGGCAGGGACTGACTCCAGCCCTTGGACTTAGGACATCGCAACACCTTCCCTTTCGTGCGTGACTCATTCGCACATCCTTTCTGTTTATGCCTGGGGTGGGGAGAAAAATCCCAAACCAGGTGAGTTGATGTGATTTATTCAAATGGTTCTTACCAAGTTATTCCTCCCGCTTAGTTCTCAAGGCTTTCTTTTGGGAAGATGGGGGCGGGAGGACTGGGGAGGTGCTTGCAAACGCTGCTAAGCGAAAAGCTCTGTGCAATTTGGGTCACTGCAAAGAACAACTCCAGCAACCTTCCCCCGCCGGAGGACCGATGCCTGCCAGTTCCCTAGTCGCAACTCCCCTCAACCTTTTTGGAGGCTGGGAGAGGGGGCTGGGCTGGGGAGGACGTTGGGAAGTGCTCTTGGAAAATCAGAGGAAGACAGAGGTTGGGGGACTGCAGTCCTGTCACACACGGCCCGAGTGCTGAGATTTGAGTGGGAAGGGGTGATGCGTGGGGAGAAATGGAGACAGTGATTTAATGTGGTCGCACTACTTTGGAACATTTCATGTCACTTGGGCGAGAACACACTATTCATTTTTAAGATGAGCGTGCTTCTGAGTAGGTTAAGTTTTGTGGGGCTTTATTTTATGTGTGTGTGTGTGCCTACGTCGTTTGTCTCGCCTTTTCTGCTGATTTGAGGTGACAGTGTCCTTTAATGGTGCACTCCGTGCCTGTCAGAAACATTTCACGTGTCTGGGGAAGGTTCTCTTGGGCTTCTAGATGCAGCATTTTTGTTAAGTGTTTTTCTTCTCCCAACTGCAGGATTTCAGGATTGTTTGGAAGTGGAGCCGACAGATTTGTGCTTGTGTGAGTGTTTTAAATTACATTGCAATAGGCTCCTTGTCACTGACAATGGTACCATAATGAGCTGCCGTTTCCTGAGGCACAGTCACCAGTCACAAATAACGGTTTGGAGAAGGGATCATTAGGGACACTCCGGTTCATTTTAAAGCATTAGGAAAAGGAAAAGTTAGAAGCGCCATTAACCTTCATTTGCCATTACTGAAAGGTACGCATGGAAGAGTGATCCTGGAGGTGGAAACCGAGGAGGATAATAGAGTTTTTTTTGCTTTTTGGTTTTGGTTTTTAAACAAACTGACACGTTTAACAAGACAGAGAGCATTTTGACCCGTATGATATTGGCTCTCTTCTTGTAAGAGTTAGTAGGATGATTAGTACAATAAATATGTTATTTTGAAATAAACAGCTGGCTGACTCCAGAACAGATGGGGCCAGTCTTAGCTGAGAGATCTACAACCTTGGAAATGAATGGACCTGGGGTCAACCACACCCCCTCTTGGAATGTCAAAAGGAGAAATGCCAGAGTGTTTTATGCTTAACTTCAAAACGCTAAACCTTTCATAGCCAAGGCAGGCATTGGGGGAAAGTCATTACTGGTTGTCTTCTGTTGCTGAACCAATTTTGTTCATTTTTAATTCAGACCCTTGGGTCTCCAAAGTTGCAGCTGGGCGATGCTTCGTTAAATGCTGCTTGTTACTGAATGCAAAGGACAGTCCATTGTATGGGCTTTGTGGTAGAGTGATTTATTGGAATGCAATGAACAGCTTTGGGATTTGGGAAAAGATGGACTGCCTGACTTTGCTTCTCTCTCTGTTTTTCTGTTGCTTACTGTCTGCTTTGCTGAGCATCCCTCCCGCTGTACTTTCCTTTCCCCACCCCTCTGTGTCTCTTGAAGTTCTTCCAGTCTCTTTCCCTGACTCTCCATTTGCAATTCTCATTTTCCTCTGTGTTTCAAAATCTCCCTCTTATTACCAGTAGATGACATCTCTTTCTCTAAGTCACTTTCCAGTCTCTGAATACCCTCTCATCCCTTCTCTACTTCACCCAGAAACTCCAGGGTGAATGAGACTGTGCTAATAGTTATTCTACAGAGTCCTCATTGAAGAGGCTTTGCCTTTTCTTTTTCTTGCAGTTGGTGCTTGGCAGGATGAACAGCAACGAACCTGACCCCTTGGCCTGGTTTGTGGCTTCTGTGACAGACATAGTTTGGCCTCAGCAGCACGTGGACAGTGAACTGTTGCAGTTGAGCTCATGCCACTTTCCCTTTCCTTGGTACCTGTATTAAGAGTTGCCCATGCATTAGCAAGGTTTTTAAATGCTCTACACAAAATGTTCTCATAATTCCCAAAGAATAAATAGACTTCGAATGGTTTCTGCCTCATTTAATACTTTTTTTCCCCTTTCCCTGCTTTAGTATGTGGTGGGGAGGCTGTCTTTCCCCCCTCCCTTCCCTGTTGATTGCTGAGGAGCAGGTCCAGGTGGCCAAACTAGCCATTTGGGGTTTTTTGTTTTTTGTTTTCTTAAGGTGCTTGGAGCAGCAACAGCTTTTCCTCCTGTTATTTCTTCTCCTTTGTGGATGAAAGAAGTTTGTTATTTTATAAACTTCCTATTAAGGAGAAGGATGTGGTAGTGGTTATGTTTGTGTAAGACAGTGCTTCTCTAGGCATGAAAAGTCTAACTGCTGCCCATCTGGAGGCAACTAGTGTGACAGGCATATTCAGAAGCTGTCATCTTGGACCTCTCACTCACCATCTTTTCATCCCTTCTTCTAAGCTGTGCCCTCTCCTACCTAGGCTTTTTAGTGTTTTAGGGAGGAGAAATGAGCAGAATGGAAGGTTAGTTTTGGCCCTATCACTGCTATCTCTGTGACCTTGAAACACTATGCATTTCTTTCTCCCTTATTTTATTTAAACATTTATTTTTGGCTGCATTGGGTCTTCGTTGCTGCACGCGGGCTTTCTGTAGTTGTGGTGAGCGGGGGCTACTCTTTGTGGCGGTGCACGTGTTCTCATTGCAGTGGCTTCTCTTGTTTTGGAGCACAGGCTCTAGGCACACAGGCTTCAGTAGTTATGGCACGCAGGCTCTAGAGTGCATGCAGGCTCAGTAATTGTGGCGCACAGGCTTAGTTGCTCTGCGGTGTGTGGGATCTTCCCAGACTAGGGCTTGAACCTGTGTCCCCTGCATTGGCAGGCGGATTCTCAACCACTGCGCCACCAGGGAAGTCCTCTCTCTTAGTTTAAATCCTTTGCAAAGGGATAAGAATCCTTTCCCCTTGGTTTACTTGGCCTGATGTTATGGCCTCAGCCTGTCCTTCTGTCAGCAGATATGGTGAGCAGCTACTATATTCTAAGGACTGGATACCTCAGTGAAAAGAGACGCTTCCACTGCCATCATGGAGCTTATGTTCTAATAGGGGAGATAATCATTGGAGAAGTAATTGCAGGTGTGATGAATGCTCCTGCCAAAGGGGGATGTACTACAAGGTGGGATAGAAGTGCCTAATGTGTGCTTCCCTTGTCTGGGAGAATCAGGGAAGGCTTCCTGTAGGAAGTGACATTTCAAGAGACTTAGAGAGTGAGTGTAAGTAATTTAGGACGGCAATGGGAGGTGCTGAGAATGGGGACAAAGGGCAACTGCATGTTCAAAGTACAAAGGAAAGCGATAAATATGAGGATTTAAAAGGTTAGTATATGGGGGCAGAGCAAGGGAGAGAGACCAGAATGAAGACGAATGAGGCTGGAGAGGGGGACAGAGTCTAGAGAGTGGGCAGTTTTCTGAGCCATAGGTGAATTTGGTCTTTATCTTAAGTGAATGGCTTTAATTAGCTAGATGAATTACATATGCAGGTAGAATGATGTTAAAACCATCAGGTGGCTGTTAAGTGGGAAAGAGACTGGAGAGAATTAGCCAAAGTGAACGTGAAATGAGGTAGCACGTCATTTTTGTAGTCTACGTGTGTGATGGTGGTGGCTTGGATCTAGGGTTGTGGCAGGGGCTAGGAGAGAAGGGAAGAGATTGGAGAGACACTAAGTTTGAAGATTATAAGTAATAAGACTGTAGACTGATTGGATGTGGGTATAGGGAAAAGAGAGAGTCGAGATGATTTGAGTTTTTCCTTGAGCCACTGGAGATGCCGCTTGCAAGAGAAAGGTAACATTAGCTGGGGACCAGATTTTTGTTTGTTTTTTCAACGAGGAGGGACTTTTGGTCATATTGAGTTTGAGGTTCCAGGAAGAAATCTAAGATCTTTCACTCACCCTGTCTGTGTGTAGGATGCAGCATGGTGGAATGGAAGAGAGCTCTGGTGAGGCTTTCTAAGACCGAGTACTACTTATTTATTAGCTGTATGATTTTGGACACGTCATATTTTTTTGGTGAGCTTTAGTTTCCTCATCATAAGATATATTTATCCCACTTATTTATACTGATCACCAGGTATACGTGCACTGTGCTAGGAATACAGCATTGAATAAGATAGTATTTGCTTTGGAAAAATTGTTCAGGTGAGGGAGCGGAACATAAACATATAATCACACACAAAGAGGTTTGTAGGCAGTGCTAGGAGAGCACAGCCCCAAGTGGGACTTTCATGCTTCCTTGGTGGGGGAGGAGCTGTGTTCACAAAGTTGTTGGTGACCTTTGACCTGAGACATGGAGGCAAGAAAAAACTCACCAGTCTGGGTTCCCAGGCACCTAATAGAGTGCCTTGCACAAATTGGGGACTCTGTGAATGTTTGTAGATTGAATAAACTATGTCATAAGGGCCCATTCAAAAGGAAATATCAACATATCAGAAGATGGCAATGAGTAATGCAAATATAAAATGTAAAATGGTTTTAATAAATGCATTAAAATGAGGACACCCAAGCTTTTGAAATGTTTTTTGGATGACTTAAAGGGAAATTTCAGAATATTTCAGATCTGGTTTCTTTTTGGGCTGAACTTCATTTATTCCAATTAGTTTCTCAAAAATAATTTTGATTGTATAGAATTCCCTAGATCAATGGGTTTCAGACTTTTGAATTTTATAGATAAGTAAAAATACAAAAAATAAGATAAAATTGGGTGAGTTGTTGCCAATGGTTATTTTTCTATAGTAAAGACATTTAGGGCTTCCCTGGTGGCACAGTGGTTGAGAGTCCACCTGCCAATGCAGGGGACACGGGTTCGTGCCCCGGTCTGGGAAGATCCCGCGTGCCGCGGAGCGGCTGGGCCCGTGAGCCATGGCCGCTGAGCCTGTGCGTCCGGAGCCTGTGCTCCGCAACGGGAGAGGCCACAACAGTGAGAGGCCTGCGTACTGCAAAAAAAAAAAGGTATTTAAAAAATATGTCCTCCTTCGCTTTATCTCATGAAATAAAGGACATTTTATATCAAAAGTTGTAGAAAGAGCATAATTTTAAAATTAAAAATATATTTAGTTTTGTGAAAAATTCTCTATTTTTTTCATTTTGTTGCAGAATAGTAAAAAAACAAGACAGATACCAGAATGTTAAAATAATTTATGGAAACATTGCCCTATTTTCTTGGCTATGGTGGAAAGGTGGCCCATCTCCAAATATTTCCAAGTGTGGAAGAATTTTGTATGGACCACAGATAATTTATTTTCAGTTTATTCTTCACAGGAATCAACCCTTGAAAGCTAGGTAGGACTCCTCAAGGTTAGTTTAAGGTAGGGCTTCTTAACTTGTCCCTGGAAGATCCTCAGGGAGACCATGAACCCCAGAGATCGTTTGTTTGTATGTGTGTGTGTGTGTGTGTGTGTGTGTGTGCGCGCGCATGTGTGAGTGAGTTCACATGTGCATGTGTGCATTTTTCTATCACTACATGTGTGTCCTTGGGCAAGTGACTTAACCTCTTTGAACCTCTTTCTTTGCATGATTGTCGTGAGGTTTAAATGAGATAATACATTTTGAAATGTCTGGCACTGTGCCTGGAATAGCTGGTGCTCATTGAAGCTGTTTTTGACATTATTTATTATTTTACATATTTTATTTATTGGCTGATGCTTTCTTGGTACCCACAGTGACACATGAAGAAAAAGATAACTCAGTGTAACTAGACAACTTGATGCAATGAGAAGTACACAACATCGCCAAGGTAGAATTCTTGTCAGAAATGTTTAACCTAAATCTAATCATTAGGAAATAATCAGGCAAGTCCAGATTGTGGGACATACTGCAAAACAGCTGGCCTGCGATCTTCGAAAATGTCAATGTCATGAAAGAGAAACAAAACAAAACAAAATGAATGGGGAACTAATCTAGATTAAAAGAGACTAAAGTGCTGTGACAACCAAATGCCACATGCAACCCTTGATCAGATCCTGGACTTAAAAAAAAAACAGCTATAAAGGACATTGTGGGGACAGTTGGGGAAATTTGAATGGGAGCTGCATAGGAAATGACAGTGTAACAATGTTAGTTTTCTTGGATGTGATAATGATTCTGTCTGCTTAGCCTGCCACATTGTGGATATTGGTGTCCAGGTCAGTTGCCCGTTCCTGAATGTCATGTTTAGGAATGTGACAGCAAAGCTAGAAGACATCAAGGCTTGCTTCAGAAGTTAGTGATTTTCTTGATCACTGCACATATTTAATTAGCCTATGGGCTGGAATACCATTTGTTGGCAGATATTGTAGGTGATCTTTTCTGTCCTTTCTAACCATGATTCTGTCATTCCCTAAGAGTGCAAATTTCTACAGCCAGCACTCTTTATTTCTAGAGGTATTAATGCAGGTAGAATGCTAGCTGTTTCCAAAGTAAAGAGCAAAGATAAGCGGGGCTATAACTCAGGAGTAGAGCGTTTGACTGCAAAGAGGAAAGGCCATGAAAGAGCACATAAATATATATCCTAAATTAGTTTTTTGATTCTAGACATAACATAAGATGAAGCAAAATTCATTACAGAAATATACAGTGGGGCTTCCCTGGTGGCGCAGTGGTTGAGAGTCCGCCTGCCATTGCAGGGGACGCGGGCTCGTGCCCCGGTCCGGGAAGGTCCCACATGCCGCGGAGTGGCTGGGCCCGTGAGCCATGGCCGTTGAGCCTGCGCGTCCGGAGCCTGTGCTCCGCAACGGGAGGGGCCACATCAGTGAGAGGCCCGCGTACCAAAAAAAAAAAAAAAAAAAAAAAAAATACAACGAACTACTGTACAAAGGGAAATTCCCTTGATTCCACCCCCCCTTAGTCAACTGTTGCGATTTTGATGTATATGGCTCTCATTTTGTCCCACACATATGCTAATGATATTGTTATAATACGTATTCTGCTTGCTCTTTTACTTAATATATTTCAGGCATTTGCCCCATGTATTTGCATGTTCCTCTAACTTGCCCTTTTCAGTGGCTGTTGGACACTGCTGCAGTGAGCATTTGAGCATGCATCATTTTGTAATGAACTTGTGCGAATATTTCTGTAGGATTCATTTCTGGGATAGAAATGCTGGGTCAAAGGGCACGGACAGTTTCCCTTTAATTGCCCCCTGATTTAAATTCTTATCGCAGGGACTTCCTTGGTGGTCCAGTGGGTAGGACTCCGAGATCCCAATGCAGGGGGCCCAGGCTCATCCCTGGTCGGGGAACTAGATCCCACATGCTGTAACGAAGACTGGTGCAGCCAAAATAAATAAAATAAGTATTAAAAAAAATTCTTATCACCGTCTTTGACACTGCCATTTGTCAAGTCCATTAGCCACTTGGGCTACCCTTTCTTACTAAGGGAAGGAAGTTGTGATGGGTGGACAGAAAGTGGGGAAAAATGGAATTAAGAGTTCCTGATGGTTTGCTTTTTGGTTTTTTTTTTTTTTTTTTTGCTGTACGCAGGCCTCTTACTGTTATGGCCTCTCCCGTTGCGAAGCACAGGCTCCGGGCGCGCAGGCTCAGTGGCCATGGCTCAGGGGCCCAGCCGCTCCGCGGCATGTGGGATCTTCCCAGACCGGGGCACGAACCTGTGTCCGCTGCATCGGCAAGCGGACTCCCAACCACTGCGCCACCAGGGAAGTCCCCCTGCTGGTTTTTGTGATGGCTGTAGTAAAGGTGGATATGTAAATAACATGGAAACCTCTTGAAGAGAGAAATAAAATATATTTCCCAGTCTGCAACACAGCAGGATGTTTAAAAAGTGATCTGAAATAGTAAAGCAGCCAAGAGTTTTCCCCCAGAAAATTCTGCAGAAAAACTTTATTTTTAAGTTAAGGTTAACTTCACTACAATGCGGACACCATCAACCCTGAAGTGAAAATAACCTCTTCTGCTCACTTCCTCTCCATCTCCGTCACATAACCACACAAGAAAGGGGAATTTAAGCTCCACTGTTTTAATATCTGAAGCACGTGGTAAAAAGTCCTGATTTTTCATCTTTCTGAATATCCATAGAAGCAATCCCAAGGCAGATTTTTGGCATTTTTTTTTGTAGAAAAGGTCTGAGTTTAGGAGTGGCCATCAGTGACTCATTGTCCCAACAGAGACCCTGGGATCGCTGAGCTGTGAATTATTTCCATTCTTTTAGCCAGTTATTTTCGTTCTTCTGTGGCTCGGTTGAGCAAACACAAATTTGAGTTGTGTGCTAAGTGGGTAATTTGTCTTTTCAAGCCTCAGTTTATTCATCTCCAAAATGGGGATTATTGTGAGGCTCAGATGAGATAATGTGTGTAATAGGGTTTTGGCAAATTTATGTGCACATAAATATGTGCTTTTAAGGTGTTGCTGTCTCTGGTTGGGCCAGCTCATATTAATCTTTCCTCTAATTCCAGTGGCCTCTGTTTCCCAAAAGACTTTAGGCATTCTGTCTCATAATGTCTTATTATTACGTCTTCATCCAATATTTGTGGGCATAAGCTAAATGCAAATTCTTCTGCTGGTGTTCTGATAGGGAAACAAAGGTGGAACCATCCAGGAGCTTTCCTTCTCTGCTTTGATTCTAGGAGACTAATATCTTTTAATAAGAGTCTTCAATAATATATGCTTTACAAAGGTGTATTATGTATGCTGTTTTATTCTGTCAACCTGGGTGGTAGATTTTAGCTCCACTTTTCCATGTAAATGAGGAAACAATTCTTAGTGATGTTAAGCAACTGGTTCGTTTTGTTTTTTAAAGTTACCTAACTTAAAAAAATTTGCAGTTGTAGGCCCCAGGTAGATTTTATGGAACAGAAACCTTACTTCATCTCCAGCTGCTTCCTGTTTTTGCCTTGCCATCTGATCAAAAGTGTAAGCATTCTGAAGGCAGGACTGGCTGGCTGATGGTGTTTACTTTGATTTGGTTTCTTTTACCTGTGGGCACGGGGGAGGAGCTTTTTGTAGATATATTGAGTTAGTTGAAGCCATTATGGGAACAATCATAGCACCTACTGGGTGTCAGGTGGTTTACATGTTTGGTTTGATTTTTTTTCCCCAACTTATTTTGAAAATTTTCAAACATATAGAAAAATTGCAAAAGTATTACAGTGAACACTCTTACACTCTTCATCTAGATTTGTTTTCTTTACCATTCTGCGCATGCGCGCACACACACACACATATACTCACACACACACTTTTTTTTTTCTAAACCATTTGAAAGTGAGTTGCAGACACCACAACACTTTACCTTGAAGCACCGGAGCATGTATGTCTAAAGAACAAGCACATTCTCCCCTGTAACCACAATATCATTATATTGAAACAATAATATTTTTCAGATTTCCCCAGTTTTTCCGATGTTGTTTATAACCTTTTGGGGGGAGGGGGACCTAGGATCTAATAAGGATTACTTATACACTGTAGTCGTGTCTCTTTAGTTTCTTTTAATGTAGCAAAGTTTCCCTGCCATTTTTGTTTTTCATAATATTGACATTTTGATCTAAGCTGCTTTGTAGACTGTAGATTGGATTTGTCTGACTTAGACTCAGATTAAATATTCCTGGTAAGAATTCCCTGGAGGCGATGCAGCATCCCTCCTCTTGCATCACATTAGGTGACACATTCTGTCAGTTTGTCATGTCACTGGTGACGTGAGGTTTGTATTTTGGATGAGGTGACATTGCGTGATATCTGGCATTGTAAAGGAACCCTTTTCTTTTTGTAATTAATAAAATTGTCTGTGGGGTGTTACTTTGAGATTGTTTGGATATCCTGTTCCTCAAAAACTTTCGTTCAATGGTTTAAACATCTATTGATAATCCTGGCCTAGGTTAATTAACATCTATTAAAGGATGATTTTCTAATTCGCTCTTCCGTTCTGTATTTGTTTCCTGACGTTTTTCTTTTTTCTTTTTTTTTTCATGCACACACACACACACACACACACACACTGTATTTTATTTTTACAAGAGATAAACTGACACCAAGCATTGTAAATGGATGACCAAAAGGAAAGCAACAATGATTGCAATTACCAAACACGAAACACACTCATACTATGTCATAATATTGACATTCAGTCCAGTGATCCTCCACTGTAACAGCTCCTTTACTTTGCAGTGAAAATTGATTTGTATATTTTTTGCCTCTGAGTCCTTGTGGGATTTTTTTTTTTATTCAAACAGAAAGTCACAAAAATTATGATCATCCTCATCAGTTCACTTAGTCCCATGTAATTAATTTTTTTTTATCTTGATCTTTTTTAGAACTTTTATGAATTCATCAGTTTTCCCTTAGAGTTCTGAAAATGCTTATTCATTCAGTTCAGCAGTATAGTCAGTTACCAGAAACAGGTACTTGTCAGAGTCTGACATTTTTCTTTTTAAAAAAAAATAAAATAAATAAATTTTATTTATTTTATTTAAAAAAATTGAGGCAGTGAATTTTTTCTGTATTTGTTTCCTGGCACTTTTCTGATAGATTACCTTTCAGGTCCCCTCATCTTTTTTTTTTTTTTTTTTTTTTGTGTGTGTGTGTGGTACGCGGGCCTCTCACTGTTGTGGCCTCTCCTGTTGCGGAACACAGGCTCCGGACGCGCAGGCTCAGCGGCCATGGCTCACGGGCCCAGCCACTCCGCAGCGTGGGATCTTCCCGGACCGGGGCACGAACCCGTGTCCCCTGCATCGGCAGGCAGATTCTCAACCACTGCGCCACCAGGGGACCCCTCCCCTCCTCTTTTATTTTTGTATTTTTATTTTATTTTTTAGTATCACTTGGATTTCTGTATTCTTCTCCCCCATGTGTTATATAATCCATTACCTACCTTCTGCCTCCCCTCTCCCAATATTTATGCTTTTTGATACAAAAATTGTCCCAAGTTTGGCCAGTGGGAGCCAGTCTTATTTTATTGAGCCCTAAAAAGCAAACTGATAAAGTAGGTGGAATTTTGCCCACTTTATGAAGTGAGGAAATTAAGACTCGGAAAATACAAGTAACTTTCCTAGAGGCATGTAGCTAGTAGCTAGTTAGCAGAGGAGGTTAGATGCAGACCCGGTTCCAACTAACTCTGAAGTGGTTCCTGGTATTGGTGCTGTCTCCTGACAGTCCAGGAGCAGAATGTTACCTGATAAAACCAAGTTAAAAAGAAAGCACAAGCATAGTATCATTGTTGCTAATAGCAAATGATTGGAAACAACCTTAAGTGTGCATCAGTGGGAAACTGGTTAATTAAATGAGTATGTTCACAAAAGGGAAAGCTATTAAACTACAAACAAAAATGAGGTTTTAAAAAAAAAAATGAGGTTTTCTCTAAGTACTGATATGCGAAGATCTCCAAGCATATTTTAAGTGAAAGAAGGATGATCCCCAAAAAAGAAGAAAAGAAGAACGCTGGTGTAGAAGAGTGCATACTTTGTGAAAGAAGTGGGGATAAGAAAATACATTTGAATTTGGAAGGATATAAGATAACAGAATGGTTACAGGTACAGGGCAGTAGGAGTGAGTGGGGTGTGTGTGTACATAGTGAGCTTTCTTAAGATTTACGATTTTATATAACGCTGCCTTTTAAATTTTTTTAAAAAATTATTTATTTTATTTATTTTTGGCTGCGTTGGGTCTTTGTTGCTGCACGGGGGCTTTCTCTAGTTGTGGTGAGCTGGGGCTACTCTTCATTGTGGTGCACGGGCTTCTCATTGCAGAGGCTTCTCTTGTTGCGGAGCACGGTCTCTAAGCGCACGGGCTTCAGTAGTTGTGGCTCACGGGCTCTAGAGCGCAGGCTCAGTAGTTGTGATGCACGGGCTTGGTTGCTCTGCCGCATGTGGCATCTTCCCAGACCAGGGCTGGAACCTCTGTCCCCTGCATTGACAGGCGGATTCTTAACCACTGTGCCACCAGGGAAGCCCTATAATGCTGACTTTTAAAATAGCTTTATTGAGATATAATTCACACATCACACAATTCTCCCATTTAAACTGTACGTACAATTCAGTAGTTTTTTAGTATATTCACAGAGTTGTGCAGTCATCACCAAAATCAATACTTAGAGCATAGTGTTGTCGTGAAGATTAAACAGGGTCCTGTGTTTCAAGTCTCATGCTGGTGCCCTTAACCTAATGGGCCTTGACGTCATTTGGGTATCCTAGGTGGGTAAGGCAGCAGTAGCCCTTAGCCGTTGTTTGGGAGCCAAATTAAAATTGACACGTAGCATATGGGAACAATATTATTCTGAATTCAAAATTGGAACACATGATCTGACAAATAATTTTTACCCTTATTTATAAATTAATTGCAAGGTCTTACAAAATATATGCGTGTCATCCATTTAACAGATTATCTCAGTATAGAGTTAAATTTACATGAAGTCATGATTGTCCTAGGAAAGTTAGGAGTTATGGTCCCTTGGGGTCACATTCGGGCCAATATTAGCATTCGGGCAACTCTGTCTTACCTTCTCTTTTTCTTCCCTTCCCTCTCCTCCACCACACAACTGAGTTTCTGATTTTGTCTCAGAGAGCCATTTAAATTAGCCATGGCAAATGTTAATTGTTTTGGCAGACAAAAAGAAACTTGAATAAGCTTTTCCTTCTAAGATTTAAGAACTCTACTTTCTAAGAGCTAACTTTGGAAGGAATGTTTCTGGTCTGGAAAATTTGGATAGCAACCTCAAAAGGAATTCATGTCCAAGAAGATCTGAGAGTGGGGCAGGGACACTCAATCTCCTTTGAGACAGATCGAAATAAATACTTATGTCTGAAATAGTAATAAAGATCTATTTATTTCTTTCATCGTTTTGTTAAAATGTTCAAAACATGAATGATCAAATTCAAAATAGATTTAGCCCAGGCACCAAAAAACCCCTCAAGTCATCCTGATTAAAAAAACGTTTATGAGGGACTTCCCTGGTGGCACAGTGGTTAAGAATCTGCGTGCCAATGCAGGGGACACGGGTTCGAGCCCTGGTCTGGGAAGACCCCACATGCTACAGAGCAACTAAGCCTGTGTGCCACAACTACTGAGTCTGCGCTCTAGAGCCTGCGCTCTAGAGCCCGTGAGCCACAACTACTGAAGCCCATGTACCTAGAGCTCGTGCTCTGCAACAAGAGAAGCCACTGCAATGAGAAGCCCATGCACTGCAATGAAGAGTAGCCCCCGCTCTCTGCAACTAGAGAAAACCCATGCGCAGCAACGAAGACCCAACACAGCTAAAAATAAATAAATAAATTTATTTTTTAAAAAAGAAAATTAAAAACAAACACAAAAAATGTTTATGAGATCTTAGGCTGCTTTGCTGAGTGAGATGATTCTTAGTACAACATTTAAGTCTGTCCCTTTGATGTGACAAAGTTTCCAGCTCCCAGAACCGCAGCTGTATAGCTCAAGATTCCATGTTTAGTGATACCAATCTGGATTCATTGTAACTGCTGTATAGTGTCTTTCTGTTTTGACTATGACTTGTCATAAATTGTTTGGTTTCAGAATTCTGTATGTTCTTTGCTTTTAAAGTCATCTTGGCCAGGAAGCTAAATGGCATGTTTGTATGTGCAATAAGTTACTTTTATTATATAACTTTATAATAATAATATTGGCAAACATTTTTTGAGTTTATGGTGTGCCAAGTGCTGTGCTAACTGCTTTATATAAGTTATAGTATTTAATTGTGGCAAAAACCACATAAAGAAACTGAAGCTCTGAGAGCTTAAGCAACATGTCTAAGATCACAGGACTAAGAAGAAGCAGATCCAAGACCAGAAATCAAGACTGTCTTACTGCAAAGACTGTGCTTTTCTGCTGTGTAATACTGCCATTTTGCAAATTTGTGTGGAAGATCATTACTTTTTTACTTCATCTTTGGAGCAGATTTCTGTCTTATTTATTTGATAGGTATTTATTGAGTGCTCATCATGTGTCAGACACCTTGAGAACTATAGAGGTGACTGAGACCCACTCTTTGTCATTGAAAAATTCACACTTAAGTAGAGGAGATAAAACAGATATACCTCTATACACCCATGTTCATAGTAGCATTATTCACAATAGTCAAAAAGTGGAAGCAACCCAAGTGTCCATCAACAGATATATGGATAAGCAAAATGTAGAATGTACATGCAATGGAATATTGAATAATCATTCAATGTATTCAGCCTTGAATGTAGTTCAACGCTGAATAGCCTTGAAAAGGAAGGAAATTATGACACATGCAACAACATGATGAACCTTGAGGATATTACGCTGTGTGATATAAACCAGATGCAAGTGGACAAATATTGTATGATTCTACTTATATGAAGTACCTAGAGTAATTAAACTCCTAGAGACAGAAAGTAGAATGGTGGTTGTCAGGGTCTGGGAGGAGGAAACAATAGGGGAGTCGTTGTTTAATGGTGTAGAGTTTTGGTTTTGCAAAATGAAAAAGTTCTGGGGATCGGCTGCACAACAATGTGAATATACTTAACAGTACTGAACTGTACACTTAAAAATGGTTAAGATGGTAAATTTTACATTATATGTATTTTGCCACAATTTAAAAAAACAAACAGATACACCCCTCTACTCTAGGGTGGAAAGTAATTAGTGAGACAGGAAGGACTGAAGACGTCATAGGAACGAGAGAGGGCTTTCTAGACAGGGCATATATAGCTGGGTAATGGAAGATGGGTAACAGTTGTGTGGCAATGAGGAAGGTAGGAAGGGCAACCCAGGTGAAAGGAACAGTGAACAACATTACAGAGGCTACTTGGCTTTAAAATCCAACTCCAGCAAGAAACAATACATGGCTCTATAATTAGGGGAGTCCCAGCCACCTTCCACGTGGGCAGAGATTTAAGTATAAAGTCTAAGCCAGGATCATGAAGTCGTGGTATGCTAGACAGGGACTCATTCATGATTCATTCAGTAAACATTTGTTTAGCACATAGTGCTGACGCTAGGCGAGGCACTTTATGTATGTTGGCAGATTTAATACCCCCAACAACCCTGGAGTTATTAATAGCCCCAATTAACAGATGCAGCCACTGTGACTCAGAGAGATGTAGCAATTTATCCCAAATCACATGACTGATAGGTAACAGAAGATGTCACCGGGGAGCCCATGCTGTGTCCACCAAGCTACACTGCCTCCCCTTGGTGTTGAGTGTGATGTGATGTCTGCCTTTGAACTCACAGTCAAAATGGCATGTGACTGCCACCACTTGTCATCTTCTTGCTGCCTTTGAGGCTACCTTGGCTGATTCATCTTACAGCTCTGAGCCTGAGCTTCCTTATCTGTGAAATGAAGCCCTTGTATTAGACTAGATTATTTCTAAGGTTTCTCCCAGATCTAAAAACTCTATTTATTTATTCATCCATCTATCCATCCATTGATGCAATGTTAATTCAGTATCTGTTACACACCAAGTACTGTGTTGATAGGTTCTTGTAATCGAGATTTGGTAGAACACTGTTCTTGCCTGAAAGGAGATTGTAGACTAGTGAAGGAGGCATAAAATAGATGACTATTGTGTAGTACAGTCAAAGCACTGGTAGTGGTATATACAGAAGACCTAGAGGAGGGGCATGGCCCTGTCTTGGATAGGTGGGTGTCAAGAGGAAATGGTCCCGGGCTTCTCTGGTGGCGCAGTGGTTGAGAGTCCGCCTGCCGATGCAGGGGACACGGGTTCGTGCCCCGGTCCGTGAAGATCTCACGTGCCGCAGAGCGGCTGGGCCCGTGAGCCATGGCCGCTGAGCCTGCGCGTCCGGAGCCTGTGCTGCGTGACGGGAGAGGCCACAGCAGTGAGAGGCCCGCCTACCGCAAAAAAAAAAAAAAAAAAAAAAAAAAAAAGAGGAAATGGTCCCAAAGACCAGGAAGATAATGAAGAAGTCCACAAGATCCTCATCATTCCTGTTGTCTCTACGTTCTTTGGTGAACTCAAAACTCTTTTATTTTAAGCCTTGTGGAAAGTTTAGTCGAATTTGCCAGTTGTTAAGTGCAGCTATGTGCCAAATATCCATAAGGTTTGGATTCTCTTTCAGACTGGAGAAAGATTATAAGGCTGCAGTTGTTTGTTTGTGTGTCTAAGGGAATTTAGTAAGCATGAAGTAGACTAATAAGAGGCCCTAGGGCCTGGAGTTATTTGAGATGTTCACAGCTAAAGTCACAGATGGTTATATTTCAGAGGCAAGTGAAATGGCCAAGATATTGGATAATATACATGATCCTCTCAAGACTACAAAGGACTGGTGAATTACTAAGAATTAGAATGACCAAGTATTAGAATTCTAATACTAAGGAATTGAAGTGAGGATTGAGGTGGAAAAGAACTAATATTTATTGAGCAGCTCTTATATATCAGACACTGTGCTATGCCCTTTACATTAATAATTTTGTTTTATCCTCCCCACAATCCTGTAAGGTCAGTGTTGTATCCTTTACAGATATTGAAACTGAGGCTCAAAGAGGTTGTGACTTGCTTAAAGTCCCAGCTACCAAGAGACTGAGCAGTGGCTCAAGCCGAAGTTGTTCAAATCAAGACCTTTACTCCTTCCACTATCCCATGTTTCTTCATGATTCTGGATTTTTCTATTTCTGGGGGAACTGTACCAGGGTACAGGACCTCCCTCTCATCCTTGGAGCCTGGGAAATAGTGATATTCAGGAGAGGCCCACTCCTCAGTTTTCCCAACACCCCAAAGGGCAGCTCCCCCATTTTCCCATGTCTTCTTTCCGAGGTGGTGGATCACCCGCTGCCAGGGATAAATGGCTTTTACTAAAGCTTTTTTTTTTTTTTTTTTTTTTTTTCCTTTTTCGTCTTTCCCAGGTAATATGTGTGTGTTTGATCTTGGCAATTTGTCTCTCAGAAGCGGCTCATGAAAATCATCTGAGAGAATGCTTTTTGAGGCCAGCTAAGTTTATGCATTTGATCCCCTCTCCCTCCCCAGCAAAGAGTAACTTCAGTTCATTTGCTCCACGTTCTATCTTTGGGGTCCTGAGAGAGCTTGCTGCCTGCTTCTCAGAGGCTTCCAACCATGAGGTTCTGCCAGGATTACATGAGGGTCTCAGCACTCCTAACCCCCTGCTTCAGGCTCCTTTCTCCTCTGTCAAGGCCTCCCTGTGGGCACGAGCTGTGGTGTCTTGTCAGGGAGTGTTTTCCCAGCTGGGTTTGCAGGCAGACCAGGCATTTATCCCAGGCCCTTTAACGCTCCCCCGCACCCCTTTGGGAAAGTTCCCACATATGACTGCATGAAACATAGAAAACTACCCTCCAAATGGGTTGATGATGAATTACGGCAGTGGGGAAAAGTCTTCTCCAGCTTTCTCGGCCCTGGCATTCCATAGTTTGTGTGACAATGAAATGGACAGAGGATATGGGGTCAGGAAATTGGAGCTCAAGTCTTGGCTCAAACCACAAATCCTGGGGCTGTGAGCACTTGACCTGTCTGAGCCTGTGTTTAGCTGTAAATGGAGAACTGACGGCAATCCCAGCTTCCTACTGTCATTGTGAGAGTCAGATTACTCAATGTATAGTGTAGAAGTGCTCTGTAACGAGCCCCTAGAAAGTATTATAGATGTCGGTGCTTGTTATAAAACAAACTTGGGCTCATTGAGAGACATTTCTGGAAACTGAGCAGGATGCATGCTCTGTCATCTCTGGCTCCCAGTTCAGGCAAAACTTTTCATTGCTCACATAGGCATTCATGGCATTACTCTTCTGTTTATTTTTGTAATCTTTTCATTTATAGTCTTATAAATGCTCTCTTAAGGTTTGGTGGTTCCTGAATATTTATTTTTGAAAACTCTGGTCAGGCTTGTATACTCATACCCAGAGCTCTGTGCCCCAGAGTAATTATCTGACTTCCTGGAGTTACATGTGGATCCGTTTCCCAATAAATCCTGGGACAGCAGGGCTGACTATGTATGGTAAGTGACATTTATCTTGCTTGCTAGGATTCTAGATGGGTGAGAACTCATGAGGGTATACCCTAAGGCAGGGTTATTACAACTTCATACATGTTTCTGTTAATAAAATGAGAATGGAGAGAGTATCTTACTGTAAGTGGCTTATGAGTTCAGAGCTAGAAGCCCTTAGAAACTGAAAAGACTCTTTTGTCATTTGTCATCAGTTTGTTGGAATTATTACTCTGTTCTGAGAAATTTTCTAGGTGTTCCCTTTACACTTAGGGATGGTTGCTTACTTTTATCTTCTTGCCACTTCAAATGACTGCAGTTCGTTTTTCTTGGCTGTGTTCTTCAGAATTCTTCGAGTTGTAAATTAAAGACACCCAACTCAAACTAGCTTGGGCAAAGAGGGAATTTATGGGAAGAATCCTGGCATGTTTCATGTAACCATAGGAACGTTGGGTGCAGCTGCGACCAGGAAATATTAGTGCAGGTAATTGCCTTAAAAATCCCCCCAAATTTCAGTGCTTAACACAAATGAAGTTTATTTCTCATTCATACAACAGTTCAACATAGTTTTTTTCTGGTTAGGCTACCTTCTATGTTTCAGGGACCCAGGCTCCTGCCATCTTGTGGCTCCCTTCTCTTTTGGGTATCTCAGAGTTCTCTCCTTTTAACGTGAAGATGGAGAAGAAGATTGAAGGATCTCACGTGTGAGGTTTTCATGGGCCAGGTCTGGAAGTGGCTTATATTCTGTCCTCATTCCATCAGTTATTACTCAGTACATGACCCCACCTAATGGTAAAGGAGGCTGAGAAATATGGCCTAAGAAGAAAAAGAAATGGGTTTGGTGAGCATGTAGCTAGTTTGAGCCACACAGGCATTCAAATAATATCAAAACTCTGTCTCTTGCCTTTGTTTCTCTCCTACATGGCAGGGAGCATGGCCAGGGATTGCTCCTGAACGCTAAATCTCACTGTTGCTAACACCAGAGCCAAACTGACCTACACTCTTATTGGCTTCAAGTAAAAAAAATCTCAGAGTAATGATTGACTCACTTTGGATCATGTGTCCACCCCTGGACCAATCAGTGGCCAGCAGAAGGACAGGGTTATTTAGCAGAGACTGGCCATTGGGCTGCTTTTAAAGAAGGGGCAGTCATTCTGAAAGAAATAGTCACTCCACTTGCCAGCCACTAAAAAGTCCCAAGCTCTCTTTTTGTTTCTACTCTTGTGGAAAATTCAGTGCAACTTTACACTCATCTTTCCAACCCTTCTTACTGCAGCTACATCAAATGATTTTATTTCACTGAATCTATGACACTATTATTTTTGAACGTGTAAGACTATTCTATGTACCACTGAGAAAGAAAGAGAAGGTTCCAAATAAACTATGACACAATGCCAAGATGCCATCCATTGTAAAATGTATCCTAATTTCTAAGCTGTCAAACTGTAGGAAAACATGTTTTTAGAATTGACGAAAGATGATATTTATTACTCCATAACCAAGCTCTATACTTTCATGCCCTAGTACCACTGTTTTTTTAATTTCTTCGGTACATCCATTCATTCAAAAAATATGTATAGGCCAGGTAACAACGAATAAGACAGATTCAGTTTCTGCTCTCTTAGTACCTACTGCATCTCCTGCTTTTCATCCTGGTGTTATGAAGTACCTGCTGGGTGCTAGGCAGTCTATTGGGCACTGAGGACTCAAGAAAGAATATGGGGGACTTCTCTGGTGGTCCAGTGGTTAAGAATCCGCCTTCCAGTTCAGGGGACACGGGTTTGATCCCTGGTTGGGGAACTAAGAGCCCACATGCTCTAAGCCTGCACACTCTAGAGCCCATGCGCCACAATTAGAGAGAAGCCCGTGCACTGCAACGAAAGGTACCCCGTGCCGCAACTAAGACCTGACGCAGCCAAATAAATAAATAAATACTTTTTTTTAAAAAAAGAATATGATGGGGTCCTTGTCCTCAAGGGACTTACAGCCTGGGGTAGTGGAAGCAGTGGGGTGTGGGGAGATGATCGTACAAACAAACGAGTAAATAAAGGGTCACAGTTCCTGTTGTTAACATCCTTACAGGGTCCAGTGGGCCCACAGAGTGAGAATGGTTGTACCATGTTTACTAAGATGATTGTGCACTGTTAAAAGAATAAGCAGTAGTGTATTTTGAGTATTAATATGCAGTTTTCTCATGTATACTTGATGATAATATCTGAGTAGTCCAATGTGTCTTCCAACATCTATTTGAATCACCTCAAGCTTCCTATGAAACTTTACATTCAAAAGGCACGTGTGGGTCTCTTTTCTTTGTTCAAATGATAATGAATAGTCTGCGAAACCTTTTATAGAGACAGAGTGAGTAGATACCAGATTTATCTTATGGTGGAGGCAGTCAGTCTGCATTTCTGTACGTTAATTACTTAGACTCCTTCCAGGGATTTTTTTTTTTTTTTTTTTTGCGGTACGCGAGCCTCTCACTGCTGTGGCCTCTCCCGTTGCGGAGCACAGTCTCCGGATGCGCAGGCTCAGCGGCCATGGCTCACGGGCCCAGCTGCTCCGTGGCATGTGGGATCTACCCGGACCGGGGCATGAACCCGCGTCCCCTGCATCGGCAGGCGGACTCTCAACCACTGCGCTACCAGGGAAGCCCTTTCCAGGGATATTTTTTAAACCACGTGATAATTTTTTTTTGGCCCTAGCGGTTCTGAATCACATGCTCCAGCAGGGAGAAGAGCCAGGAACAGGTGCTCAGGGCTGTGCTGGGTCCCGCAGCAGGGATTACAGTGATGGTATTTGGAGAAAATGTGGGTGAGGCTATTTGGCCCAGGGATCATTGCGGGGGGCCGAGGGTCTTAGAGCTTTGATAATATAATCAAAGTGTTGGATTCTTTTTTTAAAAAAATAAATTTATTTTGCCTGCGTTGGGTCTTCATTGCTGTGCACAGGCTTTCTCTAGTTGTGGTGAGCGGTGGCTACTCTTCGTTGTGGTGCACTGGCTTCTCACTGCGGTGTCTTCTTTTGAGGAGCACGGACTCTAGGTGAGCGGGCTTCAGTAGTTGTGGCTCGAGGGCTCAGTAGTTGTGGCTCGTGGTCTCTAGAGCGCAGGCTCAGTAGTTGTGGCACACGGGCTTAGTTGCTCCGTGGCATGTGGGATCTTCCTGGACCAGGGATCGAACCATGTTCCCTGCATTGGCAGGTGGATGCTGAACCACTGCGCTACCAGGGAAGTCCCCAAGTGTTGGTTTCTTATTTTTCAAGCAAAGATGCCCACTGGGATTAAACCCTTTTTATTGGTTGAAAAACCCATGAAAACAACAAGACCGAGAAGGAATGGGATTTTTATTTATTTATTAATTTTTTTTTTTTGAAGCTCATGCAGAGGTCAGCAGAGGGTCAGTGTCTGTCTGTCTGTTCTGGCTATTGGAAAAAACTTACCTAATGAGTCAGGAAGAGAATCCAAATAAACTGTTCTTCTCAGGTTTTTGAAAAGCCTGGAATTAAGGATTGAAATATACAGGTGGTTGTTGTTTTAACCTTCCGGGCCAGTATATTTGGAGCATGGTGCCTGAGGGTAGGAGTGAGGTGTATGAATCTGCTACCTTGAGGTGTATGAATCCACCTCCTCATTGGGTGTGGGTGCCTTCAGCTTTCTCTGATCAGCTGGGAGAAGAGAGAGCTCCAAGTAGCTTCTTTAGCAGAGCATGTAGAGGGCAGAATCTCCAGATCAACTTGGTTTTCGTAAGGGATAGTCTGACAAGGGAGGTTGGGGTTGTGTGTGTTGCATGTGGACTGGAGATGCTCAACTGAGGGATTGTAGACAAGCACCCCAGGTCCATTCAGGACTCTTTGGTAGCATCCAGAAAGAAGAAGAGTGAAGGTAAGGAAGAAGAAAAAAAAAAAAAAAAAAGAAAAACCAGAAACCCCTGTTTGAAACCTGCAAAAAGTATATGCCCAGGAGTGATTTATGGGTGTACAGAGAAGGAACATTAAAAGAATAACTGCTGGCTGTTTATTTTGGAAAAGTATGTGTAGTCAGAGTGGAGGTAGGCCTTATTGTCTCTGTTACCTTGCTCCAACTTCCATTAGTGATAATAGGATCATATATTCTAGACTCTCCTTGGCTGGCTGCCCTGACATAAATGTTTGAATTCCTTATTTTGGTATTATGTATTCTTAACAAGAGAGGAAAAGAGAAACAGAATGTTGGGAGCTAAATTATCCTATATGCCTTATTTTGGATGGGATTTATTCTCTTGGGCCCACGGCTATTAAGATTGTCTGTTTAGATGATCTGTGTTTCTGAGAGCTACTTCTAGAAAGCTTTACAATTTGCCCAAGGCGTCTGTTCAGGGGACGCCTAAGTGTATGTTTTATTTGGTGAAACAAGGTGAATCTTAATCCTGGTTATCTGAGCTCTGGGCCATTTTTGGTGCCGCTGTCATCCAGAGGGCCAGTAGAGCTGCTGCACGGTCCCATGTTGTATCATTTGATACACATTGACCCAGTGTACCCTCTTGGTGGGGGATTTAGTTCTTAGCGTTACTGCTGCAGAATCCATTTATTCAATTAGACAGATAACAATTGAGCTCCTGCTGTGCATACTGGTTCAGACTTGGGAATGCTCTGTGTGCAGAGCCAGAATGGGATTAAGCAGAATTAGAATGCTAACATTTCTGGATTTAAAGGGACCTTAGAGCTCATCTAATCCAGGGTCAGCAAGCTTTAAAGGGCCAGAAAGTAAGTACGTTTCGTTTAGAGAACCGCATTGGCTTAGGGGGGGTCTCTGATGCATATTATTCTTTATTTGCCTCATAACCCTTTAAAAATGTAAAAATCACTCTAAACTGGGGGGACCATAGGCTGGATTTGGCCCAGGAGTCATAGTTTGCCAACCTCTGATCTAATCCATTTCCCTCATTTTATCAAAGAGGAAACTGAAATGATCCTTCCCCTTCGTGCCTCCCTCCTCCCCCTCCCACACAGGGTCACACAGCTATTTCTTGACACTACTAGATTGGTGATCCTTTGTAAAGATTCCCCAGAGGTTCAGGCCCACACCTCAAAATGCCTAGTAACTTTGCAAATGTATAGTTTTGGTTTTGAGGGAAGTTTGAATTTTAGTTAATTAAGTCATTAGGTGTCTGCCACATTCCAGGCACTGTGTTTGGGACTGAGGATGTGAAGTTAGCATGACAAAGTCCCAGCCCTCAATCAATTTAATTGCTGGTGCAGGCAGATAAGATGGCAGTGTGGAGAGTAGCATAGGGGACAAGTTTTGGGTGCCACGGGAGCACAGGAAGGCTGTGGGATGCTTGTGTGGATGAATGAATGAATCCATTCAATGCTCCTCCCACACTTGTATTTTGGAAACCACTACCCAGTGTAAAGGAAGGGGACAGGGACCTGGCTTCCCCTGCACTTGCCTATTTTTCTCTCTGGGGACTGCTACCTTGTGCACATCCTATATATGCATAGGTAGGTTATGAGATTAAAGGAACAAAAGTGAAAAACGACTCAGAGAAAGATGGTTTATTTGTTGTACCAGTTTATCTAAGCAGTGTTACTGAGACACATATGAAATCATATAAGATCAGTCATAGAGCCTTTTAATATTCTAGTGCTGGAAGGGATTTTAGAGGCCCCTTAGCTATACCCTTTCATTTAACAGATAAAGAGTGTAAGGCCCAGAGATGTTAAATTTCTTACTCTGGGTCACAGCTAATTAATAGAATCTCAGGGTTATAAAGGACCTAAAAAGATATCTAGTATAACCACCCAGATAATAATAAATAATAATAATCATAGCCAACATTTACTGAAAGTTTACTGACATGTATAGTAATATATATTATTTCACTTAATTCTGATGGTAACTCAATGTAAGAGATATGATTACTATCCCCACTTTACAGCTCAGGGAACTAAGTTTGAAGAGGTTAAATAAATTTGCCCAAATTCACCCAGCCAAGTGGTAGAGCCAGGATTCAAGTCCAGGCTCAAGCGCTTAACCTGCTCAGAGCCCTTTATTCCAGCTTGTCTAAGTGTTTGGACTGTGCTTCTCCATTAGCTTATGAGCTCCTTGTGGGCAGGGGCCATGTCCCCTTCATCTCTGTTTCCCCATTCTGGGCTTGGCATGTAAAATTTCCTCAACAGATGTTTTCTCAATGAATGAATCAATGACTCTATCAATCAACCCATGCTTTAAGCAGTTAACACTTCCAGTAACAAGTAAATGGGGACTCTGGCTGAGGCCGACCCATGCCCAGGTCTGCTGATGTCTAGTCCTTCTACCAGACTCATATGCTAATATGCAAACGTGGGCCAGGAAAACCCATCATTCTGCAGCTGTCTTTACAGTGTCAGTGAACAATTTTGAGAATTAATGTGCACAGAATTCTCTTTGAACATCAAAGGTCCCTTGAAGACATGACAGCCTGGTTGGTTTCTCTAATTCGGATGAAGTTTGTGGAGCCACTGGAAGATGCTGTCTGTATGTGGTACCTTCTTCCTTTTGCACAGCCATTTTAATTTAAAGTTCTAGTTTCAAACTATAGTCTGAGACATCCTGGGGTTTGTGGGTTAGAGAACTGAGGGATTCTGTAAGAAAAAGTGGGCATGGATTTGGCTTTGAGTCAAATAATGCCTGAAACAAATATTTTTGCTGCATTAAACTTTCAGTTTTGATGGATGAGAGCAACTCATTAAAGGTACAGTACCTTGAGACATTTTCTTTCCTTTCTTATATAAATTGAATGTTTTTCTTACCTGACAATGGTAACACATGGGAATGCTTGAATGGAGTTTTTTGAAGTCGAAGACATTTTAATAGATTTGTAGAGATTGTTCTAAGAAATTAATCACTCTACCTAGATTACTGTTTTTATGTAAAGAACAGTGTGGGCTTTGTTTGCTGTTCATTGTAGGCAGACGTCCTCTGTATGGCACAGGAAAGCCGAGGTCCTTGGACTTCAGCTCAGAAAGCCATATCCTTTGAACCTAGGCCCCTGGGTTGGTTCATATAAGTCAATACACAGCATTAATAATTGCTGCATATTTCTTGGGGGGAAATTCAAATTAAATAAAGGAGGCTTTTATCTGGTTGTGAAAAAACAGATTTCCACTCTATTGATAAGAATCTTGAGGGATTTTCAGGGGGAAGAGATGTAATACAAGATTCTTTTCTCATTTGTAGGCATTTGAGAAATCCCTTAAAATAGAGAAACATGTGATATTTGTTTCTAACACAAAATAATTCAAAGAATTGCCCATGGTTTTTGCCAAAGCTTTTTTTCTTTTCATGCTTTAGCCAACTTGCCACAATTTTTTTCTGATTGTATCAGGGAGGAAACCTCACTTAGGGATTGCTTGCTACTTTTAAACTGCAGTACCCCTGGTTTACTGCAGTTTCTATCTGTTCTGTCTCCCCCTTCAACAACAGTAGTCGCTATCTGTTTAAAGGGATGAGAGGCAGAGGATGGCAAAAGAAGGTTGAGAAGGATCTGTTCACTACATAGTGGTGTGCTGGGTTACCAGATAAATATTTAATGTCACCATATTCTGGAGACAGGTGGATAATTTTTCTTTCTAACTTTTTATTTTGAAAAATTTCAAATGAACAGATTAGTGCAAAGAACATTCAAAAACTCTTAGATTTACTAATTGTTAACGTTTTGCCACATTTGCTTTCTCTCTATATGCAGATTTATGTTTTGGGGAGGCAGAAATCGTCATACTTGGTCTCTAAATATTGTCAGTATTTATCACCTAAGTATAAGGACATCCTTCTGCGTAACCACAATACCATTATCATGCCCTAGAAACTTACATTGATTCCATAATATTGTCTAGTATACAGTCTATATTTAAATCTCACTTTTGATCAGTTACCTTTCACTGCATAATAAATCCTGCCAAAACTTTGTGGCTAAAAACAACCACTATTTATTAATCCTCATAATTCTGTGGGTCAGCTGGGTGGTTCTTCTAATGTGGATCAGGCTCAGCTGACCTTGGCTGGGCCCCCTCAAAATCTGCAATCTGTGCTGGATCCACTAGGGGCTGGCTGGTCTATGTTGCCTCAGTTTGGATGGGTGGTCTCTACTCTAGAGGGTCTCTCATCCTCCAGCAGTACACCCCAGACTTATCCACGGCACACAGGCAGATTCTGAGAGAGAGTGGAGGTGTGCAAAGCCTTTTGAGGCTTAGGCTTGGAGCTGGCACAGCATAACTTCTGTTGCAGTCTTTTTGCCAAAGCAAGGCACAAGCTCCTTTTGAAGGGAGGTGCTGCAAAGTCATATTGCTCAAGGGCATGGATACAGGGGAATGAACAAGTGCAGGCATTTTTGCAAGCAATCTGTCACACCCCTATTGTCCAAATAATAGGAATAATATTGTTAATTTTATAATGCTGATAACAGTTAATTGTTCTTAATCCAAGAGCTAATCAAGGACTATGCATTAAATTTAGGTATGTATCTTTAGTTTTTCTCTCTCTGTCTCTCTCTGTAAGTCTCTCTTATTTCTTTATTTTTATTTTAAATATTTATTTATTGGCTGTGTTGGGTCTTTGTTGCTGCGCACGGGCTTTCTCTAGTTGTGGTGAGCGGGGGCTACTCTTCGTTGTGGTGCACGGGCTCTAGGCGCGTGGGCTTCAGTAGTTGTGGTGCATGGGCTCAGTAGTTGTAGCTCGGGCTTAGTTGCTCGGCAGCGTGTGGGATCTTCCCGGACCAGGGCTCGAGCCTGTGTGCCCTGCATTGGCAGGTGGATTCTTAACCATTGCGCCATCAGTGAAGTCCCCTTTGAGTCTCTTTTAATCTATGATTCTCTCTTCCTCTTTTTTTGTGTTTTATGACACTGATATTTTTAAGATCCTAGGCCTGTTTTCTTAAGAATATCTCACAGTCCGAATTTGTCTAATTATTTCTCCATGATTATATTCAGGTTAGCCATTTTTGGCAAGAATTCTAAATAGCTGATGTTGTTTACTTCCCACTGCTTCACAAGGGGAGGCACATAATGTTAGTTTACCCCATTATTGGTGGTACTCAGTGTAATCACTTGGCTAAGGTAGGGTCTGCAAGATTTTGCAATCCTAAAGGTGCCATTTCCTATAGATAGATTTGTATTAAATCTAAACACTGGGTGCTAAAGTTTTTTCAATCACATCAACATGTATTTATTAGATACCTACTGTGTATCTAGTCTTGAATTTAGTGCTATGGCAAATCTAAAAGAATGGTAAGGAATGTTGACTGTCAGAAGGAATATATAGTTTGAGTTTGAGTTACTCTTTTAAAAACTGAACAGAAGGTGTCGGCGCCAACACCAGGCCACGCGGGGGCTCCGGAGCGCGGCATGGAGGGGCCGGCTTAGCTGGGGCCCGTGGCCCTATGTCTTCTGGCTGCGACACCGGTCCTGCGCACGCTGCGGGGCCGCAGCCACTGGGCGGTGGGCGCCGGATGGGCCGGGAGGCGAGCCAGGGCCCCCAGGCGGGTGTGGGCATCGTGTCCGCAGCCAGCGTCCCCGAGGCCGCGCTCGGGCCATGATCACTTGGTGAAGCTGCGCGGCCGACCTCTTCTCGCGCTGTGAGGACCTGTGCGCGCTGCAGGACTTGGTGCGTCTGCCCGCCGTGCGTGCTTCCCTGCGGGAGGGCCTGCTGGAGTTAACGCTGACCGCCTCCGCGGGGTGGACTGGGCACTGCTCCTGAGCACCCTCTGCCCCTAATCTGTATCCAGAGCTTCTTCCAGCCACGGCTTGGCGAGACAGATTGTGACAGAAATAAAGTTTACAGAAGTTGTGTTCCTGCGATAAGAAATAAAGATGTGACCTTCCAGTTGTGTAAAGCTCATAAATGCTGTGTAAGTGCGTGGGGTGCGCTAAGGAACGTGGAGCTAATTGGGCTAGTTCTGAGAGAGAGAGACTTAACTATGTTAGCAAAGGTCCATCAGAATTTCCTGTGACTGTGACAGTCCTTCCTCCTCAGAAATCGAAGTGGTCGATGATTCCTCAGAAAGTGCTCAGGAAGAGCCAGAGAAAATCAGTTTGAAACAAGAAGCATTGCCGGTACAAAGTTATCACTTTAAAGCTATAGAGAAGATTATTTTTCAAACGGAAGCCTGATTGCAACACGACACAGCTTGTGTGAGGGTTCTGTTTTCTCCTCCCATCTGCATTGTATCCCCTTGAATGGTTCCTTAAAGGTGAATGGTGGACATTTGAACTCTAAGAAATAAAAATAAAAACATGTCGTTAGTAATATATTTTCCTTTCCTTAGAACCTTAGTATATTAGATTTAGGGAGAACCATAGTGATCATAAGATAAAGAAATTGAGGTCTGAATGAATATAGTCAGCTGATTCAGTGCTCTTGTTTTACAGATGAGAAAATTGACAGTTCTAGTTGAACTCTCTTTTTTTTTTTTTTTTTTTTTTTTTTTTTGCGGTAACGCGGGCCTCTCACTGTTGTGGCCTCTCCCGTTGCGGAGCACAGGCTCCGCACGCGCAGGCTCAGCGGCCACGGCTCACGGGCCCAGCCGCTCGGCGGCATGTGGGATCTTCCCGGACCCGGGCACGAACCCGTGTCCCCTGCATCGGCAGGCGGACTTTCAACCACTGCGCCACCAGGGAAGCCCTGAACTCTCTTTTTATAAGAGGAAAATATGGCCTTATTTTAAATAAAAGTAAAGTTGAAAAAAAAAACTGAACAGAGTACAGGAGTGGTGATTCTAAGTTAATGATTGGTTTATAAAAACTTTATTGAAGTATAACGTACATACAGAAAAGTGCACGTATAAGCATATAGCTTGATGGAGTTTTCAAACTGAACATACCAGAGTTACAGTACCCAGGTTAAGAAACAGGATATAAGCATATCTCAGTAAGTCTGATATTTAACCATAGAGAACTTATATCAAAATGATTATCTTTTTTAATACTAATTTTTGAGTATTAAGAAAATAAATGTCATTTTGATACTGATTTCAAAATGGTGTTATCTAACTTGATCACTCTGTATTCATCCAGCTTGATTTGGAGTCTCTTGCAGAATGTCCAGACACCAGTTTCTGCTTGTTGATTCCTGTCCCAGAGCAGAAGGTGACCTCTCCTATCCCAAGGATAGCCTTTCCCTATGCATTCTGTCCCTCCCCTCGTGACTTCCTTGGGTCTGGTCCTCTTTCTATTTCTTCTGTCTCCTCCATCTGTCTTTTGTCTTCACTTTCTCCTTTTCTTTTGGCTCCTGCTCCTTAACCTTCTATACTTGTCAGTGGTCCTTCTGTCTCTCCTCATCAGGCTGCTGTTCTTTCCCTCTCTTTTTTTTTTTTTTTTTTTTTTTTGTGGTACGCGAGCCTCTCACCGCTGTGGCCTCTCCCGTTGCGGAGCACAGGCTCCGGACGCGCAGGCTCAGCGGCCATGGCTCACGGGCCCAGCCGCTCCGCGGCATGTGGGATCTTCCCGGACCAGGGCACGAACCCGTGTCCCCTACATCGGCAGGCGGACTCCCAACCACTGCGCCACCAGGGAAGCCCTCCCTCTCCTTTTTATCCCCAAACTTCTTAAAAGACTGCCTCCTCTTCCTCTTTAAACCCGTTCATCCAAACGCCTTATGCGACCTGGTTTCTTTTCTCACCATTCTAGTGAAGTTCCTCAGCAAACTCCGAGTTACTAAGTTAGCCTTTGTTCTCTTAGATTTCTGCTTCCTTTGGAAGTCTTACTCATCTTTTCTTTGAGACTCTCTCTTTCCTCAGCTTCCATTTATTGTGTGCTCTTGGTCATCTGTCTCCTGCTCTGAGTGTCCCTCTAACAGTTTTGACCTAAGAACAACAGTAATTCCAGCTTCTTTTGGTCTGTATGAGAATGACATTTCTTAGTACCTTTTTTCATGGACTATGGGTCATAGTTACCTGCAGTTTGAAGATTGTGGTTCTAAAGGCAAATTCTCAATTGAATCGATGTAAAGTCTCTATAACCTTAGTTTCTTGATGCTGTGCCTGGAAGGAAATCAATAAATGTTTGTTGGAATCATTTATTCATTCATTCATTTATATGTTCAAAAATATTTACTAAATGGATTGAATCATTTGTGAAAGTTAACAGTAAGTTACTTTTTTTTCAAATTATTGAAATATGGCTTCTTTGTCTTTTTCTTTCAACCTTTATTGAAGTTTGTTTATTTGCTTGTTTTTTCCTAATTTGAATAATTATTAGCTATATGACGCTTGGATAAGTTATTTAAGCTCTAGAGTCTGTTTTCTAATTTTTAATACAGGGTTAATAAGTGCCTACCTTCTGGGTTGTTGTAAGGATTAGATGGAAAAAATGCACTGAGAACACACAGCATATGCCCAGCATGTAGTAATCGCTCAATAAATATTGGTTATCATTATTATTCTCACTATAATGTGTCAGATGCTGGACTTGGGTCCATACAACAAACATCCTAAATTAGGTATTGTTTTTCTCATTGTTCAAAGAGAGAAACTGAAACTTAAAGGATTTAAATATGTTGCCAGATGTCACAGAATTAATAAATTGCAGATCTAGGATATCTGATTCCATAGCTTGTACCTTTTGCTTATACAAAAAGCCTTTCATCATCTTATATGACACTTAGAAGTAAACTAGGAGTCACTTTACAGTGAATGAAATAAGCTAATATTGTTCTCATTTACCTTCTAGAGGGTAGGAGAGCTCTGCGCTGTTGGGCAAACTCCAGTTCTGAAGGTCAGATTAATAAAATTTTATCGTAAAACCATAGAATTGTAGGGTTTAGAAGGATTTTAGGTTTCGAAGGATTTGCCCACCCAATTATTGAATTTTCTAACCATCTAGCCAAGGGGTCATCTGGTTTATTCTTTAACTCTTCCAGTGACAGGGAAGTCATCATCACCCCAGGGCACCTCATTCCACTTCCCACAGCTCTGACCATGAGACAGCCCTTCCTTATACATAACTGAATTCTGTTCCTAAATCTCCCGTCCATCCGTTGGTCCTGGTGTGGCAGTGATGGATGGCCCATGAAGTAAGTGGAACCCCTGTTTCCTAAGGCATTTATTCTCCATTTTCACCCCCAACACCTTTTCTTCACCATTAAGTAGCTTCAAGCCTCTAATTCACAGCTTTCCCTGAACCAACAACTGGGTCTACTTTTTTTTTTTCTTCTTGATGTGATAAGAATAAAAAGCATGCCACCTCATGAGCATTTTGCTTTTTCTCTAGTCTTTCTCATAATACATGGTACTTCCATCTACTCAGTTGTTCAACCTAGAAACCCAGGAGTTTGTTTCCTTCCCCACTCATATACAGTTCATCATCGAGTCTGTTCAGACCTATCTCCAAATATAAAACCCACCTCTACTGCCATCATCCTGGGCCAAGCCACCATAACCTCTCCCCTGATTCCTAACTCTTGCCCCCTCCCTGCTCTCTCTCCTCCACACAGCAGCCAGAATCATCTCTTTAAAGCACAGATCAGATCGTGTCACTGCTTTAATTACAACTCTTCTTTGATTTCCCATGGACCTCCTGACAAAATCCAACCTCTCTTCTGTGGTCAGCAAGGCCCTGCCTTATCTCACATGTTCTTTCTTGCCTGTTGCTCACTCAGCCTTGGTCCCTGGTTTCCTTTATGTTCTTCAGACATCCCAAGCCTTCTACTTGCCCTTCTAGCATATCCTTTCTGCCCTCACTCTTCTTCTAGTTTTGCAAATGCCCAGCTCCTTCTCATCTTTCAGATCTCAGGTAAACTGCCACTTCTTCAGAGCAGCCTACCCTGACCACCCAGTTGAGGTCCTAATCTCATCACCTGCACCTCTCTTTCAGATCGCCTTGTCTTATCTCCTCCTGAGAACGTTGAGTTCTTGGGTAACTGGACCTACATCACACGTTAGCAGTCGGATCTTCTACAAGTGGCACAATAGCTTCCCAGAGAAGATGCTCAATAGTTATCTGAGGAATAAATGCATAGCCTCATGATTGAATGTTGGAGTCCTATTAAAAACGCATTTGAGGGCTTCCCTGGTGGCGCAGTGGTTGAGAGTCCACCTGCCGATGCAGGGGACACGGGTTCGTGCCCCGGTCCGGGAAGATCCCACATGCCGCGGAGCGGCTGGGCCCGTGAGCCATGGCCGCTGAGCCTGCGCGTCCGGAGCCTGTGCTCCGCAACGGAAGAGGCCACAACAGTGAGAGGCCCGCATACCGCAAAAAAAAAAACAAAAAAAAAAACGCATTTGAATCTGAGCTTTGCCACTTTCTGTGTGACTTTTGGCAAATTATGTTACCTCTCTGGGCTTCAGGTGCCTCATCTGTACAATAGCCATCTTATGTACCTCACAGCATGTTATGAAGATTAATTAAGATAGCGGCTGTGAAGGTACCTGCCACAGCACCTGAGGGTATTAAGGGTTCAGTCCTCCTCCAAGCCTGGTGCTTGATTCTAAACGTGTGGAGAAGAGTTCTATCAAGTTTCAGCCTGATTAATGGAACTGTTTTTATGGTGTGCCTGTGTGTGCATGACCTGTAGCCTGGGTGTAAGATGCCTGTGACTTCCCTCAGGTAACACTTGCCTGCCTGGGAAGACAGTTCCAACCCTGCATATCGGCTGTGGTACAGAGTGTTGCTCGGTCAGATAACTCAGGGGTGCCAAGCCCAGGGCCTTCACTGGGCTGCTGAACACAGACTCCCAAAAAACTCAATGAGCAAACATGACATTGTGTGGCCCATCTCTTGCCAGGATGGATTGGGATGCTCTGTCTAGACAGTAGCCTCCCTTGGGAAATCACAGTTGCTCTAAGAGAAGGTACATGGTCTCCTGTTAGGAATACAAAATAGGCCTGTGAGCTATTGATGGGAGAGGGAGGGGGGTTGCTGTGAGGTGTGTGGGCTTATGGAGCAGAGCCTGCAAAAAGGAGCTGTCGGCTTCTACATGCACAGGTATCACAGGCTACACCGTCACGGTGGTGGCCTTCTCCTTCATACTTGCAGTGTCAACAGAGCCCATGGGAAACAACCCTGTCAGCCTTCCCAGAGCCACGATTCTGTGGATTGCTTGGAGGAATTGAAAGGTAACCCCAGAATGTGAATTACCTGCTGAGAAGCTGGCAGAAGTCTCTATGAAACTTGCTTGCTTGGCATGATTGGCCTCTGTGATTCCCATCTGTAGGCTGTAGGGTGAATGGTTTCACATGGAGTGGGCTCTAGAATTAGATAGACCTGGGTTCAAATCCTGGTGGTGTCATGACCTTGGCCAAGTTACTTAGCATCTAGCCTTAGTTTCTTCATCGAAAATGGGGATAATAATGACACCTATCTTTTTTTTTTTTTTTTTTTTTTTTTTTGCGGTACGCGGGCCTCTCACTGTTGTGGCCTCTCCCGTTGCGGAGCACAGGCTCCGCACGCGCAGGCTCAGCGGCCATGGCTCACGGGCCCAGCCGCTCCGCGGCATGTGGGATCTTCCCGGACTGGGGCACGAACCCGTGTCCCCTGCATCGGCAGGCGGACTCTCAACCACTGTGCCACCAGGGAAGCCCCATTGACACCTATCTTGAATGGTTGCTGTGAGGAGTAGATGATATAGTGTGTACAGAAAGCTTACTTCCAGGCACATAATTTTTTTAATTAAACAGGACAGGTCAGGATTTTGAGTTTATTTACGATGAGCCTCACCCATATTGAACTTTGAGTCTTGGTTCCCCACTTGCCAGCTGTGTGCCTTGGACAGGCTATCTAACTTCTCTGAGTTAGGGTCTTTATCTGTTCGATGCAGTTTATAATTCCCACCTCATAGTCAAGGTGGAATGAGACCAGAGCACCTGACACGTAGTAAGTGATCAAAATATTCATTTCCTCCCTTTTGGTTCTTGAGTATCTGAAATACGGTCCCTTTAAACTTGTTAAGATTCCTCAGTAGCCTCGTATGCAGCTGTGTTCAGACAGCTTTGGCAGAAGGAAAGAGGCCCTTTTTTTTTTTTTTTTTTTAATGACTGTTTCATAATCTGTTGGCTCAGACCTGCTGCTGCCACACCCTGTGCTTCTCAGGGTCCCTTGGTCCTGTTGCAATTAGCATGTGCCTTGCCTCTCACCTAAATGACCCTGGAAGGTGGCTGCTATGGAAAGCATTGCTGAATACAAAATGGATCTTCCTCCCTGCTATTTGGGGCGAAGCTGACTCAGGGATTCCTAGCAGCAGGGGGAGGGGCTGGTGGGCCTGGACTGCAGTTGGACTTAGTGGCCAGGAGTTTTCTGGTTTTCATTAAAATTCTCTGGCTGTCTTTTGGGATTGCTCCATAGTCATTGGCTATGACTCTGCAATAGAGCCAGTTGTGCTGTTCTCTCAGCTACACACGCCCATCAAATCACAGTGGCCCTGAGGATGAGAGAAAATTGAAGGTGGGGAACAGGCTGGCTAAGGGGTCTTGCTCAGCAGTCTTTGTGATACGGGACCCCCATCCACAACTGCAGAACTCGAGTTTTGCAGATTCTTAAGTACCGATGTGGAGATAGACAAAGCTGAGCTGGGAATTGGTAGCAGAGAGAATCCTCTTAGAGCTTACTCCTAATGACAGACTTGCTCTTGAGAGCAGATAAAGGTTTCTTGGCAGCTGTCAGAGGATCCCCAAATGTTTAATGAATGAAATCAGTCCGGTTGAATCATTTTTCTAAGGTGCTGATGCCCTCATATGCCCAAAGGATTGGGGTTGGATGTCACTTCTCTGAGGCTGACAGACGGTATTAGAGTAAAGAAGATTCTGTTTTTAAATGTTAATTTGTGGTAGCTGAAGAAATCTCACTTGAGACTGAAACTTGAATCTGAAAATCTAGGTTCAAAATCATGACTTTGCTCTTGACTTGCTCTGTGACCCTGGGCAAGTGACTTCCCTGGGTCTCAGCTTCCCAGTGGGGTTGTTAGGATTAAATGAGATAAACTCTGTTAAACTCTTGGCATATCATATGTTCACAGTAGATGGTAGACGTTGAGATAAATTGGGCTAGATTTGACCTGTCACTCCAGCTCACCAAGATATATCCCAATTTCTGTCATCTAAAACATTTGTTCTGTGTCCCTCTCAGCTTTGCATCTTTTAAGAATTTGAGGCAAATGTGTTCCCTAGGGCAAGCTGAATCTCCTTTCACTGGAAAAATACATCAAAACCATATGATGTTTCCCCATGAGAGGCTTACAACGTTGGATATTTCATCTTCAGGTAACTTAGAAGAAAAAAAAATATTTTCCTATCCTTCTCGATGGATAGATTGTGAGAAAGCCATTTTAATTGATCTTGGGTATACATGTCCTTGATGATCCTCCCAAGAGAGCATCACGGAGGCTCCCATTTGCCTTCAGAGTTAACTCCATTTCCAGTCTTTTCTCCTTTCACTCTTCAAATCCTATGTTCTAGCCACAGTGGACTGCTCACATAAAAGTAATTCAAATGAAAACTATCATACATACCAAAGAATGCTTTAAATATATATTTACAAGTAAAAAACAATAAGGTGAAAATTGTATATCCACCATCTAATTTATCAAATTGAACATTACTGATTCCTTAGAAACTGCTTGTGTACCCTCTATCCTAAAATCACATCTTCCCCCGCTTTTTCTTTTAATTTTTTTTTTTTTTTCTATCAAGGCAATGGTTATCCTGACTCTTGTGTTGAGTATTCCCTTACTTTTCTTTATGGTTTAACCACCCATGTTTGTATTACTAAACTATACATTGTTTAGTTTTTTTAAAACAAAGGATCGAGTGCAAATATAACAAACCCGTTGAAAAAGGGCAACATTGCCACTATTAGATCTAAAAATAAACCGAACCGGACTCAGGTTCATAGTGTGGCGGTAGCTTCCCTGGGGTTTACAAAGGATCCTGATGGGGAAGTCAGAGGGCAAGGCTGTGAGTGAATCCTTGGAAATACAAGGCTCACCGCTCCTGGGGCATCTGGCGGGGCTCAGTGTGGGCCAGACACTGGACATCCGGTAGGATATGGGCACGGAGAATGGACTGCTATGTCTTTTCTACTTCTGCTTTCTTTGTGGCCTACCTCCAGCTCTCAGCAAGTAGGCCAAAGCAGGCCATCTCTTCTGTGGGATGAAGTAAATGCCCTCAGCTAATCCAGATGGACAGCATGGAGGGGATGAGCAGATGCTTCGTTAGCATATGGTCAAGGTCAATAGTGCCAGAAAGAGTCTGCACCAAGTTTACCTGTCATTTTTGTCAGATTAAAAAGAGAGTATGCAGTACCACCTATGGAATATTCTTACCTAAAAGTTGACCCCTAAGTCAATCAAGCCTCTAGAGCTAACTTTTTTCAAATTTACTAATTTATTTTAAAATAACAATAACAAATTGAATCATATGGTAACGTAAATAAAAGTTTGCCAAAACAAAAAGAAATTAGCAAGAATGCCTTGTTTACATTTCTGCAAATTTCTTTTTTCTTCCAATTTTATTGAGATGTAACTGACATACAGCACTCTATAAGTTTAATGTATACAGCATACTGATTTGATTTACTCATCCCATGAAGTGATTATCATAATAAGTTTTGTGGACATCCATAATCTCATATAGATACAACACTAAAGAAATAGAAAAAGAATTTTTTGGACTTCCCTGGCAGTCCAGTGGTTAAGACTCCGTGCTTTCCCTGCAGGGGATGCGGGTTTGATCCCTGGTCAGGGAACTGAGATCCTGCATGCTGCATGGAGTGGCCCCCCCCCCAAAAAAAAAGAATTCTTTTTTCTTGTGATGAGAACTCTTAGGATTTACTCTTTTATGGTGCCAACTTTGATTTAGTAGAGAGGGGAAAGGGTGACAAATTACACTCTAAGGAAGCAAACAGATGAATTTAGAGTGTTGGACAACTGACTTGGCTTCTGCAACAAGTCAACAGCATGAAAAAAAAGATAATGTGACTTAAGAATCTGAAAAAAATAATAATGTGACTTAAGAATCGTAGCCATATGTAGCACATGATCCTTATTTTGATTCAGATAGTCTGTATATTAGTTTTTTAAAACTGTCATAACAAAATATCACAGACTGGGTAGCTTAAACAACAGAAATTTATTTTCTCAGTGTTCTGGCAGCTGGATGCCCAAGATCAAGGTGCTGGAAGGGTTAGTTTCCTCTGAGCCCTCTCTCCTTGGCTGGCAGATGGCTACCCTCTTCCTGCCTCTTCACATGGTCATCCCTCTGCACACATGTGGCCCTGGTGTCTCTCTGTATTTTCTAATATCCTTTCTTCTTCTTTTTTAAAAATTTATTTTATTGAGGTATAGTTGTTTTGCAATGTTGTTAATTTCTGCTATATAGCTTAGTGAGTCAGTTATACATATATATGTACTTTTTCATATTCTTTTACATTGATCTCCTTTCTTCTTATAAGAACATCAGTCAGGTTAGATTAGGGCCCACCCTAAATGCCTTATTTTAACTTAGTTACCTTTTTAAAACTCCTATTTCCAATTATAGTCACATTTTGAAGTATTCCAGCACATAGGGATTCAACATATAAATTTTGGGGAAGGAAGGGTGGATACAGTTCAGCCCACAACAGCCTAAGTATAAAAAGGCATTTTTGAAATGGTGGGGAAATTTTGTTATAGACTGATAAAAAGGAATTATCATTAATTTTTCTAGGCACGATAATAGTAATGTGGTGTTAGAAAATGGTAATGTAGAGATGGATTCTGAAGTATGCAGAGGTGAAATGCTATGATGTGGAATTTGTTTTAAAATATTTAAACAAAGAAAAAAATAGACAAAAAGAGGATAGATTAATTAATAGGCCAAAACGTTCATAATTGTTGAATCTGGGTAATGGGTATCAGGGGCTTACTTTTGAGTATGTTTGAAAATTTTATAATCATATATTTTAAATATTTAGGTCAACAATAGCAAAGAGGGTTTAATGGCAGTGGGGTTTTTGGTGATGACCGTCTTCAACATGTCTGCCCTTTGAGTTGTACTTCTCCAGTCTGGTTGACTTCTTTATGTGGTCCTCTTGGGGTCCTCTGTTGCCTGTCTCTACTAGATCCACTGTTTCTTTTATACAGCTTGGTGAAGGACCTCCTACACAAGCTTCTTAAGAAAAGGTTCATGGAATGTGAATTTCTGAGATCTTATATACCTGAAAATGGCTTTGTTCTATTCTCATACTTGATCGATAGTTTGACTGGGTTCTTAGATTTCATTCTAAGTTGGAAATCATTTTTCTTCAGAATTTTAAAGGCATTGCTCATCGTCTTCTTGTTTTTATTGATGCTGTTGAGAATTACTATCTTGTTATAATTTTTCTTTTTTCTGTTTTCTCTTTCTTGGAAAATTCTCCTATTCAGATATTGGGCCCCCTGTACTGGTCCTCTAGAATATTCCTAACTTCTCTTTCCTGTTTTCCATGTCTTTTTCTTTTGATTTTACTCTCAAGGAGATTTCCTCAGTTTTATCCTTCAATCCTTTTGTTGAATTTTTAAAATTTCTGCTATTAAGTTGTCAATTTCTAAAAGTTTTCTTTTGTTGTTGTTGTTCTCTTAGTGTGTCTTTTTTTATAGTGTCCTATTTTTGTTTCATGGGCACAGTTTTATTTCATTTTTGTGAGAATATTAATGGTATTCCCTGCCCCAAACCCCACTCCTCTCCACATAGTAGCTGTTTCCTTCAAGTTGCTTTTATGTGTTTGCTGTGGTCTGTATCTTCATTAGAGACTTCCCCAATATGTCACTCTGAATGTGATCCTTGGTTGGGTTGCTTCTAATTAAGGGCAGGGCGGTTGGATAAAAAAAGCTGTTAAGACCTTGACATTTTGGTAAGTCAAAGAAGCCACTCACAAAATACCATGTAGTGTATGATTTCATTTATATGAAATGTCCAGAATAGGCAAATCCATAGAGACAGAAAATAGATTAGTAGTTGCCTGAGGCTGGAGAGTGGGGTGACTGCTAATGTTATAGGATTTTCTTTGCGGTGATGAAAATGTTCTAAAATCGATTGTGGTGATGGTTGTACAACTCTGAATATACTGAACACCGCTGAATTGTACAGTTTAAAAAACTGAATCGAGTATGTAAATTACATGTTAATAAAGCTTAATATTATAGCTTAATAAACCACCCCAGTGGTGATGGTTATACAACTGTGAATGTACTAAACACCATTAAACTGTACACTTTTTAAAAGGGTGAATTGAGTTGAGTTATATCTTAATAAAACTCTCAAAAAAAAAAAGCTTTCAGTGCTGTGATGAATTGGGAGATTGGGATTGACATTTATACCCTAATATGTATAAAATGGATAACTAATAAGAACCTGCTGATTTAAAAAAAAAAAAAGCTTTCAAGAAAGCGAATATAGGATGGAGATCATTATCTCTGGGCCTCCCTGTAGCTTGATCTGGGTGGGCTGTTTGCTGGGAGCCCCTGGGACAGCATCTTCAGGTTTTCCCTTGGTTCTGTTCACCCGGGAGGACTCTTCCATCCTCCTAGCAGAGTGTGGTCCACTTGACAACGTTCTGGCAGTCAAGAGGAGAGGGCATATGAAAACCTGTTACATTTCACCTTCAGTAGACACAGCGCCCTGTCTTTTTCTGTTCACCTTCAACTGTGCTGGGTATTCCTGGGCCAGAGACACTCTTACTTTTTATTATGGGAAATTTCAAAGATTTACAAAAAGTTGAGAGGATAGTGCAAAAATCCCCTACGTTCTTATCATCCAGGTTCAAAAATGATCCCTTCATGAACATTTTCCTTTCATCTGTATCCCCCGTCCCCTTCCTCAGATTATTTTAAAGCACATACTAGACTTTTCTGTTTTATGCTTTCTAGAGACTGAGCCTCCAGAATTTCGTCAGTCAGCGGGGGTGGGAGTTGGAAGTGGTGTCTGGGGCTCTAACTTCTTTTCAGGCAGCTTTCACTGTGGTCTCTAAGCATCCTATATGCCTGCTCTAGGGATACCTGGTACCGCCAGTCCTGGGCCTGGTAAAGATTCTGTGGTTTAAATCAGCCAAATTCTCAGCTTTCCTTGCATCTGGTTTAGGATTCAGATTTCTTGAGTCTGCTAAGTCTGTTAACTACTTATTCATATGTTTCCCAGGCTTCCCAAATTTGACACCATCATCTCTCCTGTCTCCCTGGCCTGAACGGTTTTGTTATTAAGAAAAAAAGCAGGGGTCGGTGAAATTAGATGCATCTGTTCAGTGTGCCCCCTTCTCAGGAAGATTGGCTGCTTTTTTTTTTTTTTTTTCAGTTTTGCTATGTCCATCCCTATTCTACTCAAACCTAGAACCCTCTTTTATTTGTTTACAGATGATTGATTTATTTGCCTGGAAAACTCCTTTCCGATCTTCTGAGAAGTAAGAAGAATGTCCTTGTTTTAACACGCCTCTCTTCTGACCTTATGCCCAGGCAAAGTTAAGGAGTCCCTGCATTTATGCCTTGCTGGCATTTTGTCCTCATCTCTGATTCTAGCACTGTTTGCCTGAGCTCCGCGTGCTGCATTGCAGAGGTTTTTACCTATCTTCCCTGTTGGTCTGGGAAGCAGGACTTGTGACTAGGACTATATTTTGTTTTTCTCTGTACCATGAGCACAGTGCCTTGCTCCCAGTAAACTTTTTTTTTTTTTTTTTTTTTTGCTTTAGCTAAGACCAATGATAGCAGTAGTTCTCAGCCCTGGCTGCATGCTAACACATATATATGGAATCTAAGAAAAAAAAATGTCATGAAGAGCCTAGGGGTAGGATGGGAATAAAGACACAGACCTACTAGAGCATGGACTTGAGGATATGGGAAGGAGGAAGGGTAAGCTGTGACGAAGTGAGAGAGTGGCATGGACATATATACACTACCAAACGTAGGGTGGATAGCTAGTGGGAAGCAGCCGCATAGCACAGGGAGATCAGCTTGGTGCTTTGTGACCACCTAGAGGGGTGGGATAGGGAGGGAGGGTGGGAGGGAGGGAGACACAAGAGGGAGGAGATATGGGAACATATGTATATGTATAACTGATTCACTTTGTTGTAAAGCAGAAACTAATACACCATTGTAAAGCAATTATACCCCAGTAAACATTTGTTAACCCCCAGACCGGGTAATTGAGCACCATGCTTCCAGGGTGGGGACAGGCAAGCAGACAATGCCCCTTTTCTTCTTGCCTCTCACAGGTCATGACTGTTTGATAAATATTAAGGAGCAAAACATGCCTTGTCGGCTTGTTGTTATGCAACATTGTTCCCTTTGCTTTCAAGTCTGGTGTTTTTCTACCCAGTCAGCAGGTTGGTGAGGGTGGGAGGGCGGCTGTAAGGGTGTATACATCCTACCAAAGAAGGAATGGACTCACTCAGAAGAGGGGTCGTTTTCCCTCCCTTGATTGAAAGGCTTGCAGTCTACACTCTGCCTCTCACTAGAGAAGGGAGGGAATTCATTCTGTCTCAGCTACTCACTCAGCCCTGCAGGGTCTTCTTCCTTTTGGACATGATGCCAGGATAATTTTTTAAATTGCTGATGATATTGTTAAAGAAATATGGTGTTAAGATATTATTTTGGAGAGGTCCTGTTAAAATGCAAATATATAACTTTGAAAGGGTAACATTTAACTTGTTTCTTAGTATGATCTTCAAGATGCTATAAATATCTTGCGGGGGTTGGGGGGAAGAAATGGAGAACTAGTGGCCAAACAAATATGGGATGCTACGTTAAACAAAGTTAAATAGGGTCCCTTCAAGACCTCCCAGAGGCTTGCTGCTGTGTATTGTGAATCTCCTAGAGGGGTATGCAGTAGGCAGAATTTCCTAAGTTTAGTTTACTTTTCATCTGAGGGGCCAAGAGCATTTTAGTAACGTGTTTCATGGAACACATATAACTCTAGAAACAGCCCCTCAACTTAAGTTCATCCTTTGAGGTCCACTTGAAATGCCACTTCCTCTAAAGCCTTCCCATCTTCCCCTAGAGATATATAAACTTTTCCTTCTTTGAATTGCCCAGGCTTCATTTGTCTAAATGTCTCCCTACCTCTTCTCTACCTCCTAGTAGGTCATAAATTCCTTGTACATGTTGTATCAATTTCACTGCGTCTGGGACATTGTCTTGCTCAGAGGTACTCAAGAGATGGTTGCAGTACTGCTTTAGTGCCTTAACTGAGTCATTCTCAGAGTTCAAAGGGCACTGTCAGGAGTAGGAACCAGGGCTATGGATCAAGGAGAGGGCTCACAGCGAAGGCACAGGGCTAGTGTAAGAGCCTGGGCATGAAGGACAGAAAAAGAGAAAAATCTGGAGATGCTGAGAATATAAATCAAATGTACTGAAGGCCAGTTGTGTGCCTGACACCCTGCGGTAAACTTTGAATATTTAAACTTGATCCTGACCTTTCAAGTAGGTGAAATTCTTTCTGTTTCCTAGATGCAGAAATGGAGCATCAAAAAGGTGAAGCAGAAGTCAGTGCCTGTGCTGGGGATACAAAGATGAATAAAGCCCAGTCCTTTTCCCCAAGGAACCCTTGTTTTATGGAGTAGGTGGGCCTGTAAATAAATAATTATAAACAGTGGGGTAACTACAGAGATTAAGCTGTGGTCAGAGTCATATGGGAGAACCAAATGGGAGAACCTAACCTGTGTATGTGGGGAAAGGGTGGAAGCTGACAAATCCAGGAAGGCTCCCAGGAGGAGAGCGATGCCTGAGCAAGGTGGGTTAAGAGTGCAGGGACAGCAGGGACCAAAAAAACAAAAGCATGGGGGTGAGAAATATCATGAGGAATTCATTGTTACTAGAGTACGGGATGTGAGGTAGGTGAGAAATAAGGTTGGAGAAGTTGATAGGATGTAATAAACAGGTTGAAGAGTTTGGGACTTGATTTTGAAAACCATGGGAAGCCATCATAGGGTTTTTAGCGGAAGAGTGGGCTGTCCAGCACATTTTGGATACCTACCCAGGTGCTGGGTGGTAGGTTGTAGTATTCCTGTTTTCTAGGTGGGGGAACTGAGGCTCAGAAAGTGACTTGCCCAAGATCACTCAGTGTATCAGAAGTGGAACAGAGCCACGATTTCAACTCAAATCTGGATCTTTCCTCTCAAAGTAACAGTGGCCAACAATTGCATTGAATTTCCTACTGAAAAGTACTCTCATTCTGATATTTGACTCAGAGAACAGTTTTAAGACTTAATGTGATCAAGGAATTCGAGTCTTTTTTTTTTTTTTTTTTTTTTTTTTGCGGTATGTGGGCCTCTCCCGTTGCAGAGCACAGGCTCCAGATGCGCAGGCTCAGCGGCCTGTATATGGCTCATGGGCCCAGCCGCTCCATGGCATGTGGGTCTTCCCGGACCGGGGCACAAACCCGTGTCCCCTGCGTCGGCAGGCGGACTCTCAACCACTGCGCCACCAGGGAAGCCTGGAGTTCGAGTCTTTTGAGCATGAGCCAAAAGGTCCAATGGCTTTCCCAAGGTCCTTGCTTGGACCTTGCAGTAAACCTTTCTCTGTTCCCCTCCCCACAAAAAAACAAAAACAAAAAAAAAGGCTTAATGTGAGCAAGAGCTAAATTTACATGGTACTAATACTTAGTGCTATAAAGTTTCAGAGACGGAGAAATCAGGGAGGACGTCATGGGGGAGATGGCATGTATGTTGCTGTGAAGGAAGAAGTAAACTAGAACAGGTAGTGAGAAACCAGGTGAGAGAAAGATGGGTCTGAAGGGGTGGTGCTATGCCCATGTGGTAGAGCAGGAGTGGGCATGGGGGGGAAACAGATGACAAGAGGCCACTTCCTGGCACAGCCATAGTCACTTGCTTCCTGAGGTTGCTATGTAAATAGGAAAGAAACAAAACGATCATATAATGATTTCCGTCTTCACTTTGCTGAATATAAATACACAACTAACCTTCTAAAAGTATTTTTAACTACCTTATTACAGTCACTAGAGAGTTTGTTCCCTGCAGTGTTCCCCCTTACTCTGCTCTGTGATTTATCTCAGTGTCCCCTTCCCCTCCTCAAACCCACTCTTTACATTAAAGGGCAATGTTGGAGGGTTCTGCTGCTAGTAGAACTACAGCTAGATGTGCACTCATGAATGACATTTGAGTGAAAATTCAATAATAGAATTCTGTATGATGAACAGAGCTTGGTTACATACAAGAAGCGGTGTGTTTGTGTTAGCTCTCCCAGGTTCTCTTAAGATCCCTTCTAACTCTGTTCTGATTACCTTCAGAGCTTGGAGTTGTGATCTTTTGCAAATGCTACTCTATTAGATTACAGTCATTGGTGTGGTGGAAAAAGTATGCATGTATGAGTCAAAACAGACCTGGATTAGTATCCTATTTTCCTGCCTACCATTTCTTTTGCCTTAGGCACATTATTAACTGAGTTAAGACCAAGTCTTGTAGATCCTTGATCTTCTAATTATGCCCCCTCTCTCTGCCATCATGAAATTTACCCTCATCACAGGATAATTCTCAATAGCAAATAAGCATTCTCTAGTATTTCTTACCTGAAAACAATCCCCACCCCCCAAAAATCCAAAATGTTTTCTAATTTTGTCTCTCAAATGTTACAAAATAAATTCATTATTTAATACTGTTGACCTTATATCCCCCTCCCCCCGTAGCTATCTTCTAGTTTCTTTGTTCCCTTTCTCAGTAAAGCTTAAAAGTTGTCCATTGTTTTGGCTTTGACTGCTTCCCCTGACTCTAATCTCTTCTCATCATTCCACGGGGACTATTCCTGTCTGTGTCTGCCAGTGACCTTGATGTTGCCAAGTCGAAGGCCACTGCTTTGTTTTAGTCTTACTTATTCTCTCAGCAGCATGTGACAAAGCAGATCTCTGTTTTCTTTGACACTCTACTTTCCTGGGTCTCTTCCGACCACTCTGGACTCTCCTTATGTCTCCTTCTCTCCTCAGTCTCTAAATGGAGATATGCCCCATGTTCTGAAATGGCCCCCTTCTCTTCTCTATTTATTCACCCTCCACAGATGTCCTCTTCTAATCCAATGGCTTTCCCTAACATCCATTTGCTAATGACCCTCAAATCTGTAGCTTCATCCTCAAACTTTTTCTGGAACTCCAGATTCATGTCCAGGTAGATCTCTAAGAGACATTGCAAATTTGACGTGGCTGGAAGAGAACTTTTGATTTAGTCTCTACCCTAAACTTGTTCTTCTTTCAATCTTCCCCACCTCAGTAAGTGGTGCTAGTATTCCCCCCAAGTGCTCAAGCCAAAATAGCTAGGCATTACTTTTGATTTCTTTCTTTCTTCCCCATCATCATCCAATCCTTCAGCAAGTTGTCTTCTCTATCTTTAGAAACATTCCCAAATTTATCTCCTTCCCTCCATCTTCATTACCAGCACCCTAGTCCAAGCCACATCATCTCTCACCTAGACTACTTGCAGTAACCTCCTAACTAGTTGCCCTGCTTCAACCGGTATCTATACCGCAATACCCTCCGTTGCAGGGACCAGAGAAATCTTTGAAAAATGTTAATTGGTTTATGTCACATTCCTAACCACCCTTCTCCCTCCAGGTGGCCTCCTGTTGCACTCAGAATGAAATCTAAACTCCTTGTCCTGGCTGACCAAGCTCTGTGTGACCTGCCCCATGTCAATCTCAGCTCTCTTCTCCTTGACCATGCACCCAGCCTCATTGTTTTGGCCCCTAGCACATGCCAAGTCCATTCTTGTTTTAGTGCACTTTGCATAGTTACTCCTTCAGCCTAAAATGCTCTTCCAGTCTTCATGTGCTTGTCTTTTTCTTATTCAAATCTCATCTTAAATAGAGCCACCTCAGAGAGGCTTTCTCTGACAACTCACTCTAAAATTGCTGTCTGGGTACACTCTGTCCCTTCCTTTAACTTTTATTCACTATTAGCGCTTGCTACTATCTGGTACTTTTCTTGTTTATTTATGTATGTGCTCATTTCCGCATTCATTCATTGCTCTCTTCTGCCCAGCTAGAATGTATACTCTATGAAGGTGTGTGGCGGGGGAACTTGTCTGCCTGTTCATTACTGTATCCTCTGCTCCTGGGTCAGTGACTTGCACATAGTACGTGCTCACTACAAGTGTATGGAATGAGTGAATATGTTTATCTCATCTGTAGAATGCAGAGGCTAATACTTATGTCTCAGAGTTGTTGAGGACTTGCGTTATCAAATTTGATAATGCGTCTAAAGTGAACGGTTCTGTGTCTGGCACCTTCTGCTTAATAAAAGAAACTATATTATTTTTAAGGTATCTAGCTCATTATAGACATTGAGCAAAGATTAACTCTCTTTTTCTTGCAGTCTGGGACCCCTGCAATATTTTATATTGAAATAACCTGCACTCTGAACAAGGTAAAAAATACTTCCCAGTCAGCTTTTTTTTTCCCTAAAGAAAAGGTTTAAAAAGTGCTGTTCAATGACTAGTCAACATCAGTTAGTTTAGAACCATTATTAAGGTCACTTCTCCCTCCCCCTCCTCCAGTACACACAGAGACACTTCATTATAACAAGGTTTGGCTTTCCCCTGGGAAATTATCATTTTCTTTTCTTTGGTTATATGATCTTTGCCAATTAACTCTTCTTAGGATCAAAGTGTTTTGGGGTTTGCTTTCCTCATCCTGGTGTTTAGGTTCTCTGAAAAGTATTCCTAGCTTTTGCATGTTCTGATCAATATTTCTTTTGCATTTATTTAATAAATATTTATTCAGGATCTACTGAGTGCCAGGCAATGGGGATATAGATAGGAATTCATAAGGGCCTCTGTCTAGTGGGGGAAGCAGGATACTTAAACCAATGAGGATAATAAAGTATCTATGAAGAGAGTCTCCATAGAACACAGTGGAGGCGTAAAGGAGAGAGTGGCTAATTCACATGGAGGGAGAGGGGAGGAAGGTTCCAGAGCTATGTGGTTGCTTGCCAGCAACAAGGAGAGAATGGCCCCATGTGAGTAAAGTTGTGGATGAACCTGCCTTGGGGGCCACATTCTGGGAGCTGGGGATGGCTATGTGATCATCGTGGTGATGGTAACTCAAAGGTCATGAGAAATGAAGCCGGAGATATGAGCAGGGACTGGGTCATGGGTGGCTCTGTATGCCCTGCTAGGGAATTTGAACTTTCTCCAACAGTGACAATAATAAGAGCAACACCTAAGATTTATTGGGTCCTTCCTGTATGCCAGGCTCTCTTCTTCGTGCTTTGTTGTATTAATTCTTTTCAGCCATACAGTAACCCTATGAGGTAGGTACAGTTATTATCCCTATTTACAAATAAAGAAATGTAGGCACCAAGAGGATAGGGAACTTGCCCAAGGTCACCCAACTCATGAAGGACAGAGGCAGGACTCAGACTCAGGCAGTTTGGCTCCTATGTTCGCCCTCTTCACCAGGGTCCCATCCTTCCTCTCACAGAGGGCTTGTCTAGGCAGCCGGGAGCCTTGAGGAGACTGAAGTGTGGGAATGACATGGTCAGATTTGTTCTTTGGAAATGTAGTGGAGTTGCATTGCATCTTGTCAAGGGGTTAGTGTCTAAAAGCCTCTGAAGCGAAGAGTGCAGCATGACATTTTTCCTTGAAGTCGGGAGCATCTGAGTGAGGTTTGCTATGTTAGCGGTGGCATCTCATCAGCCCAGCAGCTTTCCCCCAACCTTGCAACAGAAGACAGAGGCTTTGCTAGATATGCATTAAAGAGATGAATAGTCAGTTTGTATTGAGGGGTCCTGTTTTTTTTAACATCTTTATTGGAGTATAATTGCTTTACAATGGTGTGTTAGTTTCTGCTTTATAACAAAGTGAATCAGTTATACATATGTCCCCATATCTCTTCCCTCTTGCATCTCCCTCCCTCCCACCCTCCCTATCCCACCCCTCTAGGTGGTCACAAAGCACTGAGCTGAACTCCCTATGCAATGCAGCAGCTTCCCACTAGCTATCTATTTTACATTTGGTAGTGTATATATGTCCATGCCACTCTCTCACTTCGTCCCAGCTTACCCTTCCCCCTCCCCACGTCCTCAAGTCCATTCTCTATGTCTGTGTCTTTATTCCTATCCTGCCCCTAGATTCATCAGAACATTTTTTTTTAAGATTCCATATATATGTGTTAGCATACAGTATTTTTTAAAAAATTTATTTATTTATGTGTTTATTTTTGGGTTTGTTGGGTCTTCGTTTCTGTGCGAGGGCTCTCTCTAGTTGCGGTGAGCAGGGGCTACTCTTCATCGCGGTGCGTGGGCCTCTCACTGTCGCGGCCTCTCTTGTTGCGGAGCACGGGCTCCAGACGCTCAGGCTTAGTAGTTGTGGCTCACGGGCCTAGTTGCTCCGCGGCATGTGGGATCTTCCCAGACCAGGGCTCGAACCCGTGTCCCCTGCATTGGCAGGCAGATTCTCAATCACTGCGCCACCATGGAAGCCCAGCATACAGTATTTGTTTTTCTCTTTCTGGCTTACTTCACTCTATGACAGACTCTAGGTCCATCCACCTCACTACAGATAACTCAATTTCGTTTCTTTTTATGGCTGAGTAATAGTCCATTGTATATACGTGCCACATCTTCTTTATCCATTCATCTGTCAGTGGACACTTAGGTTGCTTCCATGTCCTGGCTATTGTAAATAGTGCTGCAATGAACATTGGGGTACATGTCTTTTTAAAAAATCTTACAATTCAAAACTCTATTTTACCATGAATTTGGTTGAACTATGGATCAAATTTTACTGAGTATGTATAGATTGAGCCATTTCTAGAATTTTTTTTGGAATTTTATTTATTTATTTTATACAGCAGGTTCTTATTACTTCTCTGTTTTATACATAGTGGTGTATATACATCAATCCCAATTTCCCAATTCATACCATCCACCCCGCCCCCAACCCTGCTTTCCCTCCTTGGTGTCCATATGTTTGTTCTCTACATCTGTGTCTCTTTTTTCTGCCTTGCAAACCAGTTCATCTATACCATTTTTGTAGATTCCATATATATGTGTTAATATACAGTATTGGTTTTTCTCCCTCTGACTTACTGCACTCTGTATAACAGTCTCTAGGTCCATCCACATCTCTACAAATGACCCAATTTTGTTTCTTTTTATGGCTGAGTAATATTCCATTGTGTATAGGTACCACATCTTCTTTATCCATTTGTCTGTCGATGGGCATTTAGGTTTCTTCTATGACCTGGCTATTGTAAATACCGCTGCAATGAACATTGGGGTGCATGTATCTTTTTGAATTATGGTTTTCTCAGGGTATATGCCAGTAGTGGGATTGCTGGGTCATATGGTAGTTCTATTTTCAGTTTTTTAAGGAACCTCCATACTGTTCTCCATAGTGGCTGTATCAATTTACATTCCCACCAACAGTGCAAGAGTGTTCTCTTTTCTCCACACCCTCTCCAGCATTTATTGTTTGTAGTTTTTTTGATGATGGCCATTCTGACCGGTGTGAGGTGATATGTCATTGTGGTTTTTATTTGCATTTCTGTTAATGATTAGTGATGCTGAGCATCCTTTCATGTGTTTGTTGGCAATCTGTATCTCTTCTTTGGAGAAATGTCTATTTAGGTCTTCCACCCATTTTTGGATTGGGTTGTTTGTTTTTTGATATGGAACTGCATGAGAGGCTTGTATATTTTGGAGATTAATCCTTTGTCAGTTGTTTGAAAAGCCCCAAAGTGTCACACTCCTGCAGAAACTGAGCCCCACCGTGAAGACAGCATACTCAGCCTCCCTTCACTCTCTCCAGGGACCACATTCAATCGGCAGCAGAGCCCAGGCATTGCTTACATAGTGATTTTCCCTGTTGCTGTTTCTCTCCCTGGAGGGGTCCATGCTGGTGTGGATATCAGTAGATATCAAGGAGGTTAACTATTCTGGATCAGCTGACCAATTGGATTTGATCCCTTCAAGCTTTTTCTGATCTGAAAAGTTAGTCCATTGCTATATCTATTATCTTTTCCAAGTCTGAGAAAATTCCATCTAATTTCCAACGATGTCAACTTTAGTAGCACAGCACTCTCCATGCTCCCCACTTATGGTTACTGATACTGGCCTGCGAGTCTTCCGCAGGTGTTAGGAACTTTGATCATTCCATCTGTTCTGTCACAGGGGTGCGATATTGCTGTTTTTTGCTTACAGTCAGACATTGTATGAGGTCATTTCTCTTGATAGTATTTCAAAAAACCCTTTGCTGTATGTTCCTACAGGTCTATGTTACATTCTCCGGTTTTTAAAAATTGAAATGATTTTGTGACTACTTTAAAGAAAATGTTGTCATGTTTACAGTGATCAAAACCAAACCAAACCATCTAGTGCATAGGAAAAAGAGACAGGGAAGAACACATCAAAATGCTGGCAGTGATTGTGTTCCTTTTGGTAATTCCTTTTCCCTTTTTCTATGTTTTAAAAAAATGTGTCTGTGGTACATGCAAAATGTTAAAAACTTGTTTAAAAAGCTGGTGTGGGGAGAATGAAACTTCAAAAACAAAAAGCTCCCTGTGATCTCATAATCCAAACACAGTATATGTTCTTTTGAAATGCCCTTGTTCACATACATGCTTATTTTTTACAGCTGCAGTTCTGACAAATGCAGCTTTGTGTATTCTTTTAATTTTACAGCCTATTTTCAACATTATTTCATATTTCTACATAGTTTTCATAGCTGGCATGTCTAATGGCTGCCCTGCATTCCATGGTGTTGATGTTCCATACAGAACTATCCTGAGTTGGACATTTGGATTGTTTCCAGTTCTTTTAGATAAGATGTAATGAGAATTTTTGATCATGTTGCTTTTTGAGTTCGTTCAGTTCTTTTCTTAAAGTGAATTCCCAGTAGTGAGCTCTTGGCATGGAAGGTTTGAACTCTGTTATGGCTTTTGGTCTGTACCAAGGAAGATGCTGCTTTCTAGAAGAGCCAGTTGAAAATGTGGATGGTCACTAGCTGGGTTTGTGTGTACCTATCTCCTGTTTCACTCACCAGTATTGAGTCCGTGTATTTTAATAAAGTGTATTGTTTCTAAATGAATCATGTTTATTGATGAAAATTTAGAAAAGATATAAATATATAAAGAAGAAAATAATCTATAATCCCACCACCCAGACTAAGCATTTTTAAAATGTATTTTCTAACTGAAAGCATTTCCACTAAATCAGGAACAAGACAAGGATGTCCACTCTTGCCACTCTTATTCAACATTGTTTTGGAAGTCCTAGCCATGGCAATCAGAGAAGAAAACGTAATAAAAGGAATACAAATTGGAAAAGAAGAAATAAAACTGTCACTGTTTGCAGATGACATGATACTGTACATAGAAAATCCCAAAGATTCCATTAGAAAACTACTAGAACTAATCAATGAATTTGGTAAGGTCACAGGATACAAAATGCACAGAAATCTCTGGCAGTCCTATACACTAACAACAAAAAATAAGAAAGAGAAATTAAGGAAACAATCCCATTTACCATTACAACAAAAAGAATAAAATACCTAGGAATAAACCTGCCTAAGGAGGTGAAAGACTTGTACTCAGAAAACTATAAAACACTGATGAAAGAAATTAAAGATGACATAAACAGATGGAGAAATATACCATGTTCTTGGATTGAAAGAATCAATATTGAAAATGACTGTACTACCCAAAGCAATCTACAGATTCAATGCAATCCCTATCAAACTACCAGTGGCATTCTTCACAGAATTAAAACAAAAAATTTTACAATTCGTATGGAAACACAAAAGACCCCAAATAGCCAAAGAAATCTTAAGAAAAAAAAATGGAGCTGGAGGAATCAGGCTCCCCAACTTCAAACTATACTACAAAGCTACAGTAATCAAGACAGTATGGTACTGGCAGAAAAACAGAAATATACATTAATGGTACAGGATACAAAACCCAGAGATAAACCACGCATATATAGTCACCTAATTTACGACAAAGGAGGTAGGAACATACGATGGAGAAAAGACAGCCTCTTCAATAAGTGGTGCTGGGAAAACTGGACAGCTACATGTAAAAGAATGAAATTAGAACACTTCCTAACACCATACACAAAAATAAACTCAAAATGGATTAAAGACCTAAGTGTAAGGCCAGACACTATCAAACTCTTAGAGGAAAACATAGGAAAAACACTCTTTGACATAAACCACAGCAAGATCTTTTTTGACCCACCTCCTAGAGTAATGGAAATAAAAACAAAAATAAACAAATGGGACCTAATGAAACTTAAAAGCTTTTGCACAGCAAAGGAAACCATAAACAAGATGAAAAGGCAACCCTCAGAATGGGAGAAACAAAGGACAAAGGATTAATCTTCAAAATGTACAAATGCCTCATGGGGCGCAATATCAGAAAAACAACCCAATTAAAAAATGGGCAGAAGACCTAAATAGACATTTCACCAAAGAAGACATACAGATGGCCAAGAGGCACATGAAAAGATGCTCAACATCACAAACTATTAGAGAAATGTAAATCAAAACTACAGTGAGGTATTACCTCATATGGGTCAGAATGGCCATTATCAAAAAATCTAGAAGCAATAAATGCTGACGATCAATGGAACAAGATAGAAAGCCCAGAGATAAACCCACACACATATGGTCACCTTATTTTTGATAAAAGAGGCAAGAATATATAATGGAGAAAAGACAGCCTCTTCAATAAGTGGTGCTGGGAAAACTGGACAGCTATGTGTAAAAGAATGAAATTAAAACACTCCCTAACACCATACACAAAAATAAACTCAAAACGGATTAAAGACCTAAGTGTAAGGCCAGACACTATAAAACTCTTAGAGGAAAACATAGGTAGACCACTCTATGGTGTAAATCACAGCAAGATCCTTTTTTGACCCACCTCCTAGAGAAATGGAAATAAAAACAAAAATAAACAAATGCGACCTAATGAAACTTAAAAGCTTTTGCACAGCAAAGGAAACCATAAACAAGATGAAAAGATAACCCTCAGAATGGAAAAAAATATTTGCGAATGAAGCAACTGACAAAGAATTAATTTCCAAAATTTACAAGCAGCTCGTAAAGCTCAATATCAAAAAAACAAACAACCCAATCCAAAAATGGGCAGAAGACCTAAATATATATTTCTCCAAAGAAGATATACAGATTACCCACAAACACATGAAAGAATGCTCAACATCGTTAATCATTAGAGGAATGCAAATCAAAACTACAATGAAATATCACCTCACACCAGTCAGAATGGGCATCATTAAAAAATCTACAAACAATAAATGCTGGAGAGGGTGTGGAGAAAAGGGAACCCTCTTGCACTGTTGGTGGGAATGTAAATTGATACAGCCACTATGGAGAACAGTATGGAGGTTCCTTAAAAAACTAAAAATAGAACTACCATATGACCCAGTAATCCCACTACTGGGCATATACCCTGGGAAAACCATAATTCAGAAAGAGTCATGTACCACAATGTTCATTGCAGCTCTATTTACAATAGCCAGGACATGGAAGCAACCTAAGTGTCCCATCGACAGATGAATGGATAAAGAAGATGTGGCACATATACACAATGGAATATTAGCCATAAAAAGAAATGAAATTGAGTTATTTGTAGTGAGGTGGATGGACCTAGAGTCTGTCATACAGAGTGAAGTAAGTCCGAAAGAGAAAAACAAATACTGTATGCTAACACATACATATGTAATCTTAAAAAAAAATGGTCATGAAGAACCTAGGGGCAGGATGGGAATAAAGACGCAGACCTACTAGAGAATGGACTTGAGGACACGGGGAGTGGGAATGGTAAGCTGGGAGGAAGTGAGAGAGTGGTACGTACATATATACACTACCAGATGTAAAACCGATAGCTAGTGGGAAGTAGCAGCATAACACAGGGAGATCATCTCAGTGCTTTGTGACCACCTAGAGCGGTGGGATAGGGAGGGTGGGAGGGAGGCTCAAGAGGGAGGGGATATGGGGGTATATGTATGCATATGGCTGATTCACTTTGTTGTACAACAGAACCTAACACAGTATTGTGAAGGAATTTTACTCCAATAAAGATCTGTTAAAAACTGTATTTTCGGGCTTCCCTGGTGGCGTAGTGCTTAAGAATCCGCCTGCCAATGCAGGGCACACGGGTTCGAGCCCTGGTCTGGGAAGATCCCACATGCCGCGGAGCAACTAAGCCCGTGAGCCACAACTACTGAGCCTGCGCTCTAGAGCCCATGAGCCACAACTACTGAGCCCATGTGCCCCAGCTATTGAGGCCCGCATGCCTAGAGCCCGTGTTCCACAACAAAGAGTAGCTCCCGCTCGCTGCAACTAGAGAAAGCCCGCGCCTAGCAACAAAGACCCAACTCAGCCAAAAATAAATAAATAAATAAATATTTTTAAAAAACAAAAAAACCCAAAAAACTGTATTTTCTTCCAAGTATATATTTCATAATGTTATATCATGTTGCTCAGTAAAAGTGTAACCATTTTTCCATTGTTGGATAGAGGCTTTACTCGCTCCATTTCGGGGGTCTATTCTAAGTAATACTGGAATGAACTTTCTGTGTGTGCTACTGTGAATAAACCTTTGTGCACATCTTGGAATCATTCCTTAGGAAAATTTCCAGAAGCAAAATTGCTAGATCAAAGAGTGTGGATGTTGTTAAGGCTTTTGATAAATATTGAAAACTTGCTAGTGAGGAAAGTCGTGCCACTTTATACTTCACCTGCTTAGACGTCACTGGCTGGGTGAGAGGTGACAAGGGCCTGAGCCAGGTTGGTGAGGTAGAGACAAAGGTAGTGCAGAGGGGGGTATTCAAGATACATTTCTGACAGCACATCTGCAGGCCTTGGTGACAAATGGCTTATGGTAGGCTCTGTGCTTGTGCGTGTATGTGTGTGTTGGGGGACCAGGATGGGGGAGAATATCTACCCCATCTTCCAGATAGGAATTTGCCAGGATGCAGATAAGGTAATTTACAGGACAGCACCTAGCAAACTTGGGGTGCTCTATAGATGTAAAAGCTTATTGATAGTAACTACGAAATCCCACCCAAAAGGCTGTTTCAAGGATGAAATGGGCTGGTGTGTATGAAGCCTCTAAGCTCTAGGCAAATAGTCATTCTCCTGTGTTGACACAGGACCTGGCACGATCTTGGGAGATAAACTTGGGAGAGTTGCTACATTTTATCCTCATCCGTTTGAGTCATAGAGCACGTGGACACTTGCTTCCCTTTTCCTTTATCTCCTTCCAGTGAGGAGGGAATCAGCTTAAACAGATGAGGGTTGGGTCCAGCCTGGAGTGACAGGTTAGGAGGTACCTCCATCCTTGGTCTGCCTTGGGTCCCTAAGGCAGAGGGAAGTGCTTGGGGCTGCAGCTGTGACCTCTGGCCTCCTGGCTGGGCCACATTGTGCGCTCACCCTGAGGGAGGAGCCTAAAGATGCTGATAATGAGGCCCTTCCGGTGCAGCCAAACAGGCGCAGGAAAGCTTCTGCAGAGGAAAGATTAGACACAATCCCCGATTTAGAGAACACAACGGGGGAACAAACCTGCCCCCCATCCCCGGAGATCTTTGTGGGTGGTATTGTTTATTGTTGGAGGAGAACAATAGAGGGAGCCTGGCCTGGGCTTGTGCAGAAGCTGGAAACAGCAAGTTGGGTCTGGGGAAGGCCTTTTTTAGATCAGTGCAACAAACATGTTTTGCAGAATGACACTCCCAATCTTGGAAAGGGATTAATGAGTGGAAAGGATATCTTCCTTTTCCCCTGGAAATCAAGGTGCCAATACTACCAAGTGCATCCAAGGCTCTTGGTCAAGCACCTGCCTACAGGTGCTGTGGTACAAAACAAATTAGCTCTGCCTGGGGAGTGAACTGAATGGGGGCCCAAGTGGGTCCTCAGCAGTGGCCCGCCCTCCTCTTCTCACTTATATGTGGTAAAACACATTTGGGCTCAGGGCAGTGACACCTCCTCACTGTGGAAGGTGAAAGAGCATTGTTTACTTAAACAAGATCATTTGGACACCCCGTGCTTTGGTTAACATTCTGATGAAATGCTGTTTCTTGGATTACTTTTCATTTTTCTTCTTTGTCTGGTATCCCAAATCCATTTTGTATTTCGAGGAAAAAGGAAAATATAAAAGACAATATGTACAAAGAAGAAGGTGAAATATTTTATTGTCTTGGTTTTGAAAGTAATATTGTGGAGCTCTTAGGCCTACTTTATTTATTTATTTATTTATTTGCATGTCTTAAAAACTATTCCCAAGGGCTGCTTTTTTTTTTTTTCTTTTTCCTCTCTTCGAGATTCCTTTTATTGGACGTAATATCCCTCCCAATGCAAGCAAGCCAAGGGCTGCTTTTGACCTGCCTCCCATCCACAGGTCCATGCCAGCTTCCATTGGTGGTTAGGCCCGTGGCCTCGCCCAGTAGGGATTTATATTTGCAGACTTTGTCCTGGCTGCAGCTCTGATTTAGAGTCAGGGGACCCACGTGTCTCTTCTGACTCTGTTGCTTGCACGCTGAGTGGCCTGAGGCGAGTCACTCTCCTGCTTTCAAATGCCATTTCTGTGAGATGGGGAGAAAAGGACAGGCTTCTCCTGCTTCCTCTGGAAGATTCTGTGTCAGGATACAGTGAGAGTAATTTCTGAGTGGTAATACATGATTTACATGGGCAAGAGTTTTGTTTTTATTAGTAACACAAATAGACTATTTTTCTGTCCATTGGATTTGGCTGTCATACGATGGGTACTTTGTTTTAAGGGAAGTTAATGTGAAAGAATGAGCCTACATGTCGAGTCTCGCTGCTCTTGGACATGTTTTAATATACACCATGAACTAGAAAAAGCAACTGCAGAACCTGGGTGGGACATTCCTTCCTGACTCTCTGTCACAGGAAGGGGTGCAGCAGGGCAGACAAAGAGAAGAACAAAAAAAGAGCACCCCAAACAGTTTTTCTCCCGTTGCGGAGTACAGGCTCCGGACGCACAGGTTCAGTGGCCATGGCTCACGGGACCAGCCTCTCCGCGGCATGTGGGATCTTCCCGGACCAGGGCACGAACCCGTGTCCCCTGCATTGGCAGGCGGATTCTCAACCACTGCGCCACCAGGGAAGCCCCGGGAAGCCCCCAAACAGACATTTTTTAAAGGGCCGCTTTCTCTGTATTAGGACAACTACCTTGCCTTTTAAGTACTATTGTAGACTGAATGAAAGGGCAGAGTCTATTAAGAGTTAGAGGTTATCTTCTTTCTCAGATAGAGCTTCATACTACAGCCTCTCCAGAAGCAAACACTGTTGCTAGTTTTCTTTTTCGGAGATATTTTATGCATATGCAGATAAATAATTATATGCCCCTCTTTTCATACTATACACACCATTCTCCACCTTGCTTCTTTCACTTAATGTATCTTACAGATATCCATAGTGGTCTGCGTGGTATACTGATGTATAGTTTTCACCATCTGTACAATTATTTTCCTGCTGATGGATTTAGGTCTTATTTGCTATTACAAACATTGTTGTAATGAATATCCTCCTCCATGTGTCTTCGCACATGTGTATCAGTATAAGTGTAGGATAGATTTCTAGGAGTGGAATTACTGGGTCAGAGGGGTTATAATAGCCCTTTTAGTTTTTTGTTTGTTTGTTTTTGGGTTTTTTTGTGGTACGTGGGCCTTTCACTGTTGTGGCCTCTCCCGTTGTGGAGCACAGGCTCCGGACGCGCAGGCTCAGTGGCCATGGCTCACGGGACCAGCCGCTCCGCAGCATGTGGGGTCTTCCTGGACCGGGGCACGAACCTGTGTCCCCTGCATCAGCAGGCGGATTCTCAACCACTGCGCCACCAGGGAAGCCCAGCCCTTTTAGTTTTAACTCAGTATTGCCCTCCATAGAAGTTGCATTGATTTGCCTCCCACTAGCAGTACTCAATGCCCCATTTCTCTACACTCTGTCCAATACAGCGTGAATGTTGCCATATGATATGAAAAATGGCCTCTGATTACAAATTGATTATAGTTTTCATTATAAATTATTATTTATAATTATAAATTCATTATAGTTTGAATTTACTCAAACTATATGAGTGAGGCTGATCTTTTTTTTTTTTTAATGTAAGTACCATTTTAATTTCCTTCTTGTAAACTATCTGCTCATGTCCTTTGCCCTTTTTTTCTATTGGGTTATTCATTTTTTCTTATTGATTTGTAGGAACTCTTTATGCTTTTAAGGAAATTAGCCCTTAGTTATATGCATTTCAGGTATTTTAGTCAGTTTATCTTTTACTGTTTTGCGATGCAGAATTTTAAAAAAATTAGTCAAATGGGTCAATATCTTTATTTTATGGCTTTGATTTTGAGAAATTCTTAGAAAGCCTGCCCCACTTTAAGCTTTATATATTTATGTATATCCTGCTTTCTTCTAGCACTTTCATGTTTTCATTTTAAAATACAAATCTTTAATCCATCTGGAATTTATTTTAGTATAACTCTCACAGAGTTCCAACTTAATTTTATCACAGAAAAACATGGATTTTGAATCCTGATACTTTCACTCATTAGCTGTGTAATTTTGAACAATAGGTTAACTCCTCTGAACCTCAGTTTCCTTATCTATATATAAGAATAATAAGCTTACTTAGAAGGAGGAGATATGGGGATATATGTATATGTATAGCTGATTCACTTTGTTATAAAGCAGAAACTAACACACCATTGTAAAGCAATTATACTCCAATAAAGATGTTAAAAAAAAATAAGCCTACCTAATGAGGTTGTTGAAAAAGTTAAGTAAGATTATATATGGAAACAGCACAGTTCCTGCCACATAGTAAGTGTTCAAATCATGTTCCAAATACCCAGGAACCTAGGAAAACAGTGTGTTCACGCAAGGGGGAGAAGTTCTAGGTGCGTAGGATACAGAGGTCACCTTGCAACTCACCAGTGTGTGACTTAGGATGAATCACTTTATCACCTAAACCCTCCCGTTTCCTCTCCTGCCTAATGAATGATAAGAACCAGTTCTTGTTGGCAGGTCCAGATTAGATCATGTCTGTGAAAGCATCTGGTAAACTGTAAAGGGCCGTACGAAAATACTGGGGATTATGGCCAGATGAATGAGGAGCAGCCACGCACAGGTGGGTGTTTGCCCTCCCTGGCCAAGAAGAATAATTAATTTACAGAAACTTGAAATTAGCAGCTGATGTAAAGCAAGTGAGCTGCAGCAGTTGATTAAAGTAATGTTTAGTAATTGCCTTCTAGTAATTAAGCAATAATGAGCTTCTTGAGACAGAACCTTGTTAGAGCAAAAGACAGATCAAAGAGTTCCAATTCATTGTATAATTCTTGAACACAGCCAGTGGAGTACGCAGACACGAGTATCTTGTTGAAGCGTGGTCCTTGTCTTTAAGGACAGATAGTAGGAGCAATAGACGTGTAGGGCATGGCCCCCTCCACCAGACAGAGCACGTGTGGATATGTACTTGGAGGAAGGTCCACAGTGCCCTGGGATTGTCCTGGAGGGAGAGACTCACTTGCTCAGCTCTCCAGTCCCTGGAATCTGGCCCAGATTCTGAAGAGCCCCAGCTCAGTAATGCTTTCTTCACATGTTACTTGCTGCTCTTTTTTTTTTTTTTTTTTTTTTTTTGCGGTACTCGGGCCTCTCACTGCTGTGGCCTCTCCCATCGTGGATCACAGGCTCCGGACGTGCAAGCTCAGCGGCCATGGCTCACGGGCCCAGCCTCTCTGCGTTATGTGGGATCTTCCCGGACTGGGGCACGAACCTGTGTCCCCTGCATCGGCAGGCGGACTCTCAACCACTGCACCACCAGGGAAGCCCACTTGCTGCCCTTTTTTATTCCTTGTTTGGTTGTTTTTGATGTTTCTCATGTCCTGCCCATCTTCCTCCACAGCTGGGGTTGTGCTTAGGGCCTCTGTTTCTACTAGACCTGCTGAGTCAAATTTTCCCTGGGTAGGCATTGCTAGATAAAATATAGAATGCCCAGAGACTTCCCTAGCAGTCCAGTGGTTAAGACTCCATGCTCCCAATGCAGGGGACCCGGGGTCGATCCCTGGTTGGGGAACTAAGATCCCACATACCGCAACTAAGCCCAAGTGACAACTACTGAGCCCACGTGCTGCAACTAGAGAAGCCCGCATGCCGTAACTAGAGAAGCCCGTGTGCTGCAACGAAGACCCAGCTCAGCCTAAAAAAAGTATGTCATAGGAAGTATTTGGGTCATACTTATATACTAAAAAATTATTCATAGGTCCCATGTAATATTTGGAGCAAACATATTAAAATTTATTTGTTGCTATCTCAAATTGAAATTTAGCTAGGTCTTCTCTTCCTTCCTTCTTTCCTCCCTCCCTCTAGCAACCCCACCTGGGTAGCCCTGATTTCAAATGCTATAAAATAACATTTACCACACTAATGTTTTGTGGAGGCTTAGTAGCAAGGGATATTAAAAGGTATTAATATAAGAAAAGATTTTTCAGCTAAAGTCATGTTTGGTAAATCCTGGATTAAACAGTTAGCCAGTTTTCTTCATTGTGGAAATTTTCAAAAGCTTTTAAATCTCCAACATTGGGTTATAGTATTTAGTATTTCTCAGTTATGTCACTATCTTCCCCCTCCCCCTTCCTGAGTTTTTAGGGTCATAGGAGCAAATGTTGAGTGAAGGCTGATGGACATTCTGGGTGTCCATTCTTTTGTATACTGTGAGTTCTGATTCTGGGTTTTGGGAAAATAGCACTCTGTAGAAAACAAAAAAACTTTTTGTAATATTATGATTATTTTTGTTTAAAAAATCCATAAATTAAAAAATGCATAGATGTGAGAATATATATATATTAAAAAAACAAGAAGGATGTATGCAAAAATATTAACTGGACTTACCCCGAGGCGGGGTGTGGGTAGGGAGAAAGATTTTCCCCAGGTGATTTTCTTTCCTTTTTGTTTGGCTGTATGCTCTGCAATCAGTATATGTGACTCTTATCAGAGGGTTGAGGAAAAAAATTTTTTTTTGATTATTATATTTTTAAAACATTTGATTATTATACATTTGATTATGTATCACTTTTCCATATATTACCTGATTTGCCTCTCAAGCAACTCAGTGGTGTAGGTTCTAATACTCTCCCGATTTTAGGGGTTCAGAAACTTTACACGGCTCTCTGGCAGACCCAGGTCTCTTGGTTTCCTTCAGCACTCATACTGTCTCTTTGGGTTAGAGAAGGGGCAGCACACGCCGTCCTGGGGGAGGGGCTGTCCTGGGGAGGGGCTGTCCTAGGAGGGGCCCTGGCGCCTGTTCACCCACCCCCTCCGTTTATAGACCAAGGTTGAGACCTTGAAAGAGAAAAGGACCTGCATGAGACACACCGTCTTTGAACAAGGGCAAGTCGCCTGAGTATCATTTTCTGGGGCTGGGGGTCAGAAGGCAGGGCAGGGATCTGGCCCTGTGTTCACCAGAAGCCTTGACTTTATCTGTTACCCTGAGCCCAAAAGGGCAAGGGGAAAAAATGTTCTGATGTATAGCAGTGAATAGAGTTTGTTTTGTTTTTTAAAAGGTTCACTTTGATAAATGGTTTATGTTGCCAAAATCACATTGCTTAGAATTTTTTTTTCTTTTAAGCTTTTCATAGTACATCTTGTTTCCTTATCTTTTTTAAACTCATTTTTTTCTTTTCAGCTATTTTTCCTTTTTTTGAATCTTCTGTACATATCCATTTATTTAGAGCTGTTGTGGTGATGATGCTATTTGAGGTTTGGTTTGTTTATCTGAGTAGTGTTCCTGTTTATATTCCCTGTGCTGATACTGTGTGGTTACAGGGACAAATGGTGACTGAATTGTGGGTGTGGTTTTCAAGGAAAAGTCTGGGTCCAGCTCCTAAAAGAGACCTGGGCTTGGAGGGCATCATGAGGAGCTGTGCTTGTACGACCTAGAATCAGTGTGTGGTCCTTTCAATGTGGGTGCGTTGCTCCTAGACCAGCGATGTTCCAGAACACTGCAGCTCCAAGGGACCTCGCGGCACATTCAACTGACCCTGCAGCCCTCATGACAGTTATAGCAACGCTGTCAACCTCGAGGCAGGGGGCAGCAGCATCCTATTTCAGTAGGAGCGGGGCTCTGGAGTCAGATGGATCTGTCTTTGGGTCCTGGTCCTAAGACTAACTAGCTGCATGACTTTAGGATAAACTCTTTGTGCCTGTTTCCTCTGCTATGATTAGGGATGGTAATCATAGTACCCTACCTCATACGGTTGTTGTGAGGATTAAATGAGTGAATACATGTAGAAGAATACCTGGCACATAATAAACATTGAATTAAGTGTCAGCTATTATGAACAATAATAGAATATACAGTTCTTAGAATTGTGCTTGGCCAGTAGCATATCTTGTGACATGTTTGCTCCCCAGACAAGGTGCAACTTTTGTTGTCAGTTTTAGGGCTGCGTGTAACTAACTACTACTGAGTGGGATCCCCCTCCTTGGATGCTGTCTCATCACTTGGTGATTGGTGATGCCTGAGCTGTTACATTACTTCCCAAACAGAAAGCCTTCCTCAGAACGTAGTTTCCAGAGATTTTTGTGAGCTTTTCATCCAGCAATGTGTTTTCTATTAGAACAGTAACCACAGCCAGTAACCTGGAGTTTACAGTCCAGCCGTAGCCCCAGGCAGCCTGCATTTCTAAAGAGACCAGACACTTTTCCCCCCAGAAGTTTATTTAAAAAAACATTCAACGGAGCATTGAAGTAATTTCTTATAGAAAGGAGAAGGGCCTTCACTTTTACCCTGTGGCTTGCTCCAGGTGGTCACTACCCGAGACTTGACTATGAATGTGACTCTGGCCACGTAACTCTTTGCCTTCCTTTCCTGAAGGTGCATAATTTGGGCACTGCTGACCTTCTCTTAGGAGCCCTGTTTCTCAGGTCTTTATTTTTGGACATTCTTCTCTCGATTCTGCTTTGTTTCTTTGACCTCTGCCAAAGATGGAGAAATAAATGTGTTGCAAACGATCTAAGCACAGAAAAAGAATGTGGCCCAGTACTGTGTTCTTTTTTTGTTGACTTAGGAAGTAGTGAGTTGTGGTCCGTGTGTGAGCCACAGAGCCTCGCATCTTCCTGCTCTCCTTGCACCTAGCCCTGAGATTTTTTTCCTTTTCACTTTTAACAGCTTTATTGAGTTTTAATCCCTGCATTTTTAGCCAGAGTCTGACCTTGATTCTTATTTAAACTGCTACAGTGTGGCAGAAAGAGTGCTGGATTTGAAGCCAGAGGGGAAGAGAAAAAGGAAATCACATTTATTGAGTCTTACCCTTCGTCATTTCATTTCTTCAGATTTTTCTTAAGATGCTATTATAAGCCAGGCATTGTGAAAGGCTCTGTAGGGCAGTGCTTCAGGGATGTGGGAGCTGGACCCAGGCTATCTGGGTTTGAATTTCACTTCCATCAGTGAAGTGGGACCCACCGTTAAGTAGGGCCTTAATGACTTCTTATTTAACTTCTCCAGTGCCTCAGTCTCCCCATCTGTCAAGTTAGAATGCTAACAGTGTCTACCTGATAGGAGTGTTGTGAGAATCAGTAAGTTAATAGTAAAGAATGAGGTGGGCTTCCCTGGTGGCGCAGTGGTTGAGAGTCCGCCTGCCATTGCAAGGGACACGGGTTCGTGCCCCGGGCTGGGAGGATCCCACATGCCGCGAAGCGGCTGAGCCCGTGAGCCATGGCCGCTGGGCCTGCGCGTCTGGAGCTTGTGCTCCGCAACGGGAGAGGCCACAACAGTGAGAGGCCCGTGTACTGAAAAAAAAAAAAAAAAAAAAAGAATGAGGTGATGATGATGATGACGGTGACAATGATGATGATAGGGAGGGGCTGGGGTCAGGACTCAATCAGACAGGGACTTCACTGCTGTCATGCATCTCACAGCTATGTGTGCGTGTGCACGTGCATGCTGAGGGATGAACTTGGAGTGTGAGACAGATACAAATAATTAAGTGCAGTAAAACTTGGTGAGTGTTACTATAGGGCAGGGGAGGGGACTGTGGGAGCATATGGCAGTGAGGCTTCTTTTGATGGCATGTATACCTTCTGAACTTGAAGTCTGGCTGTTAGCTTTATGACTTTGGGTGACCCTCAATTTACTCACCTGCGAAACAGGTAACATAAAATCCAGCCTCATAAACTTGTAAAAACAAATGGAAATAGACATAAAGTGCCAAGTATAGTGCCTGGCATATAGTGAGTTCAGTGACTGTTTATGGACCCAGATTCTTGACAGAGAGATATTTTTCCTTCACAGTCCCGGTGAACAGAGATAGAACCCCCTGGGCTGCCACCTGCACGTAGGCTTGGCTGTCAGTCATCTTTCCAAGGATTATTGGAATCCACATAGAAACCACCTTTGCACACAGGGAATCTACTCCCCTGTCTCCTTCACAAGTCGCAGTGCAGTGGACTCTCCTTCCATCCTTCCACCCTGCATCCCTCAGCCCTTTGAGCTTCAGCTGGCTGGTAGGAGTGACCCCGGGCTGCTCTAGTCTCCCAGGCACCCTTACTGTCTTGGGCTCGCTGATCATCCTTTTCCTCTTCCTCCAGAGTCCCTCGGGCTTGTTCTGCCTTCACCTTATGAAATGAGGTTTTTTCTGGTTTTTTTCAATTTTATTTAACTTTGTTACTTTAAAAAAAATTTTATTTATTTTATTTATTTATTTTTGGCTATGTTGAGTCTTCGTTACTGTAAGCAGGCTTTCTCTCTTGTTGTGGCGAGTGGGGGCTACTCTGTTGTGGTGCGTGGGCTTCTCATTGCGGTGGCTTCTCTTGTTGCAGAGCACGGGCTCCAGGCATGCAGGCTTCAGTAGTTGTGGCATACAGGCTCAGTAGTTGTGCCTTGCGGGCTCTAGAGTGCAGGCTCAGTAGTTGTGGTGCACGGGCTTAGTTGCTTCGCGGCATGTGGGATCTTCCCGAACTAGGGCTGGAACCCATGTCCCCTGCATTGGCAGGTGGATTCTTAACCACTGCGCCACCAGGGAAGCCCTGTTATTGTTTTTTAACTTTTCTCATGTTGGTTTCAAGGGCAGAGACTGTCTCACCTCTGTATTTCCTATGGTGACTAGCACAGTGCTGTAGTAGGTACTCAATAGACAATAATTGTTTTTACCAGGATAGGGCTTTATGGGTAACCAAGGCTCTTTTGTATAGTTATTTTTTTTTCTTTCAAATCTGCACCACAGTCCTCTGAAGTAGACACAGCAGGTAGTATTCTTTTCAGCACAATTAAGAAACTAAGGCCTACACTTCAGCCATAGGTCCATTAATTAATTATTTAATTCTACAGAGAAGATATTTACTAAGTGTAACTCTGTCCCATGGGCTAGGAAAATAGAGCTGAAAGACATCATCCCTTCCCTCAAGGATGAGGCAGACGTCATTGTATGAAGTTTCAGGACAGAGGAACAATGAACGTGTTTATTGGGGGAAGATCAGCGAAAAATTGAGAGAGAAAGAGATGCTTGCATTGGTCCTTAAAGGGATGACTTCACAACACAGAAAGGGTAGGCGGGAGGGCATCCCAGGTAGAGGAAATACCATGTACACAGCCTATAGGAATGAAAAGACCAGCACCTTGGGAGATACTGCAGCATCAGCAAGGCTGGCAGGAGGTGTATAGCAACAGGGTGGTGATAGAAGGGAAGATGGCGGTAATCCCATTGGTAAGACCCCAAGACCCCCAGGACCTGCAGGAGACTGGAAGCTTCCTCCCTTTGTTCAGTCTCCCAGTTTCTAGCCCTTCCTCCCAGAGGCACTCACAGCATGTACATAAACCACCTTTCAGCTTTGGATGGGCTCCCCTTTGCTCTGCTTCCTTGCACCCCCAGCTTGTCTGCACAGAGATTTGCAATCTCCTTTTGATGCTGAAAGAAAACATCTTATCACATGAGAGACCTGCGACCTGACTGCTTGGAAGAATAAAGTTTACCAGGTGAAATGACATCTGTGTCATTTGCTCTTTGTGGCGTGAGGTTACTGGGAAGGAATAAAGTCCGTCTGTGACCAAACACCTGTGTTCCTCTCTCGCTGGCAGGGTCACCAGAGGGGAGCATTAAATTCCTCCTCAAATGAGTCAGCCCTGCTGTTCCCGAGGAGACGGGCTGGTGCAGCTTGAGCTCTGTGGGCAAGTCTGACCAGGCCCATCTCACTCGTGCCTGTGTTTGCCTTGCAGCTGTGTAAATGAGTATGGAAGATTATGATTTCCTGTTTAAAATTGTTTTAATCGGCAATGCTGGTGTGGGGAAGACGTGCCTAGTCCGACGGTTCACTCAGGTAAGAAGTCTGAAGTCTGGGGTCGGGTTAGGGAATCCTGACAGGATGGGTGAGTGGTACCCACGCCAGCCTCTTGGCTGCCAATGCTTAACGAGCCCTTTGCAAGTGTACCAGCTCCATAGCCTAATCTAGAGGGTTTTTTTTCGACATTTAAAAATTTTCATCTTATTTGAAGTCTCAGCAATGGTGAACATGACCACTATTTTATCTGTGAAATATCCTTTGCTCTTCCCTTTCTTTTTTTTAACTTTAAAAAAACTGAAGTATAGTTGATGTACCATATTATATTACAGGTGTACAACATAGTGATTCACCATTTTTAAAGGTTAGACTCCATTTATAGTTATTATAAGATGTTGGCTGGATTCCCAGTGTTGTATAATATATCCTCACAGCTTATTTTATATGTAAGAGTTTGTATAGACTAGAGTTTCTGAACCATTTCCAGAGAGCACGGCTCAGTGGGTCTCCATCAGCCCTCCCACGCCTCTTGTGGCTTCTTTTAGTAAAAGGGGTGAGTGGTTTTGCTTTCAGTCCGCAGTATCAAAAATAGCTTATCAGATAAAAAAAGATTACTTGTTAATAATAATCCAAAGTTGGAAACCAATGAATCTGGATGTCAAGTTAAACCTAAATGTTAACTTTTTAAAAACTCAAATTCAAATTAAACCCCTCAAGCTCCCTGCTGATGCCCTCTCAGTTCCTCCCAGAAAACTGATCAAATTGTTTTGGTTTACAACCAAATATGCTGATTTTTCTAATCTATTCCACGGGAATGAAATGAGAACAGTGAAGGACTATTTGAACTAAATTAAATGTTCCCTCTGGGTTGAGTCCTTATCATTTGTTGTAAGTACAAGCTCCCTTTGGGGCTGCCCTTTTGAGAATTACTGCCAGAGATTATATACTTGATTTCACACAGAAATGGGTGGGAAATCATTCTGAGGTTGACCATCTTCTGTGTTTTCCTGGAAAATTATGAATGGCATCCTTTTCAGTATTTATCATGCATGCATCTTGCATTTTCATAAAGTGCTAATGGGGAAGGTTGAGAATAGCTCTTCTGTCCAAGGCACAGGGCAAACCTGGTGCCCAGGAGAGAACACTGGCTCGAGAGTGGAGACACAGGCCCTTGTCCCAGCTCTTGTCCCATGAGCCTGGGGAAATTCCGCCCCCTTGCCGAGCCTTCCTGCCTCCCTGTGATCTCCAAGGCCCCTTCTAGCTCTGACAGTCTGTGGTTCTCTGGAAAACTGGAGAGACAGATTGGATAACACAAACAGCTTAAGGGCAGAGTCACCTTTGGAAATGTCAAGGTTTTTCCTATGATAATGAACGCAGAATAGGACTTTTTACTAAGCCATGGCCTGGTGAAATCAAAAGTAACAAGCTGACAGGCATCTGGGCTCAGTCAACCGCCATGGCGTAATATTGGAAACTTCAACTGGTTTTACTTCCCCCTACCATTAGTAACCTTTCTGCTTTTGGCAGGAGGACAAGACTGCAGAGATGTAAAGTTTTCAGTCCCTTTGTCAGAAGTTCCCTTGACCTTGTCTAATTACTGAAAGTTCCCTTAGAGACTTTTCAGTCCACTCTTCTCATTTTATAGGTAAAAAACTCAGGTCTTAGAGGGATGAAATGACTTATTAGCATCTCATGTTAGTGGCAAGGCTAGGATTAGAATCCAGATCTTCTGGTTCACAGCGTGATTTTTTTTTTTTTTTTTGCGGTACGCGGGCCTCTCACTGTTGTGGCCTCTCCCGTTGCGGAGCACAGGCTCCGGACGCGCAGGCTCAGCGGCCATGGCTCACGGGCCCAGCCGCTCCGCAGCATGTGGGATCTTCCCGGACCGGGGCACGAACCCGTGTCCCCTGCTTCGGCAGGCGGACTCTCAACCACCGCGCCACCAGGGAAGCCCTACAGCGTGATATTTTTTTTATCTTTTGCATGTTCTAACCTCTGAGACCATAAGAGTCTGGCTTTTCTTTTTAAAAGCATAATTCTTGTCATTAGGGGTAAAAATACTTTGATTTTTAAACAGTAATTTTTACCAATAAGCACACCACCTCTTACTTTTCTTTTCTGTTTACTTTTTACCCCTCCCAGTCCCTCAACTCCCCCCAAAGTTCATATTTCATAGACAGGATTATGTTTAGTTTTGTTATTTAGTAGACAGTTAAAATGAATTGGATTCAGCTGTTTTTGAGGCATGAGGAATTGGGGAACAAAATGATGAGGGAGACACTGGGAAGGATTTGTTTTATTTTTTGGCATTTGTTATACTGCAAAACAGCTGGAGCTATAAACTTGAAGCTTGTTGGCAGCCTTGTGTTTGAGCCAAACCAAAATAGAAGAAAATTGATTCAATATTTGTAAGCAAAGTTATGAATGTTTATACTTACATCTTTTGCAGACGTGCAATGGAACAGTGTATGTTGGTTTGATGCTCAGTCTTTTAAGTTCAAACTTTAATTAAAGAACTCTCTTGTTAGGGAATGGACTTAATTAAAGAAGCCCCAGTCTTAGCTCCCAGAGCTAATAAAGTCCATTTTACTTTAATTTCTGGAAATTCTGGAGTATGAATGTGAAGAGGGAAGAGAAACTAGGTGAAGGGTTCTTTCTTGATAGAATTCCTTCCCACCTTCAACTCCCTCCTTAAGCTTATAGGAAATATTATATGACAGTAAATTACATTATACATGTAATTTTACTAAAATCATACCTTCCTAGTTCAGCTTCCAATTTTATGTAAAGCTTTGTTTTGAAATACTTACATCAGACCAGAGAGAAGGACTGGTTTGCCTAAGGTCACTCAGAGATCCTTGGCTGCTGCCTCCGGGTTTGGTGCTATTTCTACTATACTGTCTCCCTGGATGACTGCTTTTCTTCAGTTATCTTCCCAGGGTCATTGGCCCTGATCTCATATAGTTATATCTGTATGGTACAGAAATAGTTATCACTCTCAGGGCAGATGGAAATTCAAAGGATCACTGTCTCATTCATGTTTCTTGTGTTGAGTTCTTGTTTGTTTTTTCATCTTGGTTGTTCACCCCCATGGCTGTCCAATGCCCTAGACTAATAGCCAGTTTTAATCTTCCTTGATCTTACCTTTTAGAGCACCTGTCCATTTGCCCCCACCCAGACCATCCCGATCTCATCCCTGCAGCTCCGTGTCTTATCCTTGTGTCTGATTTTTCTGTTTCATTCTTTGAAGTCAGGTCCCCCATCCTTTCCCAGTTCTCTTCCTTTACCTTCTCTGTCTGCTTCCTCCTTTCTTTGTCCCCCTTTCCCCTTCCTTCTTCTTTCAGCATTTCTCTCTCCCCCATTCACCCTCCTTTCTCCTCCCCTCAAAACATACACACAAAGTTAAATTAAACAGGGTTCCCATGACACTAACCAGAGTTCTCTCTTCTACCAGTTAACTCAGCCAAAGGAAGGAGCTGGCGATGGGTAGTAATGGGGTGGGGTGGGGGGAGAATCTCATTTAATTGAAAGATTTGCTTATTGTTATTTTCTATTATTTCTGCTTTAGGGTCTTTTCCCCCCAGGACAAGGAGCCACAATTGGAGTTGATTTTATGATTAAGACAGTGGAGATTAATGGTGAAAAAGTAAAGGTAAGATACTAAGTGTTCAATAAGGGTTTCATTGTGTTGTGTGAGAGGAAGTAGTGTTTTCATAACATTTATTAAATCACCTAATGGAAACCCACACCTAAAACATACTCAGCCATGGCAGCTTATTTCCAAACAGAGTTCCTCTCTTCCGTTTATAGGGGCAGGAAGGGGTTATGGGTGATGTGTTTACAAATGGGAAGACAGCGAGAGAAGAGCTAAGGCAAGTTTGTCCTGTCTCTTGTCATGTCAGACTTCCCTGGTGGTCCAGTGGTTAAGACTCCGTGCTTCCACTGCAGGGGGCATGGGTTCGATCTCTGGTCAGGGGACTAAGATCCCACATGCTGTGTGGCATGGCCAAAAAAAAAAGCAAGGAAGAAATTTCTTTTCGGGATCTCTTGAGTTGGGCCATTATGCAGAGCTATTTCTTCTTCTTCTTCTTTTTTTAAATTGGAGTATGATTGCTTTACAATGTTGTGTTAGTTTCTGCTGTACAATAAAGTGAATCAGCTATGTGTATACATATATCCTTTCCCTCTTGAACCTCCCTTCCCCCACCTATCTAGGTCATCACAGAGCACAGACCTGAGCTCCCTGTTTCTTCTTAATAGCAGCCTGCTTCATGAAAGAGCCTCCTGATTCCTACATTCATTATGGGTTATTCTGTTGTATAAATCATTTATTAGAATTATTCTGTCTACCACCCTACCCCTATCCCTAGTAAGGGAGGAATACTAAATGAGGGGTCCAGGAAGGGTCCATGATCTGGTCCCGTCCCCTTTGTGGCCTCTGGATGGTTTCGTACCTGTATGAGCTATGGTGTCTGAGTTCAGTAACAGGAGAAGGGAGGTAGTCTTTTTCGAGTGCCTAATATGCATCAATCCCCCTGCTACCTCTTTTTACATTTAACTTAATCCTTATTGTAAACTCTGTGAGGTAAGTGGTAAATTGTCTTCATTTTATAGTTTTCAGAGAGGTTGAGTGACTTATTTATCCACAGCTACACAGTTTAGCAAGGGAGGTAGGCGGGATCTGAACCAGTTTTGTGTGGGCCAGTGCACCCCACTGCCTCCCTGGCGGGGGTCTCTACTGCTCTGAGAGCAGGGGGGAATGAAGGCATAGTAAGCCCATTATCTCGGAGCAAGGAAAGAGGGAGGTGATGGAAGGAAGTGTGCAGTAAGACTAAATTACTTGGGGGACTTCCCTGGCGGTCCAGTGGTTAAGTCTCTGTGCTTCCACTGCAGGGGGCATGGGTTTGATCCCTGGTCAGGGAACTAAGATCTCACACGCCGCGTGGTGTGGCCAAAAAAGAAGCAAAAAAAAAAAAAAAGACTAAATTACTTGGAAGGAGGGTAGAGATACTGATCTTTGGCACGGTGCCCCTCAGAGTTAGTGAAATTCCACGGTCAGATCTTTCCAGAGCTGAGTCCCATGGAAAGAAGGGATGACCCTCAGCAGCACAGTGAGAACCATGGCATCAGAGTTCCAGCCAGATCCCAACCTCAGCATCCCAAGTTTGAGTCCATGTCACTTGCATCCTTCTCACATAGGTACCTGCACTCCCACCTTCAGATGCCTCAGGAAGGGCAGAGAAGCTCCGGGGTGCTCTTACAGCATGTCACAGACATACAGAGATGTGTTTAGGATGAGGCTCCTGAGTGGGGGACAGAATCTTGCCTAGTGTCTCTTCCAGCCCTGACTCTTCAAAGGGTTTTTTTTTTTTTTTTTTTTTTACTGCAAAGACATCTATACCAAATGCAATAGTGATGGAGAGCTGGGGGCTCTGGAAAATAAAAGCAGGGTGTGGAATCCACATAAAAGCCAACTGGAAAGGTCAGAAAAACTGTGCATTGGGGTGGTAAGAAGGAGCTGGGTGGGGCGAGAAGGGAGCCAGGAGTGTGCACTCAAGAGGCAGCGGCAAGAAGAGCCACTTGTAGTTCTCTCTTGTTCCAGCAGAGGCAGGTGGTGCCATCCCAGGGAGCTGGGTTAAGATAACTTCTGTTGTAGGCATTTTATTTTCAGATATTTGGGTTTCCCATTTATATACATATATATGTATGAGTTCATTCCTTTGACCAGAAAGGTTCATGCCTGCCATGTGCCAGGCCCTGAGAATAGATAGCAGTGAATAAGAAATGGTCCCCATTGTTAAAGAACAGCCTTATTTTTCCTTCCTGAATCCCCAGATTTAGGTATTACATTTATGCCACTTTCTGTGAACCATAACCTCATTTTTAAGTACTTATTATGCTCAGCTAAAATCCATCTTTTTATAGCATCGAACTCTACCACGAGACCACAGGCTCCTCAAGAACAAGGTTTATCTCTTACTCATCTTTGTATCGCAGCACAGTGCCCGTTCCCATCATCACTTTAGGCTTCTGGACCTTCGTCTATGAGAAGTGAGAGTTGGTTCATCTCCGAAATCCAGTCCTAATTAATTTGCCTGCGATTTTTTTCTAGCTGTATATGTAGAATCAAGATAGAAAATAACCCTCTTCAACCACATTAGTCCAAGGGTCTCATTAACACTTGGACACGTGAGGAGAGCAGCCCAGGCTTCACTAAGGAAGCAGTTGTTGTCTTATTATTGTTGGTGTTCTTTAGCATTTACCGAATACCTCTTCTTGGTGAGAGTTAAGTGTCTTTTTGCTAGTAGTTTGCAGGCTTTCTCAGGGCCCCACAGAGCCAATGGAAAGAGAATCCACCTGTGGTTTGTACAGGATCACCCACCTGGTGAGTGGCAGGGCAGGACCAGAACCCTGGTTTCTCTCCTGACTGCTCATCACCCACCCTCAGCCTCTCCTACAAGTCCCATTCTTTCTAGGATGACTCCCAACATCACAGGCAGCTAAGCAAAGGTGTTAGAAAGATTCTCATAGCTATTAAGTCCTAGTGCCAAATCAGTAGAGACAAAGTTGAGGAAGAGGCCCTTCTCTTAAAGTGGTCTGTGTTATGAAGGTGACCTTGGGTAGAAAATATAATTCAAACTTATATAGAATTTTCTCCTAACTTCTGATTTTTTTTAGCCTATCATAAAGTAATGAGTAATAAGCAAAACTATAAGCTCAGTCAATGACATTTTAACCTTAGGAGATTAATTATAATAGAAGTAGAAGATTTGCTGGATTTTTCTCTCATCAGGTATATATTGCATAGATAGGAAAGTCCTGAAAGTATGCATATGTATTTCCTCTTTCAGCCATCTGTCCATCCTTTCATTTATCCAGCCATCCTGTGTTAGAGTGGATGCTTTGTGCCAGGCACTGTGTTAGATAAAACATCTTTGTTCCCTAGTAACTTACGGTCATTTTGCTGAAACGTTTCATCTGTGAAATCTTCTTTAATACTCTGCTAATCATTTAAGCAGAATGAATCCATCCTTCGTGATTGCACCATCCTTTGTTCATTCAGTTAGCCATCATTCCAATGTGTCCACCACGTACCATGGCCTGTTTTAGGAAGACACAAGGGATATAAGGTTAAATAAAAGGCAGCCCTTACCCTTAGAGAACCTAGTCTAACAAGGGGACATAGTAGTAAACCAATGATTGCAGTACGTTCTTGTAGCAGTGAGGCAATAGAGGTGTAAGTGGTGGTACAAAGAAGAGAGTAGACAATGGTGCAGCCCCATACTGGAGGTGAGAATGGTTAGAAAGCCCAGGGCAGTGGTATTGAGAACATATTCATGGACATAAGATTAACACCAGGAGACACTCTCCTGCTGGCCCCTCTTTAATAAAACATCTCATATCTTACCATGGTTAGTCAACTATGTATTCATCCTCCCTGTACTAGGAGCTTTTTGAGATCAGGGATTGTGTTTTATTTATCTTTGCATCCTCTCTGTGCTTAGCACAGTGTTCTGCATCTGTTAATGATCTATAAATGCTGAAAAAGAGCAAATGAATTGCAGAGAGAATAGTGAAACCAAGTTGGATAATAAAGGCAGTGGAATATGGATCTTCTCAGGAATTAACCATAAGGCTAGAAACAGGCAGCCCCTTTGGGAAAACAGCCTACCTCTCAGCCAAGACATACAATCACTATTCTAGAAAATATCTCAGTGGTTTTCTTTCTTAGAGCTGTTCTCAAGATGTGCCAGTCATGAGAACATACTGATTTCTAATGATTGGCAGTATTAACAATCACAAGTGTTTTTCGAGGCTCCGTGCGGCGTTAAAATAATAGTCTCTTGTTCTAAGACACAGCCTGGCAGAGGGGAACCATGTCCCTAGGTTTGAGGCAGAGAAGAGAAGTAGCTTTTGTCCTGGCAAAAGCTGTAACATCTGTATGGTTGCCTTCAGCATACACAGGCTTTCATGTACATCATCAAAGGGCAGCTGTGACTCCAAATCAAAGGAGAGCCTGTGTGCTGCTGATTGGCGGCAGGGACCACCGGTCACTCATCAGTCTCCTCAGCTAAATTGGTCTGAGCAGAGGGTGATACCAACTGCCTCATCCTCTTTGGATGCAGATGTACATTTAAATTAGTCTCTGGCAGCAAAGCAGCACGGTGTATGGACTGAGTCGTCTCCTGGGAGTCAGAAGGCCTGGAGTCTGTGTCCCAGCCTTGCAAGTAACCTGTTAATGAAAGAGAGGCATAAACTTGCCTACCTCACTGGGTTGTTGTAAGGATGAAATGAGACCGTGAATAAATATTTGAACATTTACTCTTTGCCAGACACTGTATTTGGTATAGGGGATAACGGAGAGTAAAATGGACCCCAACTTCCCCCTCATGAAGCTTTCAGTCTAGTGAGGAAGATGGTTCTAAAACAAGTTATTTCAAGTAACTAAGTGATTCAAGTGTGTCAGGTGCTGTGAGGGAGAATTGCAGGGTAGGTTGCAGGAGAGATTATTTGAGGGTGGGGATGGGGAATCTGGCCTAATCTGAAGGTTCCAGAAGGTCTCTCCTGAGGAAATGATGTTCTGTTAATGGGGGCGAAGGCATTTTGTGACATGTGAAATTGATGCAGTTAGAAGGGAAGATTATTGTTGGTGTGATTTTTCAAGGCCTCGGATTTGTTGTGCACTCAGCAGTTGCTCTGGGGAAGAGTTCTCTTTCAGAGGTCTGCTCTGTGCAGGGAAATTCAGGTTGAAGTAAGAAGTGTTTTGCCTTCTTTGTTATTAGAACCATCAGGTAAATGACTTCAGCAGGTTTGCATATTATTAACCTCTTTTTGTAAAGAAACCACCAAAGCCCAAAGAGATTAAGTGACTTGCCCAAGGTCACAGAGCTTACAAGTGGTGGAGGTAAATTATTTTCTTTGTCTGCCATGGCATTGTTCCTGTTTTCATTAACAAAGATAATACCTTAATATATTCATTTGAATGGATTTTTTTTTTCCCTCTCCAGTTGCTGACTGAAATGCCAACAGTCACAGTGACAGCTTGCCCTGGATCCTGACTTTTGTAATAGAGCATTATGATTAAGAACAGGGATTCTGGGACCACACTGCCTGGTTGAATCAGCTCTAGGACATATTGGCTGTGAGACATTGAGCAAGTTAATTAATCTCTCTGTGCCTCAGTTTCCTCATGTAAGAAATGGATATAGGAATAGTACTTACCTCATGGAGTTGTTGTGAGGGTTAAGTGAGTTATTCTATGTAAAGTGTTTAGAATAGAGCTTGGCATCTAAGTGCTCAATAGTTTGGTTGTCTTTTTTTAAAATTTTTTATAAAGAATAGAGGGGATTGCTTATAACCAAAACGAGAACGTTTGAAATGTTATGTGAATGTAAATCTTTAACAAGACATAGGAATATACTTTCTGATTTAGAAAATAAACAAAATGGAAAATTAAAGATATGAGCAATGAAGAGTCTACAGATAAAAAAAGCAATTCTTATGGGAAATAGGCTTATAATAAAAATTAAGTAGATTATTAATACCCTAATTTCACCTTTTAAATGAAGTTATACAAAAATAATCTAAATGCCTTAAAAAGAAGAATAAAGGGGAAACTCAAAATAATTTAACAAAGAAAAAACAAAAATCAAAGTGAATCTCTATCTTTAACCAGGCTCACCCAACAAATCTTTAAAAAAATTGTAGGTGCCTTTTTCTTAGGGCAAAAAATAACCATGAAATTATTGGGGTGAAGGTGCTTCTGTTTCTAAACTAAAGCAAGGCAGTGCTGTCTTTCTTTTTTGCTTCACCAACCTGATCCTTCTCTTATGCCTTTACAGCTTCAGATCTGGGACACAGCAGGTCAAGAGAGATTTCGGTCCATCACCCAGAGTTATTACCGAAGCGCCAATGCCTTGATCCTCACCTATGACATAACCTGTGAGGAATCCTTCCGTTGCCTTCCTGAGTGGCTGCGGGAGATAGAACAATATGCTAGCAACAAGGTCATCACTGTGCTAGTGGGTAAGTAAGGACTAATGAGGAGGGACATTGATTTGTGAGCATAAGAGAATTTATAATCACATAAGGCCATGTGTCTTGGTACCTTCCGAGAGTATAGTCTACAGCTGTATAATTCATGTGGTCAACATTCAGTTCTTCTAAATGAAATTGAAGAGAAAATGAAATAGCTCCTACCCCATGGTGATGGTTTAGAAAAGTAAAGTAGAAAATGTTGCTGATTGATTTTCCTATAGTGCACGCTCTAGGGAAGAAGGTGGATTGCCATGAAAGTTATGTGGGCTGCTGAACATTACAAAAAAATCTAGGCCATGGAAACTGCTGGTCTAGAAGTAAAATATATCTACATTGATAAGGAATTCATTATTGAAGCAATTATTTTTTGCCTAAAAAATGGACTTTGGTTAATTTTTTCCCTTCTTACATTTATACTGATTTGAAAAATTCTACTTTTCAGAAAGAATAAGGGAAATTCTGCAGTTTGTTTCCTCTTGTAGGAGGGTAGAACCTCTATTTAGTATGGGGGGAAAGCAGAAAATAACCCATGTTTTTTTTTTGTGGTGACAAATGCACCCATTAAAAATGAAATTGCAGCAAGACAGATTAGATTGTTAAAATCCTCTAGTGGTGATGGAAAAATGTTAATAATATTTGGTTGTTAAAATGTTTTCTTCCCGAGAATTCCGTGTCAGTCCAGTGGCTGGGACTCCGAGCTTCCACTGCAGGGGCCACAGTTTTGATCCCTGGTCAGGGAACTAAGATCCTGCATGCTGTGTGGTGTGGCCAAAAAAAAAAAGAAAAGAAAAACAAAGTTTTCTTCCTAAGAAGGAACGTTGTATATTCTAGAAAGACCTGAATTTTGGAAATCCAGTAGAGAACCTCAGAAACATTAAGTTAAAAATCATGGTTAACAGTAAGTTAAACACTATATAAAGCATTATAGCTAGTGTATATGTCCAGGAGTCATATTAGGAATATTATGTGTCATGATCCCAAATTTACAGATGAAGAAAGCGAGGCTCAGCCAGGTGAAGTTCTTTCCCCAAGGTCACTCAGCATGTAAGACTGACTTCAAAGCCTGTGTTTATCCAACTGTAACGTGCTGCCTTGTAACAGATTGCTGGACTTTTCCTTCAGGCTGCTGGGTTAAGTATCTGCCTCTCTATGAGCTAACGCTCCATGCTCGGTCCTGAAAACCCTCCTGCACACTGGAGAACTTTTGCTGTGAAGAGCTTGAAAGCCCTCCACTTTGGACATAAAGCCCTTGAGAACATGAGTCAAAGCATTACTACTTGGGAATCTATCTAAGGAAGTTAAATGAAGATATGAGGGGACATGATTAGGCAGCTCAGTATGAAAGAGGCACTACCTTTTTATTTTTTATTCTAAAAAAAAGTTTATTTATTTATTTATGGCTGCATCAGATCTTAGTTGTGGCATGCAGGATCTTTCGTTTTGGTGCGTGGGCTTCTCTCTAGTTGTGTGCGGGCCCCAGAGCACGTGGGCTCTATAGTTATGGTATACAGGCTCAGTAGTTGCAGCACGAGGGCTTAGTTGCCCCGTGGCATGTGGGATCTTAGTTCCCCGACCAGGGATTGAACCTGCTTCCCCTGCATTGGAAGGCAGATTCTTAACCACTGGACCACCAGGAAAGTCTCAGCACTGGCCTTTCTTTTTTTTAACATCTTTATTGGAGTACAATTGGTTTACAATGGTGTGTTAGTTTCTGCTTTATAACAAAGTGAATCAGCTATACATATACATATATCCCCATATCCCCTCGCTCTTGTGTCTCCCTCCCACCCTCCCTATCCCACCCCTCTAGGTGGTTACAAAGAGGGGTGATCTCCCTGTGCTATGCGGCTCCAGCACTGGCTTTTAAAAAATTTTTTATTATGGAAAATTTTAAACATAAGCAAAATAGAGAAAACAGTATAATAAACACCCATATACACATCTCTCAGATTTGACAATTAACAAACAACTCATAGCCCATCTTATTTTATCTTTTCCCCATCTCTTCTGTCTGCCTTCCCCTTCAGATTATTTTGAAGCAAATCCTAGATGTCATATTAATTCAATTTACATTATTTCACTGTGTATCTCTATAAAAGATATAAAAATTTTTTAAAAAGAAAACCTAGGGCTTCCCTGGTGGCGCAGTGGTTGTGAGTCTGCCTGCTGATGCAGGGGACACGGGTTCATGCCCCGGTCCAGGAAGATCCCACATGCCGTGGAGCAGCTGGGCCCGTAAGCCACAGCCGCTGAGCCTGTGCGTCCGGAGCCTGTGCTCTGCAACGGGAGAGGCCACAACAGTGAGAGGCCCACGTACCGCAAAAAAAAAAAAAAAAAAATTGAACCTAACCACAATGCCATTCTCACACCTAAAATATATTAACAGTTCCTTAAAGCATCAAAAATTTAGGCAATGTTCAAATTTCCTTGATTGACTCATCCATCAGAAATTTATTCAAACAAGATCCAAATGAGGTCTGTATGTTGTAATTAATTTTTATGTCTTTTGATTCTCCTTTTAGCTGTAGCTTATCCCTCCATTTTTGCTCCCTGGGAATTTATTTGTTAAAGCATTTGTTTGTCCTGTGGAGTTTTCAAGTCTGAATTTTGTTATTTCACCCTGGTGGTATATCATTTGATATGTTCCTTTATCACCTAAATTTCTGGCAGATACGTAGGTAGATCTAGAGCCTGGTCAGATTTAGGTTTTGTTTTTCGTTTTAGCAGATATACTTTATAGTTGGTATTCCAAGGTACTGTTCTCATAGGACAGTCAAGAAAAATGCTTCATTCTTTCTTTTCCATTTATTACTTTCCAAAGTAATGAGTTGGTTCCCTAGTCTTCCAAAAGCAACTATTAAAGTTTGTTTATATTTTGAATATTGCTATAAATTTAAATATATTTGATGTATTCTAGCCCCTTGCAATTATTATTATTGATGCTTCAGTTGTTCCAACTTTGACAGCGGGAGCTTCTTCAAGTGGGCTCCTGAGTCCTTTTGACATGACCCAGGAATCTTTGAAAATTTTCTTGATTTCTGTGATGACAAGTGTTCGAGGCACATCCAGTGCATTTCCTGCCCCAGATCTGGAATTAGCCATTTCTTCAAGAAGCACTGTTTCTTTTCAATGGGAAGTTGTATTTAGAGGCTACAACCAAGGTGATAGGAATTGTCTTTACTAGGTGATGGCTTTTAGGCTTTTCAGTGGACAGAGCTGGTGTGTGTGTGCGTATGTGGTGAATTCTGTAGCATCCACAGGGGGTTGTCTCATTAGGCTCTGTGAAACATTTTGACTGACAAGACTACCACACAGGCCACATGGTATCACAGTCACTTAGAAGGATACAGGACAGGAAACACAGCTTAGTAGTAAGCCAGCATCAAGCATTCCTCTTCAGTGGAAGCAGCCCTCATAGCAGTCCACAGAGCTGTCCAGGACCTCCCGGGACAGTTCAGATGTGAAGGGAAAAGGCTCACTTCAGGCAAGTGTAGGATCTGCTCTGGCTAGAAGCCTCAATGCCCCATAGGAGCCCATCTCTCTTGTAACAACCCGAGAGGCCTAACTTTCAGGGTCTCTTCAGATGAAGAATCATCACACTCAGGGAAGCCTAAAGTTAAGGCTTTCCATTAGGTATTTATAATTCATACATAGAATTCCCAGGCCGGATGGAATTTATCAATCAAGGGTCACTTTTACCATGAGCAATGTTGGGAAGTAACACAGTTGACATATCTATCACCTTTGTCAGATTTCCAAAACAGAAATAGAAAATTTTTTAAAGATAAAATAACACCATGAATTATTCACACTGATACTTCCATTTGTAATTCAGGACTACAGAAATTTTACTTAACCTCATTAATCTTATATCCGTATTTCCTTTCTCCCATGCTAAAAATCCCTGTCCTAATGCCATTGGCATAATTACTCATTTGCTTTATCCCCTAAAACATGTATAGCAGCCCCAGAAAAATGATGCCAACACTACCACCGACAAGATAATTACTGCGGCAGTTCAAGATTTTTTCCTTCAATTCTTTTTGTCCTTAGGGTATGTGCCACTGGAGATACATGGTTAAATTACTGGTTAAATTATCTTCAACTCACCTGAAATAGTTCCTCTTTGTGTTGTTATGCCACTTCATGATAAATAGGTTCATTTGTTGAATTTTGCTTTCAACTTTAGCAATTTCTTTTTATTTATTTATTTATTATTATTATTTTTTGTGGTATGTGGGCCTCTCACTGTTGTTGCCTCTCCCATTGCGGAGCACAGGCTCTGGACGCGCAGGCTCAGCGGCCATGGCTCATGGGCCCAGCCGCTCCGCGGCGTGTGGGATCTTCCCGGACCAGGGCATAAAACCGTGTCCCCTGCATCAGCAGGCAGACTCTCAACCACTGCGCCACCAGGGAAGCCCAGGAATTGCTTTTTAAATTTAATTTCATATTAATTGTGTAATCGTGTGAAACACTGATAAGATTCTGAAGTCAAATCTATAAAATGCAGTATATTTAGAAAGGTCTGGTTTTCATCCTCAAGCTTGTTCCTTTCATAGGTAACCATTATCTTTAAAATTAAAATTTTGTTTCAGTCTCCCATTAAAAACATAAGAATAAAGTGTACTTTTTCATCCCTTTTTCTTAAAGAATTGTATATTGTATACACTTTTTTCAACTTTGCTTTATTTGCTTAACAGTATATCCTAATGTCTCATTCCATGGCAGCCTACAGAGATATTCCTCATTGCTTTTTATGGTGCTAAGTAGCTCCAAATAACTATGGATGTGACGTAGTTTATTCAGCCAGTGCCCAACTGATGGGGCTTTTGGGTTGTTTCCAGTTCTTTGACATTACAAATGGCACTGGTATTTTAAAATAAACAATCCAGGAACGACAGTCACATTTGTTTTGCTTTACTTGCCCATCTCTCTGGTTTGACTTCAGATACAAAGTTGAATTTTGATGTTTCCAAACTTGCAAAAAAGTCAAATGACGATTCCCTCTTTGATTTTACTGCTATTTTAGGCAACAAGATTGATCTGGCAGAAAGGAGAGAGGTCTCCCAGCAGAGAGCTGAAGAATTCTCAGAAGCTCAGGACATGTATTATCTGGAGACCTCAGCCAAGGAATCCGATAACGTGGAGAAACTCTTCCTTGACTTGGCATGCCGCCTCATCAGTGAAGCCAGGCAGAACACGCTTGTGAACAATGTATCCTCACCCTTACCTGGAGAAGGGAAAAGTATCAGCTATTTGACTTGTTGTAATTTCAACTAAAGGCTGAGGCAAGGAGAAGCAAGAGGAATCAGCAGTTACCCTGATGGGCCACCAATTGCTGGGGAGATCTGGCAATGACTATGGGTCCTGCTCAAGGACCTTCTGACTCCTGTGGGCTCCTGAGCTTACAAAGCATGGCAGGCCAAGGGCCTCGTCCACAGGCCAGCATTAGCAGAACATATAATGGTTTCACCCTTTTGCAGTCTGGAGTCGGATCAAGGAGAAAATTGCACTAGGCGCTCCATGATCTGCAGAGCATGTTGCTTTTGTTTTTTTTAAAAAAGCAAGTAAATCGCATTCCTGAACACAGTCCAGGGGGAGACGTACTGTAGGGATCCCTCCTGCACGTCAGTGGGTGCATGTGGGGGCTGCTCTTTAGGGCTTCTGGGGGCCCTGGTTTTCTTGTCTACCAGGTAAACCAAAACTGGGAACGCCAAGTCCTGTCTCTGGTGCGTGCTGATGGCTCCATGGAGATTTTGAAAAGTGTTATTTCTTTTTTCCATGGGCACTTTCAAGAACTTTGGGATGTAAAAATGAAATGAAGCCTTTACCTGTGACAACAGTAGCAATCATTGTTTTATTAATGTATACAAGCTCCATGACTCCTTTTGGTGCTAATGATTCCACTCTTTCACAGACCAAACGTTTTAGTACATTGATGTCCTTAAATACATTTCATAGAAATAAAAACAAAACAAAACAAAAGAAAAAAGGGAAGTCCAGTAATCAGCTGTCTTTCTCAAAGTCTCATTATCACCTTTTCTAGGGTAGATTTGTTGGGAAAGGGAATACTTTTCCTTTCCTTTTCCCCTCTAAATCTCTACCACTTTCTTCTTCCATTCTCCCATCTTTCCTGCCCTTTAAGTAAATGAAAAAGTTTGAGAAATGGAAAAAAAATAAGAGAGAATGGTGGATACCCTAACATAAAAGATTAGCTCTAAGACATTATGAGTAGTATGAGAAAACAGACCCAATCTGACCAAAATACTGTGGATTAATGGACTGCCGTGCAGAGTTCCAAGCAGAGCACAGTCCTTGATAGCAGATCACATCTTTTACTTCCTGGTACTATCCATCTTGGACAGACCAAGGCTTAGGATTTTGTAGATGTTTTTAGTATGGTAAATGAGAATAGCAACAGATGAAAAGTCTCACGATTTTTATATCTGCAGTGATAACCTTAGAAAAATTCTGCTCGTAGAAGCAGATTGAGTAGTCATTTGTCATCTCCTTGTAGTAATGTTACTCAGACTCATGACCATTCATTCTTTCCTGTTTCTTTTTCTTTTCCTCTCTTTCTTTCCTGGTCTTCCCTTTTTACCTCCTCTCCTCCTTATCCCCCTCCTTCTCTCCCTTCCTTATATACATGTGTTACTGCAAATCTCCAATTCAAATGGAGGTATATATGCCTTTACTTAGCCAATTTAAAAACAGAACTCAAAATGGAAGCCATGCTGCTGAATATGTTACTATTTCTTCAGTGCCATACTTTGATACCTTCCAATTTGTTCACTGATATAAATGCAAATTGGGAAAATAATTAAACCTATTTGCTGTTGATGCTGTCAGATGTTTCTGTAGCTTGCTGCTTAGTATGACTGAGGGATGAGTAATGGGATAAGGATATGATACGTAATTCCACTGTTGCTGTAGATGGTGGCAGTCTTGGTCCTGATCTATTGATGTGTGAAAGCTATTGAGTTTTAAAGCAATGAGTAATGTAGAGACACAGTATTGGTGAAGCCTTTCTAGCATTTCTTTAGTAGGTTTCAGAGTGACCTATCTGCACATTGGAACTGTACATATTGTTTAAGGGACTGATACTTATGGTTGGCCTCACCATGCTTGTCCTGATCCTATGGGTAAGAGAAAGTGATCCCAGAAGTTTGAATTGCTTTTATTTTAGAACCTATCTCTATAGGAAAGAAAAATCATTTTATTAAACACCAAACAAAATAATTTATCATGGTTGCCTTTCCCTTCCCATTTTCCCCACCAAGCCAGCAAGTAAAGGTATTAAGAAAAGTTCATCCAAGTGGGCAGAACTCTTTTGAAATGTTGAGGAAATGTCCCTAAGTTTAGGTTTACTATCTTTCATTTAGGGCAAAAGTCCAAAGTCCCCACCAGCACATCATGACTCACCTTTGTCTCACAGCAGCAAGTGTGTTGAAAATAAAGTTGCTTTATGAACTTACAGAATAGAACATTGTTAGACTGGACAAATTTAGTTGTAAAATAACAGGTTGTAGGGCCACTCTTGCATTCTGAGATTATTTCCTAGGGCTCAGTCTCCTTTATCTACTCTTGGCCAAACTCAGAAGGGTACTAGAAAGCTCTGCTCTTGGCCCCTTTCTTCCCTGTTACCCTTCCCAGCCTTTCTGTACTTACAGTCACCCATCTATGGCACATCAGCAGGGACACATGAGAATGTAGGGCTTTGTTTCTTTTTTTCTCTTAGTTGTATGAATTCTAGATTAGGCCTTATGGACACTTGTTCACTGGTGTATCTCAAGTTTGAGAACAAGCCCTGACAATATTGTAGGTGCTCAATAAATATTAGTTGAATAAATGACTTAGTGCCCAGAGGAGCTTTTTCAGTTAAACAGAAATTTATCAAATAGAACTTGAGAAAGGACGCTAATTAAATGTGGCCATCTTAACCCAGGCCAGGACCTAAACTTACTCATTTGCCTACTAGTCCTTACTGTCTTGGCAATATTTGCTAGGATGAGCCTTCTTGAATAAAAATGAATTCTCATTTAATGGTGGATGAAAAAGAGGGTTGCTTTCTCATAATTCAGTATGGCTTGATATGACTCATAAGACTACCCGAGTCCATGTCTGCCTCCATTTTGGTGTGATCTTTTTCTTTTTTTAAATAATGTTACTAAATATATGGTGAACTTTTCTTCAATTTACAACACATCATATTCATGTCATACAGTCAGATTTGGGGAATCTGTGAAATCATGTAGTTTGCTTATATTAATGATATTATTATGGCTTTGTCTAGACTGTATCCTCAAAGGATTTTATGCTTTGTCCTTTATCTATGCAAGGCTTTTTAGTCCTTTATGTGCTTGTGTTAGATCTATTGAATTATATTAACATTTAAATTTGATTATATGGGGCCAGTTATCCTTTCTGTGGATTACTTAGAATAGGCCATTAGTTTTTCCTGGCCATTTTTTCCTTCTGTTTTTTTTGTAGTCATTTCATGTTAGCACCTCTACCTGAGTAAAGAGGAAAGAAAATAACTAAAAATGAAAGTGAAATGGATTGATTTGACAATGTGTCCATTTCTGAGTTAGAGTTTGGTAAGAAAGGTAAAAAACACTGGCCAAAATAAGACACTTGGATTAGGGCTATTTCCTGTAAACAATTTAGACTTGCTGGAGAGAGGAGGCAGAATTTAACCAAAGGCTGGATTTTTCTTTCTTCTTCTGTTTATGAATTTATGTCTTTGGAGAACACTGGTGACATCCAGTGTTAGATCATGATTTGCCTCATTTGCCCTTTAAACTATCCCATAATTCTTCCAGATCCAGCATCAAGTTTCAGTTAATGAATCTTTCTGAATAAATACCAGTTGCAAGTGATTTTGAATTGGTCCTCTGACTAAAATGAAAACTTCTTTTTTTTATAATAAACTAAGCTATGTGAATGAGATCATATTATAATCAGGAAAAAACTATTTAATTTTTTGCCCCATGTATCAAACCAATAGCTTTAAAGATAGACATTTTCTATTTCTTAATCCTGCAGAACTCTGTATTTCATAATCATAAGTACTTTAGGGAATACTGCCCTATTAGCCTGTAGAAGAGCTCTTATAGTGTTTACCCTTTCTTTTTTCTAGAACTGTTTTTTAACTTCAACTGGTTACTTATTCTCCTCAACCATGGCCCTGACATGTGTTTCAGTGCAACTATAATCCTCTTGAGACTTAACTTGAAAATGAAAAGCAGTGAAAAAACATGTGTTATCTCATCCTTCTGACAAAATGTACTCTATGTAAGCAGTGTGTGGTTGAACACTAATTTTGGGATAAGAGAGGGATGTGTTTGTTTTTTTTTTTCTTCTTTTTGGATTTCATATCTGTGACATGAGCCTATTTGTGTTTGGAGGGAAAACTGGCTTCCTTTACATTCTCACACTGGGGAGACAGCATACTGAATTAAGAAATTATCATCCCTTCCAACAGCTCATTAATAATGTTAGAGCAAGGGAGATGATACTTCATCTCCTTTCCTAAACCCATGGGAACACTGCAATCATTTTGGGGAGCCATCAAATTGAGGCATAACAAAGATGGTGAAGGAGTTTAAAATTTAAGACATTTGAAAGATTTAGGGAAATTTAGCTTGGGAAAGAGAGAGGAACAGTTAGTACATTAGAGCAAGACTCTGTTGTTCAAAGGGGTGTAATGAGGCCCACTGAATAGAGGTCATAGGGCCACAGATTTGAACTTCACGTCAGGGAGAACTTTCTCAAAAAGTTGGTTCACCATGGAAGGGGCTGCCTCTGTCAAGCAAAGGCTAGATAAGAACTTGGCAAAGATGATGTGGAGATGATCCCAGCGTTTGTTGGGGTGGCCCAGATGACCTATTACAATTCTATGTTGTAGTACTTTGCTTCTCATAACACAGTGCAGTTAAATATCTGTTGACCCACAGCTGTTTTTTTTTTTTTTTTTTTTTTTAAGGCTTTGCTCTTCTGCCCAAAGTGCATCCCACTCTCCAGGAAGGAGGTTGGTTACATGTCATTAGGTCGAGACTGGCTTGCTGTTATGCCCTAGGCTGGGATTGCTTTCCAAGTCCATTCATTGATGTCCTGTTGAAATCACAAACTGGTTCTCGAGTTAAAGATTAAAAAGGTATTGTTTTAGTAGAAGTTGAAATCTACATGAAATCACAGAAATTATGTATTTGTCACTTGCCAAACATAGGCCAAGCTCAGTGTTACTGAGTAGTTGGTATTTCTTCAGGATTTCAGGATAGGCCTCTTTAGCAGAGCGGAATCTTCAGTTAAAATCCCATAAATTACCAATGTAAAGTTTTGCAGCTCCTGTCACAGATGCGCTGGTGGTCACTGGCAAAAAGCAGTCCCCCAAATCTATTTTGGAAAAGTCTCAAATGACAGTTGGTTAGTCGGTTTGATTCTCTTGAAAAAGCATGATCTGAAAATAATTTTTAAAAAACGGAGGCTAAATTGCTTTATGTAGAAAGTAACAAAATACAGGTCTTTGATTTGAAAATCAGAGATAACTATAAGCAACATTTGCTAATAAAGCCCATTACCCAAGTGATTCCACCTGCAAGGTAACTTGCATCCTTGCAAGGCTGGTAGATGGCTCTTCACTGGTCTTTCTAAAAAAGTCATTGGTCTTGCATCAGTATGGTGAGAAACACTTCAGTTTGGGTGAGAATTTCTTTGATTCCTTTGGATAAGAAGTCAGAGCACAAAAGCTACTCTCTTCTTTAACTGACTTTGTGACATGCAAGAGTCAAAATTTTACTTTCCCACTGAGTTAAAGCAGAATTTTCAGAGGTATTGTGTTCTAGTTCCCTTGGCGGGTTGTGACTTTGACACTTCAGTGAGTGATGTAGGGAGGTATTTAGAAGGGAGAACACTAGGCTAGGTGTGAGGAGTCCTAATATTCCCATGAATTAGCTATAACATTATGCAAAGCACAATCTCTTGCAGTTTCCTCCTCCTCCACAAGATAGACTAATAGTAATAATACCTGTCAGAATTATTGTAAAGTTAGATAAATTGAAAATGCTTGGTAAACAGTAAACACTCAAATATTAGTTTTCTCCTTGATTAAGAGCAGACTTTGGATGGTCTGATATAACTATGCATCCTTAGAACAAAACAAGGAATCCTCCTGACTTAAAAAAAAAACTCCATTTCTGAAAGGGCCTTAAAAGAAAATCACTTATTTGATCCATTCTTCTGGTTTAGGGCATAACTGTTACCCAAGAGACTCCACTTCTTTACCTACTTCAAGAAAGGTATTCTCTCCCTCTACCCAGTGGGCAATTCCAGGGTCATAAACTCATTATCAGGAAACTTAACCTTATTACCAAGATACCTCACAGTGCAATTTGAACTTCTCTCTTCTTGATCCCATTCTCCATTAGAAGAAAAATGGGTTGATCCTGTTTTCTTTTTAAAGGGCCATGTTTGCCATTTATTACAGCCCTTCTGCCTCAAATTTTTTTTAATTGACAGAAAAAGCTCATTAAGGTGATAATTATTATTCCCTTGGGGAATGTCAGGATAGGTATTTATAAATTCTTAGCTTCTTATTGATATCAGATTTAGATCACAATCTTACTGTTGATTAACTCTTCAGTTATCCATGTATTTTCTTCTTTAGTTAACATATAATTGATAACCAAGTATGCTTCTGAAGAATTATTCTGGTTATGCGGCTCTTGTTTTCTCCTCTTGGTAAAAATGGAGTCATGAATCCCAGTTTTGTCAACTGCTTTTAGGATGTAATTTCATACATGACATTATGTGATAGACGTAACTACTAACACCTAAATTTAGCAGGGTTTCTTTCCCTTTCTACATGTGCACTAAGTTCTGAAGTGAAAATTGGAATACCAAATGCCTAAAAAAGCAAAAATTCCTGCACAGAATAACAAAAGATACGAATCTGGTCTGCTAGGATAATTTGTCACTAGTTGGTTGAATGGTATAGAGCTTTTGTTTAAGGTTACACGGTTATGCCTGGATTAAATAACAATAGCAAAACTTGATAAACCCTCTGAAAAACAGCTGCTAAACATACTGCTTTCTGGAAAGTAATCATTAAGAATATATATTCTCTTGTCCTATACAGTTGCAGAATGTTAGTAGAACTTTCTTGTAGGCTCCCTGACAATGAATGTCAATTGATTTATTAAAAAAATTTTTTTGTGTGTGAACCCTTTTATCCCTTTAAGGTATGTTGGGGCTTTCATGTTCCTGTTGTAGAAAATTTCAAATGACTAGAATGCTGGCTTCTAATTTCTGCTCACTGAAGTGTCCTCTAGACATACCAGAAGGTTGGGGCTTCTTTGTTGATATGTAAGGGAGCTACTTAAATACACTTACATAAATGTAAGTGTGTGAGTAAAATTGCTATTTTCAGCAAAAAAAAAAAAAAAAAAAAAAACCTTTGCTTAAAATTTCAGATAAAAAAAATTTCAGATAATAAAGGGTTGAGTTTTTTTTAGATCATCTAAAGGGAAAAAGTGTGCCCATATATATTGTTGCATACATTTTAATGCATGACTTTTAGTATAGGGATGAAGTAAAATACAAAATATATAATTCTGGAGGTCTTCTCAGCAGCTAGTTAAAATATTTAGAGAAGCTGTTTTATGAAGACTTAGAGAATCCCTGATTTCCCTTTTCCTATCTCTTTCAATCAAAATGTAAACATAGTTTTAACATACATGTTCATCATGGAATCATATGAACTCAACTTTTAATTGGTTGTTGGTTTCAAGCATAGGCTCTCAGTAATATCTGAATACATCTGAATATAAAATCTATTTCAACACAAACAAAATACTTGACTTTAAATGTTAATATGCATATATTAACAGGATGCTGTATCATGTCTTATGTGTTCATGTATTTTTTTAATAAAATGCCTGTTAGAAATATAAGCTGATGATGACCTGAGTGCAATTAGCTGAAAACATTGTATAGAAAGGTGATTGTGTGAAAACTTCACTCAACATTAAACAGGGGGATGAGGGAGCAGGAATCTGAGCAAAATATTTTAAAATGAAGTTGCATTTCTCTTTTTAAACTTAAGATATAATTCATACACCATTCAATTCACCCCTTTAAAGTGTACGATTCAGGGCTTCCTTGGTGGCGCAGTGGTTGAGAATCCGCCTGCCAATGCAGGAGACACGGGTTCGTGCCCGGGTCTGGGAAGATCCCACATGCCGTGGAGCGGCTGGGCCCGTGAGCCACGGCCGCTGAGCCTGTGAGTCCGGAGCCTGTGCTCCGCAACGGGAGAGGCCACCACAGTGAGAGGCCCGCGTACCGCAAAAAAAAAAAAAAAAAAAAAAAAAAATGTACAATTCAGTGTTTTTTTTAGTATTGTCACAAAGTTGTGCAACCATCACCATTATCTAACTCCAGAACATTTTCATCATCTCCCAAAGAAATTCTGTACCCATTGGCAATCACTCTCCCTGCTTCCCCACCATCATTTAGCAACCACTAATCTATTTTCTCACTATAGATTTGCCTATCCTGGACATTTCATATAAAAAGAATCATATAATATGTGCTCTTTTGTGTCTGGCTTCTTTCACTTAGCATAATGTTTTCAAGTTTCATGTTATACCATGTTTCATGTTATAGCATGAGTCAATACATTCTTTTTATGGCTAAATAATATTCCATTGTATGTATATATGTACCAGATGTTACCTGTCCATTCATCAGTTGATGGACATTTGGGTTATTTTCACTTTTTGGCTATTATAAATAATGCTGCTATAAATATCTGTATACAAGTTTTCTGTGTGGGCATATGTTTTCACATCTTTTACTTAGTCTAGCAAATCAAAGTCACTTGGGTTCATTTCAGCAGGGCCTCTTAAAATGCTACTTAGAGAATACAACTTATAATCTTAGATCAACTGGTCAATTAGGAGATTCCTGAATAATGGCTAACACCCTAATATGGCTATAAGATTTTTTCTATGAGCCTATCATTCAGATAGTCAACTTCATGAAGACTGCTTCAGTCTTGTAGAAATTGAGTTGTTATCATATAGAGAATTTCCAAGTCCTCCACATTTTTTGAAAGGGCGGCTACAAATCATGCTGGAGAGCAGCACTCAATCTTCTAGGATTCAATGAAGGAGCACTTTTAATATACAATTTCCTTTACATATATTGACTGTCCTTTAAAGTTTGGGTTTTCCGTCTTGAAAAAACATTGTCAAATTGCCCAACCACTTGACCGTCCATTGTAGCTTCGGTTTATATTAAGAAATAATTCATACTGAGAGTAAAAGTAAAAAGAATGTATTTTGTGTGCAAAGGATGAATGTATTAACAACTTTTTATTTGTAACAGAATTTTTTAAAAAGGTGAATAGAAATTGCTTTCCCATGTACTTGTAAATAAATAAACATTTCCTGTTGCCCACATTTGGACAATCATATGCCATCAAACTATGTAAAAAGCATACAAGCTTTAAGTACACTAATGTCCTTCAGCAAGAAATGTGCTCTGGATTTGGGGATCTGGAGGCTTGAGTTTGAATGTCGATTCTCTAACTGGCTAACCTTAGACAAATTGTTTAACATTTTGCACCATGGATTTCTTCCCTGTAAAATATGGGGCTACATTGAGTAAGGCCTCCTCCAATTATAACACTAAATAAGATTCCTCTGCTATATTCAGGATGTGAAAATTATATGCTAATTATTTCTAAGGGTGAGAAAAATGTTTTAACCTATCATATATTGGAAGGAGTATTATTACACTGAGAAGCATGAGTCAAATTCTAGTCCCAGCTGATACTGAGAAGCTGTGTGACTTCGGGGTAATCATTTAATTTCAAGCCTTAATTTTCCCAACTGTAAAATATGGGCACTAGATTAGATATCTTTGAGATACCTTCCAGCTAAAACACATTATATGCTTCTATTTTTTTGGAGATATCATTTAAAATATTATCCTTCATAATTAGGAATGAGACTACTTATGCATTACTAATAAGGCATTCATTCATTCACCCGTTCATTCATTCACCATTTATTGATCATATACTATAGGGTAGGTGTAGGAATCTGCTTTTAGATGTCTCTCACCTCCACTGCAGGAGTCACCTGATTTGCACCTTTTCTTGAAACTCATCCCCGCTTCACCTCTTGCCTCTCACTCTGCCTTACGATATGCATTTGAGAGACAAATGTCCTGGATTAAGACTGCTCCAGTGGGTCATGGAGCATGGTAGAGTTAACAGGATAAAAAGGAATCACACTATGACTTTGGGCTCCCTGGCATGGTGCTCTTTAGTTAACTGAGCATAGGCAATCTGTAAACTTATTTGACATTAACTTTTTTTTTTTTTTTTTGCGGTACGTGGGCCTCTCACTCCTGTGGCCTCTCCCGTTGTGGAGCACAGGCTCTGGACGTGCAGGCTCAGCGGCCATGGCTCATGGGACCAGCCACTCCGTGGCATGTGGGATCTTCCCGGACCGGGGCACGAACCTGTGTCCCCTGCATTGGCAGGCGGACTCTGAACCACTGCGCCACCAGGGAAGCCAGACATTAACATTTTAACATTCATAAATACTGGGCTTTGCAAAATCACTTACTATAATTTTGTTTTTGTCCAATGAGAGCTTCTCAGCAGTTGGTATGAGACTCAATTTTGCTCTTTTAACACGTTTATTAAAAAGATGTATTTGCAGGAATTTCTCTTCTGAATTTATATATCCTGTGGTTTTAAGTGTTCTACTATTCCTTTTTTTTTTTTTTTTTTTTTTTTTTTTTTTTGCGGTATGCGGGCCTGTCACTGTTGTGGCTTCTCCCGTTGCGGGGCACAGGCCCCAGATGCGCAGGCTCAGCGGCCATGGCTCACGGGCCCAGCTGCTCCGCGACATGTGGGATCTTCCTGGACCAGGGCACGAACCCGTGTCCCCTGCATCAGCAGGTGGACTCTCAACCACTGCGCCACCAGGGAAGCCCAAAGTGTTCTACTATTAATGTTAATTTGAACCATGTGAAATTGTGTTTTTTAGGTCAAAATCAGTCAGATATTGGCAATTTCATATGATTCTAATATGACCTAGTTAGTCGTAAGCAGCCAAGACTGGGAGGCAAATACCACCAGTTGGAGGAGAAGCTTTGACTCTTAAGTGTTTTCTTTCTGTTGTTGGTTTTTTTTGCCATTAAGGGAATTTTGACAAGTTTATTTCAACTTGCACATTGGTTTTTTCCATTAGTTAAATGGAACAAACTGCAAACTCGAATAGAATTTTTAAATGCTTATTCATATACAAATCAGTACAGATCACTGGAAGAAAATTATAAATGTGGTTTATTCCCCAAATATCTAAATGTTTAGGTCATTGTGTTTCTCATTTGGGCAATGTAATGATTCAGATACACAATTCTCTGGCAAATTGGAAATCAGTGTTTTGAAAAAACTTGAGGATCACTGTCATTAATTTACTCATTTATTTCACATCTTCTGACTGGCAGACTATACTTGCTATATGCTATCTATATACTCCCAAACACATCTGCAGCTGAGAGATGAAACCTGGAGCTATTTTTAAACCACAATCATGTGGCTGTGCTTTTGGCCAGGTGCTCACCTCTGAAGATTTCAAGAACCAAAATATCTTATTTCCATTACTTGCAGGAAACCACATATTAGTAACATAAGACAGACTATCTAAATTTTAATACTTGGAATTTATTCAGGCTTCCCAGAGAATAGTTGTATTTTCACATCTAGATAAAAATAAGCTTGAGGAAACAGGCTAGTCTTTCTGACTTTGATCTTAAAGATGAAACCATAAGAGCTAACAACTTGTATGTGGCCTAAAATTCTATAAAGTTTACTGATGTGTATATTTACATTTAATCCTGATTGTAAACTTGTGAAATACTTTCAGCACTTTTGGAGTAGAAAGTGCACAGGTAGGGACTTCCCTAGCAGTCTAGTGGTTAAGACTCTGTGCTTCCACTGCAGGGGGCACGGGTTCAATCCCTGGTCAGGGAACTAAGATCCTGCATGCCATGTGGCAAAAAAAAAAAAAAAAAAAAAAATGCACTGGTATAGAAGACAAGATTAAGACCCTGCTTTGAACATGGAAAGCATTCTAGGCAAGTTATTTAACCTCTTCTTACCTCAATTTCCTCATTATAAAATGTGGGTCTTTACACTGGTATTCATTTATTTATCATGCACCTACTATGTCCCAAGTAGTGTTCTAGTCACAGAAACTATAGCAGTGAACAAAGTTTAAAAAAACAAAGCAAAAACAACTTACTTTCATGGAATTGATTTAGCATGGGAGGGGTAGAAAATATGAACCTGGGCAAGGAGAGAAGCAGTGATGGTAGAGTGTTGATATGTTATACAAGGTAGTTAAGGGAGGCCCTCATTGATATGTCATTTAATAGTAGACCTGAAAGAAGTGACAGAGTGAATGGTGTATGTATTTTGGTGAAAAGTGTTCTAGGCAGAGGGAACAGAATGTATAAAGGCCTCAAGGCAAAGGGATGCCAACAAGGCTAAAACAAAATGAAAACGTGAGGGGCAAAGGTCTGAGGGGAGTGGTGGCATGGATCATTGCATTGGAGTCCATTGCAAAGACTTTGGTTTTTAGACTTAGAGTGAGCTGGAGCCTTTGGAGGGTTTTCAGTAGAGGAGTGACTTTACTTATATTTTAACAAGATCACCCTGCTGCCCTGTTGAGGGTAGATTATAAACAGGCAAAGGCAGTACCAAGGAGACTATTTAAGGAGATCACTGCTATAATCCAGGTGAAAGAAGGTAACTTGGGACATGGGAGTAGGTGTGGAGATTGTGGGAAGTGCTCCTATTCTGGCTCTATTTTATTTAACTTTTTTTTTTTTTAAATTGATTTGGGGCTTCCCCGGGGGCGCAGTGGTTAAGAATCCACCTGCCAATGCAGGGGACATGGGTTCGAGCCCTGGTCCGGGAAGATCCCACACGCTGCGGAGCAACTAAGCCCGTGCGCCACAACTACTGAGCCTGCACTCTAGAGCCTGCAAGCTACAACTACCGAGCCCACGTGCCACAACTGCTGAAGCCTGTGCGCCTAGAGCCCGTGGTCCACAACAAGAGAAGCCACTGCAATGAGAAGCCCTGTGCACTGCAACGAAGAGCATTCCCTGCTCACTGCAATGCCTGTGCACAGCATTGAAGACCCAACACAGCCAAAAATAAAATAAATTTTAAAAAATAAATTTTTAAAAAAAAATTAAAAATAAAATACTAAAAAATAGAGCTACTCATATTTTTAAAAAATTGAGCTATAATTGATATAACATTGTATTAGTGTGCAACATAATGATTTGACATATGTATATATTGCAAAATGATTGCCACAATGCTAGTTAACATCCATCACCACACACAGAAACAATATTTTTTGGGTGTGATGAGAACTATTTAACTTTTTATTACAGAAAATGTCAAACATAGGTAAACCATAGTAGACTAGTATTGATATAATGAACCTCCATGTACACATCACTCACCTTCAACAATTAACTCATGATAAATCTTGTTTCTTCTATATTCTGATTTTCTCCATTCTGTATTGTTTTGCAGCAAGGCCCACATATCATGTAATTTCATCTAAAAATACTTCAGAATGTATCACTAAAAGAATTTAAAAGACAACAATATTATAATCAATCATATCTAAAAAGTTTTAAATAATTTTTAATGCCCTCAAACATGGATTCTGTATATATTTTAAAGATACAGCCTACAGGTCTTGCTCATGGTTTGTTTATTTATTATTGTTTTATTTTTTTGGCTGCCCTGCACAGCAGTTTGTGGGATCTTAGTTCCCTGACCAGGGATTGAACCCGGGCCCTTGGCAGTGAAACCACTGAGTCCTAACCGCTGGATCACCAGGTAATTCCCATTGCTCGTGGTTTAGATGTAGAGAAAGAGGAGTCAAGGATGACACTGAAGTTTTTGGCTTAAGCAACTGGTAGTGTTTTACTGACATTTATAAGGAAAACACTGTTGGAGGAGTAGTTATGGCGGGCAGGGTGAACCAGGAGTTTGGTTTAGGACCTGTCCAGTTTGAATTGTCTATTTGATATCCAAATAGAGATACTGAGTTGGCAGCTATATATATGTTTCTGGAATTTGGGAAGATCAGGTTGGAGGTAGAAATTTGGGAGCTGATACCACAATGATGGTACTGAAAGTCATAAAACTGATGTCACCAAAGAAGTGAATATAAGTGGAAAAGAGGACTGAGGACTGAACCCTGGAGAACTCCAACACTTAGTCAGGGATAAGAAAGAACCAGCAAGGGACAGAACACATGACCAGTGAAACAGGAAGAAAACAGAGTGGTATTCTGAAAGCCTAGTGAAGAAAGTATTTCAAGGAGGATGCAATCACCTGTGTCAAATGCTGCTAATATATTAAGAAAGACAAGGACTAAGAGATGACCATGGAGTTAGCAAGGGTGAAGGTCATGGGTGATGCTGAAAGAGTTATATTATCAGAGTGCTGGGGATGAGAGAATGCCTTGCTTGGGTTCGGGAGACTCAGAAGAGAGATGAACAGTGGCTATAATATAAATCTTTTAAGGAGTTTTTGCTGATAAGGGGTGTTGAGAGGAATATGAAGTCAAAAAAGAGTTTTGTTTTTAAAGCAGGATATATTTGCACTGATGGGAATGATCATGGAATGAAATAGTGAGAATGTGAAATAATATAATATATATGGGTACCTAACACATAGAAGGCATACAAATGTTCTTTTCTCTTTGGGCCTTTTAAATAAAGAGTTAAACAACCTGGAGCCACAGACAGCTGTTTTACTAATTAGTGGGCATCGAGAGCAGAATTATTTAGCTTTAGATAATTGTGCAAGGCAAAATGTGGGTGAAATACAGATATATGTGTGGCATATTTGGTTACATATAATACTAAACCCGAGAAAACAAGGCAGGGTTTTCTTTTTCTCATGTGAAAGAAGTCTAGAGGTTGGAAGCCTGGAATGGGTAGTACTGTGGTTTCATGGTGTTATCAGTGACTTGGGCTCTCTCTCATTCTGGCCTCTACTTTCAAGATCACCTTCCTGTCCAAGATGGCTTCTGGAGGCCTAGCCATCACGTCCCAGTCTCAGCAGCAGGAAGGAAGAAAGAGAAAGGAAGGAGGAAGAAGGGCTTGATCCCTTCATTCTAAGGAAACTTCTTGGAAGTTCCACACAACATTTCCATTTATATCTTTCTGGCCATAACTTGACCTCCCAGGTAGGCGGGGAAATACAGTCTTTCAATAGGGTGTATTTCTCTCCTGAATAAAACAGGGGTTTTATTACAAAGGAAGAAGCAGAGAATTAGCAATCTTTGCCTTAGCATTTGTGGGAAGAGCATGGACAAAAGACCTATGTTTGAACCCTAGCTCTACCATATAGTGGTTGTGGCCTTGAACAAGTTATTTTATCTCTGTGCCTCAATTTTCTCTTCTTTAAAATTGAGCTAATACTAGTGCTCAGAATACTAGTGCTACTCTGAGGATTAAATGAAATAATACACGTGCCACTGTGTCTGGCATATAATAGGCACATAATAAATAACACTACATATATGAAATAAAAATTAGTCATCTAGGAGGCCATTGAGAGATGGTGTCTTAGTCTCTTCAGGATGCTATACCAAAATTCCATAGATTGGATGGCTTATAAACACCAGAAATTTATTTCTCACAGTTCTGGAAGCTGGGAAGTCCAAGATCAAGGTGCCTGCATATTTGGTATCTGGTGAGGGTAGGTTTCCTGGTTCATAGATGGCCATCTTTTCACTGTGTTCTCACATGGCACAAGGGGTGGGGTGAGGGAGCTCTCTGTGACCTCTTTAATAAGGGCTTTTCCGTTATGACCTAATCACCTCCCAAAGACCCTACCTCCAAATATCATCACTTTGGGGATTAGGTTTCAATATATGAATTTCAGGGGTGGGGGGGACACAAACATTCAGTCTACAGCAGATTGTATTAGTTAATTGGGCTGATTGGCTACTTAGTTACAGGTTCAATATGAGAGTTACCATATCCACTTCCCCTTTGTTACATAAGAAATACCCCAAGATCTAGGAGAGTTGTAACATACTGTCAATGGGATTTATTGACTCCAGTTAACTTAATCATGTCCATTAAGCTTATGCTTTCAATGAATCCCTTCATCTGATACCAGCCAAACTGCAAGCCCTGAGACAAGTAATCTGGTTAAGTCCTGCTGAAAAAATGCCTATTTTACCAAACACATGTATCTTAAGCTTACATCTTCAAAGAGTGGGAAAATGCTTCTCCAGCTCCTGCTGATTTTTAGGTCTCTGTTTTAGCCATCTTTGATAACATCTATTTTGGTTGGTTGACTTTGTAATTATTGGAGTCATAGTCAATAGCCAGTGTATACAGCACCTGGATCTAATTACAGGTGCTGCTGTGTCTATCAACCCAGGCCCTGACCCCTTGTACTTTCTGTATACAAAATGAAAAAGCCACTGGTCAGCCCTGGGTTTTGCAATGTCATGAGTTATCATTTCCCACCCAAGGCAGGCAAGGGATGGACAAACACTTGGCTCCTGGCAGAGCTGGTAGCTCTAGTTAGCAGAAAATTCTTCGGCCAGTGAAGGAATTGTGATGAAGGGGGATAGGCCAAGTGGTCATACACTTCAGCTTGGCACCTAAAGGGAACTGCAGGAAACAGATTGAATCCTATTAGGGAAAAGGCAAGATTTTTATAGGTGAGTTCATTTCTCTCCCATGGAGATGATTTTCTCTTATCACATCACAAAATAATTTAGGCTGAAAGTGCAAGTGATGGATCAGATAAAAACAGTGCAGAATACTTCACCTGCCTTCAACCTTAAATTATTCAAGTGGCTGCAGCCACTGGTCAACAAGGCAGAAGCTGTCTCACAGAGAAATGCCTGGCCTAAGAGGTGAGGGCTCATGCAGCATTCCCCCTAAGGCCTGAGAGGCGGTGCAGTGCACTGGAAAAATCAGAGCTTTGGCTCTGCCACTTAGTGATGTGGCCTTGGCCTTGAGTGAGTTACTTGACTTCTGTAAATGACAAAGTATGGAAAATGACTATGAGGACTGGCCCAGAGAGAGATGCTCCACCTGTCTGTGCCTTTTGTTTCCCTCGTTACAATGCACCTACTTACATTCTTTTCAATTACTTTTAAAACATTAAAAAATATAAACAAAAACATGAATGCAGGAAAACAAGTGTATCATTTAGTAAACTATTATAAGGTAAACACACTGTATTTGAGTCAAGAAATAGAACTTTGCCAACCATTCCTGAATCTCCTCTCCTTCTCAAAGAAACAATCTTGACTTTCATAGTGATCAAGGAATTGACATACACAAGTGTGCATCTCAAGGCACTGGAGTTTAGTCTTGCCCATTTAAAAATAATTTCATGTGCCTTTTAAATGATTTACAGGCTCCTCCTCCATCTTTTTGTTTTCCTTAAAATCATCTGTTGAAGAACATGCATTGTCTGATATGCAGTTTCCTAGTCTGGATTTTGCTGATTTCGTTTTTATTGGTGTAGGTCTGCATGTTCTTTTGTCAGTGTGTATTTTGCAAATTGACAGCTAGATACAGAGGCGAGATTAGACTCAGGTTCAATACCTTTGGCAAGATTAAAGGAAGTAAAACTACAATGAGATATCATCTCACACCGGTCAGAATGGCCATCATCAAAAAATCTAGAGGGCTTCCCTGGTGGTGCAGTGGTTGGGGGTCCGCCTGCTGATGTGGGGGACACGGGTTCGTGTCCCGGTCCGGGAGGATCTCACATGCCGCGGAGTGGCTGGGCCCGTGGGCCGTGGCCGCAGAGCCTGCACGTCCGGAGCCTGTGCTCCGCAACGGGAGAGGCCACAGCAGTGAGAGGCCCGCGTACCACACACACACACAAAAATCTAGAAACAATAAATGCTGGAGAGGGTGTGGAGAAAAGGGAACACTCTTGCACTGCTGGTGGGAATGTAAATTGATACAGCCACTATGGAGAACAGTATGGAGGTTCCTTAAAAAACTACAAATAGAACTACCATACGACCCACAGCAATCCCACTACTGGGCATATACCCTGAGAAAACCATAATTCAAAAAGAGTCATTTACCACAATGTTCATTGCAGCTCTATTTACAAGATCCAGGACATGGAAGCAACCTAAGTGTCCATCAGATGAATGGATAAAGAAGATGTGGCACATATATACAATGGAATATTACTCAGCCATAAAAAGAAACGAAACTGAGTTATTTGTAGTGAGGTGGATAGACCTGGAGTCTGTCATACAGAGTGAAGTAAGTCAGAAGGAGAAAAACAAATACCGTATGCTAACACATATATATGGAATCTAAGAAAAAAAAAGATTAAAGGAAGTGATATATTCTTTCATCTGGAAGCATATAATATCTTGTTTTTTTGAAGATCTAATTGGCTTTACTGAATGATTCATGAATAAGGCAGCAACTCATCTAGTAAACGGACAGGTGCTCCTTGTCTCTTTTTGGAATATTAGCAGCCACTGATGCTCAATGAGCACATCCATTATTCATTGGGGATTGCAAAATGGTGATATTCCATTTCTATCATTTATGAAATGTATTAGTTGGAGTCTTTATGAGGAGAACTTCCCTACAGCTATTTGCTTATCCAATGGTACAGTTTATATAAGAAAATTAAGAGAAATGTTTAATTCTTTCCCTTTGTTTTTATCAGTTTTCAAGATAATGAATTGGTTCTCTATCATCATTTGAAGGCACCTAGTGTTTAAAGTATCACTATACTCCTGAAAGATATATATGTATATATGTCTATATGTGTCTATATGTGTACGTGTATACATATAATGCCATATACTGATTTTCACTTAAAAATTTTTTTTCACTGGTTTTTGTGTATCCTTCCAGTAATATTCTACACACATAAAACCATTTATAAATGTTGATGATTGTTTCACTATTTTGCTATTAAAAACAATGCTATATGGAATATCTTTAATACTTCTTTATATATGAATATAATTGTGGGATAACTTCCTACAAGTGGAAATGCTTTTATAATTTTCATAGATAATGCCAAATTATCTTACACAGAATTCATACCAATTACATTGCCATCAACAATGAATCAGTGATAAGGGATCATTTCCAAAAATACTTTGGGTTGCCAGGGGGAAGTAAGGGGTCAGAAAAGGATTGGATATTAATAGAGGGAGAAAGATGGGAAGAAGCCATGGTGGAGGTGAGGAATTGGAATTGGGTAAAGGAATTACAACCATAGAGCAGATGCTAATTCAAAATGGTATCTGAAGAATAAAGGGGTAGATGAAAGCAAACAGAATATTCTGGTATTGGAAGGTGTGGTGGTGTAGAAAGAACACTGAATTTGATGGCAGGAACCATCAAATGTGGAACCATGTTCCACATTTATTGTCTATTTAACTCTCACAGTAGCTTTAAGAGGTATTTAGAGGCTATGGGGATAACAATATCTATTTCACAGGATTGAATGAAAGCTAAATGATATAATGTATGTGACATCATGTACTAAGAGTGTGAGCTTCTTGATAGCAGTTATCTTAAACATAGCACAGTGCCAGATACATTCTGAAACTCAACAAACAATTTGCTGAATACTTTTAATGAATGATAGAAACTAACAAAGGTCTGCCACATAAGTTATGGTTATCAAGAAATGGTTATTGACTCTTTAAAGACCAGCAGCTAAAAGAAAAGTCTGGCTGGCCGTGGTATCACATTAGATTCTGGTACATATGCATACATAATCAGTCATCTAATAGGTATAGATATGACTTTCACAACTGATAATTATCAAAGAAATCTATAAAATGAATAATGCTGATTGAGAAAACCATGTACTAAAATTTCTCCCTTAGATAAATTTAGGAGCCTATATTTTAATGTTTTCCTTGGTAAACACTCTAGGGAAATAAAAAACAGCAGTTTACATATATTTTACTCATTAAATGGTAACAATCTATTAATGAATTGAGGTTGGTTTTTAAATTTAAATGTAAAAATTTACTTCACCACTTCCTTTCAAAACCAATATAAGGCATTTTTATAATAAAGGGTACTTATGCCATAATGTTAATAAAAATGGAAATAAAATTCAGATCACTTAAAAGGAGGGAGCAAACCATAAGGCCCAGTACAGTGGCTATAACTGAGCATCATGTTTGATTTGGAATTTTTTATAAGAAAAAGGAAAAATAGTCAAGGATGCAGTTCTCATTATTAGAAAATAATTAAACATATCAGTTTTAATGGGAAGACAGGGTTTTTTGCCCCTGGTATTAAATTATAACCAAAACATTTCGTTGCACCTTAGGTAGAAGATCCAGACTAGGCAGTGACTTTAAAGAACAAATGCTAACTAGATAATCCTTCTAGTTTTCCATCAGCTTTTCTCTAACCTTAAGTTTCCAGAGTGTTTTTCTATTTAATCATCCTATCATTAGTGACAAGTACCCAGAAAACACATGTTTGTTGTATGAATTATTGAATTAAAAGAAATGTTGCCAATCTTTATTTAGTATTCAATAATAAAGGAGGCAGAATGGGGCAATAGAGTCCTGGAGTAAGAGTTAGGGTACTTCACATTCTAACCTCAACCTTATGTAAATGTGAATTTTGGGAAGACTTTTAGCATCTTTGGGTCTCAGTTTCCTCATCTATGAGGTTTAGAGCAGTGCTTTTTAACCCTGGATTCGCATTAGAATCACCTGGAGAGTTTACAAAAACTACTGATATGTGAGATTTACCCTCACAAATTCTGATAAATCTGGTCTGGGATGAGATCTAGGCATCAATATGGTTCTAAAAGGTCCCAAGTGATTTAAATGAGCAGCCTATGGATGAGAATCACTGATTCAGATGTTTTCCAAGGCCCCCTCCAGGTCTAAAATGCTAAGAACTGATGAGATCCAATATTTAGAAATTTAATAACTGTTTAACAGTCTAATAAGGTAGGTGCAACTTTGAGGGTAGTTTTTTTTTATCATCTAAAAGGAGTAAAAATCCTGGGACATTTATTATTAAATGATAATTCATGGCAGGTCAAATACTGTAATACAGTCACAAATAATTCAGCCATAAAAGATGGACAAAATGCTTAAGGGACAATCTTAACTCAGTTTTCATTTGTTGTGTGAGGTATGGGGGACAGAAGAGAACTTGCTCATGGTAAGGAATCTAATAGGATTAGGAATTGCCCATTAAGGCAGGACCTCAGAAGGTCTTCAGTGTAGGGGGAATCAGATATAAACCCTCAGCAGTGGAGGAAGGAAACAGTCCCTAAGAAGTTATAGTCATAATCTGACCCCTGTATGATTTAGCAACCCAAATTCAGCTCATTTGGCAGATCTAAAAAACTCTCACAGTAGAAATTAACACATTATAAATCAATTATACTTCAATAAAATAAATAAAAAAAATAAAAAGCCCTCAAATATGAATTTAGTTTAAGTTGTTTTATACTGGTAGTGATTCCAGGCACTTGGCAGAAGCAAATGGAAATCCTTCCCCAGAAAACATTTTCTTGGGCCTCAGAATTCTCATAAATAATTTTCCAAAGAAAACAAGTAGCTCCAGCTAAACTATGCCTCAAGGAAACATGGCACTATGAGTGAGAACCAACAGAAAAAAAAATATGACAATAGGGACCTATCAAGACTTTAGTTACTGAAACTGTCAAACACAGAATATAAGACAACTATGCTTACTGTGTTTAAAGTAGTAACAGACAAACCTGAAAATGTCTAGAGGAAAAAGAAGACTTTAAAATGTGATCTAGCAAATTAAAAAAAAAATCCAGCTTTTAGAAAATATATAATTTTTGAAAGAAAAACTCAATGGGTAGGTAGAAAAGTAGATTAGACACAGATGAAGAGGTCAGAAGAAATTGTATAGCACAAACAGATATAAAGAGGAAAACAATCAAGGAAAGGTTAAGAGAAATGAAAGATAGAGTGAGAATGCATAACACATTTAATTGGAATTCTCAAATGAGAGTGAACGGAGTAGAGGCAATATTTTAAGATTATGGTTGAGAAATCTTTAGAACTGGTGAAAGGCACTAATGCACAGATTCAGTAAACTTAATGAATCTCAAGAAGAATTTAAAAAAGAAATCCATATCTCAACACATCATTAATAGAACTGAGGAACACTAAAGACAGAATAAAAATATCCAGAAAGAAAAATATCAACTTAAAAAAACAAAAAAGGCAGTTAGCTGAATTCTCAACAGCAATGAGAGCCAGGGACAGTTGAATGGCATTGTGAGTGGAAAGAGAATAACCCCTACCCTAGAAGTCTACACCCAGAGAAAATATCTTTCAAGATTGAGAGTGAAAATTGGGAATTCCCAGGTGGTCCAGTGGTGAGGACTTGGTGCTTTCACTGCTGTGGCCTAGGTTCAGTCCCTGATCGGGAAACTAAGATCCTGCAAGCTGTGTGGAGCGGCCAAAAAAAAAAAAAAAAAAAAAAGACTGAGAGTGAAAATAAAGACATCTTCAAACAAATAAATAAATATGCAAATTCAAAAAACCTGAGTTTTCCATCAAGAAAATCTCAACAGAAGAAATAATTCTGGGGACTTCCCTGTTGGCACAGTCATTAAGACTCTGTGCTCCTGATGCAGGGGGCCTGGGTTTGATTGCTGGTGATCCCACATGCATACCGCACGCAACTAAGGAGCCCGCCTGCCCCAACTAAAGACCCGGCACAACCAAATAAATAAATAAACAGTAAACTGCCAAAGCTGGGACACTCAAAACTCAAAAAACAACTCTGGATTAAAAGAAAAAACTACACAGATAAAAGTTTAAAAAAAAATTCTGAAGGGTATATTTCAGACCAAAGGAAAGTGACATAAGATCTGGGATAAAACATAAATTGAAGAGCAAAGAGAATCATAAATATGTGGGTAAATCTAAAACAAAAACAAAAACAAAATAGTAAATGGATTAAAACATTTAAGGTCTTTGGGGAGGATTATAAGAAAAAGAAAGAAAGAAGAAGTCACAAAACATTGAATAGACAGGATAAACAGGAAGCATGAAATATGATAAACTCAAATATATTTAAATTATTACATTAATTGTTAATGGATGAAATATTCCAGCTAGAGGACAAAGATTGTCAAACTGGACAGTAAAACAAAACCAAACTATGTGAGGTTTACAGGAAACATTTCTAAGACATAAAGATACAGAAAGATTTAAAAGAGAAATGAGGGACTTCCCTGGTGGCACAGTGGTTAAGAATCCAGCTGCCAATGCAGGGGACACGGGTTCGATCCCTTGTCCAGGAAGATCCCACATGCTACGGAGCAACTAAGCCTGTGGGCCACAACTACTGAGCCTGCTCTCTAGAGCCCACGAGCCACAACTACTGAAACCTGCGTGCCCTAGAGGCCGCGCTCCGCAACAAGAGAAGCCACTGCAATGAGAAGCTTGTGCACCACAATGAAGAGTAGCCCTGCTTGCCACAACTAGAGAAAAGCCTGTGCGCAACAACTAAGACCCAATGCAGCCAATAAATAAACAAATAAAACAGAAATGAAAAACAAAAACAAAACCCACTAACCAAGACAAAACTAATGTAGCACAGTAATAACAATTAGATTTTAGGACAAAAAGCATTAATAGCAATGAAACGGGACTTTCCCCATGTCCATCAGGAAGACACAAGATTGAATTTGTGTCTAATAACATAGCCTCAAAATGAAATAAAAATTAACAGAACTAAAAGGAGAAATATACATATTCATAATCATAGAGGGAGATTTTAAAATCCCTCTTTCAATAATTAATAAAACAAGGGAAAAGTCAGTACAGATATAAATAATTTGAACATGATTAATATATTTAATACACACATATAAAATTCTGTGCCCAATAACTGCAGAATATATGTTCTTTTCAAGCACACCTAGAACATTTACAATCTGGCTATAGATTGGGCCAGAAAACGTCTCAACAAATTTCAAAGGACTGAAATAATATAGAATAATTTTTCTGACCACAGTGTAATTCAGGTAGAAATCATTCATAAAGAGATAGCTAGGGAAAGAATCCTTTCTGTTGGAAATGAAGAAATACATTTGTAAAAAATTCAGGGGTCAAAGAACCCACATGGAAATTATAAAACACTTTGAGCTGAATAATAAAACACTAACATACAAGTTTGGTCTCAGGAGAGTCTAGATAAAAGACAGACTTTGAATTAAACAGCTTATGGGTGGTAACTATAGATGAGTGGATAAATTCAACCAAAGAGTATATGTATTGGGTTGGCCAGAAAGTTCATTCGGGTTTTCGACAGAACGGGCCAATAACAGAACACTAAGAGGCACCATCTTTTAAAAGGCAGGCAAATGAAGCAGTCAAGGATAATAAGAGGGGATGATCAGACAGTATCTCTAAGACCTGAGTAAGAAAGGACCCTGCCCCAGCCCCATGCTTCAGGGAGACTGATGCTTTGGAGTGTCTTCCTCAAGATTTTCTAAATTCACCTCCAGTTCCTGGGACTAAGGCACCCTGAGCCTGGATCTGGTCCCCACGTAGACTTGGTTGCCAAAATGCCTCTATTGGGATTTTCAAGTCCCACTTTGATGCTGGGACACGTGCCATTTCTCCCATTTGAGGTACTCTCTGACCCTCTAATCCACTTACCTACTCTTCATGTGGAACAAATGCTCTAAGGAGCTTGTGCCTATGGAATTTCCCTGGGTCTGAAGAGTGAACCATTACTACTGGCCGAAGCAATATTTCCTTCACACAATAGTATGAAACTAAGCTGCCAGAATGGTGTTTAGGTGACTCTCACATTGGACACAGAATGAATTCAGGGTTTTGGGTTACCAAACTATTGACCCTTGAGATTGAGTTGTATGTGTGGGTCTGTGCATTGGCTCCCTCTGGTCTGTGTTCCAACTATGGGACTGTCTTTGGTCTGTAGACCACCAAGTTTGTGAGGATGGTGACATTGTTCTTAACTTCTGTCCACCTCCCACCACTGGCACCAGGGAGGTCCCCTTACCCTCTCTGCAGGTTCTGCACTGTGTCAGGACAGGCCCATCTAATCTGAGGCCTTTTAAGGCTGCTGCTCTGCTATGCCAACTGGCTCTTCCAATCAATGTCCTCTCATTTCCAATTGACAGTGACATTGTGCTTAAGTGACATATGGGCTTAAGCCATGCTGATGGAGGAATGGGCATTCCTTGCACAAATGAAACTACTCTTCTTGCTCCATCCATGGGCCTCTTGACTATTCTTCCTGGGTGTGGCCAAGAAGTCACACAGTTTGGGAATGCAGTAATTATAGCCTAAAAAGTTCAAGAGAAGACATGGTTAGAATACATGCTCCACATTTATGCTAGAAAAGTCCAAATGCTAAATATAATATAACCAGAAAATGAATTATCATTCACATTTTCCTGCATACTCTATGTAAGACCTGCATTTTTGGTAATCATCAATGAAGCAGAGTAACAACATTTGAGAGAGTTACTGGAAGCCAGTACTCACGGTGGCACAAAGGATGCAGCATCATGAGTAAAGATGTAACCAGCATTAAATAAATGATATTAGGGAACTTAGAGATAAGATCTATATAGTTCAATACAATAGTAACTGCATTACTACTCTTTAATCACAGTGGGAGATATGAAATTAGCCAGGAATGGCACATTTGACAGTAAAGAACATGAAGAGACTATATCCTTGGCCTGAGAAAGGGGTGCTGCCTGTATACTATAAAGAATCTTCACATGCACTGACTGGGCAATAAATGCACATATTTTTCTTATCCATTATTCTAAATCTTCATTGATGAACTACTCTACCTTACATGGGACCATGAATTTTGTAATACATCTTAAAATCAAATTGTTTATATAGGGCCCTGCAAAAAAGAAAAAAAAAATTGCCCTGCAGGCATACCTGATCAGAGACTAGGAGAAACCAGAAACCATGAAAATGTTACCTATATATAGAGTGCAAAGAGATCAAATAAATAAGGAGTGACAAATCCATTGGATTTGAGGGTTAGAAAACCACCAACACCATAGCCACTGGAGGTGGGGGAGAGAGGATAGATTGCAGCAGGTTGAATAGTGAGTGATGTGAAAGTTGACAGTGACTATTTTTTGATGGAGACTGGCTATAAACAACAGTAGCTAGAAGTGAGGGAGCAAGTATTACATGGAGTATCAAAAAGAATGAGTGAAACTGACTATAAATCATTGAGTAAGTAAAAATTCTTGAGTACACAGTGATAGAGAGCAGGAAATGGAAACTCATTAACACCACTGGTAGGCAACTATAATAATGACTCTTTACTCTTAAAAAAAGGAAAAACAAAAAGAAAAAAAGTACCTGTAGACTAGAGAGATCTGGTGGGCAACATCTTAAGCAAGCAATCTTACTTAGCATCATTAATAGTGGGATAACTTGACACTGTGTCTCCATTGATACAACATGAAGTGCACAACATAAATCCATGAAATATCTCTGCCCAAACCCTAAATCTAATCAAGTCTTTAGACCTTAATTACAGGAAATATTGGAGACAGAGAGACAAGGTAGTGATACTACAAAGAAGCAAATACAAAAATCTATATGTGGGACACTCTACAAAACAATGGTCTGATATTTTCATAAACCCAATGTGGTGGAAAAAAAGAGGTGAACTTCTAGAAAAAGACACAGGAGACATAACCAAACACCATGAAGTCACCTTAATGAAATCCTGGTTAAACAACATCGACAACAATTACAACTTAGGGACAAGTAGAAAAACTTAAATATGGGCTAAACATTAGACAATATTGTAGAACTACTGTTATAGTTTTTAGTGTGATAATGATACTATATCAATAATTATATAGAAGAAAGTCCTTATTTTAAGAAAACTCATGCTTAAGTATTTCAAGGTAAAATGTCATATCTGCAGCTTATCTTAAAAAGGTTCAGCAAAGGGACTTCCCTGGTGGTGCAGTGGTTAAGAATCTGCCTGCCAATGCAGGGGTCACAGGTCCGAGCCCTGGTCCGGGAAGATCCCACATGCCGTGGAGCAACTAAGCCTGTGTCACAACTAATGAGCCTGAGCTCTAGAGCCCATGAGCCACAACTACTGAGCCCACATGCCACAACTACTGAAGCCCACGTGCCTAGAGCCCGTGCTCTGCAACAAGAGAAGCCACCACAATGAGAAGCCTGTGCACCGCAATGGAGAGTAGCCCCCGCTCGCTGCAACTAGAGAAAGCTCGTGCACAGCAACGAAGACCCAATGCAGCCAAAAATAAATAAGCTAATTTTAAAAAAAAAGGTTCAGCAGAAACAACTATATATATCTGTAGACCAATGGAAAAAATACACCCATACACAAAAGGCAAAATGTTAAATGACTGAATCTAGGTCGTATGTATAGATGCTATATCATTGTATCATTCTTTCAACTTTTTTTTTGCAACTTTTCAAAATTAAAAGTGGGGGAAGGGGAGAGAGCCAGTAGAGCGAGATGATCAAGATGGGTATACTGGATCAATAGCCCAAAAAGAAAGATTAGCACTAAATAAGAGGTGTGCATTATTTCTGAGGTTAGAGGAAGAAGAGTTGCGGGTGAGTCGATACAGCCAAGTGGGTAAGTATGGGTGTGGGAAGGTAAGGGAATACAGGTGATCTCCATGAAGTACGAGGCAAGAATAGGTAGGTTGGTGGCATGAAGAGAGTGAAGATTTGGAATAGCTGCCGTGGGGAATGGCAAAGGGAGCTGACTAGAGACACAGAAAGATTTTACAGGGTGCAGCCGAGGTGCTGCTAAGGACGTGAATGTCTAGAAACGATTCTTCATTTTTGCTCCTTATTAGCCCTTCGAGCTTATCTCCCTATCAGAGAACTGTTTACTCTTCTAGACCATGAGTTTCTGAGGTAAGGAGCTTGACTTTCATTTCTGAATTCCCAGCACCTAGCATAGTGCCTGGCATGTAGTAAGCATTCAACAAATAATTACATGATAAAATAGTGACAGTTTCACATTTAACTCTAAATTGTAAGTTTTTATTGACCTTTCTTATCCCCAGCCCACAGATGCTGCTGGGTTAACTGATTCTCTGCCATGCTCCCAGAGCAACATAAATTTAATATCCATTAAAAACTTCTATCATCGCATTTACTGCATTGTATTGAAATTGTCCGTTATATTTCTGTCTTACCCAGTCGACTAAAATCTTTTGAGATCAGTGGTGCTGTAGCTTTGTATCACAAACTCAGAACAGTAGTTGGCTTAATACATGGTAGACATTTTCTGATCTAAGCTGAACAATTAAGAAAGACTAAGTTTTGGTTTGCAAAGGCTTTATTTCTGAATGTATGTGTGATTTTAACAAATACTTTCAACAAGCAAAACTGACAGTATTACATAAGTACAATCAATAATATAAGATAAAGTGCCAAATTATCTGAAATCAGAATATTCTGGATAAAACACTGGGAAAAACAATGGCTTTCCCCCATTTAAAAAGGCATAACAGCACCTCTTTTCTATTTGCTTCTCTTCAAGTGTTCAAAATGTAAGAACACTTTCCATGACACTGGAGGCAAGAGTTTCCAAACAGACTTACCTTTAAAAGCTCAGAAATTGGGATCAGGTGACATTTTACGAGAACAATTCAGGAGACCAAGCACTTTTAGTTTCAGGCACTGAAGGTGACGAACCTTCTGAAAATGGAAGGCAACATTTGACTTCTGAACAGGAATCAAGTCCCAAAATTGACTCTTTGAAAATCCAGCCTAACCCTGTACTGTTATAGTCAGGGGATTTCTGTTCTGCTGCTGTAAGCATATTCTTCAAATTTAACTTTTTCTTAATTAAGCATTTATCAGTTCTTTGTTTGACATATTTCAGTTTTTTCCTTGGTAACTCTTTTTGATCAGGAGAATTATAAGCAGCAGGGCATTTCCTTATACCCACGGCCTGGAATCCAAGCATTTCTGAAGGAAATACTTTTTGTGTGGTAGGAGGGACCCATTCATCAACATCAGTTTCAAGGTACTTAGCAACAGGACTGTTGTTGGAGATCTCTGGTTGTATAATACTAGATATAGTAGGGCTTCTGAATTTCTGGCTGGGTGTCTTTACATTTTTTGGACCACTAGGGATGGCTTGCTGTGCATCATTTACAGTGGAAATCCTTGTCTTTTTATAGTTAGCATCAAGGTCCAAATAAAAGGTAGGTAATTTTTTGAAAGCTCCTGTCATTCCATGAATTCTAGTTTGGTGGAATCCTATAACTGGAGTTGACTGTGAACATGGAACAAAGTCTTGGCTATCTTCAAAATCATATTCTGAATCTGACTGAAAATGAGGTGGAGAGGGACATGTTTTTAGATACAGAGAGGCAGATGTGTTTTGCAAGGATAATTTTTGTGAAGACTGGCTGGAGTTTTCAGAGAATGATCTCAATGAAAAATCAGATTCTGTATGATGACTTTCTGCCAAAGACTTTCCCCACTGTAACAAAATATCCTGTGACTTTTTGGTCATTTCTGTTGCCATGTCCATTTCTTTAGGACTATCATCAAAGAGATCAGCAGAAGCATTGTAGCCACCTTCATGACCAGTAGAACAGTTTACTGTTAGGTTATTAACAGTGTGCTCAAAAGACATTTCTTTCAATGTGTTCGTACTTCTATTTGGCATACTGCAAAGAGCTTCTAAAGGATATGTGAGTTTCCTGCAAATTGTCAAACTGTCACCCTGGTTCTTTGGCCGCCTACAGTATTGTTTATTTTCTAAGTTGTGAAGGTTGGAAACATCATTATACCTCCTAGAACTCAAAGTTGTCAACTTTTCACTCATTTTGGATAGTGATTTTTCTCCACATCCATTAAAATATTTGCTATTGAGACAAGAATGGTCAGTCTCTGAAGTATCATGCTTAGGTGAAATTTCAGCCTCATGTGGTGGAATTCTGGTAGGCTTAAGAGTAACTGTTGTGCCTGGGCCTTTTGAAGATGGAAACAGAGCTGACAGATAAACATTTGGTAGAAGATTTTCAGAAATGCCTTTTTCACTACTACTTATACAGATAGTCTCTGCTGTGTTCTCTGGTTGTGACTCCTTATGAACACTAGGACTTGGATTTGCTTCACAGTTGGAAAGGAAGTTATTTTTGCTGGAGTTTGCTTTGACTGTTGCTTGTGGTGATCTTAAGCTTATAGGTGGTGTATGCAAGGATCTAGTAGTTCTCTGTGTAGTCACGGATAACCTGCTGTGGTCTGCATGTAATTTACTGACGTCATTATCTAGATGACATTTCCTGCTACTGCCATCTGTCTGGGTTATAGCAATCTCACTTTCGATAGCTGCCAGAAATTTGTTTAGGCTTTCAGAGAGTGGAAGGTCAGCCCAGATCTCAGGGTCACAGTCCTGAGAACCCCCAGCTATCTCTTCAAGTCTGAGTGATGAAGGTGGACAGCACATAGATCTCTCCTGAAAGCTAGTGGGGGTATCTACATCATGATACTGGTGACATGTTAGCTCATGCTGGGAATATATATTTTTAACTTCCACTGCACTGTGGAAGGATTTTGTATTACTTGGCTCAAGGGGCTCTTGCACTTTCAAAGGGAATAAATTAGAACCAGGAACTCCAATTTCATGATGATTGCTATGAACCACACTTGGCTGATTAGCTTGTAAGCCAAGTTCTTCACCCAGCTTTTGTGCTGCACTCTTTTTATCCATATAAGAAACAGGGCTCCATAAACCCTGAATGGTATCATGGCAGCTATTGGAACCAGTGGCCTCTGCAGAGGAGATGCACATTCTGTTCTGGTGAAGAGTATCAATGGCCTTGCTTTGTTCTGAAGCTGAAAAATCATCATCATCTATTAATTGTGAAACAACGGAAGTGAGTTCAAGTGATAGCTGCCAGAATCCTGAAAAATCATCTCTGCCATGGGACTCAAAACAACAAGAACTGCTGTCAGGGCCACATATGCTGCTGACATCGCTATTTGAATTATCTAAAGCAAGTAAGTGGCTATTAGGTGCCTGGGAGCCACAGTGAAGTTTCCTGGTATCAGAAAGCTGCAAAAGCCGATGGAAATAGTCAATGACAGTGAAGCCTACGACACTTGGGTCTGGTAGAACAATCTGGCAAGCTACTAGTGCTTTAACTTTTCTCTTGTGGTCTGAGTACTGCTCTAAGAGGTTACTGGAACCTGAACCTTGTCCACGTTGGCTTTCAAAATTCTGTGAAAGAAGCAAATGAATTTAAATCAGAATAATATTTTCTTCCTTTGACTCAAATGTGAAACAGGGATTTAAAAGGTTAAAAACAGATGCAACTATAACCCCCACCCCTGTAATTTCAATTCCTCTAGCATTATAGGGTTTAATGCTAGAGGAATTGAAATTATGGGGAAGTAAACCTTGGAGTAAAGAGACTTGTCTTTAAATTCTGGTTCTAAAATTTCCTAGTGTTGGGACTTTGGACAAGTTATTAGGAGCCTTAGTTTTCTTATTTATAAAATAAGGATACAAATACAGGATTACTGTATTAACAATAACAGAAAAAACTATAGTGCTTAGCAAACAGTAGTTGCTCAATAAATGGTAACTACTATTATATTTCTCATTAGCTTCCATAAGCTTTGAGTGTTTAAAGGAATGTTCTCACTTTAAAAAAAAAAAAAAGAAGAAGAAAAAGAGCCGTCTGAGATTTTAAGGAAGAAAACCTCTGTAGCTCCTGGTTTCATCTTCCCTTTGGGTTTTCTCACTGTTCAGCTGTGAAGTGCTGTATTCCTCTTTTTAAAACCCTGATTGCAGTGTAGGCAAAATACTGATTTGTTCCCTTTAGCATATAAGGACAGAAAACGACTACTCCTTCAGTCAGCACATTCTCTAGACTTTTTCTATAGACACTTTTATAATTATTTAAGATGATCCTTCCTAACCTATTCTTATAGTTATCAACACTCAGTTACTTTGCCTTCAATGTTAGTTCCCTTTCTCCTTTTATAGATAAGATTAAAAAGCTAGAGTTGATGAAAGTTTTACTACAGAACCTGAACTGAATTTAGAGGGTACAGTAAATACCAAATATCAAAACAAAATATCTAACACTTGTGAATTTATAATAAATTTAGATTTTTAAAACTCTGAATGCATTTGAATGAGGCTCTTCTAACTTTTGAAAGAGGAAGTTGTCATACATGGTATTTTAACAGATCACCTATAGCCTATTTTTACAAAGCTTAAAGTGCTTCCACAGGCTCTCACACTTATGACTCCTAAAAACTATTTAGAAAATTAAAATCATTTCATTACAATGGAAATGTTAGCATAATAAGAAAGCTAGTCTCAATTACCGTCACTCCAAAAATAAAGCTTTGTCCAATAAAGCAAGTTTCAACTGCTTTAGTTAATAGGGTCTGAGTTGCATCACTGTCCAGTGTTTCTGGAATTTCGTTAGGATCTTCAATGTACCTTGATTGGAAAGAAAATAAAAAATGGGAAGAGATAAGCTTTGAAATTTTAACTTTCCATAAAGTCAGAAGACACAATTAGTTTGAAAATACAGCATGAAACTTTTGAGTTACATAAAGGGAAAAAAAAAAGTGACTTAAAGAGCTACTCATTTTGTTCCCTCTAGGTTCCTATAGCCTAGAAAGACAAAAACAACGGATCAAGTGTGAATAAAGTAGATGCCTGCCTAGTAATCAGGCCCAGCAATTATTCTAAAAGTGTCAGTGGGAGTAGTGCTGGGATCTTTAACTCTTCTCCTCAGAGCAGAGGGGGAAGTCTTTCCTCATCGCTGGCAATCCTGGCTGTGGTCCCTTGGCCCTTCCTTTCTTCAAATCACTTTGCTCTCAACTATAAGGAGATGAACAGAGATTTCCTCTGTTAAGTATTAGGGGAGAAGGGCAGAAGATTGAAGGGGAGAAAGAGCTTCAGTTGCTTACATATATCCTTACATTCTCAGAACATCTTAACAGGTCAAACTATGCAGATGAACTTGCAATGCAAATAAAATAAATGACAAAATTCAATTTCTGATATGCAAATATTCCTTCAAATAGCTTCTTCCACCTCAAAAGACCTTAGCCACTTGATTTGAATAATCCTTCAGTTTGAAACAATTTTACTTTCTTATTATATATTTCTCTAACTTGGATTAGAGTTTTGTAATTTAATAGTCTAATTAGTTTGGTTGGAGAATGGTTTAACATCATCACAATACGTATTCAGTAAATAAACATCTCTTATTTCTCACTTGATTATCTTTTAAATGAACTGATGATCTGAGGTCGAGTGATCATCTTTTTTACTAAATGCATATTACCTTAAAAACACATATCTTTGGGGGCTTCCCTGGTGGCGCAGTGGTTAAGAATCCGCCTGCCAATGCAGGGGACAGGGGTTTGAGCCCTGGTCCAGGAAGATCCCACATGCTGCGGAGCAACTAAGCCCATGCGCCACAACTATTGAGCCTGCAAGCCACAACTACTGAAGCCTGTGCACTACAACTACTGAAGCCCGCGTGCCAAGAGCCTGTGCTCTGCAACAAGAGAGAAGCCACCGCAGTGAGAAGCCCGCATGCCGCCACAAAGAGTAGCCTCCGCTCACCGCAACTAGAGAAAGTCCACGAGCAGCAACAAAGACCCCGCACAGCCAAAAATAAATAAAACAAACAAAAAACCCCAAAACCCCAACGTCTTCACATTCTATTGATGTAGGAAAAAGAATGCTTTAAATATTCTTACCTGTGCAAACCAGTGGCTGTAAGACCAAAAAATGCATCTAAGCAGCTTCCAAATACAGTAATACCAAATAATTTGTTTGATTCTGCAACTTTTAAGGCAAGCTTATATCTGTAACTGGCATTTTCAGCTTCACCAGTAGAGCCACATTTTGGACAATTAGACCTGGAAAAGTGGAGAAAAAAAGCATAGAGATGTTCACTAACTTTTAAAAAATATGATGTAAAACAAATCTGGAAAAGTAAAGATTAAAAATAATATTTTGTGTACAAAATGTCCAAGTTACATCCTTCTTAAACGATTTCAGATCAACCTCTTTTGAATTTTCTCTATTCATAACAGTTACTTTACTGATTTAAATTAAGTAGCACCAAATTGATAGAAATTGAAGGAAAACTGTGTGGGGTGGGGGGAGAGAGAGGGAGGCTGGCTGGTTGGTTGTTACTGGGTAGCTAAATCATCGTTAACAAATGACGCATATTACTGTCTGAGGTTGGGGGTGGGGGCAAACTAGATATAATGAAGTGAGCACCACACCAAATGAAGACCTGAGTCTATCTTCTGTTAAAAGGACAATGAATAATCTTGAAACATTTAATAAACATTTATACACAAAGTACCTAGTCATATTTTTCTCACTATTATAAGAATAACTTTACTTTCTTTAATTTAAGTCATTGAAATATGCTGAGAATTTATTAGATTACAAAAACTAGGTACAAAACATCTTGTTTAACTTGTTTGTAAGGCAATTATGGCCAAAGGCATTCTTTCTTTTGGGGGGGCGGTGGTGGTGGTTCATGTTTACTAGTGAAGATGGCCTAGGTCATGTTTAGACATTAGTTGATTTATTTTTTCAAGTTTGAATTCTATCAAACACTTTCTTTTGTTTTTTTTTTTTTTTTTTTGCCAAAGCTTTTCTTATCAAAAATAACCGTGTATGGGCTTCCCTGGTGGCGTGATGGTTAAGAATCCTCCTGCCAATGCAGGGGACACGGGTTTGAGACCTGGTCTGGGAAGATCCCTCTACCGTGGAGCAACTAAGCCCGTGTGCCACAACTACTGAGCCTGTGCTCTAGAGCCCGCGAGCCACAGCTACTGAGCCTGGGTGCCACAACTACTGAAGCCTGCAGGCCTAGAGCCTGTGCTCTGCAACAAGAGAAGCCACCGCAATGAGAAGCCCGTGCACTGCAATGAAGAGTAGCCTCCGCTCACCACAACTAGAGAAAAGCCCACGCACAGCAATGAAGACCCAACACAGCCAAAAATAAAAATAAATAAATAATTTTTTTAAAAAACCTACTGTGTGTCAAGTATAACACTACTGTTATATACTAGCAGTCTGGTCCTGGGATAGATACTAAATCCCTTAAATTTAGATTTCCTCATCTGTGAAATCCAGGGTTGAAGAAGGATAAAATAAGACAAAGTATAAGAAAAGAAAGTAAAGAAAGAATCTAGTACAGATCTTGTCAAATTAATGTGTTTAGTCTGCTTCTCCCTCATAATTATATTAAGTATCGTGATGGTTACCATCACTTCTACTTATGCTTCCCTCTTTTTTAGTTGTTTGCAATATCTCAAACTGTGCTACCCATTTTTCACATTCTTAATTTAACAAATTGACCCCTTAAAACATCTTATGGTAATGGTTAATCCTAGAACTGTTTTTTTCTTCATGTCGCTAATGATCTGGCTTAAAAATGTGAATAGAAAATAATGTTAGAGACAGTTGTATAAATTTGATTGCTGCCAGACAGCCACTAGGGGGAGCCTGAATTCCATGGCTCACAAGGTGACTCTTCTGAACAAAAGTTAATCCTTCATTTAAGAGGTTACTGGGGCTTCCCTGGTGGTGCAGTGGTTAAGAATCTGCCTGCCAACGCAGGGGACACGGGTTCGAGCCCTGGTCCAGGAAGATCCCACATGCCGAGGAGCAACCAAGCCCGTGCGCCACAACTGCTGAGCCTGCCCTCTAGAGCCTGCAAACCACAACCACTGAGTCCGCATGCCACAACTCCTGAAGCCTGTGCGCCTAGAGCCTGTGCTCTGCAACCAGAGAGAAGCCACCGCAGTGAGAAGCCCGTGTAGCCCCCGCTCTCTGCAATTAGAGAAAGCCCATGCGCAGCAATGAAGACCCAACGCAGCCAAAAAAATAAATAAATAAAAACAATAAATAAATGTTAAAAAGTTACTGATTCACCATCATTACATCTGGGCTAATTATTAATTTTTTTTCCACACTGATGATGGATTTGTGCCAATCCATTCATATAATCTTAACCAAATTGGCTGGAGTTTGTGTTGTAGTCTGGCCATAGAAGGAAGTGAAGGTAATCAACTTACCAGGGCATAAAACCTCATTAGTACCAAGCTCTAGTGAAATGAATTAAGTGTTTTAAATATATATTAGAACTTCTTTAAAAATTATGTACTAAAAATACATTCAGGTCTAATGTAAAATTCTTAGCAAATCTTAGAATTAACATGCATCAGTGTTTTACAGTTTACAAATGTTTTCAACATACATTATTTCCTTCTGATACATATACAAGGCATTTACTCCCATTCACAAACTGGGAAATTGGGGTGAATTTTTGCCCAATGTGACAAAGTTAGTGATTTTTATGACCAAATCCAAGGCTTTGGATTCCTTGCCTGGAGTTCTTTCTTGTATAACTATAAGAAAAGTATGGTTAATAATGAACTATCTTACAAATACAGAGTATCAATGATAGCCTAACAAAGACTAGTATTAATGCATTATTAGCATTAATGCATATACACACTAAATTATTTACACTTTTATGTTATATATAAAATGAGGATATTTATGTAGTTTCCTTTAATCCTTTTGGGAATAAGTCTGAATTGAAATAAATGTTAGTATGGACTAATACAGATCACAGTTTTTCAAACTTCAGTATGCATACCAATCACCTAGGGATCTACTTAAAATGAAGATCCTGATTCACTAAGTCTGGGACAAGGCCCAAGGTTCTGCGTTTCTGACAAGTTCCCAGGTGATGCCAATGCAGCTGTTCCTCAGACTACATTTTGAGAAGCAAGGGTAGAGACAACACATTCAAATCACAGTCCTCTGATTTAACTTCTAGAGGCACCCCTATTTCCAAAATGTCATTTGTTATTGAATAGCAGTTTTCAAACATATTTGGTCTCAGGGACCCTTTATACTCCTAAAAATTACTGAGAATACCGAAGAGCTTTTGCTTATGTGGGTAATATCTATCTATGTTTCCAATTGAAAATGAGAAGTTAAATGAAAGTGAGAAATTGAGAATTCTAAAAAATACTTATTAATACCTTAAAAAATAGATCCATTGCAAAGTTAACAAAAAGAACATATTTTTATGAAAAATAACTATGTGTTCCAAAGTAAATTAGTGAAAAGAGAGTGGCATTGTTTTATATTTTGCAAACCTGTTTAATGTCTGTCTTAACAGACAGCTGGATTCTCATACCTCCTTCTCTGCTCACTCTGCTGTGATATCACATGTCATGGAGCCTCTGGAAAACTCCACTATGCACTTTTACGAGAATGAGAGTGAAAAGGCCAATTATGCCTTAGAATTATTATGAAAAGTTTTGACCCCAAGAAGCCTCTGAAAGGATCTATCTAAAATAATACTTATATTTGCTACCTTTTTTGTTTGATACCAGTTAAAACACTGTTTCATTCATTTATTTTTCTAGGTTAGTGTATTTATATTTAGCCCCAAAGTAGAAAAATTGACGAGATTAGTAACCCTTTGAAAATCTGATGAAAGCAATGGAGACTCTCTCCCAGAAAACTGCACACATAACCATAACACACAATATTTGACATATTTCACAGGTAAAGGTAATGAAAAATATTTAAAATTAACATAGGAAAGGAAAGTTCTCAGTGCTAGAGACAGATTTCTAGACCAAAGGGATAATGGGTCCTGTTAAGTGAATCAGAAGGGCAATTTACATGTTTGGGCTGGCTGGATTGCTTATATGGACAAATGAGTCCCCTTTCTTGCTCATAATTTTTGGGAGTACATACACCTCCCCCATACATATATAAAATCATATATATATATATATATATATGTTTGTTCCTTCATATGAAATTACCATATTCACATATACAAATGTGTGTATATATATACACATATTCATATATATATATATATATATATATATGAATGATAATGAAGGACCAAACTAACTTTTATACAGCTGACCCTTGAACAACACAGTTCTGAACTGCAACAGGTTTACTTATACATGGATTTTTTCAAGAGTAAATATTATATAGTACTATATATTCTGTGTTTGGTTGAATTCTTGGATGTGGAACTGTGCCTATGGAGGAACCACAGGTATGGAGGAACTGCACATATGGAGGGCCAACTATAAGTTATACTGTGCAGAGGGTTGGCGCCCCATGTTGTTCAAGGGTCAACTGTACATATACTTTTTACATTTTTATGTCTTTATCTGTATCTTTATCTATGTCATGGAATCATTTTTGAAAAGAAATCTAATTTGGAACCCTAATTCAAGGCTGAGAATGGAGCTGTTGTTGAAACTAAAGTGGGTGCCCTAAAGCCCTACCTACTAGTTAGCACAATCCACTATTACTTCTCTAATCCTATATCTCCTTCTAGAAGCATGGAACCCTAAGGCTCTGCAGAACAGTAATTTGAAAACCACCACTGCTCTAATCTTGGAGGTTAACAAGAGAAAAAAGTTAATCCCATAAAACACAAAACCTATTGTGGTTGTCACTGAGGATTTAGGGTTCAATGAAAAACTTTTAGGGAGCAGTCTTTTTGCTCTTCACTGTCTCTAAAACCTTCTGCAAAGGCTACAGTGTGGAATTCCTCTGTCATAAACTCGCTGTGCTGTAGCAGTGAGGAATTTCTGTTTCCTGTGCTGGCTTACAACTGACTCCAGGTAATAAAAAAAGAAAGCAGAAATAACAGTAGAAAAGATAGCAATGGAAATTATGGGAATAGACTTTGTGTAGCACTGTCAATGTAATATCTGTAGAGAAGAGGCTATATTTTTGTGGACTACATTTCTACAGGCAAGGACAAAGTGCTGTGGATTTTATGTGACTAAATGGTCCAATTAGAGCACAGTTTTCTGGGGGCATCTTAAACTCTGGGAAAGAGAGGGGGAGGTCTCATTCTGCATACAAATTTCACTGCTAATTTAGAGGTAATATAGTAATTATGGATGTAGATAGCAGTCAGACTGTTTAGGCTTGAATATGTTTCTGCCACTAACTAGCTGGCTTTGTGATTGGGGCAAGTTATTTAACTTTTCTAAGCTTTAATTTTCTCCTTTGAAAGTTGGCATTAACAGTAGCATCACCTCACAGGGCTGTTGTATTAAAAGATATAATGCTTACAAAGTTCCTAGCACCATGTGTAGCATATAGTAGACATTCATTAATGTTATCTATTGTTACTACCAGTCTAAAGAGGTAAAAATGGCAGTATTGTTCAACCTAAATGGTTATTATAGATTATCTTTAAAAGAAATGACTTGGGGGAAAAAAACTCAGTTTTAAAAATGTTTCACATCTTTATATATATTATATATATATATAATATATATATTTTTATATATTATATATATGTATTACTAATTATGTATCACACAATGTTTGAAGCATTCACAATAATCCTATGAAGCAGATATTATTAGTTTCCCCATTTTGAGATCCAGATAATTTAAGTGGCTTGTCCAAGGCTATACAGCTTTAAGTGGCAGGGTTGAGAGTTGAACCCAGGCAGTCTGGCTCCAGAGAACTGTGCTTTTTAATAATCAGGATATAATGCAATAGGTAAAGTATACTTGCCCAAGAATACAACTATCAAGTGTCAGAGCCTATATACAACCCTGTCGTGTTTTCCGAAGCTTGAAATCGTTCCATTATACCACACTGCTTCTAAGAATAGGTCCTGATCAAAGGCAAACAGTCCCTGGGTTTTAGTTTTTTCAGAAAATAGGTAGGAACCTGAAAATGAGTGAAGCTAAGTCTAGATTGAAGGCAACCTAGACACTATCACATTGTCATTTATTCATTCATTTAACATTTATTGTGTATTTTCTATGAACTAAACCATAGGCTGAACGCTAAGGATTTAATGATGAATAACACAAATAGGTTTTCTCTCAGTTTACAAATGAGTACTTGAAAGAATGGCTTAATAAACAAAGAGTGAAAACTACTGGAAGGATGACTTACGAGTCCAGGTGTGGGTTGGAACTGTCAATTCCTCCCCATACAATGCTAACTAGACAAAAAAGACTAGTTAAGAATATTGCTGGCCTACTACTCTACTTACATACTACTAGGTACTTACTAGATATTCTTATTCTCACCCCTAGGAAGAGAGAATGTATTCTTAAGGAACTCCAACCCTAACCTCTCACCTGAACTCTATAAATATCAGAGAAGAATCCTAGGCTCTCAGGTCTACTTGGCCTGAATCTGGGCACCATAATAAAGTATTATGTGCCAAGCACTGTTCTAGGTGCTGAAGGATAGAGAGGTTACAATAACATAGTCCCTGTTCTCAGGGAGTTTATTCATTTATTAAAAAATAATCTGGAGATTATGCAAAAATAAGCAAACAATGAACAAACAAAAAACCCCTACACTATTTCCAGGGATATCCCAGAAGTGTACTAAGTTTTTGCACCAGGCTCGTGACTTCCTCTCTGAGAAAATAGTTTTCTTCTCTGAAGCAGGTACTTAGTAAAGACTTGGAGATAATATGAAACATGTCTCTAGTAATAGAGGATTACCAGCCAATTCTATTCCAGGATTTACAGAAGAACCAATCTAAGAGAATCTTATGTCCTGGTACAAATTTAATCCTTACTTGCCTTTGAGCCATAGGAAATCTACAGTGTACACTTGGCATTTTCTTTCTCACACTTTCAGGCTTTATTTTTACCTTTTGGAGACCAGGATTATCCGAGAGAAGCACTTTTGACATGAAGGATATATAAAACTAGAATTCTGGAGAGCAAGAACTGAGGCAAGAAGAAATTTTCTTCTTCTATTCATGTGTCCTCACTGTGGTCTGCAAAACAAAATAGCCTTGGGATGAATGGCAAATCTTTAATTGCATGTGTGTAATTCATTTCTTAGGAAAATCACTTAAACTTCACTGCAACACCAATAGATTTTTTTTTGTAGTAAATGTTAGTGTATTGGAAAACTAATTTTCTTCTTCTGTTTAATAATAAAATAAGATTTAAAACAGAGTAGTTCAAGCAAATATTCTGTTTTTAAATAAATGCTCCACCCCAGTAATTCAAAGAAAGGTATCATTTAACTTCTTTCAACATCTTTATAAGAAAGCTATATAGAACTTGTTTCCACTATTAACAGAAAGGAACTTAAATGAACTTACAGGAATGTTTAAAAGAACCTAAATTGGTGGGAAATAGTTCTTTTCAGCTGGAAAAAAAATCATTCATTAGATTTCAGTATGTATATTTTTACACAGCTTGAAGAGGAAAAAGAGACAATTTAGAGTGTACAGATAGAAAAATAAAAATGTTGCATGGTCAAATGAGAGTTCAAAGTGCTTTATGAGCCTTGTATAAAACACATCAGAGAAGTAAAACAATAAAATAGCAGTTTGCTTCTTTTATACTTTCCTTTTAAAAACTCAAATGTTGGTTTATCAAAAATTTTTAAATTGATTAGCTTATTTATAGCATAATATAAATGCTCTGAAATAAAAATCTCTGTACATGTTCAAGATAAAGCTATACCAATAAATTTTCATTTGTAAACACATGGCAAAAGCTTTCAACTTCTGCAAATGGGTGAAACTGTTTCTGAGACTGGCATCAGCAAATTTTGACAAAGTGGAAGTCATCAGTTTAAAAATAAAAGAATCTTTTAGGTATAGCTCCTCCTGAGGATAATCACAAATTTAGAAATGTGATTATGGAATGTGTATCTTAAAATGTTACTAATCCTGTCCATCAATCAAAATATTCCTGTGAAAATAAAATCTTGCCACCTAAGGCAGTAAGTTGGAAACTTACAAAGATTATAGATAAATGGATTTACATAAATCACCCATCTATGTTATTAAAGGGGGCATAGAAAAAAAATCTAACTCTGCTTAATTCTTGTTGTTATCCTTGTTTTTGAACCCTTAGGTATACATGACTAATAAGGTTCTACCAAAAGCAGATATGTCTTCCTAGATTTGGTTGTCACTTTAGGCTACATGGCCATCTCTAAGGACAAGGTAGAGGAGGTGATACAGGATACAAGGAAAAGGCAGAAAGAAAGGCCAGAGAACACTGCTGTTTTTAGTGCTACTTACCTCAAGTTCCTTCTTGCCAGTGCAATAAATGATGGAATGTATGTCAGCAAAGGCATCCTCCCTCTACATTTCCTCTAAAATCCAGTTTGGGGTAGGGTGTAACATGGTGGTACACCTGCCTATGACCTAGGGGAGATAAAATAGGACAAAACTCCTTCCTGAAAATGTCGTCTTTTACCTGCTTAAAATCTTGCTGTTTAGAATGAAGCCTCAATTCTTCACAATGCCTCTAAGGCCCTAGCTCATCTAGCCCCACCTCCTTTACTTCACCTTGTACTACTCGCCCCCTTAATCACTGCACTTCAAGCCATGCTAGCCTTCTTTCTGCTCCTCAAACACACCAAATAATCTTTCTTAGGCTTCTGTGCTTACCTTTCTCTTTGTCTAAAATGCTCTTCCCTCAGTACTTCAAATAGCTGGCTCATTCTCATCCTTCAATCTTTAATGTTACCCCTTAGAGAGCCCCATTTCATCTCAGGTAAATACTTCCTTCCTCTTAGTTTCTATGATATCACCCATTTTACTCCTTCATGGTACTAATCGTGCTCGTGATATATGCAATCATGACAATTATATATCAGATGATACATGCTTACTTCTTTTTGTTGGTTCTACCCCCATTAGTCTTAAAGTTTCATGAAGATGGAGACCCGGTCTATCAAGTCACCAATAAATGAGAAACATATATAAGCATATAAACACATATATAAACACATATATAAGAAATATTTGTGAATTTCTAAATTAATTGTGCAAGCACTAACTGCTGTTATTTTAAAAGGAAGGATGGTTAAATTGTCATTATTTAAGGGTTTATTGCCCTCTAGTGGAGAAATAAATAAATTTGAGAACTGAAATGAAAAAGGTCATTAAAGTATTTTTACTATTTGCGTTTCACTTGGTAAATTCCAGCAAATGGCAAAAAGACTTTCCATTCATTGGCTGGTAAAAAAAATGCAATAAGATCCTTTTAGACAGTCACTATTAGTTATTCCTTTTGTTATTTTCATAGTATTTTCTTATGATTCTTGTCATCTAGTTTGTTTTGCCTCTCTCTCTACTGCCTGACTTAAAGTATGTTGAATTAATGTTTGATGGATAACTGAATGAAGCATCAGGAATGAGCGAATACTAAAGTTAGGAAAACATGATCACAGACTTAGGAACAATTCCATATGTGGTATCTATTGCAATTTATCTTTCTTCTTGATTTTATTGGGAAGGATGGTGATATTGCATTACATTGCTTTCAGTTCCATCACAGTCAGCAAACCATATTCCAATTTAATAAGTACAATATATTTACTTATTTATCAATCATTTATTGTGCAGCTGATAAATACCAGGTGATGGGAATAATAAGAGATGGACAAAATATACAAGGTCCCTACCTGGTCACTAGACTTATAGTGACCAATAACCACACCAAAAAACTGAAATTGTGGACAATTCTATAAAGAAAAAGTACAGATCAGAGGACTGATCTAGTGTTAGCTTGGGGGAATGGGGAGAAAGAGAATAGTTAGGCACACAGATAACCTTCTTTTAAAAAGTACTTTCGGGCTTCCCTAGTGGCACAGTGGTTGAGAGTCCACCTGCCAATGCAGGCGACACGGGTTCGTGCCCCAGTCCAGGAAGATCCCACATGCCACGGAGCGGCTAAGCCTGTGAGCCATGGCCGCTCAGCCTGCGCGTCCGGAGCCTGTGCCCCGCAACGGGAGAGGCCACAACAGTGAGAGGCCCGCATACTGAAAAAAAAAAAAAAAAAAAAAATCTAAATATTTCTTATTTAAATATTTTCTAAATGTCTTTTTTAATTAGAAAAATCAATAAATATAATAAAAACCTTGGGTCCTCTTAATCTCTCACATATAGAAGTAGAAACAGGAGAATGAGATGGAGAGAGAGGGAGAAAAGTATAAATGTTAGGGAATTAATTAGGACCTTAGTTGGCTTTTGTTTTGATGGCCAGAGATTGCTCAAGTCAATGTCCAAGACTGAAGACTCTGATAGACTTATGCTTATGAAAATATGCTGGGTCCAGGTGGGCATATTATAGTGCATTTTTAATTTAACATGGAATACTCTGGAATACTTGCTTTCTCTGTTTCTAGTCATGGGAGATGAACTATAATCCAAGATGCTTTACTAATTTATCACAAAAAATTACTGTCACAAGGAAGGAACTCATCTTAAAAGCCCCTATCTTCTTTTGGATAAAACTAGATGTTAAAAAAAAACATATTAAGCTAAATTATAAACAAAGTTACTTGAAGAAGGGGCATTAGGTGAAGCAAATATTTAATGGAATCATGCTAACACAGGTGATGCATCCTTTTCACACTAGAGATGCTTTGGGTTCTCAAACTTTAGTGTGCTCAAAATGACCTGGAGGGATTGATAAACCACAGATTTATGGGACCCAACGTCAGAGTCTGATTTCATTAAGTCTGGGGTGAGGGCTTGAGAGTTTGCACGTCTCACAAGTTTCCAAATAAGGCTTATGTTGCCTACACTTGAAAACTACTATTAAGGCTTTTCAGCTTAATTCAGCTTAATTCCCTCATTACCAAGTTTTTAATAGCCTATAAAAAATCACACACATACATGCACACACACTGATACAGTTTTTTTCCTCCTCTGGACTAGATTAGAAAATCCAAAATAACTGGGCTAGACTAGAGAATCTAGAATAATTCTTCCTAAGTGTTAGATCATGGAGAAAAAATTTAATTAAGTATTTAATGTGAATTAGCCTATGGGGAGGGTGGTGAAGAGAAGTGTAAGATGTGGATTCTATTTTAATGAAGTTTATAAACTGGTTGGGCTCATAAATTCTTCTGAATGCTTTACAGTTCTCTCTCTTATACGATTATTTGATCCACTCAGAGAAATTAAATAACTAATTAAAGGTCAAGAAGCAGGTAGCATCAGGTCTGCAATTCATGACTGCTGATGAGTAGCTCACCAGTCTTTCTAGTCCATTACATTGTTTGCTCAAGCTTCACACAAACTATTTGTATTTGTTTCAAGACTGTGACCAAAGGATGAAATCACTCCTTTAAAAAACTAGTCCCCACTTCTAATGGCATACAGAAAAGGAGATATGACTAACTCTTTTTCCTTTCTTCATTCCTTCCCAAACTGTTCTTGCTTTGCAAGAAAATCTTTGTCACTTTGTTGCTCTCAGATTTCCCGTTTCACATTTTACAGGACAAAGAGTCCTCAGCTATGGATAGGGTGGGTATTCTGAGTTGCTTTATTAAAACTAACTAATGGTCTCCTCAAAGGGTGCATACTTTGTCTAATTTTTCTAAAGGCAGTCATAACAAGTCCCTGAGAAATGATTTTCTGACATTAACATGAAAAATCTGGAAAGGGGAGAGGCAGGCAGGAGATAAGAAAATTAAATAAGCAAAAACCAGACAAAACCTCTTTCGTTAAGAAAATTAAATAAGCAAAAACCAGACAAAACCTCTTTCGTTTGGAGAAGTACTGGTGAAAAATATTTTAAAAACATTAGCCAGGAAAATCTTAGTGAGTATAATGCACAGTTTGTCCACTGCATTTATGATAGGTAAAGTACTATTCTAGGGATGGGGAAGGGAACAGAGTTACAGATAGAAATATCAGGATCTATGTTCAAAGAATTTATAATCTATTGGCTAAGACAGACAATGTAGAACTACCAATGAAGTGGCACAAAGGTACACAGCATGTATAAGTTCCAGACTTCCATATCTCAACTGCTTATCTGACAGCCAAATGTATTTGGGTATCTCACAGTCATCTCAGGGCTTAATAGGTTAAAAAAAAAATCTGAATTCTTAGTTTCCTTTCAAACCTCTTTAATAGTAATTTTCTCCATCTCAGTAAATGGCAGTACTCTCCAACTAGTAATTCAAGCCAGATACCCAGGAGTCAAGTCATCTTTCATTCCTTTCTTTCCCTCAAGTCTAACATCACATTCATCAGTCTTTTTTGACACCCTCGAGTCTATTTCCGCATCTAAAAACCATCATTCTGGGACTTCCCTGGTGGCACAGTGGTTAGGAATCTGCCTGCCAATGCAGGGGACACGGGTTCGAGCCCTGGCCCGGGAAGATCCCACGTGCTGCAGAGCAATTAAGCCTGTGCGCCACAACTACTGAGCCTGCACTCTAGAGCCCGTGTGCTGCAACTGCTGAGCCCACATACCACAACTACTGAGGCCTGCATGCTCTTGGGTCCATGCTCCTCAACAAGAGAAGCCACTGCAATGAGAAGCCCGTGCACTGCAACAAAGAGTAGCCCCCGCTCGCCACAGCTAGAGAAAGCCCACGCGAAGCAACGCAGCAAAAATAAATAAATAAATAAATAAATAAATAAGAACCATCATTCACTCTTCCCCTAATATATTCTACCACCAGCTTAATCCAAACCACCATCATCTCCTGCTTATGCTGCTGTATTAGAATCCTAACTGTGTGATCTGGTCCCTGACCATTTCTCCAGACTCATCTCATAAAACTGTTCTTTCTGAACATGATCCAGCAACACTGCTCTTTTTTTAGGTTCTTGAACACTAAGATGCCAAGCTCTAGACTGCTTTAAGGTCTTTGCATAATCTATTCAATCTGGAATGTTCTTCCTTTCTTCTGTTGCATGGCTGTCCTTTAGGCGTCAATTTAACTGTTAACTCCTCAGAGAGGCCTTCTCAGACCAACCTAAATCAAACAAATTACACTTTATTCTTCTTAAGTCCACCCATAAAAAGTTTAAGTTGCATTAGAACAGGAATCTCGGACTTCCCTGGTGGCATAGTGGTTAAGAATCCATCTGCCAATGCAGGGGACATGGGTTCGATCCCTGGTCCGGGAAGATCCCACATGCCGCGGAGAAACTAAGCCCGTGCGCCACAACTACTGAGCCCGTGCACCTACAGCCTGTGCTCCACAACAAGAGAAGCCACGGCAATGAGAAGCCCATGCACTGCAATGAAGAGTAGCTCCCACTCCCCATAACTGGAGAAAGCCTGTGTGCAGCAACGAAGACCCAATGCAACCAAAAATAAATAAATAAAAATTAAATTAAATTAAAAAAAGAACAGGAATCTAACATCTTGGTCACCATTGTAATCCTAGTACCTAGCAGTTCTTGGAACAGAGAAGGGAGGCATTTAAAAACTATCTGTAGAATGAATAACTAACTACTGAGTGCTTTGTGACCCAATCTTGCAGGGTTAGGAAAGGCTTCTTAACTTAGAAGGCTTCATAAACTGAGACCTGAGGAATGAGTAAGAATTAGCTGTGTTGGGGATGGGATTTAGAAGAGGTCTGGAGGTGAGGGATAATGGTGCATTTGAGGAACTCAGAAAGACAAGAAGGGCCCTGTGAACCATGTTAAGTTTAGACTTAAACCTGAGGGCAAATAGGAGGGACTGAAGGAAAGGTTTTTAATGGGGCATGCCCAGATCAGATTTGTGCTTTATCAGCCTCCAATGTGGTGTCTGGATTGAAATGTAACAAGATTGAAAGAAGGAGAACCAGCTGGGAGGTTACTGGCATAGTTATGTAGTAGTCGTGCTGAACCAAAGTAATGACAGTAAAAGTGGAGAGAAGTGTATGGATCTGAGCTATTCAAGAGGCTGGTATGACTGGCTGGATGTGAGAGGTAAGAAAGGCACCTAGAAAACTTTCAAGTTTCCCAAGGGGGTGCGGGAATAGGAGAGGAAAGGATTGGGAGTTTGGGATTAGCAGAGGCAAACTATTACATATAGAATGGATAAACAACAAGGTCCTACTGTACAGCACAGGGAACGATATTCAATATCTTGGTGATAAACCATAATGGGAAAGAATATGAAAAAGAATATATGTGTATAACTGAGTCACTTTGCTGTACAGAAGAAATCAACACAATATTGTAAATCAACTATACTTGAATAAAATTTTTTAAAAAAAGTAAACTTTCAAGTTTCTGGTTTGAGCACACTGCTCAGTTAAGCACTTTCCCTCTGGGTCGTCAAAGCAGTGTGGAAAAGCCAGCTACCTACTTATCTCCGAGCACCTCAAAAGTCGCAAGTAGCACCTTTTCCTCCCTGTGTGTCCGGTTCCAGACGCTCACCCGTGTCCACCTGATGGCACATACAAAAGTTAGCTGAGTGACTGCAGCAGCACTGTCTCAAATTAAAATAATTGACCATACTCTTTTACGCTCATAACCGCCCTTTTCTAGAAGAGACTGACTCCTGAAAAAACAACATAGAATGCACTGAGTCTCACTCAGAACGACGTTAAGGGTCTCGTTAGGAGTCTCCGGCCCTTGCTCCCCGAGAACCTCCTCTCCCAGCTCCTCACCTGAGGCAGAGGACCAGGACCCTTGCCCGGGCGAAGCACAGTGACGCAGTCCCGCAACACTCGGCTGCAAACGGGCGCCCTTCAATCGAATCTCCCGCGCTTCCTTCCGCCGGAAGTGACGCTATGGCTGGTCTTCCTCAGAGCCAATCAGAAGGAGCCGCCGATGGTGGAGATTTAGCACAACCTGTGAGCCTTTGCGGGTGACTGTTTTTGTCAGACAGTGTTTGACGAAGGTTCTTTGCCGACTGGTGGAGCACTAGTACAGTCTGTAAAGTTGATTTTCGGGTAGCGTTGAGCCAGCTGGGCGTAGGGACCCCAGGAAAGGGTGGGAGTGGGCGGGAGCGCCCTTCGGACCGGGGTTTAGCGGGCTGGCTGGAAGGAGAAGCGGACGTGGGTGCTGGGGGGAGCCGCGAAGACAAAAGGGGCCTCTGCCGGCTTGGGATGGCACTGCCGGGGGACAAGGGGGAGGGGGAAGGCGGGGCTTGAAGCGGCTGCGGGTTGCCGGAAGAAGAAAGGGGGCGTAACGTGGAAGAAGGGCCCGGGATCTAGTGGGATTCCCGGGCGACTTCCGTTGACGGTGAGGGATGGCCTGTGTGGGCTATACGGAGGTTTGGGGTGACCCACCGACAGAGTACCATAGGAGGTGATTAGGCTGACATCATGGAGGTGGGGTGCAAAGGAGCCACACCCAGCCGTCTGCGAAGCCAGTGCTCCACCAACTCCTTACTGACCTAGTGCAAGTCCCAGCACCTCTCGAGCCTCAGTTTCCTCAGCTATAAATGGGAATAACAAACATACAGGACCCACAAAATAGGTGGGATGGTTGAGTTAGATGAGATGGTGTGTCACTAAGCCTAGTGCTGTAGTAAACCATCAATAAATTGTCATGGTACTGCCCACTGGGGGAAAAAAAAAGCACACCCTGAGAGTTGTGAGTTAACTTTTATTGGGGACAAAATGAGAACTAGAGCCCGAGAGACAGCATCTCAGATAGCTCTGCGGAGCTGCTCCAAAGAGGTAGCGGGGAAGGTCAATGTTACATATGATTTTAGTGAAAGGGGGTATGTGCAGTCAAGCACACTATTTTGGCAGAGGCTAGCTGCTGGTCACAAGGAGCAGATGTCACCATTGATGATTTTAGTGCTTTTCTGGATATGAGAAGATGCAAGAATTTGGGCTCATAAAATCTCCTGAAACTATATCTGAAAGGCCTGTTCTGCCAGTTTTTCCCAGAGCACAGAGTGCCTCATTCCTGATCTCCACCCTGAACTCCTTTTAGGGTGTGTTGAAGGTCAAGGCTGAAGTGGCTAGTGACTTAATCCTTGTAGAGGCTGATGGCAAGTACCAATTTTTAGTTGGCTGTACTATTATTGATATTATTACTATTATATGGAATTTGCGGAGGACGAGGATGTGGCAATGGAATTAGAGTGCGACCGGAATAAAGGTGCACTCTAAAGAGGAGATGGTACAAGAGAGAAGTAATATCTGGCGCCACCCTCGGGGACGGGGACGGGGTCGGTATGGCTTGGGCGACCCGGGTTTGAGCGGAGTTGCTGAGGGGCGGGGCGGCTTTGGGTTTCCCCCGGGGAGGAGGAGCCTGTCTGCCGCGGGCGGAGCTGCGGGCGGGCCCGGCTCGGGCTGCGCGCATCTGCCTGTCTCCTTTTTACCCTCACTGCAGCAGCCAGCCCGCCTGAGCCATGGGGCGTCGTTCCCTCCTGCTCCTGCTCCTGGCTTTCCTGACTCCTGGGGCCGCCACACCCGTACCGCCGGCCCTGAGGGCCCTCAGCAGCCTGCACTTGTCAACCAGCTTCAGATCCCGCCCCGCTGTTGCCATGAAGTACTCGATTCACTACATCCAACAGAAGGTAAGGGGGAAGGGGTTTGGGGTGGCGGAGCGGGTGGCGAGGAGTGACTTCGTGGTTCCCAGGCACCGGAGCTCACCCGAAATTTCGGACCCCTAATGCCTAGGACTTGTCCGAACTTTGGCTTACACTTTACAGATGGTGGCCCCAAGTCCCCAGTCCGTTTACATTCTGTCCTCCCATTACCCATAATTTATTATCAGTCCTGGCTCTACACTGTCTTCTGTGATTGGCCACAGCAGTGACTGCAACACCTTCTGCTCCCAGAGGCTGCCCTAATGAAAATTCCTTTGGCCTCCCGCCAAATTCAAATTATTTAATCCCAACTCTGGCACCTACTTCAAGGTGACAGTCATCCTTTGTCCCAAAGCAGCCCCTAAATTCAAACTTCCAATATCTTATTAGATAATATCTAATATTTATTCAACCTAAAATGCCAGCCTGTTGTCTCATGTTCAGCTCAGAGGTGATTTTGTAGGCCTTAAAAAAAATTTTTTTTTAAATAATTAATTTTATTTTTGGCTGAGTTGAGTCTTCGTTGCTGCACGCGGGCTCTCTCTAGTGGTGGCGAGCGGGGGCTACTCTTTGTTGCGGTGCGCGGGCTTCTCATTGCGGTGGCTTCTCTTGTTGCAGAGCACGGGCTCTAGGTGCGCAGGCTTCAGTAGTTGTGGCACGCGGGCTCAGTAGTTGTGGCTCGTGGGTCTAGCTCGCAGGAACAGTAGTTGTGGCGCGCGGGCTTAGTTGCTCTGCGCCATGTGGAATCTTCCTGGACCAGGGCTCGAACCCGTGTTCCCTGCCTTGGCAGGCGGATTCTCAACTACTGCGCCACCAGGGCAGCCCCCTGTAGACCTTTTATTAAGAGTTTTTAACCTTCCCTATTCTCCGTGAAACTGAACATATATGTAGCTCACGCTTGTAAAGGAAGTTGTAGGAGTCTCTCATGATTTGGGGAGGTGGGTGGGGGTGAGCATCTCTATAGTTCTGAAGCCTGAGTTTAGGGGTTTAAGGTAGGCATAATGCCTTTGTGCTTGGCTGAAGCATGAGGTAGGTATTCCCTGAGAAACCTGGATGAAGAAGTACATCCTGTGTGAAATGACAGGATCCCTTACAGTTCTGTTTTTCTGGGAGCCTGTGAAAAGATAGGCAAAGATTTGGGAAAGGTTGGGATTCGAAGTGCAAGAGTCTGAGGTTTGGCTTTAGGAGTCAAATAGACCAGGATTCCAATCTACTACCTCTGTGACCTTGGGAAGTTTCAAGTACTTCTCTGTGCCCAATTTCTAGATCTCCAGGGGATTTGGTGTTGGTTAAATGAGAGCAGATCACATGTCCCTAGCAGAGTATCTGGCCTCAAGTAGGCACTTATTAAATTCATGGTTACTGACCTATGAATTTTGAATAGGAATTTGAGATAGAGGGATGGCGTGAACTTACAGAATAATTTATAAGAAATTGTTTTTAACCCAGAAATTTAGAGATTATGAGGAAGAGAAAGCATTCTAGTTTTAGTGGGAATACTAGGAAACAGGGGTTTTTTTTCTTAGGCAACTCTCTAGGCTACAGCTTCCTCATTTGTAAATTGAGAGGTCTGGACAAGGACCAATGTGTTTCACATTTTACTGAGGAAAATTAAGGGCTCTTTATGGAGCTGTCTCAAAGGGATGGGGAAGGCCCAAGTGGAATCCTAGTTAGGGTACCCCAGAACCCCCTCTCTCCCTGACCTCTTTCGGCCTGAACTTTATGTTTTTATGTTTTATGTACTGGGATATTGCAGAGTTCCATAATTAAAGTTACATTGAAGGGGAACTATTGGAATGAAGATCTCTACAATCCTTTTAGGAATGATGAGAGAGAACCATCAGCAGAAAAGGGGGGTAGGGAATGAAAGGGTAGAAAGAGACTGAATGATCTCTTAGGTCCTAATTTATATTCCTTCATTGTAGATTCCTTTATTGACCACTTCACTCTTTATAAGTTGAGGCCAGTTCTTTTTCCATTTTTGGTGATTTATAAGGTCTGGCCTTAGCCATGTTTTGCCCTCTGGCTTATATTTAGTTCATATTTTAGGACACAGATTCTACAAATGTTTTATTACCATAATAATTTTCTTTACATCAACTCCAATTGAGTTTTATTTCATTTTTATGAGAAAAACTTTCACATATGTATTTGTTGCATAATAATGGTTTTATAGTAATGGCCAACTTTTCTGGACCATAGATTTTTAGTTGGGACTGAGAAGTATGTGTAAACTCAACTTTAATTTTTTTAGTTAGAGCACATGAAATATTTTTATGCCTTTTAATAATAAGCAATTATTATTGTAACTAAGGTTTAGTTTTTATTCAAGGTTTAATTTTCATCAAACATTATAATAATTTTATTTATCTGCGGTTATATCTATCCAGCTGACGAAGCGTTTCCCAGCTGTCCTTATATGCATATAAGCTCCGTGAATGGTCTTGGTAAAAAAGCTGAGCCCTCGTTCATAACTGACTACTTGCAGAATGAAGGGCCAAGTCCTTGGTATTGTTCCTCATCTCATAACCCCAGCTGGTCTTTCAGCTTCATATCCTGCCATAGGCCCCCACCTCCCTGCACCTTCCCTGTACACATATACTTTTAGCAACATAGAACATAGAATTAAAGTTGACTGTGTCAGAAATTGTGTCTGAAATACCATCCCTCTTCTCTGCTAGTTAAACTCATACCTCTATCCCAGCTGAAATGTCAACTTTCTTGACTTTAGTTGGTCTTTTTTCACATTTACTATTTTGTATGTCTCTTCAGCTAGATAGCACTGTCCAGTACCCAGAAGAGCCCATAAAAATATAAAGTACAAAATATATATTTGTTGAGGGAGTGAATGGATGACTATCCAATGAAAACCCAAAGCAAAGTCTACCATTATTTAATTGACACAAATCATTTTTTGTTTATTTTTCTTTTCATCTTTTACTTCGGTTCTTTACCAATTATATTTCCTCTTCTTTCAGAGTCTTCAAATGTTGTTGATTTAGTAGGCATATTTGATTTCTTTTATCCAAAATAACCATCCCATCTCTGGGTAAACACTCGGACTACTCTTGTTTCTCTTTCGTTGCCTGGCTATGGCTGCTTTGCCATTTTTTCCTTGAATATTTTACATCCTTATCTTCCATACACAGCTGAAACAAGGATGAAGAACTCATTTGAGTGGAGATAGAGGGAAAAAAGAACAATGGCCCTTTATAACCCCATTTCAACCTAAGGTTTTCTGAAAGAAAGGGGAGAAGAGGGTGACGGGAAAGAAGAAAGGTTTCCAGAGGAATTGTACATGTTTCAAAGAGACGGGGAGGATTTCAGGCCACCTAAGTAGAACCAAGGCATATATTTTCCCTAAGTCTCCAACCCCTCCTATCTGTACTTTTCACAGATAGGAGCCCATGGTTCCTCTCACAGCTGCTTTGCAGATCATTCCCAAAGCCATAATTGTAGATCGATCTGTCTCTGTCTCACTTTTGACATATTTCTCTAAGAATAATCATAATAGTAATAATAGAAAATATTTATTGAGCTCTTACTATGTTTAGAACACTGCCAGGCAGTGTTCTAAACACTTTACATATATTAGCTAATTAATTCTCACAGTGATCTCACGAGGTCTTGGTACTGCTACCCCCAATTTATAGATGGAGAAACTGAGGCACCAACTGCGTTTTAGTTACTAACTAATTCTGCCTCCTTATAGTTCTACTTGGATCTGTAGTTTTAACTCAAAACCAGACTTATCTGGTTAAGTGATGACTTTCTCCTGGTCGCACTATTATCATTTAAAAAAAATTATTGAGGACTATATATATGCCAGGCATGGTTCTTGAGACAATAGTTGGACTGCTCATGTGGAGCTTATTTTCTGGTTAGGAAGTAGATAATAAGCAAATAAACATTAAATAAATAAGATAATTATCGATTGTAATGATTGCCTTGAAGGAAATAAGCAAGGTGATATCTATGTATAAATATGGGGTACAGCAGATGGGAAAGGCTTATCTCAGGAAGGTTTCCCTGAGGAAGGGACGCTGGGTCAGAGAGGGAGCAGAAAGTATAAAGTTCCTAAAGCTTGAAATGTCAGGTATTTTTGGCTCTTCCTTCTCCCATATTCTTTGCAACAACAAGTTAGGTTGATCCATTCTCAGAGTATATCTGTTATTTTCACTTGTATGGCCCTCATGCTTTGTTGCAGCTTCCATTACTGCCTTCTTGGACTGGACTGGCCTTCCTTGCAACCTCCAGTTCCCCCTCCACTGCAGTCCCCATGGGCCACATTAATCACCTCCCCTCCAGTCAAACCACTCTTCTGCTCAGGACCTGCAATGATTCCTGATTGTTTGCTTTATTAAGAACAAAATCCTGTATGTTCAAGGCCTTCCACCCTTTGGCTCCAACCCACCTTTCCAGTTTGCTAATCTGTTCTCCACACATGCCCATTCCTTTCCTGTTTCTATGCTTTAACCCACATTGTCCCTTTGCCTGGAATGCCTCTCTGGCCCTTCCCTCCTTTATCAACCCCGCGCATTTTTTAAGCCCCATCTCAGATACTGCCTCCTCCAGGAGCCATTTCTTAATCGCCCAGAAAGTGTGTGATTGGTCAGATCTTTCTTTGTACTTCTCTCATGGCATGTGACTTACTCTAGCCTTGTGTTAAAACCTTTTGTTCCCCTTTTAAAGCAGGAAGCCTGTCTTGAAGGATCCATACCCCTCTACAGCATACTGCACACTGTTTTACTTAGAGTGTCATCTGCACAAACGTTTTTTGAATCTATATCTCCCCCCCTTCCCTTTTTCTGCTTCTCTGCACATTGCGGTAAGGAAGGGGTGTGTATGTATAGGGTAGGAAAGTGTGGAAACTTGATTCTCAACTATCTAAAAGGCTTTGGGGGAACGAGGTAGGAAGCCAGGCAAATAAAAACAGGCTTATTTATTCTCTTCCTCTTATTTGGATGATCTGGAAGCTGGTTGTCTGTACTGACCCTTCTCCCAAAGTATCTACATAGAAGGAGTTGTGGGAGGGAGTGCAGCAGCCCCTCCCTGTTTTTTCTGCTTTGTGTGAGGATGTGGGCTAGGGGAAGGGTAAAGAATGAATGTATCAGGCACAATATCTCCTTAAAAGCTGCTTCTGTGGTGACTGTGTACTGCCTTTGTTTATTAGAGAGCTAAAGTAAAGGGAGTACTTTTTATGGTTTTGGCTTTTCATTTGCAAACAGAGGATAATTAACTATGTGTATTTGTAAATCCTTGCTGTCTATTGTGTATGAGTCAGTTAGTTCCAAGTTGCCCTTCGGTGCTGTGACTGGAGAGAAGCAGCTGCCCTGTCTCTGTCAGGCTCTTGATCTCTTTCTTGCTGCTTGTATTGTGAGGACTGCCCACGTGGGGTTAGGAAAAGGCAGATTTATTAAAGTCAGATTTCTTTAGGAACTTTTCCCAGAGCAGCCCTGCAGTTTGGTTATATGATACAATTTATATGTATGAAAGTATAACTATTATAGAAGTTATGATAGCTAACATTTATAGAGTAAAGCAGCACAGTTATATATTCATTCAACAAATATTTATTGAACTCTCCCTATGTGCCATATACTGTGTCAGTAACTAGGGATAAGGGGAAAGCGAAAATGTACATTATGAAGCTTACAGTTTAGTGGGAAAGAAGATAGTGACAAGTAATTACAAGTGTGACGTGTGTTTTAAGGAAGTAGTTTGCTGTGGAATCTACGGTACGGTCCTAAGTCTTGGGTATCAGGGCTTCCTCTGGTCAGCAATGGTGTTAAAAGCAGAGACAGGAAGCTCAGTAGGAGTTGGCAAGGAGAAGGGAGGTGATGGAGATTTCTGTCCAGGTAGAGGATGTATCATGTACAAGATACTAATTTAGGAAAGAGTAGGAGGAATTGAAAGGTCAGTAAGACTGGGACAGGGGGCAGAGATGATGAGGCAAGAGGTGGGCGATCAACACTGTGAAGTCAGTGTTGTCACTATTTCCACTTACACACTCTGTGGGTATTCCTTCTTTGAAGATTTCATTGACTTTAAGAACATAACTTGGTGTTGAGTTGGTGCTGGGGCAGAGCACTGCTCTATTCACCATAGTACGACATGTTCACCTTGTGACAGGTACTGCATATGTGCTCTTCATATACTTATCTCTAACCCTGCACGGAGGTACTACATCTCTTTTACAGAGGAATAGAGGGTTCAGAGATGAAGTAATTTTATTCATGATCACATAGCTGATAAATGATAACACCAGGATTTAAACTGAGCTTTGGTGTCATCAGAACCCATACTCCATGTTGCCTCTGTAATAGCTGTATTTCTGGAATAGATAGAAGATTTTATAAGTTATGGTCTGATTTAGAAATAGTTGTGGAAGTCACATGATATTAAGGAAGTCCAGATTACACATTAATAAAGTTGAGAAATAAGAGGAGTTTCAATTCTCTTTTTAACAGCAAGTTGGGTGATTTCAGAGAGTGAAAAGAAACATAACAGAGTTTTTAACAATACAGAACTTTCTTCTGGCTTTGGTTTTGTGTTATGGAAAGAAGAATTTAAATGAATGGGATTGTAGGATTATATGGTAGCTCTAACTACCATATGATCCTGCAATCCCATTCCTGGGCATATACCCAAAGAAAACCATAATTCAAAAAGATACATGCACGCCAGTGTTCATTGCAGCACTATTTACAATGGCCAGATATGGAAGCACCCTAAATGTCCATCGACAGAGGAATAGTTAAATATGTGGTATATATACACAATGGAATATTACTCAACCATAAAAAAGAATGAAATAATGTCATTTGCAGCAAGATGGATGGACCTAGAGATTGTCATCCTGAGTCAAGTAAGTCAGAGAAAAACAAATACCATATGATATTGCTTATATGTGGAATCTAAAAAAAAATGTTACAAATGAACCTATTTACAAATCAGAAATAGAGTCACAGATGTAGAAAACAAACTTATGGTTACAGGGGGGGAACAGGGGGGAGGGATAAATTGGAAGTTTGGGATCAACATATATACACTACTATATATAAAATAGATAACTATAAGGACCTACCGTATAGCACAGGGAACTCTTTTCAATACTCTGTAATGACCTACATGGGAAAATAATTTTAAAAAGAGTGGATATATTTGTATGTATAACTGATTCACTTTGCTGTACAGCAGAAACTAACACAACATTGTAAATCAACTCTACTTCAATAAAAATTAATTTAAAAAAATGAATGGGAACTACGTTAGTAGCAGAAGGGGACTATGACACCTGAGACAAAATGTACTATGACATATTTTTGGGTGGCTTTGTACATTCTAGAGTAAAGGATGTTAAGAGACCTCCATTGATGATCACAAAAAGGCACTCTCCACGGGGAATAATCTCCACGGGGAATAAAGTAATGAGGTCACTACTGTGGAACTTTGTCCCCTTAAGCTTGGTGCTTAATACAATTTACCACAAATGCATTAGTGAATCCTCCATTTTAAGCTTTCCCAGCAGTCCATGTACAAAATTTGGCTTAGAATAAGTTAATAAGAGTTCGTATAAAGGTCCCTAATCTATGCTGCATGGACTAGTCCCTGCCATATCTTCATCTTCTACTCCACTTGCAGAGGTCCTTGCATGCTCCCCCTCCTACCCAGTAACTCCAAAGGACAGAGATCACTGTTTGGCACTCTGATTTTGAAAGTCTCCCAGTCCCTGGATTACGGAGTCAAGTCTAGTTAACTCTACCCATGTATTTTGTTTTCTTTAAAAGTCTGGATATTGGTCTCATCTTTAAACATGCTGTTTAGAATAATAGTACTAGGCTCCTGTTTATTTAATAAAGTGTTATTGTTTTAAAGGATATTAGACTGAAAATTTAAGCTAATCTCTTTAACCAGTTTTATGAGAAGGCCGGCTATTTGAACCATTGTTTTGCCACCTAAGAGGAAATAAGTCGTTTCTTGAGATATGGATTTATAATCTTCAGCATATGAAGTGATGAAGGGGATATCACAGATTATTTTAAATTTCTTTATAAATAAGATAATCTTATTTATAAAGAAATTTAAAATTTGGATATGGCTTTGGCCATATCCAAAGCCACCATGTTTCATTGCTGCAGTATATGCCTTTCCTCAGAGCTACGTAATTTATACAGCAATGAATGTGTACCAAAAATGTATTGCCCTGTCCTAGCACTGGTTACTGGTAACTGGACAGAAAGTCAAAAGCAAAAGCATATCCCATACTAGACCACAACATATTTGGTGTGTAAGATGCTCTCACTGTCACCAAGTCATTACCTAAAAGAGCTGAAAAAAATTTTATTTTAAATTTTACTTTGCAAGGTTATGGCTTTTTAAGTGAACACTCAGAACAAATTGCTAAGGTTTCATACATTAATTTCTTCCTTCTAAGTGGCAATATTAAACACATAAATTGTGTATGTTCGTGTGTGTTTTTAGAAGTGGTTTCAGACTTGGGAGGTGCATGCTAATAATACACTGAAAAATATATTAATAATACACCAAGCTCTCACTTCCTGCTGGCCCTTGCTGGGCACTTGCATGAATGTATTATCCAAGTGAATCATCACAAGACACATCTGGGCTAAGTATCAGTATTATTATTATTTTTTATTTTACAGGTAAGAAAACAAGCCCAAAGACATGAAGTACCTTGTTCAAGTTCAGATAGCTCTAATAGATGGCAGATTTGGCACTCAAACTCAAATCTGTCTTCAGATTCCCTTCTCTTTCCACTACATTACAGAACATTTGTGGTTTTCAGGAGGAAAACAAAAAACAAAGTGTTTGAAAGATGCCCTTGGTACTGGTTAGATTTTATTAGTGTAAAAGCATGTGTGTGTTTTGTGTGTGTGTATATTTAAGCCTTGACACACTTTGGCATTTTTCATAAGTTTTGCTGATAGCATCTGACTAGCATGTTTGGCCAGCATCATTGTGATTTAATAACCTAATTTAAACAAGGAACTGCAACCCAAACAATGGCTGATTCATCAGATAGGAAAGTGAGGAAGTACTTGTTATCATTTGTCAGTTAATTTTTATTTTTATGCAGTTTGAACCATGGGTCACACTGCAGACACTGTGCTTTAAAACTGTCGGAAACCTCTGTCACTTCCTGAGCACTGATGGCCTCTTCCTTTGAGGGAGCCGCTCATACAACAATTTTGGAAAGCAGTGGTGATGACTCCCTTCTCCTTGGCGTCGGATGCTTCCTTCTCTTGAACAATTGGCTTTAAATGACCATGACTGGTGCAGCCAGTGCAGACCAAAACAGGATTTTTGTTTGCCTTTTTATATAGTCTAGACTATATAAATATCTAGAAAATGACCACACTTTATTTATTTATTTTTTATTTTTTTATTGTGGTATGCAGTCCTCTCACTATTGTGGCCTCTCCCGTTGTGGAGCACAGGCTCCGGACACGTAGGCTCAGCAGCCATGGCTCACAGGCCCAGCCGCTCCACGGCATGTGGGATCTTCCTGGCCCAGGGCACGAACCCGTGTCCCCTGCATCGGCAGGCGGATTCTCAACCACTGCGCCACCAGGGAAGCCCAATGACCACACTTTAAAAGAGAAGGGAATTCATATTTACTGAGCATCTCTCTATGATCTCCTCAAAGGCAACCATCTTGGGTTTCACTCATCTGTGGATCTGGGAGGCCACAGCACCAAGCTCTGTATATGTGGCACTGAGCTGATGGAATGACACTGCATATTATGACCTGTTTTATTGCAGACATTAAATGCAAATATCCGACCTTAGGCAAGATATAGAAGAGCCTATTGCTGTTACTTATATACCCCCAGTGCTTTGGTCCATCTCTGAAGAATGTGAGTGTTACCATGGTGAAATGGATGTTGGCTGAGATGCTAGGGGAGTTACTTTCCAAAAAATATGGATCATGGTTTTTAAAGATTTCCAGAAAGGCTTTTTGCAGTCAAATTCTATAACATAGCCAAATCCTTTTATTAATTTGAATTTATAGTCATTTATCTGTAGTCTCTATTCTTCATGTGACCTTTCTCTACTCCACACTCAAGGCAAATATATATGTACACTTTTTTCTGTTGGTCTTCCTACAAAGCTTTATTCTTTAAATACTTCAATTTTCAAGGTGTCTGGCTTGTTTTAATGCACGCTTGTTCCCTTCTGTTAAAAAATGGCTCCCTCGGGCTTCCCTGGTGGCGCAGTGGTTGAGAGTCCGCCTGCAGATGCAGGGGACACGGGTTCGTGCCCCGGTCCGGGAGGATCCCACATACCGCGGAGCGGCTGGGCCCGTGAGCCATGGCCGCTGAGCCTGGCGTCCGGAGCCTGTGCTCCGCCACGGGAGAGGCCACAACAGCGAGAGGCCCGCATACCGCAAAAAAAAAAAAAAAAAAAAAAAAAAAGTCTCCCTCTAGGAAGCCCTTTTTTGTTAATTGGAAAAGTAGTGAGGTCTTCTGTTGGTCTTTTGCTCCTAATTCATACTCCAATCCATTTACTGTCCCTCCTTCACCTTTGATTACACATATCTAACAAGTGCAGGCAACTCTAGTTGACGTGCAGATTCCATGTACTTCATTTAATTCCAGACTGACTGAATCCATGCCTCTCAGGATATCTTGACTGCCCCATCCCTGGCTTAGCTAGTGTAGGCTTAGACAATGGAAATACATTTTAGGATCAACCTTTACAAACATAAATCTGCTAGGAAAAAAATCTCTAAAATTTGTTATTTATTATTGACACTTTGTGCCATGCATTACACATTGGTCATCTCATTGTTTTGTACACACTATGTTGAGATGCAGTTTATACAGTGCTGGTATCTCTCTGCTTGGAATGGTTTGTCTTTCTCCTTTCTCTGCTTGGCACGCTCCTGTTCATCCTTTGCTGCTCATGTCTTGGACCACCTTCTCTGTGAAACTTTATGGGACTGCTTTTCTTCTTTCTGATGGGCTGGGTAATTGACTTCATCCCCTTTGTGTCTCCCATTGCACCCTACAGATACTTCTGTGCTACTACTCTGGATTGCAATGATTTGTTTATATGTTTGTGTTCCCATTAGCCTGTGAGCAGCCTGAGGGCTGGGACCACATCCATTAGTGTATCTTCAGTGTATGTGCTCAACAGCTGTTTGAATGAATAACTGGCCCAACCTGAAGTGATTACTCCATCTTCTGAATGCTGTTAACACTTGCTTTTATTATATTTTGCCTAGTGCTACCAACGTGGCATAGACACTGCCCAGTCAAAGCAGAAACTGGTCATAGAGCTGAGGCCTCTTGCAGTGCTGTAGGTTAGTTCTTTAGGTCTGTAGGTGTGGAGAAGGGACTGGGGCAGCTGGGAAGTTAGGCACAGAGAAGGGGACAGTGTCACTCAAGATGCTAAGATAATTATTTGCCAACAGGTATGGAACTGTTTTAATTTAAGAACTGGCTGAGTGGTCAAGCCTTGGTTCTTCCAGGTAATGAGTGCCTTAAGAATAGGATGCTACTTATATTGCTTAGTATTCCTCATATGGCTGCCTAGGTACAACTCAGAGGTATAAGCGTTCAGAATAAGATAAACTTTTATAACAAATATTAATGTTTTATTACATTTTGCATGAGACTCCCTTCTAAAACGACTTTGATTTTTTTCACATTACTGTTAATGGCACTACTCTCTTCTTGGTCACCCAGAATAGGAAACTTTAGAATCATTTGATTCCCTCACCTTCACCTTCATGCCAAAAATTCAATCAATCATGAAGACTGTCCATGATTCCTTCCTAGTTTTTGCCCCTTCCTTTACATTCCCAGAATTATTACCTTGTGTAGGCCCAAAGTAAACTACTACAGTAGCCTCTTGAGTTCCTCTGTTGTTTAGGCCTCCGTCCAGGCCAGCTGGCACTGTGTTTTTTTCTCTTCTCCTCTTTTCCAATCCAGATCTTACTGGGCCCTGCTTAAGCCTCACTTCTCAGGGAAACCTTCCTCAACTGACCTAGCCTAGCATGAGCTATCCTTCCCTGGGCTTCTCGAGTACTTAATGTCTGTAGCATTCATTTGGCTGTTAACTGTGCTCTACTTTGTGAAATGGCTCTTGTTGCCTGAATTATAATTACATCTTGGAATGTGATTTAATAGGTAGCTATCCCTCAAGTAGAAAAGCCTTAGAATTAATACACCCATAGGAGCATAATAAATTCAGGCTATTAGATTTTTTAAATTTCTTGGTAGACATAGATTCTGTATGCTGAATAATGCTGAATAATTCTGTATGCTGAATAATGTGCAATTTTGTTAAAGAGAAATGCTGACTGTGACCCACTAAATTGAGTTTATAACCCACTAATGGGTCACAACCTCCATTTTATAAAACACTAATCTAGACTAGATGGACCTTACAAAGATGAATCTTTCTCCTGTAATGGAGAGGTTAAGTCCTGGAAGCAAAAATCTTTACTAAGGGTGAGTGTAAAGTATTGCAGGAGAGGTTTATAGCATGAGAGTTCAGAGGAGAGAGACCTGCACGGTGAAAACTGTTCCTACTGTAGGAAGATGATTCTGTTTGGGGAAGAAGGGACTTGGGGACTTGGGTATCCCTTAGTAGTCTTACAGATTTTTCCTTTGGTAGTTAAATCATTCCTTTCAAGGGTTTTTCCTTTCACAGGGGCAGGTGGGAATAACATACATTCATTTCCTCTTTACTTGTTTTCTTCCTTAGTGTTTATGTGCTTGCATAATAGCAGGGCTTGTAATTGAGGTTTCCTGACTTGGATTGTATTTCTAAATACTAAGGAGCAAAAGCAGGATACTGTAAGGGAGAAGATTTTTTTTTTTTTTTTTTTTTTTGCGGTACGCGGGCCTCTCACTGTTGTGGCCTCTCCCGTTGCGGAGCACAGGCTCCGGACGCGCAGGCCTAGCGGCCATGGCTCACGGGCTTAGTTGCTCCGCGGCATGTGGGATCTTCCCGGACCAGGGCACGAACCCGTGTCTCCTGCATCGGCAGGCGGATTCTCAACCACTGCGCCACCAGGGAAGCCCAAGGGAGAAGATTTATTTCTTGTTTAATACTCATCCATTTTGGGAATGAACAAAAAAGACTTTTTAAAATGGGGAACTCTAAGAGGTACTATGCTATGAGATGAAAACACCATCACTTACAAATGGTGGTAACTACCTTTTCATTGTAGGCTTCTTGAATTATAGTTGTTGTTGTTGTTGTTGTTTTTTCAGTACGCGGGCCTCTCACTGCTGTGGCCTCTCCTGTTGTGGAGCACAGGCTCCGGATATGCAGGCCCAGTGGCCATGGCTCATGGGCCCAGCCGCTCCACGGCATGTGGGATCTTCCCGAACTGGGGCACGAACCTGCGTCCCCTGCATCGGCAGGCGGACTCCCAACCGCTGCGCCACCAGGGAAGCCCTATAGTTTTAAAGGAAGGGGATATATATATATATATATATTTTAACATTTATTTATTTATTTATTTGGCTGTGCCAGGTCTTAGTTGCAGCATGTGGGATCTAGGTGGGATCTAGTTCCCTGACCAGGGATCAAACCTGGGCCCCCTGCATTGGGAATGTGGAGTCTTAACCACTGGACCTCCAGGGAAGTCCCAAGGGAGGGGATATCCTACAGTAAGTAGTGTTGACAGACTGTAATTCTTACCGCTGAATAATTTTCCTAAGAATGTGCTGTTTCTTTTCCACTGATATTTTCCTTCCCTTCCTTTCTTTCCTCCCTTCCTTCTTTTCTTTTTTAAATGAAATGAGCCTTTGAGGCAAAGCTTTTCTTGGTTATATACTTTCTGGCAGCTCTTTTCTCTTGTAGAAGGTCCTTTATGTAAAGGCTATCTTGCATGATTTTTACTGCCTTAGTAAAGACAGAATTATACCTGGGGAAAATGCATTGTCAAATTGCTTTTTAGGTCCCCCAGGGTCATGTGGGGGTCATGTGACCCCCAGGGTCACATGTTAAATGTTGTAAAAATATCCATATGGTTGTAATGTACTTTTGTGTATTTTTTTAATACAAAAAATAAAATTATTGATGGCCATCAATCCTTAGGGGTTATTTGCTATAATTCAATAAATTTTGAGCCTTTACTGTGGTCAGGGATTTGTATACATACTTGAATCCTGGCAACCTTGTCAGGAAGATATTAGTAGCCCCTTTTAGAAATGAGGCAACTGAGGTTCATAGATGTGAAAATATTTGCTGGAATCTACCTCACTGGAAAGTGGTACAATCAGCATTTCAACTCAGGATTGCCAGACTACAAAGCAGGGGTTTTTCCACTGGATAAGAAGCACTTTCCTCTGGGCCTGGGGTTGTCATGGAAGGCTTTACAGAGGAGACAGTGCTCGAGTGAACACCTGGATGGATGGAGGGTGAAGTAGGAGTTTTCTGTAACGACGTGAGGGAGGAGGACATTCCAGGAAGGGGTAAATCTGTGTGCAGCATATTATATCCAGATGATATGAAAAAGCATGTTATATCCAGATGATTTCTGAATTTTGAAGATGTGAGAAAGCATATTATATCCAAATGATTTCTGAATTATGAGAGGGGCAAGTGGCAGAAGATGAGGTTGGAAAAGAGGTGGGCAGGGTCCCAGCACAGGCATTGTCAGCTTCTCTGAGTTTGCCTCTTCTCTAGGCTCCTGTACCAGCAGTTAGTTGGGTTGTGTCTCCTCTTGGCTGCCATAACAAGCATCCTGTGCATAATGTGCATCCCTTGTGTAGAAATAGTTTCTTTACTCACTTGTTTCCACTAGACTGTGTCTTCTTTGAGAGCAAAGACTGTGCTTTTTATCGTTGTATCCAGTATAGCCAGACATATGCAGTAGGCACTCAGGAAGTGATGGGGTATGAAAGGGCCTTGTCCTTGCTAAGGAGAATCAATATTAATCATGGTCACCTCTGTTTGCCACTCTTCTACTCTTTCACAGTTGAGTAGGATTTTAACTTGGTAATTTTAGGATCTCTTCACATTTCCTGAGGCTAACACACCTGATAGAAAGCTAACAGAGCCTCACTGGTGGCCCCAAGGGCCTGGAGTAGAGTTAACTGGTATAGCCCAAGTCCAGCCTGGGTTACTTGTTCTCCTGGTATCATCACATCACACTTCTCACTTTTTCTGCTCAATTCAGCTCAGCAGTCATTGATGGAGCAAGTCCTGTGCCCATTGTACTTTGTGCTGTGGGGATTCAGACATGAACAAGAAAGGGGAGGCAGTATGGCATGGTGGAAAAAATGCAGCCTCTTCACTTCATAGGGTTCCTGTGACGAACAAATGAGAGAATGTACATTTAGCCCTTAGTGCAGGCCTTACATTATTCACAGGGCAGGTGGGAATAGTACACATGGTTTTGATCAATAGATTCTAGCATCCTATATAGGGTTACTTTAGTCTAGGGTTTATAATAGTATAGCAGGTGTACAACATGTGTAAATAGGTAAATACAGTGCAAAGGCTACATTTGAAAAGCACTATAATAGAGCTGAAATTACCATGGAAGCACAAAGAAGGCAGGAAGACCAAGGAATGGTTTGTGGAAGAAGTGGCATTGAATAGAATCCCCTTTTCACACAGTTGACATACCTAACTAGAAGGCTTTGGAGATTAAAGGCTTAATGAACTATTGCCTGTTCTGAGACCCCTTCTCTGATCACCCTATTAAAATTAGGTCTATTTCTGTTATTCTCTGTCAGAGTCAAATCTGCACAATTACAGTTTCTAAGTGTTTCTTCTTTTTAAAATTTATTTTATTTTATTTTATTTTTTATTTTATTTATTTTGTCTGTGTTGGGTCTTCATTGCTGCACACAGGCTTTCTCTAGTTGTGGTGAGCAGGGGCTACTCTTCATTGCGGTGCAAGGGCTTCTCATTGCGGTGGCTTCTCTTGTTGCAGAGCACTGGCTCTAGGCATGCAGGCTTCAGTGGTTGCGGCACGCGGGCCCCAGAACACACGGGCTTCAGTAGTTGTGGCGCGTGGGCATCAGTAGTTGTGGCTTGCAGGCTCACTAGTTGTGGCTTGTGGTCTCTGGAGCGCAGACTCAGTAGTTGTGGTGCCTGGGCTTAGTTGCTCCGTGGCATGTGGGACCTTCCTGGACCAGGGATTGAACCCAAGTCCCTTGCATTGCCAGGTGGATTCTTAACCACTGAGCCACCAGGGAAGTCCCTCTACGTGTTCCTTTATTTGTGTATTTGCTTGTTTATTATCTGCTTCTTTCATTAGACTATAAGCAATGTGAGGGCAGTGGCCATATCTAGCTTGTTCACTGTTGTATATCTCTAGCACTAACCCCTGGTAGGCACTCAAGAAATACTTGTTAAATGAATGAATGACTGTAAACACTGACTGTCATTTATCTATATATCCTATTAGCTCTGGGCAGTTGCTATCAGGACTGTGGCCTAATGGCAAAAGCACCTGAAAGTAATCAAGGAGCAACTTGGTCCTGTTTGAACTTGCTGCTATTATTCCCAGCTTTTTGGTTTCAGCTGAGGATATCCTTTTCCCTTCCTTTATCTTTCTTACAGCGCCCTTATCATTCAGACCGGATGAATGCTGAAAACAATGAGTAGTCTATAGAGTGTATTTTTAAGATGATGATTAAGAGTCTCTAGAGGCCACTTTATAGTGAAACCAGGACTGAAAATTGGATGTTGGAGTTCCCCAGAAGGAAAAAGCTCAGGCTGCTACTTTCTTCAGTTGCATCCTTTTGTGTATGATCTTCATGTGGGCATTTTGTAAAGTTTAATTTTTTGGAATGCTAAAAGCCTTGAAAGTCATGTATTAGTGTAATAAAAAATTATTTCTTTAAAGCAATCTCTAAAGAGAGAATGCTGTAAGTTTTCTGTTTCAGCGGTTCTCACAGTATGATTCACAGAAGGTCCTTTGTGGGGGAGGAAGAGATGCATTTTAGCATTGTGTAGTAGTATCTTCTTTGTATATACTACTTTTTAAAAATGTAGTTTATTGATTTGACAGAGGTAACCAGGTAAAGATTGTGGTCCCTGATGTCTTTTGTCACACCAGAGAGGAACAGAGACCATCAGGTTTGAGAACAGTTACATTCTCACGTTGTATAATTTCTTTAAATAGTTTCTGGATGAAAAGGGTAGAAGTAAAATCTGCTTTGTTCACGTCCATTAAATGCTACTGGGAGCCTGATGGCCTTGGAACTCTTTCACCATTTTAGTGGGGCTCTTGCTATTTAGAATGTCCAGAGTCAGGGTCAGTGCAGAATCAGTTATTAAAGGACAATAGTGGTGGTTATAGCTATTCAAAAGACTTCCTTTTGTTGATTGCTGTTATGCAAATACTACTGATGTCATACATTGGGTCTTTTTTCATTGTGATCTTTCCTGGGTGTATTACGATTTTAGAAAGTGGTATATGATGTTATATATATCATATATATAGTGACTGAAGAAACCTGGCTTATTTATCAGTCTTGCCATGATCTCTTACCTGGACCTTTCAGTAGCCTTTTGTTTACTCTTCTCCCTTTCTTTATCATCTCATTCTCCAGGCCAATCTCCATAGAGCAGCCAGAGCGATCTCTTTAAAACATAGATCAGAATAACTCCTACAGCCGTTTTTCTTTTTTTTTGCCGTATGCGAGCCTCTTACTGTTGTGGCCTCTCCTGTTGCGGAGCACAGGCTCCGGACGCGCAGGCTCAGCGGCCATGGCTCACGGCCATGGCTCACGGGAGCAGCTGCTTTGCGGCATGTGGGATTTTCCCGGACCAGGGCACGAGCCCGCGTCCCCTGCATCGGCAGGTGGACTCTCAACCACTGCACCACCAGGGAAGCCCACTCCTACAGCTCTTTAAGGCTTTCTCACTGCTCTTTGTGTTAAACTCCCTACTGTGGCCTACCTGGTCCTGAGCCTCATCCCATACCACAATGCTTCCCCTTGTTCACCATGTTCCAGACACTGTGGTCTCCTTTCTGTTTTTACAACATGCCAAGTCTCTGAGCCTTTGTATTTTCTGTTCCTTCTTTCTGGAGTTCTTCCCCTGGCTGGCTTCTTCAGGCTTTACCCCCAGTGCCACCTCCATGGAGAGGCCATCTATGCTAGTTTCTTAGGACTGTTGTAACAAAGTACCACAAACTGGGAGGCTTAAAACAACAGAAATTTATTTTCTAACAGTTTTGGAGGCCAGAAGTTCAAAATCAAGGAGTTGGTGTGATTGGTTCCTCTTAGGGAGAATCTCTTCCATCTCTCTCTTAGTTTCTGGTAGTTGCTGGCAATCCTTAGTGGCTTGCAGCTGCATAATTCCAGTGTCATCTTCTGTTATCACGTGACTGTCTTTCTTTTGTATATCTGTGTCTTCACATGGCCTTCTCTCTGTATCTGTCTCTGTGTTTCTTCTCTTCTTATAAGGACACCAGTTATATTGGACTAAGGGCTAACCCTATTCCAACACGACCTCATCTTAATTAATTATATTTGTAATGACCCTATTTCCAGATAAAGTCACTTCCTGAGGTCCTGGGAAGAACATGAATTTTTGGGGAGACATTATTCAACCCAGTACACCTTCCCTGACTCTCAATTTAAAGTAGGCTGCATTAGTGGAGCTGTATCTATAAACATACTCACTAGTTATTTATTTCTAGCCATTGGTGAGCAAGGCACTTCATTAGACCACATTTCATGCATTGTGCTCAATTCTGGGCATACCATCCATGAAAGGGAAGATAATTGAACTAGGATGTGAATGGGGTTGTGAAGATTTTAGAAGTCATGTTATATGGGTAAGAACTGGGGTTTTGCTCAGGAAGAAGAGTAGATTTGGGAAGTCATCACAGCCCTCTGCAGGAGGACCATCCCTTCAGAGGAGGAGGAATACGGAAGATTGGATTGTATATTACATACATACACAGGTCTGTATCCTGTACTTGAGAAGTATGGTTTTGCCTTTTGGGGGGTGGGTGTGGGGGTCTTTATCATTTTACCTTTTACCAGATGCCAGCCTCCGTCTTTTCCATCATAAAGGAAGAAAAACATTAGTTTGTCCCCCTCATCTGTGGTTTTCCTTTCCACAGTTTCAGTTACCTTCAGTCAACCTTGGTCCAAATATACTGAATGGAAAATTCCAGAATAAACAATTCATAAGTTTTAAATTGTGTGCTGTTCTGAGTAGTGTGATGCAATCTCATACCTTCTGCTCTGTCCTGCCAGGACCTGAATCATCCCTATGTCTAGCATATCCATGCTGTATATGCTACCCATCTGTTAGCATGGGAAAAAACATAGAATATGTTCCCTTTGTACACACAGGGAATTGGTTCCAGGACCCCTCCGTGGATACCAATATCCACGGATGCTTAAGGCCCTTATATATCGTGCCATACAATGGCATAATACAGTTGGCTCTCTGTATCTGTAGGTTCTGCAGCCAAATATACGGGTAAGAATATGGAGAGCTGACTATATTGGGTTTGTTGACCGTATAGGGTTCAGCACTACCTACAGTTTGTGGCATCTGCTGGGGGTCTTGGAATGTTCCCACCATGGATGTGGGGGGATTACTGTATATGAGTTCTGGCAAGATTTTTCACTTTTAAAAATGGAATAAATATAACATAGTTTAGATTCCCTTGCTATTCAGCAAGCAGATTTCGGCAGCATTTGCCTGTGATGGAGAGGACCTCATGGCTTTGGGGATGCATGGACATCAGGGATGACCTCAACTCCCTTGCCTCCTGTTTTCTGCCACAGCCTCTTTATGAAATTCCTATCCTAGTTTTATCCAGCCATTAAACTTCTCTACTTCTATCCTGGGTCGTGGATGTCTGTTGAAGCAAACCCACAACTAGGTAGATTGTTGTACCTGCAAATTTAGTCTCTAAACTCAGGGATCTTATGAAGGCCTGAGTATCAGTTCCTTCTTCCATGCTGCACTTTCACCTCTATCTTCAAATCATTGCCACACTATGCCCTTTTACTCTCTTTTAGTAGATAGCCTTGCCCCCTACTTCACTGATTAAAAAACTTAGTTGTTGTATGAGAAGTGTTTTAGCCAGAACCCCGTCAGTGTTCTCCTTTTCCACCTAGAGATGTAGTTCCTTCTGCACCCATCTGTTTCCCAACGGAGGAGGGGTTCCTCCTGTCCAAATGAAATCCCTCCATCTGTGTCTTGACCCCATTTTCTCCTGTCTCCTCAGAATCTCCCAGCATCACTAATCCCCCTCTCACCTATAGTCTCAACTATTCTCTCTAATCACTTTTTGCCTTTGGGCATTATACCTCTACCATGTTTCTTTCTTCTTCATAAAACTCTTTGTGGAAAAGCGTATCTTACACATTGATCAAATTGACATTTTGCAGCACATTTGGGTATACTGAACACTAGTATACTGCTGAATGATCCAGTATAATATACATTTTACAAGAAGCTGTCATTCAGGTTAAATAACTGTGCACTGCCAGAGAGCCACAGGTTTAAGTCCTTTACAGCCCTAAAAACTGTGACTATAACCCTGTCACAAGGTCATACATGACCTTTTAGGTTATATACTTCAGTAAAATGCTGATTAGTCCTTCCCCTGCCCCTCCACCTAGATGCTGGCCTTTTGTCTATATTAATTTGTAGGTATTTATCTTCCTGTTTCTCCTCCCAGCAGTGGGCATGCAGTTCCTGGTTCCTCAGCAGCCTGGATAAAGCTAAACTCTTATGAGTCGGGTTTAGGTTTTATGCTTGGGTTCTTCCTCAGGCATGTGATTTGTCACTGGGCAAAAGGCACATCTGACTACAGCATTCTGCAGCACTTCCAAAGCCAGTAACAGACCCGTGCAATAAATGAATCCTCACAAACTTGATCTTGCAAACTTTGATTTCCATTCTCACTGCTTTGAGTCATGCTGTTCTCTGAAGCTGTGTTGGGTTTGTTTTAATACCAACTGCAGAACTAGGATGTATGCATGCATGCATTTATTCTGTGTATAGTCATTGATCTTCTACTGTGTGCCAGACATTATTCTAGTCGCTGGGGACTTAGCAGTGGACACAACAGATGAAAGTCTTTGCCTCATTAAGGCTCTATTTCTAGCGTACCTATTTCATTCACTGTTGGTTTAGAGAGGCAATCTCAGATTTCAGTTGGGTTTCTCTTTATAGGGAGATTTTCCTGTGTACATCAGGTGGCAGCCTGGTGAATCTAATCTCATCTCCCATCTCTTCTCATGAACTATATAACTTCTGCCACAAACAGCAACAGTTCCTCAATATACTTGTTCTGCAGAGTTCCTTATGCTGCCTTTGCTTGACATGCTTTTCTGTACTTGAAAAAATTCTTGTTACTCTTCAGAGTTCACCTCAGATATCACTTCCTTGGTGAAGCCTTGCATGATTCCTGCAGGTCGGAACGTAACTTCTAAGCTCCCACAGCACTTTGTATATAGAACTTAAACCATACCATCTTGTGATTGTTTATTAGTATGCTCATCACTTTTTTTAGATTCAAAACTTGAGAGATGGAATTGTATCTTACTCCATTCTCTTTCCTAATTCCTGTCACTAAAAATACGCAATACACATTTTTTTTTTTTTTTTTTTTTCCGGTACGTGGGCCTCGCACTGCTGTGGCCTCTCCCGTTGTGGAGCACAGGCTCCGGATGCGCAGGTTCAGCGGCCATGGCTCACGGGCCTTGCTGCTCCGCGGCATGTGGGATCTTCCCGGACCAGGGGCACGAACCCGTATCCCCTGCATCGGCAGGTGGACTCTCAACCACTGCGCCACCAGGGAAGCCCTCAATACACATTTTTAAGTGAAAGAAAAAAAATTTTTTTTAAACATCTTTACTGGAATATAATTGCTTTACAATGGTGTGTTAGTTTCTGCTTTATAACAAAGTGAACCAGCTATTCATATATATGTATATCCCCATATCTCCTCCCTCTTGTGTCTCCCTCGCACCCTCCCTATTCCACCCCTCTAGGTGGTCACAAAAAGCGCCGAGCTGATATCCCTGTGCTATGTGGCTGCTTCCCACTAGCTATCTGTTTCACATTTGGTAGTGTATATATGTCCATGCCACTCTCTCACTTTGTCTCAGCTTACCCTTCCCCCTCCCCGTATCCTCAAGTCCATTCTCTATGTCTGTGTCCTTATTCCTGTCCTGCCCCTAGGTTCTTCAGAACCATTTTTTTTTTAGATTCCATATATGTGTTAGCATACAGTATTAATTTTTCTCTTTCTGACTTACTTCACTCTGTATGACAGACTCTTAGGTCCATCCATCTCACTACAAATAACTCAATTTCGTTTCCTTTTATGGATGATAATATTCCATTGTATATATGTGCCACACCTTTATCCATTCATCTGTCGATGGACACTTAGGTTGCTTCCATGTCCTGGCTATTGTAAATAGAGCTGCGATGAACATTGTGGTACATGACTCTCTTTGAATTATGGTTTTCTCAGGTTATATACCCAGTAGTGGGATTGCTGGGTCATATGGTAGTTCTATTTTTAGCTTTTTAAGGAACCTCCATACTGTTCTCCATAATGGCTGTATCAATTTACATTCCCACCAGCAGTGCCAGAGTGTTCACCTTCCTCTACAACCTCTCCAGCATTTATTGTTTGTAGATTTTTTGATGATGGCCATTCTGACTGGTGTGAGGTGATACTTCATTGTAGTTTTGATTTGCATTCCTCTAATGATTAGTGATGTTGAGCATCCTTTCATGTGTTTGTGGGCAATCTGTATATCTTCTTTGGAGAAATGTCTATTTAGGTCTTCTGCCCATTTTTGGATTGGGTTGTTTTTTTGATATTGAGCTGCATGAGCTGCTTGTACATTTTGGAGATTAATCCTTTGTCAGTTGCTTCATTTGCAAATATTTCCTCCCATTCTGAGGGTTGTCTTTTTGTCTTGTTTATGTTCTTCTTTGCTGCGCAAAAGCTTTTAAGTTTCATTAGGTCCCATTTGTTTATTTTTGGTTTTATTTCCATTTCTCTAGGAGGTGGGTCAAAAAGGATCTTGCTGTGATTTATGTCACAGAGTGTTCTGCCTATGTTTTCCTCTAAGAGTTTGATAGTGTCTGGCCTTACATGTAGGTCTTTAATCCATTTTGAGTTTATTTTTGTGTATGGTGTTAGGCAGTGTTCTAATTTCATTCTTTTACGTGTAGCTGTCCATTTTTCTCAGCACCACTTATTGAAGAGGCTGCCTTTTCCCCATTATATATTCTTGCCTCCTTTATCAAAAATAAGGTGACCATATGTGTGTGGGTTTATCTCTGGGCTTTCTATCCCATTCCATTGATCTATATTTCTGTTTTTGTGCCAGTACCATACTGTCTTGATTGCTGTAGCTTTGTAGTACAATCTGAAGAAAAATTTAATATAAATGTGATTTAGTATAATTTACATATGACTATAGTGAAATATAAATATAAACATCATGTGTACATAATACATGTATCTTAAAGGAAATCTTAAGTATTTACAAATCTATCTTATAGGTATAGAAAAATGCACCATCCTAAATCCAGAATCCTCTCATTCTCTTTTAGAGTGACTTTCCCCCGCAAGGGTAATCACTAGTCTGACTTCTAACAGCATGCATTTTGAACCCTGACTTTAAACTATGAGAATATATCTTTATTTAAAAAGAAAGATGTAAAATAATTGACATTTTTGTATCTCAGATTTTTTCATTTAAGAGTTTGGACTTGAGATTTAAGTTCCCTTACTGTCCTAAAATTTTATGAATCTAATATTTAAAACCTAACGGTTCTCCTACTTTACTACTGGATTGGCCAAAAAGTCATTCAGGTTTTTCCCATAACACGGAAAAACCCGGACAAACTTTTTGGCCAACTCAATACTTATACAACAGCGCCCTCTGACGATATAACATTTACTAAGATTTAGATATTTAATAATTTCAGTGACACTTTATCTCTAATTTGAGAGCTTAAACTGTGGCCAGGTAATTCTAGTGGTACAGAGCTTCCTGAAGCCACAGGAAGTTATTGATCGTGTGGTGCGCTCACAGAGCTGTTTAGCCAACAGATGATGCCAGAATCTTCCTCTGCTGAGACACCTGACTATTGTTTGACAAAACATGTTATTTCTTGATTTACTGGAATGTTTTAGGTGTTCTTAAGGGCAGGATATCTTCACCTTTGTTTTAGTAGTAGAGTGTGGCCAGCATTGCCCTCTGAGGAAGGCGCCATTAAGACCCTCATAAGCCTCAGGGCCCGACTGTACTCTCCTTGGTATGCATCCTGGACTTTATGGTATGAACGTTAAAAAGGAGATGGCCTTTGGCCAGATCGCCCCAGGGACCTGCTCAGTTAATGGGAGTCCCTGGTTGTTCCCTAAAGCTAGGAAATGCAATCCTGGAGGGGAACTTGGTGCCTTTGTGGAACAAGCGATAGATTCGCTGATGCAGATAATGCAGATAAGGTGGTGACTAAGCCGAGAGACGGTAAACCTGCTTAGTTCCACAGAACAAAGGTTATGCAAAGTTTCTACTTTACAATGACTATGCAAAGTCCCTGCTTTAGGGGTATATATATGGCTATGCTTCGTTATTAAATTTGCCTTGCAACCATCAGTTGCTTGTGCCCTTCTGATCCCATACCTTGGTGCGTTCAGTTCCCTACCACCTCTCGTCGATTGTTGCTGCACTTTGAGGACCCGCCGCGGCTGGCGGCAGTAGAGCAGAGAATATTTTGATGTCATAGAATTTTGGTGTAATTTTGGTGTAATTTAGTGTAATTTGGTAATTTTAATGTGATTCTCCTTTTGGGGTCCAAAGTCTTTGGTCAGGGGAAAGGAGGCTTCCTGAACACTGTAGAATTGTGTTGAATCCATTTTCCTACCAAGTATATACTATTAAAAATAGTATATACTATTTTTAGATGCTGTTGTGATATTTATTTATACCACTATTGAATTTATAATAGCTTCTCTTATATTTTCTCAAGCACTGGCTTGATATAACATGATATAAAGTGTCTATGAAGGGCTTCCCTGGTGGTGCAGTAGTTGAGAGTCCGCCTGCCAATGCAGGGGACACAGGTTCGTGCCCCGGTCTGGGAAGATCCCACATGCCGCGGAGCGGCTGGGCCCATAAAGTGTGTGAGAATTTTTAACATTAACAAGAGGACCTTTTACACAGAAATGTGGGGAACCACATTAGGAAGATTTGGACTGCATTCATTTAATAATTATTTATAAAGTATCTGTCTTGTACAGGGGCACAGTGGTAGCTATTGTGTTCTTGCCTTTCTAACAATTCATTTGTAGGTGTAGGAAGCTGGATAGCCAAACTTTTTCCACGGTGGACTCTGTCGTATCCTTTTATTCCCTTCCCAGTTTGTTTTATTTTTAAGTAAATAATTTATATCTAAGAGTTTCTTTTTTGAGACTAGGAGCAGGTTACAAATAATATACAGAAGGAAGGAATACAATTTTCTCTCTTATTAATATGGACAGAAAGATGTGTGAAGGTATGCAGCATCTTATTACATAGAAGGATGATTTCATTTGAAGGTTATCCCTGAGGAAACTTCCACCTTCCTTGTTAAAATGGAAACTAGACCTGCTAAGGATGGCAATGAAGGGAGCACCCCTGTGGGAAGGGAATGACATTCCTGTTTCTTGGACTCACCTTCCTCTTGGAGGGACTTGTGATTCTTTTCCTTATCACCACCACCACTCTGTCATCAAGGGTTACTGTTTCCCTTTTAATTCTTTTAAGTCAGATTTACCCTCCAGTCTTTCTTGGTATCTTTGTAGGACAGATGAACAAAGGTAGAACATTCAAAAGATTCTTGAAAGGTTCTGACATAATAAAGTAGAAATAAACCTAGTCACCCATGATCTGACTCATAAGATATGGCTTGCTCTCCCGTCTTGACCCAGTTCTGTGGCTACTCCTAGGTGAGGGACAACTTAGTAGGACCCCACTCATAGGACTTTTCTCCAACTGTAGACCTAGATCCTGCCTAAACCCCATCTTCTTTTCAGGTTTTGGTTCCTTCTTTGAAAAATTGTGTCCTTTTAACATGAAGGTGTCTACCCCTTCAGGGGAGATCAAGCTTGCCCAGAAACAATGTCAGTCTCCATTTAGGAACTCTAATAGAATGTAATGCCGTAATTCCATAACTAATACAGGGTACACACATCAAATGGAAGAAGGGACGTCTTAGTTCATTTTAACGTCTCTGGATTAGAATTGGAGACCAGAGAGCCCTCTTTCAAGATGCTTTAATGTATTGGAGGTGTGAGTCTATTTTTTTGTCTTGTATATCTCTGAGTATACTTTTCATTTGTTTAGTAAAATTTCAGTTAACTATTATCATATATCTGGGTATGTAAATGAAACCAACTGTATACTGAGTTTCTTAAAACTAAAAGCTACTAAGAGTCAACGTGATTGTTTTTTTAATCAGCAGCCTGATTAACTGAGTTAAAAACAATATAGTAACAATTCTTGAGTCAGGTCAGTGAAAAGACTATTCTTCAGTATAGCATTCAGTTATATTCTTCAGTATAACTGTTAGTATGTGTTTGGGGATAGGTACTTCATTTTGCAAATGAAGATACTCTAGTGTTCCCTGCTGAAGGTTGAAGTTTGTAGCCAGCCCCATCTGCCATAGTGTGTTACAGTGAAAAAAAGCAGGCTGGATTTTGTCAGAGGTAGGATTGGGTAGTGGATTAAAGCACATGAAAAACAATTGTATTTGACTTTTATTTATTAGTTATATTACCTTGGACAAGTTATCTGACCTCTCTGAGTTTCAGTGTCCTTATTATAAGACTGGTATAATGAACATGCCCCCAGAGGGTAATGGGGAGGATGGTGAGGTGATTTGTGTAAAGCACCAGCACAGTACCAGACACCGAGCAGGTGCTCTGTGTTAACCCTCACTCCAAGTAGCCACCAAAACTGTTTCTAATAGATGTGATGTTCTTACAGGCTTTTCTGGGTATAAATTTTATTTTTGAGCAGTTTTAAAGTCCAAATAGTTATTTTTGCCACAATAAACTATTTAAGGGATGTTGTTCTCTTTATTCCTTCTTGCCTACCCATTCTTATGGATCTCTTTATCCTCTACAAGGTGAAGAAGGGAAGCATCTCTTGAAATTTCTAGGACCACATTTTAGAAAGGACTGCTGTGTGTGACTAGAGGTGTTTTTACTTTTTGAGGTCATGCCTGTGTTTAGTTATCTCAATACACCAAATTGAAAAAACAATTAAAAATTCCAGATTTGCCTCTGACTTGTAACCTTGACCAAGGCACTTGACCACTTTGAGTCTGGTTTCTTCAGTTGAACAACGCAGATCAAATGGCATCTACCTCCCTGTCTCCTTTTATGTTGTGATTTATAAAATCTCTGTTCAGGAGCACAGGGCTGTAAGTGGCATGCAGGCCCCAGTTCTCAACAGCAGAGGGCACACTGCACCTAGTCTGCTGGGTGGTTAGGTATTGGAAAATATCTACAGTTGTGTAGCCCGAAGTTGATATCGTTGGTAATTAGGAAGAGTCAAGAATATTCTGCAAATTAATGTTTTGTAAATGATATTTCATTACCTCTTTCTAGCTGTTTAATATTTAGGTGAAGCCCTCAAGAGATAGGAGATTTTGACATTCTAAGGGTATGTCCTATAATTCTGTGAAGAGCTTCATCACTCTGCCTTTACCCCATCTAAGTACTCCATGCTTAGGATTGGTGTGCAGATGGGATGGAGTGGAGAGCTAACATTCGCTGAGCATGTATTATATATCAGGGACTATACCTAATACTTTGGATATGTTTTCTCTAATCTTCACAGCAATCCTTTGAGTTATGTGTTATTATCCTTATTTTATATAGGACAACCGTGGGACTCACAGAGGTTAAGTGACTTGCCTGAGGCCCCACAGTAGCAATTCAAGTTCAGATCTATTGACTTCTAACCTGCTTTCTTTTTGTCATACCGGAGTTCCACCCCCTTTTCCCCAAGCTAAACAATTAGGGATTGCTAGGAGGAGGAGTGCCCTGAGAGTAGCCACAGAAGGAAGTTTGGCTTTCTCTGTCTAAAGTTCTTGTGGCTCTTGTAATTCTAGATACAAGCTTTTCCTCTGGCAAGAATTTTTTTACCATATACATTTAACATGATATATACAAACACATACCCATATTTTCAAATTTGAAACCTTTAGACTGTATTATTGAAATAGGTTTCTTTGTGGGCTGCTTTTAAAGGGAACGGCAATATCTCAGTTTACAAGGCTAGGCTCTAAAGTCAGTGGGTAAGTTGAAAATCACTATGGCAGAATTATCTTTGAGAATACCAGGGGAAGGCATCTTGTTAGAGAGCTGTGTACTTCCTTCCTTTAAGTCCAACACAGCTAGTCCTTCCTCCTTTGTTGAAACAGATGATGGTTTTTCCTGTTGAGCTTCAAATGATGCAGTTGGCTTGTATTTAGGGGCCATTTTCGGTGGTAATTCACATCTTTAAACATCAGAGTTTCATTCAGCATAGTGAGATGCTTACATATTAGAAGTATTCTGAAACCTAGATCAAGAGAAGGAATAGCAGATCCTTGTCTTATTTGGGCGCTTATGCTAACTCATTGGTTCTCAAAATGTTAGCTGTACATGAGAATTATTTGGAGGGCTTGTTGAAACACAAGTTACTGAGTTCTGCTCCCCACAGTTTCTAATTCAGTAGGCCTGGGATTCAGCCAGAGAATTTGCATTTTTAACAAGTTCCAGATGAAGCTGATACTGATATCTAGGGGACCTCACGTGGAGAAACACTACTAATTTGAATGGAAGCAAGTGGAGTCACTTGTCTATCTTCCCTTCACTGTTTGCCTGTTTCTCTTGCTCTTTTTTACTTTTAGGCTTAGTGGGTATAATTGAATTAGTTTAAGTTAAATCAAGGAGCTGTGGCTCAGCTAACTCTTTATCCTGTTGCTTAGTTTACTACTTGGCCTAGAACAAGTACTTGACCCATTCAATAGATGCTTGTTGAAAAAGTGATTGAGTGAGTTAACATATGTCATGGGAGGGGTTTTTTGGCACATGGACATCATTATTGTATACCTGTTCCATACAGACTGCTTATTTTACTGAAAGGTAGATAGTCTTTATATTAGAATACCATGTATTTTAGGACTATATATGGTGATGATCGTGGACATCGGGAAGTGTGCATTAGGTGCAGTTTTGAGAAACTTGCATTTTGGGACCTCTGGTATGAATGTGAAGAGGGTGTGTGTGTGTGTGTGTGTGTGTGTGTGTGTGTGTGTGTGTGTGTGTGTGTGTGTGTGTGTGTGTGTGTGTGTGTGTGTAGATGGAGTGGGTGCTGGAAGTTCCATCTGTTTTACAACGGCCAAGGGAAATCTTACAAGATCTGGATTAGGTCAGAACCAGCTCCGGAAGGCTGGAGCAGCACTGGATCAGCCTATGTGTGCCCCAGACCACCCTGCATTCTCACTCCTGTCCCTCCAAAGCACTGAAGAATTCAAACACTATGACCCTAAAGGCTCAGTGGGCTCTGTACTGTTGGGTAACTCTTTAAATTTAGATAGTTGTATATGAATTTTACCATATTATAGGGTTTAATAATTGTATTTATTAAATGGTGAGTTTATTAAGAGGAGGGTGAAAAAACTCAAAAAATATATTTAAAGTTCAATGTAAGCTTAAAATTGTGTCTTTTTTGTGTGTGTGGTACGCGGGTCTCTCACTGTTGTGGCTTGTCCTGTTGCGGAGCACAGGCTCCGGATGCGCAGGCTCAATGGCCATGGCTCATGGGCCTAGCCGCTCCACGGCACGTGGGATCTTCCCAGACCGGGGCACGAACCCGCATCCCCTGCATCGGCAGGCATACTCTCAACCACTGCGCTACCAGGGAAGCCCAAAATTGTGTCATTTTGACATGTTTTATATTGTATCTCACAAAGTCTCAGTATCCAGTGTGTTTTTTTCTCTCTCAGTATAGATTATATTTTTTCCTTTAAATTCATTTTACTTTTTTATGCTGAAGTATTTTCAAGTAAATTATAGACTGCATGACGTTTTTCTCTCTAAATCCTTCAATGTACAGCTATAGAAAAAGAAAAACATTATTTTATGTAGCCAAAACAATATGATCACTCCTAACAAAATTAACAAGTCCTTAGTCTCACCTAATACCTAGTCCATATTTAAATTAACCCAGTTGTCCCTAAATTGTCATTTATATCTTGTTTGTTCAAACCAAGATACAATGTGGAATCATGCATTGCATCTGATTATTATGTTCCTTAAATTTTATTTAATCTAAAACAGTCCTTTTATCAGGATATTGCCTTGCCTTTTTCTTGTAAAATGTCTTACCTTTGGATTTGTCTGATTGCCTCTTCAGAGTATCTTCAGCTTGTTTTTCTACCCTTTGTATTTCCCAGAAACTGGAAATTAGATGTAAAGACTGGACTAAGCTAGAAGTCAAACATTTTTGGCAAGAATTCATCATAGGTGAAATGTGCTTTGTGTTATGCCATGTGAGGAGATACATAATTCCTGCTCACACCACTGTTAGTGATGCTAACTTTGATTACTAGGTTAAGGTGATGACAGCCTGATCTTGTGACAGTATTCTCTATGGTATTACTTTGATAGTAATATGAATGTTCATTTTCCTGTCATCCATTCTCCTAATGCTTTTAACACTATTTGGTAATTCTTTCCTGAATCAGTAACTTCACTAGGGTTTGCCAAATATCATTTTTCTAATTCTGTCATTCCTTCTGCATTAGCTGACATTTGGTAAAACAGAGCCCTTTTTTCATCAACTGGGACTATTTGGTACCCTGAAATATAATTCTATTGGAAAGGCAGGTTAAATGTTGAGTTCTTTACTTTTTTATTTACAACTTCTAAGTGAGGAGTTGGTTTAATAAATAACTTAAATGGTGGCAAATGAATATTTTTCTTGCGTTTTCTTTTTTGATATCCTTATGGAGTAATGGATTTTCATGAATTGAATGTTTCAATCAACTACAATCGTTATTCTTATGTTCAATTTGTTTTATGTTCAATTTATTAAAACTTTAGCCAATGATAGTCCTTTGTAGTTGGCTCCTATATTTGTCAGATATAACTCCATTAATTGTTTTTTTGTTTTTTTTTTAAGCTGCTCTGTGGCATGTGGGATCTTCCTGGTCTGGGGCACGAACCCGTGTCCCCTGCATCGGCAGGCAGACTCTCAACCACTGCACCACCAGGGAAGCCCAACTCCATTAATTTTTGAGTGCTTCCTTGCACAGGAAGATGCATTGGTTTATCTTGTAGCTTCCTTGTCCCAAATGTCAGGCAGCCATTTCACTAACAAGCCCTATTCCTTTTAGTGGGGAATAGTATTAGATACCAAAATCCTGGCCCTTGGAATGTTAATTGTTATTGGGGTGACAATGTTTATAGACCTTTTCAGTAGTCTGTTTAGTCCTTGAATTTTGATATTAAAAATTTCAATAATGAAAATTCAGGTAGTAAGGAATGTCTGTATTTTAAAAATAAATAGGTTCCAATTAATAGGTTCTACTGTTTCATTCAATTTTAACATTATTGTGTTTTTAAGTAGCTACTTGATTTTATAATTGTATCTTTTGTCCTACACTGAAAATCTTGACCACCAATAACATTGCTTTATCTTAAAATATAAAGAAAATAATTTCAAAATAACAATATCAATATTATTACTACTAATGAAACCAAATGAAGTTTAAATTTTTTTGTCATTTTTATAGCATAGATTGATTCTAATGGAAGAATAAATATAAATACTTGTTTGATATTTAATTACTTTCCTTTGAAATATGTCTTGTCTGTTTCTTTTCTGTCATAGGTTGATCATTTTGGATTTCATACTGATAAAACTTTTAAACAACGGTACCTAATAGCTGATAAACACTGGAAGGAAGATGGTGGATCTATACTTTTCTACACTGGTAATGAAGGGGACATTATCTGGTTTTGCAATAATACGGTATGTGCAGATTTGTGAAACTCTGGGCTCAATTTCCTTTTTATTATGATCAACTGGAAAAAATCTTTTGCAGTATATATGACTGAGTATTTCTGTATTGTGAAGTTCTTTAAAAAATAACAAAAAGATAAACTCACGAATAATAGAAAAACAGCAAAAGTACATGAATAGGCAGTTCACAAAAGAATAAATACAGATATCCAATAAGCCTGTTCAGCTTTAAAGAATTACACATGAAAAGAATGAAATACTATTTTTGGACAATTGAATTTTAAAAGATTTTTTAAAATCCCAGCTTATATTTAACGATTGAACAAGGATATGAGGGAAATGGGAGGAGGAATATTATGGCATATAGTTTATTATTATTATTATGGTCTCTAGAATGTGAACACAAGGGCAGGAATTTTTGTTTGTTCAGTGTTGTATGCTCAGATCCAGGACTGTGCTAGGCATATAGTAGGTACTCAATAAATATTTGGTAAATGAATGAATTAATAAAATCTAAACAAAGCCAGTGCAAATAAGAAAAAAAAAATACAAGTTTCATTGTCAAATAGGAATGGACAAAGGTAAAACTGTAGCTATATTTTAGCTTTCCTGTTCTACCATTTTTCTATATTTGTGAGGGTAAAAAAGTGTAGCTGTTATGTTGCTTCCCTAACTATATATTCTATCATCTTTTATAATAATGCTTGAATATGTTAACAAAACTTAATTTAGGAGGACACATGAAAGGAAGAAATTTTCCTTTTTAATGTTCCAGAGCTAAGACTAGAAAATGGCAACTTTCTACCGAAAAACTAGTCTGTGAATCACCTTAAAGTGGGGACTGAATCATATTTTCTCCACTGCCAATGTCTGGCATGGTGCCTGGTATTCAGGAAGTCTTAGTAAATGTTGAACTGAACTGCACTGAAAGCAAAGATATGAACCCAATTATACTGTGTTATCACATTCCACATTTCTGATTATTTCCTTAGGAATGCTAGTAGTCTAAATATGTTAGTTGAAAATAAAATAATTCCCTAAGAGCTGAGATCCTAGATATCTGTCTCTCTTAGATGAGTGACAGATGAAATCAGGACTTATTTTCCTGTTCTTTATCATAGGTAGGCAACTGTTCCTGCCTCCACAGAACCCACTGTTCTGATAGGCACTGCAGCATAATTTAATAAGACTTGCTGGGAATCTCTGACCTCTGAAGTGGTAGAAAGGAAGAGCTACTCAGGGTAGGAAGAGTTCCAGGTACCTGATAGAGGCAGATCCTAGAAGGACAGATCTTGGCCCTTTCCCAGCCCTAGACACACCTTACTTTACATACTAAAATGTTTGGGTTGCATATTTACATATTCTGGACATTTATTTATTGAGAGGCAGTATAGTATAGTGGTCAAGAGTGAAGATGTCAGCCAGTGATAAGATTTGAATTCTGGTTTTGCCACTATGCTTTGTGACTTTGAGTAAGTTTCTTATTCTGTGCCTTAGTTTTTATATATTAAATGGTTATAATAATGTCTAGTTAATTGAGTTGTTATGAGGGCAAATAAGAATTAGGAACTTAGAACAATGATCGCACATAATGTTATTTAATATTAATATGTTACATGGACCTCTTTTGAAAAATAAAAACACCCTGAAATAGGTGCAGGTAAATAATCACTTAATACAGTTGCTTCCTCTCAAACCCTGAGGTCAACTCCTCTGGCTGTTTTGATGGACAATCCTTACCCTTAAGAAGCTCATAGTCTGGTAGGGTCAGACACACATGTAAGCAAATATTGCAGCAAAGTAATAGAGATCTATACCTAGCACAGTGGTGTTGAGAGGAGGGTGTGATCAGTAAGCCATAGTGGGGGGCAGGCAGAGGAGGGCATCTTGAGCTGGTGTTACAGAATCTGCAGATACATGGCAGGGAATGAGCAAGGTGTTAAGAGAGAAAATGGGGGTTATTGAAACCATCACAGATATCAGGTTAAATTATCCATCCTCACATGCACGCAGCTCTTTTAATTGTTCATTTATTGGTCAAGACAAACAAAAAAATCTTAGAGGTTCTTAGTCTTTGTTAGGGAGCAACAGCTCATTCAAAAGCAATAATGTGCACTGGGAATGACAAGTAGTTTTAACCTGTGCTAAATCTAGTCGATTGAAGTTGGGCACCTAGAATGCTTTGTTAAGAAGAATTCTGAGGGCACAATTTGAGGTAAGTGAAAAAATGCAATGGTTGATTAATGACCAGCATTATGTGTGGAAATAAGGAGGTCTTACTGCACTTGATGATTGTGTTCTGGAGCCAGATGGCCTCTGAATCTTAGCTCTGCCACTTTCTAGCCGTGTGACTCTCACAGGTTATTTAAACTCTTGTGCCTCAGTGTCCTTGTCTATAAAATGGGTATAATCAAAATGCCTATCTCTTAGATTGTTGTGATAATTAAGTGAATACATATAGTGTTTAGAAGGGTATCTGACAAGTTGTAAGCACTCAATTAATATTAGCTATTGTTAGCTACTACTTACCTTCATGTAAATAAGATTAACATAAAACCCAAAGGAGTCCAATATGTTTATTTGTACTGTTCTCTCTCACGTTATAAATAAAAGTTATCTGTGAGTAGACAGATAACTTATTTATCCGCAGCTCTTTCCTAGATTCTTTGGCACACAGTGCAATTTGAAGGCTATTTTAGACATAATGTTGATTCTGAGGCTAGAATGTCAGAATAAGGAGAGTTGGAATGACTGGTAGTTGAGCAACTTGGGCTTATTTTTAATTGTTTCAGTCTAATACAGTGTGAGATTGTTGTGCAACAATTAAACAGGAATTATATTGTTTACCTGTGGAACAAATATGAATTGTGCAGCTTCTCAGAGAACTCTTTTTGGCCCATTTCATGAGTTGCAAAAAGATTCAGACATTTTTTCACGACTTGATTTTATCCTGTGAATTTGTAAATTCCTCCTAGGGGTTCATGTGGGACATGGCTGAGGAACTGAAAGCTATGTTGGTGTTTGCTGAACATCGATATTATGGAGAGTCCCTACCCTTTGGTGCCAACTCCTTCAAGGTAAGTGTATTTTCTACTTTTAAATTTAAAACATTTTCTAATTACATGTCCCACTATAAGAAAGAAATGATAGCTTTAAGTTGAACTGCCTAAAATTTCAGTAATTTGTATTTAATCTTTACTTTTTATGTATAATGATCAGTCTTTAACTCAGTGTGTTGAGGCTAGCCTTCACCAGGCAAATCTTAATCTATGGCTGCAGAGATTGGAGGGAACTTTTCAGTGTTTAAAAAATGTCAGTAAATAATCCGCTTTATAAATTATACACTTAAATTATTGGGTCTACCACTGGAAAAAAATGTAATGAGTGTGCAAATGTTTGCTTAGTAAGGTGTTTTTCAATAAAATAAGGACAAATCATCGCTATGATTCAGTGAGGCCAACTGGCCACTTGGATTCCCTTCTGGCCTTTCTGTTCTCAAAAGGAGCTTTGGCCTCAGCCACAAATCTACACTTAATAAGCCAGGACACCTTTTCCTCAACTGAGTCACTCATGTACTATCCTTGTGATTCTGGCTATATGCATTTGCCATCTGTATTATTATTCACTGACTATTTTTCTTTAAATAACTCACCTTTTTTTTTTTTGATGTAGACCATTTTTTTTTTTTTTTTTTTTTTTTGATGTAGACCATTTTTAAAGTCTTTATTGAACTTGTTATAATATTGCTTCTGTTTATGTTTTGGTTTTTTGGCCCTGAGGCATGTAGGATCTTGGCTCCCCATCAGGGATCAAACCTGCACCCCCTGCATTGGAAGGTGAAGTCTTAACCACTGGACTGCCAGGAAAGTCCCACAACTCACTTTTCAAACTTAGTGTTATCTTAGTAAGGCTTTATGTACTATTCTTCTCTAAATTACATTGAAATAAAACAAGTATTACATTAAAAATATTTGCTCACTACCTAAGATTGTCACGCATACCACCGTTATACACATACCATGCTTTTGGAGAAATCTGAGTTAGAAATGATTGGGGTTAATCATTTTCTAGGCTTCCTGTTTTGAAAGGACTTTTTATTTTTATTTTCAGATGTTTTATTATCTCATGTTACAAATAAATAAATCAATAGTCCTTGTTTTATAAATGAAAAGCAGAGCAATTTGCTGATATTTGTTAGGCTGCATGGGAAGCTATATCCTTTAGCTTATTATTTTGCATAATTATCTGATTAGGGGAGTTGACAGGTCCTGAAACCATTGGGAGGTAGTCAGCTTGTTGCAGATAGAAACATAACCTCCTCTCCTAGGTCCCTGTGGTTCATACGTTGCTAGCAAAATGGCGGTAAGGGCTGTCTTTGATATGCTTTGTTCCCTTCATGTGCTCACAGAATTTGTCAGTAGTGTAGGGGAATATTACAGATATATTGTGAGAATTGGGAAAAAACTGCACTCAGCTATACATAGTGCCATGAAAACTGGAAGTAAAGAATAGTCACAGACAATGAGAGAAGGTAAGAAGCCAGAAAGCATACATCTTGGATAAGGGGGAAGGTTAAAGGAGTAGGAAAGAGGAAAGATGGAACTCTGGTTCCAAAATATACCAGATGATGGGAGTAGTCAGAGTGGTGAGACTAAAGTATGAAGGTCAGATAGGATAGTCTGATATGGGTATGTAGGTGTGTTAGTTATCTATTGCTACATAACAGTTTACCTCAAACCTTAGTGGCTTAAAACATTTATTATCTTACAGTTCCTGTGGGTAAGGAGTTAGGAGTGGCTCAGCTAGATGGTTCTGTTTCAGGGGATCTCATGAGCTTAAGATGTCAGTTAGTGCTTCAGTCATCTGAAGACTTGACTGAGGCTGGAGGACCCTCTCTGCTCACATGGAAGATCCACATGAGTGACAAACTGATGCTGGGTATTAGTAAGAGGCTTCAGTGTGTCCCCTCTTGGGTTTTTCCAAAGGCCTCCTTGAGTGACCTTTTGACATGGCAGCTACCTTCCCTCAAAGTTGACAATCCAAGAGAACAAGGTAGAAACTGCAGTGCTTTTTATGACTGACACTGGAAGTCACATATCACTTCTGCCACATTCTATTCGTGTTAGAGCCAAGTCACTAAGTCCAGCCCAAGTTCAAAAGGAGAAGAATTAGTTTTCACCTTTTCAAAGGAGATACTTCATTAGCCTTCTCAGCTAAGCAGGACTCTGAGTTCCACCTCCCTATACTGCAATGAGGAAATTCTCCCTAGGTAGAGAACTAGATGATCGTGGAACTTACTTGACGAGTATCCTTCTCTCAGGGCTCAAAGTCTTGTGTTGCTTGTTTTCCAATGTCTGAAAATAGTTGTTCCATAGGTTCCTGTTTTTCTTTTTTTTTTTAACTCCAGTTTTATACTTGTACATCAGGCAGGCTGATTTGTTCCAGTTGTTGGTATATCAGACATAATAATAATCTTTCTGATGAGGAAGGATGAGTTTTATTTTTACTGATGATTCTTACTTCAGTTTTCCACAGGGTTTAGTTTACCTTTGCCTATATGGTAGTCATTATAAATGTTTCAAGATTTGAAATAAAAGAATAGAGTAGTTGTCTGTTAAGATTAGTATTGTGTTCTATCACATTTGTTGTTAAATGTTACTTACAGTTTGTCTCTGCTGTTTCTACTACCTCAACAAGGTCTTTGGTAAATAACTTTTAATAGAAATTACATTTGAATGCAAAATACATTATCTTCTTTCCACAAACTTAAAGTCACTTTTTCACGAGTTTAAATCAGCATTGCTATTGCTTTGACTGGGCGTTTTAACTCAGTTGCCTAGAAATTCTATTTGGAGAAAAGCTTATCTGGCTTTTTTCTGGATCTATGCTATGCCTAAGCTGCTATTATGTGCACATTTATACCCATGTTCTTTGTTATTTTTCTTTAGGATTCCAGACACTTGAATTTTCTGACAACAGAACAAGCTCTGGCTGATTTTGCAAAGTTAATCAAATACTTGAAAAGAACAATCCCAGGAGCTAGAAATCAACCTGTCATTGCCCTTGGGGGCTCTTACGGTGGCATGCTTGCAGCCTGGTTCAGGATGAAGTATCCTCATTTGGTGGTCGGGTAAATGCACTTACTTTGGATGTGAGCACTATCTTAATAATTGTCAAGGCAAACGTAGGGATTTGTTTTGGGTAAAACATGTTCTATTCTGTTGTATTGAGATTTTTAATTTCTGTTTCATTAACAGCTGTTATTTTTCTCACCATTTTTGTTCAATATAAGTTTCAATTTTAAAACTTGATTCGATGAGTTACATTTTTTTCTTTTCTCCTTCCTTGGACTTCTTACCATTTAGAGCTCTTGCATCCTCTGCCCCCATCTGGCAGTTTGAGAATATGGTACCTTGTGGTGTATTTATGAAGATTGTTACTACAGATTTTAGGAAAAGTGGCCCAAATTGTTCAGAGAGTATCCGCAGGTCCTGGGATGCCATTAGTCGACTCACAGAAAAGGGTAAGCTTTAATTAAGAGAATGTAATCTTGGGATTTTTTCCCTTTTAAGTGTAAAATTTAACACTTCCCACTTTCTAAGTAAACTTTTTATATATTTAATTATAACATATGTATTTAAGTATAACATATAGAAAAGTACTCAAATCAAAATACACAGCTTGGTGAATGTTTGCAAAGTGAATATATAGTGTAACAGCATGCAAATCAAGAAATCCCCTCAGAAATCCCCTCAAGCCCTTTTCAGATACTACCTCTGCATTTATCAGGCTAATCACTGTCCTGCATTCTAGAACCATAGATTAATTTTGCTTGCTCTTGAATTTTTTAGTAATCAGAATTGCATAGTATGTATTTTTTTGTCTCTGCTGTCTTTTGCTCGGCACTGTCAGATAAATCCATTTGTATTAGTTGTAGTTTATACATTCTCATTGCTCTATATGTTCCATTTGTTTATTTACAAAAGGGAATGATTCAGAATACTAATTCTTGTAAGCTTTATGAAGATAGGCAACTTATCTATCACGAGATTAACCAGTTCTAAAAATATTTTGTTCAATGTTGAAAAGCATTCTTGGATAAACTGTATAGAAGACTGAGTTTTCTAAAATACCAGGTGAAGAATGAATGATCTGTAAAGCTCTTCTGTTGAGCAGTGCTTATTAGATTCCAACAATTTGATTCTATTCTCAGGTACTGGCTTGCACTGGCTTTCTGAAGCCCTTCACTTATGCACTCCATTAACAGAATCTCAGGATGTTCAGCGTTTGAAAGACTGGATCTCTGAAACCTGGGTGAATCTGGCAATGGTGGACTACCCTTATGAGTCCAACTTTTTACAGCCTTTGCCTGCTTGGCCTATCAAGGTAACAGGAAAATGTCCTTTCATCACTTTTAATCACATAATTCCTTTTTTTGTGTGTGTGTGTGTGCATTCTCTGACTTTCAGCATCAGAGGAAGTCCCAGTGACAAAGGGGCTCTAAAGTTAGTCAAACCTCAAACCTAGGCAAATCCTGGCTTTTGTCACTTTCTGGTTCCTCAAACTTGGACATGTTACCTAGCTCTTCTGAACCTCAGTTTTCTCATTTTAATAATGGAGATAAAATGCATAGATTACAGAGTTGTATGAATTACAACTCTTAGAACTAAGAACCAACTCTTAGAAATAAGACTAATAGTTGCTGTGAATGGAATAATTACTATGTACCAAATTCTGTGCTCTGCATTTCATATACACAATTTATATATGTGAGACACATAGAGCTATATAATACGTGGTCCGTGCTTAATAAATGGCAGCTGCTATCAAAGTGCTATGATTCAGCCAACTGCTAATACATTCTAAGTGCTACATACATCATAAACGCATGAACTCCACACAGCAAGGTAGAGTGGAAAGAGCACTGACTCTGGTTCCTTGTTCAGAACTACCATTTACCAGCTGCGTGATCTTGGGCAAGTGTATTCTCTTCTTGGGCCTCCTTGTCTTCCTCTGCACAATGGGATAACAATACCTATGTGCTCAATAGGGATGTGCTGAGGATCAAATAAAATATTGGATGTGGGGCTTCCCTGGTGGCCCAGTGGTTGAGAGTCCGCCTGCCGATGCGGGGGACACGGGTTCGTGCCCCGGTCTGGGAAGATCCCACATGCTGCGGAGCGGCTGGGCCCGTGAGCCGTGACCGCTGAGCCTGCGCGTCCGGAGCCTGTGCCCCGCAACGGGAGAGGCCACAACAGTGAGAGGCCCGCGTACTGCAAAAAAAACAAAACAAAACAAAACAAAACAAAACAACAACAAAAAATATTGGATGTGAAAACACTCTGGAAAATTTAAAGACACTTGACACAATAAATTTTAAGGTTCTTTTCATGCTAGAATTCTTTATTGTATGTGTTCTTTTTAAGCATTCCTTTGTAAAGAGCATTCCTCTTAGTTTTAAAAACAAAAGCTGGCCAACTTGATGGTTATTAAATTTAGAGAATACAGCAGACTCTACAGCTAGAATAAATGCTGTGAATGTAGATAGAATTGGTAATACAAGAACCAGGTTTCAAAAGCACTTTTAATTTAACTGTCCTTTTGAATTATTAAATGCATACCTTGTTTAAAACTTTGTAACCCAAATGGAACAAGATCATTTGCTATTAGGGATATTTTTCTTCATCTAAAAAGTAGAATGACCAGTGAGTATATTGCACATAGCAAGCCAGAGGTAAATGCATATTGAATTAAATTGAATTTTGACAGTACAAAGTTATTTTAAAGAGCAGATCTCTCTCATGGTAAGAAAACCTAGATCAAAATAATGAGAAAAAACTAAATCTGAACCGATTAGTCTCCATAAATGTCTATGTGCTAATAATGTCTTATCTTTCTATATTATTTTACTATTTACAAAGCACTTTCATATATACTATCTCATTTAATCCCCACAAAAATACTGTGGGAAAAAAGAGTTATAATTCCAGTTTTATGGAGAGGATATTTAAGCTCAACTAAGAGGTAGTGGAAGTGGGATTTGAACTCGAGTCTACCATTTGTTCAGAGGCTATGTTCTTCTCCCACATTGCACTGAACTAGAAGACTTGCCTGAAGATTTGGATAGATTGCTGGCCACAGTGTGACAACTATCAGATTTAACTTTGAACTCTGTACAAAGTGAGAATTACATTTGCATCTTTATGCCCACTTGGAGAACAACTGAGTTGTCAGATGATAAAAACGTATGGGCAATTCCCTCATTACTTAGAATAGGGGTTGGCAAACTTTATGTGTAAAGGACTATATAGTAAGTACTTTAGGCTTTGTGGGCCATGTAGTTTCTGTCACAGCTACTCAACTCTGTAGTTCTAGCAGAAAGTAACCATAGACAATATTTAAATGAATGAGGAAGACTATGTTCCAGTAATACTTTATTTATAAAACAGGCAGTGGGCTGGCTTTGGCCTGGGGCCTGTAGTTTGCCACCCTGACTTAGAAAAAATGCCAGAGGAATACAGCTTTTTAATATTCGTTTGTTTATGATTTAGAACAGTGAACAGTCTAACTGGTTTTCTCTCCGTTTCTTTAATGTTCCTTTTGAGATATTTTGCTGTTGAGTCTTAAACGTAAATATATATTCTATCCTATCTCTCTCCTAAATAATCACTCAAAATTAGTGGAGTATATCTCAAATATTTTGTCATCTGTTTTTGATTTAGCACAATCTTTCTTTTATCTTTTGTGTACATATATATATATATATATATATATATATTTTTTTTTTTTTTTTTTTTTTTTTTTTTTTTGCGGTATGCGGGCCTCTCACTGTTGTGGCCTCTCCCGTTGCAGAGCACAGGCTCCAGACGCGCAGGCCTAGCGGCCATGGCTCATGGGCTTAGTTGCTCCGTGGCATGCGGGATCTTCCCGGACCAGGGCACGAACCCGTGTCTCCTGCATCGGCAGGCGGATTCTCAACCACTGCGCCACCAGGGAAGCCCCCATATATATTTTTAAAGTTTATTTTTAAGGCAAGATAACTTTGTGTCTTTGCCTCACAATCACCTTTTATTTCTTTTATCTAGGACTTGTTCTTGTCATTTCCTCCAGTTCATGTTTTTTTTACCAACTTTATCCTTTCTTTTGACATATTAAGGAATTCTTGATTTCTTATGATATATTTATAATTCTGTTTCCTGCCTGCACCCCACCAAAAGTAATCTCTCTGACTTTTGCTTGAGAAACTTCCATTGCCTATATCTATCTCTAATTTTATCCTATCTGATTTTAGAATTTTTCCACTAAATGCCTCTCTTTCAAACTCTTAGCTTCAGATCACTTTCTTTCACTGTTCATTCTGTTTCTCCTTTCTTGACCCCCTCTCTGTTCTCCCAACCCCCTAATCCCTGGAACACTACCCAGTTGGGGACTGCTCTTTCACTTGGATAGTTCCATTTAACCAGAACTCCTCCTCCCTCTGATACACTTCCTCCTTTTTAAAGGGCTGACAAACAGTCGTCCTTTTCTGAGTCTGTAAACTCAGGCTTAGGATGGTGAGATAATATGTAATAGTTGGGTTATGAAAAAAAGCAGGTGATTTCCAATTCTGCCTGGACCTTGTACAGTTCTAAGTATCCACATGCAGCAACTGAATGCCATTTTCCATGTCAACTCAAATATCATTCTTTCTAATTTATCTTTGAGCCATGCACACTCAGACTCCATTTGCTTTTGTTTACTGTTAACAGAAGCTGCAACATTCATGCAGAAATAATCATGGACTTGGCTGATAGAACACTAGGAATAGAGAAAAGGAAAATAGAAAACCCCTCTGTCATTTGACTGCTCTGTCAGCATAAAAACTGCTAGTTCTCAGTTCTCAGCTTAAAGACCAGTTTTAAAGGGTACTGTAGAGTTTGTCTATTTTGGAATCATTTTTTAGCTGATAACTCACCAAATCTTTTGGCTTAGCCTCCTGAGCATGCAGATAGATACAGTGAAATAATAAGATATAAGATGGAAAATCTCTTCCGTTTGTCTTGGTGTTTGATAATGTATGCGACCTCTCTGGGTGGTTTAAGCGGTTTAGGTGCATTCTATGAAAAGGGAGCTTTTAATGACAAAACTAATGTGATTATCTGAGTGAGGGTGAGAGGCGTATTGAAGCCTTAGAGAAAGAAAATCTGTTAGAAAAGCTGAATGTATCTGTTTAATCCTTTCTCTAATGTGGATGGACCATACTCTCTGAGAAGAGATTGGTCTTTTTTTTTTTTTTTTTTTTAAACCTATCTTCTTTCCTTCTTTAAAAACATTTTCTTTGCCTTCTTTTTCTCTTATTCAAATGCTTATCCTCATAGGTACAGGGACACTTAAAGCTTTTAAGCAATTCATCTTCACTTTCTCTGGTGTACATGGGTCAAAGGGCAGAACCTAAATATTTGGGTACAGAGCTGATTAGTTTGGTACTAAGATTACAATGTTCTACTATCTCCATAATTTCTACACTCTTTAAAACAGAATTATTAAAATGGGCCTCTTAGGCTCTTTTTACATTTTTCCTGAATGTTCACATTTGTCCTAGGAAGTAGAAAGTGAACTAAGTCTGTCCATTTCCTGAACCTCATTTTTCTCTACTCTTTTATAGTTTCCTTTTCACTATTGCATAATAAGTTTTATAATTTTATATTGCCACAGAATCCCTTCTAAGTTTCTACCTAAAACAAATAAAGTTAGAAAAATATAATCTAAGAATAAAAAAATATTTGTTTAAAAAATTAAGCATGAGGCCACAGGTATGTTTAGGTACTGTTTGTGTTGTTATGTCTCTTATATTATAACTTCTAGGTTGAGTGTGTGTAGTGTAGTGGTTACAAATGGAAGCTTCAGAGTGGGTCTGCATTTGAATCCCCGTTCTGCTACTTCCTGGCTGTTTGACTTTGGAGAAGTTTCTTAACCTCTCTGTGCTTTAATTTCCTCAACTACAAAATGGGGATAATAGTAATTATAATGCTTCTTAGGGTCATAATGAGGATTTAATAGGACCTGGTGTATAGTAAGCACTAAGTTGATGCTAGTTATATGCATATAATTGTTATTATGTGATGTCAAAGAGACATTCATATACCAGGACTTTGTAGCCAAAGTTTGGGTTCAAAACTTATATTCACAGTTTTAAATTTGTGTATCTGTAGCAGACCTCTCTGAACTTATTTCCTTCCCTGTGAAATGCAGATGGTTATTATATGTTTCTCCCTGGGTCATTGTAGAGAAAGCACCTGACCTCAAGGAATAGTCAATAGTTTTACTAGCAGACTCAGCCCCAGCTTCCCCTTTATCAGCAGATTTATAGTCTAAGTAGGAATGCTGTGCCTTTTGTAGAAATTGCTTAGAAGACCCTGTTTGCTAGTGTCTACAAAATAAATGGAAAGTGTAGTACAGGGGCTACCTCAGTGCTGAGTATTTCGGATGGAAGTGGTTGGCAGAGAATCTTTCCTTGTCTGATTAGATCACAGTCCCTAAGTAAATAATCAACAGACCAAGTGCTTGCCCTCAGCAGATGGGTAATACCTGCAGATTATCAGGCTTAAGCTGAAGTATTAAATGAGGTTGAACCAAAAATGCCAATATTTGTGTTTGACTTATAAACATGGCAATTTCATATGGTTCAGCTTAACATTTACGTAAGCATTTTGTTTATCCTATAGATCTTTAATAAAAGTATATGAATATCTCCTGTTGAATTACTAGTCTTTGAATAAACATGGGAATAGTGCTGAGGTTTGGCTAGTATAATTTAAGTATTTTTGGGAAAACTTTATTTACTCTTGGCTACTAAAGTTCTTAATGGAATACAGTCTTCCCTCAGTATCCATGGTATCCTCAGGGGATTGGTTCCAGGATCCCCTGCGTATACCAGAATCCATGGAAACTCAAGTCCCTTATATAAAACGGTGTAGTATATAGTCAGTGGACCTCTGTATCCATGGGTTTCCCATCCGTGAATTCAATCAACCTCAGGTGGAAATGTCCATGCATCCTGGAGGGCTGACTATATATTTATTGAAAAAAATCCATGTATAAATGGACCCACCCAGTTCAAACCTGTGTTTTTCAAGGGTCAACTGTGCATAGAGAAATGTAGAGAGTGTGTCTTTTATCTAGAGGATGATGCTTAGACTGACAGAATTTTGAGTTAGAGAGGAAATTTAGAAACACCTAAAATAACAAAATTCTCTTATTTTAAATATTTGTAAACAAATTTTAAGTGATATTTTTCAGGCCTTCTTTCTATCATACTGGTAGAATTATCAACTGGTATTTCCTTCCTATAAGGCAGTTTGACACGATGTAGCTAAGGACTTAAAAATGTTTATTTCCTTCAAACCAATAATTCCTCTAAGAATTTATCTCAGGAAAACAAGGGTAGATAGGTAGATAGATAGATAGATTTAGCCCCAAGGATATTTATTGTAGCCTTACTTACAATAGTAAAGGATTGGGAATGATTCAAATGACCAATTATAGAGTTTCTTCAACTATTCCTCAACTCCCCATCCTGATTGCTCCTCTCTGAATTTCCTCATGTTCGTCAGTGTCCTTATTAGAGTGTGGTGCTCAGAACTGGACACAGTACTCCAAGGGTGCTCTGACCTCACAGAGGACAGTGGGCCCAGGATTGCCCTTAATCTGGACATGGAATTTCTATCAGCAGAGGCCAAGTTTCTGACCAGGACGTTCTCTCTCTATAAGTGGGGCTGCCAAAACCCAAGTATTGTCAGCTGGTGCCAGTCCCCAGCCATGCTTGTGTCTTTTAGGGAGTGACAGTAACTGCTGTTTGCAGAGATGGCTATTCATAGGGACTCCTTTTCTTTGCCTGACAGAGGCCCAGTGTTCTAGCTCTGAGAGGGGATCTGATGCCAGCATGTGAGTCACACTCATTTGTTACTGTTCTCTTCGAGAGCTTTAGGCCACTTTTGCTGCATATCAGCACTCCCTTCTCCCCCTGCCCAGCTTGCACTGTCACCTGGCCTCATCTGCCATGCTGTGCTTGAACATAATGCTCTTCTCTGCATTGCATGGGTCTACTCTGTAGTTTTGTGCTGCATTTTGAAAGAGCTAAGTCCAGTGGGGATGTCCACATGCAGGAAAGAATGCTGATCAACTGTTGGCATTAGATAGTTTAATAAATTCTATGATTGGTTCTTGATTTCCATATATTCTTGAGTATTTCTAATTGGCATATTTCTCAGGAACATTTTGTGAGAAAAGGACTATGCAATTAGGTATTTTTGACTTACCATGAATAATTGAGAGTTGTCAGAATAGTAAAACAATCTTTTGCCTTTTTTCTTCAACATGCATTTCCTTATTGCTTTAGGCTTGATAGGTTTTTGCAGCTTTCAGTTTAGTTCAGTTCTGTTTCTTTTTTTTTTTTACATATAAATTTATTTATTTATTTTTAGCTGTGTGGGGTCTTCATTGTTGCACGTGGGCTTTCTCTGGTTGTGGCGAGTGGGGGCCACTCTTTGTTGTGGTGCACGGGCTTCTCATTGCGGTGGCATCTCTTGCTGCGGAGCACAGGCTCTAGGTGCGTGGGCTTCAGTAGTTTTCACGCACGGGCTTAGTTGCTTTGTGGCATGTGAGATCTTCCCGGACCAGGGATCAAACCCATGTCTCCTGCATTGGCAGGCGCATTCTTAACCACTGCACCACCAGGGAAGTCCCAGCATGTTTTTTTAAATTTAAAAAAAACTTTTTTTTTTTGGATTCTACATATAAGAGAGATCATATAGTATTTGTCTTTCTCTGACTGATTTCACTTAGCATAATGCCCTTAAAGTCTACCCATGTTGTCACAAATGGCAAGATTTCATTATTTTTTTATGGCTTAATAATATTCCATTGTACACATGTACCATATCTCCTTTATTCATTCATCCGTTGATGAACATTTAGGTTGTTTCCATATCTTGGCCATTGTAAATAATGCTGCAGTGAACATGGAGATGCATATATCTTTTCGGATTAGTGTTTTTGTTTTCTCTGGGTAAATACCCAGAAGTGGAATTGCCGGATTATATGGCATTTCTAGTTTTAAGTTTTTGAGGAACCTCCATACTGTTTTCAAAGTGGTGTACTAATTTACATTCCTACCAACAGTGCACAGGGTTCCCTTTTCTCCACATCCTTGCTAACACTTGTCATTTCTTGTCTTTTTTATAATAGCCATTCGAATACATGTGAGGTGATATCTCATTGTATTCTTGATTTGCATTTTCCTTTTGATTAATGATGTGTAGAGCATCTTTTCATATACCTGTTGGCCATCTGTATATCTTCTTTGGAAAACTGTCTATTCAGATCTTCTGCCCATTTTTTAATCGGATATATATTTTTTTTTTGCTGTTGAGTTGTATGAGTTCTTTATATATTTCAGATATTAGCCCTTTATCAGATATATGATTTGCAGATATTTTCTCCCATTCAGTAGGTTTCCTTTTCATTTGTTGGTGGTTTCCTTTGCTATGCAGGAGGCTTTTAGTTTGATGAAATCCCACTTGTTTATTTTTGCTTTTGTTGCTTTTGTTTTTGGTGTCAGATTTAAAAAAATCATTGCCAAGACCTATGTCAAGGAGCTTACCACCTATGTTTTCTTCTATGAGTTTTATGGTTTCAGGTCTTACATGCAGGTCATTCACTTTGTGTTAATTTTCGTGTCTGGTGTAAGATAGTCATCCAGTTTCATTATTTTGCATGTGGCTGTCCTATGTTCCCAGCACTGTTTATTGAAGAGACTATCTTTTCCCTGTTGTATATTCTTTTTAAAAAATTTATTTATTTATTTTTGGCTGCATTGGGTCTTTGTTGCTGCACGCAGGCAGGCTTTCTCTAGTTGCGGTGAGTGGGGGTTACTCTTCGTTGCGGTGCGCGGGCTTCTCATTGTGGTGGCTTCTCTTGTTACAGAGCACGGGCTCTAGGCGCCCAGGCTTCAGGAGTTGTGGCTCACGGGCTCTGGAGCATAGGCTCAGTAGTTGTGACACATGGGCTTAGTTGCTCTGCGGCATGTGGGATCTTCCCAGACCAGGGCTCGAGCCTGTGTCCCCTGCATTGGCAGGCGGATTCTTAACCACTGCGCCACTAGGGAAGCCCCTCATTGTATATTCTTGACTTGTTTGTCATAAGTTAATTAACCATATATGCATGGGTTTATTTCTGGTCTCTCTATTCTGTTTCATTGATCTATGTGTCTGTTTTTAATGCCAGTACCATATTGTTTTAATTAATACAGGTTTATAATATAGTTTGAAATCAGAGAGTGTGATGCCTTTACCATTGTTCTTCCTCAAGATTGCTTTGGCCATTTGGGGTCTTTTATGGTTCCACACAAATTTTAGAATTTTAAATTTTATTTCTGTGAAAAATGTCATTGGAATTTTGATAAGGATAGCATTGAATCTGTATATTGCTTTGTGTGTGGATATTTTAACAATATTAATTCTTCCAATCCATGAGCATGAAATATATTTTTATTTATTTGTGTCTTCTTCAGTTTTTTCATTAATGTCTTGTATTTTTTAATATACAGGTCTTTCATGTCTAAAATACCTCCTCCCAGGTATTTTATTCTTTTTAATGTAATTGTAAATGGGATTGTGTTCTTTTTCTTTTTTTTTTTGCGGTATGCGGGCCTCTCACTGTTGTGGCCTCTCCCGTTGCAGAGCACAGGTTCTGGACGTACGGGCTTAGCGGCCATGGCTCACAGGCCCAGCCACTCTGCGGCATGTGGGATCTTCCTGGACCGGGGCACAAACCCACATCACCTGCATCGGCAGGCGGACTCTCAAGCACTGCGCCACCAGGGAAGCCTGGGATTGTTTTCTTAATTTCTCTTTCTGATAGTTCATTATTAGTATATAGAAACACAGAAGATTTTTGTATGTTGGTTTTGTTTTTTGCAACTTTACTGAATTCATTGATTTTTCTTAATAAATTCATTAATTTTTCTAACAGTTTTTTTTTTGGCCACACCACACGGCTTGTGAGATCTTAGTTCCCTGACCAGGAATTGAACCCATGCCTCCTGCAGTGCAAGTGTGGAGTACTAACCACTGGACTGCCAGGGAATTTCCTCTAACAGTTTTCTGATGGAGCCTTTATGGTTTTTTATATATAATATCTTGTCATCTGCAACTAGAGGTAGTTTTACTTATTCCTTTCAGATTTAGATGCCTTTTATTTATTTTTCTTACCTAATTGCTCTGGCTAGGACTTCCAATAGTATGTTGAATAAAAGTGGTGAGAGTGGGCATCCTTGTCTTGTTCCTGATCTTAGAGTAAAAGCTTTCAGCTTTTCACTGTAAGTATGATGTTTGCTCTGGACTTGTCATATACAACATTTATTATGTTGAAGTATGTCCCCTCTATACCCATTTTGTTGAGAATTTTTTTTTAATCATAAATAGATGTTGAATTTTGTCAAATACTTCTTTTGCATCTATTAAGATGATCATATGATTTTTATCCTTTATTTTGTTAATATGGTAGTTCACATTGACTGATTTGTTGATGTTGAACCATCCTTGCTTCCCTGGATAAATCCTACTTGATCATGGTGTATGATCCTTTTAGTGTATCATTGAATTAGGTTTGCTAATTTTTTTTTTTTTTTTTTTTTTTGTGGTACGCGGGCCTCTCACTGTTGTGGCCTCTCCCATTGAGGAGCACAGGCTCCGGATGCTCAGGCTTAGCAGCCATGGTTCATGGGCCCAGCTGCTCCACAGCATGTGGGATCTTCCTGGACCAGGGCACGAACCCGTGTCCTCTGCATCGACAGGAGGACTCTCAACCACTGGGCCACCAGGGAAGCCCCCGGTTTGCTAATATTTTGTTGAGGATTTTTGCATCTATGGTCATCAGGGATATTGGCCTGTAATTTTCTTTTCCTGTGGCATTCTTATGTAGTTTTGGTATCAGGGTAATTCTGGCCTTGTAAAATGAACTTGGAAGTGTTCCCTCCTTTTCTCTTTTTTTGGAAGAGTTTAGGAAGGATTGATATTAATTCTTCCTTGAATGTTGGTAGAATTCACCAGTGAAACTATCTGGTCCTAGACTTTTGTTTTTTTGAAGGTTTTTGTTTACTGATTCAATCTCCTTACTAGTATTCAGCCTGTTCGGATTTTCTGTTTCATCATGATTCAGTCTTTTTTTTGGCTGTACTGCACGGCATGTGAGATCTTAATTCCCTAACCAGGGATTGAACCCGTATCCTCTGCAGTGGACGTGTGGAGTCTTAATGCCTGGACCACCACAGAATTCCCCCATGATTCAGTCATGATAGGCTGCATGTTTCTAGGAATTTGTGCATTTCTTCAAGATTGTTGAATTTGATGATATATAATTGTTTATAGTACTCTGTTATGATCCTTTGTATTTCTGTGGTATCAGAAATACACAGGATCTATAATATCTGTAGTATCTTCTCTTTCATTTCTGAGTTTATTTATTTGAGTTTTCTCTCTCTTTTTTTCTTGGTCACTCTGGCTAAAGATTTGCTAATTTTATTTTTAAAAATCCAGGTCTTGGTTCTATTAATTTTTTTTCTATTGCCATGCTCCAGACTGCCAGTGTTTCCTGGAGGGGAGCTTTACATGTGTCTGGTGCCCCGGTTATTATGTCTGGCGCCCCAGTTTTTGTGGCTTCCACCCAGGGGACACCCCTTGATCACCTGGCTCTGGTGGCTGGGGGTGGGGGGTGGGGCTTACATTCCTGAGTCCCATGGGATTGTGCTATTGGAGATATGGTTCTTGTCAGGCTGCCACCCTCAGGGCACTGCATAGCCAGCAGACTGAGATACACCCCCCAGTCTTTTTGGAAGGAGACTTCTTTGCTTGTTTGGAGCTTCTGCATGAGGGGCAGGCTTCAGGTTTAACATGTATTTAGTGGCCTGCAAAGCTGCTCTTAAGGAATGTAGGCTATGGATGCCATCTTGGTGCTTTCCCTCAGTCTTGCTTCAGCTTGCTGATATCACCTAGAAAAGAGCTTATACACTCATCTGGAGCCCTGGTTTTTGTGACTGCCCAGTGGACACTTCCAGATCACCTGACTCTGGTGGCCAACAGGGCTCATGCTTGCAGTCCCACAGCACTGTATATATTTGCATAATTTTAAAAGCTGGTGCTTGAGGGTCTGGCTTCTAGTCATCCTGAATGAAAGGGCTAAGATCTTCCCTTTTGGGATGCTGACAGGTTTTGGCATGTCCTCAACTACTTGGAATTATTAAAAATATAATAGGCTGCTTGGATAAGCACAAAGGTTTGAAAGACATGGAAGAGCTTAGGCAGGGTTGAACAACAAGGTTCATCTCCTACACGAGGCCATTCCTTCATGACTGGGAGAGGTGGTTGTTTCTACTATATAGAAACTAACACAGAGAGTCGAACAAAATGAAGAAATAGAGGAATATGTTCCAAATGAAAGAATAAGATAAAACCTCAGAAAAAAATCTTAATGAGAGAGATATTTAATTTACCTGATAAAGAGTTCAAAGTAATGGTCATAACGATGCTCACTGAATTGGGGAGAAAGAATGGATGAACACAGAATTTCATCAAAGAGATGGAAAATATAAAAAAAGTACCACGTAGAAGTCACAAAGCTGAAGAATACAATAACTGAAAAAAGTTACACTGGAGGGGTTCAACAGCAGATTAGATGAAACAGAAGACAGGATCGGTCAACACAAAGACAGGGCAGTAGGACTTACCCAGTCAGAGCAGCAGAATGAAAAAAAGTGAAAATAGCTTAAGGGACTATAGACTAACATTTACATCAGGTGGTCTAACATTCACATCATAGGGTTCCCAGAAGGAGAAGAGAGAGAGAAAGGGGCAGAAATCTTATTTGAAGAAGTAATAGGTGAAAGCTTCCCTAATCTTCCAGATCCAGGAATCCCAGAGAGTTCCAAATAAGAATCCAAACAGACCCATACCAAGACACATTATAATTAAAATGTCAAAAGTTAAAGACAAGGAGAAAATATTAAGAAACAACAAGAGAAAGCAATTTGTTACAGGCAAGGGAGCTCCCATAAGACTATGAGGAGATTTTTTAGCAGAAACTTTGCAGGCCAGAAGGGAAAGACACAGTATATAAGGTGCTGCAAGAAAAAACCTTTCAACAAAGAATACTCTACCTGGCAGTTATCATTCAGAAGTGAAGGAGAGATAGAGTTTACCAGACAAGCAAAAGCTAAAGGAGTTCATCACCCTTAAACCAGCCTTATAAGAAATGTTAAAAGGGACTTCTTTAAACTGAAAAGATAGGGTGCTAAGTAGTAATAAGAACACATATGAAAGAATAAATCTCACTGGAAAGGCAAATATATAGTAAAGGTAGTGGATTAATTACTTACAAAGCTAGTATGAAGGCCAAAAAAAATCAAAGGTAGTAAAAATAACTATGATTACAGTAACTTGGAAGAGAGCAAGAGAAAAAGAAAGAAAGGAGCTAGAGGAGCTATATAAACAGCCAGAAAACAATGAACAAAATGGCAATAAACACATACATATTAATAATTACTTTAAATGTAAATGGACTGAATTCTCTAATCAACAGACATAGAGTGGTTGAATGAATAAAAAAATGAGACCCATCAATATGTTGCCTATAAGAGACTCACTTTAGATGTTAAGGACACAAACAGACAAAGCGAAGGGATGGAAAATGATATTCCATGCAAATGGAAACCAAAAGAAAGCTCGGGTAGCTATACTTATATTAGACAAAATAGACATTAAAATAAAGACTATAATGATACACAAAGAATTGTGTTAATGATAAGGGAGTCAATTCAACAAGAATATATAACATTTGTAAATATTTATGTGCCCAACATAGGAGAACCTAAATATGTAAAGCAGATATTAACAGACCTAAAGGGAGAAATCGACAGCAGTACATGAACAGTAGGGGACTTTAATACCCCACTAACATCGATAGATAGATTATCCAGGCAGAAAATCAATAAGGAAACATTGGTTTTAAACAGCACATTAGACTAGATGGACTTAACAGATATTTATAGAACATTCTATCGCAAAGCAACAGAATATACATTCTTCTCAAGTGCACATAGAACATTTTCTAAGATAGATCAAATGTTAGGCCACAAACAAGTCTTAGTAAATTTAAAAGGATTGAAATCATATGAAGCATTTCCAACCACAGTGGTATGAATCTAGAAATAAATTACACAAAGAAAACTGGAAAATTCACAAATATTTGGAGATAAAGCAACATGCTATTGAACAACCACTGGGTCAAAGAAGAAATTAAAAGAGAAATTTAAAAAATACCTTGAGACAAATGAAAATGGAAATGTAACATACCAAAATTTATGGGATGCAGCAAAAGCACTTCTGGGAGGGAAGTTCATAGTGATAAATGCCTACCTCAAGAAACAAGAAAAGTCTCAAATAAACAATCTAAATTTACACCTCAAGGAACTAGAAAAAGAACAAGTGAAGCTCCAAGGCAGTAGAAGGAAAGAAATAAAGATTAGAGCAGAAATAAATGAAATATAGACTGTATACTTCAGCTTTAACATCACTATCTAGAGTTCAATATTTGTTTATAATTTTTTTGAGGTAAAATTTACATACAAATTGTGTGTTGTTTGTTGTATAATCCAGACCCCTATGAAGATAAGAAATATTTTCATAACCCTGAAATTTCCCCATGTCCCTGACTAGTCAGTCCTGCCTTTGCTCGTGACTTTTAGCTCTAATTATAGTCGAGTGTTAGGAGTATTTTGAACTGGGGAGCTGCCTGATATGCTTCTTACAATGTTACAGATGTAGGAGCTTGGTGTAGTTTTTCCAAAAGAAATTTCATAAATTTTACATTTTCATAAAAGTATAGTCATTCATTCAGCGAACATTTAGCTGCCAGATGCCTTAAGTGCCAAGGGAGACATTCTGGAATCAAATGAGTGCGGTATCAGCTCTGATAGAAATAGACACAGGATGAGGAGGCACAAAGAAGGGAGTGATTTAGTTCTCCCTGACTTGAGGGCATAGGCAACAACAACAACGACCTCATAGAGGTAGTGACACTTGAGCTGCGTTGAAGAAGATGAGTTGGTGTTTGCCAGGCAATAGTGGAGTGGGAAAAGGGCATTTCAGTGTGAGCGAAGGCAGTGAGGAGGGAAAGAAGTTGGTGTGGTGGGAATGGTTTTGCTAGGAGCAAAGGCTGCAGAAGATAAACCTAGAGTGGTAAGTGGGGGGGACTTTGCATATCATGCAAATAACTTTGGTTTATTTTTATAGTTTGGGGAGTAATTTGAAAGGTTTATTCATTTATGAAAGTGGTTATATGCAATAGATAGAAATTGTCAGGCAATGCCGTTAGATGGTTAAGATTGTTTTATGATGAAATCAAACTCATATTTCTTCTTTGTTTTATTAAACTGTAATTTTATATTTATATTTGACTCTTCTCCCTTTTATCTCTCTAAAATGACAGGTAGTGTGCCAGTATTTGAAAAATCCCAATGTATCTGATACATGGCTGCTGCAGAATATTTTCCAAGCTCTGAATGTATATTACAATTATTCAGGCCAGGCAAGATGCCTGAATATATCAGAGACAGCAACCAGCAGTCTGGGAGCCCTGGGTTGGAGCTATCAGGTAAGTGTGTATATTTCCCAAAGTGGAACTTACTTTTCACTGATATGGTTATGCTATAACAGAGAATTTACAAGATTTTATCACCTGGATCCAAATCTGAGCTCTGTTACCTTATACTTTGAGACTGTGGATAAGTTTCCTCATTCATACATTCATTAAATACCAATTCCTTTTTTTAAAAACTTTTACTGAAGCAAAGTTGATTTACAATGTTGTGTTAATTTCTGCTGTACAGCAAATTGACTCAGTTATACACATATATATTCTTTTTCATATTCTTTCCCATATGGTTTGTCACAGGATATTGAATATAGTTCCCTGTGCTATAGAGTAGGACCTTGTTGTTTATCTGTCTTATATATACTATATATACTAGTTCAGTTTGGTATTTAATCATCACAGAATATATTCTGAGTACTTACCACAAGTCAGGCACTTTTCTAGGCTCCAGAGACACAAAGGTAAATGAGATACGATCTAATCATCAAATATAGCTTGGTGGAAATGATAGGTAACTAAACTAATGTTACAATAAATCTTGGTAAGTCCTATAAAGGTAGCATTTTATGGACACAGAGAAGAAGGGGGGGGTCTAACTTGATTCTGTCTGAGCCTCCATTCCTTCCTTCATCTGTACAATGAGACTAGTAATAATAATAGTAATACTTTTCCTTCAGAGTTGTTTGGAGGATTAAATATGATAATAGATGTGAAATGAAGCAGTTTGCAAAGAAGGAATGTATAGCCCCAACTTCTGTGACTTCTCAGCTGAGCCTTCAGGAATAATGAGAGGTGGTATGGCATAAAGAACAGGGGCTCTGAAACCAGACTGCCTGAGTTCAAACCCTGGCTTTACTGCTTACAAGCTGTATGACTTTGGATAATTTATTTAACATTTTATGCCTCATCTTCTCACTGGAATCTCTCCTGGTTTGCTTTTTCAGACCTGCACAGAAATGGTCATGCCCTTCTGTTCTAATGGTATTGATGACATGTTTGAACCTCACTCGTGGAACTTTAAGGAATTTTCTGATGACTGTTTTAAACAGTGGGGTGTGAAACCAAGGCCCTCTTGGATCCCTACTATGTATGGAGGCAAAAACATCAGTTCGCACACGAACATCATTTTCAGGTGAATTTTTGCTGATCTGAAGAAAACTTTGGTTGACGGAGACATTTTTAGAATAGCTGAGAAAAGAGAACCAGGAAAATGCTGCACAGTTACAACAATATAGAATACAGCAGTGGTATCCATCATGTTTTTCTACTCCTTGAAAGACAGAGGATGCTGAGAGGTGATATGAATTTTTGCTCTATTACCAGTATGCTTAAAGGCTTAAAAACAACAGCAACAAAGTTAAAATATTAAAAAAATACTCTCCAACACAAAATGAAGCATCATCTGTTGTTCTCAATTTCTGTTACTATTGTTGTCAATGATAATAAAAAATTTTAATATATATTTAACAAACACTTTTGAAGTGCCCACTCTGTTCTCTCCCAGGCACTGTATGAGGCACTTTAAATAAATTACTTAATTCAATTCTCACAACAACCCTTGGAAGCAGTTTTTATAGTCCCTTTTTTACTGAGGAGAAAAGTGAAGGTCACTGTGAGCAGTCACTTGCCAAAACTCATCCAGCTTTGTTTTAGTAACCAAGTGATAAAGTCAGTTTTCAACCTTGCCGTGTCTGACTACAAAACCCATGTTTGTTCTTCTGTTACACTGCTGCACTAGTAGTGTCATATTTGTTATTGGTTCACGTTGGAGTTTATTGAGTAGACTCTATGTGTCTGATTGCGACTTCAAAATTTCCATGTTTTGGCTTGAATATTAGGTTGTTAGTTACTGAAATAGCAACCATTTAATTAAAAAATTTCTCCAAATCTATATGGAGATAGTAGAGAGATACCCATACATATCCCTTAACCTGGACCTATTGTTTAAATTGTAAATGTCATTCTTTTACAAACTCTTCTAAACAGTCACATTTGACCTTCTAGACATGACCAATAGCTTTTAGGAGTGAGGAATGCTGTTTTGACTGAAGGATCACTCTCTGGGTTTAGGCCAGTGGCACTGCCCATTTTGCAAAAGAGCCTCTGTCTTATTGGGTTCATGCTATTTTCTCACTCAGTAGGGTACCTGCCCCCCTATATGGAAAACTTAAAGATTCTTTTTAATTTCCTGAAATTGTTTTCCTTGTCCTCAATAGGAGTCTTCAAAACTATACTTTTCATCTCAACCTTATGAAGTGACAGTTGAGCAAATAAGTATATTTAAGGTATTAAAGAAACTACCAAGTTAGGATGTTTGAAATCAGGAATACATGAAAGGACTGAGAGGACTGAAAAAGGCTTAAGTATAAGCCTTGGGTGTCCAAGGTCATCTTTGTTGCCTCAGAGGAGGAAGTACTTTGTCATGTTCTTGTTTTTCTTTAGGACCTTACCTCCATGTAGTATTTATATGGATTTCTCTAGCGTGCTGATGCTGTAAGCTCAAAGCTGAAGTTCAAGTTGAATTGTAAAGTAGAATATTTAAATCCTTGTATAAAGCTTTTAATATCTGAGTTTTTGTCAAATACATTATCCTTTTTTATTGGATTCAACCATTACAGATGAGTATTTTAGTGATCCATTTGTCCTTTTATACTATTTTCCTCAGGGTATCAAAATAACAATTGTTATCGTCATCATCATTATCATCATCATCAGGGGAAAGGATAGATTTTGTGAAAAAAGGTTGAGGAGTAGAACTGAAGCCAGTAGGTGGAAATTATGGCTCAGTGTTAAAAACTTCTAGCTCAGTGTAAGAAAGGACTTCCTAACAGAGTTGTGCAAAGGCAGAATGAGCTGTCTTAAATTACTTAAGCTCTTTGACCCTCAGTTTTCTCTTCTGTAAAATCACCCACAGAGTTGTTGTGAAGCTTAAAAAATTTAACCTAGTGAAGTACTTGGCCCGGACCTAGCAAATATATATGCTCAAAAAATGTACGTTGAATGAATAAATGGAAGTATACTCTCAGCCTTTACTTTACCTTCTAGCTAACAGGGGACTATCTGTCCCTGAATGTCCTTTTCTTCCTCTTTTTTCTGTTTCCTAAGACTCGGGCATCCTCCAAGAAACCTTCCCTGACACCTCCCGGGGGTTAGGTTTCCCACACACACTTAGCTCCTCTAAGGCCTGTGACTATCCCTTTGCGCCCTGTGTGGAAATTATCTGTTTGTGTTTCTGTCTGCCCCATGAGACTGTAAACTTCTCAAAGACAGAGACTTTGTCTTAATCATCTCTGTGCCTTTAGCACCTGCTACAGTGACTGGCACGTAGTGGATGCCTAATATGTTTGATAAGGATGAGGAATGATATAAGGCTCAGAAAGGCTTCAGAGGCATGTGAAAGTTTAAAGGCAGAACTATATGAAAATGCTGGTTTATCTTTGTGCAGTGGCAAGTCTACTTTTAAAAAGAAATCTTTTCCCATATGCTGCTAGGTATGAAGAATTCAATGTAAAACTTAAGTTATTTAAAAATTCAAAATTCTACTGCTTTTCTGAAGAAAGCATATTCTGAAAGTAAAAGAGCAGCTTTAGGTGTCTGTTCTGTCTACTTAGTGGCTATCAGCTAGAAAACATTACTGGTTGATGAGTAAGAAAATGTCCAAGGAACCATGTGGAAAGTGTATTTTATGTTCATGCTTCTTTCAAGTCACCTCACACAAATCCAAATGTGACTGTTTTTCTGGTTAGAAAATTCAGTCTGCTTTTAATTGTTGGATTAGAGATTTGCCAGTTAAGAGCTTGGGCTTTGAAGTCAGGGAGACCTGGGTGCCATTCTGCTTCTACTCTGAATTAGCTGCGTGACCTCAGGCAAATTGCCAATTTATATGAGTTAGAAATAATGACTACCTGCCAGAGTTACTTCGAGGAGTAGATTATCGTAGAAGTGAGCACTGTGAGGGCAGAGGTTTTGTCTGTTCATGGTTAAGTGACCTGTACCCAGTCAGTAACTGACACATAGTAGGCACTCAGTAAATGTGTTGAATGAATGAGGATTTAATAGTAGCTATTAATAGTTCCATTTCAGCAATGTTCTTATTCCACAGTGGTTTTGTTGGAAGGATTTATTTTTTCCCCAACTCAAGTTGGTAAAAAATTATCTTACAAATGGTCATTTTCAGTTATTTAAATATAAATTCAAAAAGGAGTCTCTGAGAAGCTGGTTACTTTAACATAATTTCTCGGGCAAATTAATTGTTGCCAGAAATTAAGTGAGGCTCACTGTTGGGAATTTTATCCAGGCATCTAGATTCTCTCATGAAAGCCAGTATTTTTTTTTTTTCCTGTAAATTTCCCAGTGACTGGTTTAGCTTTCACATGTCTAGGACCAAGAAATTCAAGTCCATGTGCATCTTAGGTCTCTCAGCAACTCCAAACACTGTTGCTAAGCCACTAGGCTGATTCAGATGACCTTTTAAATCAAATGCAGTTTGCTTATTATGTGGCTGTTGGGATAGCTTTTTTGTTTTGCAAATAATGGAGAGTTTCCTATCTGGGTTGGTCCTGTCAAAATGCAATAATGATAAAGGCCATTTGTTCACTTAGGAGAATCCAACCCCTTGTGTAGTTTACTTTAAAAATTTATCTCATAGGTGAAAACTAAGGCTCCTATTTTCCATGTGAGCTTTTCCTCTTGTTTTTAACAAAACCCCCAAAAAAGTACATTTTTGGAGTGATTTTTTTCCCCCAAGAATGATGTTGTTAAGTTGCAATTGAATTAATTTTTTTAAAAAGAAAAATGTGGTTAAAAGTGTGGTGAGGGTAGAACAGGGGTTTTAAACTTGTATTTCAAATACACATGTTTTTAACGTACCTAAATGCTTCTTTCTTGTTTTCTTTTTTAACATCTTTATTGGAATATAATTGCTTTACAATGGTGTGTTAGTTTCTGCTTTATAACAAAGTGAATCAGTTATACATATACATATGTTCCCATATCTCTTCCCTCTTGCGTCTCCCTCCCTCCCACCCTCCCTATCCCACCCCTCTAGGTGGTCACAAACCACCGAGCTGATCTCCCTGTGCTATGTGGCTGCTTCCCACTAGCTAGCTATTTTACGCTTGGTAGTGTATATATGTCCATGCCACTCTCTCACTTTGTCACAGCTTATCCTTCCCCCTCCCCATATCCTCAAGTCCATGCTCTAGTAGGTCTGTGTCTTTATTCCCATCTCACCCCTAGGTTCTTCATGACCCCTTTTTTTTCTTCTTAGATTCCATATATGTGTGTTAACATATGGTATTTGTTTTTCTCTTTCTGACTTACTTCACTCTCTATAACAGACTCTAGGTCCATCCACCTCGCTACAAATAACTCAATTTCGTTTCTTTTTATGGCTGAGTAATATCCCATCGTATATATGTGCCACATCTTCTTTATCCATTCATCTGTTGATGGACACTTAGGTTGCTTCCATGTCCTGGCTATTGTAAATAGAGCTGCAATGAACATTTTGGTACATGACTCTTTTTGAATTATGGTTTTCTCAGGGTATATGCCCAGTAGTGGGATTGCTGGGTCGTATGGTAGTTCTATTTGTAGTTTTTTAAGGAACCTCCATACTGTTCTCCATAGTGGCTGTATCAGTTTACATTCCCATCAGCAGTGCAAGAGTGTTCCCTTTTCTCCACACCCTCTCCAGCGTTTATTGTTTCTAGATTATTATTATTATTATTATTTTTTTGTGGTACGCGGGCCTTTCACTGTTGTGACCTGTCCCGTTGCAGAGCACAGGCTCCGGATGCACAGGCTCAGGCCACAGCCATGGCTCATGGGCCTATCCGCTCCACGGCATCTTCCCGGACCAGGACACGAACCCGTGTCCCCTGTATCAGCAGGCAGACTCGCAACCAATGCGCCACCAGGGAAGCCCTAGATTTTTTGATGATGGCCATTCTGACCGGTGTGAGATGATATCTCATTGTAGTGTTGATTTGCATTTTTCTAGTGATTAGTGATGTTGAACATTCTTTCATGTGTTTGTTGGCAATCTGTATATCTTCTTTGGAGAAATGTCTATTTAGGTCTTCTGCCCATTTTTGGATTGGGTTGTTTTTTCTTTTGTTATTGAGCTTCATGAGCTGCTTGTAAATTTTGGAGATTAATCCTTTGTCAGTTGCTTCATTTGCAAATATTTTCTCCCATTCTGAGGCTTGTCTTTTGGTCTTTTTTATGGTTTCCTTTGCTGTGCAAAACCTTTTAAGTTTCATTAGGTCCCATTTGTTTATTTTTGTTTTTATTTCCATTTCTCTAGGAGGTGGGTCAAAAAGGATCTTTCTGTGATTTATGTCATAGAGTGTTCTGCCTATGTTTTCCTCTAAGAGTTTGATAGTGTCTGGCCTTACATTTAGGTCTTTAATCCATTTTGAGTTGATTTTTGTGTATGGTGTTAGGGAGTGTTCTAATTTCATACTTTTACATGTACCTGTCCATTTTTCCCAGCACCACTTATTGAAGAGGCTGTCTTTTCTACACTGTATATTCTTGCCTCCTTTATCAAAGATAAGGTGACCATATGTGTGTAGGTTTATCTGTGGGTTTTCTATACTGTTCCATTGATCTATATTTCTGTTTTTGTGCCAGTACCATAATGTCTTGATTACTGTAGCTTTGTAGTATAGTCTGTAGTTAGGGAGCCTGATTCCTCCAGCTACATTTTTCATTCTCAATGTTGCTTTGGCTATTCGGGGTCTTTTGTGTTTCCATACAAATTGTGAAATATTTTGTTCTAGTTCTGTGAAAAATGCCGGTGGTAGTTTGATAGGGATTACATTGAATCTGTAGATTGCTTTGGGTAGTACAGTCATTTTCATAATGTTGATTCTTCCAATCCAAGAACATGGTATCTCTCTCCATCTATTTGTATCATCTTTAATTTCTTTCATCAGTGTCTTATAATTTTCTGCATACAGGTCTTTTGTCTCCTTCGGTAGGTTTATTCCTAGATTTTTTATTCTTTTTGTTGCAGTGGTAAATGGGAGTGTTTTCTTAATTTCACTTTCAGATTTTTCATCATTAGTGTATAAGAATGCCAGAGATTTCTGTGCATTAATTTTGTACCCTGCTACTTTACCAAATTCATTGATTAGCTCTAGTAGTTTTCTGGTAGCATCTTTAGGATTCTCTATGTATAGTATCATGTCATCTGCAAACAGTGACAGCTTTACTTCTTCTTTTCCGATTTGGATTCCTTTTATTTCTTTTTCTTCTCTGACTGCTGTGGCTAGAACTTCCAAAACTATGTTGAAAAAGAGTGGTGAGAGTGGGCAACCTTGTCCTGTTCCTGATCTTAGTGGAAATGGTTTCAGTTTTTCACCATTGAGGATGATGTTGGCTGTGTGTTTGTCATATATGGCTCTTACTATGTTGAGGAAAGTTCCCTCTATGCCTACTTTCTGCAGGGTTTTTATCATAAATGGGTGTTGAATTTTGTCAAAAGCTTTCCCCTTATTTTTTTAATTTGTACATTTACCAAGAAAATTGATTGCATTAGTTTTCTGACCAAATTTCTGTGAGAAATACTATTTCTATCCCTTTTCATTATTCATTTACCTCTCAGAAGTATTAACACTTCTTATGCTTATAGGATATGATAATAACTATAATAATGCTGCACATTCATGTAGTGTTTTATAGTTTATACCATATTTCCACACATATTATTCAACTTGGGCCTCACAATATCTCTGTGAGTGAGGGGCATTATCTTTAAAAAAATTTTTTTTTGGTAATACACATGAGAATTGAGGTTCAGAGGGATCAGGTGACTTACCCAAAGTCATGTGGCTTACTAGGGTATAAAACTTAGATCTTCTGACTTAGTTCATTATTTCTTGCCAGTATTATACATAGCTGAAGGTCAGTCTCTATATATTTATATGAATCACTTAGGTGAACTCTGCTTTCCCATGTAAAAAGTACTGAAGTGATTTACATGTTTTTAAACTTGCATGCATGTATTTATAGATCTTGTTTGTGTAGGGCATCTAATGTAAGGCCACAAATAACTAGATACATTCTTTTTTCATTCATTCGATAAATATTTGTATGGCTCCTACTGTGTGCCAGGTGCTGAAGATACAGTAGTAAAACAGACAAAAAGTCCTGCCCTTGGGGAGTTCTAGTTTGAGAGATGAATAATGAACAAGATAGCACTTATAAGCATGTTAGAAGGAGATAAGTGCTAAGGGAAAAAAATAAATAAGGGGAAGAGGGTTATGAAATGTTGGTGGGGGTGGGGAGAAGTTTGAAGTTTTAGATGAGGTGACTAAGGAAGACCTCACCAAGGGGTGAATTTGAATAGTGATGTGGAGGAAGGATAGCTAGCCATGAGTTCGGTGGGATAAGAATACTCCAAGCAGAGAGGTAAGCAGAGGCAAAGGCTTGAGAGGTAAATGTCCCAGCATGTTCTCCTCCATGTACAGTGAGAAGGTCAGTGTGGCTGGAGTGGAGTAAAGGAGGGAGAGAGTAGCAGGAGATGAAATCAGAGAGGCAGCAGAGGGCCCAGATTGAGACTTGTAGGTCCTGCATGTTTGGTTTTTACTCTGAAGGAAATGGGAAAACTTGGAGTGTTTTAAGGAGAGGAGTGGCAGAATCTGATTCAGATTTTAACAGCATCAAATTGGCTGCTGTATTGATATTAGATTACAGGGAGACAAGAGTAGAAGCAGGAAGATCAGTTAAAAGGCTATTCAGGCTAGAGATAACGGTGACTTAGACCAGAGCAGTGGCAGTGGGGTGGTGAGAAGAGTTCACATTCTGGGTATATTTGAATTTATAGCTGACAGAATTTGTCAACAGATTAGGTATGATAGAGAGATTAAAAAGTAACAAGTTTTTGGCCCAGCAACTGGAAAGATAAGGTTGCCATTGACAGAGATTGGGAAGATAGTGGCAGGGCTAGTTGGGAGTTGGAGAGTATCAAGAGCTGTGTTTGGGACCTGAAAACTTGAGATGTCTCGTTAGACTGCCATGTAAAAATGTCAAGTATATAATTGAATATTGGTTCTGAAGTTTAGGGGAAAGGTCCTGGCAAAAGATATTATTTGATAGTCATTTGTGTATCGATGGTACTTAATAGATGAGAGGGTTTATCTTAAATGATTATGCAAATTTTGGAAATAATTTCATAGGTCTGATAATATGACCTTGAAGATTTGTTATTTCAGGCTTCGTAACAATATCAGCAAAATAGAATGTGCGTTAAACAAATGTCAGAACACACATTAAAATGTTCTGTAAGTGATTTCAAGTGATTTATAGATAGATATACCAAGAGATGTTGTACAAGGAAAAGTGACCTAATACCTACCATGGGCCAGGTACTTAAATCCAGGTATTTCAGCCCCTGTTATATTCTGAGGAATCTAAGCTTCCATGAGATTAGGAAGATGAGAGGCAGACCTGGGACTGGAACCCAGGTGTGTCTGATCCCGAAGTTTGTGCTCTTCTTACTCTGCACCACACAAGCCAAGATGGTATGTACTGTTGATTTCCAACAGCAATCATGTGTCCATGAAATGCAATGTAGTATAAAATGAGCGTTGGAATAAGGTTACAAGATCTGAGTTTGTATCTCAGAGGCTTGATTTGAGTAAGACTTCTAACTTCACTAGGCATTAGTTTTCTCATCTATAAGAGTTGTAATAAAGCCTACCTCACATGGGTGGTATAATGTGAGGTCAAATATGAAAGGCTTTGTAAACTTTAAACCAGTCAGAAATTGACAAACTGATCTTAAAATTCATCTAAAAATGCAAGGGACCCAGAATAGCTAAATCAATCTTGAAAAGGAAGAACAAATTTGAAGAACTCATACTTCCTGATTTCAAACTTTGTATAAAGCTACTGTAATCAATACAGTGTGATACTGGCATAAACATAGACATATAGATCAGTGGAAGAGAATTGACAGTCTAGAAGTCAGCCCTTCTCTGTGTGGTTAATTGATTTTTGACAAGAATGCTAAGACAATTCATTGAGGAAAGAATAGTTTTTTTCAAGAAATGGTGCTGGGAAAACTGGATATTCATTCACAGGCAAAGGAATAAAGCTGGATCCCTATTTCATACTATACAAAAAAATTAACTCAAGATGGATCAAATGATTTGATTGATAATTCAATTTAAAATTGAGCAAGGATCTGAGTAGACATTTTTTTCAAAAAAGATATACAAATGGCCAATCAGCACATGAAAAAAATTCTCAATACCGTCAGTCATTTGGGAAATGCAAATCAAGACCACAATGAGATTCCATTTCACACCCACATAGGATGACTATAATCAAAAAGACACATAATAAATGTTGGTGAGGATACAGAGAATGTAGAAAGAACCCTCATATGTTGTTTGTGGGAGTATAAAATAGTGCACTCACTTTGGGAAACAGTTTGGCAGTTCATCAAAAGGTTAAGTATTATATATCCCAGAAATTCCATTCCTAGTTATATACCCAAAAGAAATGAAAACATTCATCCATGTAAAAACTTGTACACAAATGTTCATAGGAGTAATATTCATAATAGCCAAAAAGTGGAAAAAACACAAATGTGCATCTGATGAATGGATAAATAAATGTGGCATATCCATATACAATAGAATATTTTTGGCAATAAAAAGGAAAAAGGTACTGATACATGCTACAACGTGGATGAAACGAAAATATGTCAAAGTGAAAGAAGCCAACCACAGAAAACACCCATTATATAATTCCATTTATATGAGATGTCCAGAATAGGCAAATCTATAGAGATAGAAAGTAGATTAGTGGTTGCCTGGGGCTGAGAGTGAGGGGAAGTAGTAGAGGGGAATTGGGGATTTGACTGCCAGTGAATATAGGTTTCTCTTGGGGGTGATGAAAATGTTCTAAAATTGATCGTGATGATGGTTGCACATCTCTGAATACACTAAGAACCATTGAATTTGTACAGTATAAGTGTCCATTTTGTGGGAGATGAATTATATCTCAACAAACCTGTTAACAGATATTATTAGGGATGCTGTCTGTGTTTGTATTGGCTTTTTTTTCAGCTAAACTAAATATCCTGTTTCCATAACTGATCCTGTTTACATCATTCTAAAATGTTGTGTGAACCAGCCAGGACTAATAACCTAATAGCGTTTCCTTAATTTTAAAGCTAATGTGAAATGAGTATCTTGAGTAATGCCCAAAAGTTCTGATTCTAGATTCAGAGCAGTTTTTTCAGTCCTACCACCCTATTTCCCAAAGTACTATACTAAGAGGGAATTTTTTTTTTTAATTGAAGGTTTGTTTTCTTTTTAAAGAGCCAAGAGATAATTAGCATTTTTAAATATGGAAATTTTTCTTTATCACTTTGGTATTTGGGTCTTAGGAAAGAAGGAGACTGGCTTTAATTGAGGGACTCCTATGTGCCTGACACTTATTAAACATATCCACATGTAGCATCTGATTTAACCCTTGAAGCAACCTTATGAGGTAGACCTTGTTAACTCTACTTTACGGATAAGGAGACTGAGTCAGGTAACTTGTGTAATGTCATATAGCTTTTGAGTGATGAAGCCAGGATTGGAATTCAGTCTTCTAAATTCCAAGTCCCAGTATGATCTAGGTTGATTCATGGGGCATCACCTTCAGTCTTCTCTGGTTCTATTTCTGTACCTACTTGCAGAAATATTGTCAAACTCCAGGATAAAGCACCTTTCTATATGACAGATTAAATCCTCAGATCAAATCCCCCAGGTTCTAAGCTTATAATTTTAGGTGTTATGCATATAGTAGGTTTTTCCTATCTTATATTTGTGTAGATATAAAAAACTAATAATCTTCTTTTTTTTCTTTCCCTCACTTAGCAATGGTGAAATAGACCCGTGGTCAGGAGGTGGAGTAACTAAGGATATTACAGACACCTTACTTGCGATCGTCATCCCAGAGGGAGCGCATCATCTAGATCTCCGAGCCAGCAATGCCTTTGATCCCGTCACTGTGCTATTAGCCCGCTCCTTGGAAGTTAGACACATGAAGCAGTGGATCAAAGATTTCTATGCAAGTCTGAGAAAGATGCACTGAGTAACGTTCGATCATTTTCAGTTTCTTCTTTTAAGTTCATTCCACCCACATTTCCATTCACTTTGGTTTTCTCTGCAAAATTACTTTCCCTTGTTTATTAGATTTGGTGTGGCGAAGGTTGAGATAGAAGAGAACGTGATGGTGGTGATAGCAGCCATCCAATGACCTGAGTCCTTGCCATCTTTGTGCCACCTCCAGGAAAAATCTCTTCATGACAGCTTTCCCACACCATCAGTGGCCTTGATACCTGGAGCAGAGTATTGACTGCCTTTCACAAGAGGGGGAGTCACTTCCTTGGTTTCTCTGAAAGCAGGGATTTATTGGTTTCGAAGTTGAAGTCTCTTTGGCCCATTTGTCACTAGCCCCTTCTCTACTTTCCCAAAAGGAAAAGCAGAAGATGGATAAAAATGATGTAATTGCAGCTGGTAGGAAGGATATCCAGTGCCAAACCAGGAAATGGGAACCATTTCTTTTGTGCTTGATTTAATGACTTTGAACTGTGCTGTAAATAAAGAATAGGGCTGGACCTTATACCTGTGTGTTGCTTCTGAAGCTCACTCCAGCTGTTGGGAATGCTGTGTGCGCTGGGCTTGGCTGTTTTTGTAAAGTCCTTTAATTTTCTCTCTTCTATTTGGCAGCTTTTCTTAGTTCTGGGATATTTGCCACCATGGTACTGCCAGTAAGAAATCTGGCCTTTTTCTGCTCCATTTCTCTTTGTTTCTGAGGTCAGTTTTGTGGTAGTTTGGTCAGGTTTTGCCAGTTTAGGAAAATGACTCTGTTTTCCTTTTCTTTTTACATCTGAGCAAGTTATATTCTGTGGTTACTGATGATACTTCTGTAAGAAGCCTTTAAAAACTGATGAATCAGCTATTCAGAAGGTAGAATATAATTATGTTCAGCATTTTGGTTTTTAAATTTTATTTTCTGGTGATTGTTATGCTGTCATTAAAGCCAGAAGTGTCAGGACACTAAGAGGCAGGTGCACAAGAACTTTTCTGTATGGCTTCCAAAAGACAAGCTGACTAATTCATGCAGGCAGCATATTTGACATTAATAAATGGCTGAGCCATTCCTATTTCCAAGGGGTTGGCTTCTTTCAAGCAGTTCTTACACTGAGACCTTTCTTCAGAAGAGCTTTTCTAGGATAACAAATAGGGTTGGATCAAAACCTTTCAGGGACAGAGAGAGAGACTAACAGTTTCTACTCTGTTGAAAGATTTCTTTTCCCTTGTTTCCTTTTATTTTCTCTCAGTTTTTTTTTCTTCACTCTGCCTTGGGAACATTTTCTGCTTTTTAAAAATTGTATCTTGAGCTTGAGTATTTCTAAAGCACTTATTTTTTTTATAAAATGCAGATATAATGTTCGTTCTCGGGTGGGAGACTGAAATATTCCCCTTACTTTCCCTGGCATCTGGGAGATACAGAAAAATCTTTGTCTGGTTTCGGAAGCCTTCAGTTCTCATTGTAATAAGTTGTCCATCAAAGCATTTGGTCACTATTTTCGTTTCAGCATCAGAGAAAAGTCTGCTGGGGTGGGAATTTAAGGGTCAAGACAATACTAGTTTTTATTCTTTGTCAACTAAGAAGTTATACAATGCAGGGTTTATGGGCTTAATGGAGGATATTCTTACTATTTATTTTAGGCTATATTGATTTTAGGATATTTTCATTGAAACCTTTTTTACTTAAAATCTTTAAAATACTTTGCCACTTCACTTAATATTGATTGTTTGGATAGGTTGCACTTTTGTGAAGAGAAAAGTTGTCAAAAAATGACTGTTTTTTATGTACATGTTTTTTCTATGTACATTTCATGACAGATAGCAATCTTAACTAAAGTTGGCCTAATTATTATATGCTAAAATTTAATTTTAAATTGAAAGAGAATTGAAGCATCATATAAGCCTTATTTAAAGCATCCCTCTAATTATTAGGTGATGCTTTTGAAGACCAGGAAAGAGAGACACAGAGAGTTGGAGTGTTTTTTAATTCTGTCTTTGTTACTCTAACTACCTAGAGTCAATGGGCAGAACTAAAGAAATTTAGAGATCTTTCTTAACGGATCTGTAGAAGTCAAGAGATTATCCAGAGGAGCCAATGTCTAGTCTGTATATTAGAGAGTTCTGAAGGCAACTCAGATGTCATCCAGTCCAACCACATCATTCGTAGGTGATGGCACTGTGGCCCAGAGAGAAGGGACTTGTCTAAGGCCTCACTGCTCATTTTTAGCAGAACCCAGCTTTGCATCCAGGTTTGTTTGTTGTTGTTGTTTTGTTGCTTTCACTTTATTGGTGTAGCTTAAATCTTTGTTTGAATTAAAGCAACAAAACCTCATTAAACCAGCTTAAGCAAAAGAGGGAATTTATTGAAACTATACAGGAATAGCTCCAGGACTTGGGAAACGAGGAATTGTGAAAGAATGGAATTAGGGTCTGGAAAGTCATTAAAAGTCAAGACTGCTACTTTCTCTCACTTACAGCAGAGGTCACCAGTTGTCAACCAGTGCGTACGATTTGCTTCTCTTATTTGTAGTTTGGTTAGCAGTCTAAAGTGTGCATGTGCATCAGAATTACCCGAGGGGCTTGTTAAAACATTGATTGTTGAGCCCCATCCCAGAGTTTGTAATATGTCTTGGGGTGGATCCTGAGAAGTTGCATTTTTAACAAGTTTCCAGATGACTCTGGGGAATCACACCTTGAGTACCACTAGCTAAGAGAATTCTGAATTTGAAATTTTCTCAGACAAGGCATGTGCCTTCAGTTTTCCTCACTCCTGTTGTCCTACCTGATCCCATTTGAGTAAGGGAGCCCTGCTGAACGCTTCCTTTCCCATGGCTGCTTCATCTCTGCAGATCAGCTTCCTCTTCTTAGCTTGCAAAAGGCCTGTGATGACTTCCCAGAATGGTGTCCGCAGGCCCCTGAGGCTGCACCATCTCACAAGCCCACAACTCTCAGATGGTTAGGGAGGGATAAGATCATAAACGCATGGCTTCAGAGACACACTATTTAGGATGCGGGTGGAGGAAGATCAGCTCAAGCAATTTAGTATATAACTATCAAACAGTGTTTCTTGGAACACAGGTGTCCAACAAAATGCCAATGACTTATGTAATAGAAAGATCCATAGTTAAGCAAGGTTGGAAAATGATGGGTTAAACAAAGTTAAATAGTTTTTTTTTTAATCTGTAAATATGCATTGTGACTTTCTGAAATGGTGATCAAGAATACAACTTTTGCTTACAGAAATGCTCTTACTTACAGAGCATTTACAAGGCATAAGATGTTGTTCTGGAACCTGGAGGATACAATGGTGGAAAAGCAAACAGTGTCTCTACTAATAAGGTTTACATTCCAGTGGGAGGAAGACACGAAATGTCAAATTATACAGACAGAGGGTACAATTATAAGTGTTATGAAGAGTGGGGTTATTAGGAAATCCAGCAGGGAATAGTCTGAGCTGGTCTGTGGGAGCAAGAGAATGCTGTTCTGAGATGTGACGTTTGAGGTTATCTAAACGGTAAATGGGGGCTATACTAGAAGAGGAGTGGAGTAAACGGCATGCGCAAAAGCCCTGAGTGTAGTATACTCAAGGAACTAAAGAAGCCCTCTGTATGGGACAGCAGATGACCACATGACCACAGATAAAGTGACATAAGATGAATCTGGAGACCTGGGCAGGGAGGAAGCTCATTCAAGTAGACCATGATAAGGAGTCTTTATAAGGAATGAGAAACTGTCAACTGTCCTTATTCAGGGGAGTGGCATGAACAGATTTTCATTTAAAAAGATCACTCTGGCTATAAATTGGAGAGTGTATTGGAGGGGGTAAGCATGTAATATATGAGGCCACAGTTGCAGTTGTCCAAGTAAGAGAAAGAGCTTTAACTAGGGTGGTAGAAGAGGGAATGAGAAGTGGATGAATTTGAGAGAGATTTGGTAAGGAATGCCAGTGGGATTTGGTGATGAGTTTTATATGAGATATGAGTTGGGCAGGTGTCAGGGTTGATGGTTTCTGACTGTGTGCTTGGATAGATGCTGGTGCCATAAACTGGAAAGAAAGCCCCACTGGGTGACCAGGTTTGGCAGGAAGATTACGAGTTCAGTTTTGTCATGCTGAGTTTTATATACTATTGAAATAACCAAGTGGAGCTAGCTGTCAAGTAGGACTGTTGGATGTAAAGATCTGGAACCCAGTCTGCGCTGGAGAGCCATGGTGAATAGATGGTAATCAAAGCATGGGATGTGAGCTCAAGGAACTAATGTTCAGGAAATATACTTCAGGAGCTGCTACTATACTGTACTTACCACAATACATTCTTAAGAAGACCCCAAACATCCTAATTCTCTTACAACTGTAGTACATTTGACTCCACTGAGCCAACCCATCACTTGATCCCTGGTACAGCCTTTGCTAAAATTGAGATCTACCTCTCTGCACTCATTTCCCATTCTTACTGCTGCCTTTCACTTTCCTAATAACCTGCACTTCAAACACAAAAATTTCTATTATTCTAAAATACTGCTCCTGGGCTTCCCTGGTGGCGCAGTGTTTAAGAATCCGACTGCCAATGCAGGGGACACAGGTTCAAGCCCTGGTCTGGGAAGATCCCACATGCTGCGGAGCAACTAAGCCTGTGTGCCACAACTACTGAGCTTGCTCTCTGGAGCCTGCGATCCACAGCTACTGAAGCCTGCAGGCCTAGAGCCCGTGCTCCACAACAAGAGAAGCCACTGCAATGAGAAACCCACGCACGGCAACGAAGAGTAGCCGCCGCTCACCGCAACTAGAGAAAGCCCGTGAACAGCAGCAAAGACCCAACACAGCCAAAAATAAATGAAATAAAATAAAAAATTTATTTATTTTAAAAAATAATTAAAATAAAATACTGCTCCTCTGTCTAATTCCCTTCTCATCACTACCCTCCAATGTGTTTTCACTGGCAAACTTCTTTGCATCCTTCAAAGCCCAGATCAACTTGATTACCTCTCCTGTGAAGTCTTTCTCAGCTTTCCCAAAGGAGTAGTTCTTTTTTAACATCTTTATTGGAGTATAACTTTTACAGTGGTGTGTTAGTTTCTGCTTTACAACAAAGTGAATTAGTTATACATACACATATGTTCCCATATCTGTTCCCTCTTGCGTCTCCCTCCCTCCCACCCTCCCTATCCCACCCCTCTAGGTGGTCACAAAGCACTGAGCTGATCTCCCTGTGCTATGCAGCTGCTTCCCACTAGCTATCTATTTTACATTTGGTAGTGTATATATGTCCATGCCACGCTCTCACTTCATCACAGCTTACCCTTCCCCCTCCCCATAGGAGTAGTTCTTTTAAATCTATGCTGTCACAGAACAAGGTTCACACCTAGGGTGTCAGCTAGAATGTAAACTTCATCAAGGTAGAGATTGTCTTGTTCATTTCTGCATCTCTAGTACCTTTCAGCAGTGCCTGACCACCTCTAATTTAGTACACATGCCCCAAACATTTAGCAATAAATTGCTAAATGTTTTCACCCTCTTTTTAGGAAGACCAAACTATCTGAGAGAAGGGATTATGCCTTACTTCTAGTAAACAGCATCTAGTAATGGCATGGCACTGGGCAGCTGGTCTCAGTAGCCCCTTGGTAAATTTATACGAATGGATACTTTGCAGGGTGGAAAGGCCAAGTTTTCTGTCCATCTCTATAGCCAAGCATCTTTCACAGCTCTGATGTGCTCACATGACCTCCTACCCTGGGCTCCCCTGGATTTTGGAAAGTACTTCCTGCCCTGGGCTTCCCTGCGTCTCCAAGTACTCAATACCTCTAAAACTTGGACTCACTGCTTTTCCCTCACTTCAACTACTCATGCCCCAGGCTCCCTCTCCTACTCCATCAGCCTGGCACTTTTTATCAAGGGAGCTGAATATAACTCTGCCTTGATGTTAGATGAGAATAGAACACTGACTCGAAATAGCCATTCAAGTGGATAAATTTCTCTGGAGCCACTTTTCAATTCAAGGGGGTGAAGGAGAGGGCTGGTTTTAACAGATATTGCTGCCTAATAGTGGAGATACATACAATTGCAGAGCTGAAAAGCAGTCTTGGGATCATTTAGTTCTACATGTGTGTTTAACATGGCTAACATCTTTAATAAGAAACCCAGGCCTGGAATGTGAAAGTGACTTGCCCAAGGTTATACAGCTCACATGTTTATTTATTATTTATTTTAAGATTTTTGTCACACCTGGTTCTGAAAGGATTTCAGGTGATCTAAAGATATACAGTAAGCACAGCCTAAGTGGGACAGAAGAGATTTAAAAGGGATAGGGATGTAAAATGGATCTAGGAATGCAAACCATAAAGCAGCATTTATCAAACAGTTTCCACAGAATGCTAGTAAGGCCAGATGTAAGTGGATATTACATAAAAAAGAGGTGCATGATCAAACTTTGAATATGGTTAAAATAAATTTAAACAGATTATCTTTACTACAGAATCTCTCAAAACTTTGATATGCCACGTTCATTGTGAAATCAACAAGAATGTGACATTTCCCAAACTTATTTGATCTCGAACCCCTTTTTCAACAACATTTAAGAACTAATGCTCTGCCAAACACACACTGGGAAATGCTGCCATGGAATTCTAGACATTTTCTGATGATAGAGGCCAAGAAAATTTGGCTCTAAGCTTTTTATCAGCCATCTGCAAAGAGGAAAACAAAGACAGTTCACACTGTACTTAAGATCAGTCAGCCTGGAGAGTCCCAGGCAGGAACTTCCTGAAAGAGCTTCAGAAAGTGGAAAAATGTAATGAATAAGATTTTCAACTTCTCTATACATATTGCTAAATTTCACTGTATTCATTCTTATGTGACCTTTCAGTATAAAGGAAAGTCATAACACCAAAGTATAATGATTAAACTGTAATGAGCTAATGAAATATACTACTGGCATGTATATATATTTGGGGTGTGTGTGTGTGTGTGTGTGTGTATTTGCTGATCTGACTTAATCTAGAAATATATGCATTTTACAGTGTCTGGAGGAACACTCAGTCAAAATTTTTCTGAATAGATGTTCATTGGCCAGTTTAAGTGTCATTGTAGATAGTTGAATAAGGGGAAGGAATGATGTTTTGTAACACAAATGAAGTAGTTTGAAAAACTGCTTCTGAATCTACTCAGACATTTGTATCTACTGTTATCCTACTTGGCTCACAGGTGAACTATGAGACCAGTGGCAGCTCACCAGCCATGTGGAGGTAGAGCAGAGATTGGGAATCAGGTGCTTCTATGCAGTGATGTTTGTATCTGTTAACAAACTTCCTCCTTAGCTTTGGGAGAGTGGTTTTAACTGCTTTTCTTTGTTTTGTAGCCCCTGAAATCTAGATGCAAAGAGCCAAAGAAAGGTGTGCAGAAAACGATCCATCAATAACTCCAAGATATTAAACTCCAAATGAAACTTTTTGCTCAGGTGATAGGTAAGGTGCTATGATACTGAGGATGTATAGTAAATGCCCTTGAATAAGTGCAATACAGTGGAAATAGCCAGATGATTTGATAGAAATAGCCAGATGATTTGATAAATAGCCTCCTTTTTCACTGACACAGGCTATCAGATTATTCTCAGAAATCTCGCGGTCAACAGGAGACATTTCATATGTTATCATGATGTCAGTTCATTTAGTTAATCTATCTACCTTCAGAATGGAAGGTACAATATAAAGCAGTAAAGTAAATCATCTGCTTTATCTCTAAGGAACTCACGGTCAGTTACACCACCTCTTTTGTCTCCTTTTCTGATGCCACAAAACCCTCACCTGCGGGAGTTTATTCTTTAGGTCTAAGCCAGTGGTTTTCAACTGGTGTCAATTTTACTGCCCAGGGACATTTGACAATGTCTGGAGATGTTATTGGTCATCACAAGTCGGTGTGTATGTGTGTGTGGGGGGTAAGGGGTGGGTTGTACTGGCATCTAATTTAGTGGACATCCTGCAGTGCAAAGGACAACCTCTCACAACAAAGAATTGTCTGGCCCCAAATGGCAATAATGTTGGTGTTGAGAAACTCTAGTCTAACCTAAATCTTCTCCATATAATTTAAGGCCCTTTTCTCAAGTTTTACCCAGCAAAGGAGATGAAAAACTGATGGTTTATTCAGCTCATACAATAGTCTTACACTCTAAAAAACACAATAGCACAATGTATAGTAGAGACACATTATCTTCTCTAAAATTTAATAACCTTTATTTTGAAGTCTGATTCTTAAGTTCCTCCTTGAATTTCTCTTCAATGGACCAAATAACTTCAATTCTTTGGATTGTTTGTTCTTTTATCATTTGTTCATTCAAACGTTTATTGAATGGCTACTCTATGCAGTACAGTGTTAGGTAGTAAGAATTCAAAGGCAAAGCCCTATTGTTTTCAAGAAGCTCACTATTAAAGGGGAGAGATGGTCACAATGTCAGATGATTAAATACTTTGGGCTAAGAATTTGGGTTGCATTCAGAATGCTGTGGGAGCATGAAAGCTGAAGTGATGAATTCATCCTGAAAGTTTGAGGAAGGCTCTAAAGGAGAAGTAACATTTGAACTGAGACTTGAAGGATGGAAGTTTGCAGGGTGGATGGAGCTTGGTGAGAAAGGCAATAAAAGCACTATTTAAAAAAAATATTAAGCACTCATCATGTACCAAGGGTTAGGCACCCATCATGTTATTGTGAAAAAGATAGACATAGCACCTATCATCATGGGGGTTATAAAAAGAAAGCCAAAAGAAACCTCCCCTGTAATGCTTGTATCATAGTTTACGTGAACTCTGCTGCCTGCTTTTTCTCATTTTGAACCCCTTAACATCCCTGTGCGGGAAGCAAGGCAGATATTACCTACCTCCATTTTATAAAGGAGGACCATAAGGCCAAGAAAAATGAAGAAACTCTTCCACCCCCAACCACTAGCCACAGATCTAGTAAATGGCATCGTCTGATCCCAAATCCTGTGCTTTTGTACCATTCCTTGGTTCCAAATGCAATTTCCTGTGGCAGAGAGGCAAGTACACTCTTTCTACCCCCCTCCTTTCTCTGCTGTCTTCATCTCTGGCTAAACTTTTGTTTTCTTCTGGCCCCAGCGCAGAAGAAGTTTTCCAGTCTTCCCAGTTCCGATTGCTAAGGGACTTCCCAGGGAAGGAAGGAGTGAGAATTGCTGTCCTGCCACTATCCATTTGCAAAATAATATCTACCTTGATTTCCCAGATTTTTTGAGGCATAAGGAAAACTGAGATGTGGAACAGAAAATCCCTTTTGTTTGTCTTGGTGTTTGGTAATGTATGCGACCTCTCTGGGTGGTTTAAGCGGTTTAGGTACTTTCTACAAAAGGGAGCTTTTAATGACAAAACTAATGTGATTATCTGAGTGAGGGTGAGAGGCGTATTCAAAGCTTAAAGAAAATCTGTTAGAATAGCTGAATGTATCTGCTTAATCCTTTCTCTAATGTGGCTGAACAATGCTCTGGGGAGCCATTGGTCCGTTCTTTCTTCTAGTAAATGCCTGTCTCCAGAGGTAGGGACTGTTTGCAGCTTTTGATACCCTTATGCTTCACCTTCTCAGCTGCACAAAAGTACAGAAAAAGCCTGGAGGAGCCCAAAGCACTGACAGAAACCAAGTGTCTCCAGAATGCTGAGGGCAAAATGTACAGCCCATGCATGCTTTCTCCACCAGCGTGCGAAGAAGTAGGGGCCGCAGTAACCAGCGGGAATGGCATCTCGGAGAAGCGCCCTGTTCTTTGTGCCTGCTTTCACTGGGTGCTGGGTGAGGGATCACTTGTGGGAGCTTAAAATCTTACACCTGAGTTTTAAGAGTGGTTGAGCTGCTCCTTTTTGGGGGGTATGGGTGGCAAGAGAAGCATAGGAGGGGAGAAAAGTGATACAGGTTTGGGTTCTGCAAATTGCTCTGTGAATTTGAAGCAAAATCTAAGTCCTTTCTCTCATTTGTGAACTCAGGATAATAATACCTGCCACATAAATTCACTGTGAGAATCAAAGTGAAAACCTGAACATGAATGTGAAAGTGTCACAGCCAATCTAGAGCATGATCAGATAACATGTTGTACACTTTTATTTTTTATTTTACCTTACTTTATTTAAAGTATTATTTTAAATTCTTGTTCTTTTAAGAATACCTTTCTTTTCTAAATGTATAATTCAATTTAACTTAAAACATTTATTCGTTACTTACTATGTGCTGGGCACAGTTCTGGGAATACAGATACAAATAAGTCTCTGAACTTTAAGGAGGTCATAATCTTGTAGGGAAGACAGGAATGTAAAATTCAGCTTGATAAGTATGCATCAGAAGTGATTAATTTTAACCTGGAGTCAATAATAATAGCTAAATGGTATACAGTACTTATTTGCCAGGAGCTGAGTCAAATGTTTTCCTTAGGTTACCTCATTCAATCCTTGTAGCCCTATGAGGTAGGAACTATTATGCCCATTGCACAGATGAGGAGGCTGAGGCTTGGTCAGATCAATTAAGTCACTTTTCCACCACCATAGGTGGTGGGCCAAATTAGAGTCCCAGATCTGTCTGACTTCACAGTTTAAACCCTTATTCATTGTGCCATGTTGCATCTCACATCAAGGAAGACTTCTCTGAGGAGTTAACCATAGCTGGATTTCAAAACAGAAGTTTTCCAGGTGTACGGAGGAGAAAGGCAGGTGGAATAGCATACATAAGAGAGCACATTGGCTAGAAAAGTATTTGTGCAGAGAGGAACTAGAAGCAGTTTGTGGTGATAATGGAGTGGGCAGGTTGGATGAGTAAGTTGGGGCCAGATTATGATCTTTCACACTGCACCTTTGTGGAAAAAGTATGTAAATTATTTACTTTAATTAATTACTTGATTTATATTTTGTTTATCAAAAAGGGTTTTACACACGGAGCGGCTGGGCCCTTGGGCCATGGCCGCTGAGCCTGCGTGTCTGGAGCCTGTGCTCCGCAGTGGGAGAGGCCAAAGCAGTGAGAGGCCCGGGTGCCGCAAAAAAAAAAAAAAAAAAGGGTTTTACAGGACTTCCCTGGTGGTCCAGTGGTTAGGAATCCATTTTGCTATGCCGGGGATGCTGGTTCTATCCCTGGTCAGGAAGCTAAGATCCCACATGCCGCAGGGCAAATAAGCCTGTGCGCTGCAACTACTGACCCTGCGTGCCGCAACTGGGGAGCCTGTGTGCCACAACTACAGAGCCCATATGCTCTGGAGCCTGAGTGCCACAACTAGAGAGGCTTCACGCTGCAACTACTGAGCCCACGTGCCACAACTAGAGGGAGAAGCCCCTGCACCACAACGGGGAGCCCACGTGCCACAATGAAAGATCCCGCATGCAATGCAGCCAAAAATAATAATAATAATAAATATTTTTTAAGAAGGGTTTTGCAGAAAGTGGGAACTGTAGCCACTTTTATGGTGCAGAATCATAAAATATACTTCAAATTTTAGAATCAAAACTTTCATGATGGAAGGCACTTAAGGGATCTGGACTCATTCTATGCAAGAGGAAATCAAGATTGAATGCATGTAAATGTCTTAATCAAGGTTATAGAGCAGTTTAATCAGCTGAGCCAGAAATATCTGTGTTTTTCAGATGGATTATGGAGTTAAAGTGAACAATAAATGATAGTTACAGGATTATCTTCAGGTGCATTTATAGAAATTGGTGAATTAAAAAGAGGGATAGATAAAGTAGATAATTGCAGGGAATGGGAATAAAGTCCTTAGCTGAAGCTGTAGGTTCCCCACTGGGAAACTTCACGACAGCTCTCTTTGAAGACTGGTGTTGGATATGTGAGTGAGTGTCCTGGCTGAACTGAAGCTGGGAAATGAGTTTGCCTGGAAAACAGTTAGGGTGTATCTTCCTATGTCTACTTATTACATTTTTTTGGCCACTTTAAATGGGGACCTGGAACAGATGTGAGCTGGTTCTTGTTCTCATTGAGCTCACAATCTGAAAGATGGGACAGACAAGAAAACAGGTAATTGCAACCAACTGAATTTAGTAATAAAAATAAGGTATAGGATGCTATGGCAGCCCAGAAGGGGCATGAGTAACTGTGTTCTGGATGGGCAAGGAAAAGCTTCCTTGGGTCGGGGGGGTGCAGGTAGTGACATCTAAGGTAAGACCTGAAATATGAGTAAGAGTGCAATGCAGGAGAGGGCAAAGAGTGCTCTAGATAAAGGGAACAGTTTATGCAATACCCCAAGTAATTTGGGAAAATTAACTTGAATGTACCATTCCCATTTGGTATAGCTGAAGTATAGTGTGTGAGGAGGGAGTGATATGAGTTTTCTTCTCTGACCTCCCCTTCCCCAATATGCAAGTTTACATATACAGGCAGTTTACTAGACAGTGTCACAACTCTGACAAAAAAGATAGAAATGCGTTTGAGAGTACCACAGAGAGCAGGTGTTGATGTGCTGGGAGCACACTAAATGATTGCAGAAAACAAAAACTTCAGTATTCCCACCTCCCGGTGTCACTACAGCTATCCCACTGACCTGAGAACCAGCCTTCCTAAAGAAACTACTTCTCACCTCTAAGACACAAAACAAAAGGCATGAAATCAACGCTCTGAATGTAAAGGAGACAAATAAATGTCAGTGCAGCAGGAGGGGAGAGCAATAAAGTGAGGAGGCCTGAGTGATGGTGGTAACCTGCTGAATTCTCAGGTCACAGAGTAATTTACTGACTGGTCCTAGGCCACTAGATAATTATCCAGACAGCCCTGATTCTGGTGCAAAGCCTCCTGCTGCTTATGTTATTAATACCAGCAGCAATCAGCGGGCGTTGGTGGGAGCAAACCGAGTCCCCAGGCTGCTGAGTGAATGCAGAGGCACCTTCCAAGTCCCTCCGAGCTGGACCTCACCAGGAAAACTGGTCGGCTCCAACATTCAGCTCTTTGCCCAGCTGCTGTGTGGTCCCCAGGGAGAGGCTTCCCAAGGGTGGCTGAGGGCTTGGACAAAGGAATAAGATACCCACGTTCTGGAGTCTGACCACCTTGTGCAAAGAACCTCTGTCCTGTCCCCCCTTGGACCTGACTGGAAAGTGACTTTGAGGCCTCCCCAGAATAACTTAAATTAATATCCATGGAGCAATGTCAAACACTTCTCTTTGACATGGTGTGGGAATTAGACTCCACTGCTTTCATATGGGGCCAGAGAAAGTGATGGTGTCTGTTTTAGGGTTTAATCATTTGGAAGCTTGACCTCAGGTAACCCTGAAGGGATTTTAGGGGGCAGTTGGTATGAGAGTAGAGTTCTCTTATCCCATATCCCTCTTTAAAATATGATAACATATGCAAAGTGCCCAGCACATAGTAGACATTTTCAATCAATGTGACTGTACTCCCTCTTCTTCCTCCTATGACATTATGTGGTGAATGGCCTCCTGACTGACCTTTCATTTTCTTTTCCCTTCAGGACAGTGGTTCTCATCCCAGGACAATTTTGCTTCCTAGAGAACATTGCCAATGTCTGAAGAGACATTTTTGCTTTCATAACTGGTGACAGGAGAGCTAATGGTAATTAGTGGGTAGAGGCCAGTGATGTAGGATGCTAAACATCCTACTATGCACAGGACAGCCCCTCACAGCAGAGAATTAATCAGTTCAAATATCAGTAGTGCTGAGGTTGAGAAAACCTGCTCTAGGAGATTCTGCACACTGCAGCCAGAGTAATCCCATTAAAGACAAATCTTAAGTCACTTTCTTGCTTAGGAAGTTCCAAATGGTTTAGTCATCATAAATGCATAACTAATTATTCACTCAATATATATGGAGCACCTGCCCTGTGGCAGGCACTGTGAGATTGCACAGATACATCTGCATAGACCCTGCCCTTGAACTGATGATTGCAAAACACTGACTTTCTGTCATCTCCAGGGTAAAGTCCAAACAACTGAGGGCAAGAGAGGGAATGTAAGGGAATGAAAAATGAGAACTTGGTTTCAGGACATGAGGAGTGATTCTGCTTGTGGGACATCCAAGCAGATTGGACAGAAAGGACAAGAAATATCACTGTAGATGCAGCAGAACTCTCTACAACCAGAGTGGTGGGGATGGAGTGCTGTGTTTCTAGTTTCAGTAAATAGAACTCCCAGCTTCTCAGGTGCCAAGCCTGAAGCCCAGGCTTCCTTCTTGACCCTTCTCTCTTTCTCAGACTCTCAATTCAAGTCTTTTTTGTGTATTCAATGAAGGAATTATGCCCCAATGCTTAAAGTATCTATTGTGTGTAATGAATTAACTTTTCTCCATTGCATCTAGAAATGGCACCATCCTTAAGATAATTTTTTTAAAAAGTCATTCGAAATATTTTCTGTAAGATTTAATTTTATTGGGGGACTGTTGAAAAAGGTTGCCATGCATCACATCTCTATGGCTTGTGTTTTAGTTGAACTCATTATTATGATCTTCAAATATGTTTTTCTTTGGAGAAATGTCTATCCAGGTCTTTTGCCCATCTTAAAGTCAGGTTATTTGTATTTTTGCTATTGATTTGTAAAAGTTTCTTGCATATTTTGAATATTAACCCCTTATCAGATGTATGGTTTGTAAATATTTTCTCTTATTTCATAGGTTGCTTTTTCATTTTGTTGATTTGTTTCTTTTGCTGCTTGTGCTTTTGGTGTCATATCCAAAAAAATCATTGCCAACACCAATGTCAGGAAACTTTCCTCCTATATTTTCTTCTAAGGGTTTTACAGTTTCAGGTCTTAACTTTACATCTTTAATACATTTTGAGTTGATTTTAGTGTATAGTGTAAAATAGGGTTCCAATTTCATTCTTTTGCATGAGAATTCCCATTTTCCCAGTACTATTTATTGAAGAGGCTATCCTTTCCCCATTGTGTATTTTTGCACCCTTGCTGAAGATCAGTTTACCATAAATGTTTGGGTCTATTTTGGGATTCTTTTTCTGTTCCACTTGTCTCTATTTCTATTTTTAATGCCATAACCATACTGTTTTGATTACTATAGCTTTGTGATATGTTTTGAAACCAGGAAGTGTGATGCCTCCAGCATGGTTCTTCTTTCTCAAGATTGCTTTGGCTATTCAGAGTCTTTTGTAGTTCCATACAAATTTCAGGGTTGTTTTTTCTATTTCTGTGAAAAATGCCATTGGAATTTTTATAGGGATTGCATTGAATCTTTTTTTGAGTAGAATGGACATTTTAACAATATTCTTCCAATCCATGAGTATGGAATATCAGAATATCTTTCCATTTATTTGTGTCTTCTTCAACTTCTTCCACTAAAATCTTATCATTCTCAGTGTATAGGTCTTTGACCTCCCTGGTTAAATTTATTCCTAAGTATTTTATTGTTCTTCATGCTACTGTAAATAGGATTGTTTCTTTATTTCTCTTTTTGATAGTTCATTGTTAGTGTATAGAGACAACAACTGATGTTTGTATGTTGATTTTGTATCCTTCAAATTTACTTTTGGTGGCGTCTTCAGGGTTTTCTATATAAAATATCATGTCATCTGCAAATAGAGGCAGTTTTACTTCTTTCTGATCTGAATGTCTTTTATTTCTTTTTCTTGCCTGGTTGCTCTGGCTAAGATTTCCAATACTATATGGAATAAAAATGGTGAGAGTGGGCATCCTTGTCCTGTTCCCAATCTTAGAGGAAAAACTTTTAGCTTTTCACTGTTAAGTATGATGTTGGCTGTAGGATTGTCATCTGTGGCCTTTATTATGTTGAGATACGTTCCTTCCATAACCACTTTGTTGAGAGATTTTATCGTAAATAGATGTTGAATTTGTCAAATGATTTTTCTGCATCTATTGAGATGACCATATGATTTTTATCCTTTGTTAATATGGTGTACCACATTGACTGATTTGCAGGTGTTGAACCATTCTTCCATCCTGGAATAAATCCCACTTGATCATGGTGTATGATCCTTTTAATATATTGTTAAATTCAGTTTTCTAATATTTTGTTGAGGGGTTTTGCATGTATGTTCATCAGGGATATTGGCCTATAACTTTCTTTTCTTGTAATATCTTTGCCTAGTTTTGGTATCAGTGTAATGCTGGCCTCATAACATGAACTTGGAAATGTTCCCTCCTCTTCTATTTTTTGGAAGAGTTTGAGAAGGGTTGCTAATAATTCTTCTTTAAATGTTTCGTAGAATTCACCAGTGAAACCATCTATCCTGGAATTTTGTTTGTTGGGAGGTTTTTGATTACTGATTCTATCTCCTTACTAGTAATTTGTTCATTCAGATTTTCTATTTCTTCATAATTCAGTCTTTAAGTTGTAGTTTTCTAGGAATTTATCCATTTCTTATAGGTTGTCCAATATGTTGGTGTATAATTGTTCATAGTAGTCTCTTATGATCCTTTGAACTTCTATGGTATTAGTTATGTCTCTTCTTTCACTTATAATTTCATTTATTTAAATAAGTCCTTTCTCTTTTTATCTTGGTAATTCTAGCTAAAGGTTTATTATTTTTTAAAAAAATAGCTTGTAGTTTCATTGATCTTTTTGTATTTTTAGTCTCTATTTCATTTTTTTCTGTTCTGATTTTGTTATTTCCTTCCTTCTACTAACTTTGGGCTTAGTTTGTCTTCTCTTTTTTTTTTTTTTTTTGTTCCTTGAGGTATAAAGTTAGATTGTTTATTTGAAATATTTCTTTATTCTTTTTTTTTTTTTGCGGTACGCGGGCCTCTCACTGTTGTGGCCTCTCCCGTTGCGGGGCACAGGCTCCGGACGCGCAGGCTCAGCAGCCATGGCTCACGGGCCCAGCCGCTCCGCGGCATGTGGGATCTTCCCGGACCAGGGCACGAACCCGTATCCCCTGCATCGGCAGGCGGACTCTCAACCACTGCACCACCGGGGAAGCCCCCTCTTTTTTCTTAATGTAGGTATTTATCACTATAAATTTCCCTCTCACAACTGCTTTTAATACATCCCATAAGTTTTGGTATGTTATATTTCCATTTTCATTTGTCTCAAGATATATTTTGATTTCTCTTTTGATTTTTTTCTTTGACCCATTGGTTGTTCAGTACTGTGTTCTTTAATCTCCACATATTTGTGAATTCCCAGTTTCCTTCTTGTAAATGATTTCTAATTTCATACCACTGTGATAAGAAAAGATGATTAATATGATTTCAATCTATTTAAATTTATTAAGACTTTTTTTGGTGGCCTAACATATGATCTATCCTAGAGAGTGTTTCATGTGTGCTTGAGTAGAATCTGTATTCTGTTACTGTTAAATGGAATGTTCTATAAAAGTTTATTAGGTCTATCTCATCTAATGCATTGTTTAAGGACAATGTCTCCTTGTTGATTTTCTCTCTAGATGATCTATTCATTACTGAAAATGAGTTATTGAAGTACCCCACTATTATACTGCTGTCTAGTTCTTTCAGATCTGTTAATATTTGCTGTATATATTTATTTATCCTGTTGTTGGGTGCATCTATATTTATAATTATATGCTCTTGATGAATTAACCTCTTAATTATTATAGACAATAATAACAACATTTATTATTATTATCTTCTTTGTCTCTTGTTACAGTCTTTGGCTTAAAGTCTGTCTGATGATTATAGTCTGTCTCAGTGTGGGTCTCTTTTGATTTATCTTATTTGGTACTCTCTGGGCTTCCTGGATTTGGATATCTGTTTCTTTCCCCAGGTTAGGGAAGTTTTCGCCATTTTTTCTTTGAAGCGGTTTTCTGCCCCTTTCTCTCAGTTATATTTCTGGGACCTCTAGAATGCATATATTGGCCTGCCTGATGGTGTCCCACAAATCTCTTATCGTCACTTTTTCTCACTCTTTTCTTTTTGCTTCTCTGATGTAATGAATTCCATTGCCCTGTGTTCAAGTTGGCTGATCCTTTCTTCCACTTGATGTAGTCTGTTGTTGAACCTCTTTATTGAATTTTTCATTTTGGTTATTATACTCCTCAGCTCTGTGATTTCTGTTTGATATTCTTATATTTTCCATCTCTTTGTTGGAATTCTCACTTCGTTCATGAATTGTTCTCCTGACTTTAGTGAGCATCTTTATGACCATTTTTAAAAAATTGAAGTATAGTTAATTTACAATGTTGTATTAGTTTCTGGTGTACAGCAAAGTGATTCAGTTATACATATGTATATATATATATTCTTTTTCATACTCTTTTACATTATGGTTTATTATAAGATATTGTATATAGTTCCCTGTGCTATAATATACAGTAGGACTTTTTGTTTATCTATTTTATATATAGTAGTTTGTATCTGCTAATCCCATACTCCTAGTTTATCCCTCCCTCCCTTCCCCCTTTAGTAACTGTAAGTTTGTTTTCTATGTGTGAATCTGTTTCTGCTTTGTAAATAAGTTCATTTGTATCATATTTTAGATCCCACATATAAATGATATTATATAATATTTGTCTTTGATTTACTTCACTTAGTATGATAATCTCTAGGTCCATCCATGTTGCTGCAAATGGCATTATTTCATTCTTTTTTAATGGCTGAGTAGTATTCCATTGTGTGTGTGTGTGTGTGTGTGTGTGTGTGTGTGTGTATATATATATATACACACCACATCTTCTTTATCCGTTCATCTGTCAATGGATGTTTAGGTTGCTTCCATGCCTTGGCTATTGTAAATAGTGCTGCAATGAACATTGGGGTACATGTATTATTTGTTGTTTTTCCCTTGCTGCTTTTATTATGTTTTCTTTGTATTTAATTTTTGACAGTTCGATTATTATGTGTCTTGGAGTGTTTATCCTTGGGTTTATCCTGTATGGGACTCTCTGTGCTTCCTGGACTTGATTGACTATTTCCTTTCCTATATTAGGGAAGTTTTCAACTATAATCTCTTCAAATATTTTCTCAGTCCCTTTCTTTTTCTCTTCTTCTTCTGGGACCCCCTATAATTCGAATGTTGGTGCGTTTAATGTTGTCCCAGAGGTCTCTGAGACTGTCCTCAGTTCTTTTCATTCTTTTTTCTTCTGCTCTGCAGTAGTTATTTCCACTATTTTATCTTCCAGGTCACTTATCCATCCTTCTGCCTCAGTTATTCTGCTATTGATCCCATCTAGAGTATTTTTCATTTCATTTATTGTGTAGCTCTTCGTTGCTTGCTTCCTCTTTATTTCTTCTAGGTCCTTGTTAACTGTTTCTTGCAATTTGTCTATTCTATTTCCAAGATTTTGAATCATCTTTACTATCATTATTCTGAATTCTTTTTCAGGTAGACTGCATATTTCCTCTTCATTTGTTAGGTCTGGTGTATTTTTATCTTGCTCCTTCATCTGCTGTGTGTTTTTCTGTCTTCTCATTTCGCTTATCTTACCGTGTTTGGGGTCTCCTTTTTGCAGGCTGCAGGTTCGTAGTTCCCGTTGTTTTTGGTGGCTGTCCCCAGTGGCTAAGGTTAGTTCAGTGGGTTGAGTAGGTTTCCTGGTTGGGGGGACTAGTGCCTCTGTTCTGGTGGATGAGGCTGGATCTTGTCTTTCTGGTGGGCAGGTCCACGTCTGGTGGTGTGTTTGGGGATGTTGGTAGCCTTATTATGATTTTAGGCAGCCTCTCTGCTAATGGATGGGTTTGTAGACCTGTCTTGCTCTTTGTTGGGGACAGGGTGTCCAGCACTGTTCGTTGCTGGTCCTTGCGTGAAGCTGGGTCTTGGTGTTGAGATGGAGATCTCTGGGAGATTTTCGCCGTTTGATATTGCATGGAGCTGGGAGGTCTCTTGTGGACCAGTGTCCTGAGGTTGCTTCTCCCACCTCAGAGACACAGCCCTGGTGCCTGGCTGGGGTGCCAAGAGCCTTTAATCCACACGGCTCAAAATAAAAGGGAGAAAAAATAGAAAGGAAAGAAAAGGAAGGAAGGAAAGAAGGAAGGAGGGAGGGAAGGAGGGAAGGGAGGAAGGAAGAAAGGAAGGGAGGAAGAAAGGAAGGGAGGAAGGAAGGAAGGAAGAAATGAAGGAAGGAAGAAAGCAAGAAAGGAAGGAAGGAAGGAAGAGAGGAAGGGAGGAAGGAAGGGAGGAAAGAAAGGAGCAAGGAAGGAAGAAAGGAGGGAAGGAGGGAAGAAAGGAAGAAAGAAAGGGAGAAGACAAAATAAAGTAGGATGAAGTATAGTTATTAAAATAAAAAATAATTATTAAGAAGAAAAATTTCTATTAAAAAAAACAGAAAAACGGGTCGGTCTAACCCTAGGACAAATGGTGAAAGCAAAGCTATACAGACAAAATCTCACACAGCAGCACACACATACACACTCACAAAAAGAAAAGAAGGGGAAAATAATAGTATATCTTGCTCCCAAAGTCCACCTCCTCAACTTGGGATATTTCGCTGTCTATTCAGGTTTTCCACAGATGCAGGGCACTTCAAGTTGACTGTGGAGCTTTAATCCGCCGCTTCTGAGGCTGCTGGGAGAGACGTCCCCCTCTCCTCTTTGTTCGCACAGCTCCTGGGGTTCAGCTTTGGACTTGGCCCCGCCTCTGCGTGTAGGTCGCCCGAGGGCGTCTGCCCTTCGTTCAGACAGGACGGGGTTAAAGGAGCAGTTGATTCGGGGGCTCCGGCTGGGGGGAGGGAGTGGCACGGGTGCGGGGCGAGTCCGCGGCAGCAGAGGCTGACGTGACACTGCACCGGCCCAAGGCACGCCGCGCGTTCTCCCGGGGAAGCTGTCCCTGGATCCCGGGACCCCGGCAGTGGCGGGCTGCACGGGCTCCCAGGAGGGCCGGTGTGGAGAGTGACCTGTGCTCACACACAGGCCTCTTGGTGGTGGCAGCAGCAACCTTAGCGTCCCACACCCGTCTCTACTGTCCGTGCCGACAGCCGCGGCTCGCACCCGTTTCTGGAGCTCCTTTACGCGGTGCTCTTAAACCCCTCTCCTCGCGCCCGAGGAAGCAAAAAGGCAAGAAAAAGTCTCTTGTCTCTTCGGCAGCTCCGCGCCCGTTTCTGGGGCTCCTTTAAGTGGTGTGCTTAATCCCCTCTCCTCGCGCCCAGGAAGCAGAGAGGGAAGAAAAGGTCTCTTGCCTCTTCGGCAGCTCCAGACTTCAACCGGACTCCCTCCCGGCCAGTTGTGGTGCACTACACCTTCAGGCTGTTTTCACTGTGCCAACTCCAGACCTTTCCCTGGGATCCGACTGAAGCCCGAGTCTCAGTTCCCGGCCCCCGCCTACTCCGGCGGGGGAGCAGACGACCCTCTCAGGCTGGTGAGTGCCGGTCAGCACCGATCCTCTGCGGGAATCTCTCTGCTTTGCCCTCCGCACCCTGTTGCTGCGCTCTCCTCCGCGGCTCCGGAGCTTCCCCCTCCGCCACCCGCAGTCTCCGCCCGCGAAGGGGCTTCTAGTGTTTGGGAATCTTTCCTCCTTCACGGCTCCCTCCCACTGGTGTAGGTCCCGTCCCTATTCTTTGTCTCTGTTTATTCTTTTTTCTTTTGCCCCACCCAGGTACGTGGGGAGTTTCTTGCCTTTGGGGAGGTCTGAGGTCTTCTGCCAGCGTTCGGTGGGTGTTCTATAGGAGAAGTTCCACGTGTAGATGTATTTCTGATGTCTCTGTGAGGAGGAAGGAGATCTCCGTGTCTTACTCTTCCGCCATCTTTAAGCCGTCTTGGGGTACATGTATATTTTTGAATTATGGTTTTCTCCAGATATATGCCTAGGGGTGGGATTACTGGATTGAATGGTAGCTCTATGTTTATTTTTTAAGGAACCTCCATACTGTTCTCCATAGTGGCTGTACCAATTTACATTTTCACCAACAGTGTAGAAGGGTTTCCTTTTCTCCACACCCTCTCCAGCATTTGTTATTTGTAGACTTCTTTTTTGTTTTTTGGCTGTGTCACACAGCTTGTGGGATCTTCTTTCCCTGAGGAGGGATCCAACTCAGACCCTCAGCAGTGAAAGCACGAGTCCCAACCACTGGACTGCCAGGGAATGCCCTTATTTGTAGACTTTTTTTTTTTGAACACCTTTATTGGGGTAAAATTGCTTTACAATGGTGTGTTAGTTTCTGTTGTATAACATGGTGAATCAGCTATACATATACATACATCCCTATATCTCCTCCCTCTTGCGTCTCCCTTCCACCCTCCCTATCCCACCCCTCTAGGTGGACACAAAGCACCAAGCTGATCTCCCTGTGCTATGCAGCTGCTTCCCACTAGCTATCCATTTTACATTTGGTAGTGTATATATGTCCATGTCACTCTCTCACTTCGTCCCAGCTTATCCTTCCCCCTTCCTGTGTCCTCAAGTCCATTCTCTATATCTGAGTCTTTATTCCTGTCCTGTCCCTAGGTTCATCAGTGCCACTGTTTTTTTTTTTTTAGATTCCATATATATGTGTTAGCATACAGTATTTGTTCTTCTCTTTCTGACTTACTTCACCTTGTATGACAGTCTCTAGGTCCATCCACCTCATTACAAATAACTCAATTTCATGTCTTTTTATGGCTAAGATTCCATTGTATATATGTGCCACATCTTCTTTATTCATTCATCTATCATTGGACACTTAGGTTGCTTCGATGTCTTGGCTATTGTAAATAGAGCTGCAATGAACATTTTGGTACATGACTCTTTTTGAATTATGATTTTCTCAGGGTATATGCCCAGTAGTGGGATTGCTGGGTCATATGTTAGCTCTGTTTTTATTTTTTTAAGGAACCTCCATACTGTTCTCCATAGTGGCTGTATCAGTTTACATTCCCACCAACAGTGCAAGAGTGTTCCCTTTTCTTCACACCCTCTCCAGCATTTATTGTTTGTAGACTTTCTGATGATGGCCATTCTGTGAAGTGATACCTCATTGTAGTTTTGATTTGCATTTCTCTAATAATTAGCAATGTTGAGCATCTTTTCATGTGCCTATTGGCCATCTGTATGTCTTCTTTGGAGAAATGTCTAATAAGGTCTTCTGCCCATTTTTTGATTGGTTTGTTTGTTTTCTTGTTATTGAGTTATATGAGCTATTTGTATATTTGGAAAATTAAGCCCCTGTTAGTTACATCATTTGCAAATATTTTCTCCCAGTCCATAGGTTGTGTTTTTTTTGTTTTTTTGTTTTTTTGCAGTACGCTGGCCTCACTGTTGTGGCCTCTCCCGTTGCGGAGCACAGGCTCCAGACGCGCAGGCTCAGCAGCCATGGCTCATGGGCCCCGCCGCTCCGTGGCATGTGGGATCCTCCCGGACCGGGGCACGAACCCGTGTCCCCTGCATCGGCAGGCAGACTCTCAACCACTGCGCCACCAGAGAAGCCCATGTTTTGTTTTGTTTTTTTTTATGGGTTTTTTTGCTATGCAAACCTTATAAGTTTGATTAGGTCCCATTTATTTATTTTTGCTTTTATTTCTTTTTCCTTGGGAAACTGACCTAAGAAAACATTGCTTTGATTTGTGTCAGAGAGTGTTTTGCCTATGTTCTCTTCTGGGAGTTTTATTGTGTCATGTCTTATATTTAACTCTTTAAGCCATTTTGAGTTTATTTTTGTGTAGAGTATGAGGGAATGTTCTAACTTCATTGATTTACATGCAGCATCCAACTTTCCCAACACCACTTGCTGAAGAGACTATGACCATTATTTTGAATGCTTTATCAGGTAAATCTGTTATCTCTGTTTCATTAAGGTCTATTTCTAGAGTTTTATCTTTCAACTTTGTTTGGAACGTAAATCTCTATTTCTTCATTTTCTTTGACTCTTTGTGTCGGTTTATGTAAATTAGATTAAAGAGCAAACTCTCCCAGTCTTGATGGAGTGGCCTCATGTAGGAGATGAACCTTATTGCTCAGCCCAGCCCTAGCTCTTAATTGTCTCACAAACCTTTGTGATTGTCCAAAGTGCCTTGTTTGTTCTTAATGACTATTTGGTAGTAGGCGTGTCAAGACCTGTCAGTGTGCCAAAGGGCAGGAATGCATTCAGTGCCTAGATGCAGGCTGATTGAAAGCTGGCCCCTCAGGCAGCAGCCCGGAAAGTATGTATTTAAGTCCCTTTCAGGAAGAAACTGGTACATGAGCATTTTTGCCTGCTCCCTCTGTGCTTGGCCTGAGGTGTGTAACCATGGTGGTATATTCCTGAAACCATTAGGAACTGTGTGTTTGTTTGCTACAGTCCTGTGGGACTTGTGGATGCAAGTCCCACTGGCTTTCAGAACCTGGTGTTCTGGGGGCCTATCCCTCAGGTTAAAAGTTAGATCACAAAATGTGGGTCCAAACCCTTTGCATTTCAGGGAGAAGCTGGGTGTTGGGAATTGCTTCCCAAGTACATGGTGCCGTGCTGGTAGTAGAGTCTATGGTGAGAGTGTGTCTCAGTTTTTCCTACCTGTTTTGATATGGGTGTTTTCTCATTTGCCTGATGTGTAAGAGTTTCTCAGCTAGTTTCTGTATTTATTTCAGAGCGAACTGCTCTGTCTATAGCTGTATATTTGGAGTGTACATGGGAGAACAGGAGTTCAGGAGCCTCCTGTGTCAGCAACTTGGTCAAACTCCTGAATGTTTTTAACTAAAAAATAATAGGTTGGGTGTGGAGGGAAAAGATGTATGTTTATATTTTGACAGGAGGGTGAAGTGATATGTGTGGTGGTGGTGGTGGTGGTGTGTGTGTGTGTTTGTGTGTGTGTGTGTGTGTGTGTGTGTGTGTATTAGGGGAAGGGGAAGGTAGGTAGTGAATGTGTGTAAAACCTTCCATTTTTTACTCAGAAGGTTATTATGATGATAAAGGCGGTTTTACAGGATTTCAGAAACTGTTAAGTGCTGTAGAAATGTAATCGCTATTATTGTTAGTGCCTGGAACAATATAAGCCAGCCTCTTGGAGATGGCACCACATTGGGCCAAGCACCAGGACTTTCTCTCCTAACCCCTTCAAAGCTTTGCTTCTTCAAAGCCCTGCCTTCAAAGGGGTTCTCCTTGGCCTAGAAGCAGAGGGGGAGTATAGAATTTATACCATCTATCCAAGTCAAGACAGATTAGAAAGGAAGGCAGGGACACTTCCCTAAGCACTGTGAGCAGGTACTTCCTTGCAGCAGGGAGTCAGGGCCTGGAGAGGCTTCTTGGTGGTTTGTATTTGGTCTGAACTGAGATGAGTTATTGTGTTGTCTCTAGCCACACAGACATTGCCAAAGGACATTGACTCCTTAATATGCACAGCAGCCAGGCAGTGAGCTTCAAGATAAGATGCTGCTTGTCCAGGTATAGGTATAGGGACTTTACTCTCTCTGGAGGTATCTCAGAAGTGAGAACTAGCCTGGGTATCAGGACATCTGAATTCAAGTTCAGGCTTTGCAATTCACCAAGTGTGACCTCAGGCAAGTTCTTTTATCATTCTGGACCTCAGTTTCCTTAAGTATGAAATTAAGGAATAGAATTTAAGTTGTAAGGGCACTGTTGAGAATAAGAAGAGACTTCTCCCCTCTTCCTTAGAGCATTTTTAAAAGAAAACTTACAAATTCTTTCTCTACCTCTTTGAGATGTATATAAATCTTTTAAAAAGCATCTTGCCAGTTTTACAACCCAGGAATGCCTTTCAAGGACTTGGGAACCATCTCTCTTTTTAAAATGTGGTGAAATATATATAACAGAAAATTTACCATGTTAGCCATTTTAAATTGAATGGTGCAGTGGCATTAGATACATTCTCACTGTTGTACAATTGCATCACCATCCATCCTGGGAGACTTCTCTTTGAAAGGTAACCATTAAGGGAGACAGAACACCTATATCCCAGTTTCTGGGAGAAGGTAGGAGCCTAACCTCAGTGGGTGACCTGCTCCAAGTTGTAAAACTTCCTCCTTTTATAAAGATATGAGAAGTTCATTTTTCTTTTGGATAAAACCAATTAGCAGACATAGATGGCCACCTCAGTTACCAGGTGAATATAGGATAAACTATATGTGACAAGTCCTCTTACCTGAGGACTAGTTCTTGTTTCGCTTGAGAACATGTTTGAAATGGATTGCATCTGCTTTGGTTTGTTAGGGCTGCCATAACAGATACCACAGACTGGGCACCTTAAATGACAGACATTAATTTTCTCACAGTTCTGGAGGCTAAAAGTCCAAGATCAAGGTGTCGGCATGTTTTGTTTCTTCTGAGGCCTCTCCTTGGCTTGCAGATGGCTGCCTTCTTGCTGTGTCCTCACATGGTTTTTCTGTTGTGCACACACACTCCGGTGGCTTTTATTTTATTTATTTATTTTTTAAAATTTTATTTTATTTTATTTTTGGCTGTGTTGGGTCTTCATTGCCACCTGCGGGCTTTTCTCTATTTGTGGAGAGCGGGGGCTACTCTTTGTTGCGGTGTGTAGGCTTCTCATTGCGGTGGCTTCTCTTGTTGTGGAGCACAGGCTCTAGGTGTGCAGGCTTCAGTAGTTGTGGTGCGTGGGCTCAGTAGTTGTGGGTCATGGGCTTAGTTTCTCTGCGGCATGTGGGATCTTCCTGGACCAGGGCTTGAACCTGTGTCCCCTGCATTGGCAGGTGGATTCTCAACCACTGAGATACCAGGGAAGTCCCCTTGGTGGCTTTTTGTGTGTACAAATTTCCTCTTCTTATAAGGACATTAGATTGGATTAGGGCCCTCCTTTTAATCACCTCTTTAAAGGTCCTATCTCCAAATACAGTCACATTCCAAGGTTCTGGGAGTTAGGACTTCAACATCTAAATTTTGAAGAGGAAAGGATTCAGCTTGTAACAGCTGTATAAAAGGGTGAGATTTCTTTCTGTCTTTGTAATCTCTTAGTGGATTGCCTGTTCTTGCATCATATTCTGGTTTAATACTTAATCAACTTTTAAATTGTTCAATAAACAATTTAATAAAATTGTTTTCTTTCTCTTTGGCCTTTGTGAAGAAGGTTTCTGGGCTGGGAAGAGATTTTGTTTTTAGTTATATTTCCCCAACAGTATAAAAAGTACTGAAGTGGGAACCAAGGTAAAAGTTTTGAGGTCTGCTCACTATGGAAAGATGTATAGAGTCACTTCCTGTTTGGAGCCCTGATTTCCCAATATTGATGGGCAAGTGGAAGGTGGTTCTTGATTGAGATTCAAGTTATTTCTCCAAATTCTATGTTCCATGGAAATGAAATCTCTCAATTCTTTTTCTTATAAAATGTACTGATGGTAGCAGATTGTGGAGACGGTGGAGGGGGACAGGCCAGAACAAGAGCAGCCTACAAGAGCACATTCTCTAAAAGACAGCAGTTCCAGTTGCCTGCAGATTCCTATTAAAATATCTGGATAAATGAAGCCCCTTTTATCAGCATTCCCCAAAGGATTCCAAGATGCGTGCAAATTACCCCAGGCCTAAAGATTCACTGGCTGTGAGATGACATCAGGTTGATCTCCTCTAAGCCAATTTCACAATTTCTCTCCTTTTAAAAAAATTGAAGTATATCTGATTTATAATATTATATTAGATTCAGGTATACAGCAGATTGATTCAGTATTTTTACAGATTATACTGCATTAAAAGTTGTTATAATAGCTATAATTCCCTGAGCTATACAATATATCCTTGTTGCTTATCTATTTTATACCTCATAGTTTGAATCTTTTGATCCCATACGCCTATCTTGCCCCTTCCTCCTCCCCTCTCCCCACTAGTAACCACTACTTTGTTTTTCAAATCTGTGAGTTGGTTTCTATTTTGCTGTATGCATTCCTTTGTTTTATTTTTTAGATTCCACATATAAGCGATATCATATAGTACTTGTCTTTCTCTGTCTGACTTATTTCACCAAGTATAATATTCACTAGGTCTATCCAGGCTGCTATAAATGGCAGAATTTCATTCTTTTTTATGGCTGAGTAACATTCCATTACTATTGTGATATATATGTGATATATATATATATCACATCTTCTTTATCCATTCCTCTGTTGATGGACATTTAGTTTGCTTCCATGTCCTGGCTATATAAATAGAGCTTCAATGAACATTGGGGTGCATGTGGCTTTTTGAATTACAGTTTTCTCAGGGTATATATGCAGTAGTGAGATTGCTGAGTCATATGGTAGTTGTATTTTTAGTTTTTTAAGGAACCTCCATACTGTTCTCCATAGTAGCTGTACCAATTTACATTCCCACCAACAGAGTAGGAGGGTTCCCTTTTCTCCACACCCTCTCCAGAATTTATTAATTGTAGACTTTTTGATGATGGCCATTCTGACAGGTGTGAGGTGATACCTCATTGTAGTTTTTTTTTGTTTGTTTGTTTTTTTTTTGCGATACGCAGGCCTCTCACTGTTGTGGCCTCTCCCGTTGTGGAGCACAGGCTCCGGACGCGCAGGCTCAGTGGCCATGGCTCACGGGCCCAGCCGCTCTGTGGCATATGGGATCTTCCCGGACCGGGGCATGAACCCGCGTCCCCTGAATCGGCAGGCGGACTCTCAACCACCGCACCACCAGGGAAGCCCAGTCTTTATTTTAAAGTCTATTTTGTCTGATATGAGAATTGCTACTCCAGGTTTCTTTTGATTTCCATTTACATGGAATATCTTTTCCTATCCTCTCACTTTCTGTCTATATGTGTCCCTAGGTCTGAAGTGGGTCTCTTGTAGACACCATATATACAGGTGTTGTTTTTGTATCCATTCAGCCAGTCTGTATCTTTAGGTTGGAGCATTTAATCCATTTACTTTTAAGGTAGTTATTGATATGTATGTTCCTATTATCGTTTTCTTGATTGTTTTGGGTTTGTTACTGTAGGTCTTTTCCTTCTCTTATGTTTCCTGCCTAGAGAAGTTCTTTTAGCATTTGTTGTAAAGCTGGTTTTGTGGTGTTGAATTCTTTTAGCTTTTGCTTGTCTGTAAAGGTTTTCATTTCTCCATTGAATCTGAATGAGATCCTTGCTGGGCAGAGTAATCTTAGTTGTAGGTTTTTCTCCTTCATCACTTTAAATATGTCCTTCCACTCTCCCCTGGCTTGCAGAGTTTATGCTGAAAGATCAGCTGTTACCTTATGGGGATTCCCTTGTATGTTATTTCTTGCTTTTCCTTTGCTGCTTTTAATATTTTTACTTTGTATTTAATTTTTGATAGTTTGATTAATATGTGTCTTGGCGTTTTTCTCCTTGGATTTATCCTGTATGGGACTCTGCTCTTCGTGGACTTGATTGACTATTTCCTCTCCCATATTAGGGAGGTTTTCTATGGTAATGTCTTCAACTATTCAGTCCCTTTTTTTCCCTCTTCTTCTTCTGGGATCCCTATAATTTGAATCTTGGTGAGTTTAGTGTTGTCCCAGATGTCTCTGAGACTGTCCTCAATTTTTTTCATTCTTCTTTTCTTTATTCTGCTCTGCAGTAGTTATTTCCACTATTTTATATTGCAAGTCACTTATCTGTTCTTCTGCCTCAGTTATTCTGCTATTGATTCCTTCTAGAGAATTTTTAGTTTCATTTATTGTGTTGTTCATCATTATTTGTTTGCTCTTTAGTTCTTCTAGGTCCTTGTTAAATGCTTCTTGTATTTTCTCCATTCTATTTCCAAGATTTGGATCCTCTTTGCTATCATTTCTCTGAAATCTTTTTCAGGTAGACTGCCTATTTCCTCTTCATTTGTTTGGTTTGGTGGGTTTTTACCTTGCTCCTTCATATGCTGTGTATTTCTCTGTCTTCTAATTTTGCTTAACTTACTGTGTTTGGGGTCTCCTTTTCACAGGCTGCAGGTTTGTAGTTCCCATTGTTTTTGGTGTCTGCCTCCAAGGGTAAGGTTCGTTCAGTGGGTTGTGTGGGCTTCCTGGTGGAGGAGACTGGTGCCTGTGTTCTGGTAGATGAGGCTGGATCTTCTGTTTTTGGTGCACAGGACCACGTCCTGTGGTGTGTTTTGGAGTGTCTGTGACCTTATGATTTTAGGCAGCCTCTCTGCTAATGGGTGGGGTTGGGTTCCTCTCTTGCTAGTTGTTTGGCATAGGGGTCCATCACTGTAGCTTGCTGGTTGTCAAGTGGGTCTGGGTCTTAGTGTTGGGACGGAGATCTCTGGGAGAGCTTTTGCTGTTTGATATTATGTGGGGCCGGACAGTCTCTGGTGTTCCAATGTCCGGAACTCAGCTCTCCCACCTCAGAGGCTCAGGTCTGACACCTGGACGGAACACCAAGACCCTGTCAGCCACACAGCTCAGAAGAGAAGGGAGGGAAAAAAAGAAAGAAAGAAGAGGTCAACCACACCTAAAAACAAATCCACCAATGATAAGAAGTGCTAAAAACTATACTAAAAAACAACAAAAAAAATACAGACAGAACCCTAGGACAAATGGTAAAAGCAAAGCTATACAGACAATGTCACACAAAGAAGCATACACATACACAGTCACAAAATAGAAAAAGGAAAAATATATATATATATTAAAAAAAGGAAGAGAGAACCCAATCAATAAACAAATCTGCCAATGATAATAAGCTCTAAATACTAAACGAAGATAAACATAAAACCAGAACAAATTAGATGCAGAAAGTAAAACCCAAGTCTACAGTTGCTTCCGAATTCCACCACCTCAATTTTGGGATAATTCATTGTCTATTCAGGTATTCCAGAGATGCAGGGTACATCAATTTGATTGTGGAGATTTAATCTGCTGCTCCTGAGGCTGCTGGGAGAAATTTCCCTTTCTTTTCTGTGTTTGCACAGCTTCTGGGGTTCAGCTTTGAATTTGGCCCCTCCTCTGTGTGTAGGTCTCCTGAGGACATCTGTTCCCTGCCCAGACAGGAGGGGGTTAAAGTAGCAGCTGATTAGGGGCCTCTGGCTCACTCAGGCTGGGGGGAGGGAGGGATATGGAATGTGGGTTGAGCCTCTAGCTGCAGAGGCCAGTGTGAAATTGCAATAGCCTGAGGCTCCGTGTGTTCTCCTGGTGAAGTTGTCCCTGGATCACGGCATCCTGGCAGTGGTGGGCTGCAGAGGCTCCTGGGAGGGAGACGTGGATAGTGACCTGTGCTTGTGCACAGGCTTCTTGGTGGCTGCAGTAGCACCCTTATTGTTTCATGACGGTTTCTGGTGTCTGTGCTGATAGCAGTGGCTCATGCACATCTCTGGAGCTCGTTTAGGCAGTGTTCTGAATCCCCTCTCCTTGTGCACCCTGAAACAATTGTCTCTTGCCTCTTAGGCAGTTCCAGACTTTTTCCCAGACTCCCTCCTGGCTAGCTGTGGAGCACTAGCCCCCTTCAGGCTGTGTTCACACAGCCAACCCCAGTCCTCTCCCTGGAATCTGACCTCCAAAGCTGGAGCCTCAGCTCCCAGCCACCACCTGTCCTGGAGGGTGAACAGACAAGCCTCTCGGGCTGGTGAGTGCTGGTCAGCACTGATCCTCTGTGTGGGAACTTCTCCGCTTTACCCTCCGCACCCTGTTGCTGCACTCTCCTCCGTGGCTCCGAAACATCACCCCCCCCCCCCCCGTCTCCACCAGTGAAGGGGCTTCCTAGTGTGTGGAAACTTTTCCTCCTTCACAGCTCCCTCCCACTGGTGCAGGTCCTGTCCCTATTCTTTTGTCTCTGTTTTTCCTTTTTTTCTTTTGCCCTACCACGTGGGGATATTCGTGCCTTTTGGGAAGTCTGAGGTCTTCTACCAGTGTTCAGTAGGTGTTCTGTAGGAGTTGTTCCACATGTAGATGTATTTTTGATGTATTTTACTCCTCTTCCATCTTGAAGGTCTCCTCTTGCTCTGTCAATTGAAAGCAGTTACTCTGCCTTTTCATTTTGTCTAACTTTCTCTGTTTCTATGAATTTAGATGAAACAATTACCTATTGTGGTCTTGAAGTGGTGTTCTTACCTGGGAGCATTCATATACAGACTGCACATGCCCAATGCCTTTGGTGAGAGAGCTGGATTTGATGTGGCCCCAATTCATGTCTTTCCTCAAGTTGTGCTGGCAGCTGTCACCTTGGTAGGGGGTGAGGCTAGAGATGGAAGTGCTAGAGCTAGAGCCCTTTGTAAGGTGAGACGTCCCCTCTGGTCTGGCTATCACCACTCCATTGGGGGTGTGATCTAATCCCAATTGCTGGAGCAGAAGCCCTGAGGGTCTGGCCCAAGCTGGCTCTGTTTCCTTTAATTGTGTATTTTCCCTTCTCTCCTCACTGGGACCATTGCCACAGAAAGGAGCAGTGCTGAATCAGTAATTCATAAGTGTAATGGAATTCTAGAATGGGGTCTATTATCTTTTGAGGCTGCTAAGCAAAAGTCAGCCAAGTGTCCTCCATCTAGCTCATCACTTCCAGAAACATAAGAGAATATAAAGTACACCATCGGTTTGGGTTTTGGATCCATTCAATTTGCTTTTTCATTTTTGTCCTGACTGTGCCTTGTTCCTTTTGAGACTAATTTGGTGCATCAACAGCTTCCCGCCATCAAACCCAATCCCAGCCATCTTTGACTTCTTTCTCTGGACTCAACCCCACGTCCAACCCATTGCCAAGTTGGTTCTTCTGTTATCCCAATACCTGTCTCATCTGTTCATCTCCACTCATAAAGCTCATAGTAGCAGCTTGATCTGATTTCACTGGGCCCGCTCCTCAGATTGTCCTCCCAGCTTCCTTTATTTGGTGAAGTGTTACCTGATTTTTAACACTCAGATTAAATTTGGCCAGTTTGTTAAATCTGTGCTGAAACTTCCCCTTGAGGGTTATTATACTATATACCATGCTTTATACTTGTATTTTTAAATTGAAGTATAGTTGATTTACAATGTTGTGTTAATTTCTGTTGTACGGCAAAGTGATTCAGTTATACATATATATATACATTTAAAAAAATGTTCTTTTTGGGCTTCCCTGATGGTACAGTGGTTAAGAAGTCATCTGCCAATGCAGGGGACATGGGTTTGAGCCCTGGTCCGGGAAGATCCCACACACCACAGAGCAACTAAGCCTGTGCACCACAACTACCAAGCCTGTGCTCTAGAGCCTGCGAGCCACAACCACTGAAGCCTGTGCACCTAGAGCCCATGCTCCACAACAAGAGAAGCCACCGCAATGAGAAGCCTGTGTACTGCAACGAAGAGTAGCCCCCACTCACTGCAACTAGAGAAAGCCCATGCACAGCCAAAAATAAATAAAATAAATAAGTTTAAAAAAAAGGCTTAAAAAATATTTCTTTTCCATTATGGTTTATCACAGTATATTATTGAATATAGTTCCCTGTGCTATAGAGTAGGATCCTGTCATTTATCCATTATATATATAAAAGCTTACATCTGCTAACTCCAACCTCCCACTCCATCACTCCCCACCCCTGCCTGCTTTGGCAACCACAAGTCTGTTCTCTATGTCTGTAAGTCTGTTTCTGTTTCATAGATAAGTTCATTTGTGTCATGTTTTATATTCCACATATAAGTGATATATGGTATTTGTCTTTCTCTTTCTGACTTCACTTAGTATGATGATCCCTCGTTCCATCCATATTGCTGCAAATGGCATGATTTTGTCCTTTTTTATAGCTGAGTAGCATTCCATTTTATATATGTACCACATCTTCTTTATACATTTATCTGTCACTGGACATTAGGTTTTTTCCATGTCTTGGCTATTGTGAATAGTGCTGCTATGAACATAGGGGTGCATGTATTTTTTTGGATTAGAATTTTGTTTGGATATATGTCCAGGAGTGGGATTGCTGGATCATATGGTAACTCTATTTTTTGTTTTTTAAGGAAGCTCCAAACTGTTTTCCATAGTGACCGTACCAACTTACATTCCCACCAACAACTTACATTCCCACCAATGGTGTAGGAGGGTTCCTTTTTCTCCACACTCTCTCCCACACTTGTTACTTGTAGACTTTTTTTTTTTTTTTTTTTTTTTGTGGTACGCAGGCCTCTCACTGTTGTGGCCTCTCCCATTGCAGAGCACAGGCTCCGGACGCGCAGGCTCAGCAGCCATGACTCACGGGCCCAGCCGCACCGTGGCATGTGGGATCCTCCCGGTCCGGGGCATGAACCCGTGTCCGCTGCATCGGCAGGCAGATTCTCAACCACTGTGCCACCAGGGAAGCCCACTTGTAGACTTTTTTTTTTTGTTTGTTTTTGTTTTTGTGGTACACGGACCTCTCACTGTTGTGGCCTCTCCCGTTGCGGAGCACAGGCTCCGGACGCACAGGCTCAGCGGCCATGGCTCACGGGCCCAGCCGCTCCGCGGCATGTGGGATCTTCCTGGACCGGGGCACGAACCCGTGTCCCCTGCATCGGCAGGCGGATTCTCAACCACTGCGCCACCAGGGAAGCCCCTAGACTTTTTAATGATGGCCATTCTGACTGGTATGAGGTGATACCTCATTATAGTTTTGATTTGAATTTCTGTAATAATTAGTGATGTTGAGCATCTTTTTATGTGCCTGTTGGCCACCTGTATATATTCATTTATATTTTGTACACACCTCTTGTAGCCTTCATAATATCACAATGTGCAGTGGACTGAATGTGTCCCCCACAAAATTTATATGTTGAAATCCTCAGCCTCAATGAGATAGGAGATGGGGCCTTTGGGAAGTAATTAAGTCACGAGTGTGGAGCCCTCATGAATGGGAACACAGTGAGAAGGCAGCAGTCTACAACACAGAAGAGGACTCTCACAGAACCTGACCATGCTGGCACCCTGATCTTAGATTTCCAGCCTCCAGAACTGTGAGAAATAAGTTTCTGTTGTTTATAAGACACCCAATCTATGGTAATTTGTTAACTAGAACTAAGATACATGTAATTACTTGTTTTTCATGTTTGTTTTTCTCACTAGGCTGGGAAATCCTTCAAACAAGAATTAACTCCCCTCCCCCTTTCTAAACTATCGTTTATTGATGAACCTCTATGTGCCAAGTACTATTTAAGAATTGTACCTATGTTATCTCATTTTATTGTTTCCTCAGCAACCCCTGGAAATAGATATTATGAGTCCAGGTTAGAGATGAGGATTATAAGAACAGAGAGTTTATTTATTTATTTAACATCTTTATTGGAGCATAATTGCTTTACAATGTTGTGTTAGTTTCTGCTGTGTAACAAAGTGAATCAGCTATATGTAAACATTGATCTCCACATCCCCTCCCTCTTGTGTCTCCCTCCCACCCTCCCTATCCCACCCCTCTAGGTGGTCACAAAGCACTGAGCTGATCTCCCAGAACAGAGAGTTTAAGTGACTTGCTGAGCTGCAGTTTGGAAATGTCCTCTTTGTATTCTGTTGTTTCATCCAACTCAGTGACCAGGCATGTGGCAGATGTCCATTGCTGAGTGGCAAGCTAAAGTTCCTGAATGTAAACCTCAGTTTAGATACGCGCTGTTCTAGGTACCCTTCTGTACCCTAATGTTACCTCTTTGTTGCACATAAATCCTGATCAATCTCCTGTTACCACCCTTATCACTCTGACTTGTGATCTTCCACTAGGCAGGTCAGTTTTCTAAGTCTGTTGAGTCGAGTAGTTGGATTACTAAGCTCCTCTTCTGGTCTGAGCAGGCAGGGGTGGGAGGCTGGCCTGCTGAGCCAGCTTGGGAAGAAATGCTCTAGGAGCACCCAGGGCCGAGGCAGTTAATTTGCCCCAGTGGTGAGGAGGAAATTTCTTGTAAAAGCGAGCTCCCCTCAGAACAATGTGGCCTTTTATTTTTTAGCTTTGGAATGGAGCCTAGCTGTCCGTGGAAACAAAGAGAGGAGAGAATCACTGAACCAGTCTCGCACATAAAAAACTGACCATGTCTGTCTTTGAAGTCTCCTTTATGTCGTTTTGAAAACTTTGGATTATAGGGGTGCTTTTTCCTCTTTTTCTTCCTCAGTTCCTTACCCCACCCCAATTTTTTTTCAGAGAAAAGAGAGAACTGGGTGTAAGGGAACCTTTATTTGAAACAGGGCAGAAGTCATTAATTAAGGCTCCCATTCATTCCTGCTGACACTTGCTCATCAATCAGACTTCCTCTTAGCATTCTGATGACCCTGCTGACCTGGAGTCCTCCATACTGTCTGCCAGACAGAATTGAAACTCAGACCACACACCAGAAAAGAGAGAGTGGGCCCTGGCTCCTGGCTTCCTGAGATGGAGGAGAAAGTGTCTGGGGACAAAGCTGGCTGGTCGGGAGCGCTTCGGAATCGAGGTGAAGGTGAATAAAGAAGATATTTTCCCTGCGGAAGCAAGTGTTGCTCACTTCACTGAAACAGTGATCTATAGTTGCCCTTCCCCTTCTCCCCCAATCCAGGGCCAGCCGTGCAGCTCGGAGCCCGGCCAGCTGAGCCGGGAAAACGAGGCTAGCAGTTTCTCTCTGCCAACACGGCACTTCTGAAAGAAGCTAACAGCTCGAAGCCTTCTCTCCAAAAAGTACAGGGAGCTGTTCTGGAGATGACAGTTGTGGGGAGGGGTAGTCAGCCTGAGCGGTGGGACATTTATTGTATTACTTAGTCATTTATTCACTCAATAGCCATTTACCTGGCACCCACTGTGTAGTAGGCATCACACTAGGTACTGAGGACAGAACTGTGAAAGAGGGAGATGCAGTCTCTCTCCTCATGGAGCTTATAGTCTATCTGGGAATGTACCTGGGTCTTTTCTTCAAGAAAAATTGGGTATTTAGGAGGACTGACTGTGGTCATGTGCAATTAGAATTCAATGGCTATGTGTTGGTCTCCTTCTGTGTACTAGGCATAGTGAATACTGAAATGAGAAAGTAAAAAAAAGTGTCCACATTCCATGTCCTCAAGGAATTAACAGAGTAGGCAATGGCAGACTGGTAAACAAGCTCATTAGTATTCAGTGTGATAAGTGTTATTACAGGTACATACAGGACTCAGAGGAAATAGAGACTAGTTTATTCTTCATGGAACACCTTGGCTCTTACTCTGAGTGCGATGGGAACTGCTGAAAGGTTTTGAGCAGAGAAATGACCCAATCTTACACATTTAAAAAAGTTTGGAGGGCTTCCCTGGTGGCACAGTGGTTGAGAATCTGCCTGCCAATGCAGGGGACACGGGTTCGAGCCCTGGTCTGGGAAGATCCCACATGCCGCGGAGCAACTGGGCCCATGAGCCACAACTACTGAGCCTGCGCATCTGGAGCTTGTGCTCCGCAGCAAGAGAGGCCGCGACGGTGAGAGGCCCGCGCACCACAATGAAGAATGGCCCCCGCTCGCCACAACTAGAGAAAGCCCACGCAGCCAAAAATAAATAAATAAATAAATAACTTTAAAAAAAAAAAGTTTGGAGAATAGATTTAGAGGGCAAGGCAAGGGAGGAAATAGGGACTCTGGTTAGTAGTTTTTACTCAATAAACCAGGTTTGTTGTCTTGGACCAAAGAGCTAAAAATGTAGGTGTGGAGAAGAGGTTGGATTGTAGATATTTGGAAAACACAGACAGCAGAACTTGCTGATGGGTTCGATGTCTGGTATTGAAGAAAGGTGTCAATGTTGACTCCAAAGTTTTTGACCTGAGAAGCCAGAAGTTTGGAGTTTTCTTTAATTGAGATAGAGAAAATTTTGGAAGTAGAGGTTTTAAGGGAAGATCAAGAGTTTGGCTTCAGACATGTTAATGTCAGATGTCTATTAGACTTCTAAATAGAGTTATTTGATTAAGCAATTGGATATTTAAGTGTGAAAGTCAGGTGAGAAGTCTGGACTGAATTTATAAATTTAAGAATTGTCAGCCAGGCAGTTGTACTTAAAATCATGAGACTGGATGAGATCGATCACAAGGTTATGAGTACATGAAGGAAAGAGAGCAGATCCAAGGGCTAAGCCCTGGGGTGTGCCAATGTTTAGAGGTCAGGAAGATAAGGAGGAACCAGAAAAGGACACTGAGAAGGAGCAGTCAGTGAGATAAGGAGGTTTTCAGCTTCTTGGATTCCTAGTAAACACGATGTTTGAAGGAGGGAGGAACAAAATATATCAAATGTTTCTGATTGGCGAAGTAAACTGTGATTAAGAATTAATCATTGGATTTGGTAGTGTTGATTACTAAGGACCTTGATAAGAGTAGTAGCTATGAAATGGTAGGAGTGAATTCTTGTTTGAGATGGATTCCCTAGAAAACACAGAGAGGAACTGGAGGAAAAGAACACAAGACAAACCTTTCAAGAATTTTGCTTTACAGCAAATAAATAAATTAATATTTTTTAATAAATGGAAGAATTTCAGATGCTTTTTATGCAGATGGGGATGATTTTATAGAAAGATAGTAATCAATGACATAAAAGAGAGAGAAGAGAATTACTGGAGTGATGCCCTTGATTATAGGGAGAGGAGAAAGAATCACTATAGGAGTAGACAGGTTGGCCTTTGGTAGGAGACTGTCCATTCACAGTAATGAGAGGGAAGGTGGAGGACGTGGGCACAGACACATGTGTGAGGGCAAATGTGGTGATGCAGCTTCTGAAGTTCTATGTGAAAGGCAGCAACGATGGAAGAGGGGTGGAGGTTATAGAGACGAAAACCTATGAAATACTTATCTGAGAAAGTGGGGGAGTGAATGGATCTGGGAGACAATTCCTGAGCTCTGAGGGTCTGCTCAAGTTTAGGAGTCATGAACTTAATTCAGACCAGTCAGCATAGCTGTGTGTTTATTTCTAGCCAGGTTCAGCTGCTTAGGTGCCGGCTAGGAGAAGTGAAGAGGTGGATCTCGCTGAGGTTGGAATTTTTCAAGAAGAGTACAATGAAGCGAGAAAGGAAAAGAGAGCCGAAGGAGCATGTAAGGGAGAAATTATTATGTTGAATTATAGACGCTAAGCTGTATAGAGATGGGAGGGAAGCCACAGCAAGGTGCTATAGTGGGGAATAGTGAAAAAGAGTAGGATCTATAGATTGTAGGTCTTTGTGGGGTCAAAGACTTGTTGGAATTGGAATACCCAAACTGGAAAGATAAGAGGTGGTGGTGATCAGAATTGGCATGCTTGGAACTGAGATGAGGTAGAAATTGCAACTCTTGGTAATAATAAGGTGTAGGATATGACTATGGGGATAAGTGATTACGTTGGGGTATAAGACAATATCACTGGAGGAGATGAGGTCAAGGAACACAAAAGCCAGGACATGGGGAAGAACAGCTATATGATTATTGAATTATAACTGAGAATAAAAGTGAGATACAGTCTCCAGGAAATGAAAGAGCATGACTTAAATGTCAGTAGGTGACAGCAACAACGAGAGGGTAGAGGGTAGTATGGTCTGGCAACATTATTCAAAGTTGGGAGTTTTAGGAGGAAAGGGTAAGTGTGGTCAAGAGACACTAGGATGGGAAAGGAGAACATTTACTTCACCTGGGTCTGTGGTAGATAAGACAAAAACCACTTGAGAGCATTGCTGGGTAAGCAGTGCCCTGCCAAGAGAGTCAGATTTCTGTTAGAATAAGAAGGCAAAGGGACAGTACAAGATTGAGGATATATAGGATTTGCTGATGACTGCTCTGACTTCCAGAGGGATACAGTGGAAGGGTCTCCTCAGGTACTTCCTGAAGTCAAAGGCATCAGAAAATCGGATATAGAGAGCCAAATGGGGGATGAGAGCCCAGAGGATGAGGATGCCCTGACCACAGGGTGTCTGACTTAAACAGGTATAAAGTGCATATGAGATTAAGCTTGAAGGTCTCAAGGCAGATAGTGGTATGAGGCTGTGAGTTTTAGACAAGGGAAGGAGGGGGAGGTCAGGGTCCCACAGAAGCACAGAATTCGGAGAGAGACAGTCTTGTCTGTTTCAACCCAGCCTCCAAACACTCTTCTCATTTATAAAGCACAAGGTACTCTGAGGCTTTCTTTTTCTTTTTTTCTTTTTGATGCAGACCATTTTTAAAGTCTTTGTTGAATTTGTTACAATATTGCTTCTGTTTTATGTTTTGGTTTTTTGGTTGTGAGGCATGTGGGATCCTATCTTCCTGACCAGGGATCAAACCCGCACCCCCTGAACTGGAAGGTGAAGTTGCAACCACTGGACTGCCAGGGAAGTCCCTCTGAGGCTTTCTTCTGACTTTGTTGGTGGATTTTTCTGGTGAAACTGGGTTGCTGTCACTTTTTAAAACCATCTGTGTCGATGTTATATAGTATAGATCTGCTTTAGCTCTCCGGATAAGTTGGGGTCTTGGGAAGTGGCCTGGTTGGCCTGCCCCTAAATTTGACTCTAGGAATAATCAGTTTGGCTGAGGAGAATCACTAGATTAAAATAGAACATTTGTGATAGGATATAACTGAGCCAGGATATCTTTGATTTTGAGATGTCTGGCAAAACACTAGGGAGTAACAGTTCATTGAATCTTAATATGTTCCTTGGGCCAGATCTGCTAGTGGTATACATGCCTTTCTAAAAATATACTTTTTGGACATTCAGATAAATTTTAATATAAATCTTGTTGCCTAGTAGCTCCTTGCTCAATGACTCAATGACTCATTGGGAGGCCAGAGAGACAAGATAGCAGAGTAGAAGGACCTTGGGCTCATCTCCTTTCACAAGCACACCAAAATCACAACTAACTGCTAAACAACCATCGATTAAAAAGACTGGAACCTACCAAAAAAAGATATTCTACATCCAAAGACATAAAGAAGAAACCACAGTGAAACTGTAGGAGGGACACACTCATTATATAATCCAGTCCCATACCACTGGGTGGGCGACCCACAAAGTGAAGAAAAATTATACAGCAGTTGTTCTCCCACAGAAGTGAGAGCTCTGAGTCCCACGTAAGGCTCCCCAGCCTAGGGGTCCGGCATCAGGAGGTAGAGCCCCCAGAGCATTTGGCTTTGAAGGCCAGGGGGGCTTTATTGCAAGAACCCCACAGGGCGAGGGAAACAGAGACTCCACTCTTGGAGGGTGCACACAAGGTCTCGTGTATTCCGGGACCCAGGGCAAAAACACTGGGACGGCAGATACCACCTAGAAAAAATTGCCTATTATTCATCTATTATTCAGACCTGAATTCATTGATGAATCCTTAGGAGGAGAATATTTTTGAGAATCAGGCATTTTTGAAAGAAAAGATTGACTTCTAAAGGTCTTGAGCTACCTTTATATATCAAAGGTGAAGCTTAGATTTCCTAACGTGAACATTTAATTTTAGCCGTGGTTTTCAGACTTTTTGACCACAACCCATGGTAGGAAATACATTTAAAAAATCATCACCCAACATACACACACATGCCTATATTCATGTAAAATTGAAACAAAAATTTCAGGAAATAAAAACGAAGAGTACAATTAAAAAATGAGCAGAGGACCTGAATAGACATTTTCCCAAAGAAGACTTACAGATGATCAACAAGCACCTGAAAAGATGCTCAGCATCACTAATCATCAGGGAAATGCAAATCAAAACCTCAATGAGGGCTTCCCTGGTGGCGCAGTGGTTGAGAGTCCGCCTACCGATGCAGGGGACACGGGTTCGTGCCCCGGTCCGGGAAGATCCCACATGCCGCGGAGCGGCTGGGCCTGTGAGCCATGGCCGCTGAGCCTGCGCGTCCGGAGCCTGTGCTCCTCAACGGGAGAGGCCACAACAGTGAGAGGCTAGCGTACCAAAAAACAAAAACAAAAACAAAAACAAAAAAAACCTCAATGAGATATCACCTCACACCTATCAGAATGGCTACTATCACCAAACAAGAAATAACAAGTATCAGCAAGGATATGGAGGAAAGGGAACACTTGTGCACTGTTTGTGGGAATGTAAATTGGTGTAGCCACTATGGAAAACAGTATGGAGGTTCCTCAAAAAATTAAAACTAGAATTACCATACGATTCAGCAATTCCACTCCTGGGTATATATCTGAAGAGAATGAAGACACAAATTCGAAAAAATATATGCACCCCTATGTTCATTACAGCATTATTTACAGTTGCCAATATATGAAAGCAACCTAAGTGTCAATTAATAGATAAATGAATAAAGAAGATGTGGTGTATATATACAATGGAATACTACTCAGGAAGAATGAAATCTTGTCTTGCAGCAACACGCATGGACCTAGAGGGTATTATACAAAGTGAAATAAATCAGACAAACACTGTATGATTTCACTTATATGTGGAATCTAAAAAACAAAACAAATGAACAAACAGAACAGAACAGAAACAGGCTCATAGATACAAAGAACAAACTGGTGGTTGCCAGAAGGGAGGAGGTATGGGGATGGGCGAAATAGGTGAAGGGCATTAAGAAGTACAAACTTGCAGATATAAAATAAACATGTCATGGGAATTTGATGTACAACATAGGGAATATGTATAATCAGTACTTTGTATTGTGACAGATGGTAAACAGATCATTGTAGTGATTTTTTCATAATGCATGAACATATTGAATCACTATGTTATACACCTGAAACTAATATAATATTGTAAATAATTATACTTCAAAAAAACTTCAGAAAATAGTATTACTCTTACTTCAGGGGATGCCCTCTAATATTTTCTATTCTGTTCAATTCTATTTTATTTCATTTACAAAAATGCTAGTCTTGACCCACTAAATTGATTTTGCAACAAATTAATAAATTATAACATAATTTAAATAGCTACTATAAATCAGAGTCCAGGGAACAGTCAGAGTACACAGGGAAAGGCTCTGACTCATGAGACTGAAGAAATTCCACCTGTCTTAGCATTGTTAATGTTGGAAGAAGAGAGACCATGGAAGAGGTAGGGTAAGATAGACACTGGAGTCCTCATCATGCCCCCCATTGTTTAGGGTACAAGCTTGAGGTGTGTGTATGTCACATGTATGTGTAGAGTGTGTACGTGTACCACAGAAGTCTTCAGATAGATATGAGGGAATGGTAAGCATTGGAACTAGTGGCCTGGGTGCAGGGCCTAGGGATCCTTCAAGTCTCTAGGAGAAGTGGTGCATTTGGGTTAGTACTAAACCTAACCAGAGTCAGGAACTGTACAGTGTAACAGTACCTGAGAATTGGTCTAGATAGATGGTGTAAGATAGCACTGCTGGTTCCCTTGGCTTGTAAAGAACACAAGGAATTTAAAAATTTCTGCTTGGGTTGGTGATGGGGCTGAGATGTGCTAAGAAACTTGATGGACTAAAGAATAGGGCAGATAGCAATAGAAATTTTGCAACCAGGGGCAAATGATAGTTTGAACTAATAGCAGACACTGATATGATATCCTCAAAGATCTGATGGTATCAACAACACCTCTGTGTCTACCAGTCTAGGGACCAGACATGAGAGTGATGCATAAGGAACTTCCTGAAGAGATATGAGGGCCTTCCTCCCCAGCTGCCCCGGACCTGTGTAACCCCCTCCTCACAGATCCAAATACCATTCCTGGGGTGGATTACAAGTAGGAGGAGAAAGCCAAAAGCCTGAGCATTTACCCCCAAGACATCAAGATACATGAAAGAGACTAGTAGTTGCCTTTTTGTGTCTGGCTTTGCTGTTCAGGACTAATGGTGGCTGAATATCTGACAGGTGATAAATGGCAACCGTTTATTTCTCTTTCTGTAGTCTGAGGGTTGGTAACCACTGCAGCTGGGAAGCTGATGCTCAGAGCTGGGGTGAGGTGGGAGAGGGGGCCTCCGAAGATGCTTGGCCACAGGCAGATACAGTTACACAGGGCTCTGCTTCCAGAGCCTTTGAAGGAAGCTCTTGCCTGTATGCAGACCTTTCTGACCAGCTGGTTTGATGCCTTTTCCTCCCTGGTTCTGAAGCATCAGAAAGGGTGAGGGATAAGGGAAAATGCTTTCTTGCTGACTAGAGACCTAGGTTGGAAGTCTGAATTATTTGGCTTCCACATTAAAAAAAAAAAAAAGCTCTAAATGAATTGTGAACAGGTGTCTCTTATCAGTCTTCTGCCTGTTGACTTTGGCTGGGAGATAATCACCATGGTTAACAAGGCTCTTGGCAGCCAGTTATTATTCATTTGTGACCATTCTCATTCACCATTGTTTTGGTGTATAAAACCCTGAAAGAGTATGAAATCCCCAGTGCTCTGCTGCGTTGTCAGTTTCTCTTTAGCAACCACAGCATCCTTATCCTTTCCCCAGCTCTCTCTCCCTTCCTGCTCCCTTCCTCTCACCCCTACCAACTGCATGGGGTAAGGAGGGGGCTGAGCAGGTGGCCTTCCAGACCTCATAGCCTCACTCTACCCATAGGACCTTTTGAAATGACCAACTGGGCACAATTTACTCCGAAGGGTGCCTCTGTGAAACAGTTGAAAACTACACACTCTCAGATGTTCACGATCTCCAGCTACAAGCCGTGACAGGGGTGAGGCAGTTGCATTCAGGCTTCCTCTTCTCCACCCATTGCATAAGTAAGTACAAATCATTGTTAGTCCTTGTTATCTGTCCTCCCCCGATCTGTGACACCAGAAAGAAGGTGAAGGAACCCTGGTGCATCCTGTTTGTACAGGTGTCTGACAGCTGATTGAATCCATTTTTTAAGTCAAGCCCCAAGTCTCTGAAGGTAGAGCTAATTTTCCTGTCAGGAAAAGGGTGATCACTCAAGTTTTCTCAGGCTTGGTCCAAATTTTCTTTGGTCCCTGGGGTGGGTTTGAAGTGCCACAGATTAACAGTGTCCATGTTGTTCTGTTTCTTTAACTATCCTGGGCCACTTACTCAAATTCATGGTGGGAGGATACAAAAGGAGCCACAGGATTGGCTTCCGGTCTCCAGAGGTAATTTGAGCATCATCAGGAGCTTCCTCCAACCCAGTTCCTTGCTCCCTGGTGCCCAGTTTGTCTCTCATTGATCCCTTGGCTCTCTTTAGTTGACATAGCATTTTGGACTCATTTTCTATCACAAGGTCATCATTTTCTTTTAAGATATCTATATCTATATCTATATCTATATCTATATCTATATCTATATATATAGTTTATTTAACTTCACTTTCTGGATCCATACATTGCAACTGGGCCTAAAAGTGTTTCCCTGCCAAAGCCCCCATTCCCACCATATCCTGAGGAATAAATCCTAGGGCAGCCTCCTGTCTGAATATTTTTTTAAGGAAGAGCAACAGGAATGTGCACAATTAAGGAAAGTCCAGAGGAGATGGCAAAATCTTTCAGGAATGGGAAACTGGGCTAGTACATAAAGTTGTTAAATGTTACCAGGACCTGAGACAGGTGATGAAGACCCAGCTTTTATATTCATGGTGCTCATAGGCCAGTGGAGGGGGTATCTTCCAAAGCAAATAGTTCCAATAGTTTGATCAATGTTTTAATAGATTTCATAACAAAAACCAAAGGAGAGAGTAATTGTTAGACTGTTAAGATCTATGAGAGCAAAGATCCTGTCTATCTTATTCACTGTTATATATTTTGAACTTACTACAGTACCTGGGACATAATAGTATTTGTTTAATTAAATTGATTCAATTATACCATGTATATCCAATGGCTTGATTGATTCATTCAATTATGTAGTCACTCATTTAATTATTTATTCACTCCTTAAATAGTGTTAGCTATTTTTAGGTAGTAAGGCGATTTATCACCACTTTATTTGAATGCAGTTATCCTTCAATAACAGTAGGAAGAATTTTGATTAAATATAAATGAGAGTATGACCTTGGATACACCTACCCTTAGTTGAACAATCATCGTGTGCTGATTCCTCACAAGATACATAGTATTGTTCTCCATAGGCAAGTAAGAAAATAGAATTTTATAGAGCTGAAATAACTTGCTGAGCTCATAGAATGGGATTCAAACCCAGGTCTGTCTGCCTGACTCCCAAGTCTATGATAATTGCCTATCCTACACTGCCTGTGCTAGAGCATGTGGAACCCTAATGTTAGGTCTTGGAGCAGTGGATGCATCTGGACTCAGGCAGGGCCAGGGCTGAGAGAAGAAGCCTCTTAGCAAAGGTTTGTAGGGCCTTGGAACCCAGGTAAAGTAGGCTGGATTCAGGAAACTAAAGTGCAAACCAGGGAACCATTTGCTAAATTTCATTGAAGGTCATTTTTAGGGTATACCTCTCATTTCCTCTTTTTGCCAATATCTTAACACAGATGCAGTGTGGTGTAGTATGAAGAATCTTAGACTTGGGCCTCCTTCTTTCTACTTGCTGGCTTTGAACATTTTGTCACGTGGCCTCATCTCTTTGGATTTCTTTTTCCTCAATTTAAACATGGAGATTTTAACATTGGCTTCATTTTGTGACTAATAGGATAATATGAGAAACAGTTTGTGAAGTACCACACTGTTTGGATGCTTGGGCTCTGTATCCACTGAAGTCTTATTCTTATGTGTTACATTTTCTATGAAACCAGGGCTTGACACTGGTCTGTGGACAATAGTCCTGGAAAGCAGAAGTTGGTGGAATGGTGCATGTCAATGATTATAGGGCAATGGGGCATCAATTAAAAATGGACTGCAACCTTCTTTGGGGGAGGTTGTGGGACTTAATGCAAAGTAACAAGAAATGCTCATAAAACAGCTCTTTATGCAGAGAGGAGCCAGTTTTTGCCTTGTTGCTAAGGTCCTGATTGTTTCCTGGCTGTTTTGTGTGTCTGTGTCAGGCCATTCTGTGTGTTCCTTTCAAAAACTTGGTGATATTGGCCTGCAGATAATTAGATCAGTGTCATCACTTTCACTGTCCCCTTTTTTATTCTGCTGGAACAATTTGCATCAAAATAGAAGTGGATGATAGTCCTTTCCCATTAACAAGGCTTAATTTCTTACTGGGACACAACTTGGGGGAGTTATCACACATAGTGGCTTTGGAATAAAGTCTCAAGTCAGTAAGTGAGTAAGCCTAGTTTAAAGGGGCTTACAAGACCCAAATGTTCAGATAAATCGTCCACTTCCCAAACTGACCCTTCAAATCTTCCCCGCATGATATAGAAGAGCTTCATCTGGGGTTAATCAGGATGCAGCTTGTTCCAGAGAAATTTTTGGAAGCCCACACTCTGTAGTGAAATTTGTTCTGATGTTCATAAGCACAGATGTATATGATTTTGTAAGTCTTTCCTCAGTTTAGGGCTTATCAAAGAGCTAGACCTAAAAACCTCTGTTTGCAACAAAGCAATTTGGGAGAAAGATTCACGTAGTTGTCATTAATTTGCTGTAAAGCAATGGAGGTATAGTAGAAAGAGGATAGATTTAGGTGTCAATCAGAACCAGATTTAAATGCTAGCTTCACTGTGTACTAGTGGTGTGATCTCAATGACCCATACCCATGGCTTCATGGGGAATTCTCTGTTACCATTAAAAAAATTCTAGCCTGGACTACATGTGGTTCCACATGTTTTACTGGCCTCAGCCAGAAGTGTGCTTTAGGAGCACATTTAAGAGCAATTTTGTAGAAGTCAGTCTCTTTTTCCCCAGCCACTCTGCTTGCACAAAGTTGTGCATGGGTTTAACAACATGGGCCTCCCCGTCTATAAGGCTGACCTACCTATCACTACAGCTGAAAGCCCAACTTGCCAACAGCAAACATGAATGCTGAGCCCCTTACTTCACACTGTACCCAGGGGGTTGATAAAAATGTCCCTTCCATCACTGAGGGAACACATTTTCTTTTCTTCTTTTTTTTTTAAAAACAAATTTTCTCACTAGAATAGTCATTCTGGGTATAGATTTGCTTTCCTTCCCAAATGCTTCTGCCAGCTCCATCATCTATGGACTTACAGAATGCCTTATTCTCCACCATAGCATCTCACATTTCATCGTTTTGTCCAAGGAAATAATGATTTACAGCAAAAGAGTGAGGCTAAGGGCTCTAGCCCATGGGAATCATTGTTTTTATTGTGCAATCACATATCTCATTATCCAGAGGGAGCTGGCTTTATAGGACAGTAGAATATCAGCTGGGAAACAACACTTTTAGAGGTTGGATGCTATCCTACAATTTGCAATATATGCTAATCTAGTGGCCAATATATAATGCTGCTCATCTCATAGCTAGAATACACAGGCCTGGAAATCAAGGGGTTAAAGTGGGAGTTGCTCCTTTCATCACCCCCAAAATTTCAGAATTTTTTCTTTCCATATTTATGTATTTGGCTACTGCTGATTTAAAAAGTATTAATACTCAAAGAAAGTATGCTTTCATCAGGAAACATGCAATGGTTCCATTGAATTGGAAGTTGAGACTGTCACCTGGCTATTTTGGGCTCCTCATGTCATTGATCTAACATACAAAGAAGGATGTGACTGCCGGGGCTGAGGTGATTGATTCTAATTTCCAAGGGAAAATTGGGCTGCTGCTATACAGTGGAGAAAAGAGAACAATGTCTGGAAACTAGGGGATTCTCCTGGTGGACTATAGTGACCCAATAAAGGTAAGACTGCTGAAGCTTCAGACCCTTTAAGAATGAAGATTTGGGTCGTTCCACAAGATTATGAACCTTAATCAACTGAGGTAATGGATGAAGGAAAGAGGAACATGGAAAGTTAGTGGAATAAAAAAAGTATAAACCTCAACTAGAGATTGTGATCATTTATAGAAATGAGAATTATAGCAGATATTATTTCAGTCTTTGATTTTATGTTTATTTTAGTATACATTAACTATTTTGCCTCCCTCCTTTTCTCTTATTTTTTATGGAATTGTTTGTTGGGATTAACTTTACAATTTACTATTTAGGCTAAAAAATATTCAGGTACAATTTTGACTGAACTAAAACAGAAGTTAACTTCATCCAGAGATGGATATGGTGGCTGTTGGGACTCTGTCTCCCCTTTTTGGGTGAGAATGTCATCCTTTGTATAAATGTTAGTTGCATCTTGTTAGGAGACAGCCTGAGGCTGTTACTTCAGTTGTATGAAAATTTAAATATGCATAGAGAGCTTTGATTGGATACTGAATAAAGAGGTATATTGTGCATTTTTTTTACTTACCTAGTGTATCCTAGATCTAAGCCTACTCTTCTATACTCTGTACTGTGATGCTGGGGTGGGACTCTGCAAACTACTTTTCCAGATTTCCTTGCTAGCTGGTTTCCTTCAGTTAGGTTGTGCCAGTGAGAGGCACTGGTGGGAAATTGGAAGGAGAGAAAAGAGGAGAAGGGACTGCCTCCCTGTTTTCAGCTCCCTTTGGTGTCAGCTGAAATTTTGATAGTGATGGTATTACATCTGTAGAGTGAGTTGGTTAGTACTGCCATATTAAAAATACTGTCTTCTGATCTGTGAACATAGCATATCTTCCATTTATTTAGACCTTCTTAAATTTCTTTCAACAATGCTTTGTAGTTTTCAGAGCATAGGTTTTGTACTTTTGTCAAATTTATTCCTAAGTATTCTATTCTTTTTGATGCTATTGTAAACAGAATTGTTCTCTTAATTTTACTTTTGAATTGTTCATTTCTAGTGTATAGAAATACAACTGATATTTTATGTTGATTTTGTATCATGCAATCTTGCTGAACTAGTTTATTAGCTCTAATAGTTTTTATGTGGATTCCTTAGGATTTTCTATATATAGGATAATGTCTTTAGCAAGTAGATATATTTCTGGCTTTCCAGTCTGGATGCTTTTTATTTTGTTTTCTTGCCTAATTACTTTATCTGGACTCTCTAGTGCAATATTGAATAGAAGAGGTGAGAGTGGATATTATTCCCTTTTTCCTCATCTTATAGGGGAAAACGTTCAGTCCTTTACTGCTAAGAATATGATGTTAGCTGTAGGTTTTTTGCAGTTATAGATATTATTTTTGGACTTTATGTATAATTTTTTAGTGAAATTAATTTACAGCCCTTTTATGACTATGAAAATATTGTTCATAGACTGACCCATGCAGTAGGTAGTAAAAGATCTATGGACACTTGTGTCTGTGTATACATCTCACACACTGGAAATTCCCAGAAATAACTTTAAGAAAAGCTTATTTTCTCAATTTAGACTAACAGGGCTCTTGAAGCAGATGACATTTTTGTCTAGAAAAACATAAGACTCTACCTCCATTTCCCTTTCAATTTACAGTTAATTATTTAAGCATAAATAATTCAAACCTCCATTTAAATATTAGCTTACTTGTTCTGCCAATAGATTTAAGCAAGTAAATTCATTTCTTCAATGGAAAAATAGCAGTATAACAGGCTGTAACAGAATCGAGGATATCAAAAAGGAGTAGGTTGGGACTTCCCTGGTGGCGCAGTGGTTGAGAATCCGCCTGCCGATGCAGGGGACACGGGTTTGTGCCCCGGTCCGGGAAGATCCCACATGCCGCGGAGTGGCTGGGCCCGTGAGCCATGGCCGCTGAGCCTGCGCGTCCGGAGCCTGTGCTCCGCAACGGGAGAGGCCACAACAGTGAGAGGCCCGCGTACCGAAAAAAAAACAAAAAACCAAAAAGGAGTAGGTCAGAGAGTCAAGCCATGGAGTTTAGATGGGGCTGAGGCTTGTAGCCTGGGATAGCATGGAAGAATCAAGGAAACAGAGGCCTCTATGAGGTGGAAAAGCCTATGTAAGAAAAAAAAAGAGGTAAACTAAAAAGTTGGAAAAATTGGAAGTTGTCATCAAAAAGTGAGATATTAGGGTTTAATATTTCAGAACTGAAACATTTTCACATTTGGATCAAGCCCAGAGTCTGACAAGGGTAATGGGTGATTGAAGTGAAGCAGGTCTCTGTACTTTCCCTATTCCCTGGAACACTTGTCACCTTTCCCTTTGCCATTCCTACTGGCCAACTTCTGCTCAGTCTTCAGGTATCAGGTGCAATATTATCTCAAAGAAGACTTTGTTGAGAAAGTGCCTAAAACATGGAAATACAGCAAAAAGGTAATTCTATGTTTTTTCAGTGTCATACTAAAAAATATTATCCAATAAATTTGTCTAAGAATCATCTGATAAAACGTTGTTATGGTTTTATTGCCCTGTAGAACATTAACTTAGCAGTCTTATTTTAGGATTCTATTCTTTTCACTGATTTTGAACTGATTTTGTTATCCTACTCTTTCCCTTACTTGTGAGTTAATTAAAATTATGGCACCCAATTTTTAAGTATTTTAATGAGAATTATATTTTTAACATCTTGAAAATTATACTTTGAGTCTTTCTCCCCATCTTTCTATTATCTGTCTCTCCTTTCTGTTCTCATAGCATCCTGTGCTTACTCCATACATTGCATTTTATATCTGTCAGTTTCATTCATTTGAGGAATACGTATTAAATTCCTCCTAGGTGCCACATACAGTGATAGGTGCTAGTGATACTGTGTTGAACAAGTCAGACATGGTCTAGCCCTCAAGGACTTTTTCTGTTGCACAGCCTTCTCCACTTACCAGAGTGCAAGTCTCGTAAATATAAAGACTATATCTTAGCAGTTATGGTATTCTCAGTGTCGAACATTGTGCTGGCCTACAAAAGTTGCCCAATAAATATTTGTTGGATAAGTGCATGGATAAATATTTAACAGTGGAAATGTGGCATGCATAGAACTGAGATGCTAGTGTGTTAGATGTACTGTATCCTTGAACATTAAAGTAAACTAAGGCAATGGCAGATATTAGAGTGGAGAGGCAGACTACAACTCAGTCTTCAGTAAATGGAGAGAAGTGACTGGCTTGTGACAAAACCTTAAATTACAGGAAGTACATGATTGGAAGAGGAGAAAAGGCTAGAACTGGCCCTGCGAATTGAATGAAATGCAAGGCAAAGTAGGATGCTTAGGGTAAATTTAGGTTTTCATTAAGGCAAGATGGTAGATGGAATTTGAGGGAAGAGTTGAAAGATGTCACAAGAGTTGTTTTCAATGGAATAGCTTTCTAGAAGGCCCTGAGGAAAAGTTTGGGTTGGAGGGATTGGGAACAGTGAGAGGTTGATTCACATCAGAGGATGAATGGAGATGACAAATTTTGATCACAACTTAAAGTTTGATCATATAAAAGCTCTCTCTTTCAAGTTCTGTTTAATAGCACTTTATCTCCTGCTGCCTGGTCTCATGGTCATTCTCCTCATTCATTGATGGTGTCAGACCCTGGCTTCCATGCCACTCTCCAGGCCAAGGTCTTTCATTATCCTAGTGACATCAGTGTCTACAAGGACAAGCCATCCAAAACCTTTGTCTTTCTCTTTATTGAACTCTTTATCACAAATGTTTATTGAATGTTTTCTTTGTTTCAGTTACTATAATACATAGTGGGTTGAGAATGATTTAAAAAAATCATGCTTCCCACTGAGCGACATTGACATTCAATATAAATGCACAAGGAAATATACAATTGTATTATTTTGGTACCAATGTTATAAAAACAGGTACTATGACAGAGAATAATGCTGGAATCTAATCTAGCTGGAGGGGCAATAAAAGAAAGTCTCTCTAAGGAGTTAATATTTCATCCAAGCATAGAAGAATAAGCAAGAGTTGTCCAAACAAAGAATGGAGAGAATAATTGAAAAACTACCACATAGGGTACAACGTTCTGGTGAAAATAGCTCAGGCCTAGGAGACAGAGAACTTGAGTTTGGTGAGAGTTTGATGTTCAGCTACATCTGGCTTGGACTGATAAATTGTCTTAGACAAGTCTTATTCCCTTTCTACATGTCAATTTCTCTGATTTTCTCTTTGGAATGTATGAGGAATTGTAATGGCAGATACACATTATTTTCATACTACTTTTTAACCTCCTTTTAAGGAGTATGGTTACTGGATGGAAGGCCCTTAGTTCAGCTGAGGCCTTGATGGATTTCGAGAAGCAAATTCAGAGGTAGGAATTAGAGAAAGCTGAACTATCCTTTATAATAAAGGAAGATAATTCAGTGGTGGGTGGTGGGTGGCGACATGCAGTTCAGGAAGGAAAAAGCCCACTTTCGAGGTTATATGGTGTGAATATAGAAAACTGACCTGTTATGCACAACTGTTCCTCCTTTTTTTGATTCAGTACTGGGTTCCAGACAGAACTTATCAGATTCCTCTGAGAAGGTTCTCTGAGTAATTCTCTTAGAGAATTAACCCCTTTAGCATTATGTAGTGTCCCTATTTATCCCTGGTATCTTACCTGTGCAAAAGTAATATAGCTACTTCCACTTTTTTTGATTAGTGTTAGCATGGTATATTTTTCTCCATCCATTTACCTTTAATCTATATGTGCTTTAATTTAAAGTGGGAGTTTGGGGAACTCCCTGGTGGTCCAGTGGTTAGGACTTGGCCCTTTCCTTGCTGGGCTCAGTATCCAATCACTGGTTGGGGAACTAAAGATCCCACAAGCTGCATGGTACAGCTAAAGAAAAAAAGAAATCCACCAGAAAAAATAATAAAGTGGGCTTTTTTTGTGGATAACATGTGGTCATAAGTTTTGGCAATCTGTGTCTTTAAATTGATGCTTTTAGACCACTGATGTTCAAAGTAATTATTGATATAGTTGGATTAATATCTGCCATATTTATTACAGTTTATTATTTGTTGCCCTTGGTCCCTGCTCCTTTTTTGTTTGTTTTCCACTCTTTTTCTGCCTTTTGTTGTCTTAACTGAGCATTTTATATGATTCCATTTTCTCTCCTTTGTTAGCACAGCAGTTATACTTCTTTTTTTACTTTTTTTAGTGGTTGCCCTTGAGTTTGCAACATACATTAACAACTAATCCAAGTCTATCTTCAAATAACACTATATTGCTTCACAGGTAGTGCAAGTGCCTCATAATAACAAAATAATTCTAATTCTTCCTATCCCTTGTGTCATTGCTGTCATTCATTTCATTTATACATAAGCATATATAAGCATATAGATATACACATACATATGTATGTGTATATAAGCATATATAATCAAATACATTGTTTCTATTATTATTTTGAACAAACATCTGTTAGATGAATTAAGAATAAGAAAAATTAAAGTTTTATTTTAGCTTCACTTATTCCTTCTTCAACGCTTTTTCTTTCTTTTTGTAGATCCGAGTTTCTGGCGTATATTATTTTATTTCTCTCTAAATTACTTTTTTTAACAATTTCTTGCAAGGCAGGTCTACTGGCAACAAATTCCTTCAATGTTTGTTTGTCACATGAAAAGCTGCTCAACATCAGTAATCATTAGAGAAATGCAAATCAAAACCAAAATTAGGTATCACCTCACACCAGTCAGAATGGCCATTATCAAAAACTCTACAAACAATAAATGCTGAAGAGGGGGTGGAGAAAAGGGAACTGTCCTGCACTGTTGGTGGGAATGTAAATTGATACAGCCATAGGTAGAACAGTATGGAAGTTCCTTAAAAAACTAAAAATAGAACTCCCATATGACCCAGCAATCCCATTACTGGACATATACCCTGAGAAAATGATAATTCAAAAAGAGACATATACCACAATGTTCAATGTAGCACTATTTACAATAGCCAGGACATGGAAGCAACCTAAGTGTCCATAGACAGATGAATGGATAAAGAAGATGTGGCACATATATACAATAGAATATTACTCAGCCATAAAAAGGAATGAAATTGAGTTATTTGTAATGAGGTGGATGGACCTAGAGTGTGTTATACAGAGTGAAGTAAGTCAGGAACAGAAAAACAAATACCATATGCTAACATACATATATGGAATATTAAAAAAATGGTACTGATGAACATAGTGGCAGGGCAGGAATAAAGACGACTTGAGGACAGAGGGGGAAGGGAAAGCTGGGACAAAGTGAGAGAGTAGCATTTACATATATGCTCTACCAAATGTAAAATGAATGGCTAATTGGAAGCTGCATAGCACAGGGAGATGAGCTTGATGCTTTGTGACAACCTAGAGGGACAGGATAGGGAGGGTGGGAGGGAGATGCAAGAGGGAGGGGATATGGGGATATATGTATATGTATAGCTGATTCACTTTGTTATACAGCAGAAACTAACACAACATTGTAAAGCAATTATACTCCAAAAAAGATATTTTAAAAATGTTTGTATGTATTTATTTCTCCTTCACTTTTGAAGGGTAATTTTACAGGGTACAGAATTTTAGGTTGGTGGGTTTTTTTGCTCTCAACACTTTAAATATTTCCCTCTACTCTCTTCTTGCTTTCATGATTTCTGAGGAGAGGTTGGATATAATTTTTATCTTTGCTCCTCTGTAGGTGAGGTGTTTTTTTTCTCTCTAGCATCTTCCAGGATTTTTTCCTTATCTTTGAGTTTCTATAGTTTGAAAATTATATCCCTATGTGTAGCTTTTGTTTGTTTGTTTGTTTCTGGTTTTGGGGGGCATTTATCCTGCTTGCTCTTCTCTTGTCTTTCTGAATCTTTTCTATGGTGTCTAACATTAATTTGGGAGAAATTCTCAGAAATTATTGTTTCAAATATTTTTTCTGTTCCTTTCTCTCTTCTGCTTCTGCTATTTTCATTACTAATTTTACACCATTTATAATTGGTCCACAGTCTTTGGATATTCTGTTCTGTTTTTTTCCTTTGTTTCTTAGTTTTGGTTGTTTCTCCTGAGATATTCTCAACCTTAGAGATTCTTTCCTAGGCCATGTCCAGCCTACTAATAAGCCCATCAAAGGCATTCTTCATTTCTGTTATAGTGTTTTGGATCTCTAGCATTTCTTTTTGTTTTTTTCTTTACAAGTCCCGTCTCTCGCTTACATTGTCCATCTGTTCTTGCATGCTCTCTACTTTATCCATTACAGCCCTTGGCATATGATCATAGTTGTTTTAAATTCCTGGTCTGATAATTCCAATATCAGAGTTATATGAGTCTGGCCATATATGAGTCTGGTTCTGATGCTTGCTTTGTCTCTTCAAACTGTGTTTTTTTGCCTTTAAGTATGCCTCATAATTTTTCTTGATAGTTGGACATGATGTACTGGGTAAAAGGAACTGCTGTACATAGGACTGTAGTAACGTTGCGGTGAGAGGTAGGGGGAGGGGAAGCATTCTCTTGACCTATGATTAGGGCTCAGTCTTTTAGTGAGCCTATGCCTCTGGACTGTAAGCTCCCTAAGTCCTTCTCAGGTTTTTTCCTTTCCCCAGGTAGGTTAGGCTCTGGTTAAACAGTTTCTTCTGAGAACTGACCTTGTTCAGAACACAATGGTCTGACGTATTTCAAGATGGCTCCTTCTCCCCTCCCCCTGCTGAAAGCACAACAGGATTTTTCTCTACTATTCACTGTGAGAATGGGTAGAACTCCAACAAGCAAAACTTACAAAATTGTGGAGATTCCAAGATGACAGTGTCCCCCTGGAGTTTTTATTTCTCGGACTTTTTCACACTGAGCCTCCAGCAATTTGTCAATTACAGTTCTGGTCATCTTACCCCAACACTGGTTCCCATAGGTGCTTCTGTTCTAGTAAGTTGTGTTTCTCTGTATTCATCTGTCTGTCTCTCCAGTTTGGAGGGCAGTGTTTTGCCCTGTGACCTCAATTCTCTTACGGAGCTAGAAAGAGTTGTTGATTTTTTCAGTTTTTTTTTTCTTCAGCTTTTTACTTTTTTGGATGAGGTAGCAACTTCTAGGGTCCTTTCATCCAGGACCCAGAAATATTTTAACTTTTTATACATAGCTAAATGATATGCTTTAAATATGTGAAGAAAGCTATTGTGTCACTTCTAAGTTTCCCTGGGCTAACATTTTCCTTTCATTGTCTCACATTCCCTTTTTTCTCTTCCCTTTTCTTTCTTCTCCTTTTTTTTTTTTTTTTTTTTTTTTTTTTTAGTTTCTAGTCAAATATTTCTTAAACCTCTACCTGTCATACTTTCTGTCAGGCACTGATTACATCATTTTCCTTTCCTCAGAAAGATTACACATGGGTAGGAAAAAAGGCACATGAAATTTTATTTCTTAAAATAAATAGAAGAATTCAAGGATGTTCTGAATCCTATAGAAGTGTACTTTCTCTGTGCTTTAATTTTGATCAGCATCACTCTCCTGGTCATTTTCCTTTAGACAAATTGTAACATATTAACATTTTCCTTAACCTGTGGTCTGGCTGTGGTCAGATCCAGAAGGTTCTCTTATCTCCCATATTTATGGCTAAATGTCTTTTGAGTAGGTTGATGATTGTTTATGTAGGACAAGTCATGACTGGAAAAGTGCATTTGAGCGACTCGTGCCATGTGTAAAAGTTGGACCCTTCTAATATGTATTTTCTAATGAATATTTACTGCACTGCTAAATGTCAAAATGTAATCAGGCTCACACAGGATGGCACAGCCATTTTGGACTCTGGCAATCTTTTATGGAAAATGAATGAAACTTTGTTTGCTCTGATGCAGGTGTAGACCCTAATAACCATCGGGGCTCACACTGAGCAAAGTCCCCCAGAAGTTGTCACAGGCAGCAGTTTTTTATGAACCCAGAATTTCATGGTGTAGAGAGCCCATGCTTTACATTGGTCAACCGTGACTCATTGGTGGTAGATGGACGAAGAATAAAACAATACTATTTAGTGGGTCACCATAGTTACTATTAAAAATGAGCACATATAGAGATTTATTTTTTTCAACTTCAGGATATTTTCAAGGAGGCTTTGAATTGCTCAAAGCAGAATCCTAAAAAAATTAAATTGATGGCTTAGAATTCAAAATGAAAAATAAAGTAGGTTCCAGAAAGGGAGCATAAAACTTCTTAGAAAGGAAGTTTTGCCTTTTCTATACAGCGTTGCAACTGAAAATCTGTGTTTGGATTCCAGTGACCCTGAACAATGAGGGTGGAAGTGGGCCTTTATTTATTTCACATTGCCTTTCAGATTTCTCTTTAAATTCCCTGTGATGAGTGACTTCTGTCGTTTTTTATGGTAAAGCGATGCTTAAAGATGAAAACCAGGCCTTGACTAGGGAAGCCTATAATGTACCCAGGAGCTGATTCTGTATAAAGATTTGAAAACATGAAGGATAAGGGGATCTTGTAAAGAATAATTCCCAGCTCACAGCAGTATAGCAGAGAAAAGCTAAGACCACCATATAGTTATTTTATCTGCCAAAATACAGTGGCTTTTACTTCTTGCACATGAGAGTTATTGGAAACCATAACATTCCAGCATATGTTAGTAGACGTTCTATCTCACCATGCTTAGAAGTGATATAACTCAGAAGAAGAAGTTGAAGAGAAAGTTCTTTGGTGCACTTATGCATACTGCTGAAATCTCAAACCTAAGAGAGAGGCTGCTGAGTTAGATGTCAGGGCACAATACTCAAATCAAATATAACTCTGAGCTGTAGTGTGAGGAGAAACAATTGGATCTCCTTCTGGAGAGATTCCTTATTACTGAAACAGCAGAAAAACTGAAAAGAATGGCCCTTGGTCCCTCAAATATCCCAAGAAAGACAGAGAAAGCCTGGTCTTCAACAAAATAATTAAAAAAATTAAAAAACAAACAACAAAAAAACACTTCTTGTGGCATATTGCAGAGTCCCTTCATATTTCCTTCCCAAAATTAGGTCAATCCTTTGTTTCCTCTGAGAGCCCAAGACTCACTTTGGGGCGATGCTAGTGAATAAAAAGCATCACTATCTTAAGCGTGCATTCTCCGCTTTTATGTCTCATTGCCTGTCACAAGGAAGTTTCCTGGACATTTTACACTTTTTTAAAAACTTCAATTCAATAAAAATGAAGATTTTCCTTTTAGGTCACCATTTCTTCTGGCAGACTGAGTCTAAAGTGCACTTTATTTCCCTTTAATTTAACAGCTCCAGCAGCTTTTCCAGTTAAATCGACTGTTCATTATTGAGCCCCATTTATGAAGGGGCTGTGCAGTGCAGTTTAATGAATCCTTGGCACAAAGCTCCCTTTCAGGACTGGGAAAGAATAGGAGCTGTTCAGGCCCTGTAGGGCTGTATGTCAAAGCCAGCCCATAATGCCTGTCAGCCAAGGGCAGAAATTCCCACTGATATAAGAATGTGCAAGAAATCAACTTTCACCACCGACGAGCAGATTAAGACACGATCAGGAAATGAGACTGTAGGTTGAGAACAGTGACACCTGTTTGAACAGAGCATTTTCCCATCCCTTGATCACTGTGTGGCGGAGCGGGGGCTGGTAGAAGCAGCAGCACAGCCAAGGTCTCATAGCCTTCCAGGGTCTTCTGAGAGGGGACGGAAAGACCAAAATACGACTGGGGGCGGGGGCACCTTTGCTAGGTCCTGTGCTAAGTGTGCTCACATTCCTTTTTCTACTTTAATCCTCATAACAAGCCTATGAGGATTACTTACCTGTGACAGGGGAGGAAACTGAGGCTCATATGCTTTCATTTCTGGTTCAAGGTTACACGACTAAGTGGCCATGAAATGGCAATGATGGGCTAGACCATAAGACTGTCTGGCTCCCAGGTGTTTGTCTATTCCAGTGCTCTGAAGTGAGGCTTATCAATAGATTTGGTCCTTTGAAAATGTCCAAGCTCTAGCCACCAGGAATATGTAAAAATTTTTAATAGCACGGGGTATATGTTGAGCACCTCCTATGTGCTAGACATATGTGATATACATCGGGGATACAGGCTGATGAGTCATGGCATGAAGGTATGAGGAGTGTGGTTACGGGCCTGCTTTTTGTTCTAGGCAGGTCTGGGTTTGAATCCCAGCTCTGACCATGTATAATTTTCATAAACTTCATACCTTGGGAAGCCCTGGGGAAGCCCCTGTCACTAAGCCTTGGCTGTGCTGCTCTTTCCCCAGCGTCCACCCCAGCCATGCAGTGATCAAGGGATGATGGCTCAGGAGACTCTGGTATTGCCGACTACTCTCTGAAGGGTAATATGGTCCAGAGGATTTCTGCAGAAAGGAGTCCTTGACGCCTTGTGTTACATTAACGTCATATGATCCCTGAGTTCTCAAGATGGGTGGTGGACTGTTTTTCTTACAGTACCATGGCTCAGATCAAGCCTGTTGACATATAATTTTTAAAAAGATAAAATCACTACAAATATAAAATGAACCACATGTAAGAGATTCTATTGAACTCATGAATTAGCGAGGGAACCACTAAGATGTTATGATTGGTTCAAAGAACATTAGAAAAGTCAGATATATATTATATAATATTAGGATAAATTTACTGGGTTACATAAAAAACTGGGTTATAAATCGTTGTGGTTATCTGTTCCATGGACAGAAATTATTTGCATATCTATGAGATAAAACCCTACCAGGTAATAAGTGATTTCACTAACTCAGGGACCTTCAATCAAGAGCAAATTGTGAGAGAAATGAGATTCATACCTCCAGACAATCTCTGAGTGGTCTTTGTTCCCGTATAACATTGAAAGAATGTGGGACCCACCTTTCTGCCTTATTTCCAAGTGGATAATTTTTCTGAAAAGCCCTATATTTTATAGACAAATAGATTTGGACCCACCTAGAGAAAGGAAATGATTTGCTCGCATGACAGTGTGTCAGTGGCAAAGTCAGAGCTAAAAACCAGGTCTCCTATCCCTAAAAATGTTTGTTCCACTTTACTGCTGTGGAACCACATAGCGATCCTGTTTCCTCCACTAAAGACTAGAGAAGGAGAGAACTTGCACTTTTCTGATTGCAAAGAGTGAAGGGGCATTGTGTTTTCTGGGACAGGTTTTAAATTAAGGTCAATTAAATGTGAGAATAAGAAATATATGCTAACTGACCTATGTTACTGAGGTACAAATTAGGAAGTTAACCTTGGGTTTACTTCTTATTAATGGCACAGAGGTAGTTTGGTTTCTTGGAGTGGGATCCCTGCAAACAGATCCTGAGATGGAGAGTTGTGGGTAGAGGTTGATTGAGGAGGACTCCTGGGAGATACATCTGTAGGGAAGTGAGGAAGTCAAGACTGAGTGGAAGGAGAAGGAAGCCACCACTCTCAGCTGATCTTACAGAAAGTTCTGGAGCTGGGATTGTCTTTCAGACTGGACTCAAATTGAAGGAAGTGGGGTGGGGGGGTGGGGTCTGGCCTTTGTATCCTTTCATCAACCAGTCACTGGTCTCCAGTGCACTAGGGAGAGGACGTGACCTGGGGCAAGGCAGTGTCATTCAGCTGTGGGCAATGCTTGGTGAGGGGTCCATCTGTCAGCCACCATCAGACAGTAGATCCAACAGCTGAGGGATGGGTTCCTCAGCCCTCCAGAGAGGATCTGGGCAGAGCATCACGGTATCCACCATGTCTGGCTTCTACTACAAGATTAACTGTAATAAAGAGATTTCAACTCAAGGACCAACACTGATGGATTAGCAGTCTCGGGAGTACTTGTTCAGAAGGGTTCTAGGCTCATCTGAGCTCAGTGGATAGAGTGTGGGGATTGATTAGTGATGTCTGTAGGACAATGCAGGCGTGATGCTGTGTTTCTTTTGGGATTTAATGGTGGTGTAGGTTGACTACCACACACAGTTTGCTGGGACCATCCTGGTTTATGCTTATGCTTCCAGGGTAAATTTTTGTTTTTTTTTTCTGGCCACACCTTGCGGCTTATGGGATCTTAGTTCCCCAACCAGGGAGCGAACCCGGGCCCACTGGAGTGAAGGCGCTGAGTCCTAACCATTAGACCGCTAGGGAATTCCCATTCCAGGTTAATAATTAATAAATGTTACCTTTTATTCTCACAAACATCCTCCTCCACAAGATTGGTTTTATGGTTATCCTAAGAAAGAGATTCTTCTCAATTTTGCTATTCTTGCCTCTCTCTTCTGAAAAGTATTCCTTTCTCTCTCGGCTCCATTTGGGACAAGTGGCCTCGTATCCTCAGTGCATTGAGGGTTTCAAAGAAGACTGGCAGAAAGAGTTTTCTTTAGCAACTTCTGCTTCTAGCTTAGCAACACAAATCTCTCTTGAGGCATAGGCGCAAACACCCCTGGAAACCTTCCTAGAATGGGCAAGGAGGAGGTGGAGTGTGGAGATATGAGACAAAGTACAGAGAAGATAAAACAGCCTGCAAACATAGAAAACTATTCTGCCAATGTTAAAGCAGAATTTTGCAGATATAACCACCGTCTGGCCTGGGTGAAGGTGTGTTGACCCTACATTTAAAATGAGAGACTCAAGTCTGGAGGGGAATGTAGAAATCATCTATCCATTTCACAGAAGGGCAGCAGGCAAAGGCTACACTCTAGGTACTTGTAGAGCAGGGATCAGGACCCCAGTTCCTTAAGCCTCCCCGGCTAGTACTACTAACACTGGACCAAATTCCGTTCTCCAAGGAGAAAAAACAGGGTCAGTAGCAGTGACAACAACACGGAGGCAGCGATTTGGCCTGGGATAAAAGAGAACGACTGCTCTCAGACATGGGATGACTTGGCAGAGAGGCTGGCGAGAAAACTGCTATACGCAAGAGCATCGGCATTATTTTTCCTGTGTAAACAGAGCATGACATCATGTTGGGGGCCAGAGTCTCCTCTGGTGCCAGGAAAGTGACAAATGCTAGAAACTGCTACCAGGAACAAGGCAGTTTGCCACACGCCATGGAACACAAAGATAAATAAGCTCCTCTGCTCAGAAATCTCCAGTGGTTCTCTTCATTTTCCTGAGATCAAGTCTAAGCTCCTTTACATAACTTTTGAGGCACCCTTTCCGATTTTTTGTCCCTCTAATCCCTGCCTCACAGCCCGCATTCCAGCCACATAGTACTGTTTAAATTACCCTGACGCCACCCTGCAGTTTTCTACCTCCATGCCCTGGCTCATGAAGACTTCTCTCTAGGTTGCCTTACCCTGTTTTTTGTTTGTTTGTTTGTTTGTTTGTTTTTTTGTGGTACGCGGGCCTCTCACTGTTGTGGCCTCTCCCTCTGCAGAGCACAGGCTCTGGACGCACAGGCTCAGCGGCCATGGCTCACGGGCCCAGCCGCTCCACGGCGTATGGGATCTTCCCGGACCGGGGCATGAACCCGTGTCCCCTGCATTGGCAGGCAGACTCTCGACCATTGTGCCACCAGGGAAGCCCCCTTACCCTGTTTTTGAAAAAAAAAAAAAAAATTTATTAAAACTCTCCTTAAACTGTATGGTCCAACTCAATGGCTTCTCTATGAAGCCTTCTCCAAACTTGCCATACACATCAAATCACACCCTCTTGTGTGCTCCAGTGATGATCTGCTTGTGCCTCCTGAGGACAGCAGCATGTCTGTGCCATTTCTCCAGGCCCAGAGCATGGTGTCTCTAGGATACAGCAGATGCTCCTCAGATGTCTGCCTATTGAATAAATAAATGACATGACTGTCAGACTCAAAGAGATCCTTGGGAACATGTCTGTCGTCTCAGGATCAGGACTTATGTATGTATCCCTGGTGCTTAGGATGGTGCCCAGCACATAGTAGGTCCCATTAGATATTTATCAAGTGACAGAGGTAGACGAGTACAGAAATAGCTGATTCATGGAAGTCTGAGTTTGGGGATAGGAAATTTAGATTTGAAGGTAAACACTGTCAGCACCAGCTGTTAGGCCTTCCGGAAGGTGCCTAAGCTCTGTGAGTTTAGGCATCATCAGTGAAAGGGGGACGATATTAACTAGCTGAAAGGGTTACTGTGAAGATTAAATGAATATTATGTGAACTTGCCCAGGACTGATTCCAGTGTAAGGTGGGAGCTCAATAAATGCTTGTTGAGTGGATGGACAGATGAATAAAGAAGTCCCATAGAAGAGATAAAAGTAAAGTATCAGGGAAGCATGAGGGAGGGAGATACAACAGCCTGAGTTGGTAACAGAGACGTGGAAGGGCTTTTTGAGAGAGAGGTTAACATTGAATGTGGATTTTGCAGGCAGACTAAGTGCAATGGAAGGAGTGATACCCTAGTTCTACCTTATAGAAATCTATTCTAATCTATTTTCTGCTGCCCCAAATGCTATGGCCAACAAAAGCATTTTTCCTAGTAATGAGGAACGACCAAGCATAATATAGCAAAACTAGCCCTAGGCAGGGCAGTCTAAATTTAGATTCTCTTTCCATAAAAGTGATCTTGAAGGGTTGGGGGAGGGGGATTGAAAGACAGGTGTGGTATCCTAAGACTCCAAAGCTCCCCCTTAACTCATTTCCTACTCCATGCGGTCAGGAAGTGCTTTCTGGAAAGAACAGGCAGGTTTAATGCAATTATGTGCTATTGGCCCTCCCCAGCCTGGCCCTGTGCTTGGCAACTCCAGCTGGCCTCACACAAGAGAAAGCAAACTTCAGCTGCCCCCCGGGCCATTGTTTTAGCACTCCTCAGAGAAGTGTTCCTGCGGCTGATCGGAGCTGCTTAAGCTGTCTAATTGAATGAATTCAACCTCATATAATAGGATCTAGGTCTTTAAGCATTTCTGTCTGGCACACCGGATATTGGACTGGGGGCTGCTCAAGTTATCCAGCCTCCCTGAGGCCCTGGGTCTCCCTGGTGCCTGCACTTGTCACATTTTGGTGTAAACATTTTCTTGGGCTCAGAGCAGCCTTCTGATAGAACTGCTCCACATTGATTCAAGAGGAGTAAGATATCAGGTATTTGAATGAAATCTGAACAAAAGCAGATTCCGCGTGGAGGGTCTGGTGTGATTTTCCTCATTTCCAGGGAAAGGAGGGGGCACAATTGCTCTTTGGAAATCAAGCCCTGCAGCTCCATCCTGGACTCCTCTGTATGGCCCTGCAGCAGACTGGCCGGGTGACTGAGCAGGCGCTGAATGAACTGTTATGACAGAGAAGGCGATGGAAAAGCAGGTCCATCTCCTTCAGCCTTGCTCTCTGCCAATCCATCCTTCATTCTCACACCTGAGTGAGATTTTTTGTTTTTTTATGTATAATTTACAGACACAGACTTGACAGATCTTAAGTGTGCAGTTCCATGAGTTTTGACAAACACACACATCCATGTAAACAACACCTCAATGAAGATGCATGTTTCTGTCACCACAGAAAGATCCCTTGTGCCCCGCTTCAGGCAGTTCCTTCCCCCACAGGCAGCCACTGTTCTGATTTCCAGCACCATAAACTAGTTTTCCTACCATATGCGCACCTTTACAGCTGGCTTATTGGGCCCAACATAATGTTTTTGAGATTCATCCATCTTGTTGCATCAGTAGCCTGTAATTTTTTATTTATTTATTTATTTATTTTGCGGTACGCGGGCCTGTCACTGTTGTGGCCTCTCCCGCCACGGAGCACAGGCTCCGGACGCGCAGGCTCAGCGGCCATGGCTCACGTGCCCAGCCAATCCGCGGCACGCGGGATCCTCCCGGACCGGGGCACGAACCCGTGTGCCCTGCATCGGCAGGCGGACTCGCAACCACTGCGCCACCAGGGAAGCCCTATTTTTTTAATTAAAAATTTTTATTTATTCATAGCAGCACTATTTACAATAGCCGAGACATGGAAGCAACCTAAATGTCCATCGACAGATGAGTGGATAAAGAAGATGTGGTGTATATATATATATATATATATATATATATATATATATACACACACACACACACAAAATAGAATATTACTCAGCTATAAAAAAGAATGAAATAATGCCATTTGTAGCAACGTGGATGGACCTAGAGATTATTGTACTAAGTGAAGTAAGTCAGACAAATACAAATATCATATGATATCGCTTATACATGGAATGTAAAATAATGATAAAAATGAACTTATTTACAAAACAGAAATAAACTCACAGACATAGAAAACAAACTTATGGTTACCAAAGGGGAAAGTGGAAGGTAGGGGGAGATAAATTAGGAGTTTGGAATTAACATATACATACTACTTTATACAAAATATATAAACAGAAAAGACCAACTGTATAGCATAGGAAACTACACCCAATATCTTATAATAACCTATAATGGAAAAGAAGCTGAAAAAGAATATATATATGTATATCCGAATCACTTTGCTGTACACTTGAAACTAACAACAATGTAAATTAACTATACTTCACTAAAAAAACTATTAGACAGTTAAATTTATTTTATTGAAGTGTAGGTGCTGTACAATATTATATAACTTACAGGTATATAATATAGTGATTCAGAATTTTTAAAGTTTATACTCCACTTATAGTCATAAGATATTGGCTATATTCCGTGTTGTGAACTATGCACCGTTTTATTACTTAATAGTATTCCATTGCATGTATATATATATATATATATATATATATATATACTCCATATTCAACAGAATACTCTGTCTCAGTCTCTCTCTATATATAATTAAAATATATACACTATATGTAAATAATTATATATAAAAACATATATACTATGCTATATATGTATAAAATAATTTTTCTAAATTAAAGAACTGACCATTCTTGGTGCCTAGAGTCCTTCATCAGTCCCCCATTTCTTATGTAATAATGCCCATACTTTTTAGGATGGCATTCAGATCTCTCTCCTCTGACCACGGCCTCATCCCCTGCCAATCCCACCCATGGAAACCATATTCCATGTACACATTTCACAGTTCTGCTAATACATTCTGTTTCCTACCTCTGTGTATTCTGACCTGGCTGTGTCCTCACCTGAAATGTTCTTTGCTCTCTTCCCCCCATGGCATTTTCCATCCCAGACTTCAAGCCTGTGTGAAGCCTTCCCTCACCTCTGACCTCTGTGTGGCCATGACCCCTTATACACCCCACAGTTACAGACTGAACATTGGGGTCCTCGAGAGTGAGATGGTGCATAAATTTTCTTGGCAGTCCTAGGGGTAGAACAGTGCTGTGCTCTGAGAAGAGGATTTTCGGAGAGCAAACTGATACTTTCATTGGTTGGGTAAGGGATCGGGTTGTTCAGCGTTATGCAGAACAGCTTTAACAGGCTGCATGAATTAGGGTCTCTTCACAGTCTGTGAAACTGCCTGGAAAATCAGGCAATGCAGGTGTACTACCTCTCTGCTGACCCCATTGCTTCAGAGAGCTAGTGCCCATCTCTAGATCACTTTGGCGGGGCTCCTTCTCAAACTTTTGACATTGGAGAACTTCTCAGTGGGAACTCAGCACACATGCATGCCACTAATTTTTTGTTTCTGAGATATAATTCACATACCATAAAAATTCACCCCTTTAAAATGTGAGGTTCAGTGGTTTTTAGAATATTCACAAAGTTGTGTAACCATCACCACTATCTAATTCCAGAACACTTTTATCACCTCAAAAAGAAACCTCACTCCCATTAATACAGATCACTAATTTTAGACAAATGAAATAAAATGTTAAAAAATTAATTATGGACTATAGCATGAGAACACAGCTTTAAAAAGTAATAAAAATATTTTATATCAGTCAGAGGAGTGAAATCATATGCAGTTTTTCAGCAAGATGACTCTGTCTAGATCAGTAACAGATTGCTTCAGCTATAGGTCAGATTTTACAACTAGACAATATTTCTTTTTCCCTATTTATACCAATTAGAAGTTCTTACTCCTGTTGCCGAAACTCAGCCTCTGTTCCCCCGTGCTGAATAGAATTGCGGAGACAGAGCTTTGGGTGAAGTAGAAAAGAGTAGCTTTTATTGTTTTGCCAGGCAAAGGGGGCCACAGAGGGCTAATACCTTCAAGACTATGTGTCCCACCCTGGAGGGGATAGTGAGGAATTTTATAGTGTTCAAGGAGCAGGGCGACATCAGCTCAACAGCTGGACATTCTGATTGGCTGGTGGTGTGGTAATGGGGAGTCAGCATCATCAACCTCCTGGTTCCAACCCATCTGGGGTCTATGTGCTTGTGGGCAGCACACAGTTAACTTCTCCCAACTGGTGGGGCTTTCAGTATCTTCGAAACAGCTGAAAGGACATGGCTCAGAATATTATCTTTAGCCCTTGAGGAGGAACTAAAGGTCCTTGACTTTGTTTAATGGCGAAAGTATTATTATTTTGTCATACTTGTTTTCTTTTCTTTCTGCATTTTCTCACTTCTCTGATTAAATTTATTCTTTGACTAACGTTTTTCTACAGACAAAAGGCAGGCGGAGGATATGGGTGGGGTCTATTTTGGGAAGGTCTCTTAGGGTCCTTCTTGGTTACACACACAATCGTAGGTTGTTGGGAATGACAGCAAATGTTTGGTGGTTTTCTTAGACAGTTCTGGATATTTGGATCAAGTGAGGCATCTTGTCCATTCTACACCCAAAACCATGCTTCCTCCTTTTTCTGCTAGCAGAACAGTGATCTGTTTAGGTGTTGGGCAAAGAGCCCTCCATCTCAGTAAGTGTAGATGCCTACACGATCCATGGGTAAATTATGATTGTCCTAAACAAATCGGAATTTTCTTCCCATGGTCACTGAGTCGTATGAGGGTAAGCATGTAATCTGGTTTGGGGTAATGAGATGTTTTTCTGGGGAGGGATTCCCTTTCTGTATAAAATCATAAAGGCCCTGAGGAAAAGTCCCTTTGCCCCTTTGGAATAGGGGTGTGATGGCTGGAAGTGGACCAGCCATTTTGCAACCATGAGGCACCCACATAAGGATGAAAACAAACACATTAAGGCAGATGGAGCAGAAAAAAGCGTTTGGGCTCATGGTGGTACCAATGTGCAGCTGAACCAATGTCAGGATTTGCTCACATTAGGATCTCATTCTTTAGATAGATAGATAAAGATCTCATTCTTTATCTATCTGTCTATCTGGTTTTCTATGACCACCAGTATGATTATAAAGACCAAGAAATTATAAAGAGATTTCTAACTCAACATCCCATGAGATGTTACTTTTAATAAGCATAACATGCTTGAACATTTTAATTTGGGAGGTGGAGATGAATGGACTTCCAATTCCACTACTGGCTGCATATGGCTCTAGAAAGTACTTTTTTATTCTCCATTGCAGTATGTTGATATAGTTTTGAAATATTTCTCAATAATGTGCCTTAATTACTTTCTTGGATAAGTGAAGAAAACCATCACCTAAAAAGAAAAAAAAAATCAATCCTTAGGTAATCAAGTTGCTTTCTCCACAGTTTTATTCCTAAAAATCCTGTTACCTTATCCTCAACATAAAGCAGTCTTGATATTTCAGCTCTAACATGATTAGTCCTGGCTGTTCAGGATACTGAATATGTTGCTAAGATAAGGCACTTGAGAAATACTCTTGACATTGTTACAAATGCCCTTATTAGTATCATAGTGTAATTGTTTCTACTTGGAATAGAGTAATTGTGGAAAAGCTCCTATAGAATGACTTTTTAAGTTTAAAATTTTAATTTGTTATTAAAATAAATATATGCATGGTTTAGAAAGAAAAGTATTAGAATTTTCTCCCCCATTATCCCTATTTCTGACTCTTACTTTAAATATTTTACAACTTTTTTTTTCTTTCTATTTTTACCTACATGTTTCAAAATAATCTCATATGGCAGGCATGGAGATGCACTGCTCAGATTCCTCTTCAAGAAAGTATTCATTGCCCAGCTGCTGCAAGTACACTGAGCTGACAGCCTTCAGGTGTTAACGTGTTCCAGCTTCCTGCTCTTCTAAGCTGAGGCCATGCTCTTCTGGAGGTGACTCCATCCGATGACTGGGTAAAGTGGTGATGCACAGGCCTAGCCATTTCTGACTGGTGTATTACTCCTTTACGAGTCATCTTTACTCCAGATGTCCCCTCCGGGCTTGCAGAGAATTTTGTCAGGTCCATGGAACCTTTGAGGCCCTCCCAGCTGGATTCAGCTTCCTCTTTCCTTTCCTTTCACAGGTCTCAGATCTGCATCATAGTCTGTAAGCTTTCCTTGTCCAATTCCACTTTCTCTCCTTCTTACCTTTCATAAGTGTTACCCCTCAAAAAACTGCTTGCCCTGAAAACTCTATTACTTATAGAACACTTACACCTTTTCCACCCATGGGGTACTCCCCCTCTTCCCTTTCCCAGTCATCTCAGTACAGTGATAACACAGTTTGGTTAAATTTTCAATGGTTATTCTATTATTATGTGAATATTGTTCACAGTTCCTCTACATTTTACTAAAATTTCTTGTACAGCTTTCTGTTTTGCCTGAAGTTAATAATCGCCTTATTTTGGGGGGGGGTTAGTTTTCTATGTATATTTCACTTTATGTTTCCCTAAACACATTAACAGAAGGAGAATACCTTCTTATAGAATTTAGAATGCTTTTGATTGCAAAGTAACACCATACCCAACTAAAAGTAGCCTAAAAAAATAGGTTTATTATCTTACTCTTAAAGAAGTCTGGAGTTAGGGAGTTCTGGGGTTGGTTAACTCAGTGACATTATGATATCATTGAGGATTCAGGTGCTTTTCATATTTCTGCTCTGCCAACCTTAGCATGTTGATTTTTTATTTTGAGGCTTGACTCCTCATGGTTGTAAGATGGCTGCTGCAGCTCTAATTATCACGTATATAACAAAAGCAGGAAGGAGAGCATTTCTTCCTTTCTCTTTCTTTTTTCTCCTTTTATCTCTTTTTAAAATATGTAGGTGAGGAGGGACTTTCCTTGAATTCCAAGAGTAGATTTCTCTTAATGTCTCATTGGCTGAGATTGGCTCTCATGTCCCTGCTGTAGTTAAAGGGTGGATGCAACTGTCTGTCATTTTCAGCCTCCACAGAGAGAGGTGCTCTCTGTCAGGTAAGAATACGAATAAGATTAGGATATTCAAAGCAGCAAGAGTGGGACTTCCCTGGTGGTGCAGTGGTTAAGAATCCACCTGCCAATGCAGGGGACATGGGTTTGAGCCCTGGTCCGAGACGATCCCACATGCCGCAGAGCAACTAAGCCCATGTGCCACAACTACTGAGCCTGTATTCTAGAGCCCGCGAGCCACAACTACTGAAGCCCGCGCGCCTAGAGCCCGTGCTCCACAAGAGAAGCCACCGCCATGAGAAGCCCGTGCACCGCAAGGAAGAGTAGCCCCAGCTCACGGCAACTAGAGAAAGCCCGCATACAGCAACAGAGACACAACACAGTCAAAAATAAATAAATAAAATAAAAAAAATTTAAAAAGTAGCAAGAGTATCTGTCAGATTCCTATCATCGTCAAATACATAAGAAAATTGATCACTTCCACTGATTTTTCTTTGCAACATCCCCTTCTCCAGGAATTCTCCATTTTCCTGTTCTAATTTCACTGATCGTCACCACCCAGCCTGCTATATGGCTGTGGTAATACTTCTCTCTGTCACTATCCAGGTAATTCTCTTTGACTCTATCCTGTGATGCATCCCCTGTTTTCTGGATACCATTTTCTTCTGTGTTTCTCATGGAGCACATTATTTAGTGGTTCCTTGAGAAAAGTTTCTTGAAAGGCAATTTCATAAGATATTGTATGTCTGAAAATGTTATTCTATCCTCATGCTTGATGAATCATTGGATTTGGTATAGAATTCTAACTGGGAAATAATTCCTTCTCAGATTTTTAAGGGCATTGCTCCATATTTTTTTTCAAGCTCTGGTGTTGTTAATCAGAGGTCTGACGTTATTATGACTATTTTAATTTTTTGTACATCACATTTATCTCTCTTTAGAGTCCTTTAATATTCTGAAAATGTATAATAATGTGCTTTGGTGTGGATCTTATCATTCTTTACTAGGCATTTAGTGAATTCTTTTAATCTGGAAATACATATCCTTCAGTCCTACAACATTTACATGTTTTATTTCTTTGATAATGTTTTCTCCTCCATTTTATCTATTTTTTTCCCCCTGAAATTCCTCTAGGCTTAATTTTGAACGTTTCTTGGACTTTTTGTTCATCCTAGGAGATTTCCTTAACTTTATCTTCCAATCCCTTTATAGACTTTAAAAAAATATATTACCACAAATTTCTAAGAGTGCTTTCTTATTTTTGATTTACTCCCTTCCTTTTTTTTGGTAACATCTAATTCTTTTTTTTTTCCCCGGTACGTGGACCTCTCGCTGTTGTGGCCTCTCCCGTTGCGGAGCACAGGCTCCGGACGCACAGGCCCAGCGACCATGGTTCAGGGCCCAGCTGCTCTGCGGCATGTGGGATCTTCCCGGACCGGGGCACGAACCCGCGTCCCCCGCATCGACAGGCGGACTCTCAACCACTGCGCCACCAGGGAAGCCCTGTAACATCTAATTCTTGTTTCATGGTTGCAATATTTTCTCTTATCTCTGTAATCATTAATCTTATTTTATCTCTGAATTATAATTTATTTGGAACTTACGCTCTTTGCATTGTTAGTTTCCTGTGGGATTATTCCCCTTAATTATTTTTTTGGGAGGTCGATATTATCCATGTTGGAGGCATTGCCAAAATATTTCATGAAAGCTGGCTGTGAATTTATATTTAAGATTGGATAGCTATTATAAAAAGCTTATTGAAAATCCACCCAGTCTTTTCTCTTCTGCTAGTAACCCTTCAGAGAAGACCACTCCAATTTCCTGACTGGGGAGTATGTGACCTGCTGCAAACATTCTAGAAACTGACTGGAAAATGAGGCTGAGGGTCATTATTCATTATTCATAATGTAGAATTTCATTTAATCCCATTGTTTTCAGTATGGTGTGTCATTGCTCACTCTACATTGTACATGGAATCCCCTACGCTAGAACCATTCTGGTTCAATCCCGTAGAAAATAAAATTCTTATTTTCAACCCAAGGGGCTATATGGGATGGGGAAGGGGATCTTGAATTCTAATTGCTTCTTATACAGGCTTTCAACCAATTCTCCTATTTTCCCTCTCCTCATGCTTACTTTCTCAAGTACTGAGGCTTTCCTGGGTTCTGTGGCTCAAATCAGTTAGTTTCCAAATTTCTTCTTTTATTTATTCTTTTTTTGCAGTGCTTATACAAATTATTATACTTACAGATGTGTTTATGCCATCAGATATATTTTATATTTTCATTTGTCTTGTTTACTATATATATTTATAATGTTTTTTACTATTTTTCTCACTAATTTAGTACTACAAAATTGCTTTGAAGCCATTGATCTGCTTTCATAAATTTGAGATATAGATGTAATATACTAATAATAAAGAAAATGGAAATGTAACCAACAAAAACTCTAATGTGAAAATTACATAAACTTGAGGTGAAAACCATATCTATTAACTGACTGATCATGTAGTTTAGCTGGAACAAATGTATGCAGTCTTTGATATACATGTGTAACCATTAGGTTATGATTATAAAGAAAAACTGTGATTTCTTTGAAAGCCATAATTTTTTTCTTGTGCTGTTGCCTCCCTTATTTATTTATTAATTATTTATTTATTTATTATGGCCACAAAAATTGTTCTATTTTATTATACCAATAATGATAATATTTTAAAACCCTGACATTAATAATAATAGTCACCATTTACCATGTTACATAGAGTACATGTCAAGCACTGTATTAGGTGTTTACATTGTCTCACTTACATAATTTTTAATTTAAAATTTATAAAATATATGTACACAAAATTGTTTCAGCTTCTTTTCTTTTGAAAACAGCAAGCCGTCTAGGGATCACCTGAGTGATCACTGGTGACAAGCAGGGGGTAAGAGGGAACAGTTTAGAAAACACTGACTTAATGATTGTCCAGGGTAAGGAGAATCCTTTGTTGTTTTTATGCATGTACTGCTTGTTGCCCTGGTTTAGCAATATTCTGGAAAGCCCATAACATTTTTTAAAAAAATTGGACAAATGGCTATTGGTAGGATGCTCTCCAATTGCAAAATGCTTTCACATTCATTATCTCAGTTGAAGTGGGCAGGTGAGGGATTATCTTGCTTAAGAGATATTTCCAAGGTGTTCAGTTAGAATGAGGGCTTTCTGTTCAGTTGCTTTTAACAGATATACTGGAGGGTGGTGCTATTCTTCTATAATGAAGTCTATTATTTAAAAAATAGCTCATCAAATTTTTTGCATAACAAATCATCCCAAAATGTATTGCCTTAAAACCAAAATTTATGATTTCACATGATTGTATTGGTTGGCAACCTGAGTGGTTCTTTTTTTTTTTTTTAATAAATTTATTTATTTATTTTTGGCTCCATTGGGTCTTCGTTGCTGCACGGGGGCTTCCTCTAGTTGCTGTGAGAGGGGGGCTACTTATCCTTGTGGTGCGCGTGCTTCTCATGGCAGTGGCTTCTCTTGTTGCGGAGCACAGGCTCTAGGCGCACGGGTTTCAGTAGCTATGGCACGTGTGCTCAGTAGTTGCGGCACACAGGCTCCAGAGTGCAGGCTCAGTAGTTGTGGTGCACGGGCTTAGTTGCTCAGCGGCACGTGGGATCTTCCTGTACCAGGGCTTGAACTTGTGTCCCCTGCATTGGCAGGCAGATTCTTAACCACTGCTCCACCAGGGAAGCCCAACCTGAGTGGTTCTTTTGCAGGTCTTTCTTGGAACCACTCATGTGGCTTCAGTTATATGATGATTTGACTGGGTTTGGAGGGTGCAGAACAGTCTCACAGGCATGTCTGGCAGTGGTGCTAGCTCTCATCTGGGGCACCTTGATTCTCTTGGGATCGTTAATAGCATGGGGTCTTAGTGTTGCAAGACTGTGAAAGTGGAAACTGCAAAGCCTCTTATGTTGCATGTTTGCAAAGGTTTGGAATTTGTGCACTGTCTCCAGCATAGATTCAGATGTGTGGAGAAACAGAATTCCAGCTCATGATGGGAGGAGGGCCTATGTCGTACTGCAAAAGGGCTTGGGCCCAGGGATCAGTGATCCGTTAGAGCTGTTATTATAAGGATCAGCCACAGCTGTTGTCTCTGAAGATAGTTCACTCCATTTTACATTTTGCTCCTCATGAGGACCCTTGAGAGAAATACCTGACTGGTTCTAGAACCAAGGATCCTTCTATTTATCCTAGGCGATTGGTTTCCTTTTATGTTTTGGGTAGTGTTAAATATGGTAACTGACCAGATTTCACTTTTTCCATTGGCTCTTAGGAAGATGAGTGCCGGATATGCAATTATTTCTCAAGGATATAATATATATTTATAAGGTTTAATCTCATTCTAGATCCCAGGGCCCACTTAATACTTTACATTTTTATTTCTTCATGAAATCCTCCTACCTTTTTTCTTTTTAAAATAAGTCTTTTATTTTAGAATAGTTTTAAATTCACAGAAAAATTGCAGAAACAGCACAGAGAGTTCCTATATGTCCTGTACCCAGTTTCCTTACCTATTGTAAGCATCTTACATTACTATGGTACATTTGCTGCAACTAATGAACCAACATTTGTACATCGTTATTAACCGAAGTCTATACTTTAGATATCCTTAGTTTACCTAATATCTTTTTGTCTGCTTTGGGATCTCATCTAGGAGACTACATTACAGTTCTGTGTCTTAGGGTCCTCTTGTCTGTGACAGTTTCTCAGACTTCCCTTGTTTTTGGTGTCCTTGGCAGTGTTGAGGGGTACTGGTCAGACATTTTGTAGCATTCCCCTCAATTGGGATTTGGCTTATTTGTTTTTCTCATGATTAGATGGCAACAATAGGTTTTTGGGAAAACCACATTAGTGAAGTGCCATTCTCATCCTATCAAGGGTATATATTATCAATATGACATCACCATTGTTAACCTTGATCACCTGGCTGAAGTGGTTTTTGCCAGGTTTCTTTACTATAAAATCACTCTTTTCCCCTTCTTTACATGATGTTCGTTTTGGAAGAAGGTCGCTATGTACAACTTACACTTAAAGAGTGAGAAGTTATGCTTCACCTCCTTGATTGGAATTCCTCTTTATGGGAGATTTATCTATTACCCTCATTTATTTATTTATTTATTCAAACATTTGTTTATATCAGTATGGACTAATGGATATTTATTTTATTCTTTGTTTCATAATCCAATATTACATTAGTTATTTTGTTGCTTAAATTTTTCCAATTTTGGTCATTGGGAGCTCTTTTAGTTGGCTCCTGTGTCTCTTTGACATAGTGTTTTGAGCACTTCTTTACTTTCTGGTACTATAAAAGGTTCCAGGCTCATCTTTTATATTCCCTACCTCCAGTCCTAGAATCAGCCATTTCTCAAGGAGGTCTACTTCCCTTTATTGGGAAATGGTATTAGGAACCAAAATTTGGGCACTAGTTTGCAGTTTAATTTGTGTTATCTCATCGCATTTTATGTACTCTCATAATTGGTCTATATTTCTTTCTGAAATAAAGTAGAAAAGAATAAATTAACAAACATGACACAGTTAAAAAAAGTAGATCCAAACCTTTAAATCCAGATCTTTTCTCTCCAGGTCTTATTTTCCTTTGGCATAAACCAAGCCCAACAATATCTCAAGAGATACGGAAAGAAAGAGACATACTACAGAGTTTACATTGTCTCTTGGCTTTTGCCATTTGATAATCCCAGCCCAGTTAGTGTTGTCTCCTACTATTTTCCTATGCATATCCAGGAACACAGAAATCCTCATTACTCACTGAAAACGCCATCCACACTCATTTGAAAAATCAGTATTTTAACTAATATATAATGTATATAAATAAATAGTACATTAAAACATTCTCCTTGTAAAAATGAAAAGATCTTAGCTAAGGACAAGCATTAGAACTCAATTTCTATGCAGTCTATATCGAGTGTTTATTTGTCTTTATGTACTTTGGGAAATTCTGCTCTTCCTGCTGTATTCAAATATCACATTACCTATGTCTCCTTACCAATTTCCTTTATCCGAGTGGATTTCTCTTTCTATTGAACTCACAGTGATTTGTTTACACCTTATTTTACATGGCTTTGCATTCTGCTGAATATGTGTCTGCATTGTCTACCAAATCATGAATTCCTTGAAGGTAGGACTCTGCTTTATGCATCTTTATGTTCCTCCAAAATCATACCACTTCCTGACGCATAGTTTGAGTTCAATAAATGTTTGTTAAATAGATGAAAGAAGGAATGAAATGTAAATTAGTATATGCCTTATTTTCATAACTACATCAATATTATGAAAGGAGCACCAGACCAGTAGTTAGGAGATCTTGGTTTTACATTGAAGCTATTAATCACAGCACTATTTGTAATATAAAAGGTCTAGAAAAACCCGAGTAATTTAATCATAACAGAACTGGTGTAGTAAACTATGGTAGATCCACTCAGTGGAATACTACACAACTATAAAAAAAATGAATGAAGATATATTGCTGTTAAGTAAAAAAAAACAAGGAAGAAGAAAATGTATAATAAAAATATGATTATCTAACAAAGAATAAGCCTGAACCCAAACAAAACAAAACAACAACAAAGATTACCTATAGGAAGGGGGGAGAAAATTGGGTGGAGGGGACCACAGTAGAAGCTAACTCTCTTTGAATATGTCTTGTGATATAGTTTTGACTTTGAAATCATGTAAATTTTAAAAAATATATAAAACAAAATTAAAGATTTATAAAGCAATTTTATATAAAGAAAAGTAATACAAATAAACCTAACTGTGTATTGAATTTGTGGTATAACCACACAGAGAGTATTTTTTAAAGTGAATTTAAAACATAGTAATTGGACTGTTCATCACTAGTGGGATATGTTTTGAGGACAAAATAATGGAAAAAAGGAGAAAAAATAAGTTTCTTTGTAGTAATTATATTAAGGATATTGGCATTGTTATTTTGAAACCATTGGAAATATTATAGCATATATTTTAGTGTGTGTGTGTGTGAGTGTGTGTGTGTGAGCACTATAGCATAAAAAAGAACATGAATCTGACCAAGCCCCTATATCTACTACTCATTTTCAGGAAACACAGGGGCCAGAGAAACATATTAAGTGATACCAGGGAGATGGATGCAACCAACCAAATCTAGAATGTGGGAGAAAATGACAAGGTAATGACCAGTTTCTTCAGTAAACCAGTTGCAAAGAAAACAAAAGGCAGAGGGTGATATAGATGAAAAGAGACTTAAGAGACATACCAAACAAATTATTTGCAATTTCTTCCATTGAGGGCTGGATTCTAATTTCTCTCCTCTTGAACTGGCCTTAGCAATTCGTTTGACCAATAGAATATAGTGAAAATGATGTTCTGGGAATTCTGGAGCTAGATCATAAGAAGCCTGACAGATGCCACATGGGGCCTATTGCAACACTGTCTCTGGGATTCCTAAACCTCCATGTAAGAAGTCTGAGTACTCTTACACCAGCTATTGGATAGGCCAGCATGTGTAGGCACAGGTGCAGTCATGTGAATGACGCCATCTTGGATCCTCCAGACTAGCCATTGTCAATGTCACATGGACCAGAAGGATGGAGGAAAGGATGAGAAAGAAAACAAGAGATACATTTTAGGAAGTGTACAATTTGAAAGGCAACATTATTTTGTGATGAAATTGATACTTTATAAACTGTGTGGTGATACTGAGGAATTAATTTGTTTTATTTGAGGTTTGAAAAATAATGACTGACAAGCAGTTGGTATGGGAAGAGAGAAAGAAAGTAAAAAAAGATGCATAATTATTTCTCCCTTCATGAATGTGCATTCCTGACAGCCCTGAGCACTAAGATTGTCCTGCAGGGAATATGATTAAAGTTACAAAGAGGAAAACAAAATAAGTAAGTCAGCTTTTGATCCTGCTGCTATATTTACCCACAAGAAAGGAGGCAGCTCTCAGGTGGGCCTTTGTCTAAGTAATGTCCTGAAATCCAAGTGTAAAAGAACAATATGAAACCTCAATTCTCCCAAATGGTTTGGGGCAAGTTCAGCCCTTGAGTCCCTGGGGGGCTTGGTTCCCAAGGAGACTAATCCCACTTGCTCAGCATTAGGTATCAGCGGGGCAAAAGAGCTCTAGTTTGGAGCTCTGCAGAGAGGCCCGAGTGCAGGCTGGAGCCAGGTCCCTTGTCCCCATAGGAAGTGAAATGGATTGATGTCAAAACCACTCAAGTGAGCGTGCTTGCTCAGGGTATAGGAGGAGGGGCCTGATGGGCTGGCAGGAGCTGGCCTCTTTGCTGAAGCTCATTCCATCCGAAATAGAGCTCTTCCCCAAAGGAAAGGGGAGAAGCAACTGAGACCATGAGGTGGGGTCCACATGTGCCATTTAGCTGCACATTGGAAGCACTAAGGATTTATTTTGGTCTCAGTTATAGAGCTATTTCAAGCTGAAGTTGCTCTTTGTTGCCTTCTTATCTATAGTTTTCCATAGACACCATTGCTTTCGTATGACCATGTCCCTGCCCGGCTGTTCCCAGAGATATTGCTTGTTTGCTTGGCACACTCAAATGTATCATTTAATTCTTAGCTCAAATGGTACCTGTTCATGCAGGCTTCCCCAACTCCTCTGGTCAACTTGAAGGTCTTTTATCCCATCAATTATTGTACCTTTAATTTACTTCTATTAAGAAGTATCACATTATATTACAATGGCTTGTTTGCATGTCTGTCTGTCCACCAGGAAGGGTAGGAATCATGGCTTCTTATCTCTGTATCCACAGTACCAGCACAGTGCTGAGCACATTGTTGGTGTCAGTATCTTTCTGTTGAATGAATAAGTGATTGGATGGATATTTTATGCATAAGGATCAATTTTGTGAATCAGGCTATAGAAATTCTAAGCCATGAATATCTTACATTTGTATACAGAGCTTTATGGTTGACAAAGAACTTCCATTTCCATTATCTCACTGATTTTCACAATAGCCTTATCAAATTGATTCACATGATTATTCCCATTTTATAGATGGGAATATTGAGGTACAGGAGGTTAAGTGAATTTTTATAGTCAGCTGGATAATGAGAGGGTATATTGGACTCCAGTCTCAATCTCTGGTTCTAATTTTAGCACTCTCTCTATGATATTACACTGCCTTTTTCTGTTTCTATAACCTGCAAGTATAGCTGCTCTCTTTCATTTGGAAATAGTCACTCACTTCGTTGGGAGAAAGAGCAAATGATGCTGATTTTATAGGGTGATATGTTGGTAAGAAGTAGGTGGAGCCTAAAGAATCAAAAACATGGGCATTTGTTGAGCTGCTATTTTGTGCCAGGAACTTTCATATATACCATCTCACAACAACCCTGAGGAGCTGAGATGATCTCCATTGAGCACATAAAGCAAGCAAGATTCAGGGGTATTATTTGCCTCTTAGGATACCTCATTCTCACAAAGACTCTGAGAACAGTTAGGACCACTTCCATTTTTCAGGTGAGGAAACTGAGCTTTAGGAAGACAGACTGACTTGTCCAAGGGCACTCACCTAGCAAGTGGCAGGCCAGAATTTGAACCTGTCCTCATCTAATGCCAAATCAATTTTGATGCTCAGAACTCCAAAGATCTGGAAACAGACTTTTACATATTAATATTTTCATATTCTATTTATTTTGAATATGATTACGTGAGGGCTTAGCTAACTCTGTGGGGATTACGAGAGATTTTTCAGACTAAAGATGTCAGTTAAATATATTGTCCTCTGCAATCTCGGGATTTGTAAGAGCTGCTCAGTTCAAAGAAAGTAAAAAAAAAAAAAAAAAGAGTTAGTGCTCTTGGCTGCCAGACGAAGAGGTCAGTGGAATGGTCCTGCCGAAAGGGAAAGGGAAGTGCTGACATCTACATCCGAGGGGGGGAGAAACACAACTCAGTGACAAGCCCACATAATTTTCTGAGTGCAAGGTCACCAACAATAAAAAACAGTCCAGTCATGGAGGACAAAATCTTGTGTGTTACTCAAATGAAAGGTACATTATAATTGAGCCAACTTGAGTTAAAAAAAAGTTTGTTTCAGCATGTTGGTTTGGAAAAAATACTTCATCTCCCAAATGAGTGTTCATCTGGCCCTTTCTTTTTGGTAAGGCTGTACCTTCAGGGTGCTCAAAAATGGTTTTGCTACATCCTGAAAAATGAGGCTTAAAGAAAAGAGTTTTGAAAGAGATGGTCTAGGGACTTCCCTGGCAGTCCAGTGGTTAAGACTCTGGCTTCCACTGCACACGGCACGGAAGGAAGGAAGGAAGGAAGGAAGGAAGGAAGGAAGGAAGGAAGGAAGGAAGGAAGGAAGGAAGGAAGAGATGGTCTGTATCTGCTGCCCCGGGTAGACTCTGCACCTAAACAATAATAACTTATTTAGAGAACACTATCACACACACAGCATCTTCATGTATGTTACCTCACTTAATCCTCATGAACACCCTCTGACTGAGGTGTTCTATCACATATTAGATGTTCATGTAAGGAAACAGTCACCTTTTTGTGTTTTAGAGAAATAAGGGCAAGTACTCATCACAGGCTATAGAACAGTCAATAGATAAGGATTTTCCACAGGATGTTTCCTTTAAAGATCACAAGTGCCCTGTGAGGTGGGCAATCTTACCTGCATTTAACATGAGTAAGCTAAGGCAGAGAGAGGTCAGCTGGTTTGCCCGAAGCTATGTACCCATCAGAGCAAGGATTTCAACCTGTCACAGAGCTATTGAGTGGTGAGGCTAAGACCAGAACCCATCTTTTCTGAATCTTCTTTCATGCTCTGCCAAATTACTCATTTCCTCTATCCCAAGAAGCTTGCCCAGGTGAAAGTGAGTCTAAATGAACTTCAAGGTGATTCTTGAAATGCAACAGAAGTTCCAAAAGGGCAACTTAAATAGCATGACAGTTAGGGGAGAGGTTCCAGTCCATATTTTGTCCGAAGAGGCTGAGAGTTTTATACACACACAGGGCTGTTTCTCTAAAGCACCAGCTAGCTTAGTGGGAGTGTCTTCCTTGCCTCCTGCTGTCTACTTCTAATAAAAGATGGGTCAAGTGCTGGCCTCAGTTTGCTATAAACAATTAACGGGTAGAAGAAAGAGCATCAGAGTTGAGAGTCCTGCAGGAACTCGAGTTAGAATCTTAAGACCAGGGCTAGAGCTTGAAGAGACACAAGTTTCCTTCTCCTATCTGATAGGTGAGGAAGCCGAGAGAGAACATAAGTTTTGTCAAGGGCTTAGGAATGGCTGTGGAGTCAGCCTGGACTGGATATAGTTTTGGCCAAATCACTGAAACTCTCTAAGGCTCAGTTTCCTCATTTGCTAGATGGTGATAATAATACTGATACGTACTTTACAGGACTATTGTTCAAAGGTTAAATGAGGAAATGCATGGACAGTGCCTGGCATAAGCAAGCTCCCCGTAGCTGATGGCTACTATTGTTACCAGAGCTGGGACTGAAACCCATGGGTCTGGACTCTTGCCTTCTCAGCCTCAGGGAGAGTGCCCAGCGTCAGGGCGTGTTTGTACCGGAGCTGGAGTTTGAGGACACGCCATCCCATCCTCACGTCTTGCGGTTGGAGCTAGCCAAGAGAAACGCGCGGGGCGAAGGGAAACTAAGGGGTTAAGGCGATGAGCTTGAGAAAGCCCAGAAAACTAGAAAAGCGACCCCCTCACCCCCACCCCCGGCTTAGCCCAGCTAAGTAAGCCCCTCCCCTTCGCCACCGGGGCGGTCGCCGCGCGCTCCCTCCCTCCGCCCCTCGCTTACAAGACCTAATGAGCTCCCCCGGGAGGCCGAGCAGCGAGCCCGGCCCCAAACGAGGAAGCTGCGCTGTGCGCACCGCGCCTGGGCGGGAGCCGGGCCTGGGCGGCGGGAGGGAAGCGGCCGGGGGCGCACGGGCGGCGCTGCGGGCCGCCCGGGAGCCGCGGCGATGGCAGTCCAGGCGGCGCTCCTCAGCACGCACCCCTTCGTCCCCTTCGGCTTCGGGGGCTCCCCTGACGGGCTGGGAGGCGCCTTCGGAGCCCTGGACAAGGGTTGCTGTTTCGAGGACGAGGAGACCGGGACACCGGCGGGCGCGCTGCTGGCGGGCGCCGAGGGCGGGGACGTGCGCGAGGCCACCCGCGACCTGCTCAGCTTCATCGACTCGGCGTCCAGCAACATCAAGCTGGCGTTGGACAAGCCCGGCAAGTCGAAGCGGAAGGTGAACCACCGCAAGTACCTGCAGAAGCAGATCAAGCGCTGCAGCGGCCTCATGGGCGCCGCGCCCCCGGGCCCGCCCTCCCCGGGCGCCGCCGACACGCCCGCCAAGCGGCCGCTCGCCGCCGCCAGCGCCCAGACGGTCCCGGTCCAGGCCCACGGCAAGGCGGCCCCCCGGCGGGAGGCGTCACAGGCCGCGGCGGCCGCCAGCCTGCAAAGCCGGAGCCTGGCCGCGCTCTTCGACTCGCTGAGCCACGTCCCTGGGGCCGCAGATCCTGCCGGGGTTGCGGAGGCGGCGCCCGCGGCCGGGCTCGTGGGAACGGGCGCTGGGGGCGTGGGAGGAGACGCGGCCGGCCCCGCAGGGGGTTCGGTCGTCCCCGGCGCCAGGAAGGTCCCGCTGCGGGCCCGCAACCTGCCCCCGTCCTTCTTCACCGAGCCGTCCCGGACGGGAGGCGGCGGGTGCGGCCCGTCGGGGCCCGGCGTGAGCTTGGGCGACCTGGAGAAGGGCGCCGAGGCCGCGGAGTTCTTCGAGCTGCTGGGGCCCGACTACGGAGCCGGCACCGAGGCGGGCGTCTTGCTCGCCGCGGAGCCTCTCGATGTGCTCCTCACCGGAGCCGCCGTCCTAAGGGGACCCCCGGAGCTGGAGCCCGGCCTCTTTGAGCCGCCCCCCGCGATGGGGGGAAGCCTACTGTACCCCGAGCCCTGGAGCGCCCCGGGCGGCCCCACGACCAAGAAGTCACCCCTGGCTGCCCCCCGCGGTGGCTTGACCTTGAACGAGCCCTTGCGCCCCCTGTACCCAGCCGCCGCGGACTCTCCGGGCGGGGACGACGGGCCCGGCCTTTTGGCCTCTTTCTCCCCCTTTTTCTCAGACTGCGCTCTGCCCCCGCCGCCCCCGCCCCCGCCCCCGCAGGTGTCCTACGACTACAGCGCGGGCTACAGCCGCACGGCGTACTCCAGCCTTTGGAGACCGGACGGGATTTGGGAAGGGGCGCCCGGGGAGGAGGGGGCGCACCGGGACTGACTGCGCGGTACCCTTCTCCCCCAGTGGAGACTCCTATGGAGGCGGCCGCCTCTGGGTCTCTCCCACGCCTAGAGAACGATGGGCAAATGCACGTGGAGTTGAAACCGGATTTTAAAAATTCAGTTAATAAAAGAAACTTAAGAAAAAGATGAAGAGAAGTTGGGGGTTGTTTTAATCACAGCCTCGTGTTTAAAAAAAAAAAAAAAGCAGTTGGAAGGTTCTTACCGAATCAGACAAGCCAAGAAATCAAGACGGGATTTGGGGAATGGGGTGGGGATGGCGGAAGGGGCAGGAGGTGGCTTCTGTAGCCACCTGTCCCTTCTCCAGCTTTTCATCAAAAGGTCAGTGTATTTAGTGTGCTTGCCCCCTCCGAACAGTGCTCTGGGCCCTCCCCTCCCCTCCCCTTAGAGTGCGTTATGAATTAAAGTCTGTATTGAAAAGAATGGAGCAGAGATATGTTGTTATTGATTTGGGTGTTTTCTTAGAGGACGGTTTCCTGTGTGGTCTCTGCCTTGTTAGGTGAGAGTGTTATTGAGGACGTGAGGCCAGTGGGCACTGCCGACCTCCCCTGTGCTGGTCCCGGGTATGCGTCTCTGTCACTTTTCCTCCTAGGTTTTTTCAGGCTCCCTTCTTTCTTCCATCTCTTTAACGGGGGAGACTGGGCAAGTTATAACATCTTTGCATCTAAGTTTCTTTATCTGAGAGGGTGGGGACGATGATATTCCTCCACTTTTTACTTCTTCACAGCTTGTTGGGTAGCTCAGAGGGAAAATACATAACATGCCTTGAGCACCCCACCCCCAGGCCAGTGCATGATTGGTTCTGCAGGTATATATACTTTATATACCTATATAAATGTTTTCTACACATGGAAGCCATTAGGACTGTTAAGTCCCATGCTCTTTGTTGGTCCATCTATTTGCCTGCTGATTGCTCTTTCCCTTACAAGCTGTACACTCTCTCTACCCTCTGTCATCCTGTTCCACTCTGCCCGCCCCCCCCCCCGTTGGTTTCTGCCTCCCTGTGCTTTCTCACACCCTTATACCCACATTCTCTCCATGAAAGGGCATAGTGAAGGTGTGAAGTTTCCCAAGGAGACTCTTCCCTGGATAGCAGTTTTGATGAATGGAATCTGAAGGGGCCTGGAGTCTGATCCGTTCATCAGAGGGAGATTGGGGAAAAATCAGAAATGTTTTAACCAGCCATGAAGTGGCAGAGAGGGCTCATGGCATATCAGGATCATTGAAAGACCGGGTGGGAAGTGAGCCGCTGGAAAGAAAAAAGTGAGCCCTTCAGTTCTGTAGCCTTGCCGGTGAAAATGTCCGGAGAGACCAACACCCAAACAATACGAGATGTTGCCTACTGGTTATGTTGTAGAGGAGAGAGAGCTGCCTCTGTTCAGGCAGCCAAGATAGATTGCAAGAGTATCCACATGTGAGAAAGTTGAAACCCAGTGTTACGCAAAAGATTTAAAAATCTAGATCAGTGTTTGCCTAAATCTAAAGTATTGTGATCTTTTCAGAAAAGAATTTGGGAAAAAAACCAAGATACTGAACCATGGCAGACAGCTTTCAATGCTATCCCGAAGTCACTTTCTTCTGAATAAAACCTGTCTTAAGAAAGCACCACAAGAAATACAGCAGAGAGTCCTGTTAACTATGAAAAGAACGTTTGCAAGTTTAGAAACTTGGTGTGTATTAAATTGCAAGGTGGTGACAAATGATTAATTCTACTGTGCTAGCAGAATATTATTCAGCAATTATTTAATTTATTGAAATGACTTTATGCTGTTATCCCCATTTGAAAAGTGAGGCTCACACAGGTTAAATAACTTGTCAACAGCAAGTAGTGGGTCCAAGATCCAGATCTGTAAGTGTCCTGTCACCGAGACCTGTCAGTTGCTTTGCTTCTGCCGTGCTTTGTTAGTGTGTACGGTTTCCAGTCCCCTGCATTATGCTACTAGCAGGGATTCAACATTACCACCATTGACATTTTGGGCAGGTTAATTCTTTGCTGTGGGGACTGCCCTGTGCATAGTAGGATGTTTAGCAGCATCCCTGGCCTCTACCCACTAGATGCCAATAGCACTCCCCTACTTGTGACAATCAAAAATATCTCCATTACCACAAATCCCCTGGGGGGGGGCAAAATTGCTACCAGTTGAAAACCACTATGCTAGACAAATATATAAGCATCTGTGGGGTGCCTGGCACTTTCACGTACATGACCTCATTTAATACTTACAAAGGTTTGTGCTTAGGTATTGTTATTATCCTCACTGTTTTAGGTGAAAAGTAAGAAGAGCAAAGGGAGGGGCTAAATCAATCAGCTTAGCTACATCTCATCTCTGCTAATTTACCAGCCATGGACTAGCTAACTGTATTGAAACGAAATCTTCCCCTTGGCAAAATTGGATAACTATCCCAAAGGGTTATCATGAGGATTTGGCATAGGGTATGTATAAATGCCCACCACCAGAGAAAGATAGTTCTTAGTACCAGGCAACCAAGTCTTGGCATTATGTCAAGGTTCCAAACCATCCAGGATGCCAAGAATGTGTGCTTGGTCCCTATGTAGCCTCCACATTGCCCCATCTCTGATTCCTCTTCTCCCCGTGTTGCTTTCCAGTCTGAGCTCATGTATGCCTGACTGTGCCACTTACCACAGTACAGTAAGGAGTGCCCATTAATAATAGTCCTGCCAAAGGCTGAGTATATTTTTTGCTTCCTCTCATGTTTCATTTTCTCCTGAAGCCTGTTTAAAAGTATTTTTGTCTCCTGTCTAGCCACACACTTGCCCATAGACAAGTCTTTTTAAGTGCAATGGTAGATATTTTTCAAGACTGGAAATATGTTATAATATGCTTATAGTTATATGACTTGGGACAGGCTGGGGATCTTAGCCTAGCTGGTGATAATAATTACCTTATATGCTGTGTATTCAGGATTCCCCATCTCAGCTGGGCATTCCTGGGTTCTTGGAATGTGTTTTACTGTTTTCTTACATTTCCAAGCCTTTGCTCATCTCCGTTCAAGCCTCAACCCCACCCCTCTCCTCACTCCGCGTGCGGACAAGATGGAAAGCATCTGTTGTAATCCCCCTCCATTTCCCATTCCCACTTTCACACATGGGATTTTCTCTCAGGCAGGTGGGACCTTCTCCTACCCTCGGACTCAGCATCCTGCCTCTTCTACTTCATGAGGACAAAATGCTGCTCCATCAATTATCCTTAGTCTCCTATATCTCCAGCCTCATCCTCACTTTTTCCTTTCATTATAGAAATAAGCCTTCAGCATGGTTTAAAAAATAAGAAAGAAGGGGAATAAAGAGGTGAAAAATTCACTCAACCCTGTTTCCTTCTCTGTATATTACTCTATCTTCTTCTCTTTAGAGTTGAGTCTCTCAGAAAAAGAATCCACACTTTTTTTTGCCTCCATCTCACCTGCTATTTAAACCTTAACTATTTTGAGTCCTAAGGTGACCAAACATCCCATCTTGCCTAGGACTGTCCCAGACAGAGTTATTTTGCCTGGAGCAGTGTGTTTGGTGGCAGGCATAGAGGACATTGTGACATGCTTTCAATCATTTATTCCACCCATAGATTGTGACCAGAATTTTCCTCTGTGAGATTAACAATAACTAGAAGCCCTGTTCTCAATGAATCTAAAATTGAGTTGGACAGTTCAGACTATAGGTACAAGAGATGTTTAGTGCCAATATGAGAGTGAAGAACCAATACAGGAAAATAATCTGAGGAATGTCACAAAGTACTCGATAGTTTAATTCCTAAATGAATAGTATAGGCAGTTTTTTTTTTTTTTTTTGCTTACAAAATGTGATGTTACTAGAAATATATTCCAGGTTGAGAAACACCATATTTATTTTTTCATAGAATGTGATGGCAGGGATGGAGAGGAGAGAGAGAGAGAGAGAGAGAGAGAGAGAGAGAGAGAGAGAGAGAGAGAGAGAGAGAAAGGAGGGAGAATATGTGGCTAGATTCCTGGCAATGGACTCAAGATCCACTTATTACCTAGAATAAATGTTATGGGTTGGTTTGTGTTCCCTCAAAAAGATATGTTGAAGTCCTAACTCCCAGGGCCTCAGAATGTGACCTTATTCTTATTCGGAAATAGGTCTTACCTAATCAGAGGTTATCAAGTTAAAATGAGGTCACTAGGGTGGGAGCTATTCCAATATGACTGGTGTCCTTATAAAAAGGAGAAATTTGGACACAGAGACAGATGCAAAGAGAGAAGACAATGTGAAGATACAAAGGGAGAAGACAGCCATGTGACTGGAGTGATGCATCTACAAGCTAAGGAGTGCCAAGGGTTGCCCACAAACACCAGAATCTAGAAAAAGCAAGGAAGCATCTCTCTCTAGCACCTTCATAGAGACCCTACCGACACGTTGATTTCAGACTGCTAGGCTCCAGAACTGTGAAACAATACATTTCTATTGTTTTAAGCCAATTAGTGGCACTTTGTTCTAGCAGTCCTAGGAAACTAATAAAGTAATGAACACTATGACAAGCAAAATTAAATCCTATTTATTGGGCCACACAAAATTGTGGGTTTTTTTGCGTGCTTAAACAAGACTTATGTAACTATGCCATATTTTATTTCATTTCACTTCATTTCATTTTAGGCAATACTAGGAAAGGGACTCTGAACAGAGGTAACACAACCTCTAGAAGCTGTCCACAATTTGAGGGATGGACTCTCAGCAGCCAAGAATGCTAGGGAACAGACTGAGCAGCTCAGTTCATGCCCAGGCTTGGTCAGAATGGGGTGCATGTGGCAGAGACTGCTGACTTGTTACGCACTCTGAGGCTCTTGTTAAATCTCTCCACATCCAGTGTCACTTGGCTGCAAATCCTCAGCCTCTGGGCCAGGAAGAACCTACCCTGACAGTGCAAGGGGGTCTGCTCTTCACCAAGAAGTGGGTCTACTGGACAAGCATCTGTGTGCTCAAGTTGGTGCAGCCTTTCTCCCCTGTCTTCCTTGGTGTGTACTTGATTGGTATGGCACTGCCTTTGCCCTGTCTCCCGCTCATGTTTGGCTGTGTCTGGAGCTCTACTGGGACACCCAGTTCACTTAACAGGGGCCTGGCCCTTTGTTTTCACTAGACTTGAGGCTTGTGAACACAGGCATTGTGTGTGTCCTGTTCATTGTTGTACTTCCAGGGACTATCTGTGTCTGACATACAGGGACACAAACACTTATCAGGTGAACAAATTGCCAGCCCTCCTTGCTATTGGCAAGACTCTGTCCTTCCTTGCTACCAAATTCTCTGCTAGCTCCAGCCACTTCTTCAAGATGCCTTCGAAGATGGCTTGGAACTAAAATGCTGCCTCTCATGTAACCGCCGTTCCTGGATTCTAACAGCTTTGAATGTCTCACCTACCCCTCTCATCCTCTCTTCCCCTCAACACATTTCCAAGTCCAAGTCCCACTTGCCTCTGGGACCTTGTGACTAAGCTGCTTTCCTAGACCCTGATCCTAATCAGTATCTCTAGCCCTATTCCAGTTTCTTTGTAATATTTACCCCATGAAAGATCCCCACTTTTTTTTTTTTTTTTTTTTTTTTTTTGCGGTACGCGGGCCTCTCACTGTTGTGGCCTCTCCCGTTGCGGAGCACAGGCTCCGGACGCTCAGGCTCAGCAGCCATGGCTCACGGGCCCAGCTGCTCCGTGGCATGTGGGATCTTCCCGGACCAGGGCACGAACCCGTGTCCCCTGAATCGGCAGGTGGACTCTCAACCACTGCGCCACCAGGGAAGCCCAAGACCCCCACTTTTCATTTCCCAAAAGGAGAAGTTTTTGTTAAAGTCAGGAATTAGTAGAATTCTTAAAAACACGTGAAATTAACTATATAAGTCATGATTCTATTTGTTTGGCAGCAGTGTAAAAATAACTATTTTTTTCAAGGTAGAAAATAGTAGTAAAGAAGTATCAGTCAGGAGGAGGGATGTCAGTGAGATGACGGAATAGGTGGTCCCAGTTTGTGTCCTTCACAGAAAGACCAACTAGCAACTGTGCACAACAAGACACCTCTGAAGATTCCGGGGCCCAGGAGTGGGGTTGAAGCATACCCTTGGATCACAGAAACCAGGAAAAACTGCATTAGAAGGGTAAGGGCAGGACTTCCCTTTGACTGCATTGCCCCTCCCCCAGGCTGGCCTGGCTCTGTACCTAGAAGGTCCCCCGGGCCTACAACTTCTCCTGTGGGAAAAGGAGAGTTCAAGGTGGACATCCAGCTTCCCCAGCATTCCAGGATGCTTCCCAGGAGGCCCACTTCAGTCTTGCCTTCCAGGAACCACTGGGGGAATCAGTAGGGTTAGAGCAGCGGGGATCAGCTAGAGACGGAAAAGGAGATGAGGAGCATAGTAGGGCAGCATGTGAATCTTGGCCAACTGTGTTCCTGTTGCTGGTGGCACCTGAACAGAGAGCCCAGCTGGTGGCCATGCCTACCCACAGAGCCGAGGTAGTGGACCTGTCTGGGCAGGGAGCTCTTTGGGCAGTCCTGTCCAGTTTGGGTCCACAGCCAATGGGCTGTCCAGCTGTAGATCTCATGCTATGGCCCCACCTGGACAGCGTGCCAAGCCCTCAGCCCAGCCTGGTTGCTGAACATAGCCTCCAGCCCTGCCTGACAAGAGGGCCCGGGGAGAGAACCCTGAGCAGCCTCTGAGCCCAGTTTACTGCCCTATTTGGGCAGCGAGCCAAGCCAGCAGCCCTACATAGCATCAGAGAACAGACTGTGGCCTCAGCCAACCAGAGAGGCTGGGCACTAATCCTGCCCAGTCTCAGAGCCTAAGGCCCAGGTTGATTATTGAGCTTAGCTGGTGGTCCAACCCGATCAGGGAGCCCGGCCAACAGCAGAGCACAGCCAGTGGCCTGTCCAACTGTGGATGACAGCCTGTGGCCCTACCAAACTATGGGACACAGCCTGTGGCCCTGTCTGATCAAACAGTCAAGCCAGCTGCATTTTATGAAGCTAGCATCTCCCTGATACCCCTCGACTGAAAAACAATGCACAACCTAAAAGCTGAGAGTTATGTTTTATTCAGCAGGCAAAACTGAGGACTTAAGCCCGGGACACAGCATCTCAGAGGAGAGATGCTTCCAAAGAGGTAAGGGAAGAGTCGGGATATGTGGGAGTTTTTGCAACAAAGACCAGGTAATTGGAACATCAAAAGATTACTGTTAACTGAAGAAAACCAGTCATCTCAAGTTAAGGAACTTAGTGCTTTTCTATGTGTGGGAAGCTGCAAGGGTCTGGGCTCACTGAAATCATTCCTCTGATATGCATGTCAGCTATCTGGGGCCAGTATCCCCTCAGGGTGCATAGTTGGGGGTGAGGGCTTGGCTATGGGCAGCCTATTTGTCTCCATCCTGAGTTCCCTCAGGGCTCACCGTCTGGGTGGCTGTAGTAGCTTTATGGCTGCAACATCCTTTTTTTACTGATATGGTAGGCAACAATTTTTTCATTGACATACCAAAGCCAGATAACAACACTCTAAGAAAATTAGAGGCCATATCCCTGAGGAATATTGAAGCAAAATCCTCAACAAAATATTAGCAAATCAAATTCAACGGTACATTAAAGGGATCATACATTATGATTAAGTGCAATTTTTTCCATCAGTCAGTTCACGCCTGACCAGGAGAATCCCTAGTATCTACCTTCACAGAAGACAAGAACACAATAACAGCATGCAGTAAGCAGGGACTCGGAGCAGGAGTGGTCTAACTTGCATGAACAAAACCACAATCTGGGGACAACTTACAGCTAGGTTTCCTTACGTTTAATTAATTGCTCAACCACCTACTGCCTTATTTGCATGAATTCTTAGTATCTCTCTGCTAAAGTCTTCCCCTCACCCCAGAGCTTGCCAGAACCTGGAGGCTTACACCGTCCAATAGACATATAGTCCAAAAAGGGGATTCAGACTGGCTTTGCCATTCAAGTGAGTCTAGAACTGGGGTCTATAAATCTGCTACTGTCATTGCTTGTCATGCAGCTCAGTTTCACAGAGTTGTACAGATCATATACACTGTGGAGCTTACACATCCAAGGAGATGAGTGGAAACTAAAATCCAGCCCATGCTTACTGTTGGGCCACTAAAGTGGCACCCAAGGAAGGGGATGCCTTCTTCTTTTTAAATTTATACAAAGATGCTAAATAGGTAGCTCTGACCCTGGGTGTCACCACTGAAAACTGGTCTTACTCAGAAGAACAGACCTGTTGATGCAGCTGAACCCATTTGCTGCAAAAGTCTCATCTGCATTGTGGGAAGACAATCTCCTCCCAGGAGCACCAGGTCAGGACTAGTCTGGAACCGTTACCTCAGGGACCAGCACCACCAACACCCTCCTTCTCTCTTTCTAGGATCTACTTGGGTCATCAGCTTTTCCTTTTAAACCCTTTCCCTGAACTATGGGTATTATGGAGTGAATGTGTGTGTCCCTCCCAAATCTGTATGTTGAAACCTTAATCTCCAATGTTGTGGTATTGGGAGTTGGGGACTTTGGGAGTTAATTAGGTCATGAGGATGGCTCTTTTATGAATGGAATTAGTGTCCTTAAAAGAAGAGGCAAGAAAGCTAGCTCACTCTCTTCCTCTTCCTCTTCCTCTACTGTGAGGACACAGAAAGAAGCAGGGGCCTTACCAAGAACCCCACCATGCTGGCACCTGATCTCAAACTTTCTGCCTCTGGAACTAGGAGAAATAAATGTCTATGGTTTAAGCCTCCCATTCTATGGTAACTGTTATAGCCGCCCGAGCTGACTAAGGCAATGGGGCCCCTCATTTTTAAGGGAGGCTTCCTCAGGGTTCACAGTTGATTTCCTGTTCCAGCCTATTTTTTTAAAAATTTTTAAAAATTTTTAAAATTTTAAAATTTTAAAATTTAAAATTTTAAATTTAAAAATTTTTTTAAAATTTAAAAATTTTTATTTATTTAGTTTTGGCTGCGTTGGGTCTTTGTTGCTGTGCATGGGCTTTCTCTAGTTGTGGCGAGCAGGGCCTACTCTTCGTTGCGGTGTGTGGGCTTCTCATTACGGTGGCTTCTCTTGTTGCAGAGCATGGGCTCGAGGCATGTGGGCTTCCGTAGTTGTGTCATGTGGGCTCAGTAGTCGTGGCTTGCGGGATCTAGAGTGCAGGCTCAGTAGTTGTGGCACACGGGCTTAGTTGCTCCGTGGCATGTGGAATTTTCCCGTACCAGGGCTCGAACCCATGTCCCCTGCATTGGCAGGCGGATTCTTAACCACGGCACCACCAGGGAAGTTCCCCAGCCTATTCTAACCTAGCTGGCAACTCCTACCTTCTGGTAGCCACTGTGGGTGAGTCCTGGCTACATTTCTTAGGTGGTCTGAATGTTGAGGGGCATCTTTGGAGCCAGGCAGTCAGACAGAACTGAATGTTAATTCCTGCATTGCTCTCTTAGCTGTGTGCCCTTGGGCAGAATAGTAAACCAGAGCTTCAGCTTTCTCTTCCGACAAATGGCAATAATGATATCACATAGGGTTGTGGCTCCATTAGATGATGTATATAGAGACCCAGGCACTACATAAAGACCCTTTTAAACCTGTCACTCTTATTGTAACTACTATTGCCCAGAGAGGCCTCAGTAGAGAGGAGGAAAAGTGCCTCCGACTTTGTGGTCGTTTCTCTTCCCCGCATCCAGTGAGGAAGGGCTCTGGATGCCCCGAGATTTTCATCTCAGGATTTAAAAGGTCACTGGAAGCTCTGGCACTGAAAACGCCCGATCCTTCCACAATGACTCGGAATCCGTGACTAACGGGCCCCTTCACATGAGCTGGTTCCTAAAGAAGCGATGGCGGCGGAGGGAGCCTTTACCCCAGAAGACAAAACAAAACCGGCACAAAGGAGTCGCAGGGGCGGCGGGAGGGAGTGGTGCGTCCTGCCCACGCTCTGCGCGTTGGTCCTTCTCCCGGCCGGGCCTCCCTCCGAGGGCTCGATGGCGGGTGGTCAGCTCTGTGCCCGGGGAGGTGCAGGACGCCCGAGTCCTGGGTGCGGAGTGCTGCTCAGAATCTGATCTCTCAATCAATTCTGCCCGTGACAACAGGATTTCATTGAGTGGCAGGGGACCAAAGTGCCCAGAGAACCCTGGACACGTTTGAACAGTAACCCAGCACTCGGGCGGAATCTGAATCACCTTGGCAAAGGCCCGGGTCATGGGTGGCTGCCAGAGCAGCCGCTCTTACCACCCCCCCACCCCCCGCCCCGTGGCATGAGGAAACAGGGAGCCTGCAGTCTGACCTTAATTACTGTCTCTCTGAGCAGAGGTAGAGGTGGGGAGCTTACCTTAGCTCCTATGTGCCACTTCACACCAAACCGGCCAAGAGCAAGCTGGAACACAGTGGAGACCTGAGAAACAATCACAGCTACACCAACTGCGCCTGGACCTGCACTGGGCACAGACCCAGGCAGACCTGTGCTGACTTCTCTTCAGGCCTTTTCCTAGTAATGCCATTGGTAGTTACAGAACCTTTCTGAGTGTTGGTTTTCTCATCTGGGGAGTGCGAATAAAAGCATTTCCTGCTGTTCAGGGCAGGTCTGACCATAAGAAATCATGTATCTAGCTATTGGCAAAGGGTCAGGAACACGGCAGACTCCCAGGCAACGGTCGGTATCCTTGTTTCTTACTGGGGTGCAACCAACTCTGCTCTTTACAAGCACTGGCTAAGTCAAGTCACTTGACCATTTTTGAGTATCATCTACAAAACGAGGACACTGGTGTCTCCACATGATGGTAGTGAGATGAACTGAAATGTATACAGCCTGTCTGCCACAGTGTCTGCAGCGGTCAAGGCGTTTAGTAAATATTAGCGGAATCTGAAAATCATGGGGTCAGAGAATACGATCCCCTCCTTAGCTGTGAATTTATTTCCATTTCACCTGGAGTCTGAGGAAGATCAAAGTCCTGTTGGCTCTTTAATGGTTCCCAACTCTAAGCTAATGCTTGTAGCTGACCTCTAGGTCGGTTTGATATCATTTCTTCTGCGTGAGACTTGTCATTTCCTTTTGGCTAAGGGAACAGTTTCAAACATAAGAGCAAATCATGGCGAACAGAATGGTCCTCAGTCCTGGCTGTTCTTCAGAATCACCTGCGGTGAGGCAAGGGCTTGAAAAACAGCCCCAGCTCCACCAACACTCCCTGAAGTGACTGGTTCAGCTGGGCCAGGCTTGGAGCCCACTTTGAAGACCACTGTTCTGTGCCACATGCATCTCATAGGGTGCTGAGGACTGGCTACTTCTTCTATTACCTGCTTGGTCCTCAGCCTCTGTCAATATCTTTTTTTTCTATTTTCTTTATTCACATAGTTGACAAAATGTACAACTAGAGCGTGTACAAGTTAGGGCTAATCTTGACACTGTACAAAGATATAGGGTCATGTTTGATGGGAAAGAGGAAACAGTTCTTTTCTAAACATTTAAAAAGAATTTAAATATTTATACTCTATGTGGCAGCAAGTGGATAAAATTGGCCTTTGGGCCAATTAAAGTGTTTGGTGTTGTTTAAAAAGCCCGTTTTAAGAGGAAATCTGGAAATGTGGATTATAGCCTTAGTCCTGTCAAAATGGGCAGGTTCCTAAACTTCCCGGAATCTCAGTATTTTCCTCTGTGAGATGAATATAGTGAAGACACTACCTGTTCTGTTTACCTCATTATGCCATAGAGAGGAGCGAGGGAATCAAAGAATTGGCAGTGTTTTGTAAAATGCAGAGCACGGAACAATGGAAAGAATCACAAATTCTGCATCTGCCTCTAACTTGCCTTGTGACCTCGGGCAAGTTAATTTTCATTTTAGTCCCTCGGTTTCCCCACCTGCAAAGTGGGACCAACAATGCCTAACGTCCACCTCAGTGGGATGTCATGGGGACAAAATAGAGAGTGTTTGTGAAAGCACTTGGAAAAGCCGGAAACCTGTCTTAAATGGCTGTAGTGTTAGAGTCTCCACTTCACAAGGACGAAATGAAGTTAGTGTGGGACGATGTCCCACTGAGCATCCGGGGCAGAGCTGGGGTTCTAACCAGGTCTGGTGGACTCAGCGTCTCTGCCTCCGGTGGACATTCCCAGTGTGCCCTTTGTAACTGCACTGCCTTCTCTTTTCTCTCAGTTGCTAATCTTTCTGAGGTGCAGGCAGGCCCAGACCCATCCTTTTATCCTGCCTCGCTGAAAAGCATCTGAGATAAAAACTTGGGGAATCCAAAGGCCTAAAGAGCCACCTAGTGATGACACATGCAAAGGACTCTATCTTTCGTCAGTAGCTTCATTGGCATAGAGGTAATAGGAATGCATTTGTTTTCTTCCTCTCTTAAATTTGTGCCTACCCTGGAAACCACCGAACGGAGATTGATGTAACTGTGTCTCTTTTCTTCTTGTAAACCGATTGCCGAGTGATGCTGAATGAAAGCTGGGAATTCCTGCAGACCTGAACTGCTACAAAGCAGGGTTTCCACTCTCAGCTCCCAATTTGTAGTTAGATGCGTGCATGTGACTGAGTTTTAGGTGATGGAATGTGAGTGAAAGTGATGTGCTTCGCTTGTAGGTTGGCCCCCTAAAACTTCCCTTGTGTGATCCTCCATGCTTTTTCTCCTTTGTGGTTTGATGCGGATGGGCATAGCAGTCTTGGAATTCATGCGCTGAAGGTGGAGCCACAAGATGAAAGGACTCTAGATCTCCAAGTCATTATTTAGAGGACAGCTGCCAGTCAATGAAGAAAACTTCTTTTGGACTTTATATGAGCAAGAAATAAACCTGTATTGTGCTTCAGCTGTAAGTCATCTTTGCGTTTGTTTGTTACAGAAGTTAGAGTGAACGTAACCAATACAGGTGTGCCTGCTGGTTATGCTAATCAGATCAACAATGGGAATTGGTTTACCATGAAGCCAATGAAACTGTATCTTTAGGGTTCTTCACTTGCACAGGACCCTCCCAAGGCCCAGGGCGTGTGTATCTGCATGTGAGGGTATGTGTGTTTGTGTGTGTGTGGTCCCCTGGCAATGTATTCATATGGTTATGTTTTGTGCAATTTGTAGAAGATATTCTTAACTGCATGCAGCTGGTTAGGATGATTGTCTCCTACCTTTTCAGCTTCCCTCCGTCACAATTTCCTTTGTGTTGTATGCTATTGGAGAGGCCATGGGAATTTTTCTTTTAATTTTTATTTATTAAAAAAATTATTTATATATATATTTTTTATTTTTGGCTGCGTTGGGTCTTCATTGCTGCACGTGGGCTTTCTCTAGTTGCAGTGAGCAGGGGCTACTCTTAGTCGTGGTGCGTGGGCTTCTCATCGTGGCAGTTTCTCTTGCTGCAGAACACGGGCTCTAGGTGCGTGGGCTTCAGTAGTTGTGGCATGCGGGCTCAGTAGTTGTGGCTTGTGGGCTCTAGAGCGCAGGCTCAGTAGTTGGGGGTGCATGGGCTTAGCTGCTCCGCAGCATGTGGGATCTTCCCAGACCAGGGATCGAACCCGTGTCCCCTGCATTGGCAGGTGGATTCTTAACTACTGCACCTCCAGGGAAGTCCCGGAATTTTTTGAATTTAATGGGAAGTTGAGTGGGATAAGTTTAGTCTGAGTTTAGTGGATATATTTATGTGGTTTTCTCTCTCTTCCATGGAGAATTAAGTTATTGCTAGTTGTTCAGCATAGGAATGGTTTCCAGGAATACTCATACACTCACTGTGCAGTTGTTAAAAGAAGGTGCACCGTTAGAGGTTGCACTATAATAGAATGTTCTAAAGTGCCTGGTCCAGGAAAAATATGAGCAGTAGAGGAGAAACAAGGTGGTTTTCTCTCTCTTCCATGGAGAATTAAGTCATTGCTAGTTGTTCAGCATAGGAATGGTTTCCAGGAATACTCATACACTCACTGTGCAGTTTTTAAAGAAGGTGCACCGTTAGAGGTTGCACTATAATAGTATCTGTTCTAAAGTGCCTGGTCCAGGAAAAATATGAGCAGTAGAGGAGAAACAAGGTTTGATTTCTGTGGAGTCACAAGGCAGTCTGTAGAAATTTCTTCTAATCCATTAGGTATATAAAACTATAGAGTATTCAGTTCTCATTGATGCTTTGTCAAAATTGAATTTCTCTCTTGTCAGAAATATACTTGGTAGTTTTTAAAAAGCATATACAGTTCTAAACACTTTACATTTCTCCTCTTTTTTGACAGGAATAGTTAATTGATAAAACTTTAATATGCATTTAAACTGCTTTTCTGAAAGATGTTTTGGAACATTTCAATAAAGTTGAATTACAGAAATTACAGACTTCTGATATGACCTTATTTTAACAAGTTTAAAGTTAGTTATTTTCAAAGAACTGAGAGAAGATACAGATAAAAATGACAGAATATCAAATATGAAAGTAATAAGTAAGATGAGGAAAATAATAAAAAATTATTCTGACTACAAGAAGTGAGTTGAAACAAAATTTTTTTTTCAGATGATGCCCCAAACAGTAATTCACTAGAAGAGAGAAATTTCAAATAGATGTAACTATTAGGCTCTTGAATTATTTGGTAATCCATTTACTGATGAATAGTAAATTATATGAACACATCAGAAAAGATTTAAATTTGTTGATAATTCTAATGCTGAAAAAATAACACACAACTCAGAATACACCAGTACAGCAAGAATGTTAATAGCAAACTGGTTAACAAGTATAACAATTCAAGGATGGTTTAAGACTAATCACTGCACAAAAAATCTTGAAATATCCTGAAATCTTAAAGTTCACACATGAAAGAAAATTAATAGAGATTTCCCCAAATTTTGACAGCAATTCTAAAATTTCACATGACACTATAAGTAACAAGTTGTGAGGATGAAAGTAACTTTCCTAAAATCAAGAGAAAAAAAATGAATCACCATGCTAGAGGAAAGACTAAATTGTCTATTTTCTCCATAGAAAATAAGATTACAGTATCATTGCCATATGAAGGGGCAATTAAAGAAAACCACTGCCAAAATGCAGGATGAAAGCATTTTGAGAGCAGTTCAGAAAAATATTAATTTAGTTTTTAGAATTTGTGGTGTTTGTGGCATTTGATAACTTTTATAAATCTGTCATCTGTTGTGATTTTTAAAAATTTGAAATAAATATTTGCGTGGTGATTAATCTCATGTTTGTCTTTTTTTTGAATATTTACTTATTTTTCATTGAAGTATAGCTGATTTACAATATATTAATTTCAGGTATACAACATAGTGATTCAAAATTTTTATAGATTACATTCTATTTAAAGTTATTATAAAATATTGGCTATATTCCTTGTGCTGTACAATATATCCTTGTACCTTATTTTATATGTAGTAGTTTGTACCTCTTAATGCCCTATCCCTATCTGTCCTTTCCCCCTTCCCTCTCCCCACTAGTAACCACTAGTTTGTCTTTATATCTGTGAATCTGTTTTTCTTTTTTGTTATATTCACTAGTTTGTTGTATTTTGTAGTTTCCACATATAAGTAATATTATACTGTATTTGTCTTTCTCTGTCTGACTTATTTCGTTTAGCATAATACCCTCCAGGTCCATCTATGTTATTGCAAATGGGAAAATTACTTTTTATGGCTGAGTAGTATTCCACTGTGTATATATCACATAATTTTTCCCCCCTTTTTATAAGTTTGTATTCTTCTTGCGAGGTCCTAAAGTTGTATAAGCTTTGTTCTCTACAAAACCCAAATTCACCCTTGGGCCTGGAACCTGTTGGTACCTTCCCTGAGTGAGGCTCTGGGAGACTGACATCAGGGGTGATCTCAATGGCCTGGCCAATGGGAGGCCCTGGAGGAGAAAACAGAGGTTGGGGTACTTATCTCCCTGCGTTCGCCACAAGGGTCTGGGTCTTTGATTCTGGCAGAAGCTGTGCTCCTCTTTGGCTGTATATTAGTTTTCTATCACTGCTGTAACAAATCAGCACATTTAGGGGCTTAAAACAACACCCATTTATCAGCGCACAGTTCTGGAAGTCAGAAGTTCAGGTGGACTCAGCTGGGTTCTCTCTTCAGGGTCTCATAAGCCTGAAATCAAGGTGTCAGCTGGGTTGGGTTCTTATCTGGAGGCTCGAGATGGAGGTGGGGATTTCTGCTTCCAAGCTCATTCAGGCTAGCAGAATCTAGCTCCCGCCACTGCAGGACTGAGGTCCCGTTTCCTGCCTGGCTGTCTGCCCAGCTTCCCAGTCCTCCTGGAGACTGTCTGCATCCTTCCCACATGACCCCTCCATCTTCAAGCCAGCAATGGTAGGTCAAGTCCTCAAAGTCTGAGTCTTTCTGGCTTCTCCTCCTACCTTCTTCTCTTACCAGGTAGAGAAAACTCTGCTTTTAAATGCTTGTGTGATTCGATTCAACTCACCTAGGTAATCTCCCTTAGTTAAGGCCATTGGTGCCACATGACATAACACAATCTCAGGAGGTATAGATCATCACATTTAGAGGTTCTGGAGGTGAGAGTGTAAAATCTTGGGGCCACTCCTAGAAATTTTGCCTACCACAGGCTGCCTTTCCTGGTTGGTTGTCCTACTCCGGAGCTCCAGCTCAGTCCAGGTTCTGCTACCACTGTTTTTCTTCCTCGGGCTCTTTCATGCCTGGGGTGGTGTGAAGCCTTCCTGCTGCAACTAGCGCCTGGCTCTTCATTCATCACCAGTTCCCTTACCACCACCCACATATCTGTAGGTAGGACCTTTGTAAAACCCTCTTCATTTTCTTCCTTTGAGCATATCATCTGTTTACTGTGGAGACTCTGACTGATGGAGCTGGGAAAACATAGTTTGATGAGATGCCGTTACTCTTGTGTTCTCCTTATACACAGAGAGGATGTTAGATCTTAGGCCTGAGGAAACCCATAGGGAGAGGAAGGAATTTTGCTACTGTGGACTCTGAGATTAAGACTGTATTGTTCCACAGGTGCTGAGGATGAAGTCTGGTAATTATATCTGCCTGATTTGGATAGAGCACCAGGCCTGGCTCAGATTCCTTATGTTCAAAAGCTGATCATTTTTAAAAATTGAAGTATAGTTGATTTACAATATTATATTAGTTTCAGGTGTGCAACATAGTGATTCAATATTTTTATAGATTATACTCCATTTAAAGTTATTATAAAATATTGGCTATATTCCCTGTGTGGTATAATATATCCCTGTAGCTTATTTATTTTATACATGGTAGTTTGTATCTCTTAATCCCCTACCCCTATCTTGCCCCTCTCCCCACTGGTAACCACTAGTTTATTCTCTATATCTGTGAGTCTGTTTCTTTTTTGTTATATTCACCAATTTGTTTACTTTTTACATGCCACATATACATTTATACACACAGTATTTGTCTTTCTGTGTCTGACTTATTTCACTTAGCGTAATACCCTCCAGATCCAACCATGCTGTTGCAAATAGCAAAATTTCATTCCTTTTTATGGCTGAGTAACATTCCATTGTATATATATATATATATATATTACATCTTCTTGATTCATTCATTTGTTGATGGACACTTAGGTTGCTTCCATATCCTGGCTATTGTAAACAATACTGCTATGAAAGTAGGGGTGCATGTATCTTTTTGAATTAGTGTTTTTGTTTCCTTCAGATATATATCCAGGAGTGGAATTGCTGGATCATATGGTAGCTCTATGTTTGTTCTTTGAGCAACCTGCATACTGTTTTCCACAGTGGCTGCACAAATTTACGTCCCCACCAACAGTGTAAGAGTGTTTCCTTTTCTCCACATCCTCATCAACATTTGTTATTTGTGGTCTTTTAATGAGAGCCATTCTGACAGGTGTGAGGTGATATCTCATTGTGATTTTGATTTGCATTTCCCTGATGATTAGTGATGCTGAGCATCTTTTCTTGTTGACCTGTTGCCCATCTGTATAACTTCTTTGGAAAAATGTCTATTCAGGTCTTCTGCCCATATTTTAATTGTTTTTTTTTGGACGTTGAATTATATGAGCTGCTTATATATTTTGGGTATTAACCCCTTATCAATCATATCATTTGTGAATATTTTCTCCTATTCAGTAGGCTGTCTTTTTGTTTTATTGGTGGTTTCCTTTGCTGTGGAAAAGATTTTAAGTTTAATTAGGTCCCTTTTGTTTATTTTTGCTTTTGTTTTCCTTTACCTTAGGAGACAGATCCAAAAAAAATATTGCTACAATTTATGTGAAAGAGAGTTCTATGTTTTCTTCTAGGAGTTTTATGGTTTCTCATCTTACATTTGGGTTTTAATTCATTTTGAGTTTATTTTTTGTATATGGTGTGAGAAAATGTTCTAATTTCATTCTTTTACATATAGCTGTCCAGTTTTCCCAAATCACTTATTGAAGAGACTGTCTTTTCTTCATTGTATATTTATGCCTCCTTTGTTCTAGATTAATTGACCATAAGTGTGTGGGTTTATTTCTGGGCTCTCTATTCTGTTCAGTTGATCTATGTGTCTCTTTTTGTGCCAGTACCATACTGTTTTGATGATTGTAGATTTGTAGTATAATCTAAATTCAGGCAGTGTGATTCCTCCAGCTCTGTTCTTTCTCAGGACTTTTATGGCTATTTGGGGTCTTTTGTGTTTCCATATAAATTTTAGGATTATTTTGTTCTAGTTCTGTGAAAAATGTCATAGGTATTTTGATAAGGATTGCATTAAATATGTAGGTTGCTTTGGGCAGTATTGCCGTTTTTACAATATTAATTCTTCCAATCCATGAACACAGGATATCTTTCATTTCTTCATATCGTCTTCAATTTATTTCCTCAGTGTTTTATAGTTTACAGAGTATAGGTCTCTCACCTCCTTGGTTAAGTTTATTCCTAAGTATTTTATTCTTTTAGATGAAGTTTAAACAGGATTGTTTTCTTGCTTTCTCTTTCTGATAGTTCATATTAGTGTGTAGAAAAGCAACAAATTTCTGTACATTAATCTTGTATGCTGCAACTTTACTAAACTCATTTATTAGTTCTAATGGTTTTTTAGTGGCGGCTTTAGGGTTTCCTGTAGTATATAATATTATGTCATCTGCAAATAGTGACAGTTTTACTTCTTCCTTTCCAATTTGGATGCCTTTTATTTCTTTTTATTGTCTGATTGCTGTGGCTAGAACTTCTTATGTTAAATACTATGTTAAATAGAAGTGGCAAGAGTGGACATATTTTTCTTGTTTCTGATTTCAAAGGAAACTCTTTTGGCTTTTCACATTGAGCATAATGTTAGCTATGGGTTTGTCATGAATTGCCTTTATTATGTTGAGATATGTTCCCTCCATACTCACTTTGATGAGAATTTTTTACATCATGAAGCGATGTTGAATTTTTTCAAATGCTTTTTCTGCATTTATTGAGAAGATCATGTGATTTTTATCTTTTGTTTTATTAATGTGGTGTATCATATTGATTGATTTGTGGAAATTCAACCATCCTTGCCTCCCTGGAATAAATCCCACTTGATCATGGTGTATTATCCTTTTTATACGTTGTTAAATTTGGTTTGCTAATATCTTGTTGAGGATTTTTGCATCTGTATTCAACAAAGATATTGGCTTGTAATTTTCTTTTTTTGTAGTGTCTTTGTCTGGTTTTGGTATCAGGGTAATGGTGGCCTTGAAGAATAAATTTGGAAATGTTTTCTCCTCTTCAGGTTTTTGGAATACTTTGAGAAGGATAGGTATTAACTTTGCTTTATATAATTGGAAGAATTCCCCTGTGAAACCGTCTGGTCCTGGGCTTTTGTCTGCTGGGAATTTTTTGATTACTAATTCAATTTCACTTCTAGTGATTGGTCTATTCAGATTGTCTATTTCTTCCTGATAAAGTCTTGGAAGAGTGTATGTTTCTAGAAATTTATCCATTTCTTCTAGGTCATCCACTCTCTTGGCATATAACTGTTCTCTTATGATTTTTTTGTATCTTGGTGTTATTGGTTTTAATTCTCCTCTTTCACTTCTTATTTTGTTTATTTTGGGTCCTCTCTCTTTTTTTCTTAATGAGTCTGGCTATAGGCTTATCAGTTTTGTTTATCTTTTCAAAAAACTAGGTCTCGATTTCATTGATTTTTTTCTGTTGTTTTTTTGGTCTCTATTTTATTTATTTCCTCTCTGATATTTATTATTTCCCTCCTTCTGCTGATTTTGTGCTCCCCCCAACAATTCCTTTAGATGGTAGGTTAGGTTGTTTTCAATTTCTTCTTGCTTCTTAAGGTAGACTTATATCTCTATAAACTTCCCTCTTAGGATTGCTTTTGCTGCATCCTATAGATTTTGGAAAGTTGTTTTTTTTTTTTTTTTTTTTTTTTTTTTTTGCAGTACGTGGGCCTCTCACTGTTGTGGCCTCTCCCGTTGTGGAGCACAGGCTCCGGATGCGCAGGCTCAGCGGCCATGGCTCACGGGCCCAGCCGCTCCGTGGCATGTGGGATCCTCCCAGACCAGGGCATGAACCAATGTCCCGTGCATCAGCAGGCGGACTCTCAACCATTGCGCCACCAGGGAAGCCCCGGAAAGTTGTATTTTTGTCTTCATTTGTCTCAAGGTATTTTCTGATTTCCTCTTTGATTTCTTCATTGACCCATTGGTTTTTAGTAGCATATTGTTTAGTCTTCATGTGTTTGTGTTTTTCCCATTTTTCTTCCTGTAATTGATTTCTAGTTTAACACCCTTTTGGTCATAAAATTGATATAATTTCTATCCTATTAAATTTGTTGAGACTTGTTTTGTGACCTAGTGTGTGAGCCATCCTGGAGAACATTCCATGTGCCCTTGAAAAGAATGTGTATTCTGCTGTTTTTGAATGTAATGTCCTGTAGATATCTATAAAGACCAATTGGTCTAATATGTCAATTAAGGCCACTATTTCCTTGTTGATTTTCTGCCTGGATGATCTTTCCATTGATATAAGTGGGGTGTTAAGTCTCCTGCTATAATTGTATTAATGTCAATTTCTCCCTTTATGTTTGTTAATATTTGCTTTATATAATTAGGTGCTCCTATACTAGGTGAATATATGTTAACAAGTGCTGTATCCTCTTATATTGATATTTTTATCTTTATATAATGCCCTTCTTTGTATTTTGTTATAGACTTTGTTTTAAAGTCGACTTTGCCTAGATATGAATATTGCTACCCCAGCTTTCTGCCAATTTCCTTTGCATGAAATATCCTTTTCTATGCCCTCACTTTCAGTCTTTGTCTTTAGATCTGAAGTCAGTCTTTTGTAAGTGGTATATATCAATAGATGGGTCTTGTTCCCTCCCCACCACCAGTCAGCCATGCTATGTCTTTTGATTGCAGCATTTAGTCCCTTGATATTTATAGTGATTATTGATAGATGTGTACTTATTGCCATTTTGTTACTTGAATTCTGTTTTTTTTTGCAATTATTCTCTCTTCTTTTCTTTTTCATTTAGTTTCTTCCCTTGAGGTTTGATGATTTTCTTTAATGGAATGCTTAAGTACCTGTCTCTCTAGCTTTTGTTTATCTATTGTAGGTTTTTCGATTTGTGGTTATCATGGGCATCAGGTATGTTGATCTATAACTATATCTACTTGTTTTAAACTGATAGTCATTTAAGTTCAAACACATTCTAAAAGATCTACAATTTTTATTCCACTCTCCCATGTTTTGTGTTTTTGATGTCATATTTTACATGTTCATGTTTATTCATTCACTGTTCGTTGAAGTTATAGTTGATTTTGTATTTTTTTTGTCTTTTAATCTTTGTACTAGCTTATTTAAGTCATTGATTCACAGCCTTCACTATATATTTTCCTTTACTAGAGGAACTTTCCCTGTCCTATAGATTCTTGCTTCTTGTCATAGCCTTTTCTTTTCTACATAGAGAGGACTCTAACATTTCTTTTAGGGTATGTTCAGTGTAGATGAACTCTTTCAATTTTTGCTTGTCTGAGAAGTTATCTCTCCTTCAATTCTGAATGATAATCTTGCTGGGTAGAGTATCCTAGGTTGTAGGTTTTTCACTTTCACTACTTTAAATATATAATGTCACTTTCTTCTGACATGAAAAATTTCTGCAGCAAAAATCAGCTGATAACCTTATGGGGGTTCCCTTGTATTTGACTCTTTGTTTTTCTCTTGCTGCCTTTAGAATTCTCTCTTTAACTTTGACTTTTGCCATTTTAATTATGATATGTCTTGGTGTGTGTCTCTGGGTTTATCTTGTTTGTAACTGTTTGTGCTTCCTGTATCGGGTTATCTGTTTCCTTTTTCAGGTTTGGGAAGTTTTCTTCCATAATTTCACTGAATACATTTTTGACCACTTTTTCTTTCTATTCTCCTTCTGTGACCTCCTATAATGTGAATGTTGGTATGCATGATGTTGTTCCAGAGGTCCCTTAAAGTGTCTTCATTTATAAAAATTTGTTTTTCTTTTTGCTTTTCTGATTGGGTGATCTCCATTATTTTGTCTTCTAGTTCATTTACATGTTCTTCTGTATCATCTAATCTGCTATTAATTCTTTTGAGTGTGTTTTTCATTTCATTTATTGTATTCTTCAGCTCTGAGTGGTTCTGTTTAATATTTTCTATTTCCTTGTTAAAATTCTCACTGTGCTCATCTATTCTTTTCCCAAGTTCAGTTAGCATTTTTATTACTAATGCTCTGAACTCTTTATCTGGTAAATTATATATCTCTGTTTCATTAATTGTTTTTTCAGGTTTGTTTTTCTTGTTCTTTTATTTAAACAGATTCCTCTGTTTTCTCATTTTAACTTTCTTTTTCTCTATGAAATTAGATGAAACAGTTACCTCTTCCAGTCTTGATGGCCCAAGGGTGTCTTTGTGGAAGCATCTCTTTACAGTCTGTGTGTGCCCAGTGGCTTGGGTTAGAGAGCTGGATTTGAAGCGAACATGGATCATGTCTTCCCCTAGGGTGTGCTGGCAGCTAACGTCTTGGTGGGAGGTGTGGCTGGAGATGGAGGGGCTAGAGACAGATACAGGTGTAAGCCAGGGCTTCTCCTATGCTCAGTGGCTGTTGCTGCCCTATTGGGAGTGGGGCCAGTTCCCAATGTGTTGGAGTAGAAGCTCTGAGGTTCAGATCCAAGCTGGTTCTTTTATCTCTAAGTGTTTGTTCTTCCCCCCTCTTGGCAGTGGTACCTTTGCCTCAGAAGGAGCAGTGCTGGGGCATGAGGGACCTGAGTGGGGCCCCTGTGTGGGCCAAGGAGCTCACTGGGATGATACTGGCATGTCAGTCAGAGTTCCAGACTCCTGATCTGTTGCCACTGTGAGCACCAGCAATGACCACCTTCACCCTATTCAGATGCAGTGCGGGGTCTGAGCCAGCTCCATACCTCCCAAGTGCGTATGCTTCTTAGCAATGGCAGCCTTTGCTGTAGTGGGAGCTGAGTGGAGCCACAGGGGTTGGGGTAGGCACTTGGCAAGGGTAAAAGTTGCACTCTGGGAAGGTCATGGGAACTGGCCAGAGATGAGCAGATTCAGTCTGCTTCTCCTACTTTATTCCTAGGAGTAAGCAAGCATGTATGTGTTTTTTGCCTGTGCCACACTTGGGTAAACCAAATTAGGCTGGCTTCAGTCTGTTTCACATGTGTGCTACTTGGGCTCCCTTGCCCTTCCTTTTCCTGTTTTTTCATCATGATCTCTAGAGTCAGAAATCCCAGAAGTTATGGATACAATTTTCCTTCTTCCTCCCACCTTAACAAAAAAGTATTTTGTATTTATTTCACTCTTCCATTGTTTATTTATTTAACAGTCAACTGATGTTAAAATTTTTTAAAAAAAATTTTTGGCCTTGTTGGGTCTTCGTTGCTGTGCACAGGCTTCTCTAGTTGTGGCAAGTGGGGGCTACTCTTCATTGCGGTGCATGGGCTTCTCTTGTTGCAGAGCACAGGCTCTAGGCACGTGGGCTTCAGTAGTTGTGGCGTGTGGGCTCAGTAGTTGTGGTTCGTGGGCTCTAGAATGCAGGCTCAGCAGTTGTAGTGCACAGGCTTAGTTGCTCTGCAGCATGTGGAATCTTCCTGGACCAGGGATTGAACCCATGTCCCCTGCAGTGGCAGGTGGATTCTTAACCACTGTGCCACCAGGGGAGTCCCATTCCATTGTTTATTTTTGATGGTATAGAAACAGTTGTCTATTTCAAACTAATGCAGCAAACACCTTTTAGGATAAATATAGTAGGGAGAGAAAATACATGGGGAGGGAGGGAATAGCATACTGCAAAGGAGACTCCTTGGCTCCCTTACTTTTCCTGACTCATGATTCAGAGAAGCCCCCACCCTATGGGGACAGTGCCTGCTCAGTGGTAGCTTTTCCAGTGCAACACTAATATAATCATTTAGGATTGTGGTTCTCAAAGTGTGGTCCCAACCAGCAACATCAGCATCACCAGGGAACTTGTTAAAAATGTAAAATTGAGAGCTCACCCAAGATCTAATGAATTGGAAAGTTTGAGGGTGGGGCCCAGCAATCTGTGTTTTAACAAGCCCTCCAGTTGACTCTGATGCACTTACAGTTTGTGAACCACGTCCTTACCTGCCATGCCATATTGAATGTGTGGATTCCAATGGCTGTCTCTGGATCTGGAGCAGTGTCTGTGACTTTGTTCTATATCAGCCTTTCTGCTTCTCACTCACCAAACTTCTTCCTAGACATTGCCTGGCACAAAGTTGAAGCTTGTCTTTACTCTCTGCTGCTGGCTTCCCAACCGTGTGACATTGCTTAGTGAAGTCAGGTCCTTTGCTGGACAACCTGCTTCATTTCTGCCACCCACTGGGCCATGATTATGGGTTCTACTGACAGGTGGTGTGGGACACTCCCTACTACTGTCACCATCTATTAGAAAAACCCTCTGTGGTGCCATGCTGGGGTTTGTGTCCTAGTAACTACCGTGATCATTTCTCCTGGTCTTGGGTCTAAAAAAACAAAGGGTCTTTGCACCATAATCTTTTGAAAAAAATTATATTGAAGTGTGGTTGATTTACAATGTTGTGTTTAATTTCTACTGTATAGCAAAGTGACTCAGTTATACATGTATGTATTCTTTTTCATATTCTTTTCCATTATGGTTTATCACAGGATATTGAATATAGTTTCCTGTACTATACAGTAAGACCTTGTTGTTTATCCATCCTATATATAATAGTTTGCATCTGCTAATGCCAAACTCCCAAACCTTCCCTCCTGCACACCCCCTCCCACTTGGCAAATGCAAGTCTGTTCTCTACATGTATGAGTCAGTTTTTGTTTCATATATATGTTCATTTATGTCATATTTTAGATTCCACATATAAGTGCTATCATATGGTATTTGTCTTTCTCTTTCTAACTTACTTCATGTAGTATGATAATCTCTAGGTCCATCCATGTTGCTGCAAATAGCATTATTTCATCCCTTTTAACGGCTGAGTAATATTCCATTGTATATATACACCACATTTCTTTATCCATTCCTCTGTTGATGGACACTTAGGTTGCTTCCATGTCCTGGCTATTGTAAATAGTGCTGCAATGAATATTGTGGTACATGAATTATGGTTTTCTCAGGGTATATGTCCAGTAGTGGGATTGCTCGGTCATATGGTAGTTCTATTTTAAGTTTTTTAAGGAACCTCCATACTTTGTCAGCTGCCTTGTTTGCAAATATTTTGTACCATTCTGAGGGTTGTCTTTTCATCTTGTTTATGTTTTCCTTTGCTGTGCAAAAGCTTTGAAGTTTCATTAGGTCCCATTTGTTTATTTTTGTTTTTATTTCCATTTGTCTAGGAGGTGGGTCAAAAAGAATCTTGCTGTGATTTATGTCATAGAGTGTTCTATGTTTTCCTCTAAGAGTTTGATAGTGTCTGGCCTTACATTTAGGTCTTTAATCCATTTTGAGTTTATTTTTGTGTATGATGTTAGGAATTATTCTAATTTCATTCTTTTACGTGTAGCTGTCCATTTTTCCCAGCACCACTTATTGAAGAGGCTGTCTTTTGTATAGTCTTGCCTTGTTTGTCAAAGATAAGATGACCGTATGTGCGTGGGTTTATCTCTGGGCTTTCTATCCTGTTCCATTGATCTATATTTCTGTTTTTGTGCCAGTACCATACTGTCTTGATTACTGTAGCTTTGTAGTATAGTCTGAAGTCAGGGAGCCTGATTCCTCCAGCTCTGTTTTTCTTTCTCAAGATTGCTTTGGCTCTTCGGGGTCTTTTGTGTTTACATACAAATTGTGAAAAATTTTTTCTAGTTCTGTGAAAAATTTCAATGGTAGTTTGATAGGGATTGCATTGAATCTGTAAATTGCTTTGGATAGTAGAGTCATTTTCACAATGTTGATTCTTCCACTCCAAGAACATGGTATATCTCTCCATCTATTTGTATCATGTTTAATTTCTTTCATCAGTGTCTTTTAGTTTTCTGCACACAGGTCTTTTGTCTCCTTATGTAGGTTTATTCCTAGGTATTTTATTCTTTCTGTTGCAGTGGTAAATGGGAGTTTTTCCTTAATTACTCTTCCAGATTTTTCATCCTTAGTGTCTAGGAATGCAAGAGATTTCTGTGCATTAATTTTATATCCTGCCACTTTACTAAATTCATTGATTAGCTCTAGTAGTTTTCTGGTAGCATCTTTATAATTTTCTAAGTATAGTATCATGTCATCTGCAAACAGTGACAGTTTTACTTCTTTTCCGATTTGGATTCCTTTTATTTCTTCTGCTTCTCTGACTGCTGTGGCTAAAACTTCCAAAACTGTGTTGAATAATAGTGGTGAGAGTGGGCAACCTTGTCTTGTTCCTGATCTTAGTGAAAATGGTTTCAGTTTTTCACCATTGAGAATGATGTTTCCTGTGGGTTTGTCATATATGGCCTTTATTATGTTGAGGTAAGTTCCCTCTATGCCTACTTTCTGGAGGGTTTTTTAAATCATAAATGGGTGTTGAATTTTGTCAAATGCCTTCTCTGCATCTGTTGAGATGATCAAATGGTTTTTATCCTTCAATTTGTTAATATGGTGTATCACATTGATTGATTTACATATATTGAAGAATCCTTACATTCCTGGGATAAACCCCAGGTGTATGATCCTTTTAATGTGCTGTTGGGTTCTGTTTGCTAGTATTTTGTTGAGGATTTTTGCATCTATGTTCATCAGTGATATTGGCCTGTAGTTTTCTTTCTTTGTGACATCTTTGTCTGGTTTTGGTATCAGGGTGATGGTGGCCTTGTTGAGTGAGTTTGGGAGTGTTCCTCCCTCTGCTATAGTTTGGAAGAGTTTGAGAAGGATAGGTGTTAGCTCTTCTCTAAATGTTTGATAGAATACTCCTGTGAAGCCATCTGGTCCTGGGCTTTTGTTTTTGGAGGATTTTTCATCACAGTTTCAATTTCAGTGCTTGTGATTGGTCTGTTTATATTTTCTATTTCTTCCTGGTTCAGTCTTGGAAGGTTGTGATTTTCTAAGGATGCGTCCATTTCTTCCAGGTTGTCCATTTTATTGGCATATAGTTGCTTGTAGTAATCTCTCATAATACTTTGTATTTCTGCAGTGTCAGTTGTTACTTCTCCTTTTTCATTTCTAATTCTGTTGATTTGAGTCTTTTCCCTCTTTTTCTTGATGAGTCTGGCTAATGGTTTATCAATTTTGTCTTCTTAGAGAACCAGCTTTTAGTTTTGTTGAATTTTGCTATTGTTTCCTTCATTTCTTTTTCATTTATTTCTGATCTGATTTTTATGATTTCTTTCCTTCTGCTAACTTTGGGTTTTTTTTGTTCTTCTTTCTCCAATTGCTTCAAGTGTAAGGTTAGGTTGTTTATTTGAGATTTTTCTTATTTCTTGAGGTAGGATTGTATTGCTATAAACTTCCCTCTTAGAATTGCTTCTGCTGCATACCATAGGTTTTGGGCCATCGTGTTTTCATTGTCATTGTTTCTAGGTATTTTTTGATTTCCTCTTTGATTTCTTCAGTGATCTCTTGCTTATTTAATAGTGCATTGTTTAGCCTCCATATGTTTGTAGTTTTTACAGTTTTTTTCCTGTAATTGATATCTAGTCTCATAGCATTGTGGTTGGAAAAGATACTTGATATTATTTCAATTTTCTTAAATTTACCAAAGCTTGATTTGTGACCCAAGATATGTTTCATCCTGAAGAATGTTCCATGAGCACTTGAGAAGAAAGTGTATTCTGTTTATATTTTGGATGGAATGTCTTATAAATATCAATTAAGTCCATCTTGTGTAATGTGTCATTTAAAGCTTGTGTTTCCTTGTTTATTTTCGTTTTGGATGATCTGTCCATTGGTGAAAGTGGGGTGTTAAAGTCCCCTACTACGATTGTGTTACTGTCGATTTCCCCTTTTATGGCTGTTAGTGTTTGCCTTATGTATTGAGGTGCTCCTATGTTGGGTGCATTGGCATTTACAATTGCTATATCTTCTTCTTGGATTCATCCCTTGATCATTATGTAGTGTCCTCCTTTGTCTCTTGTAATAGTGTTTATTTCAAAGTCTATTTTGTGTAATATGAGAATTGCTACTCCAGCTTTCTTTTGATTTCCATTTGCACGGAATATTTTTTTACATCCCCTCACTTTCAGTCTGTATGTGTCCCTAGGTCTGAAGTGGGTTTCTTGTAGATAGCATATATACAGTTCTTGTTTTTGTGTCCATTCAGCCAGTCTGCATCTTTTGGTTGGAGCATTTAATCCATTTACATTTAAGTTAATTATCAATATGTATGCTTCTATTACCATTTTCTCAATTGTTTTAGATTTGTTTTTGCAGGGCTTTTCTTCTCTTATGTTTCCTGCCTAGAGAAGTTCTTTTAGTGTTTGTTGTAAAGCTGGTTTTGTGGTGCTGAAATCTGTTAGCTTTTGCTTGTCTGTAAAGGTTTTAGTTTCTCCGTTAAATCTGAATGAAACCCTTGCTGGGTAGAGTAATCTTGGTTGTAGGTTTCCCCTTTCATCACTTTAAATATGTCCTGCCACACCCTTCTGGCTTGCAGAGTTTCTGCTGAGAAGTCAGCTGTCAACCTTATGGGGATTTCCTCATATGTTATTTGTTGCTTTTCCTTTGCTGCTTTTAATATTTTTTCTTTTATTTAATTTTAATAGTTTGATTAATATGTGTCTTGGCATATTTCTCCTTGGATTTTTCCTGTATGGGACTCTCTGCTTTTCATGGACTTGATTGACGAATTCCTTTCCCATATTAGGGAAGTTTTCTACTATAATCTCCTCAAATTTTTTCTCAGTCTCTTTCTTTTTCTCTGCTTCTTCTGGGACCCCTATAATTTTAATGTTGGTGCATTTAATGTTGTCCCAGAGGTCTCTGAGACTGTCCTCAATTCTTTTCATTCTTTTTTCTTTATTCTGCTCTGTGGTAGTTATTTCCACTATTTTATCTTCCAGGTCACTTATCCGTCTTCTGCCTTAGTTATTGTGATATTGATTCCTTCTAGAGAAATTTTAATTTCATTTATCGTGTTGCTCATCAGTGTTTGTTTGCTCTTTAGTTCTTCTAGGTCCTTGTTAAACATTTCTTGTATTTTCTCCATTCTATTTCAAAGATTTTGGATCATCTTTCCTGTCATTACTCTGAATACTTTTTCAGGTAGACTGCCTATTTCCTCTTCCTTTGTTTGGTCTGTTGGGTTTTTACTTTGCTCCTTCATCTGCTGTGTATTTCTCTGTCTTCTCATTTTGCTTAACTTACTGTGTTTGGGATCTCCTTTTCACAGGCTGCAGGTTTGTAGTTCCCATTGTTTTTTGTGTCTGCCCCAAGTGGTAAGGTTGGTTCTGTGGGTTGTGTAGGCTTCCTGGTGGAGGGGACTGGTGCCTGTGTTCTGCTGGATGAGGCTGGATCTTATCTTTTTGGTGGGCAGGACCACGTCCGGTGGTGTGTTTTGGGGTGTCTGTGAACTTATTATGATTTTAGGCAGCCTCTCTGCTAATGGGTGGGGTTGTGTTCCTGTCTTGGTAGCTGTTTGGCATGGGGTGTCCAGCCCTGGAGACCTGGTTGTTGGTTGTTGAGTGGAGCTGGGTCTTAGCATTGAGATAGAGATCTCTGGGAGAACTCTTGATGATTGATATTACTTGGGGCCAGGAGGTCTCTGGTGGTCCAATGTCCTGAACTCTGCTCTCCCACCTCAGAGGCTCAGGACTGACACCTGGCCACAGCACCAAGACCCTGTCAGCCACACAGCCAGGTACGTGGGAATTTTCTTGCCTTTTGGGAAGTCTGAGGTCTTCTGCCAGTGTTCAGTAGGAGTTGTTCCACATGTAGATGTATTTTTGATGTATTTGTGGGGAGGAAGGTGATATCCATGTCTTACTCCTCTGCCATCTTGAAGGTCCTCTCTCCCCTATGTTGTTTTGACAGAAACAATTCTGTTCTGGAATCTACTTCAATCTACTTAGGTCACTTTTCTGGATTATCCAAGTATATGTTCTGGGATAAAATATTTTACAAGATTTTCTTTTAATGAATCCCACTGGAATCTAACAGAAGCCTAATTAGTCCTCTTAATTGGTATGTTCTCTACGAGGAGGCTCAAGCTGACTGCTGATCCTAGAGTGTCCTTGCTCTGCTAAGAGCTTCAGCCCCTGGTTTTTGGCAGTTATTATTTACTCAGACAGATGGTGGATGGTCCATCATCCCAGCAACTTGTCCATCTAGAAGAGGACAAATCCATGCTCAGCTTGAGAATACTGATTATCTCTCCAGAAAGTAGATTTATGTATTAAACAAGTTTTGTTTCCAATTTTGTAAGCAGCACGAAATAACTCTGGGTCACTCAGGCAAAGCTTAATTTGCATAAAAGTGTGTTATCAATTGGATCCCTCTGATACTTGGTTTGTACACTGTTTTCATTGTTTCAGACCCAGTTCATATACCAGCCCCCTTCCAAGTCATCCTTTACCTCCACTACAAGGAGTAACATGGTGTCTTGGAAAGACTGATGGTTTTGAGGTGACACTTAAATTTGTACCTTATTTCTACAAATAGTTAGCTTTGTGAAGTTGTGCAAATTCCTTAATTTTTCTAATCTCAGTCTCCCAAGCTATACAAAGGAGATAAAATATACTCAGTGATGTTATTATGAGGATAAAATCTGATGCACAATCCCACTATTGGGCATATACCCTGAGAAAACCATAATTCAAAAAGAGTCATGTACCAAAATGTTCATTGCAGCTCTATTTACGATAGCCAGGACATGGAAGCAACCTAAGTGTCCATCAACAGATGAATGGATAAAGAAGATGTGGCACATATATACAATGGAATATTACTCAGCCATAAAAAGAAATGAAACTGAGTTATTTGTAATGAGGTGGATAGACCTGGAGTGTGTCATACAGAGTGAAGTAAGTCAGAAGGAGAAAAACAAATACCGTATGCTAACACATATATATGGAATCTAAGAAAAAAAAATGTCATGAAGAGATTAGTGGTAGGATGGGAATAAAACACAGACCTACTAGAGCATGGACTTGAGGATATGGGGAGGGGGAAGGGTAAGCTGTGACGAAGTGAGAGAGTGGCAGGGACATATATACACTATCAAATGTAAATTAGATAGCTAATGGGAAGCTGCCGCATAGCACAGGGAGATCAGCTCGGTGCTTTGTGACCACCTAGAGGGGTGGGATAGGGAGGGTGGGAGAGAGGGTGATGCAAGAGGGATGAGATATGGGAACATATGTATATGTATAACTGATTCACTTTGTTGTAAAGGAAAAACTAACACACTATTGTAAAACAGTTACACTCCAATAAAGATGTTAAAAAATATCTGATGCACAGGACAATAAATATTGAGCAGAAAATATCATCATTTCTTCATCTCTGCTAAGTGTATGATGTATATCCCTACTTAGCATTTACTGCATTCTGCCTTATACTATAGTCAGTTTTAAACTTAGTATGTGTAGGTTAGGTTCTGGTAACAAAAAGCTCCATGCATGTGATGGTTCAATGCAATAAAAGTTATTTCTTTTTTTATTGAAGTATAGTTGATTCACAATGTTAATTTCTGTGGTACACCAAAATGATTCAGTTATACATGTATATACCTTCTTTATTATATTCTTTTCCATTATGGTTTATTACAAAACATTGAATATAGTTCCCTGTGCTATACAGTAGGACCCTGTTGTTTATCTATTCTATATATAATAGTTTGCATCTGCTAATCCCAAATTCCCAATCCTTCCCTCCCCTACCCTCCTTCCTCCTTGGCAACCACAATCCTGTTCTCTATGTCTGTGAGTCTGTTTCTGTTTTGTAGATAAGTTCATTTGTGTCATAATTTAAATTCCACATATAAGTGATATCGTATGGTACTTCTCTTTCTCTTTCTGATTTATAGAAGTTTATTTCTTGTTCTTTTAACAGTTCAGGGGTCCATGAAAGGGGATCTGTTCTATGCAACAGAAGAATATATGGCTGAGAAAATTTGAATTATTTATTGCATGAGAATTTCTTCATTAAATAAAGGAACATTAGGCAAATGCCACTCAGCCTTTTCTTTCTGATGATCTCAAGGTAGCTACCCTCATATTGAAAGAGGGAGAGAGAGAAGCATGGGGACTGGCAAGAAAAGAAAACAGACTTTATGTCACTTATATGTGGAATCCAAAAAATACAACACACTAATGAATAGAACAAAAAAAGAAACAGACTCACAGATACAGAGACCAGCCTAGTGGTTACCAGTGGGGAGAGTGAAGGCAGGGCAGCATAGGGAGATTAAGAGGTACAAACTACTATGTATAAAATAAGCTACAAGGATATATTGTACAACACAGGGAATATAGCCAATATTTTATAATAGCTATAAATGGAATATAACCTTTAAACATTGTGAATCACTATACTGTACACATGTAACTTATATAATATTGTACATCAACTATACTTCAATAAAAAATCAAACTAAACCAAACCAAGCCAAAACAAAACAAAAACAGCTTTCAGAACCATGTGTAGGAAAGAAATTAGGTTGTGGTACCGGGCACATGAAAATGACTGAAAGCAAATTATATCCAGCCCTGTAGGGTATATTCCTGTCTCTTGCTAGAATGCAAGTTCTTTAAGAGCAGCAATTTTGCTTAATATTCTCTTCCTTCATCTCCTTTTACAGTACCTGACACTGTAAATGCTGAATTAAAGTTCATGAGGCTCTTGGATCTTTTGAATGAGGGATGTATCAGTATTGGAGACTTAAATGCCAATGTTTGGATACCACACAGGCATTTTTGGTGCCTATGATATCTTAGGACCTAAGCTATGTGCTGGGGACACTCTGGAAGCAAAGCAGAGGTGGTTCCACCCTGCCTTCTTGCAGCTGTCAGCCTATGGGGGACACGCATTTATCTAATGATCACAGACTTATTTAACATCACACTCTAATAAATGCTAAGAATGTTACTTAAAACTGAAAAGAGAGGTGAATGACTGAATTTCAGGTATCACAAAAAGCTAGTGTGAGAGGGACTGAACAGCAAACTGAAGTTGTGGGGATCTATTGAATCACTCCCAGGTAGGCAGCTTCTCCTGCTACAGGATACCTAGCCTGCAAATGTTTAGCCAAATGGCGCTGCCGCCAGCACACACTATTTGGCTAAACATTTGGAGTCAGGTAGATTCAAATTCAAATTCTGGTTCTGCACTTATTAGCTGAGTCACATTGGGTAAGTTACTTAGCCTCTCTGTGACTCAATTTCAAATGATTAAGTGGGATAGATGATGATGATGAAGATGAGAACAAAGATTTTTCGAGGCCTCACTGTATGCTTGGCAACATCCTGAATATATTAACTCCTTCAATGAGTGTCGTGAGGATTAAATGAGCTAATATATTTAAAGTTTGTAGCACCATAGGTGGCACAAAGCAGGAATCTAAAAACAGTATCCATCGACAGTGGTACCAAAGGTGGGGTTGTTGGGTATCTGTTGCATGTGTAAGCAATAAGGAGAGGATTTATAAACAGTAACAGAGCTGTCTGGAAATGGGTTTGCTTTTTATTGCCATCATAAACTAGCAATTCTAAACAATGTCAGTTACAAAATACTGGTCCCTGGAAGAAAAGAAAAAAAAAAATCTTTGCTGTGGATACTGTGGAGGTTGAATAATTTCAATATGCACACACACATATTTTTAGTGAAGTATAGTTGATTTGCAATATTGTGTTAGTTTCAGGTATACAGCACAGTGATTCAGTTATGTATATATACATTTTTTAAAGATTGTTTTCCACTATAGGTTATTACAAGATATTGAAGATAGTTCCCTGTGCTATATAGGAAATGCTTGTTGCTTATCTATTTTATGTATAGTAGTTTGTATCTGTTAATCCCATACTCCTAATTTACTCCCAGCTCACCTCCCTTTCCCCTATGGTAACCATAAATTTGTTTTCTATGTCTGTGAGCCTGTTTCTGTTTTGTATATAGATTCATTTGTATTATTTTTTAGATTCCACATATAAGTGATAAAAGGCAGTATTTGTCTTTCTCTGCTTGCCTTACTTCACTTAATATGATAATCTCTAGGTCCACCCATGTTGCTGCAAATGACAATATTTCATTCTTTTTTTAATGGCTGAGTAATATTCCATTGTATATATGTACTACATCTTCTTAAACCAATCATCTGTTGATGGGCACTTGAGTTGTTTCCATGTCTTGGCTATTGTAAATTGTGCTGCTGTGAACATTGGGGTGCATGTGTCTTTTTCGAATTAGAGTTTTCTTCTTTTCTGGATATATGCCCAGGAGTGGGATTATAGGTTACTAAGGTAGCTCTATTTTTAGTTTTTTAAGGAATCTCCCTGCTGTTCTCCATAGTGGCTGCACCAATTTACATTCCCACCGACAGTGTAGGAGGGATCCCTTCTAGAGAAGGGATACCTTCTCTAGAATTTATTATTTGTATACTTTTTGATGATGGCCATTCTGACAGGTGTGAGGTGATGCCTCATGGTGATTTTGATTTGCATTTCTCTAATAATTAGTGAAGTTGAGCATCTTTTCATGTGCCTGTTAGCCATCTGTACGTCTTCCTTGGAAAAATATCTATTTAAGTCTTCTGCCCATTTTTTGATTGGGTTTTTTTTTGATATTGAGTTGTATGAACTATTTGTATATTTTGTATATTTTTGATATTAACCCCTTCTCGGTTGCACTGTTTGCAAATATTTTCTCCCAGTCCGTTGGTTGTCTTTTCATTTTGCTGATGGTTTCCTTTGCTCTATGCACACATATATTTATGCTCCATCTAGTATACTTTTGTTATTTATCTTTTATTTAAAATTGTAATTTACATGGAAGTTAATTCAGAGACTTTCCAGTTATTCAGTCAGCTCCTAACACATGTGGACTCAGTTACAGGTGTGAGTTTGGAAAGTAATTCATAATGATGTGAAATTGTTCCAGCCCGTTTTGGGCACAGTTCCCTGTGTTCCTACATATTTCTGCACTTAAGCAAGTAGATTAAAAATAAAAAACAGATAGCACAGTGATTGTAAAATGAAGAAACAGAACTTGAGTTACTTCATTTCTTTCCTTCTCCGTGCAAATCATTCTTGGAATATTGTGGGGTTCACTTTACTGGAAGCTTTTCTTCATGCATTTACCTCCCTCTTCTTTTAAAAAAAAGTGAAGTAATTATATTATCCTCCTTTTCTACTTTAATATTTATGTCAGTTAAAAATTTTTTACTGTCATGAATATACATACATATATATGGTGCAAAATTTTTTTCACTGCTTGCATTCCTTGTCTGATCATCCTGCTTATTTGTTTTCTTTCATAATTATTACTAAAAATGAAGTTATTTTATGGAGGAGGGAGGTGTTAAAAAATGATCCTCATCAGATGTCGCATATGCTGGCTGTGGACTGTGAATACTATTCTCTTCCCTATTCTTACCATCTTGGGTTGCAGAAACCTGTCAATAAAATACTATTGTTTGGGAAACTGCTTTGGGTTCGCCTTAGAAGGAAGTTGAGGTGGGGGGTGAGTGACGACTCACTGGCTTTCCCAAGACCACAGAAGAGATTCCTGAAACTCAGGCAATTAGTGACTCAGGGGAGGATCGTTTGTTCTAAAAGCATCAATCACAGAGGTGGAAGGATATGATGAAAAGACACAGAGGCCTATAAACCTGGCCCCCGAGGCAAAGGAAGCTGGTATTCAAGGAATCAAAGTGCTGGAGTGACAGGGAGCAACTCTCAAGCATGCTGGGGTCTAGGTAGCACCTGACACGGCATTCTGGACAGAATCTTTGGTGAGGGAGCACGCACTGCCTCTTCGAAATTCACGGTAGGTTAACCATCTTGACTGACAGATTCAAACACGTGATGGTAGTGAGCTGTGCTGTACCATCCATTGTGCAAGTTTTCAGTGAACAGCTACTATTCCACTTCAGCTTCATTCCCTGTAGCATTTATTGAGTGCCTATGATGTGCAGGCACTCTCCTGTGAAAGTAGGGCTTTCACATTCACTCTTTCAAGAACTTGTGTGGTGCTATTAAGAGACAGCAGTGGGGGGTGGGTGGGTAAGGAGGCTGGTTTTTTTTTTTTCCACACTGCTTTAAAGTATTTATTTGTATTTACTCTTATATTCTTCACAATAACCCTTTAAGATATTATTCTTATGACCATTTTATAGAAGCAAAATTGACACATAGGGAGGTGAAGGAATTTAATCAGAACCACACATTTTGATCACAGAAAAATCACATCCTATGTGGCATTCCCAAAATGGAGTCAAACTGAGCAATCTGATTCTGAATCTTGCACTCTTTCCTCTGGGACCCTAAAGTTCATGCTTTCTCAGCACTGTCACTTCTCAAAATAGCCCTTTGCTCTAAATTGTTTCTCAAGCTCTCTTTTCAAGTGCTGCTTCCCACCTGCTCTCAAATACTCTCAGTTCTCTTCACTTCTAAAAAAATATTCTTTTGAATCCACCACCTATATGTGGGCTGCCCTGTACTGCCCTCTTTCCTTCAAGTGTACAAGTCACTGAAGATGTTCTTGTTACCTGCTATGTCTACCCTCCGCCTACGCCATCTCTTTCTTAAAGGACCCTGCCCATGCCATCCCTGAATCTCCCCATCCATACCTAAATAGTTTCTTCTGTCTGAAACCACCTGTGACTTTCTGCTAACCAAATCCAGGGGATTTGTCCTTGAGTTAACTCTCAACAGCATCTGACACTATGCCCTCCTCATTACTCCTGATTCTTCATCTGGAAGTTATATCGTAAGCTATCAGGAGGCTGGGTTTTGTTGTTACATAAACTGAGGTTCAAATATGAGCTAGTTCCCAGCTGTGTGAGCTTGGGCAAGTTACCTAACCTCTCTGGGCCTCCAATTCCTCATCTGTAAAATGGGAATAAATAATAGCTGCCTGGCTGAGCAGTGGAGAGAAGTAAGGTCAGCAGTGTAAGTAAAGCCCAAGCACAGCACCTGACACATTGCAGGCCGTCAGATGGCTACACTTTTATCTCTTGGTTCAAATGAAAAAGGCCCAGAGAGGTAAATGACTTGTTTAGAGTGTGACAAAACCAGCCCCTGCTGCTTATGTTTACTTCTTACTAGAAGGCACTCTGCTATAGTTCTCCTGAAGCGGCTGGCAAAGCCATGCTGCTTTGCTAGGTGTGGTTGCTCCTCAATGGCGGTGCTGATGAAGGTGATGTAATGTCCAGACACAACAACTCCTGTGAACCATGAGGTTAGAGCAGGGGGAGAATATTTCCCAGAAGAAGAAGCCCCAAATGTGGAAGGTGGGCGGTGTCTATTTAAACAGAACAACGGGTGTCCACTCAGTAGCATTAGAGCTCTTATACTTCTGCATTTTGTTAGCTATTCAGAGCTACTAGTGACAACATGCATGCTCTTAGAACGACTGGCTTTCTCCTCCCTTTAGGTGGTATGGAGAGTCTATACAGTATCAGTATTCGCGAGGCTGGCCATGAATAAAGATGCTTTCGTGCCCTAATGTTGAAATGCATGATTCAGGGTGGGAGGAGCTCCCATTTAGAAGATGGGTGGAGAACTCCCAGGACCTGCGTCTCTGAATTAGGGGTCAGCGTATTGGTGGCAGCTGATACTTCTCTGAGAACACTCTTAATTGCTGTGATTATGGAAAGGGGCTAAAGCCAGAAGGGGGTTATGAAATGCTGCCTAATCTAACTTAAATAAACATCTTCAAAATGCACTCTTTGAATCCGTGTGGGAAATGTATAGCCCTTTTCCCCATGAGTGGCAGGTTACATGACTGGTAAAATATAAGGCTATGTGGACCTGATGTTCTATTTCTTTTGGTTACTCCAGGTTCTCAAAGAGGCTTTTGGGGCTATTCACGGATTCACCTACTTTATATGTAGTCTCACCTGCCTACTAATCAGCTGAGAGAACCAGGAGCTGCATTCAGTTTGAGCTCCAGATTACAGAAATAGTTAGATCTTCTGTCTAATTCATTCCTTCATACATACAGGCTCGATAAATGCTTGAATAGATGGGTAAACAGGAATACTTCTGCATTTCGGAGGCACAGTGTTGCAGAGGCAGATTCTGTGATGGGGTTTAGCCTTCACTTACAGAAGAGGGAGACAGGGAGCTGGACTGGGCAGAGGGGGAAGCAGAGCTGCAAGGCAGGTCCAAGGATAGCCTCAGCCAACCCGTGGGGTCTCTGGAACGAGCTGCAGGGGTGTCTCTGCTGGGCAGAGATGGCCAGATCCTTACCCCACTGCATCAGTTGGTCATTGTATGTGGGTCACCCTGGGGAGGGCATGACCTTGGGCCAGGCAATTCTCTGCAGCAGACGCAATTCCTGGGGCTGACACCTGGAGGCTGTCTACAGCTGAACAGTCCCAGAAGCTGGGTGGCAAGTTCTTTAATGAGGGGAATGTAATCAGAGCACGCTGTGTCCACCACACGATGGTATTTTATAAAGTGCGGGTGTCTATGACAGCGTGTGTGTGTGATCATTAATATGAATCAGAAGGGAAAAAGAGACTTTCACCCTGTTTACCTGGTTCAGCTGGGGTGGCATAATGGCCTTTGAACACAAGGTGGTGCTGCAGCGTCAGTTTGAGGAGCTTTGATGCAGCTAGGAATTCCGAAGGACTATTCCATTCTCTTTACAAAGAAAAACCAAAGGAAAGAGGCGGAGATGCTGTTTTAAAGTCGTTTTCTCCCTGACAGCTAAAATACTCAGAAGAGGTGAGATCTAAGGGTGTGTGTGTGTGCGCGCGCGCGTGCGTGCGCGCGTGCGTGCACCTATTGACAGGTACGGAGGAGACGGGGGATGGCGCAGCCGTCTCTCTCTTCCGTCTTTTCTTCTTTCCTTCAGAAAACACTCACCTTAGTGCCTGCTCCTGGGTTCTCGGCTCTGGCTGATCACTGGGGTAACACAAATGAACAATATCTGGCTTCCCCTATGTGAGTTTTGATGAAACAATGAAATGGCATTGGTGTGTAGCCCCCAAATATAAGTTTCATGGGTGCTACCTTCCTAAGTCAGAGTTAAGGGAATGGTTGGGGGAGGGGCGTCGTAGAACTAAGCGTGGAGCTGGGTTACTTCTCTGTTCAAGAGGCAGCTGTAGTACAAGGGTTAAGCCCTTGGTTCTGGGGTCAGATGCCTGGATCTACGTCTGACCCCTACTACTTTCCAGCTGTATGAATTTAGGCAAATGACATAATTACATTGTGCCTTTAAAAAGCTCTTGGATAGAACTATAATTATAATTCCTCCGTGACAGGGCTCTGTGAGGATTCATTGAGAGTTAATACATGTAAAGGATTAAGATGAGTGCCTTGGCATATGGCAGGGCTTGCTATTATTTTTACTGTTGTCTGTTGTTAGTTCCTGAGCATCTCTACTATGCAGGGTCCTGTGCTAGTTGCCTGGGAAGCAAAGATGGACACAGAAGCCTCATGGAGCTCACAGGAGACAGGTGTGCATGTTGGGCACTTAAAAATCAAGGTGTGAAATCCTAGGAGGAGGTACACGCAGGGTTAATGGGAGCAGGAGGAAGGGCACCAAACTCAGTCTTGATGGGGAGGAGTGGAAGTGAGCAGCTTGGGGAAAGCTCCTGGGCTGAGGTGCTTCTTGAACTGAGTCATTAAAAGATGAGTGAGTTCAACTTGTGAGGGTAGGAGTGGTGGCTACTTAATGCAGTCGGGGAGAGGGGACAGAAGGGAAGGCAGCGACAGAAATTCATGAGCAGGGGGTGACTAATAGTTCAGTGTTGCCAGAGTGTAAAGTTTGAGTGTGAAGTGCTAAGGGTTTATGTTGGGGAGGGCCAGGGTCTCAGACTTTGTCATGGCTGTTGAAAGTCGTGGAAGGTTTTAAGCAGGACAGTGTCTCCAGTGTTCAGGCCTGGTGCCCAGAGGGGATTCGATGTTAATGGATGGATGAATCACAGCTGAGTAGGGTTTTAGCAAGTTATTGTAGGGAGTATCAGTGGGGTTAGGCCTAAGGTGGCAGATGGCATCAGGCCGAGTCTAGAGACTCATTCTAAACAAACATATATATATATATATGTATGTGTATAGCTACATGTATGTATATTGTAAAGGCAATGCATGCTCTTAAAAAATAGACAAGTAGTTCAGAAAACCATATAGTGAAAAGGTAAAAATTCTCCTTCCATTCATCAGTTTCCTACACCTGATTCTTGAAGGTAACTGGCGCTAAGAGTTTTCTTGGGTTTCTTTCCAGACGAGGGCAGGCAGACCCACCTTCCCAGGAAAATGCAGTGTGGTGCCAAGATGCTGGACTCCGGAGCCAGCCTGCCTGGGTTCCCATGATAACTCTTCAGCCCTGCAGCTTTATGCGCTTACCCTAGTTATATAACCTGCCTGTGCCTCAGTTTTCCTCTGTGTAAAATGGACACCTGCCCCACAGGGTTAATGGAGTTCATGTATGTAAAGCTCTGCACTCAGAGTGCCTGGCCTATAGTGTTTGTTATTTTTATAGAAAAACATATATTTTATATTTTTAAATATATAAATATATTTATATATAATAAAATATATTTTATATTTTTATAAAAAGTAATATAGGAGGATATCATAATACTGCTTTCCAGTATGCTTTTTCTCACTAAAGTATCTTGCACATCTTTCCACATCAGTAAACATAAATCCGCCTCCTTCCCTTGAATGTTGCGTGGCACTGCGTGGCACTGTGTGGTATGGATATACTATAATTTATTTAACCACTCTCGTATTTATTTACTGGTTGTTTCAGTTTTCCACTCTTACTCACAATGCTACCATGGCTATCTTTGTGCAGTTGTTCCAGTGTATCTTTAAGGCAAATTGCTACAAATCACATTTCTGGTTTAAGGGAGAGCCCTGTCGTAGATGCACTGCTCTCTTTTCAGTGAAGGCAGCTTCCAGTTGCTCTCACCCTGAAGCACATCTCGAGGGACAGATCTGAAATCTGCAGATGTGCTCCAGGGTGGGTCCCTGCCATGGATGAAAGGTCTAATGGAGCTGTGGGGGGGGAGGGGGGGGGAAGCTGTGGGGGGGGGGGGAAGCTGTGGGGAGGAGTTAGGCCAGGATGTAAACAGCCTGTCTGGGAGGCAGGGGGTTCTGTTCCACTTTCCTTTTTATCCTGTGCTCATCTTCTCCCTGAGGTTCAGAGTCAGGGGAGCTTTTGGGGTGGACATTGGTGGCCCTAGCTCCAGCCTAGTGATGGGGAAGAGTAAGAGTGTGCAGGATCCAGCCCTCCTGTGGCTCCCTTGCTCTCTGGGGATGTGGCTATGAGAGCTCAGAGAACAGCTGGGACCCTGGCCCTGGGTGGAGCCCTCTGGTCTGGCTGTAACAGAGGAGCTCACTGATTTTCACAGAATCACTGGTATCTAGAAGAGGGTCCAACACCACATACTCCAGTAGGAGCCAGATCTGCCACCACACTCTGTACCCTGCCTCCTTCAGCCCCAAATCCTGCGGGACATGTTTCCACTGGTGCCAGAAGCTCCGCCACACCCAGCCTAGGAAGGACAAACCCTGGCCCTGCCCCTCTTCACAAGGGGGTATCGTCCAGACCTGTGCAAGCAGAATAGCCTTATAAGGAAAACCTAACGGCTTTCTTTGGCTTTGAGGGCCCTGGTGTGACCAGGAGCCCTCTTCCCTGAGCTGACATGGAGGTGGGCATCTCTCACTCTTGAAGAATCCCAGTGACTGAGGCAGGAACCACAAGGGCAAGGCGAACAGTGGGCAAGAACTGTCTGAGGAATTTTCCAGAACTGGCCTTCATCAGTGACTCGGAGCTGCAGTGAATGAGAAGCAACCGTGGGAGCGGGTACGTCTAATTTTCAGTTATCTTTTTGCAGGATATTGTGAGCAGGGCTGACAGCCATCCTCTCCCTCTGACTGAGACTTGTAGAAAATTGGGGCAGGCTGTCAGGAAGGAGGTTCTGGACCCTCACATGAGAGCATATGCGTATAAAAACAAAAAGGATGCTGGTATTTGCACTTTGAGTTGAGGGAGTAGACTTTCCCAAACTGTTCTTCTAAACACTTGGTCTGATTTATACTCCCACAGTGGATGACATGTGCCTATTTCTCTTCATCTTTGACAATAGTGAGGATTATTAAACTTTACGTATTTTGCCAAACTGATAGGGATATGCAGTGGTATCCCAAAGTTGATTTAATTTGTATTTTCTTAATTATGAGTGTAATTGAGCATATTAAAGTCTACTTGTTGGACATTAGCACTTCTATAGGGTTGTGTGTTTCCTTATTGATTTGTAAAATCTCAATCTGATTTGTAAAATCTCAATCTGATTTGTAAAATTTTATAGTAAGGAAATCAGCCCTTTGTCTAGCAAAAGAATGGCCAATATTCTCCTAAGTTTTTGTGTTCTTTTAACTTTTTTTTTTAAACATCTTTATTGGAGTATAACTGTTTTACAATGGTGTGTTAGTTTCTGCTTTTTAACAAAGTGAATCAGTTATACATATACATATGTTCCCATATCTGTTCCCTCTTGCGTCTCCCTCCCTCCCACCCTCCCTATCCCACCCCTCTAGGTGGTCACAAAGCACTGAGCTGATCTCCCTGTGCTATGCAGCTGCTTCCCACTAGCTATCTATTTTACATTTGGTAGTGTATATATGTCCATGCCACTCTCTCACTTCGTCACAGCTTACCCTTCCCCCTTCCCATATCCTCAAGTCCATGCTCTAGTAGGTCTGTGTTTTATTCCCGTCCTATCACTAATCTCTTCATGACATTTTTTTTTCTTAGATTCCATATATATGTGTTAGCATACGGTATTTGTTTTTCTCTCTCTGACTTACTTCACTCTGTATGACAGACTCCAGGTCTATCCACCTCATTACAAGTAACTCAGTTTCATTTCTTTTTATGGCTGAGTAGTATTCCATTGTATATATGTGCTACATCTTCTTTATCCATTTGTCTGTTGATGGACACTTAGGTTGCTTCCATGCCCTGGCTATTGTAAATAGAGCTGCAATGAACATTTTGGTACATGACTCTTTTTGAATTATGGTTTTCTCAGGGTATATGCTCAGTAGTGGGATTGCAGGGTCATATGGTAGTTCTATTTGTAGTTTTTGAAGGAACCTCCATACTGTTCTCCATAGTGACTGTATCAATTTACATTCCCACCAGCAGTGCAAGAGTGTTTCCTTTTCTCCACACCCTCTCCAGCATGTATTGTTTGTAGATTTTTTGATGATGGCCATTCTGACCCATGTGAGGTGATATCTCATTGTAGTTTTGATTTGCATTTCTCTAATGATTAATGTTGTTGAGCATTCTTTCATGTGTTTGTTGGCAATCTGTATATCTTCTTTGGAGAAATGTCTATTTAGTTCTTCTGCCCATTTTTGGATTGGGTTGTTTGTTTTTTTGTTATTGAGCTGCATGAGTTGCTTATAAATTTTGGATATTAATCCTTTGTCAGTTGCTTCATTTGCAAATATTTTCTTCCATTCTGAGGGTTGTCTTTTGGTCTTGTTTATGGCATCCTTTGCTGTGCAAAAGCTTTTAAGTTTCATTAGGTCCCATTTGTTTATTTCCATTTCTCTAGGAGGTGGGTCAAAAAGGATCTTGCTGTGATTTATGACATAGAGTGTTCTGCCTATGTTTTCCTCTAAGAGTTTGATACTGTCAGGCCTTACATGTAGGTCTTTAACCCATTTTGAGTTTATTTTTGTGTATGGTGTTAGAGAGTGTTCTAATTTCATTGTTTTACAGGTACCTGTCCATTTTTCCCAGCACCACTTATTGAAGAGGCTGTCTTTTCTCCACTGTATATTCTTCCCTCCTTTATCAAAGATAAGGTGACCGTATGTGTGGGTTTATCTCTGGGCTTTCTATCCTGTTCCATTGATCTATATTTCTGTTTTTGTGCCAGTACCATTGTGTTCTTTTAAATTTGTTTTCTTGTACAGAAGTATAAACATTTTATGTCATCAAATTTATCACTCTCTTCTTTAGGGCTTCCACTCCAAGATCATAAAATGATTAATCCATTCTTTTCTGTTACTGCTATGATTTTATTTCTTTAATTTTTTACACTTGAAAAAATTGCTCTGGAATTTTTAATGTAGGAAGTGCTATAGGAATCTAGCTTTTTTTGCTTTTCTGAAATGGCCAGCTGGTTATCCCAATGCTATTTACTGGCTCATCCTTCTTTTCCTTGCTGGTTTGAAATCCCCCCTCTTTCATATATCAAAGGTTCTCACTCTCTCTACTTAGGAGATCTGGATTTTGTACCCAGCTCTGTCGCTAACTTCTTTGTGATCTTTACAAAGCCCCATCCTAAGGGCTTTACTCCTGTGTAGAATGAAGGGTTGGGAGAGATGATGTTTAAATTCCCATCTAATCTTAACGCTGTGAGTTGATGCCACAATTCCATCGTGATATCAGGTCCTCCTCCTCCCTGGGTCTTTTTCAACCTGTTGTCGGGACCCGCTCATCTAGCACCCAGTGCCTGGGGTCTACTTCCAGGGCTGTGCCTGCATCACTTTTATTGTAACCTTTTTCTTCATGAAATGATTATGTTTGAAACTCTGAAAGCTTAAGCTGTCTCTTACATAAATTCTTGTGTGGCTTGTCATAGTGAGGCAGAAGGAAATAAAAGGGTCTTAATAAGTGGTTCTAACTTGAGTCTCTAGGACCTTTGAGGGGACAGAGGGTTATGAAGACAGTGATGGGAAGATGTTATTTAAACACTTGAAAAGCTTTTTGAAAATTGGGGCCCACGGACTGAATTTTACCCTTGTTTTGGGTAAAAAGTCTGTCTACACAGTGAGCTCACATTAGTTTATGCTGGTTGGGGGGAAGTGAAGAGACATTTACTGAGTTTCAGGGGTTCTGCCTATAGTAATTGATTTAATTCTTCTTCAGCCTTGCCAGAGAGAGCAGCAGAACTATCTCCATTCTGAAGATAAGGAATCGAAGCGGTGCCTTGCCCTAGGCCACCCGCAGGTCACTTAGTTTGAACTGGAGGATTTCATCTCAGGTCCACACAAAAAGCTTTTGTCCTTTACTACCCACACTGCAGTTCCCCAGTGGGGAAGATCTGGTAGCTAAGCATGTTCTTTTTTTAAACATCTTTATTGGAGTATAATTGCTTTACATTGGTGTGTTAGTTTCTGCTGTGTAACAAAGTGAATCAGCTATACATATACATATATCTCCATATCTCCTCCATCTTGTGTCTTCCTCCCACCCTCCCTATCCCATCCCTCTGGGTGGTCACAAGGCACCCAGCTGACCTCCCTGTGCTATGCGACTGCTTCCCACTAGCTATCTGTTTTACATTTGGTAGTGTATATATGTCCATAAGCATGTTCTTGATTAGTTAAGAAGAGGGATAATGTAACTCTTTCCCTCCATAGACCATCATGTACAAAGCTGTAAAAATTGTCCCTGGTGGAACCCCTGGGCTCCAGATCCTGATGGCTTTGACCTTGGGATTAAAAGTAGCTGTGGTGGCACAGAACTCCCACAAGGTGGCACTGTGAGCTCAGCAATGGAGTCAGCTTTCCAGCAGCATCCGCCCAGAGCCCGCAGGCACCTCTGGGGACCGGGGTACAGAAGCAGCAACCCCCAGCAGGTGGGATTTCTTGTTATGTTTATTCTGAACTACCAGGTGGGGCACAGCAGTGTTGGTTCTCTTTTGGGTTAAAGAAGGCACTGCGTTATCCCCTCTTCCTTTCATAACCTGGATCTGGTACAGGGTCTTTCTCCTTGGCAATTAGGATGGGGTTCCAGTGCTGTTGGGTGGTTGCACCCCCAGTTGTAACAGGTGATAGATTTCAGGTGGGGTGAAGATCTTTCTGCCACTGCTTTTGCTGTGGTGCAGGCAGGAGTAGTTACTAACTGTGGATTGGAAGGTCCTGCTGCAAAGGCAGGAAGTAAATGATAAACCACGAGACCCTGGTGTGCTAGGGTGGAGGCAGCAAGGAGGAAGCAGCATAAGGAAAGGGAACCATTATTTTTTGAATGGCTACTCTATGCCAGGCACGGAGAGGGGAGATTTCCCCACGTTGCCTTAGTTAGTCCTCACAATGATACTGTGACTTAAGCTACTATTATTGTCCCCATTTTATAGATAAAAGAAACTAAGCCTTGGAGAGATGAAGTCACTTGCCCAAGGTCACTAGGCAGGTCAGCTTTGCAGCCAGGATTCTGTCCCAGGACATGTTCCAAGGACCAGATCCCAAAAATGTGGGAAGAAGGGTACAGACAGGAGCTTTAAAAACTGTCATTTGGTAGTGCAGCCAGCACCAAACTCTCTCTTACTTTCTCAAAACTTTGGTTCCTGTAAATGTTCAAGGGACTATTTGTAAAAAAAAAGGAAAAAAAAGTCGGGGGGGCATGCAGTATTATCCCTATATTACAGGTGAGGAAACTGAGACACAGAGGGGCTACACACTTGCTCCAGGTTACAGCCAATAAATAGTAAGTGGCACGGCTAGGATTCAAATAAAGATCTATGTGACTCAGAGCATCTGTTGTTTTAGAAAGGCAAATATAATAGGAATGTAAGAACTCATCCTCTCATTCATTCACTAAACACTGACCAGGCAGCACCTAAGCACCAGGTGTGGTAACGGCTGCTTTCACTTAAATTTAGTCGTATTAAATATTCTTTAGTCTTCCAGGTTCATCCTTGTATCGTCCACCCTGGTAGAGTGTCCTGCCATCCTAGGCAGTCAGTAAAGGCTTATAGAATGGAATGGAATGGAGTGGGACTGAACTGATTAAATGCAGCTTGGAGCACTTGATGTGGTCCACATCTTTGGACTTTCCAAGTCTCATGAAACCAAATGATCAAAACTATTCAATTTGATTCAATGTGGCCAGCACTTGTTGAGTGCCTGGCATTTTATTCCTTCACTATTTAGTTAATTTTGGCCTTACCACCCAGCCTGTTGCCAAAATTCTATTGTACACTGAAATATAAAGCTGCACTAAAATCCAGAGTAAGGACAGGGGCATATGATCCTCATACTGGAGGTTGTTGGAAGAGAGGAAACTGAAACTCTAGGCTACAGACAGCGTTTTGTTTAGAACTGAGTTGTGTTTGAAATTTGGTTATTCTGTTAACGAGCTGTGTGAACTCGGGCAGGTGATATACCTTTCTGAATGTTAGATTCCCCCTTTGTAGGATGCAATCTTCATCTCACTGGATCAGCACTGATATCATCTCCTTGAGGACACAGTCTGAGTCCTGAGTGTTATATTTTCAGTCCCTGGCAGAGGGCCTGGCACCTAGTTAGTTCTCAATAAATATTGAAAGAAGGAATACTGTTCTTTGAAGTAGGTCAGGAAAATTTAATTATTCCAGTTTTATGGATGGGAAAACAGATCCAGGGGCTTTATTGAATGAGAGAATTAAATTGAGATTTGTTCAAGGTCTCTCATCTAAAAGCGGGAGAAGCCCATTTTTCTAAATTGTGGCCTTGTAATGTGTTGGGTCTGAGCTTTTCTACCTGTGAAAATGACCTCCTAAGGGATCTCTGTGATTCTTTGTAACTCAAACATCCTACGAGTTTGGGTCGGTCACTCTGGTAACCCGAAGAGAATATGATCCAAGATCATAAACAATGACTAGGATTAGAGTAGATACTTGGAAAGTTGCATTCATTCATTCATTCACTCATGCAACAGTCATGCTTTGAGCACTTGCTCTGTGCCAGATGCCATGTTATATCTTGAGGGTAAAGGTAAACACGAAGATTAAACGCAGTCCCTGCCTCCACCAAGAGCTTACAGCTGAGTGTGGAGAAAAGCAAGCAGCAGCTACAAGCAGGTGTTTGGTGCCAGGACAGGGCAGGTAGAGGGTGCTCTGGGAGGAAGAGGGAGAGGCAGGGAGGGCTCAGAGAAGGCGTCCTAGGACATGTGTCGCGGGGCAAGCTGAGAACTTAATTTTTTTTTTTTATTAAATAAATTTATTTATTTATTTTTGGCTGCGTTGGGTCTTCGTTGCTGTGTGCGGGCTCTCTCTAGTTGCGGAGAGCAGGGGCTACTCTTCGTTGCGTTGCGCGGGCTTCTCATTGTGGTGGCTTCTCTTGTTGCAGAGCACGGGCTCTAGAGCGCAGGCTTCAGTAGTTGTGGCTCGTGGGTTTAGCTGCTCTGCGGCATGTGGTATCTTCCCGGACCAGGGCTCGTACCCGTGTCCCTTGCATTGGCAGGCGGATTCTCAACCACTGCGCCACCAGGAAAGTCCGAGAACTTAATTTATATGAGTAGAAGTCAGCCAGGAGAAGAGTCAGAGCAAAACGTCTTTGTCACTGTGGGAAGGGCCAGGCAGCTGTCTCCTGTGCTACGCTCTTCTCTCCTTACCTGGAAGGAGAAAGAGGGATAAGCAGTCTCTGAGGTGGAGTCTGGAAACATGGGCTTTCTTTTCTAGGGAAGGAAGTCTGCACGTGTTTATTTGGCCACATTATCTCATGTTGACATTCATGTTGACCCAGGCCTATCACTGATGACTCTTATTTCCGGGTTGGTGGCTTTGGTATTTGGGTTTGGGTTCCCCAGAATCAGACCTTGAAACAAGGATTGGTATGCAGTTAGTTTATTGGAAGGTGCAAGTAACAGGAAGGTGAGAGGGAAAGTATTGGGAGAAAAGATGTCAACCATTAAAGGGTGAGTTGTTAAGCCTGTTACCATAGTGGCAATTGTTGCTTAATTCCATGGAGAAACTCTGGAAAATGTTATAAAACACACATCTCACAGTTCTCCCAGTCAGTGGGAGAAGGAGCTGGGGTATCTATTGGTTAAAGGCTGCCTACCCTCTCCTCTCTGGAGTGTGTGTGTCTTTAATGCCAGGCACTTCCAGCCTGTGCTCTGGGCAGACAGAATGGGTTCTGTTAGCCTGAGCTAGCTCTCTGAGGTAAAGAGGTGCTGAAATGAATGTAAGAGTGACGGGAATCTGAGGGGAATGTGGGCGGAGTACCCACAGCATCTCCTACACTTAGGACCTCAGCATCACATTATGCTGTAATACCTTGTACTATCATATTGCTGATGATTCTACCAGATGTCATTGAAGCTGGTGGACAGATTCCTTCTAGTTCTAGTTCATAGCCCTTTAGATGGGGAGAAGATGGATAAATAAATTTAGGACAGAGAACATGGTCTTGGCGACTTATCTGTAGAGTTCCTGACTTATTCCACATCTCACAGAAATTCATCTATGAATCCTCTGCCTTTCATAGTGTTTCAGCTGCACAAACCAGACACACCTATAAAACCAACACCTGGTCCCATCTGGTAGAATGACTCTCCAGTAACAGGGAGAGACTGGACCATAAGACTCTTCTCTCTTGATCTAAAAGGACCCATAACCTAACAGTCACACATGTCTGGCTATATGTGTGGGTCACCTACCATGTGCTGGATACTGTGCAAACGTGAGATATGACTCCTGTTCTCCAGGAGCTGATAGATTAGGTTCGAATTCATGATACACCCATAAGACTAAGTACTGAATCTTCCAAAATGGTGACAGAGGTACTAACAACAGTAATTTTCCTAAAGGGAAGAATCAATGTGGGCTTAATGGGTGGGGATGAGGGAAGGAGAAGGGCTTGAGCTGGACTTTGAAGGGTAAGGTAGGGTTTAGAGAGACAGAAGGGAGGACAAAAAGACTTCCAGTTGGAGAAGTCACTACAGGAAGAGGTGAAAATGAGCAGAGCAAGCTCAGAGGACACTGACCGCCCTGGAGGAGAAGGTCTACATTAGAGAGCGGGAGAGAGTGAAGAGGTATGTGATGTAGCTTATGCAGGACCTTCCAATGCAGCTCTCGTGCTGTAAGCAAGTCATTTTCAAAGCATTTCACATGAAGTGTCCTACCTCCCCTCAAAGACCATTGCTAAGGAGGAGGAGGATGGGGGGACAGTGGGGAAATGTTCCCAGGCCTCCCCAACCACATTAACCAGCGTGGTGCTACTTTATTTCTTTTGCATTTTCGGTTTCCAAAGGAAAATTCTTTTACCAAAGATTTCTATGAGTAAAAAAAAAAAAGACCAAAAATCACGGTAGTAGTGGCGGGGGAGCCATTAAATTTTAAGTCAATGGATGAGTTCTTTAATTAAGTTCATAAATCATCATCGGGTGCTTGCACTGTCATAGGCTGGGCAGCGGGCCATGTGCAGATGAGTAAGGCAGTGACGTAAGGAACATTGCTCAATGGCTGTGTGCAGGGCAGGTTGTGGGGAAGGATACCTACAAGCTTGGAGACAGGTGAGTAGCAGGTTTCAGTCATCCTGACACGAAGTGACAACATCTGGAACAAACACTATCAAGCAGTACTTTTAACTCTTTATTCCTCACCTTCTGGGCTTCTATATTTATTTACCTTGTAAATAAATATAGCTATACCTTAAGCTGAAGACTTCTTTTGTTCTTCGGAAGTGCCTCTGACACTACTGGTTAGGGGATCCAGCTGTGCACTTCTGTGTCTACAAGGAGCAGTGAATACATGCAGTGACCAAGAGTGAGGCAATAGAAGGTTTGAGAGTCATCATGACCTGCAGATCTCTTTCCAGGCCATTTAGACATTCAGAGTCAATTAGAGAAAAATCAAACCACGGGTGGCCCAAACAATAGATGCTTGTGAGCTGCGCCCTGTATTCTTGCTCAGTTGTTGAGATCTATGCCTGTATAGCACAGGGTTTTTCTCTGTGTTTGGATAGACCTGCAACTTTCTGCCTCTTTCTTGACCGCTCTCACCTGTTGACTCCATGTCTTGCCTGCTGTCTGTGCAATAGTTACAGGCAGAATCTTAGAAGCCCACTCGTTTGGTAGGAACAATGATGTGCAAAGAGATGTACACATACTCATGCCATTTTGGGCAAATAGAAATGAGATGTTATTAGGGAAAAATTTACAAGCAGAGCTGTGGAAGAGCCACACCCCACACTGTCATTACCCCACAGGGAGGTGTGCTCAGACAGGGTTCCACAGCTAGAATTCTAGTAGAGAGGGATCCTATCTCCACCTCCAAAGTGCTCTATATGTTTGCAGACTATGGAGCCAGGAGACATCTACATTGCTGTTAGGATAGAAGGTCCTTGGTCAATAGCGTGACCAACCATTCCTGGTTTGCCTGTCCAGATTTTAGCACTCAAAGTCCTGCATCCTGTGAAAGCCCGTAGTCTCATGCAAATTGCAATAGTGGAGCAACTGGCCTTGTTAGAATCAAGAAGCCTTCAGAAGAGTTCAGGAACTGTTCACAGTGTGTTTTTTTTTTTGGCTAGATAACCTATACCTTCTGAGCCAGAGCTCTAGTAAGTTATCAAAAGGGGGAAGGAAGTCAACCTCCAAGTCATCAGGATTTGTCTTTCCTTTTTCTGTCCCCTGCCCTTGGGGCTTACGACATTCTCTCTATTGACTCCAGCTGCTTCTATGGCAATGCTTAGGAGTGGGGTGTCCATAAGGCTTCCTGCAGCCGGGTTTGTTAAGGAGTTTTATATTCAGCATCATGATGAGTTTGCATTCCAAACCAGTGTCTGGGATTCTCAGGGAAAGCTCTTTGGGGCTCTTTGACCACATCAACAAGAATGCAGGAAGTTATTCACCCTCTGGATTACCAATAGAGGTAAGTCCATTATCACTCTTTGAGGAGGTACTAGACTCTTTATCCCTTTACTCCAGAGTACAGGAGCAAATTCAAGGCTATTGTTCATTTGCCCAATGGGTGGAGAGGGCCGCCTATATCAAATTATCCAGCATTCTCTGAGTCAAAGCTGTATGCCTGGAGTTCCCCCCGATGCCCTTGGATGTTACATAAGCATGCCAATAGAGTAAGTTTTCCTAGATGGACCATGGCCTTGTGTTCTCCAGTTCCACGGCTTTTGGGAGATCTCCTTGATGGAGTATGTATTTACAATTCCATTAAGTACACAATTCAAGACAGAAAAGCTTTCCTTATTACTCTTAGTCAACCCAGATGACTCATTTTGTAGTAGATTTTATAGGAGAGATTTTCCATAGCAGGCCATTCAGCTTCATTCAACAAAGCTGATGGCAGTACTTCTTCATGCAAACGAAACATTCAAACCTCTAAAGATTTATCTGGCTTGGAGACTTATGATAGCTACCCTGGAGTCAGTCTAATTCTACTTTTGTGTATTAACATGCTTGCTTCTGCTGGTGTTTTCCTCAGCCCCCTGTTAGATATGCCACACAATAGCTGTTTCACATCTAGAGGGGCTGACTGCTATGGCTCTAACAGAATCATAAAGGGGGCTTGTTTTGCTTTCCCTTCTGGATACACATTCCTTGTTTCCAAGGAAAGAGTCCATTGCCCTGGTAGCTGCATCAAAGTCCCATGGGGGGGTAGGATGCCCTGACTCTCTGTCTCCAGGGTAATCTATTATTGCTGCTCCTCCTGATGGCTCAAAAAGATTTCCACGTTAGTAAAAAGCTCATGTTTGGAACATTCTTATCTTCTTTAGATGTCCTTTCACTGCACATTCACTGCCCTACAGCTTCCAAGTTTGAGTGTATAACTTTCCCATCTAGCCAGTCAGTGATCGTCTTAATTGGCTGGTGACTTGCTACTGTCCCCAGCAGTGAGATTTTCTGATGACAGGAGTCAGGTAAAATTATTTCCCAACTTCCAAAATCCCATAACAGTGGAATAAAGGAGCCCACACTGGATGCCACTTTGTGCGTGGTGTACGGTAGGCCCCACCACTAATGACACGTGGAATTAGCCATGAGAAGTTTGCTGAGGATGACTTATAAGCAGAGTACATAGGCTCCCCTGAACCAGCACAGTGATACAGTGAGGTGCAGGTGGCCTAAAGAGGTGGACAGTGAAGTGGAAAGCACTCTGGTAGAAGGATGTTTCTAACTGCCTCACACACTTACAGGGAAGGCCAGCAAGGAGTTGGGTGGAAGGGACTTAGTTTTCCATGTAACAAAGAGATTTTGGTCCAGGAAGTAGCTGTGAGGAGCCTCCTGAATTCAGCTGGGCTTTGGTTAATGAGCCAACCTTGCTATCAGTGGAATCCTTACTTCTGTTTAGTTGAACTAATTCATTGTGAAGACCTCAGGAAATGGGAAGGAAATGGATTTCCCCTGGCCATTGGATAGCAAAGGCTTGTCCTTCTTCAAAAAGTCTTGTCTAGATTCTGGTTCAGCAGCCATTCATTTCCCCCACTGAGCAACAACTGCCAGTATGTCGGTATTGAAAATCCTCCCCGATTCCTATAGCTCTGGGGCTCAGCTCTTCAACTATTTCACACTCACTGTCTTTTTTTTTTTTTTTTTTTTTTTTTTTTTTTTTTTTTTTTTTTTTGTGGTACGCGGGCCTCTCACTGTTGTGGCCTCTCCCTTTGAGGAGCACAGGCTCCGGACGCGCAGGCTCAGCAGCCATGGCTCACGGGCCCAGCCGCTCCGCGGCATGTGGGATCTTCCCGGACCGGGGCATGAACCCGTGTCCCCTGCATCGGCAGGCGGACTCTCAACCACTGCGCCACCAGGGAAGCCCTCACACTCACTGTCTTAAGCTGACAACAAAGGATTTAAAATTAGAAGACATGGTTTTGAGTACATGCTTGGCCATTTGCTGGCCGTGTGGTCTTGTAGAAGGCATCCATCTTCTGATGAATCTGTTTTCTCATCAGTAAATTATCTAACTCATGGGACTTCTTTAAGAGGCAAATAAAACAACAGATGTCAATGCTCTTTTCAGATTCCAAGGCACTCTACATGAATTTGCTATGATTATTATTGCTACCTGCAAAATTCTAGGGAATCTTATGGTACGTAAATGGCACTGTTCCCCTCGCCTTGGAGCAGCTGTTCTGGTTCTGTTTATAGCACATGGGTGAACAATTTACTCCAAGGGAATTGTTTACTCATTACAGGATTGTGACTGCTGCAAATAGCACAGGGTGCCTCCCACCTAACATAGAACACAGCCTACGCCATCCCAAGAGCCAATCAGATGCCAGATGCCACACTATGTGTGCAATAGAGAGTAGCCAGGCCTGCTGTCTTATAGAAATGTAATGGCAGTTATCTAATGCGATTAAGGCTCGGGCAAACAACACTGATTCAATGACATGTTGTTCTGAATCCCACTATAGACATTCTTGGACAGCAAACTCCATTTTTCATCTGATTGCCCATATGAATTTTTCTAAATTTGGTTGAGCCTTTGATTTGTTCTTCATTTTAAGCAATATGGTACAGTGGAGTGAGCATATGCTTTAGACAGAGACTTGGGTTCAGCTCTGCTTCTTAAAAACTGAATGGCCTTTGGTGTGTTACTATACCTCTCTGAGCCTTGGTTTTCTCACCTGTAAAGTGGGGATTATAATATCCACCTCATAGGGTTTTTGTGAGGAGTAAGTAAGATAATGTATGTAAAGTCTAGTACCAGATGAGCTGTACATAAATGTCAACTGTCCAACAAATGGCAGTGAGCCGTCTGCATCCCACCTGATCCCAACTTAAGGTTGTTGCTAAGTATTTTCCAGTGTGTTTCAAGCTGCACTATGTCTACAGAATAGCTGGGAATCTCACTGACAAAAGGATAAACAGGAGTGAGTCAAGTCTCTTTGGGCACTTGATTCACATCATAACCAGTATTAGAAACCCTTCTCCATTTACCACAGTTATCCAATAAAATATATCCACACATTTATGGGGTTCTGGTCACATGGCCACTTATGGGAAAACTCGGATGCTCCTGGATTTCACTTTGGAAAGCAATAACATGCATGGTTTAAATGCTCAGACTTAGGGGTCAGATGGACCAGGGCTTATATCCTGGCTCTACTGCTGAAAAGCTGTATGACTGTGGATAAGTCACCTAGCTGTATAAGAAACAGTTTTTTTATCTGTAAAATACAAATAACATTACCTATATCATAGGTTTATGATGAGGATTATTAAGCCCAACAATTCCGTTCTTAATCTTTCCCATACCAGATGGTAGCAACTTGATCCTTCCAACTCCTCAGGTCAGAAGCCGTACAATCATCCTTGACTCATTTCTTTCTCTTATATCCTACATTCAACCCATCAGCAAATTGTTAGCTTCATTTTCAAAGTAAATACAGACTCCAGCCACTTCTCACTAACTCCTTTACTGCTCTCCTGGTTCATTCCACCACTGCTATTTTTGTAAAAACTTCCTAACTGGTTTCTCTGGCTCTGCTCTTGTTCCACCATTGTTTATTCTCAGTATATTAACCAGAGTGATTGTGTTAAAATGTAAGTAGATCATGTTACTCTCTGATCAAACCCTCCAATGGCTGCCCCTTTTTCTCCCAATAAAAGCCAAAGTCCTTACCATGGTCTTCTACAAGGTCCTATATGATCAGACTCCCTGTTACCTCTCTGACTTCATTTCTGATTACTTTTTCTCCTCCACACTCTACTCCAGCCATGGAAGTCCTCTTATTTTTTTTTTGGGGGGGGTGCAGTTTGGTGCAATCATGTGTCAGAGAGTGTGAAAGGTGTTAAGTAAGAGAAAACGATATTTGCTGACTTCCTTCCAATAAAACGATGCCCTACACCAAGGCTATCTTTTTGGTCATCTTTTTCTAAACTCTCATTCTGAGACATTAAGAGGCATGTACTTTTTCGAAGAACCTTAAACTTATAGGTCTTTGGTAAATATTTTTTAAATAAAAGAGCATACATTTTTCTTTAGGTATTAATTTCCAGGGCAGGTTAGCTTCTATGCATAATCTAAAGTCTTGGTTTATAAAACAAAAATCTAGCATCCACCAGGAGGGACATATTTTCCATTCTGAAATGTATATTTGCAATTTTACTTTAAATATAGGTTATTTTTATATGTGGCACTAAGTGTCTATCATAGAAACTGTACAGGCTTGTACAGTTATCTATGCATTATCTTATTATGTGGTATGTTTAATTGCCCTACATCTAAGTGGTTTGTACATAGCAGAGTTTCAGAGATTTCCCAACTTTATTTCTTATATTCTATTATCTCCCTTACCAAATGGATTATTGCCTTGAGGTGGGGGTAGTAAGTAGAGAGGTTTAACTTACATACATAGCATTAATAGTCTGGAAGCTCCCTTAATTTTTTTTTAACTTAAAAAATGTATTTATTTTAAACAATTTTTATTGGAGTATAGGTGATTTACAATGTTGTGTTAGTTTCAGGTGTATAGCAAAGTGAATCAGTTACACGTATACATATATTCACTCTTTTTTAGATTCTTTTCCCATATAGGCCACTACAGAGTATTGAGTAGAGTTCCCTGTGCTATACAGTAGGTCCTTATTAGTTATCTATTTTATATAAAGCAGTGTGTATATTTCAATCCCAATCTCCCAATTTATTCCTACCCCCTTACCCCCCTGGAAACCATGTTTGTCTTCTACATCTGTAACTCTATTTCTGTTTTCTAGATAAGTTCATTTGTACCCCTTTTTTTTAAAGATTCCACATATAAGTGATATCATATGATATTTGTCTTTCTGTGTCAGACTTGCTTCACTCAGTATACAATCTCTAGATCCATCCACGTTGATGCAAATGGCATTATTTTGTTCTTTTTTTATGGCTGAGTAATATTCCATGGTATATATTTACCACATCTTTATCCATTCCTCTGTTGATGGGCATTTAGGTTGCTTCCATGTCCTGGCTATGGTAAATAGTGCTGCAGTGAACATTGGGGTGCATGTATCTTTTCGAATTATGGTTTTCTCTGGATATATGCCTAGGAATGGGATTGCTGGATCATATGGTAGTTCTATTTTTAGTCTTTCAAGGAACCTTCATACTGTTCTCCATAGTGACTGTACCAGTTTACATTCCCACCAATAGTGTAGGAGGGTTCTGGACCCTTAATTTTTGACAAATGTCAATCAAGCTGCAACCTTTGTTTCTTCATCCTGGAATACCTTCTGCCCTAGGTGCTCTTCTCTCTGGTAACTGCACAACCAATTGCTTCTGCTTCAAGTCTTTGTTCAAATGTCACAATGATGCCTACCCCAGACCACTCTATTTAAAATATCCTCTGCCCCCATCCCTTTACTCAGGACCTCCTTTACTCAATTCTATTTTTATTTTTTCTCATCATCTTCTAACACACCACATAATTTACTTTTTTAATGTTTGCTACTCATTGTTTGTCTTGCCCCACAGGAATGTCAGCTCCGTGAGGGCAGAGAATCAACTTCTCTGTTGTATTCTATGTACCTAGCTTGTATCAGTATCAGTTACATAGTGGATGCTTGATATGTACTTTGAAAATAAATGAGTGATGCATGTAAAGTTCTGATCACAGGGCCTGGCATGTAGACAGCATTGATTAAATGGCAGTTTTTATTATTTGTGAAGCACTTAGAAAGCTGTTACTGTCTTGAGTGCCCCTGCCTACAGCTTTGCATAGCACATGTTTGCCCGTCAGAGAATCTATGTCTTGCCATAGTCCTGCAAGGTGGGTGGGGCTGGGACTCCTACTCTTGTTCTGTCAGAGATGAACAACTAGGCACCCAGCGGCCAAGTGATTCATCTAACTAGTGTGTTATAGAACCAGGGCACAATAGACTTCAGGTCTCACAATTCTGAGCCCAGTCCTCCTCCTTTGCTGACATGAAAATTAGAAGAGATGAATTCTTACACCAAGTTCTTAGCTTTCCTGAGCCTGCATTATGTGTTAATCAAACACGCAAAGTGCTGATGTGCCCAGATACCGAGATAATGTCAATAGTCTGACATGAGCTTCATTTATCTACATTATCTTGTAACAAAGATCTGTAAATTTGGGTGACATTGAATTGAATGACAAAGATCAATTATAAGAACTTTCACACAGTGGATTAAAAAATCACTGATTCCCCAAAGAGATAGTAAATGTCTTGTCTTTAACTGTTATTTGGCTAAAAGAAAGTCAGTTTGGAATAATGCTAATCTCTGCTTGAAATAAATTATAATAAATGGATTGGAAATTGAAAAATGAACAAAAACATCTGTAATCATGTCAGCTTACAAATTAATAGTTGTCATTTTAATGTTCTCTTCTGCTCTTTGCTTATATTCATGTTATTTTTGTATGGCATAGCAATTTTTTTCTTCTTAAATTTAATATATGCTAAACTTTTTAGCTTTATGTAGTGTTTATAAATATTATATTTAATAGTTACATAAAATACCATCTGTTTGGTGTACCACAGTTCATGTAACAATTATCCTATGGTTGAATTTGTAGATTATTTTCAGTGTTTCATGGTATACATGTCATTGAAATGAATGTTTTTCATATACAACTTTTCTTTTAGGGATTTTTCCCTCCTTAATACAACTCCCAAGAGTGTTTCTACTGGATTAAAAAACCTGCTTCCTTTTTTTGCTCCTGTTTATGGCTTGAGATGGTTTCATCAAATGGCTAATATAGAAAATTAGAAAACAATAGATCATTATCCCTTGCTTGTCAATTATCCTGTCAAGGCTCCAGCTTCTGTGATGGCCCTATCCTGGAGGTGATACTACTGGAATTGTTTTCTTCTCTGATAATTTCCTCAGTAAAGAAGGAGGCTTCTCTTTTTGGAGGGCTGTGTTGTCATCCTGAACTCTGGTTTAGATTCCCTTGGGACAGGCTGTGGTGGGGAGAAGGCTAGATGCAGAGTTAGAAAACTTGGATTTCAATCTTAGCTATGCCATTTATGAAAAATACTTTGTAAAATTCTTTATATAGCAAGGTATTACTTTTTTTATTTTAGAGAAAGCAAAAAAATACAATTATCCAGATGGGTCTAAACTCCCAAAGCGTGTTGTGAGGGTTTAGATTTCTGCTTTGACTTTTAGATCTGATTCATTAGAAAGGTATGTCCTGTGGTAGCAAAGTTGTGTGTTGTCTAGTAGGTTGATTGTACATGGTAGATAGACCTGAATTCGACTCTAGGGAAATTTGACAACCTCTCTGAAGTGGGGATAATAACAGGGCTCAAGCGAGAATGAAATGAGAGAGTATAAGTCAAATGTCCAGCAGAACGCTTGGCACTCAGGCATCTGTAGTTTTAGTTCTTCCCAGCTGCCATATCCCATGAGAGCTTAATAGGTATTTTCACAGATTTTATTTTTCAGAAGCTTTAAGGGAGTAAGACTTTACTGTAGCATCAATGTCTTTTATTTTGGTATCCATAAAATAGGAGTATTGAAAGAAGTGTTTTCTTATTTCAGGGGCATCTTGAATTATTTCTGGAGATTGGCTGGCTCAGTTGGCTATATTCAGCAGGTGATAGCCAACACTTAAGCTATTTATTTTAGTGCATTTGCTATGTGCTGTGCCTTTCCTGTTGGTTCAGATAGAATGGATTTATCTTCAAGTCAAGATGAATGCTTATGTCTAAGACTCAGAGTCTGATGCAGAATTGCAAGCATTGGTAATTTAAAAGCATAAATAGTGCTGCAACTTGTCTATGATCTGGAAAGTAATAACTTCTCTCATCCATTGCAATCCTATCTAAAAAGGTCTCTGTTTTACTATTGAAAAATATAACAATTCTTACCATTTCTCTACCGCTCTATATATTATATAATATATTCACATGAACTGCCTCAACCAAATCTTACTACATTTCCTTGAGGGATTGAGATTCATTTATTATTAAATCCTCACTATATGTTAGGTTTGGTTACTGGACACTTCCACATAACTTTCTCTTATAATTTTCATTTTCAACACTTGATGAAGGACAGATAATTGGAAAGTGGAGTAACCAGGACTCGAACCCAGGTCTTGGATGCCCAGTCCAGTAACGATCTTGGGTAAAAATCTTGTTCCTCAAAGGGATGATGTGATGCTGTAGAAAGAACACCAGCTTGTGTCAGACGACAGGTGCTCTGATCACAGTGACCAGGTCATGATGGGTCCTTCATGGAGTCATGCCCCTCTCTCTGGGCCTCAAGTATTCACCAGTAAAATGAGAAGCTTAGATATGATGACCTCTTTGGTCTCTCCCTGCCCTGATAGTCCATGTGCCTATGGGACACACTCTTACAGTGGGAACATTCTAAGGATGTGCTTTCATTAGACAGCTGTCCTGATTTGGAAAGAAGTTTATGAGATGAACTTCAGGTATGGTGTGATCTGGTTTCCTGACTCTGCAGGCCTTTCCCCAGCAGTCTTGACTTTCAGTGCCCATAAACAGCCTGCCCAGGACAAGCCAGAAGTGTGGGGGTTTATCTATCCTGCCTCCCTTTTCCTCATTCTCTAGGAAAGCAATGAGAAGAGAAAATGAAAAGAAAAATTCTGATCTCTTTTTATAATAGTCTCAGATGCATAGACCATTATGGTTGGAAGGGACCTTGGCAAGGATTTGTTTCAACTCAGTAATTTATGATACTAGGACAGTGAACCCAGAGCAAGGCAGTGCAGGAAGGCCCAAGATCTCACAGTGAGTAAGAGGCAGTCAGGACTAGAACTGAGGGCTCCTGGCTCCTAGTCACCTTATGCCCAATAATTGGAAACTTTCAGCCATGCTGATTTTCAGGTTCCTGCTAGCTATCAAATATGTAAAGCTATCGGTTGACTGATACAATCTTAGATTGCTTTAATGGAAGCAGCAGAAATACAGTGAGTGGTATTGATAGGAAGTTGGGCTTTGGAGTCACCCAGACTAGGGTTACCAGGTTGAGAACTTGGTCAAGCCACTTAACCTCTTTGAGGACATTCAAGTATTGTGGTGTGGCTGGAGTGTAGAGGGTGAGGAGGAAAGTGGAGGTAGGTGAGACTGAAGGGGTAAGTGGGAGATACATCATGGAGGGTTTTTTAAAATTGAAGTATAGTTGATTTACAGTGTTGTGTTAATTTCTACTGTACAGCAAAGTGATTAAGTTATAATATATATACCTTCTTTTTAAAATTCTTTTCCATTTTGGTTTATCACAGGGTATTGAATATAGTTCCCTGTGCTATACAACAAGACCTTATTGTTTATCCATTCTATGTATAATAGTTTGCATCTGCTAATCTCAAACTCCCAATCCATCCCTCCCCTCCCTCCTTCCCCCTTGGCAACCAGTCTGTTCTCTATGTCTGTGAGTTTGTTTCTATTTTGTAGATAAGTTCGTTTGTGTCATATTTTAGATTCCACATATAAGTGATATCATATGGTATTTGTCTTTCTATTTCTGACTTACTTCACTTAGTATGATAATCTCTAGGTCCATCCATGTTGCTGCAAATAGCATTATTTCATTCTTTTTTATGGCTGAGTAGTATTCCATTATATATATATATATATATATATATATATATATATATATATATATATATATATATATATACACACATACACACACACACACCACATCTTTATCCATTCATCTGTCAATGGACATTTAGGTTGTTTCCATGTCTTGGCTATTGTAAATAGTGCTGCTATGAACATAGGGGTGTGTGTATCTTTTTGAATTATAGTTTTGTCTGGATATATGCCCAGGAGTGGGATTGCTGGATCATATGGCAACTCTATTTTTAATTTTTTGAGGCATACTGTTTTCCACAGTGACTGCACTAATTTACATTCCCACCAATGGTGTAGGAGGATTCTCTTTTCTCCACACCCTCTCCAGCATTTATTTGTAGACTTGTAGACTCTTTTTTTTTTTTTTTTTTTTTTTTTTGTGGTACACGGACCTCTTACTGTTGTGTCCTCTCGTGTTGCGGAGCACAGGCTCTGGATGCGCAGGCTCAGCGGCCATGGCTCACGGGCCTAGCCGCTCCGCGGCATGTGGGATCTTTCCGGACCGGGGCACGAACCCGTATCCCCTGCATCGGCAGGCTGACTCAACCACTGCACCACCAGGGAAGCCCTGTAGACTCTTTAATGAAGGCCATTTTTACCAGTCTGAAGTGGTACTAACTGTAGTTTTGATTTCAATTTCTCTGATAATTAGCATCTTTTCATATGCGTCTTGGATATCTGTATGTCTTCTTTGGAGGAATGTCTATTTAGGTCTTCTGATGTGGCTACTTCTTCTGTTCATTGGCATACATCATGAATTCTGTATCACACATCTTATTTATGAATTTATAGGCTGAGTATTTTTTTTGTGTGTGTGTGTGTGTGTGTGTGGTACGCGGGCCTCTCACTGTTGTGGCCTCTCCCGTTGTGGAGCACAGGCTCCGGACGCGCAGGCTCAGCGGCCATGGCTCACGGGCCTAGTTGCTCCGCGGCATGTGGGATCTTCCCAGACCGGGGCACGAACCCGTGTCCCCTGCATCGGCAGGCGGACTCTCAACCACTGCGCCACCAGGGAAGCCCCTAGGCTGAGTTTTAATATAGTAATGTGATTTTTGTTCTGCTGGTCATTTCAGTGTAAGGGTAAAGAATATAATCAAACAGCTTTCTTTGGATCCTCTCCACTTATGATTGAGGAACTTCCAGCTTAACCCCTTTACTTTTTCCAGTTTGTTCTTGAGGTTTCCAGGGGCAGCCTTTCATGTACTTTCTGCTACTGTAGGGGGTTCAGCATTTCCTTTTTCCACTCCTGCTGCATATTTGAAGATGCCCATTATGCAGATGTGGGCACTGAAGCTTAGATACTTTCTCAACTTGTTGAAAGTCATCTAACTAGTGAGTGTTAAAGTTTGAAATTGAACTCGGTCAATTTCAGAACCCAAGGTCAAACCCATTTGTTAATTACTATACTATATTAGCTCAACTGGTTTCTCTTAAACATTTTCATTCCATCCCTCATGATTTAGTTATTGTCACTCCTATATATGTAGGAAGTGTAGATGATTTTAATTTCCTTTTCTTCATAGAAAAGAACAAGTTTACCAAAGTGAAACCCTCAAGACAAAGGAGCTCAGGAGAGAAATCTCATCAGGAAAATAGAGGAAGTTTTCATGGAGTTGCTATGCGTCAGAAACTTTTAATGAATCCAGTTGTATTGTTTACCAAGTTAAGATCCTCTCAGATGTCAGGAGATAGATGCATAGATGTCAGCTCATAAAGTACAGCTCTGGTGTGAGAGTGGAAATATGAGAAGCTGGAATTCCTCCATGCTAAGAGATAATGAAGGAGGCCAGAGATAAGTTGGAAGAAACACTGGTTACCAAGAGGAATAGCAATTGTTTTTGCTAAATCAAATATTTATGAGACTGGGATTTGATTACCCGTGGTTTAGCAATTCAAGGGAAAGATTATTTTCTAGAAATGCCCAAGGTGTTGGAGTAATTCAGATAACTGTAACTTGTATGAAAATAATTAATCACTAGAATTTGGAATGCATGCAAATTGTGATGGGGATAGAAGATATTTTGCAGTGTGAAGGCATGATGGTATAACATGTTGGAAGGATTAAAATATATCCTATTGTCATAGACACCACTCTATCCTTTGTCAATACAGAACATTTGGTTTTGATTTTTGATTCTGCTAACATTTATTGAATGCCTACCATGTGGCAGAAACTTTTATATTGGTGTAAAAAATTTTAAAAATCATAAAACCATTAAGGTATATATTATTTCATTTTATGGAAGATGAAATTGTTATTCAGAAAAGTTAAATGGTGCTCAAGGACACAGAGCTGATAAGGTGAAACTTTGGCTTGGTACTCAGGTCTGTATGACACCAAAATCCACAATGTTTTCCTCATCCCATTCTGCCTTTCAGGTGCTCCTAAACTACAATTTCTGGCCTGAAGGGGGGTTATGGAGACTTAGCCTGAGGTCTGTAGTCTTGGTGGAGCAAAAAAAAAAAAAGCAGTATATTATCTCGAGTGAGGGTGAAGCAAAGGAGGTCAAGATCATTTATCAAGTATGCCCACTGATTCATTGCTGGAAAAATCCTGCTCACTACTTTTGGTGAGAAATGAACCAAGTCTGTTATAGCTGAAGGAATCTGGCACTTATATGATTCAACCTCCTCATTTTACAGATGAGTACTCTGGAGTCCATAAGGGGAAAGTGGTTTGTCCAAGGTTGTTATGTGATGAATCAGTGTCAGAGTTTGCTCACCAGAGTCCTAGCTCTCTGCAGCACAATCTTGGGTCTATTCTCTGGAACTACATGAGAAAAGATTAATTCTTCTATATGACAGCCCTTTAAATATGTGGTGACAGTGCTCGGTGCCCCTGAATCTTCTTCAGACAAAGCAGACTTTCATTGGTCAAATGTTTCTATCATGGCCAATTTTCCAGATTACTCATCATGTTCGATCTTTTCCAGAAGTGCATCATATTGTCAATTTCCCTCTCAAGCTTTGGTATCCAGAAATGAATACATCATCCCAGGTTATATCAATAAAAGACTTAATTAAGGAGAGTAAATATAAACTTTTGCAACTTGCACAACTAAGATTGAAGCTACAGTTGTTGGTTTCAGGATTATGGAGTTATGAATATGGCAAATTGAGGTGAAATGGATGACTGCTCTTCCTACTTCAAATTTCTGAAATTGTATACAATTATAGAAAAGAATTTTTGCATACATCGCTAAAGAATAAACCAAGAACAGAAAATGCACAGAAATGCCAAAACAAAGAGAAAGCTCAAAATCAGAGCAGTAAATCCAAAAAAGCTATATGGTTACTGTAATATGTAGAATTTAAAGTCTGGAGACTGGGGACTAGCATTCTCTGATATTGGTATCAGGAGGATATTTAAAGCCTTGGATCTCAGTCTCATGCTATAGATGAACAATCTGACTAAAGGGAGGAGCCATGAAGATCTGTCTATTCTAGGAATAAGGACCAGGAAAACCTGGTCTGTCTCTTCTGCGTGGCAGCAAGGAAGTTTTAATCCACCGGGGGCTGTGCCTGGTAAACAAATCACCAATGAGAAATCAGAACCCCAGATGTGCACCACATGGCTGTGGGATATGATTCAAAGTAGTACCGAGGTACTATGAATACCAAACCAAAAAGGTAACTTAAAAACTAGTCTAGAGCCAGCAGAGATTGTGGAGACTAACAGAGGCAGATTTAACACATCCTACAGGGATATTTCCAGAGCACCAAGACTCCCACAGTGCTGTTAAAGATGAGCACAGGGCTTCCCTGGTGGCGCAGCGGTTGAGAGTCCGCCTGCCGATGCAGGGGACACGGGTTGGTGCCCTGGGCCGGGAGGATCCCACATGCTGCGGAGCTACTGGGCCCATGAGCCATGGCCGCTGAGCCTGCGCATCCGGAGCCTGTGCTCCGCAACGAGAGAGGCCACAACAGTGAGAGGCTCGTGTACCGCAAAAAAAAAAAAAAAAAAAAAAAAAAAAAGATGAGCACACTCTCAAATATTAAAAATCACACAGTGGACTAAATTGCCACGAGAGAATTCAGCAGGTGAAACAAACATCAACAGATGAACTAAATGTCACCCAAGATATAGAAATAATAAAGCAATCTAAAATAGATGTTAAAATAAATAGATTTAAAATGATTACAGGGACAAAGGATTGAAGAGGAATAGAAACTAAGGCACAAACCAGGTAATTTGAAAAATCACAGGCAGATTTGAAACAGCACCAAAGTGAAATTCTAGAATTAAAAAAAGGTCATTAAAATAAAGCACTCAATTGAAAGGTGAGGGGAGAAATAATGATTCTGAGCATAGTTCTGAGAAAGTTATCCAGAATGTAGCACAAGAGGCAAAGAGATAGAAAATGAAGAAATTGAGACGTGGAAGCCAGAGATTCCAACATAATAGAAGTAATAGATGAAGATAACAGGGTAGAGACAGTATTGCAAGAAACAATAGCTTAGAATCTCCAGATTTAAATATATGAATCTATAAACTGAGAGAACACCTAAGTCCTGATTGGGATAAATTGATTTGTTAATTCAATAAATACTTAATGAGAACTTATTATATGCCAAATACTGTTACAGGTGGTAAAAAAACTTTTGCTCTCATAGCACTTACATTCTAGTTGAGGGTGGGGAGAAATGGACAATAAACACAATAGACAAGTGAAATATAGCAGGGAAGTGGGAGAATTGTACTTATCTTCTGGTCATCTAGTACTTACACCGCCACTTAGCCCATGTGTCTTTGCTGTGCTTTGAGGCAGAGATCTGGTCTTGTTCATCTCTGCACAGGATGAGGCATGATGTATCATAGTTCCTGATATAATCTGGATGTCCAATAAAAATCAGATGCATTTAACAGAATTAAATTCTCCACTCTCTGATCTCACCATCTTTTTGCTCTGGCTAGTCCCCATCTTACTGATTTCCAAGCCTGTACTCACCTGTTTGTGGAAAGAGGTAACCAAGAACTTCACTCTTTGCCTGCTCTCAGCCATGTCTTTGGAATTGTCATCCTCATTCATGCTTGTTCACTCATCTATATCCTTACTACTACTACCACAGTTTGGTTCTCATGGTCTCTCTCCTAACTTATTGCACCTGCCCCCCAAATGGTCTTCCTTCCTCTCCCCTCTCTAATTCATTATCCATGCTGGCAGTCAAGATGATTTTTCTAAAATATATTTAGTATGTAATTTTCCTGCTTACAGTTTATCAATGACCTTAAAGTTTCTAAAACTATGCAAGACACTCTATGATCTGTTTCCTTCTTGCCTTGCTTCTTCTGCCTCTATTCCTACCCCATGTGCCCTTCATACCAAGTGACTTACAGCCCCTAGGTTGGTCATATATGTTCAACATATTTCTGTCCCTTCATTTATTCTGCTACATGTATATGACAAGCTTTTTCTTCCTTAATTCCCATTCCTGACAGCTGGATACATATTCATTTTGAGATTCATTTCAGGTTTCACACCTTCTGTGGTGCTTCGTCTGATGCCCATTTTGTAGCTGAATTAGTCCTCCATTCTTTGAGATATTATGTACTGATAAGATTTTTGTCATAGTGCCCTTATGCTTGCTTTAAAATTTTTTGAGTGTATTTGCCTCCTCCGCTAATCTTGAGGGTAGATGCCATTTCTCATTTTACTCTATTTCCCCTCCAAATATATGACACATCTCTCATACCCCGTAAATACTTTCTGAAAGGGGAAGTGGGCAAAGGAATGATGGTTGGCACAAAGAAGACGTTTATTTCAAAGCACAGAATTGATTATCTGACTCTGTTTAATGCTGGAAGCTTGGCTTGCTACTCTTTGGCCACGGTGAGCTAATCTGAAAGTGTAGATTTTTTGAGGCATAACTTCAAGTCCTAAAACTAGGTGTTCTTTGTTCTGACTTTATAGGAAGCCTCCAGTCACTCAGAGACCTTGAAAGTCCCCCTCAAAGGTAAAGAATGACATTTGCTTTAACCACAGAAGCAATGAACTCTCCAGCAGTGTGGAAAACAGCTTTTGAGCTGTATTTATCGATGCATAGATTTCACAGAGCTGTGATATTTGAAGACAAATGACTGTGCCCGTAATTAAGACTGCTGAGGAATTGGCAACTGTGATATGATGATGGAAGACCCAGAGAAAGGGCAAGGGAGCAAGATTGGTCAGGATGATACAGTCTCTGTGACCTTGATGACCTCTTCCTATTCATTGATTTCCCGATTAAATAAAACTTTTTATTCAGTCAGCTCCTATATACTGCAAGTTATTGATGCTCTGCTGTAGGAAGAACAGATGACCTACAGATAAAACTGTAGGGAAGGATAATCTCACTTTATTTTTTTATTCAGTATAACAAGGTAGTGAAGAAGAGGGTCTCCATTAATATTCTCTTCTGTGAAGACTGTTTTATCCTGTCACAAAACTCTTAGAGTAGGCAGAAGTCATAATTGGCAAGAGTCTTGATTTTGTACTGGGTTTGTGTTATGACTCCAACACATTTAAATCTTTTATGTCATGTATTCCTCACAAAAACTTTGTTAGGTGTGGTGACCCCCATTTTAGAGATAGGGAAAAGGGAGTCTTAATGAAGTTAACTGAGTTTCCTAAAATCACACGATAAATGGTGGAGTCATTTCAGATCAAAAACTGATTCCAGTAAACTATTATATATAGAATGGATAAACAACAAGGTCCTACCATATAGCACAGGGAACTTTATTCAATATCCTGTGATAAACCATAATGGAAAAGAATATTTTTAAAAAAAGAGTGCCTAAAAAAAACTGATTCCAGAGAAAGAAGGATACATATTCTTATTTTGTTTTGAGTATCAGTCTGACTAGCTATGCTAATAATGGGTCATAATGGCTCTCCATCTTTCACTAGGGAAAGTCTACGATCATTCAAAACCCTCCATGTTCTCATTTCCAACCTCCTCTCTGGGTTCATCTCCTTCCCTCCCTGCCCATACATTATGTTCAGGCAACAGGAAACTGCTTGTAGTTCCTAGTGCACATGGCTCTTTTTTTGCCTTTGCTTTTACTTATGCCATTCTCTCTGTCTAGAATGCTCACCCTGCACACTCCTCCTCACTAACTCCTACTCACTGTTTAGTACTCAGTGTACTCAAATAAAATATTCAAATCCAATAAAAGAATTCTTGAACTACTTCAGTCATGTAGACTTCATTGAACTCTCTAAGTTGGGTTAGGGACTTCTTTGAAACACAGTCATAATATTCTACATATCTTAATATTGCATTCATCAATATTGCACACTATATTATAATTATTTCTTTGTTCCCTGTGTTTCCAACTAATCTGTGAAATTTTTTTTTTACATCTTTGTTGGAGTATAATTGCTTTACAATGTTGTGTTAGTTTCTGCTGTATAACAAAGTGAATCAGCTATAGGTATACATATATTCCCATATGCACTCCCTCTTGAGCCTCCCTCCCACCCTCCCTATCCACCCATCTAGGTGGTAACAGAGCTGATCTCCCTGTGCTATGAAGCTGCTTCCCACTAGCTATCTATTTTACATTTGGCAGTGTATATATGTCAATGCTACTCTCTTACTTCATCGCAGCTTACCCTTCTGCCTCCCTGTGTCCTCAAGTCCATTCTTTATGTCTGCATCTTTATTCTTGTCCTGCCCATAGGTTCTTCAGAACCTTTTTTTTTTTTTTTTTTAGATTCCATATGTATGTGTTAGCATACGGTATTTGTTTTTCTCTCTCTGACTTACTTCACTCTGTATGACAGTCTCTAGGTCCATCCACCTCACTACAAATAACTCAATTTCATTTCTTTTTATGGCTGAGTAATATTCCATTGTATATATGTGCCACATCTTCTTAATCTATTCATCTGTCGATGGACAATTAGGTTTCTTCCATGCCCTGGCTATTGTAAATAGAGCTGCAATGAACATTGTCGTACATGACTCTTTTTGAATTATAGTTTTCTTGGGGTACATGCCCAGTAGTGGGATTGCTGGGTTATATGGTGGTTCTATTTTTAGTTTTTTAAGGAACCTCCATACTGTTCTCCATAGTGGCTGTGTCATTTTACATTCCCACCAGCAGTGCAAGAGGGTTCCCTTTTCTCCACACCCTCTTCAGCATTTATTGTTCCTGGATTTTTTGATGATGGCCATTCTGACTGGTGTGAGGTGATACCTCATTGTGGTTTTGATTTGTATTTCTCTAATGATTAGTGATGTTGAACATCTTTTCATGTGCCTCTTGGCCATCTCTATGTCTTCTTTGGTGAAATGTCTATTTAGGCCTTCTGTCTGTTTTTTAATTGGGTTGTATGTTTTTTTGATATTGAGCTGCATGAGCTGCTTGCATATTTTGGAGATTAATACTTTTCCAGTTGGTTCATTTGCAAATATTTTCTCCCATTCTGAGGCTTGTCTTTTTGTCTTGTTTATGGTTTCCTCTGCTGTGCAAAAGCTTTTTTCAGGCTCCGGACGCACAGGCTCAGCGGCCATGGCTCACGGGCCCAGCCGCTCTGCGGCATGTGGGATCTTCCCGGACCGGGGCACGAACCCATGTCCCCTGCATTGGCAGGTGGACTCTCAACCACTGTGCCACCAGGGAAGCACTGTGCAAAAGCTTTTAAGTTTCATTAGGTCCCATTTGTTTATTTTTGTTTTTATATCCATTTCCCTAGGAGGTGTGTCAAAAAGGATCTTGCTGTGATTTACGTCATAGAGTGTTCTGCCTATGTTTTCCTCTAAGAGTTTGATAGTGTCTGGTCTTACATTTAGGTCTTTAACCCATTTTGAGTTTATTTTTGTGTATGGTGTTAGGGAGTATTCTAATTTCATTCTTTTACATGTAGCTGTCCAGTTTTCCCAGCACCACTTGCTGAAGAGGCTGTCTTTTCCCCATTGTATATTCTTGCCTCCTTTATCAAAGATAAGGTGACCATACGTACGTGGGTTTATCTCTGGGCTTTCTATCCTGTTCCATTGATCTATATTTCTGTTTTTGTGCCAGTACCATACTGTCTTGATTACTGTAGCTTTGTAGTATAATCTGAAGTCAGAGAGCTGATTCCTGCAGCTCCATTTTGCTTTCTCAATGTTGCTTTGGCTATTCAGGGTCTTTTGTGTTTCCACACAAATTGTAAAATTTTTGGTTCTAGTTCTGTGAAAAATGCCATTGGTAGTTGGATAGGGATTGCATTGAATCTGTAGATTGCTTAGGATAGTATACTCATTTTTACAATATTGATTTTTACAATATTGATTCTCTCCATCTGTTTGTATCATCTTTGATTTCTTTCATCAGTGTTTTGTAGTTTTCTGCATACAGGTCTTTTCTGTGAACTCTTTGAAGGAGGGATTGTGTCTCTGTAACTTTGAGAGCTTAGCTGAGTATCTGCTACTTTGTAGGTATTCAGTACATACTTGAACGTGTATTAGTCAGGGTTCTTCAGAGAGACAAAATGAACAGCAGAGAGAGAGAGAGAGAGAGAGAGAGAGAGAGAGAGAGAGAGGAAGATTGACTGAATATAGGAATTGGGTCACATGAGTATGGAGACTGAAAAGTCCCACAATCTGCTGTCTGCAATCTGGGGAACCAGGAATGCCTATCATTTTCAGTTTGAGTCCCAAGGCCTGAGAATCAGGAGCTTTGAAGTTGAAGGGCAGGAAAAGATGGATGTCCCAGCTCAAGAAGATAGAAATCGTTCTCCCTTTGCCTTTTTGTTCCATTCAGACCCTCAAAGGACTGGATGATATCCATCCATTGTGGTGAGGGAGGTTCTCTTTCCTCAGTCTTCCAAATCAAATGCTAATCTCTTCCAGAAACACCTTCACAGACACTGACAAATAATGTTTTATCAGGTATCTGGGCATCCCTTAGCCCAGTCAAATTGACACATGAAATTAACCATCACAGAAGATACTGAGACATACCCACTTAGATCCATTTATGATACAATTTTGACAGTCTCAGCTGGTGGGACTAATGGGCTTACCTGCCAGAGGGAACTGTGGTGGAAGTAGGGGTTCAGGAGGCTAGGCTCTTACTCCTCTACGACAGCTAGAATATGCATACTAAAGATATTCAGCTTCTAGGCTCAGCACGTCTTGGATGTGAGCTGATGAGTGCCAAGTTTGGTGGTGTGCTGAAATTTCCACAAAATGCAAGTGGAGTTTGGACATGGTCTTGTCCTCATCTTTTATATGTTGTGCTTGGAATAAGACTTGGAAATAGACACATCTATTGGGCATTTTCCTTAACTCCCTGTGTGTGTATATACAATCAGGCTTTAGGACTGACTGTACAATGAAATTTTCTTTTTTAGGGATAGTTATTTCCCATGAATTTCCTTGAACTTTCAAGAAAGTAAATCCCTAGATCTCTAATGCTGGACAACTCCTATGACCTGGGGCTTGGATCCATATTCTCTGGATTTGGTAGTAGAGCCACATTCTACTGTCAATCTACAGTCCAGCTTCAACCGAGACATAACTAGATAAATAGAGACAATGAATATCATGAATAACTGTAGGCTCCTGCCCCTGTATCCCATCCCATGAAATTGGACCCTTCTCCTACTGATGCCAGTCTGGATGAGACCTGAGTTTTCCAAGCCCCTTTGAACAATAAGAATGGCTTACTCCATTCTTCTTTTTGGACCACATTAAGACCTTGCACGTTTTGTGACCCAGGTTTTTTGGGTTATAGCAGAGGAACAGAGGTATGATAGGAGAGTACTTCTATAAGTTTTTAAGGTTTGAGCAGCTCCATCTGTATGAAACCAAAACAAAGAAAAATTCTGACCGTAAGAACAATGCCTTATGCACTTTAGGGAGATGGATATGTCAACACAATAGTGAAGAAGAAATTGAACCATTTGAGAAATTGAGATATACAGTATTTTTGAGTAAGTCAGACATTCTCATTCTTCTTTTGGACAGCTACAGTGTTGTGCCTTCTTAGAGGAATTTTAGAACTCTGAGAACTCACTCAATAGGCTGGCTTTAATCAGACTGCAGCCATTTCCTTTTCTGTTGTCTTGTCACTGAGGGGGTTTGGTCAGATGCTGTCTCTCCAGCCCACAAGTTGAAATCCAGGTTTTTATGCATGGTCTGAACATGTAGGTGATAGATGGTACCCAAGATGCTTGGGAAGATTGCCTTATGATTTTTACCCTCAGTAAACTGACCTTCACAAACTGGAGGCATCACCTTCACAGGGCAGCTTCAGTGCCTTCTTTGAAAAATTAGTTTTCTTTTGTGAGTCACATGCTGTGTCATGGTTTATAACAATAGGGAGAACTGAAATCTATAGAACTCAGGAGGCAAAAAAGGGCTGTCTAAGGAATAACGAGAACTGATTTTGCTCTCTGCCATGCAGTGATGAAAAGCCATCTTGTAAAAGCTCTTAGTTCGTTTTCTTTTTTCCTAATCATGTTCAAGAACGCATCTAATGCATTTTGTGCTTTTGAAAGGAAAAGGGAGAATCATTTTAAAGACTTGCGTTCATTTAAAAAGATTTTATCTGACTAGAGTTGGAGATGTGGGCTCCTTATGAAGTACACAAGTCAACAGAATGCTATAGGAACATAGAAAAGTTAGTATGAACTCTGCTTGAGAGAATCTGGGAAGGTTTCATACAGGGATGACATTTGAACTGGCCCTTAAAGGGCATATAGGAGTTTTCTATGTGAAAACAGGGAAAGGACATTCCAAATAAGGGGAAAAAAGCATGTGCCAAGGCATAGAAGCATCCCCTAAATCTCTACACAGATTTTTTGTGAAGCACTCAGACTGTTTCTTTCCCCTGGACTCAGTGTGAAAGAAATGCTGCTTAAGTTTCCAGAAGAGATACATATTCTATATTAGTAATAATGGATCTGAAATATTGAATTAATAGTACAATTTCAACTATATTCTTTCATTCAAGTATTTATTGAGTACCTGGCACTGTTCTAACTGCACACCAGCCAGATGCTGGAAAAGCAGCTCTCTTCTCTCCTTGTCTCTCTCTCTATATATATATTTGTGTGTGTGTGTATGTGTATGTGTGTGTGTGTGTGTGTGTGTGTGTGTGTGTGTGTGTGTGTTAGTGAAGATAGATGGATACTTCTGTGCTCTTGTAACAGAAGTAACTGGATGTCAGGTATTGCTGATGGAGGCACAGGGGCTCTTATTTCTCCTCTTGTTCCTTTCTCAGACATAGCTAATTAATTATGTATTCGTTTCTTATTGAATCTGGATCTAGCTCCAGAATCTTTCTCAATATAGCACTTCAAGTAGCCACTTCGGGCTAATCAGAACTGACTGACAAGATGAAAGCTCTAGGTCAGTCACTCTGTGTAGTTTTAGATTTGGGGAAAAAAGGGGCACTTCAGTGTGTTCTGCCCTGGATGTGGAAGTCAGTCCATACTGGATGATGATGATAGTGATAAATGTTTAGCCTTCTACTTAGTTCAGTTCAACAGAGAAACTTCTTGAGCACATACTATGTTCTGGAAGATGTTATGGTCCTTGCTATCAGGAGCTTAAAATCCAGTGAGTAGGGGAGGCTGCTATGTTAGCCAATCCTTGCAGTATGAGGCTAATAAACATAACAGAGATTAGGATAAAACATGCCCGGAAACAAAGGAAGGGATGGCTCACTCTACTGGAGGGCTGGGGAAAGCGTCATGGAAGACTCCTGGGAGATGATACTTCAACTAATTAAAAAAGCTAGTTAGGAATCAGTCAAGTAGGTGGGCAGTTGGAGTGAGAGAATTCTAGACAGACAGAGACAAAGGCAGGAAAGTGTAAAATTATTTACATTATCATTGTATGGATCACCTGTATTACAGAATCCTAGGCTTCTGCTAGATTATTATCCTTGAGGGAAGAAACACGGATTCACGTCTGCACGGCACCTAGCTCAATGTAGGTGTTCAATGAATATATGTAGAAAGAATGAAAGTTGTCTAGTCTTCCCTTTGTCTCTCTGATGGTATTACATATTTTATTAATTCATAGCTCTACTGAAGTTTTCTAAGTGTTTCAAGTTCAGTTACATCAAGAAATCAGTTTGATTCAGTTCAATTAATCAGGATTGAGCACACATTCCATGTAAGGCCCTACCCTGGAGGATCAGAGAAAAGTCCAGGAGGAGCTGACTATGAAATGAGCTTCCTTTGAATATCTACAGCTAGGATGGCACCATAATTTATCATCCAAACAATCTTTGTGGAGGTAAAAGTGTGTGCTATTAATAATTACATTGGTATAATAGGCATAACTGAACCTGTTATAGGTGAACAGAATGTGTTGATTACCTATAACTCACTGGCTTTGGAATCAGGCTTGGATTTAAATTTCTCCTTCATTCCCATTAGCTGTACGGCTTTGCATAAATTACTTAATCTCTCTGAGCCCTTATTTCCTTAAATGTAAACCTAAGATTATTATACATACCTCATAGCAAAATTTTGAAGATCAAATGAGATAATGTGTATATATTACTTAGCTCAGTGTCTGTGATAGGCAAGGAAGATAACTCAGTTTAAAGGGGAAGTTGGACAGATGATTGTCCAAGGTCACACAGCTAATCCATGACAGACCTAGGATGGATGGATGGATTGATTTTCATTTTCCAAAAACATTTATTAAATGATAACCCAGGCATCACAGACACACAATCACGCAGATGGAGGCTGGGAGTCTATTTTGCAGACAACAAACAGGGATGGTGAACATAATAGCAGGAGGTTCTCCAGCAGGTCAGCAAGACATGGTGGTGATGACAAAGATGTAGCTGGCTGTGGCAGCGAGGGAAGAACATTTGCCCCTGGCAGCAACTCCAGCCCATCAGGCAAAGGCCATCACTGCAGTGTGCATGCCACAGCTTCCAGCAGCAAAGCCAGGGGGATACCTGCCTCACCAGCAAAGGGGACCTTGCCAGAGGCCCAATCAGAGGTGGGAATAGGCTGAGAGGACTGCCGACTGGGTGGGTTCCTGGATGTTATGGTTGAACTGTGTCCCCACAAAATTCGTAGGTTGCAGTCCTAACCCCCAGTGCCTCAGAATGTGAATTTATTTGGAAAGAAGATTGTTTTTAATTGAAGTATAGTTGATTAGACCTGGGATTTAAATTCAGATTCTTTGACCCCAAATACTTTGCTCCTTCCATTATTTCCAGTTGACTATCTTCGTTTCCTGTCTTGCCTTGAATATAAGTGTGTGAACATATCTTAGCTTCTCTTCCTAACCAAAAGGTCTTTGAGAAAAAGACATGAATCTGATTTTTCTCTGCAGATGCTTGATGAAATTTGATGAATTGGCTGATGACACAGAAGGTTCTAAGAAACTTGAGAGTCCAACAAGAATTGGCTTAAAGAGGATTTTCTTGATATCTTGATTTCATTGCCATATGAGAACTGCCTCCAAAGCCAGTGTGAACATCTAGCAAATGGGTGAAATTGCAGAGCTTCAAGTACATTAGGCCTCCAGACACATTGTTAGTGTTGTTTATAAAGGGAATGAGAAAAGCGAAGCTGTTACTGGAGGGGGAAGCAGAAGGGAAGCTTTTAGTGTGACAGATTCTCACTAATAGAAAATTATCTAGGTATTTCCAAAGAGAAGTTATTTTGCGACAAGCACGCATCAGGCCCTATATTAGTCATCTATTGTTTTATAACAAATTACACCAAAAGTTAGCGACTTTTAAAGCTATTTCAGCGGGTCAGGAACCTGGGCTTGGCTTAGCTGGGTGCCTCTGACTGAGAGCCTCTCATAAGGCTGCAGTCAAGCTCTTAGCCAAGGCTGCAGTCTCACCTAAAGGCTCAAAAAAAGGAAGATTTGCTACCAAGCTCACTCACATGGCTATTGGCAGGCCTTGAGTCCTCATTGCCTGCTGACAAAAGATACTATTTCCTTGTTATGTCGGCTACTCCACAGAGCTATGCACAACATGGCAGCTGGCTTCTCCCAGGATGAGAACTGAGAGAGAGAAAGCAAAACGGAAGCCATAGTCTTTTTGTAACCTAATCTCAACAGTGACAACCCATCAATTTTTGCCTTATTCTATTCATCAGAATCAAGTCACTAAGTACAGTCTACACTCAAGAGGAGGCGAATATACAGGGGAGTACAAGCAGGGATTATTGGGGACCATTTTAGAGGCTAGGTTTTGAGGAATGTTTTGGGATAAGCAGTTCAGGCAAAGGGGGAGTAGAGTAGAGCTTAGGTGGTGCACCAGAGTGTATGCGGTGCATCTGGGGAAAAAAGTGAGCTATTTAGTGTTTCTGGAATTATTTGGTGGGGAGGCTGGAAATTAAAGTTAGATCTAGACTAAAAATTTCTCAAGTTCTGGGCTGAGTGAACTTTAAAATTTTTTAAAAATGTGTAATCCTGTCATCATGCACACAAAGTTTGGAAAAGAATTAGGCATAGTCCATTACCTTAAAGAACCCAATCTTATTTGGAGCTTATCATATACTTACCTTCAGTCAAGAGAATGGTGCCGAATATTTCCTTATTGTTTCTCTTTGGGTCACTTTCAGACGTGCCATGGTTTCCTGGAAATCCCTTTCCTACAGGCTGGGGAGAGAGAGAAAGAGAGAAAGAGAGGGAGAGAGGGAGAGAGGGAGAGAGGGAGAGAAGGAGAGAGGGAGAGAGGGAGAGAGGGAGAGAGAGAAGAGAAGAGAGGGAGAGAAGAGAGGGAGAGGGAGAGGGATTACTAAAACTATTCATCTCCTTTGTCCAATGCCAGAGAAACCAATTGGCTGGCCTGGCTTGGATCTTCACATTTTTTTCCCTTTTTTCAGTCTAGCGTCTCTACGACAAACCGACCTTTTACTTGCTAATACTGACAACATTTTATAACTAGTGTTGTATTATGACGCTAAAAAACCATTTCCCTACAAGTAAGAGATGAAGAATAACTAAATTGCATAAAGAGAAGAGAGAATTCCATATTCCCAGTTCATTCATTTGTTCATTTATTCATATAACAAATATTTATTTTGCTAGGTATGCAGGGTACCTATTGTGTTAAATAAAATATATGATTTCTTTCCTTGGGAGATTTATATTTTGATTTAAGACCTAGTTATTAAATAGCTAATTACACACAAAAAATAATTATTCACAATGGTGGCAAATGCTATAACAAAAAATTCCAGGGTGTTCTAAAAGTGAATAATGAGAGAACTAACCCAGCCTGAAATAGATAAAAGAATTCTTTCTTATAGAAGTAATGAATGAGCTGAGATTTGAAGGATGATTGGGAATAAGCAAGGGGAATGGGGAAAGGGAGTAGAAAAGCATTCTAAGCAGAGGGAACAGCATGTGCAAAGGTCCTGTGGGAAGAAGCATGCCACTTTTGAAGACAACTGTGATTGGAGAGCAGAGAATAAAAATGGCATAAAACGTAGCCATAGAGCTTCCCAGGAGTCAGATTATGCATGAATGGGAGTCCATGTTTGGGATTTTGATCTTTATCTTGAAAGCAAGAGGAAGGCATTGACATGTAATGTGATCAGATTTTCTTTTTTGAAAACAACTCCAGATACACTGTGGACAATGGATTGGAGGAGGGCAAAAGTGGATATAAGAAACTAGTTGTTATAGTTCAAATGTGAGACTAAAGTGTCTTGAACTAGGGTCAAACTGGTGGAAATGGAGAGAATTAGACTCAAGAAATGTTAGTGGATATATCAAAAGGACTTGGTGATTGATAGGATATGTATAGATGGAGAGGAGAGGGAGGTGTCAAGGATGAGTCACAGAGTTCTGACTGTTGGGTGTTTGTTTGATGATGACATCCCCTGAGATGGTGACCCTGAAAAAGTACCAAGTTTGCGTGAAAACCATCTTACATTTGTATCTTGCACCTAAGGAGCCCCCAAATTAGAGGAATTAAATGAGTTGCTTCAAGTTATACAGCAAATTAGTGCTGACCAATATTTAGATTTTTGTATTTCTCATTGTTCATTTTCTCTTCCTCCTCTTCACTGCCATGGCAACAGCCTTCTAAGTGATTTCTAGGTTTATAGACTCCCCTACTTTTAATCTAGCCTCCACATTGATACACCACTCTGTCTAAAACCCTTCAGAAACTCCCATTCTTTACCTAAAGAATAAAGTCAAAGGTCCTTTCATGGCATATGAACTATTTCTTCATCTGAAAAGAACTGCAAATCATTTAGTTTAGTTGGAGCATAGAATGTGAGTGTGGAGAGAGATAAGAAAAGAGACTAACGTCTATTAGAGTCCAGATTAGAAAGGATTTTGTAAATAACTTTCATATATTTAGATTGTAATTTTAGAGAAATGGAGAGTCATGAAAAGATTTTCAAATAGCTTTTATTTTTATCAAGTTATATATGCACAAGATTTAAAGGGTCAATTTATTCTACTGTGCTTTTATAAAAAAAAAAAAAAAAAAAAAAGGAAAGAGCAGTCCTGCAGTCCCAGCTCTGCACCCTATTTTCTCACTTTAGAGAATTAACCACTTTTAACAATTTTCGTTCTTTTTTTTTTTTTTTTTTTTTTTGCGGTACACGGGCCTCTCACTGTTGTGGCCTCTCCTGTTGCGGAGCACAGGCTCCGGACGCGCAGGCTCAGTGGCCATGGCTCACGGGCCCAGCCGCTCCGCGGCACGTGGGATCCTCCCAGACCGGGGCACGAACCCGCGTCCCCTGCATCGGCAGGTGGACTCCCAACCACTGCACCACCAGTGAAGCCCTTGGTTCATTTTAGATATTTACCTCCAGTTTTCGAAATAACATGCCAATTTTGCTACTCTTTAATTTTTTAGTTTTTTGATATTTATCAACTTCCCACTACAGAAGATAAGAATTTATCTCTTTTTCACTTCTCATCCTTATCCTGGCCCCATCATACACGTATGAACTAACCATCCCCCAGTTTCCCAAACTACATTGTACCTTTAGCTCGGTAAATATTCAGAGTTTAAATTATTATGACTATGTCAATTCTATTCAGGGCTTAGAAATAAGGTAAACTTTTCCTTTCCTGCTCATATGATTATTTTATGTGTAGTTAATAAAGGTCTTGATTTTTATTTGCTTAGCTTTCTAGGTATTTACACATTAAAACATATTGGGTATTTTATTAACTTTATCCTCTCAAAGAAGTTTGCCTCGGAATTTTCTGTTTGACGTCTATGCTTGTGAGTTGTCATCCTGGTATTTCCTTTCTCCATCATCATGGGTATTCCCTTTTCCTCTCCCTAATGAGAGATTCCTTATTTCTGTGATTCTGTATCTTGTTCTTTTATTGGTTAAAACTCACATGTCCTCCAAAAACTCTGTAAAGAAGGGTGCATCAGCAGTGAATATTTTGAAACATTGTATGTCAAATAATATCTTTGCTCTCACACTTAATTGATAGCTCGGTTGTGTATAGAATTCTCAGTTGGAAATAAATTTCTCTTTAAATATTGAGAGTATTACTCTGTTCTAGTTCCATTGAGAGGTCCAATGCCATTCTGATTCTCCTTTGTATGAAAGCTGTACAGACCATTTAGTTTCTTCTTGTATGAAACTTGTATAGAACTTTTAGAATCTTCTCCTCATCCACATAGCTCTGAATTTTCTTGTTGACATGCTTTGGTATAGGTCTATTTTATCCATTATTCTGGGCATCTAGTGAGCCCTTAACATACAAAACTCCTGTTTTTCTGGAAAAAATTATCGATTTATTTCTAAGATAATTTCTTTATTTTTATTTTCTTTGTTCTTTCTTTCTAGAACTCCTAGTATTTAATGTCAAAGAATGGAACCAGTGTTTTAATTTCATATTAAAGGAAATTCTGCTTTTTGTGATAGTTCCTCAATGTTGTGTTCTAGCCCTCATTGAATTTTTTATTCTTGTTATCTTATTTTGAAATTTCCAATCATTATGTCCTCTGAATATTCATTTTTATTTTAAATAAACTTTTATTTTTGTTTTGTGGATGCAATGTCTTCTCATATCTCTACCCCAATATTTTATTTTGCTGGTTATATCTTTCTGCATAATCTGATCCCATATTGAGTTGTTAATTTCTGTTCTGACCTTTGTGTTTCATTTTAAATGTTTTTCTCAAATAGCTGGTGATCATTGTTGACCATTCATATTTAAGAGTGGGACATAAAAAAACTAATTATGAAAACAAAACAAAAAACTAATTATGAGCTGTGTGCACATGGGTAGGGCTTTTTTTCAATTATGGGTGGGTTTTTTGTAAACTATGAGCTTTACCATTGAGAGATATAGCTGAACAGTTTCACTGGGAGCGCTTTATATCAATATCTTTAGGACTTTTTCCTTGGACTGGTCAGACGTCAGAAAAGTATCTTCCCATTCATTGCATGAAAGGCATTGTATTTTGTATTCCATGGGAAGCAGAGATTAACACAAGAAGTTTATTAGAGATTACCGTTGGGATCAACACTTATAGAAGTAAAGAGGAAAAAGCAGGATTGGACAAAGAGAATTTGGGCTATAATGCATTCTCAGTGAAGGCCTCAGCTGACCCTATGGGAATTCTGAAACTGGGATGACTCTTCTAAATTGTCTGCATGTGTATGAGAGCGGCTGGGTCTTCATACCCTCATGTTAGTCAGTCATTGAATGTCGTTGCCCTTGCCATGGGGCCATGGCCTTGGGGGTTTCTTTAGCTGAGACATTTCCTGAATGGGGCTGATAGCTGAGAGTTGCCTGCCATCAGAACTTCTGGCACATGGGGGAAATTTTTTAGTCCTTGAGGTGATTAATTTTATGTGTCAATGTGACTGGGCTAATGGATGCCTAAATAGCTGATAAAACATTATTTCTGGGTATTTTTGTGAGTGTTTCTGGAAGACATTAACATTTGAATTGCTAGACTGAGTAAAGAAGACTGCCCTTGCCAATGTGGGGGGCATCATCCAATCTGCTGAGGGCCTGAGTAGAAGAAAAAGGTGGAGGAATGGAGAATTTGCTTGAGCTGGGACATCCATCTTCTCCTGCCCTCAGATATCAGTACTCCTGGTTCTCAGGCCTTGGGACTTGGACAGAATCATACTACAAGCTTTCCTGTTCTCCAGTTTGCAGATGGCAGATCATGGGACTTTTTGGCCTCCATAATAGTGTAAGTCAATTCCCATAACAAAGATATATGTATTTTCTATTGGTTCTGTTTCTCTGGAGAACCTTGGGTATTACAATCCTGAAAGAGCATCTAGGTGGCATACCACATTGTCTAATACAATGGCATAAACCTGGTTTATAGAGTTCTGCATATGAAGTGGGGAAACAGGCCAGGCAGTCTCAGTATTTCATATGCATATGGAGTTCACAGGAGAAGAAAAAAAATTAAGGAATTATTGAATGAAAATATTTTATTTGTCCAAAATATGTGCAATAAATAAAAACAGGGTTTGCAAACTGAAACCCACTGTTCCCCATTTCCTCTTCTCCACAGGCTAATTTTTATTCACTTCTTTATATTATCATAGTTTACTGTCTATGTATCTATTTTTCCATCCTTTCCACCTAGTTGCCCAATGAATGTTTATTTTGTTAAATAGGAATTGTCTACTATAGTAATGTGTGTATTATCTAATTCATGTATTCTTTTGAAACTGATGCTGTCCCTTCATCCTTCAGCCAAACAAATGGGTGAAGTTAATCAATGGGAGAGAAGGGGATGTGGTGAAGTCTATTAGTGAGCTTCCAGAGCTTCAGCTCAGCTGAAGGTCTTCCCTTCTTCTGGTGTTGTCCTGGAGGGAACTGCCCTCACTTGGTGGCCTTTTATAACCACTTGCTGGTAAGGTCTTTTCCTATTCTTGGCTGGGGCTTCCATTGCTGCTTCTGGGTGGCTTGAATGGTAGCTGAGATGATGTGGCTCCTGTGGTCCCTGAGACCTGGGCTCTTCCTCCACTCCTCCAGTTGCTAACCTGTCATCATTCCTCCTAGGCCTGGGTGATCCCTCCTACTTTCTTGCTCTAATAATTGCTTTCCCTGAGACCAGGAAATAGCCCTTTCTGTGCTGGCTCTTTCTTTGTTTCCTAAATAGAGAGGCTGTGATCTGTTTCCTACAATGCCTCTACTGTTTCAACTTTTATTTGATTAAGTTTTTACTGTTTTTATATTTTTCTTAAGAGTTCCATATATCAGTGCTGTGTTCTGAATGGTTGTGTCCCCGCCAAATTCATATGTGCCCCATGTGATGGTATTAGGAGGTGAGGTCTTTGGGAGGTGATTAGGTCATGAGGGGTCCACATGGGTTCATGAATGGGATTAGTGCCCTTATAAAAGAGGCCCTAGAGAACTCCACCACATGAGGTTACATTGAGAAGACAGCCGTCTGTGAACCAGGAAGTAGGCTTTCATCAGATACTGAATCTGCCAGCATCTTGATCTTGGACTTCTAAGCCACCAGAACTTTGAGAAATAAATTTCTGTTGTTTATAAACCACCTAGTCAATGCTATTGTGTTATAGCAGCCTAAGACATACAGAATGAAGTAAGTCAGAAAGAGAAAAACAAATACCATATGCTAACACATATATATGGAATCTAAAAAAAAAAAGGTTCTGATGAACCTAGGGGCAGGACAGAAATAAAGGTTCAGAGGTAGAGAATCGACTTGAGGAAATGGGGAGGGGTAAGGGTAAGCTGGGACGAAGTGAGAGAGTACCATGGACATATATGCACTACCAAATGTAAAATAGATAGCTAGTGGGAAGCAGCTGCATAGCACAGGGAGATCAGCTTGGTGCTTTGTGACCACTTAGAAGGGTGGGTTTGGGAGGGTGGGAGGGAGACACAAGAGGGAGGGGATATGGGGATATATGTATACATATAGCTGATTCACTGTTATACAGCGGAAACTAACACAACATTGTAAAGCAATTATACTCCAATAAAGATGTTAAAAAAAAAAAAAACCAACAGACAGACTAAGACAATCAGAAACTAGAGACAAATTCTCCCTAGGACTGGTGGTAAGACAGTGTTAGTGATACCACATGGCCTCTTACTTGGAATTGTCCCATCTCATTTACATTTAGCTAATACCCCTGACTCTAACCACATTTAGCTCCTTCCTATTTCAGGACAGGTCTGTTGTTTGTCTGAGAGGTAGGGGAGGCTTTTGTTCCCCTATATTGGATTATGAATTTCAGTCCTAAGCCTGAGTTAAAATGTATACCAAGCTTCAGCAAGCAGAACCCTGAGCTGACCCCCCTCCCTTGTCCAGCACCTTCCCACTACCATAATGGATACCTACATCAGGCTGCTTTGGGAACTCTCTGCACACAGGCTATGTTCTTGAAATACACATACATTCAGTGAAATATACACATAAAAGTGTGTAGCAGAGTGCCTGGTATGTGATAGCAGTTTAATAACTATTAGATAAAGGAACCAACAGTTTTTAAGTATCCAACCTAGGTACTTAAAAGTATTGCACAATAAAAGTATTGCAAGGCATTGTGCTATGTGATTTATAACCTTTGTCTTTTTAAATCCTTAAAATAGCTTAAAATACATGTGTTAATTATTCATATCTTACTAATGAAGCTGTAAGTTTCAGAGAAGTTAATTAAACTCTTCAGTGTCACATAACTAGCAAGTGGAAGAACTAGAATTCAATCTCAGGGCTGTTTCTAAAGTTCATGCTCTTTCCATAGTGCTGTGTTTTCTCCTGTTTGAACTTGAGTGTGAATTTGAATATCTATATCAAAAGAGTATTTCTATTTCTTATATATGTGTACACATAGCCTCTGACATATCATGTATAAAATACTGTGCTATAATTTTCCATATCTCACCCTTCTGTGCTGGAGGACAGGCCAAAGGGATTTTGAATGGACACCTCCATCTCAAACGTGCATTTCAAAAAGGAAGAAGGTAGGGGGAAAATAAATAGGAGCATGGAATTAACATATACACACTATTATATATAAAATAGTAAACAACAAGGACCTTCCATATAACACAGGGAACTTTACTCAATATCTTGTAATAACCTATTATGGAAAAGAATCTGAAAAATAATATATATATGTAGAACTGAATCACTTTGCTGTATACTTGAAACCAACACAACATTGTAAATTAACTATACTTGAATTAAAAAAAATAAAAGAAGAAGGAGGAGGAGAAGAATATGAAGAAGAAGGAATGTATGATGAAAAGAAAGATTAAGTTATAGAGAGTAGGTCTTTGGGGGAGGGGTATGACCTTTGGGAAGGAAAACAGAGCATAGATTATTTAAACCCACATTTGTTTTATTGAGAAAGTATCAGAAAAATGCACTGGATGCATGTTAACTGCTCAATACTTGCGTGCTGAATGCAAATTAATTGCTAAAATCATCTGGTAATCATTTGAATCTGGCAATAAAAGTGATGAGTGAAGCATTTATCATCAATCTGAAGGCACATTTTTCTAATGGATCTTTTATTCAAGTTTTATGTCTGTTGTGAACTCAAGAGTTTTTCTAGACACATAGTGCTCCCAACTTCTATTTGTAATTTGGATGATTCCAATGACAAAGTGGTGGCACTAGAAGTAATATTGCAATTGACCTTTATTGATCAATAAAGAATCCACCTCTTGACCCCCACAAAATAATGCAAACTTTGATTACATTAAAAAAGCCAATGAACGCACTTCAGTTTTAAGAAAGCGCCTCTTACTGGTTTCAGAATATGAATAGAAACGTGTGTGTATGTGTATGCATGTATGGCTTAAGGAGCACAGATTTAAATTTCTTTTGTGTATCATTGCAGAGATGCTTATCTAACCTTGACAATTGTATGCTCTTCAGGAAGATAGTAAAATAAAGTCACATCTTTGGTTTCAGACTAACATCTTTAGGAAGGTTATCACCCTTAAACTGGGGCAAGAGAGGTCCCTGTACTGGGCCCTGTGCTTTATTGGGCCCTGCAGATGAGAAACACACAAAATAAAACTTATTTAAAAGCACATGGATAGCTGTCTCATGTAGAATCTGGTGGTTAGCACTGGCATATTGTGACCTATTATCTCAAACATCAGCTCCTGTGATTACCATCATTCAGGCCCCAGGGAAATACTTCTTTATATCTCTTGCCCTGTGTTCTCGAAATAAGAGACAACTGTATCTGAATACTTGAAGTTTTGTGGGTTTGCCTCAATTCATGTCAGAGATGGACACTTCTTTCCAATGCAGGGAGGAGTTGAGTAGCAGAAACTTTAAAGAGAAAAGGCAAAGTAACTGCCTTGTTACATCTCTCCTCTCAAGTAACATATGCAATAGATTTTTGCCTAGCAATCCATTTATATTCCAGTATGGCCCAGCATCCATTAGGAAATGCTTCTTTTTGTTTAGTAATATGTGGTCCCAGAGGTTGTCATGAATCAGCATGATATTCAAAAGAGCTGTACATAAATGTTGAGCAATATTTGGAGGTATTAATCAAAATTGTTTAAGGTGGAAATTTATTTCTTTGAAAGTATAATTAATTCTTGTTAATGTTTTTTTTTTGTTTGTTTGTTTGTTTGCGGTATGCGGACCTCTCACTGTTGTGGCCTCTCCCGTTGCGGAGCACAGGCTCCGGACGCGCAGGCTCACCGGCCATGGCTCACGGGCCCAGCCGCTCCGCGGCATGTGGGATCCTCCCGGACCGGGGCACGAACCCGTGTGCCCTGCATCGGCAGGCGGACTCTCAACCACTGCGCCACCAGGGAAGCCCTCTTGTTAATGTTTTAAAATAAAAATAACTTTTGAAATTCTAGTATTCAATGTCCATGTATTTGCCAGTGTAAATAATCAGTCTCACAATTCACTTGCTTATGTCTAGACCTGTCTGCACAAATTGGCAGATGAATTTTTGAATGTCTTTGGGGGCCAATTTTGGGACTCTTGAAGTTAGAATTGATGAGGGAAAAATATGGGTAAAGATGATTTCAGGACATTGTCCAGATTACGAATTAGCTAGATGGATAAATAATAATCAACGTGTATATTAGTTTTCTCTTGCTGCTGTAGTAAATTACCACAACATAGCACCGGAAAATAATACAAACTTATTATCTCAGTTTCTGTAGGTCAGAAGTCCAAGCACAATGGGGCTCAGCTGCTTCTTTGCTTAGTGTCCCCAAGGCTCTAGGTGTTAGCCAGGCTTTAATCCTTTATGGAAGCTCTGGGGATGAATCTGCTTCCAAGTTCATTCAGATCGTTGGTAGAATCAGTTCCATGCAGTTAGGACTGAGATCCCCATTTCCTTGCTGGCTGTTGGCCAGGGGTTCTACTCTTCTAGAGGCTGCCTGTACTCCTTGGCTTGTTCTCTCCTCCATCTTCAAAGCTGACAATGGTAGATCAAGTGTCTCTCACACTTTGAATCTCTTTGACCTCTTCTGCTTCATCTCTCCTGCCTTCTTTTATAGCATATCTCTAATTCCTCTTCTGCTTTTAAGGGCTCATGTGATTACCTTGGGTCCACCTAGATAATCAAGGTAATGTCCCTCTCTTTTTAAAAAAAGTTTTTAAATTTATTTTTAGCTGCGTTGGGTCTTCATTGCTGCACATGGGCTTTCCCTAGTTGCAGTGAGCGGGGGCTACTCTTCATTGCTGCGCACAGGCTTCTCATTGCAGAGCCTTCTCTTGTTGTGGAGCATGGGCTCTAGGCATGCAGGCTTCAGTAGTTGTGGTGTGTGGGCTCAGTAGTTGTGGCTTGCGGTCTCTAGAGTGCAGGCTCAGTAGTTGTGGCGCCGGAGCTTAGTTGCTCTGTGGCATGTGGGATCTTCCCGGACCAGGGCTCGAACCTGTGTCCCCTGCATTGGCAGGTGGATTCTTAACCACTGTGCCACCAGGGAAGCCCTAATGTCCCTCTCTTAAAGTCAGCTGATTTGTAAGTTTAATTCCATCTCCAAAATCCTTTCACAGCAGTCCCTAGATTAGTGTTTGGCTGAGTAACCAGGGAATGGAAATGTTGGGGGAGATACCTTTAGGATTCTGTATACCACAAAGTGTTTTGTAATAATAGTGATTTTTTAATGTTTATACAGAACTTTACCATTTATGATGGGTGTTCACATTATTGAGTCTCACAACAATCCCATTAGGAGGTGTTACCTCCATTTTATAAGTAAGGAATCTAAGCGTGTGTCTCCCTGCTCCATTTTAGGTATCTAGTGGATACTTCCCCATTTTGTTTTGTTAATCAATCTTACTGCCATGGTTGCATTTTAGACTTAGGGACAGAATTTGGCCCTTAGGTTTTATCCTTGGCAACCATCATATCATGGCTCAGTCTCATCTTCTTTCAGATTCTGACAGCTTTGCAACAGTTCTCAATAAGACCCAACTTGGTATGCCACTCTTTAAAAATTTTTATTTTAATTAATTTTTTAGCCAATCTAGCTGGTGTCCCAGACATCCTCAAGGTAACATTGGACACCTTGCTCCTGTATGTAGTCTATTTCACTCTGTAGCCTATACTTTTGGAAAGACTATGTCATAGAATGGAAAGAACATGAACCTTGTAATAAGTGAGACTCTATTATCTGAGTATATGACCTTGAGCAATCTATATGATCTCACTGAGTCTGAATTTTCTCAATCATATAAATGGGAATAATTATAACTGCTTCTCAGAGTTGCTTAAGGATTAAGTTAATAATACATGGATGCACCTGGCACCACTGTCTGACATAGGTTAACTGCCTGGAAAAATCATAGCTGCTATTATCATAATTATCAGTTTATATCACTGCTTTCTCTTTTCATTGTGAGTACTTGGAGGGTCGGAACCACATTTTACTCATTTTTTTCATCTTTGCTTTGTTTCCTAGAGACACGGTGGATTCTTAATAGATTCTTGAATTCAATTTAAAATAAACTTAAGACAGGAATCTTAACTGTTTCCACATCGTTTTATGGCGAAAGTGCTTGGTATAAGATGAATGGTACTGATGGCTACTGCTCCTTAGCTATTAATTGAAAAACAGAACTAGAAGTACATTATTTTTTCTTCTCTTCATTAACTTTGTTTTCACTTGTCCAGGTTCATTCTCATTGACTCTGAATTGCTCCCAGGTGTATGGTTGTATTATCTTTGCTCTCACACAGACTATTGGCAGGGGCTGCCATTCTTCTGTGTTATAATGTCTGCAGTCCTTTTCATGGCCCCTAGATTTAGCTCTCTTGTGTAGCATATTGGCGCCACAGATAACTCCTGCTTGTCTTCCGTTGTCTCTTTATTGCCTCCCCAGCAAGTTTTGCTTCTAAGAGCTTCTGTGCTGCCATGGGTTGATGATTAAGGAGCTTCTCTAAATGGAGTTACCTAACACACCCAGATGCTACAGAGCCTTGAATGATCTGTTTCCTCAGGTTTTTTTTCCCAAGAAAATATTGGAAAGAGAAAACATTTGTTTGTTATATTGTGTCTTCTATCAGACATTTCCTAGGAAAGAGCAGGGGTGGGCTCATATATAGACTGAAATACCCAATCTGAATTTAATGCCCTAGTTCAGAATGGTGTCAGCTTTCGCCAGGATTATGGCAATGACCTTCCAGTGCACTACCTGCATTCATTCTTGCCCCTTTCTAAGTCATCTCCATGCAGCATCTAGAGCACTGCTTTTGAATGCAAATCTCATTTTGTAACACTCTGACCTGCAACTCCTTTTAACCTCTAAGTTGTTCAGTTGTTACTGTTCCCAGTGAGTTTGTTGGCATTTTATCAGTTAGGATGAATCTAGCATTTTTAAACCTCTTTAACAGGTATTTGTCATTCCTCCTGATTGAAGGTTATCTGTGCATTTAATTATTGATTTGTGCTGATCATTAGAGTGGTTCATAATAACTCGGAACTTTATATTTATTCCAGAGAAGCGAATTCAGTATGTACTTAGGCTTCTTTGAGGATTGTAAAGAGTCAGAGAAACCTGGTATTCAGTCACAGTTCCATCAGCTCTGATAGCCTCATGCCTTTGGCAGTCTTCCTCTCTGAACCTCAGTTTCCATATCTATAAAATAGGAAGAATCGTTTCAGCCTTTCTCCTATGGATATTAAATGGATTGATAAGCATAGCATGGTGTCTGGAAGAGAGTAAGCTCACTATGAAATGTATTAAGCTTGTTATTATTATGGGAAAAGTACCAGAGAAAATCCTCCTAAGCAAAATTTTCTTCCTCACTACCTTATTTATTCCAACTTTTTACTTATTCCTTTGTGGTCAAGAATGAAAGGTTGGTTAATGTCATTATTCTGTGAGAAGCAATGTGAAGTAGCAGAGGCAGCATGGTCTTTGGCTCACATAGATATAAGATTGTATTCCTGGACTGCACCTTACTGGCTGGATGACCACCTGCCTGTTAACTTACCTCTTTTAAGTGGTTAAGTTCCATATAAATATAGAAATGCAACTAAAAATAAGCTAGACCATCAGAAAGGATGCTATTCAGCCAATAAATGTTTAGTGAATGCCCAGTATTTGATGGAGAGACAAAAAGCAAATCCTTGTCCTCAAGGAGCTCACAGTCTAAGCTTTCTGATCTGAGATGGCATTGGACCTGCCAGATGCTAGATATGGATCAGCCAACATAGGTATATCCCTGCTGACGATGGACAGCAGGGACTAACATTGTTGTGGATTAGTTGTGAAGACATTTGTTCAGGACTAGCTGTGGATCCTGGATTGTAACAGGGACCATAGCATCCCTGTGGAATGTTGCTATAGTCAGAAAAGGAACTGTGAACAAAACAGGGACTCCTGCTACCTGTTGTAACCTACTGAAGACCATTCAAGATCCTTAGAAATTTTATTTACTCTTATGTCTGGGATACAGGAAGAGCAAACTAAAATCATTTCCTACAGGAGATCAAAGCTCTGAGTCCAGGGCATATCAGGAAATAGTCACAGAGTAATGTGCAGTAATTAATAATTCAGAATGTAATATGTTGCTATGGGAACAGAGACCATACCATGTATCTTAGCTTGGAATGGAATGGGAAGACCTCATAAGATGGTGACCAGTGGACTGAGTCTTGAAAGTGCTCAACAGATATATCCCGATACCTGGCCAGCCCTCAGCTTGACTGTGATTATGACCAGACCTACTGAGAACAAACTCAGGGTGTTCGTGGCTAGGGCTATCTCGTTAGTATTCCAGGATCCAGTAACTTTGGAGTGCAAAAAAAGCCTTTTCATTAGTATTTGCTAAATTTATACTTTCGCATAAATCTAAACGTAGCATTGATAAGTCAAGACTCACTTTTTCAGTTGTGAAGCAGCATTCTTCAGACAATTTGTGGTCTGTCTTGGTCTTCTTGAATTTTTTCCATTCTGCCCAGGTCTCTTTGCTGCTGTGATGACTCAAATAATCCCAATCCCTACTCCAACCAAAGGGGTTAATGCCCCTCAAGCTCCCGCTATCCAACTTCTCAAGATGGTGGGGGAGGATTGGGCCCCATGCCCTTCACAGGCTAACTCACCCTATCTACCTACTTTCTCCATCCTAAGCACCCAGGACTTTAAGGCACACATGCAAGATTCCTTATTAAAGAATCAAGCAGATCTCAGAAGTGTATCACTGTGAAGGGAGGGTAGAGACTGAAATTCCCGGTTACATAATCATCCCTTCTACTGGGTGTGAGTCTTGGTGAGCATGTCTCCATGGGGTACTCCTGAACTAACCTTCCTCTTAGGCAGACTTTTCTTATGAAGCTAACTTCAAATTTCTCAGGCTTATGACCCCACCCTCCTCACTCAGAACACTCTGCTTATCCCATGCAAAGGATGAGGTGTAACTCCTTGGATCTTGCAAATTTGTATTTTCCTGTAGCTTGCAAACTTGAGCAACACTACAGATTATAGCTGGATGCACACTGGTGCTTGTGACCCAAAAAGGGCTCCAGAAAGGAGGTGAAATCTGATTTCCTGAATTAGGGTAATATGGGTCCCGCTTAGTCTTTCAACCACTGAGAATCTTGACCTGGGTAATTTTTTTTATAACATCACCTGTGAAGTAAGCAGACCTTGTAAATATAAATCTTATTCTTTCTCAGAGATTATGCAGTACAATCCCATATTAATGATATTTCTCCTGTCAGCAGGGTTTTGTCCTTGATCTTATGAAATATAAGCTCTTTGGCTGCTGAGTTGAGAATTTCTTGACTTTAAGAATCTCAGACTTCTTACTCTCTGCTAATAGATATTCTTTTGCTACCTTAAGGGAGGGGGGATGGTGCCAGTTTGAATTGGCTGGATCTGATTAAATTTTTGATTCTAAGTCTCCTTCTGATAAAAGCTGGTAGATGGGTGATAGTGAGGAGGGCTTGGTCAGTTTATCTCACCACACAAATAATATTGGGCTAACCGTGTATTAATTTCTATCCATATGGCAAGAAGCCAGACTAGATTAGATGACCTTACTTTGGGGTACAACTGCTCTTTCTTTCTCTCTAGTTACCCCTGGACTTGCCTGCTTCACTTCCTGTTAGACTATGGATTCCTTGCAGGCAGGGGATTATGTTATTTATTTGTTATTTTTTTTGGTAATTTGTCAACTAATTTTTCAAATGTAGCCATAGTTACAGTAGAATATACATATTTATGTTTTAAACCAGAAAGTTCGGCAACTTAACTAGCAACCTGGTTAGTATTCAAAAAGATGTTGGCTGAATTGAAACAACCAAAGCAAAATAGATTGTATAATTCAAAATAATCTTTAAAAAACCCCTCTACCAGGGCTGTTAAATGAATCTTAATAGTGTGAAAATACATTGAAAAAAATTTCTCAAATTTTCTCCTTAAACTGCTCTATCTCTTTTGGCAGACCATCGTTAAGACCAAAGACAGAGGCATTTTAATCTCTCTCTGGAATCTTCTGGTTGCCAATTTTCTGTGACACCCTCATATGTGGTTCCATTCTGATTCCTCTCCTGAACCCACTGAGGCAGCTACAGCTGAAAGGGTTGTTGACCTTCTATCAGCAGGATAGAATCTTTTGTAGAGATCAGCTTCATAAGGGCTAATTTTCTTCAGTTAAGCTGCCTGGATCTTGTTGCATTGATCACGCAATTAACTGATGGCTGAAGACATACCTGAAAGTACAAGGCAGCTTTTTATTTTAAACATATTGATTTTTGTTCTCTTTTTTTTTCCTGCTGCCCAAATGTATAAACCTTTGTTTTTATACTCAGTTATGGGTATCCTTTGGTACTTCTTTTAAAACTCACTTCTGGATTCAGGAAGAAAGTAACACGTCTTTGATCACAGTAATTCAACTGTTCATATTTCTTCAGTATATGTTTGTGGTCTGGCTGTATTGAATTAGATTTTGCTTTTAGTATTTGACTCTCCAGCTGATGAGAATTCATAATTCCTCTTATAGGTTTGCTAAAAGCAAACCCTACACTGTCCCCTCATCAAGAGGAGATGGATTGCTGTTAAATAATAGAATGCTTGTTACAGGGGTATATGTGTCTGCAAAGATGCATAATGTTGGTCTTGGAAAACCATCATGATCTCACAGTCACTGCTTCCTCCCTGTTTCAGAGTTTTAGTCACTGGTGGCTCAGAATCCATCCCTAGAAGCACAGCCAAGAAAGGGAACTCAGAGGTGGGTTCTGTGATGGGGAGGTGACAGATGAACAGATGTTCCTCTAACGTTTGCAAGGTCGAGGGCAAGGATATAAATGGAGGCTCACCTACCATCTGTCCAAATATTTAAAAGTTATGAATCAAACTATGGCCACAGCCTGGCTTAGGCTTCCACTCAGGGCCCTATCACCTGTGGCTGGTTATTGTTCATGTAGACTAAAGAAGCTACATTCTCCTCCAGGCCAATTGTTCCATGTAAGCCTCACATCTGCTGGAGAAGGCAGAGTGGAATCTAGGCTAGAGCTCGAGACTGTGGGTGGTGACTGAATCAGCTTGAACCCAGAATGGTTATAATCCTCAGGGATGGAGGAGGGCAGTTTCTTCTTAACACATCACTTTTCCATCCGAGGAAAGATAGAGGAACGGGGCCAGAGCCAATGAATTCAGGCAGGCTCTGGAAGTTGGAGAAGGCATGGAAATTGAGTGTCCTCTAGAGGCTCCAGAAGGAATACAGCCCTACTGACACCTGGAGTTTAATCTAGTGAGACCTGTGTCAGGGACTTTGAATCTACAGAACTGTAAGATAATGAATGTGATGTTTTATGCCACCAAGTTTGTGGTAATTTGTTATAGCAGCAACAGACAACTAATATAGATCTCTGTTACAGCTGCTCAAATCTGTCACTGTGGCAGCCACAGGCAATATGTAAACAAATGGGTGTGGTTATGTCCAAATTAAACTTTACAAAAATAGGGTGGTCAGCCAGATTTACCCTGTGAAGCATAGTTTGCTAACCCCTGGTTTAAGATCTACAGCAAAATTAAGTGTATTTGGTGGATAAAGATGTCTATAACAGAATGAAGATCTGAGCAATGGGAGTTGTAGGTAGATTAGAGAGGAAAGAAGAAAATTGATATTTATTAAGCATCTGCTATGTTACATTATGGTACAAGTACTACTCTAGGTGTTCAATGTGTGTTTAATTGTTTAAACTTTGAAATAACATGGTAGGCTTTGTATTATTATGTATGTATGTTGTTTATTATTTATTTTACTTTATTATTTATTTTATTATTTATTTTATTTTATTATTATTATTTTTTGTATTATTATGTATGCCATTTTACAGATGAGGAAACTGAGTTTAGAGAGATTAAGAAATTTAGGTTCACACAACGAATAAGCTAGGTTTGGAAGCCAAGTCTTCCCGATTCCAGTCCCCATTGTTCTACACTGAGAGGTGTCTTTCTTGTTCTCTATTTATTCTTTCTGAGTCCCAATCACAATAAGATATACTGACTATGGGAACTCAGCTGAATTGGAGAGGCTCAATATTTTAATCCTTTTTAGATTCAAATTCAGTTATAACGTTCATCATTTGGCTTCTCTCAGTTTTGCTAATGTTAGCAGTCTCACTTCTTATAGCTCTATCCACTCTTCAAATTAGAGATAAAATTGTTGATGGAAAGAACAGCAGCAGGTAATGTCTAATTTGATTTGGATTTGCATGTTTTATTGAAGTTAATGGAGTTATTATTTCAAACAAATGACACAGTAAGTAAATTCTAAATTTGGAGTAGAGGATTTGAGTGCATACTTAGCAAGGGATAGTTCTCTGCATTTCACTGCTTCTCTGATGTAAAAAATTATCAGTGGGGCTTCCCTGGTGGCGCAGTGGTTGAGGGTCCGCCTGCCGATGCAGGGGACACGGGTTCGTGCCCCAGTCCGGGAAGATCCCACATGCCGCGGAGCGGCTGGGCCCGTGAGCCATGGCCGCTGAGCCTGCGCGTCCGGAGCCTGTGCTCCGCAACGGGAGAGGCCACAACAGTGAGAGGCCCGCGTACCACAAAAAAAAAAAAAAAAAAAAAAAAAAATTATCAGTGCATCAACCTTAAGAACATACCGTTAGAGTTAGCAAGCCTCAAACCTGATGTGCTTTTTCTTGGATTTTGCAAAATCTATTTAATTTAATGATAGGTAGAGTTAACAAAATTACAACCAAAGATCCACTATTATTTCCTGGAAGTAAAAGCTTTAATTATTTATCAGGCTCAGAAGATAACAAGATGAATATCTGACTAAACATCACACATGTAACTATGTATGTATAGGGATGGAGTTTTTAAGATGTGTTTCACAAAATGTTTCTTCTGAGGTATGTATGTCTCTGGAAATTCTAATTGAAAAAAGAGTTCTATTATCAAGTACCTTAATAATGGGTTAAATATGCTCTGGTACCAATTCCAATTTGTGTGTGTGGGGGGTTCCCCACACTAATAAGCAATTTTTGAGGCACCTGCTGGGTGTCCTGAATTTCAACTCAATTCTGACACTGTCCACCAGGAGATAGCATCAGATTCTACAGGTTAAGGGTTCAGTCCTATAAGTCTCCCTCTCTCTGCCCCCACTTCAGCTGCCAGTTGCAAGTCCATGTTTTTGCCTGTGCCATCTAACTGGTTATAAATCAGAGGTTTCCAGGATTCCCTCCTCGGTTTAGTTAATTTGCTAGAGTGGTTCACAGAGCTCAGAGAAACATTTTACTTACTAGATTACCAGTTTATTATAAAAGGATATAACTCAAGAACAGTCAGATGGAAGTAAATGCATAGGGCAAGGCATGGGGAGAGGGTGTGGAGCTTCCGTGCTCTCTTGAGCACCACTTACCCAGCACCTCCACACGTTCACCAACTTGGAAGCTCTCTGAATCCTGTTCTCTTAAGTTTTTATGAAGCCTTCATTACATAGTCACGATTGATTAAATCATTGGCCACTGGCTATTGATTCAGCCTCTAGCCTGTCTCTCCTCTGGGGATGTTCTGGGGGAAGGGGTGGGACTGAAAGTTCCATTCCTCTAATCACGTGGTTGTTTCTCCTGGCAACCAGCCCTCATACTTAGGTCATCTAAGGGCTTCCCAAAAGTCACCAATTAACATTAAAAAAGACACTTTTTATTGCTCTTATCACAGGAAATTCCAATATTTTTCAGAGCTCTGTACCAGGAACAGGTCAAAGACCAAATACATATTTTTTTATTGCAAATCACAATATCAGAAGGATTAAACAAAGTTAAATAGATTTTTTGATTATAGGACATCTTAGAGCCTAAAAGAGTTTTCCAGAGGAAAAAAGTGTGGAGTTTTTCTAAAACGCATTTGAGTAAGGGTCGCTTGTTTCATAGAGCATCTTAGGAGACTAGTATTTCGTGAACTAGCCATTGGAAAACGTGGAGGAAATGGTGTGTGTGAATGCACAGAGGCATGAAATACCCTGCCAGGCTTGGGGACCTATCAGTGGTTCACCATAGTTGTGGTGTGTGGAGGAGGATAGATCAAGGGCCAGATAACAGGGAGCACTGTAAATGGTTTAGACTTTATCCTAGACAGTGAGACCAACTGAAATATTTTAAGGTGGGTGGATAAATGATCAGATTTAATGCTTTAGAAGGATTGCTCTGGTTTCAGTGTGGAGGTGATATTTGAAGGACTGAGGCCTAGAGAAATTTGTTACCTGACAACGGGGTTGGCCTTTTGGGGGATATCAAGCTGAAAGACACAACCAAGCCAAAGAGCAGGAAGACATAGGATTTTATTACTTGCAGTGAGTATGAAGAACACTGTGGATATTTCCCAACAGCAAAATTGGGGAAGTTTTAAGCTAAGGGAGCATGCATATTTATGAAGAGACTTGTGCAAAGAGGAATTTAGCATAGAATTGGGGCAAGAGTCACCGTGGATTGACAGAGCCCAGATCTTAGTTGATTGAAATCACTAGGGCCAGCAGAGGTCAACATCATCAATTCTCTGGCTCAAGTTAGTGTGGTGGATGATTGTTCTAGGGGATTCAGACCCTGTAAAATAGCTCAGGAATATGAGTCAGGCTATCCTTTACCTTTGAAACAGAACTGGGATGCTTAGTGACTGTTTCATTGTCTCTGATAGAGTTATTTGTCTGGCCTGACAATAGCTGCTTGTTCCTATATCCATTTGTTCTCTTAAAATCATGAACTATTTAGTCCTGTTCTGCGTGTGCAAGCCCTGTGGCCAGGCTTGGATCCCAGAATGACCTAAAATGGCCTAAAATGGCTCCTCGTATGTCAAGAAAGCTGTGATTGGTTCTCTTTCTTTGGGGAACCCAACCCTACTTGCCTACAGAATCAGGTTGATTGTTTATGCCACCACTGCCTTAATCCACAGAGGAGGTGATGGGTGGCTAAACCAACAGAGTACTGACACATTCTCACTGACTGAGAAGGGAAGATGCAAAGTAGGTAGATTCTACAGGGCTTGGTGACTGGGAGGTAAGGAGAGAGCCAAGTCAGAGTTGACTTCCAGTTTTCCATTTTAGGTGACTGAAGGGTAGGTTTGTCATTCATCAAGATAGGCAGGAGGGAGTGCAGGTTTTGAGGGAAAGACAGTCTCTGTTTTTCTATTTCTGACTTACTTCACTCTGTATGACAGTCTCTAGGTCCATCCACCTCATTACAAATAACTCAATTCATTTTTTTTATGGTTGAGTAATATTCTATTGTATATATGTACCACATCTGCTTTAGCCATTCATCTGTTGGTGGACATTTAGGTTGCTTCCATGTCCTGGCTATTGTAAATAGTGCTGCGGTGAACATTGTGGTACATGTCCCTTTTTGAATTATGGTTTTCTCAGGGTACATGTCCAGTAGTGGGATTGCTGGGTCATATGGTAGTTCTATTTTTAGTTTTTTAAGGAACCTCCATACTGTTCTCCATAGTGGTTGCATCAATTTACATTCCCACCAACAGTGCAGGAGGATTCCCTTTTCTCCACACCCTCTCCAGCATTTATTGTTTCTAGATTTTTTGATGATGGCCATTCTGACTGGTGTGAGGTGATACCTAATTGTAGTTTTGATTTGCATTTCTCTAATGATTAGTGATATTGAGCATCTTTTCATGTGTCTCTTGGCCATCTGTATGTCTTCTTTGGTGAAATGTCTGTTTAGGTCTTCCTCCCATTTTTTAATTGGGTTGTTTGTTTTTGTGATACTGAGCTCCATGAGCTGTTTGTATATTATGGAGATTAATCCTTTGTCAGTTGCTTCATTTGCAAATATTTTCTCCCATTCTGAGGGTTGTCTTTTTGTCTTGTTTATGGTTTCCTTTGCTGTGCAAAAGATTTTAAGTTTCATTAGGTCCCAATTGTTTATTTTATTTTTATTTTCATTACTCTAGGAGGTGGGTCAAAAAAGATCTTGCTGTGGTTTATGTCATAAAGTATTTTTCCTATGTTTTCCTCTAAGAGTTTTATAGTGTCTGGCCTTACATTTAGATCTTTAATTCATTTGGAGTTTATTTTTGTGTATGATATTAGGGAGTGTTCTAATTTCATTCATTTACATGTAGCTGTCCAGTTTTCCCAGCACCACTTACTGAAGAGGCTGTCTTTTCTCCATTGTATGTTCTTGCTTCCTTTGTTGTAAATTAGGTGACTATATGTGCATGGGTTTTTCTGTGGGTTTTCTATCCTATACCATTGATCTATGTTTCTGTTTTTGTGCCAGTACCATACTGTCTTGATTACTGTAGCTTTGTAGTGTAGTCTGAAGTCAGGGAGCCTGATTCCTCCAGCTCTGTTTTTCTTTCTCAAGATTGCTTTGGCTATTCAGGGTCGTTTGTGTTTCCACACTAATTGTAAATTTTTTTGTTCTAATTCTGTGAAGAATTCCATTGGTAGTTTGATAGGGATTGCATTGAATCTGTAGATTGCTTTGAGTAGTATAGTCATTTTCACAATGTTGATTCTTCCATTCCAAGAACATGGTATTTTTCTCCATGTGAGTATGTCATCTTTGATTTCTTTCATCAGTGTTTTATAGTTTTCTGAGTGCAAGTCTTTTGCCTCCTTAGGTAGGTTTATTCCTAGATATTTTATTCTTTTTGTTGTGATGGTAAATGGGATTGTTTCTTTAATTTCTCCTTCTGATTTTTCTTTGTTAGTGTATAAGAATGCCTGAGATTTCTGTGGATTAATTTTGTATCCTGCAACCTTACCAAATTCATTGATTACTTCTAATAGTTTTCTGGTGGCATCTTTAGGATTTTTCTATGTATAGTATCATGTCATCTGGAAACCATGACAGTTTTACTTCTTTTTTTTTTCAAATTGTATTCCTTTTTTTTCTTTTTCTTCTCTGATTGCTGTGGCTAGGACTTCCAAAACCATGTTGAATAAGAGTGTCGGGGGTGGACATCTTTGTCTTGTTCCTGATCTTAGTGGAAATGCTTTCAGTTTTTCACCATTGAGTATGATGTTTGCTGTGGGTTTGTCATATATAGCCTTCATTATATTGAGGTAGGTTCCCTCTATGCCCATTTTCTGGAGAGTTTTTATTGTAAATGGGTGTTGAATTTTGTCAAAAGCTTTTTCTGTATCTATTGAGGTGGTCACTTGGTTTTTATTCCTTAATTTGTTAATATGGTGTATCATGTTGATTGATTTGTGTATGTTGAAGAATCCTTGCATCCCTTCCATTAATCCCACTTGATCATGGTGTATGATCCTTTTAATCTGTTGTTGGATTCTGTTTCCTAGTATTTTGTTCAGGATTTTTGCATCTATGTTCATCAGTGACATTGGTCTATAGTTTTCTTTTTTGTGATATCTTTTTCTGGTTTTGGTATCAGGGTGATGGTGGTCTCATAGAATGAGGTTGGGAGTGTTCCTCCCTCTGTAATTTTTTTGGAAGAGTTTGAGAAGGATGGGTGTTAGCTCTTCTCTAAATGTTTGATAGAATTCACCTGTGAAGCCATCTGGTCCTGGGCTTTTGTTTGTTGGAAGATTTTTAATCACAGTTTCAATTTCAGTGCTTGTGACTGGTCTGTTTACATTATCTATTTCTTCCTGGTTCAGTCTTGGAAATTTGTGCTTTTCTAAGAATTTGTCCATTTCTTCCAGGTTGTCCATTTTATTGGCATATTGTTGCTTGTAGTAATCTCTCATGATCCTTTGTATTTCTGCAGTGTCAGTTGTTACTTCTCCTTTTTCATTTCTAATTTTATTGATTTGTGTCCTGTCCCTTTTTTTCTCGATGAGTCTGGCTAAGGATTTATCAATTTTGTTTGTCTTCTCAGAGAACCAGCTTTTAGTCTTATTGATGTTTGCTATTGTTTTCTTCATTTCTATTTCATTTATTTCTCCTCTGATCTTTATAATTTCTTTCCTTCTACTGACTTTGTGTTTTCTTTGTTCTTCTTTCTCTAGTTGCTTTAGGTGTAGGGTTAGATTGTTTATTTGAGATATTCTTATTTCTTGAGGTGAGATTGAGTTGCTATAAACTTCCCTCTTAGAAATGCTTTTGCTGTGTCCCATAGATTTTGGGTCCTTGTGTTTTCATTGTCATTTGTTTCTACGTATTTTTAAAATTTCTTCTTTGATTTCTTCAGTGATCTCTTAGTTATTTAGTAGTGCACTGTTTAGCCTCCATGTATTTGTGTTTTCTACTTTTTTTTTTTTTCCCTGTAGTTGATTTCCAATCTCACAGTGTTGTGGTCAGAAAAGATGCTTGATATGACTTCAGTTTTCTTCAATTTTCTGAGGCTTGGTTTGTGACCCAGGATGTGATCTATCCTGGAGAATGTTTCATGTGCACTTGAGAAGAAAATGTATTCTGCCACGTTTGGGTGGAATATTCTATAAATATCTATTAAGTCTATCTGGTCTATTGTGTTATTTAAAGCTTGTGTTTCCTTATTTATTTATTTTTCGGATGATCTTTCTATTGGTGTAAGTGGGGTGTTAAAGTCCCCTACTATTATTGTTTTACTGTCAATTTCCTCTTTTATAGCTGTTAGCAGTTGCCTTATGTATTGAGATGCTCCTATGTTGTGTACATAAACATTTATAATTGTTATATCTTCTTCTTGGATTGATCCCTTGATGATTATGTAGTGTCCTTCCTTATCTCTTGTAACAGTCTTTATTTTAAAGTCTATTTTACCTGATGTGAGTATTGCTACTCCAGCTTTCTTTTGATTTCCATATGCATGGAATATCTTTTTCTATCCCTTCACTTTCAGGCTGTATGTGTCCCTAGGTCTGAAGTGAGTCTCTTATAGACAGCATATATATGGGTCTTGTTTTTGTATCCATTCAGCCAGTCTGTATCTTTTGGTTGGAGCATTTAATCCATTTACTTTCGAGGTAGTTATTGATATGTATGTTCCTATCACCATTTTCTTAATTGTTTTGGGTTTGTTTTTGTAGATCTTTTCCTTCTCTTGTGTTTCCTGCCTAGAGAAGTTTCTTTAGCATTTGTTGTAAAGCTGGTTTGGTGGTGCTGAATTCTGTTAGCTTTTGCTTGTCTGAAAAACTTTTGATTTCTCTGTCAAATCTGAATGAGTTTCTTGCTGGGTAGAGTAATCTTGGTTGTAGGTTTTTCTCTTCCATCATTTTAAGCATATCCTGCCACTCCCTTCTGACCTGCAGAGTTTCTGCTGAAAAGTCAGCTGATAACCTTATGGGGATTCTTTTGTATGGTATTTTTTGCTTTTCCCTTACTCCTTTTAATATTTTTCTTAGAATTTAATTTTTGTTAGTTTGATTAATATGTGTCTTGGTGTGTTTCTCCTAGGGTTATCCTGTTTGGGACTCTCTGTGCTTCCTGGACTTGGATGACTATTTCCTTTCCCATGTTAGGGAAGTTTTCCACTATAATCTCTTCAAATATTTTCTCAGATCCTTTGTTTTTCTCTTTTTTCTTCTAGGACCCCTATAATTCGAATGTTGGTGCATTTAGTGTTGTCCCAGAAGTCTATGAGATTGTCTTCAATTCTTTTCATTCTTTTTTCTTTATTCTGCTACTCGGCAGTTATTCCCACCATTTTGTCTTCCAGCTCACTTATTCATTCTTGTGCCTCAGTTATTGATTCCTTCTAGTGTATTTTTCATTTCAGTTATTGTGTTGTTCATCTCTGTTTGTTTGTTCTTTAGTTCTTCTAGATCTTTGTTAAACATTTCTTGTATTTTCACAATCTGTGCCTCCATTTTATTTCTGAGATTCTGGATCATATTTACTATCATTACTCTGAATTCTTTTTCAGGTAGATTGCCTATTTCCTTTTCATTTATTTGGTCTTTTAGGTTTTTACCTTGTGCCTTCATCTGTGAAATATATTTTTGCTGTCTCATTTTTTATTTTTGATGGGTGGGATTGTGTTCCTGTCTTAGTGGTTGTTTGGCCTGAGGCTTCCAACACTGGAGTTTGTAGGCTGTTGGGTAGAGCTGGGTCTTGGTGCCAAGATGAGGACCTCTGGGAGACCTTGCTCTGATGAATACTACCTGGGGTCTTAAGTTCTTTGTTAGTCCAGTGGTTCAGACTCAGAGCTCCCACTGCAGAAGCTTTGGCCCGACCCCTGGCTGGTGAACTAAAATCCAGCAAGCCACATGGGGTGGCAAAAAAAAAAAAAAAAAAAAGGAGAACAATAACAAAGAGTAAAAAATAAAATTAGACTAGGAAACTAACAGATATGTTAGAATGAATATAAAAATATAGATGAAACAAAAACCAGAAGGTAAAACAGAAATACAATAGTAAAAAAGAGGAGAAGAAGAAAAAAAAAAAGGTGGGAAAGGCCTTGGCTATGGAGGGCGGGGCCTAGGCAGGGGCAGGGTTTGGGTGGCAGGCAGGCTCTATACTTAGTACCCACAGGGCTGGAAAAGGCCCTGGGGGTGTGTGAGGGGTGGGGCTTAGGCTCAACAGAACAGAAGGGGCCCAGGCCTCTGGTCTCAGAGGGCAGGGGACCCTGCCTGGAAGCACAGCAGGCTTCCTCTGCCTGAATGGGCCAGGCAAATGCCCTCTGCTCATCTCCTGCTCCTCCAGTCCTAGAGGGCCCCTCCTACCTGCCTCTCCTGTTCTCCCTCAGCCTCCCTCCTATGCCTCCAGGACCCACACTGCCTGGAGAGGGCTTTGAAGCGCATGGGACCTGGACTGGGAGCTCAGCAGGCTTCCTGGGCCTGAGTGGGCAGGGCAAACGCTCTCTGCTCCTTTCCTGCTCCTCTCCTGCTCCTCTGGTCCTGGAGGGGCCCTCCCACCTGCCTCTCCTATTTTTCCCCAACCTCCCTCCTATGCCCTTAGGACCAGTGCAGCCTGGAGGGGGCCTTGGAGGGCGGGGGACCCGGCCAAGATCCGGGCAGACTTCCCCGGCTGATTGGGCAGGGGAAATGCTCGCTGCGCTCCCCCCACCCCTGATCCAAGCCCCCAAGGGTCCCTCTAGGCATGGGAACCCCTCCCTCCTTTCAGTCAACCCTCAGGGTCACTGGTCCTATCTGGCCTCCACTTATCCTCCCTCTCTGTCCCCCCATGTCCTACTGGTTCGTTTGGGGGTTCCTCCCGTCTCCTTGGGCATCGAGGTCTCCCACCAGCATCTGGCAGGTGCCCTAGTTGTGGGGAGACACGAACTCCACATCTTCTCACACCTCACTGCTTAAATTTATGCTATCTATTTATTAACTTATTATCTGTCTCTTTCACTGACAATGTAAGGACCAAGATAACAGAGACTTTGGTCTCTTTCATTCACTGTTGTGGATACAATCTAGAATAATGCTTAGGACATAGTAGATACTCAATATTTTTTTGAGTGACTGAATTAATTTTACATATTACTTATGCCAGTCCTGTAGGGTCGGTATTATTAGAGATTAAGTGACATGCCTACATCCTTTTAGCTAATCAGAAACAGTGGAGATTTTGAAATCATATCTTTCTGACTCCAGAGCTGATTCTTTTTTCAATATACTGACTACTCTTTATTAGTAACTGTCATAAGGAGGCATATAAATATAGTGTTAGGGGAGACTTAGAGAGGCATAAAGCAGCTTCCTTTCCACTTGAACCTGAGAGGCAATGCAATGTAGAAAGAAAGACATGTGGTCTTTGGGTAGATAAGCTTGAGCATGAATTCTGGTTCTATCCTTATTGGTGGGTCACCTTAGAGAAATTCGCTAATGTTTCTGATCTTCTACTTTCCTATTATTAAATAATTATAATACTTTTCTTTTTGGGTTGTTGGTAGGATTAAATGAGATAATATTTGCAACACAGTATCACATAGGAGGTGATTAATAAGTGACATTTCTCCTTCTAATGTCACTTCCATCTATACCTTTCAATTCAACATTTATTCTGTCAATGTGTTTTTGTGTTACTGTTATCTCCATGACAAGATTCTAAGCACTTTGAGGCAGTATCTTCAACTACTTATGTATTTCACACAGTGCCTCCTGGGACTTATGACAGTGACTTCCACACTTGTCTTAATGAGGAACTTCTTTGATTTCTTTCTAAATCCCAGCAAAATCTCTGACAGTGGGATGAATATGTGCTGACAGGGCAAGTTAGTTCTAATAAATTTGGGAGTGGAAGATGGATCATCTTCCAGGTTGAAGGTCAATTATGATAAGCCTCAAGATCAATGAATAGAACAAGGTCAACATGTGTATAAATTTCTGAAATAAAATGACACTATCCTACAGACATTTTCAGTTGCTCTCTTGATTTTTTTCTATTCTTTTACTGCCTCCAAACAAATGCCATTACTAGAATCAGAGTTGCAGGAAAATAAAAGCTAGGAATACGTTCTTCAAATAAACATTATTTATGAAAAATTAAAATGGGATTTGTCAGGCACTTTAAGGATCAAATTTCTAGATAGTTTTTTAATAATCTAAACTTCATAATTTATAAAAATCTATTTAGACAAGAGACTCAGTGCCTCTGGGAAAAGTCTTGAAAATCAATTTGAACAAAGTAGAGTATTGTATGAAATAGGTCTCTTAATACGTGAACTCTAAAGAGTTGGTGGTGAAATGGGAAATATACGTTCGTTATTAACAACTGAGGTTAGAAAGGCATTTTGATTTACAATGGAGGTGGACTGCAATTTCAGTTTCCACTGGATAGGCAGAAAATGGGCTCTGCATCATTACATTGTGAGATTTGTGTTTGTGCTGAATCCCCATCAGTGTGAACAAAGTGAGCCATTGAAGTCTGAATTATTGGGTTTCTTTCCAGGAAGTCACAGGCTTTCAGCTCAAATAGAGTCTACTACTCATTCTTCCTGCTTCTTGTCCCACTGGTTTATTTATTTTCCTTTTCAGAGATTCAGTTATGACCAGGTAAAATGGCCCTTCCAACTTTGCTCACACTACCAAGTCAAGGTTACTTGTTAAGAGGCAAAGGAGAGTACTACTCCTTTGTGCATATCCAGCCAACTATCATGATGAGTAAATCTAATCTTTCCAAAGAGAGGACATGGTATAAGAACATGGTAGCAACTCAGATGCTACTGTAAATTCCCATTCCTACAAGCTCAGTTGTTGGAACAGTCATCACTTTCCATGTAATAAATCACTTCCAAAATTAGGAGCTTAAAAATAGTTACTTAACTCATGATTTTATGGATCAGCAACTTGGCCTGGGATTGGTTGCTTAGGGCCAGGTTTGTCTGATCTTGGCTGGACTCTGATACATACATATATAGCCAGCAGGGTTGGTTGGGGGCTGGGTGGTCCAAAATGCCTTAGTGGGAGAGCTTGTCTTAATTCCATGTAGTCTCTAATCATCTATCAGACAAGCCTAGACTTGTACATGGTGGTCAAGGCAAGGGTCCAAGGGAGAAGATAGAAGTGTGCAATGATTCTTGAGGCTTAGGCTCAGAACTGGCTTAACATCATGTTCACTGTGTGCTGTTCTTCAAAGCAAATCACCAGCACAGATGGGTATAAGGGAGGAGAACTATATTCCACCATTGATGGGAGGAGCTGCAAATAATTAAAGGCTGTAACTGACCATTTTGTGTCCTTTGTGGTTTTGTTTTAAAGTTTTGCTTCCATCAGTTTGAAGTCCATTGAATCATTCTGTGCTTAAAGGAACCCTCCTATGGAATTATCATATTAAGCCTCTTACCCATATCTGGATCATTCCTGGGTCTTACCTCAGATACCTAAATGCCTTGAACCCAGATCCTTCTTCATGCGTCTCATACACTGTACACAGAACTTATGCAAACCAGACCTCAGAAATAGTTACCCTGAACCTAGGTAGGTAAATTAAACTAGAATAATATCCTTAGATTCTGAAGCACTTTGTCCTTCATTATCTCTTTCATTCTCACAATGGTCCTATGATATAAGCAGGACCTACATATTTTACCTGAAGTAGAAATTGAGGCTCATAGAATTGAAATGGTTTCTGTGAGGCCCCACAACTATGTAAGTGGTAGGACTGAGATTTGAACCCAGGTTTTGTGACTGTAGACCCATCTCTTGATTCACCGCACTCATTGTCTCTAGTTGGCTGGCTTGCTTCAGGCTGATGTTAAGACCAGATTGGTCATAAACAGTCCAAAATAATATTTCTCAAACTAGAACCTTGGGCTCTAGGTGAAGAGGCATGGTAGTGGTCTGGGCCACAGACCTGAACAAGGGTCATAGTCGACTGTGGGAGAGCTCTAAGCACTGGCCCAGCTCTCTGAGTTTCCCCTTTCATCCTTGCTTGACTTTAATTTTCCTTCATCCTCCTAAAGTATGAAGTTTTTAAGATGGGGAATGAGGGTGGGATAGTGGGGAGGATGATGATGTCTCTATTTGAAAACAGTTGATGGCCCTGCCTCATATTGGCAGAAGTCTAAAGATGCTACTGTTATGTTCAGAGCTCTGATGACCCCATGCCCAGCAGTGGGACAGTGGAGGGAATATGAGCTCTTGAGTGAGATACATCTGGGCTCAAATTCCTGCTTTTCTATTTACTACTCAGTCTTCTCATTTGTCAAATGGAGTGAATGTTACCAACTACATAAGTTTATTGAATAAATAAAATGAGATAGGGCTTCCCTGGTGGCGCAGTGGTTGAGAGTCCGCCTGCCGATGCGGGGGTCACGGGTTCGTGCCCTGGTCCGGGAGGATCCCACGTGCCGCGGAGCGACTAGGCCCGTGAGCCATGGCCGCTGGGCCTGCGTGTCCGGAGCCTGTGCTCCGCAACGGGAGAGGCCACAGCAGTGAGAGGCCCGCATACAGCAAAAAAAATAAAAATAATAAAAAAAATAAAAATAAAAAAAAAAATGAGATAATGTATTTAAAATGTTTCACACAGAGTAAGTGCAAAATGACTTTGTATGTTTCCCCACTTGAGGAATGTAGCCATGTAGGATAAAAATTTCTCTCTATAATTCTCTAATTCCATTTCAAGCTGCACACAAACTAGGTAAGCATGACTTTCCTCTCCTTTCTTTATTTAAATGATTTTATATTTTGACCTTAAAACTTAAATTCAATTTGACCTAATATATTTAATTAACACCTAATACATTAGGCACTGTGTAAGGCAATAGGCTAGGCCTTTGGGTAGAAACATAACAATGACTAAAATAAATCTTTCTCTGCAAGCTTCTCACAGTCAAGCAGGGAGATGTGAGCATAGAGGCTGTCCTATAATTTAGACTATGATACCGATAGAAATAGAGGGCTCAACAAAGAGCTATGAAAATGTAAGAATAGATGTTAGTCTATTATGTTAATTATTATGTTAGTGTAAAGCTTTTTAGAGGAGATTTCACTTGAGCTGGATGAATTATTAACAGGTGGGGTATGATATTGTGGAAAGAGATCAAAAGAGAAAGGACCAAAGACAAGGATTGAAAATTAGGAAATTTTATATTTCTTGGCAAGTCTGAATAAGTGAGTCCTAATTTTGGATATCACCAGTATAATTTCTCATCTATACATTAAGAACTGCCAAATTTATACCTCCAGGCCAGATCTCTCTCTTGGATTGTAAACTAGTATGTTTAATCACTTTCTCCATATCTCCATGTGCATTTCTCCTGGACATCTCAAACTCAACATGTTCAAAATTGAACTTATCTTCCTCATCCCCAAGCTTGTCTTACTCACAATCTTCTTCATCTCAGTTGATGACAACTTCTCTCAGTAGCTCCTGACAAAAATCTTGAAGTCACTTGGGACTTTCTTTTTTAAATCTCACATTCAATTCAATTCAGAAAGCTCACCTCAGCCTCAGGGCCTTTGAACTGACTATCACTTCCCTCTGGGATGATCTTACAGGAATCTATGGATAACTCTAATCTCTTTCAAATGCCCTTTACAATGAAACCTGCCCTGAGAACCCTCTTTGATATTACAACTTGTTTCCTTCCCTCAGTCATGCACTTCCTTTTCTCCTTATCCCAAACTACGGTTTTTCTATTCTGGTTACTATATTCTACTATACATAATTTATACATAATTTACTTGTTAAAATCTAAAGATCTCTGTGTGTGTGTGTGTGTGTGTGTGTGTGTGTGTGTTTAATGTACATGCCAAGCATCTGGAACAGTGCCTGGTACAAAATAGGCACTCAAAAAAATTTGTTGAACAAATAAATGACTTCTGACAAAATTTATATCCATTTACCATCCTGTCCAAATCTTTTTTTCTGCTTGTTCAACTTAAATACATACATGTTTCGACTGACAGCTCAATTTTATTTTTGTAGACTGGTTTAGTGTGGAAGAATGTGATTATTTATAAGCAATGTAAGTATAGTATATAAAACTATAACTAAGTTATTTTGAGGAAAACAACATAGTTACACAAATATTAATACATTTTCCCCCCCAGAATTCTGCACTGAGAAAAAAGAAACATCTTGGGAAAATGATCAACTATGGAGCATACAATGCACATGAATTAACATTCAGTTCTATTTGAATAAGCTTTATGGCTGCACAGTTTTGAGACAGAAACCTTTGCCTTTTGCTTTTCAAATCATTCTTTGCAAAGTCTTAACCTGACCTGCCATGTCCACTTACTTTAATGAAACATGAAGCTTCTTAAAATGAAATTTCTCCTCTCCACATTCTGTTCCTCTGATTAATTTAGTGTTGGCATTTAAGCATGATTACATTCCCTTGGGAATCAGTGATGTTTTAGGCAATTTCATCTGTTTAATTTACATTTTGTTGAAGGACTTAGGAAGGCAACTGCTTTTTAAATCAAGATCCCCAAATGTCCATGTATCCTGATTATAGCTGATCTTTCTATTTTCATTATGCTTTCATGAGTTGAACTTATTAAAATATGAAAATAAAGGAAAGCAAATCCACCATGTCAAATAAAATGCACCACTGCTTTCCACTCTCCACACAGAGATGCTTTTCCATCATGCCTCTATGCTTTTTAAATTAAATGTCAAGTTTTGCACAGCTGTCTAGAAAGACTTGATGGAGTGCAAAGTTTTGCTTTGCCTTGCCCTGGATTGTATTTGACTTAGTGCCTATTACTAATAAGACTATTATATGATCAGAACAACTGATATTGGATTTTGATGTTGAACACATCAAGGTGGTGTTTAGCCAATGTCCCATAATTGCTTCTTTTCATCAATAGCTGTAATAAAAATAATGAGGGTCTAAATTATTTTAAGAAGTCTGTTTTATAGATATTGTATATTTTTTCATTTGATAGTATAAACTGCAGAAGACAGAGAGTCCGAACCACCGTGTTTCTAGTGCTGAAGGAATATTAGAGATTACTATTATTTTTATTATTTTCTATTCCATTCCATTCCCTGACTGAGAGGGAGCTGCCCAGTTTAAAAGGTGGAGGGTAGAGAAGGAGAAGAGTCTCTCAAGCAATAAGACCCTGATTAGAGTATCCCATCCCACGTATTTTCATTAATTTAACAAATGCAACAGTCCTTTGAGTGCTATGTTCTACCCCCATGCTAGAAGTTGGGCAAACAATAAAGACTAAGACACAGGTCCTACCCTTTAGAAATGGTGTTTAGAAGCCTCTTGGGAGAAAAATGTACTCTTTTCCAAGTCCAAAGTTAAAATGGATACTTCTTTGTGTGGCACCATTCTATTCTTTTAAATAATATTTTAAACAATCCCCTGGTATCAATACCTAAAAACATTGGTATTTATTTATTTTTTTATTTGTTGCATGTTTAACTTATTAGCTTCCACTAACTTTTCTTTGCAATGGGTAGATATACTCTAGACATTTGCTCAGGTGGTAATCCAAGGTGCCCCCCAAATTTCCAGTGATAGACTTCATAGTAGATCATCAATCTCTCTTGGGAACAATAGTCTTTTCTCTTACTGGTAAAATTAAAATGTTTCATTATTTAGATTTAAGCCCTGCAAAGCTCCAAGCTTTTGAATCTTAACTGTTCCCACACCTGTTTATTTTATTTTGTTTTGTCCCCTCATATAGACTTATTTTCATCTTGGTTTCTAGGACCAGTTTTGATCCTATGCCAGAATTCGGTTTGAATTATGATTTTACTGCTTCCTAGCTGGGTTATCAGGACCATCACATACAGAAATGCACACAGGTCTAGGAATTGTCAAGAACTGCACAGTTGCCCCAAGATACTTAATCTTGTGGTGCCAAGTTTTGGTTGTCTAGATTTGGTTTTTATTGGCTTATAGCTTATTACCAATAGGCTCGTACGTGGACTGAACAATTAATATTGGAGTTTTCATTATTCTTGTAATCATCAACTCTAATGAGAAAAGTAAAGATATCTGTCATTCAAAAGATCTATTGAGTAGTAGCTTTATCCATCTCACTTGGTAGTATTAGTTGTAAATGGCACATTCTAGAGGTTTCTGTGTGCAAATTGTAGAGCCATATGTGGTGGATCACAGGTTATGTTGGTGTGAGAGGTTAGGGTCAACTACAGAATTAGAGAGTACACAGTCCTCCACAAGACTGCTCTCACCTCTGACACCAGCAGCAAATTTGGGGTGAGGGGAGGGTTCTCAAAACTACCCTCAGGTTTAATAATTTGCTATAAAGACCCACAGAACACATTAAAAGCTGTTATACTCACAATTATGGTTTATTACAGGGATTAAGATCAGCCAAAGGAAAAGATGCCTAGAGCAGAGTCCAGGAGTGTTGCAAACATGAAGCTTCCTCATCAGTCTCCCGGCAATCGTGTTACTCTCTGGCAGTGGCACGTGGCACTGTGCATGGAGTATGGCCCGCAAACGAAGCTCATCCAGGCCTCGGTGTCCATACTGGGGTTCCATTACATTGGCATGATTGATTGATTGTTCATGTGATTGATCTCAGTCTCTAGTTTCTAGCCCCCCAGATGAGATCCAAAGCCCCTACCCTAAATCACATGTTTAATATGAGTCAAAGCCCCCAATTTAACTCACACTGTTACTCTTTGGCTAACCCAGGGCCCTCAAGCAAACACAGACACTTTACCACCCAGTAGGCCAGGACAAAGCCCAGACCTCTTTTTAGGCAAGATTAAATTCTTTACAACACACTTGGGAACATCCCTTAATTTCCTTTTATCTCTATTCCCTCACTTATAGAACAAGACTAATCATGTAATTGCTAGGGTTGTTACACAGATTAATGCTGAAGTACTGATATATAAACTACTTAAGATTACAGAAGTAGAAAGTGAAAAATGTGCCATTCTTCCTTTAGTTTACGAGTCTCTTCATTTACATACATGTGGGTGCTGCCAGCCCACTCTTGTTAATTTTATCTTTGGTTCCAACTCCAATTATTTTGATAAACTCAGCCTTAGTCACCCTCACTGAGAAACCTTGGGTTTGGCGTTTTTCCTGCCTCAGTGCACTGGTTCATTATCTTTATTGGGGTTCTGTAATGGCATTAGATCTCTTCAAATTCTGTTCTGTTCTTTCTGTGCTTGAAGCTGAAGTGTTTTTAAAGACTTTATCAAATTGCCCATTGTTCAACGATGGAGTTTCTTTTTCTTTTTTTTTTTTTTTTGGCTGCTCCATGTGGCATAAGGGATCTTAGTTCCCCGTCCAGGGATTGAACTCATGCCCCCTGCACTGGAAGTACAGAATCTTAACCACTGGACCACCAGGGAAGTCCCAATGATGGAGTTTCTATAATCATTTTCTATAGTCATTCCTAGGAATTCTCCCTTATCAACTCCCCTCTCTTTTTTTTCACTTAAGAGAGTGGCCATTTTGGCACAATAGTGAAGTTTTCCATTCAACTGCTATTGTGTGTGTGTGTGTGTGTGTGCGCGCTTGGAGAGGATTAGGATGGAAGGGGTAGGGTCTTTCACTGAGTTTGAACTAATTGAGAAATAAGACAAGAGTAAATAGATGGGGCCCCAAATTTCTTTATTGGCAAAATCTTGGTATTAGAGAATATGACTTTTATCTGCAGACAAATGGATTTTTCATTACTAAGGCCCTAAATTCAACAGACACAGGCAACTCTTAGGGTACAGAAGTTGGCCCACCCAAATAGGAAAAAGAGAAGAGCTAGCTGGGCATGTCTGCTTTATTCTCACCCAAATTTCCAATAAAAAAAAAAAAAAATCACTGCTCCTTTTCTGGCAGTGAGTGAGTGAAAGAGCAAGAGAGGCCAGGAGTGTTACATAACTCAGCCTCCACCACATAGAAGGAAATGTCAGGAATGGCATGCATGAATATCGTAGTAATGGTCATGAATTTGTTCATGCCTTTCTGTATCCATAACTTTCACTAGGCTCCTCTCACATTGACTCTGGGTTTGGCCATGTACCTTGCTCTGGCAAGTGAGAAAGTAGCAAACGTGACCAAAGCTGTAGCTTGAACAGTGCTTTGCTTTGGTGCTTGCCCTCCCTTTCTGTTCTTGGGACTCTGACCTCCGTGTGAACGAGAGCAGGTAGCCTGCTGGAAGGTGAGGCTCTACCTCACCTGCTGAGGCTTTAGCCATCCCAGCATCTCAGGGTGGCCCTCATAATCAAACAAGCCCCAGCTGATCCACCAACTGACCACCCACCACATGGGAGAGTCCAGCAGAAGAATCACCCAGCTGAACCCAGCCCACATTACCAACGCACAGAGTTGTGATAGAATTAAACAGTAGTTTTAAGCCACTAAGTTGTGGTGGTATATTATGCAGAGTAAATAACTGACAAATGGGGAGGATACATTTCCACAAAATGGAAAGTTCATGGCCTCCATGGGAGAGGGGCAATGAGAGTGTGCCAGAGATTCCATAACAACTAGTATTTTATTATAGATAAAGAAGGAATAAACAACCACACCTAACTTCTTGCAATTTGTAACTATGGAGTCTGCCCATCAAGAAAAAGAGTAGAGATGGAAAAAATTAACTGTAATGCTGATATCCATAAGAGAAGTAGGCATAATTTATTTGTAGTGTCTCAGCAATTAAATCCCCAATGTTCAAGATCCTAGGTTCTGTGAGTATTCCTCTCCACATCCTATTCATTCTGATTTTATATCTTCTCCTACTCTATGTTGGTGAATTGGAAACTTTATTTTTTCAAGCAGTTTGCAATCTCTGGTGGTAATTTATCTGGTATTTCACTGGGATAGATAAGTTCCACCTTTGAATTTACAGTTTTCAGGGACAGAACTCTCATTTCAGAAGAATTCTTTTTCTTAATTTGATTTCTGACAATAAAAAGCAGTGCATCAAATATAAAGTCTATAAAAAGAAATCATCAGCTGCGATGATAGAAACTGCTCTCCCAGTGGGAGAATTATGCAGCTATTACCAAAGCATGGGATAATGTGACTGCCTGAAATATAAATATACATACAAAATCAATATCACCTCATATTTCAGATAAACATGTACATCACAAACACTTCCGTACCAAAGACACCTTGATAAAGAAAATACAGAAAAAATATGTTTTGTAGGGTTTGGGTTTCGCTGGGAAGAATGTTCAGGGGGCTAACTTAATTCATGCAACAAATCTTTATTGAGTGTCTATTCTATGTCAAGTACTTCCCTGAAGCTAAGGATACAGAGATAATAGATTTGGTTACTGCTTCCAAGGAAACTGTTGTCTAGTGGGAGCAATAAGTATGATCGGTATTATGACCAAAACAGGCATATAGGAACACAGGGAAAGAACACTAATCTAGCATGGGAAGAAATCTCAGCAAAGGCTTCCCAGAGACGATGAAGCCAAAGCCTGTCCTGTAGGGGGAACAGGAATTAGCCAATGGTAGTTGAGTGGGAATTTTGATGTAGATGGAGGAAATGAATTGTGTAAGGTGAAATTGGAGTTGGGAGATCTAGCATAGTGCATTATGGAGGCCTGCTGAACTATTGTACTAGCCAGCATGGCTAAAACAAAGACCCCAAGGCAGCAGAAAGGAGGAGTGTTGAGCAATGAGTCTGATGAAGTGAACATGGTCCAGGTGATACAGAAACTTTTTTTTTCCCCTGAGGATTTATTTATTTATTTGTTTATTTATTTTTTAACATCTTTATTGGAGTATAATTGCTTTACAGTGGTGTGTTAGTTGCTGCTTTATAACAAAGTGAATCAGCTATATATATACATATATCTCCATATCCCCTCCCTCTTGTGTCTCCCTCCCACCCTCCCTATCCCATCCCTCTAGGTGGTCACAAAACACCGAGCTGATCTCCTGATACAGAAATTTGTAGAACATTCTGAGGAGTTTGGAGTTACAATGGTACAATGAGGAGTCTGTCATTGAAGGGTTTTAAACAGGGACATGATGTAGAGACCTGATAAGATATATTTTTTAGAAAGATGTCACTAATGAGACTATGGAGAATGGATTAAAGACTAGTCAAGTGGGCGTTGCAGCAATCCACAAATAAAAGATGAAGTTCCAAATTAAGGCAAAGGCTTTGGATAGAGAAGTAGACAGATTCAAGAAATATCTAGAATAAACAGGATTGTATTACAGTATTCGTCAGAACACAGGAACTAGAGGGCACACTCAAACTAGTTATTTAGAGGTGAGTTTTAGTAAAGTAACTATTTAGAAAGGTGAGGGTAGAATGTAGGTATGCGAAGAAGAACATTGATACAGTGGGAAGTTATTTCCAACCCTAGCCTCAAATAGTAAGAGGAGAGGGTAGTTCCTAGAACCCGGTGAGAAAGAACTCTAGAAAGGCTGGTCAGAGGTCACAGCTAGCTCACATGGTCCTAGTAGAGATGGAGCTGTGGGCAACCCTCCCCCCCACCCTCAGTCTCTTCCCTCTCTTTGATGTCTTCCTGGGGTTCTGCATTGGCTGAATGTAAGCCCACTGATACCCTTCATTTGAAGCCAACTTAAGAAAGATGAGAAGAAAGGGCATCTGGAGAGGGCACCTGGAACTTATCTAGCATGGTGACACACTGAACACAGGCAATCAGAGACAGGAGTCAGGATGACTCCAAGAATTCCAATGTGGGAAACAGAGTGGATGGTGATCCCATCCAGTGATATGGGGAAATACAAGGCAGATTTGTTTATTATTATATTTTTGGGAAAAACTTAGAGAAAATGAGTTTAGTTTTGGAGATGCTAAGTTTCAAATGCTTGAGAGACTTTCGTTTATTCTTTTAACAAAACTGTGGTGGCAGCCCGCTGTGATGACTGAATGCCATTTCTTTTAAAGATAGGAAGTTTTGGGAATTCCCTGGTGGTCCAGTTGTTAGGACTCCATGCTTTCACTGCTGAGGGCCCCAGGTTTGATCCCTGGTCAGGGAACTAAGATCCCACAAGCCGCTCAGTGTGCCAGAAAATCGATAGGAAGTTTTACCTTTTTTGAAGAGACACATACCTGTGCCTTTTTACACTTTAGATAATGATCCTGATTATCTCTCCAAGTCAAGGAAAAAGCCCAAACTGTTTATTGTGTTTAAATAAGGCTAGAGCCAAACATGTTTCCATAAAAATAATTAAAGTAAAACACATTTTATTGCTTAAATAGCATCAATTTAACGCATTTTAATTGCGTTAAAGTAGCACGATGAAATGGAAAAGCTAGGTTTGGAGCTAGACATGGTCTAATTACAGAATATGAGTGCTCTGATTAATTTGCTGTGTATCCTTGAGCAAGTAATATAATTTCTCTGAATCTCAGTTTATTCTTTTGTACATGGGGATAACTATCTATTAGTCAACAGATTGGAATGCAGTGCTTGGAATGTAGTAGAGGGGCAATGGAGTTAAAGCAATTAATGCCCCCATATAAAATAATATTTGAGTTAGGAATAATTTTTAAAGCTGGAAATCAGTTCAATTGTTAATATACATATAATAAAACTTTGGCTGAGGAATTCATCTTTAGGTTCCCTGACTGTGACATGCTTACAAATATTTTTATGTGACCTTGTCAAGCCCTGACAGTTCATTTTCCATAAAAAAAGGAGACAAGCAGATTAAGTTTTTTGCTAATTAATTTTTCACCCAAAAATAATTACATCTAGGCCAAATGTGATCCAACTATCAAATGGAATAAGTTTTCTGGAGAAGCAACATTATTGCTCTCTCACACTCAATTTGCTAATTCATGACAATTTTTGTTGGCATTTCTATAAATTGGGTGAGTTTGGGGATATGCTACTTTTTTCTCTGTCATTAACTTGTCATGAGACTCTGAAGGTTGTTGGGATTAATTCTTCTAGATGGGATAGGTGTAAGGGGACCAGGGTTCTGTTGGCTCCTTCAATGTCATCAGCAAGTAACCTAATTTACTAGCGCCTGCAGAGATGGTGTCTTTTATGACATACCAACTGAATGTGGCACTTAAATATATGAGTGACACTGTATTAATTGAATCATATAGTTTTACCATCAATACACACTCTTAGAGACAGACACATGTAAGTGGCTTCTAAATGAGGTTATCTGTGAACATTAAAATGAACAAGTATTCTAATGGAAGTTTTTATATATTTGCTTACAAGAAACAGAAATGGTAAAAAAAAGAAAAAAAAACCCTACTACAGGGTAAATGGAAGTTTTATATACTATTGATCTGAGGGACCCAGGTTGGGAACTTCTGAATGGTTGGGTCCTACTAAAGCTGGAAATGGAAAGCTGCAATTAAGGCAAATTTCCTCATCCTTTTTTCTCCTGGGGAATTTGTAGTCACTTTTCATTGGTATCTCTGCTTCTTCCTGGGCATCTACTGTGTTGCCACTTTCCAAAGACCAGTATTCTCTTCCTTTCCTATCATCTTGAATGTGGTTAATAGATCCCTGTTCATCTCTTCACACACAGTCTACACCAGCCCTCAGCCACAGCATGGCCTGTGCACTTTAGGGCCTCTTTATAACTGATGCTAGCATCAGTATCTCAGGTCCAAATTCTCAACATCATTATTTGACTGGCCTCAGAGCTGATCATTCTGAGTAATATCTCATAAGTCTCAGGTCACTGGCTAACCAATGGTTGGCTGGTATTGAATCAATCCACCCCTGGTCCAATGCACTACTACCAGAGAGCTGGCATTGTGGGGGGGAGATGTTTATACAGCAGGAATTTTGAGTGGGCCATACAATGATAGACATATTTTATATAAGTAGAATCAAGCAGAAAAATATAATTAAGCCATACCCATTCCAAAATGAACAGTGGTTCATTCTTTCATATCTTTCAGTACAATAGAAGGAGCACAGGGAACTCCACTCAATATTCTGTAATAACCTATATGAGAAAAGAATTTGAAAAAGAATGGATATATGTATAGGTATAATTGAATCACTGCTGCACACCTGAAACTAACACAATATTGTAAATCAACTATACTCCAAGATAAAATAAAAATTAAATTTAAAAAAAGAAGGAAAGGAACTAATAGGCACAACTTCTTTTATTTTTTAACATCTTTATTGGAGTATAATTGCTTTACAATAGTGTGTTAGTTTCTGCTTTATAACAAAGTGAATCAGCTATACATATATATATATATCCCCATATCTCCTCCCTGTTGCATCTCCCTCCCATCCTCTCTATCCCACCCTTCTAGGTGGTCACAAAGCACCAAGCTGATCTCCCATTGTGATGCAGCTGCTTCCTGCTAGCTATCTATTTTACATTTGGTAGTGTATATATGTCCATGCCACTCTCTCACTTTGTCCCAGCTTACCCTTCCCACCCCCATGTCCTCAAGTCCATTCTCTACCTCTGTGTCTTTATTCCTGTCCTGCCCCTACGTTCTTCAGAACCATTAAAAATTTTTTTTTAGATTCCATGTATATGTGTTAGCATATGGTATTTGTTTTTCTCTTTCTGACTTACTTCACTCTGTATGACAGTCTCTAGGTCCATCCACCTCACTACAAATAACTCAGTTTCCTGTCTTTTTATGGCTGAGTAATATTCCATTGTATATATGTGCCACATCTTCTTTAGCCATTCATCTGTTGATGGACACTTAGGTTGCTCCCATGTCTGGGCTATTGTAAATAGATCTGCAAAGAACATGGTGGTACATGACTCTTTTTGAATTATGGTTTTCTCAGGATATATGCCCAGTAGTGAGATTGCTGGGTCATGTGGTAGTTCTATTTGTAGTTTTTAAAGGAACCTCCATACTGTTCTCCATAGTGGCTGTATCAATTTACATTCCCACCAACTGTGCAAGAGGGTTCCCTTTTCTTCACACCCTCTCCAACATTTATTGTTTGTAGATTTTTTGATGACAGCCATTCTGACTGATGTGAGATGATATCTCATTGTAGTTTTGATTTGCATTTCTCTAATGATTAATGATGATGAGCTTCCTTTCATGTGTTTGTGAGCAATCTGTATATCTTCTTTGGAGAAATGTCTATTTAGGTCTTCTGCCCACTTTTGGATTGGGTTGTTTGTTTTTTTGATATTGAGCTGCATGGGCTGCTTGTAAATTTTGGAGATTAATCCTTTGTCAGTTGGTTTGTATGTAAATATTTTCTCCCATTCTGAGGGTTGTCTTTTGGTCTTGTTTATGGCATCCTTTGCTGTGCAAAAGCTTTTAATTTTCATTAGGTCCCATTTGTTTATTTTTGTTTTTATTTCCATTTCTCTAGGAAGTGGGTCAAAAAGGATCTTGCTGTGATTTATGCTATAGAGTGGTCTACCTATGTTTTCCTCTAAGAGTTTGATAGTGTCTGTCCTTACCTCTAGGTCTTTAATCCATTTTGAGTTTATTTTTGTGTATGGTGTTAGACAGTGTTCTAATTTCATTGTTTTACATGTACCTGTTCAGTTTTCGCAGCACCACTTATTGAAGAGTCTGTCTTTTCTCCGCTGTATATTCTTGCCTCCTTTATCAAAGATAAGGTGACCATATGTGGGTGGGTTTATCTCTGGGCTTTCCGTTCTGTTCCATGGATCCATGTTTCTGTTTTGGAGGCACAGCTTCTGACATGTAAGAAGCCACCTGGGAGCAATGACAGAGTCTCCACTTATACAGCCACGCACGCCATCTCAGAGGTCATGGGACAGAAGAGTTCATAGGCCAAATTAAGGTACTTGAATCACATAGCTTATCAAATCAGTTTAAAACATATATGAGAAGCAAAAGAAAGAGAAACAAAAGAAGAAATTTGGTTCATATACTTAGGTTGAGATGCAAGCGAGTTGTATGGACCACACTACCCAAAATATACCATGTTGTATATTTTGTCTCTCTGCTTTTGCTGCATCAGCCTTCCTCACCGATGCTGTGCATGCAAGGACCAGAACTGAGGTTTGAGCAAAGGAACCCAATGAACAGAAGGTACCTGGTGCCCAAACACATAGTCTGTCTTTTATAGAGATGCAGGTGAAGTACACATTAGCTTGATGAACTGTTAGGGATTTTATTTCTGTTTCTTGGGCAAAGAATAGACTGGGCCCATATTGGGTAGCTGAGTTTTGGATGACATAGCTGTCAGCCCAGAGGATACATTATAACACCTAATAAATTTGTCTTTTTATCCCTTTCTGTTTATTAGGAGCACTCATTTATTCTCTTATACATTCTATTATTTTATCCATGTTTAACATATCTTATAGGTTGCTAACTTAATTACTATTGATATTTAATATATCTTGTGAATTTTGCCTCTGTTTTATAAACTACTTGCTTACTTCCTGCCTAAATGTGACACTTTTAAAGGTTTCCATCCATCCCATTTATTTTTCTTGTTGTCTAGAGCAAAATCAAATATTCTCAAATAATAGAGCAAACACATAGTACAGCTTCTATGGCCATGCATGGACTGTTAATATCCTCAACAGTCCTTAGAGGTAGGTATGCCTATTAAACAGGGAGCTGAATCTAAGTGAAATTAGGTAACCTGTCCGAAAATCACACAGGTAGTAAGAGTCAGTGCTGGAATTCACATGGTTTCTCTTCTTCTCCATGCTGTTGACATACTGAGAGTTCAAAGGGGGTCCTCACACATGGTGAATATGACTGATATGGCTCTCATATTACACTGAAAACATCTGCTTACAAACATTCTGCTGTGAGGTGCTCAAGGAGAGAGATTGTGTCTCCTTCATCTTAGTGCCTGCAATGGCTGGCACAGTGATTCACACAGAATGCATCTCAATAAATGGAATATCCCCTTTTCGAAAATTGCAAGCTGTTACCTACCATATTATTACCTTATTTTCCCTCTTCCCTATCTCCATTCCTTCCCCTCTCTCCCTTCCTCCGTTCCTCCCAAGGAATCTTAACATTTGTTAGAGGATCGTGATGTTCTGCCAGGGATGTGTTTAAATAACTTCCTTCCTATCTTATCTTTCCCTGCTCACCAACTTTGTTGGAGACTGCATTCCAACTGCTCCACATTTGTAGACGAGAGAGTGATCTCTAAACGTCGTTCAGTTCAAAGGTATTATGACCTATCTCTTCAATGATACAGGGAGTGGAAAGTAGTTTTACTTAATGAGGCAGAACATCTGAGCTGCTGGTCCAGAAAAGATATCAAAGAAAGTTGTTCAAGTAACTTGTCAGCTTCTTGGTTTTTACTGTACATGCCTTCCTAGTTCCCTGAGACATAAAAATGTGCCATTTAAAAGGCATTAGATATATTTCTCTGGTTTAACATGCTTAATGAGTCTCAGACATTGTAAAAAGTTGGGAAGCCTACAACTCTTCTGCCCTCGGTTTTGGGAACTATTTACGTGGAGCCAGAGTTTAGCATAGGATTATAAAAAGGTGGGTAAGCCACCATCTAGCAGAGAATAAAGTTTCTCCATTTTATATTTTTCAAAATATAAAGTGGCAAAATTAGTTTGGGATTGCAAATGTTAGTGGAAGACACTGAAAGGCATGATTTCATCCTTCATTTTGTCTGGTGAGCAGTCTGAGAATAGGAAAGCTATATGGCATGTTCAGATTCCTACAGTGGTTTCCCAAGACACTTGCCCACCCCTGTACTATTCGTTCATTCGCTCATTCAATCAACAAATGCATACTGAATCTACTACGTATCAGGTACAATGAACAAGACTACGTTCCGACCCATTCCTCAAGTCATCTAACATATCTCAAGTGCCACAAGATTCTCACTCAGTTAAGACTGCCTTCCTCTGAAGTCCCACATCCTGTGATTGTGCCTCTTTGTAGACCTTCTCCCTTCTTACTTACGCTCTTCATCCTTTTGCCTCCACTTACTTCTTCCTCCCAGCTTCCCTCTTTCCCTCCCTCCCTCCCTGGAACATTTATCACATAACATCTGTGTTCAGGGGACTGGGATAAACACAAGGAAGACATTGGAGACTAAGAGCTTCTGTTTTTAAATGGCTCACAGTATAAATGGAAATTGGCATGTCAAGTCTCAAATTACAATACAATGTGATAAAAGTCTTGTTTTACATTTAATTGTATGTGTCGCCTCCGTCTGGCCCATGGTAATACCTCAACAATTTTTTAGAGAATAAATCTTTCAAAATAGAATCTGGTTCCAAGTCATCTTTGTATTTTCCAGAGTTCCTTGTGGATAGTGGATGTGCAATTAATATTTCCTGAATTAAAACGGAGAGAATCAAGATGCTGGGCAAATCATGTGAGGCATAGGTCATTCCTTGCTTTTTTATTTTCTTGCTGCCTTCCCTTTCTGAGTTTTGTTCTTTTTCTTGTGCCATGAGGAAAATAACTTTTATCACCCACTTATTATGTGCCAAGTGCATGGGGCTAAGAGAGGTAGATACTATGATCCACATTGTAAGTGAAGGAATTGAGGCACAGAAAGATAAACAAATCTGACCAAAATCATGATGTTGTAAAATTGCAGATGCTTTTGCATTTGGTTCAATAATGTGAACTCTTTTCTACGATTCTGCATAACACAGTGCGGTAGATATAGAATAATAGGCTTGGAGTCAACCAGCCTTGACAATTTTATACGAACTTGAATAAATTAATTAATCCCTCTGAATTTCAGTTTGCTGAAAACTGGGTTAGTAATGTTGATGAAAAAAATGCACAACCTTAAAGTTGAGAATTATATTTTATTCGGCGGACATTCTGAGAACTTCAAGCCCGGGACATAACATCTCAGATAACTCTGAGAGACTGCTCCAAAGAGGCAAGGGGTTGGGGGGCGGGATCCAGTATATATAGGAGTTTTTGCAACAAAGACTAGGTAGTCTGAACATCAAAAGGTTACTGTTAATTAAAGAAAACCAGATATCTCAAGTTAAGGAAGTTAGCGCTTTTCTATATGTGGGAAGATGCAAGAGACTGGGTTCACTGGAATCATTCCTTTGAAATGCACCTCAGCTCTCTGGGGCCAGTATCCCATGCTTTCTAACCCTCAGTCCCCTCAGTGTGATTAGAGGTGAGTCCTCAATACTACTGTAATTTCAAATTAGTGGTGTGTATAGTGATATATTTGCAATAACTCTAATGTGATATGAAAATATCTGTTATTTCTCTTGGTGACAGAGTCATACGTAAGGCTGATACTACAGTGCTTTATTACTTACATTCACAGTTTAAGGAAATGCTAAATTTCAGTTAGAAATAAATTTAAAATATGTTATATTCTTGCATCCAAGTCCACAAAACCCAGAAATCTCTTAATAGTCCTATTGGTGGTCTCTGGACCCCAAATGAAGACTCTGTCTTAGGATTTCTGTCAGCTGTCCTCTCTCTTTACTAGGTCAACGTGACCTGCCCTCTGGGCCTTCCTCATTGTCACATAGTTTTGTCTAAATATCTTGGATTGTCACTAATATCAGAATAAGTTAACCACATCTATAAGAATAAGGAAGCGTGAGCTGTTAGTTTGGCTTGGGGCTGCAAAATGCAGTGATAAATTTTACTTTCCTACCATTGCCATTTCTTGCATTTTTTAATAAACAGTTATTTAGTGGAAGCATCAAGGGGTAGGGAAAGAAAGATGGCAAATGCAGATGGAGCATAAGGACCACATAGCTCATGGTAGCTTTCCAGATGAGCATGAATATGCAGATTTTAGACATATGATAATCAAAAGGCCTGGAGGTTCTTTTCCCAATCTCCTTATATTTCAGTGTTGTTTCCAAAGTACATTCTGATGATCCTAATTAGATATTCTCCCATATGTGTTAGGATTTCAATTATGATTGTATGTGTATCAATTTATGAACAGAAAGGAATGCCATCTCATTTCATGGATCATCTGATGTCTGTCGATTCATCAGTGACAGGCAGGGAGTGTCTCCTAGCCTCAGTGTTCAGTATGTTGTGTTGTCTCTGAAGTTGTGTATAGTGGAACACATCCACACCTCTGGGCCTCTAAGTGAATACATCTTGGAAGGCACAAACTGCTGCCTTCCTCAATTCACATGGACAAAAGAGTGCATCTCCAAATTACCACGCTGGTTATTTTAGTAAGTTGTATTCATACGAGTGTGGTGTCCTGAACAAAAGGTTTAACAGTCCTATTCTTTGCATACACACAGTCATCTCCCTGTATAATGTCTTTTTTTAAAACTATATTTATTTATTTATTTATGACGTCTTTTCCTAAGTTTAATGTGTTTAAAAAAATTTTTTTGAAATATAGTTGACTTACAATGTTGTGTTAGTTTCACGTATACAGCAAAGTCATTCAGTTTTATATACATATATATACACAAATATATGTATTCTTTTTTTTACATTCTCTTCCATTATAGCTTATTACAAGATATTGAGTACAGTTCCCTGTGCTATACCATAGGTCCTTGCTGGTTATCTATTTTTTTATATAATAGTTTGTATATTTTAATCTCAAACTCCTAATTTATCTCCCCCCCTTCCCCTTTGGTAACCATAAGTTTGTGTTCTATGTCTGTGAGTCTATTTCTGTTTTGTAGATAAATTCATTTGCATCATTTTTTAGATTTCACATATAAGTAATATATGATATTTGTCTTTCTCTGTCTGGCTTACTTCACTTAGTATGATAATCTCTAGGTCCATCCATGTTGCTGAAAGTGGCATTATTTTTCTTTTTTACCTTATATCACGGTGTATCACACCACATCTGTAGGCTCTGGCCTTGGCTTTCTTTTGGGTTTTACCTCCAGCTCTCTCTCACATGCACTCAGAGATGGAGCCACACCAAACAGTCTGCAAATCCCCAGACACACGAGGTCATTTCACGCCTCTGTACGTCTTGTGCCCAATGACTAGAATTCACTCCTCTGCTTGTTCTGGTGAACTCAAGATTTCGCTCAAATTGCACCTCATTCAATTAAACTTCAGAAGTTTTTTCCTAAAATCTCTGGGAAGAAGTAAGCACTTTCTTCCATGTAGCTTCACACTACTGTGTTTAATGTTTGTATGTTGATGGCATAATTTGTTAATTAATTCAGCACATGTTTATGGGAGATCTGCTCGGTCACGGGCTCAATCTCTAGGCATTGATGAATAAGACAGACATGTCCCTGCCTTCCCAGGGTTTACGGCTCAATCAACACTCCTCATCACTTTATTGTCTTAATTACCAGTTTCTTGCCATCAATTCAAACAAGAAACACAGTTCTCTTTTCCTTAATTTCCACTCAGACCATTCACCAAAGCATTTATGTTGTAGTAGGCTTTATTTATAGAAGGCTTTTTACATTCAGAAATTGAAAATATCATAAAATTCAAGATTATACATCTCCTTTATTAAAAGTTCTTCTACCACTCCACCACTGGGAATTGACCAAATTTCTCAGTGAATTCCAGCCTTCTGCTAGGCTCATTCATCTCTTTGAATCTTCAAGACACAATCACATCATAATTTCTCACAATAGCTTTTCAGAACAATTTAATTTTCCATTCCCGTATTCACTTCCAGGCATACATTCTAAAAGCAAAAATTAATTGAGGTACTCTGAGGAAAAGTTGTCATCTGCCCCACGTCTTACTCTAACAATATAGAAGTGATAAAAAACAAGAAATTTTAGGTTTTATTCTCTTATTCATGGCAAGTGGAAAGAACCAGGGTGGAGAAATTTTCTCCTCCATTAATATGATTTATGTACCTCATCCAAACTTTTAGAAGGCAGAAGTATCTACAATCAGATTTCATTTTAAATAACATTAAAAATTCTGCTATAATATAATGCTATATATTGATATAACATTTATAGCTTTTTAAAGAGTTGTAACTTTATCTGTTTTTTAAAATATGCATTTCTTTTTTTAAACATCTTTATTGGAGTATAATTGCTTTACAATGTTGTATTAGTTTCTGCTGTATAGCAAAGTGAATCAGTTATATGTATACATATATCCCCATATCTCCTCCCTCTTGCATCTCCCTCCCACCCTCCATATCCCACCTCTCTAGGTGGACACAAAGCACAGAACTGATCTCTCTGTGCTATGCAGCTACTTCCCACTAGCTATCTATTTTACATTTGGTAGTGTATATATGTCGATGCCACTATCTCACTTCGTCCCAGCTTACCCTTCCCCTCCCCATGTCCTCAAGTCCATTCTCTACATCTGCATCTTTATTCCTGTCCTGCCCCTAGTTTCATCAGAACCTTTTTTGTTTTTTTAGATTCCATATATATGTGTTAGCATACAGTATTTATTTTTCTCTTTCTGACTTACTTCACTCTGTATGACAGACTCTAGGTCCATCCACCTTACTACAAATAACTCAATTTCGTTTCTTTTTATGGCTGAGTAATATTCCATTGCATATATGTGCCACATCTTTATCCATTCATCTGTGGATGGACACTTAGGTTGCTTCCATGTCCTGTCTATCATAAACAGAGCTGCAATGACATTGTGGTGTATGACTCTTTTTAAATTACGGTTTTCTCAGGGTATACGCCCAGTAGTGGGATTTCTGGGTCGTATGGTAGTTCTACTTTTAGTTTTTTAAGGAACTTCCATACTGTTCTCCATAGTGGCTGTAGCAATTTACATTCCCACCAACAGTTCAAGAAGGTTCCCTTTTCTTCACACCCTCTCCAGCATTTATTGTTTGCAGATTTTTTGATGACGACCATTCTGACTGGAGTGAGGTATACCTCATTGTAGTTTTGATTTGCATTTCTCTGATTACTGATGTTGAGCATCCTTTCATGTGTTTACTAATGGGATTTTAATAATATTTTTTAACATCTTTTTTTTCTTCTTTAAAGTATGTAACTTTATTAAAAATTTTTTTTTAATATCTTAACACCTTTATTGGAGTATAATTGCTTTACAATGTTGTGTTAGTTTCTGCTGTATAACAAAGTGAATCAGCTATATGTATACTTATATCCCATATCCCATCCCTCTTGTGTTCCCCTCCCACCCTCCCTATCCCACCCCTCTAGGTGGTCACAAAGCACTGAGCTGATTTCCCTTCAGCACTACTTATTGAAGAGGCTCTCTTTTCTCCATTGTATATTCTGGCCTCCTTCATCAAAGATAAGGTGACCATATGTGCATGGGTGTACCTCTGGGCTTTCTATACTGTTCCATTGATCTATATTTCTGTTTTTGTACCAGTACCATACTGTCTTGATTACTGTAGCTTTGTACTGTAGTCTGAAGTCAGGGAGCCTGATTCCTCCAGCTCCATTTCTATTTCTCAAGATTGCTTTGGCTATTTGGGGTCTTTTGTGTTTCCATACATATTGTGAATTTTTTTGTTCTAGTTCTGCGAAAAATGCCATTGGTAGTTTGATAGAGATTGCATTGAATCTGTAGATTGCTTTGGGTAGAATATTCATTTTTACAATGTTGATTCTTCCAATCCAAGAACATGGTATATCTCTCCATCTGTTTGTATCATCTTTAATTTCTTTCATCAGTGTCTTATACTTTTCTGCATACAGGTCTTTTGTCTCCTTAGGTAGGTTTATGCCTAGTTATTTTATTCTTTTGGTTGCAGTGGTAAATGGGAGTGTTTCCTTAATTTCTCTTTCAGATTTTTCATCGTTAGTGTACAGGGATGCAAGAGATTTCTGTGCATTAATTTTGTATCCTGCTACTTTACCAAATTCATTGATTAGCTCCAGTAGTTTACTGGTAGCATCTTTGGGATTCTCTATGTATAGTATCATGTCATCTGCAAACAGTGACAGATTTACTTCTTCTTTAGCGATTTGGAATCCTTTTATTACTTTTGCTTCTCTGATTGCTGTAGCTAAAACTTCCAAAACTATATTGAATAATAGTGGTGAGAGTGGGCAACCTTGTCTTGTTCCTGATCTTAGTGGAAATGGTTTCAGTTTTTCACCATTGAGGACGATGTTGGCTCTGGGTTTGTCATATCTGGCCTTTATTATGTTGAGATAGGTTCCCTCTATGCCTACATTCAGGAAGGTTTTTTTTTTTAACATAAATTGGTGTTGAATTTTGTTGAAAGCGTTTTCTGCATCTATTGAGATTAACATATGTTTTTTATCCTTCAATTTGTTAATATGGTGTATCACATTGATTGATTTGCGTGTATTGAAGAATCCTTGCATTCCTGGGATAAACCCCACTAGATCATGGTGTATGATCCTTTTAATGTGCTGTTGGATTCTGTTTGCTAGTATTTTGTTGAGGATTTTTGCATCTATGTTCATCAGTGATATTGGCTTGTAGTTTTTGTTCTTTGTGACATCTTTGGTTTTGGAATCAGGGTGATGGTGGCCTCATAGAATGGGTTTGGGAGTGTTCCTCCCTCTGTTATATTTTGGAAGAGTTTGAGAAAGATAGGTGTTAGCTCTTCTCTAAATGTTTGATAGAATTCACCTGTGAAGCCATCTGGTCCTGGGCTTTTGTTTGTTGGAAGATTTTTAATCACAGTTTCAATTTCAGTGCTTGTGACTGGTCTGTTTACATTATCTATTTCTTCCTGGTTCAGTCTTGGAAATTTGTGCTTTTCTAAGAATTTGTCCATTTCTTCCAGGTTGTCCATTTTATTGGCATATTGTTGCTTGTAGTAATCTCTCATGATCCTTTGTATTTCTGCAGTGTCAGTTGTTACTTCTCCTTTTTCATTTCTAATTTTGTTGATTTGTGTCTTTCCCCTTTTTTTCTTAATGAGTCTGGCTAATGGTTTATCAATTTTGTCTTCTCAAAGAACCAGCTTTTAGTTTTATTGATCTTTGCTATTGTTTTCTTCATTTCTTTTTCATTTATTTCTGATCTGATTTTTATGATGTCTTTCCTTTTGCTAACTTTTGGGTTTTTTTGTTTTTCTTTCTCTAATTGCTTTAGGTATAAGGTTAGGTTGTTTATTTGAGATTTTTTTGTTTCTTGAGGTAGGATTGTATTGCTATAAATTTCCCTCTTAGAAATTCTTTTGTTGCATCCCATAGGTTTTGGGTCATCATGTTTTCATTGTCATTTGTTTCTAGGTATTTTTTGATTTCCTCTTTGGTTTTTTCAGTGATCTCTTGGTTATTAAGTAGTGTGTTGTTTAGCCTCCATGTGTTTGTATTTCTTACAAATGTTTTCCTGTAATTGATATCTAGTCTCATAGCATTGTGGTTGGAAAAGATACGTGATATGATTTCAATTTTGTTAAATTTACCAAGGCTTGATTTGTGACCCAAGATATGATCTATCCTGGAGAATGTTCCATGAGCACTTGAGAAGAAAGTGTATTCTGTTGTTTTTGGATGGAATGTCCTATAAATATCAATTAAGTCCATCTTGTTTAATGTATCATTTAAAGCTTGTGTTTCCTTATTTATTTTCATTTTGGATGATCTGTCCATTTGTGAGAGTGGAATATTAACGTCTCTTACTATTATTGTGTTACTTTCAATTTCCTCCTTTATGGCTGTTAGCCTTTGCCTTATGTATTGAGGTGCTCCTATGTTGGGTGCTTAAATATTTACAATTGTTATATCTTCTTCTTGGATTGATCCCTTTATCATTAGGTGGTGTCCTTCTTTGTCTGTTGTAATAGTCTTTATTTTAAAGTCTATTTTGTTTGATATGAGATTTGCTACTCCAGCTTTCTTTTGATTTCCATTTGCATCGAATATCTTTTTCCATCCCTTCACTTTCAGTCTGTATGTGTCCCTAGATCTGAAGTACGTCTGAGGGTACTAGTGCCTGTGTTCTGGTGGATAAGGCTCGATCTTTTCTTTCTGGTGGGCAGGACTGTGTCCAGTCATGTGTTTTCTGGTGTCTGTGAACTTAGTATGATTTTAGGCAGCCTCTCTGCTAATGCGTGTGGTTGTGTTCCTGTTTTGCTAGTTGTTTAGCATGGGGCATCCAGCACTGGAGCTTGCTGGCTGTTGGGTGGAGCTGTGTCTTAGCGCTGAGATGGAGATCTGGGAGAGCTCTCACCAATTGATATTACGTGGGGCTGGGAGGTCTCTGATGGTCCAGTATCCTGAACTTGGCTCTCCCAGCTCAGAAGCTCCGGCCTGACACCAGGCCGGAGCACCAAGACCCTGTCAGCCACACGGCTCAGAAGAAAAGGGAGAAAAAAAGTAAAGAAAAGAAACAGAAAAAAATTATTAAAATTTAAAAAAAAAGAAGAGAGCTAGGAACCAATAAACAAATCCACGAATGATAACAAGCGCTAAAAACTAAAGTAAGATAAAGATAAAAATCAGAAACAAATCAGCTGCAAACAGCCAACCCCAAGTCTACAGTTGCTCCCAAAATACACTGCCTCATTTTTGGGACGATTCATTATCTATTCAGGTATTCCACAGATGCAGGGTACATCAAGTTGTTTGTGGGGATTGAATCCACTGCTCCTGAGGCTGCACGGAGAAATTTCCCTTTTTCTTCTCTGGTCACACAACTCCTGGGGTTCAGCTTTGGTTTTGGCCCCACCTCTGTGTGTAGGTTGCCCTCAGGCATCTGTTCCCCACCCAGACAGGAGGGGGTTAAAGCAGAGGCTGATTAGGGCACTCTTGCTCACTCAGGCCAGGGGGAGAGAGGGTTACGGTAGTTATAATTGGAATGTGGGGTGAGCCTGCAGTGGCAGAGGGCAGTGTGATATTGCAATAGCTTGAGGTGAGCCGTGTGTTCTCCCAGGAAAATTGTCCCTGGATCATGGGACCCTGGCAGTGGCGGACTGCACAGGCTCCCCTGGTGGGGGTGTGTGGATAGTGACTTGTGCTTGCACACATGATTCTTGGTGGCAGCAGCAGCAGCATTAGTGTTTCATGCCTATCTCTTGGGTCTGAGCTGTTAGCCATGGTTCATGCCCGTCTCTGAACTTGCTTAGGTGGTGTTCTGCTTATCTGTGAGCACATGGGGAAGAAATGCCCTTGCCTCACACACCCCAAAACAATGGTCTTTTACCTCTTAGGCAGGTCCAGAGTTTTCCTGGACGCCTTCCTTGCTAGCTGTGGTGCACTAGCCCCCTTCAGGCTGTGTTCATGCCACCAACCCCAATCCTCTCCCTAGGATCCGACCGCAGCCCAAGCCTCACCTCCCAGTCCCCACGTGTCCTGGCAGGTGAGCACACAAGCCTCTCGGGCTGGTGAGTGCTGGTCGGCACCGATCCTCTGTGCAGGAATCTCTCTGCTTTGCCCTCTGCACCGCTGTTGCTGCACTCTCCTCCATGGCTCCGAAGCTCCCCTCCACCCCTCCCCGCCACCCCCACATCTCCACCAGTAAAGGAGCCTCCTAGTGTGTGAAAACTTTTCCTCCTTCACAGTCCCCTCCCAGAGGTGCAGGTCCCATCCCTATTCTTTTGTCTCTGTTTTTTCTTTTTTCTGTTGCCCTACCCAGGTATTTGGGGATTTTCTTGCCTTTAGGGAAGTCTGAGGTCTTCTGCCAGCGTTCAGTAGGTGTTCTGTAGGAGTTGTTCCACATGTAGATGTATTTTTGATGTAGTTGTGGGGAGGAAGGTGATCTCCATATCTTACTCCTCTGCCATCTTGAAGGTTCCCCCTCTGTAGATTTATCTTTACTGAGAGCCAATACTAAAAGATTAATGGACTAGAGCATGATGAATTTAACTTTGTTAGGAGAGACTGGGACCTGCTAAAACCTGGGGTGGGCCTACTGAGCCAGACCTTAAGTTAATTGTAATGAAATGTCAGTTTTGCAAATGTTTAAATGACAGCCTATTTTCCACTTTTTTCTTGACTTATGGACCTTCTTCATAGGTCTCTCCCATTCTTTCTGATTTTATCATGGAAAGTGTCTGAGGCTTGTGGAAGTATTAAACCAACTTTTCATTATGTTTTCAAATAGTTACACATTTAAAGATAGATTTATTTGCTTTATTTTGTTTGCAGTGGCTAATATTTTCATGGCTCTTTGGATGTGGATTTGTATTAATTTGAATGGAAGAAATGTCTATGTGCTTAGCTTGATTTTAATGTTGTTATTTGTCACAGTCATTACTATTAATACTTGGTGATTTCATTCCAGAAAATTTTCATAACATATTTATTTTATATTATTGTAATAAAAATCCATATGATATTTTGTATCTTGCTTTGTTCTACACTTTGAACAGTGCTCAAAATCAATTTTCTCCAGCTTTATTGAGATATAATGGACATACAACATTATGTAAGTATAAGGTACACAATGTGTGGATTTGATACATTTATATATTACCAAATGATCACCACCATAGCATTAGCTAACATCTCCACCCATTTCTTTTCTGTCGTGAGAACATTTAAGATCTACTCTCTTAGCAACTTGCAAACATATAATATAGTATTATTAGCTACAGTCACCGTGCTATACATTAGATATCCAGAACTTTTTCATCTTATAACTGAAAGTTTGTATCCTTTGACCAGTATCTACCCATTTCGGCCACCCTTGGCCCCTGGTAACTACCACTCTACTGTCTATTTCTCTGAGTTTGACTTTTTTAGATTCCATGTATAAATGATATCATACAGTATTTGTCTTTCTTTGACTAATTTCACTTAGCATAAGGCCCTCAAGATTCATCCAAGTTGTCGCAAATAACAGGATTTCCTTTTTTTCTCATGGCCAAATAAGATTCCATTGTTTATATATGTACGACATCTTCTTTTTGCGTTCTTCATTGATGGACACTTAAGTTGTTCCCATTCTTGGCTATTGTGAATAATGTTGCAATAATATGACAGTGCAGATATCGCTTCGAGATTCTGCAAAACCAAATTTTTAAATGATTGACTATTTCATTGAATTGATATCAGTGTTTACTTCACCATTTCCCAGGGCTGAATAATTATTTCTATTTTTTCACCAGTATAATTCTGTGATTAGCTACTTGGATTTGATTTTTCCATATTTTGAATTCCTAGAGATATAATTGCTGTCAATAAAATTGTTTTCAAGTTCTTGATTTCCAAAGTCTCCGAAAGCCTTGAAATAGTACACAATCCTACCAAATATAGGGAAGAATTACTGTTCATTGATCACCAGCAAGTAATGTGTAAAATCATTAAAGAAACATATAATATGAAAGATATTTCCTTATTGTTGCTGCAAGGAGTTTTTTGCTTTAATTGGAGTTATATTACTAAATTTTTATATATTTGTTTATTAGTTGGTTTTTCTTTTTTGAATTGTTTAATTTGTGTCCCCTGATTATTATATTATAGTCTTAGTGGTTTCTTACTTTATAAGACTTTTATATATAATATAGTTATTTCCCTGAGTAATATTTCCTGCAAATATTTCCCACAATTTATTTTCCTTTTAATCTTTTTAAAATTTGCCATTGACATTCAAGAAATTTTGAATCTTCATGTCATCAAATCTTTAGATCTTTTCTTCTATACTATAAGTTAGAAGATTGGAGCAGATGTAGTTCCAATTTTATAACTCTTTGGGTTTATGATTTTATCACACGGAATCAGCTAACACATTTTTTCTTTCTGCTTTAAGATAGTGTGTCTTAGTGGATGCTACCTTTTCATCCATATTTCAGAGCACCATTTTTTTAGAAAATAAAATTTAAATTTTATATTAAATTAAAATGCCAAGAAGCATAACAAAATCCCCTAAACAATGGGAAAGATTCAATGTATACTTTAAGAGAATTTTGTATAAAAATAATTGAAAAGGTGGCTGTGGTTCATAAACTGTGTGGCCATGTACTTTATTGTACTTTATTACCACTCTTCACTAGAGCTAAGAAAATACAGCTAGGTTGTCTATCTGGATCCAAAACCTGCAAACTTTCTCTGTACTTTTTGCTTTAATGATCACAGATCTCTCTTTGTTTTTTTCTATTTATCATTGTTATAGTTACATGGATTCAATAACAAAGTTTGTTAAGAGCCTATGATGTGCTATGTACTTTTCTAGGTGATACAAATAGATAAATTCTCTTTTGGAGTTTATGTTTGGAAGAATTGCATTATATAATAAGGGAGGATGTGGTAAGTCATATGAAATCCTCCTTCCTTTTTTTTTTTTTTTAAATAAGGATGCCCATAGAAAATACTGTGGCAGGGAGAAACTGAATTTAATTAAATATGACTGAAAAAAATCCTTCAATATAGTAGTTGGAAAATCTTGATGCTGAGGGAAGAAATCCAAGAAATAAAAAATCCCCTAAAGATTTACCTTTGAACAGACAGAGAAAAATCTATGGACTCTTGAAGTTCATTACTTCTTTGGGGCCTGGGAGGTTGGCTTGCTGTGGCTTTCAGTCTCCTTCTTGGAGAGATAAAGATCACATGTACTATATTTTCTAATCAACCCTCCACACTCCAGTAAACTGAATTAAGTGCTAATGTGGTATCTCACCATCTTCTAACCTTCAGTTATTAATAAAAACTTCAATACACACATGTTCAAGCTTCTAATTTGTGTTCTCCTAAAGATTTCTACACATCAGCAGGGGCTATGTTTTCAGGGCCTGGTAAAGAACTTGGGTTAACCTTTGGGTAACAGTGCTGGGGAAATGTGAGGTAAGGCACCACAGGGTGGAAGGAACAGCTTTGGGCCAGCCAGAGACATGGAGAAACCTGTCTTCACTGGCTTGGGGCAAAGCCTTCCTTCACAGCTCTGTTCTCTCTTTTCTTTCTGTCTACCTTTAATAAGGTGACCATGTTAGGGATCTTCAGGGTGCACGGAACCAAAAGTTACTGAAAGCAGATCAAAAAAGAGAGCTTAATCAGAAAGATTCACAGAAAACTCACAGAACCCCATAGTGGAAACAAAATTGAGGAGCTCTCTGCTTTCCAGTTTCTGCTTCTCTCTGTATACCTGTCCTGTTCCCAGGTTTGTTTCTTTTCTCCCCAGCTTTATTGAGGTAAAATTGACAAATAAAATCATAATATATTTAAAGTGTACAATGCAATGATTTGATACACACATACATTTTGAAAGGATTCCCCCCATCGAGTTTCTGCACATCAGGGTTCTCACCGATTGAAATAAACTTTCTAAACACACACGCGTGTGTGTGCAGCAGTATAAATTCCCTTCCCAAAGTCTTTGTTTCTGATGGCAAGTGGTAGGTGTATTAGGTAATACTTACATAGTGTTTTCTACCTGCCAGGCCCTCTTCTAAGTGCCTTAGAAATTTTATCTCTTTAAACTCATAAACTTTTGCTGAAGGTATGATGATCCCCATCTTAGAGTTGAGAGGTAATGTAACTTGCACAAGGTCACACAGCTACTAATTGAGATTTGAACTCAAGCAGTCTGGCTCCATAGTCTGTGGTCTTAACTAACATCATACTTTACTGCCTCTCAAGCAGTGTTGATGGAGACTTTTTTTGATATTGACAGGTGTACCTGGTTCTCTTGCTGTACCCTGAAGTGCAGACTACTCAATCAGGTGCTGGTCTGCACACGTCACTGTGGAACCCCACAAACCTGACATTTAACATGAATGCAAATCAACCTGTCACATGGTGACATTGTGTTTGAAGCAGGAGATAAAAAAAATTGATTGTGTAGCTTTGCTGAGTATCAGTCATCCTTTTATTGACAGCAAATTGTTGATTTAGGATTATTCAATACATATTCATAAAGTATTGGTAAGATAAAGTAACAATAATAAATTACCAGATGGAGATCATTTGCATTTCACTTAGCACAGGAGGATGAAGAGTAGTTTAGAATAAGTCTCTTACAATGTATCATTTTGCCATTCCTGTGTAATTTCAATGTAATCCTGAATAAATGACTTAAATCTAGAACTGAAGCTATATCAATGACCAAGGGACATCAAATCTACTGAATATTTTCATTTCTGGGTACATGTGTGTATCTATCAAACTCAATGAAATTTGGAAGGCAGTATGATAGAGACCTAAGTAGGTGGACTTTAGAGCAGACAGATAGTAGTTCAAGTCTTAATAAAAACTATCAGGAATTGACAGCTCACTATGTATGTGTCACTGTACTAAGTGATGACAAAATAGAGTAAGTGTTAAAAGCCCTCATTTAGAATCAACCAAACCAGGATTGAAATCCTGACTGTATCATATCCTAGCTTCGTGATTTTGCCTTTCTTTTTTCATCCGGAAAATGGGTATAATTCTTGTTGTAAAGATTAAATAAGAAAACCATCTTTCTACTGGAGGAGTGACCGTTAGCAGATTATTTAGCCTTCGTTGGCTTCCTTATTTGTAAAATAGAGATATTAACATCCACTTCTGTAAGTGATTGTGAGGATTTAATGAGCAAAGGTAGGTAATGCTCCTAATGCTTATTATTTCCAGCACAGTTGGTGCTCAGCCACTTGATTTTTTTCTTCCCTTCTGTTACTGACCTAAGTCAAAGTTCTTCAGTTGGTTAAGTGTCTTTTGATGAAAAGTGTTTCATGAAATAGTCCAGTTACTTATATGGTGAGCAATATATTTGAATGGATAAGAGTTATTATGAGAATTCAAGGAGATTAAAAAGAAAGGAATGGACCAATTTTGGAATTAAGGCTAAATGGTTCTAATTATTCCAAAGCAATTCAGAGCATCTTTCCAGCTGGTCTGTAATCAGATTATCTGGAAATCTGATATTTTGGGGAAGGCTAACTGAATTAAATTCTGTTTATTTCAAAGCTGCTTCTCTTCCTCCTGTGTTCCCCATCACTGCCACCACTGGAGAATTGAGTAGCTCTGTAACTGAGTTTGCTAAGGGATTGATTTCCCATGTACTGCAGCCTCTTCTTGTTGCTCATTTCTCACGTCAAGTCTTACAAGAGTGCACAATCACATGCCTGCATTCTATTACACGGAGTCTAGGGATGTTAGTTTTCTTTTTTTTTTGGCAGGGGGGGGGATGTTAGTTTTCTTACTTCTACATCAGGAGGCAGGATTTCTAATGTAAAAAATTGCCAAAATTTAGGAAGGTGTTAAAAAATATTGGTTATCCACAAATGATATGTGTTCAACCTTCTATAACTAGTGTAGCTATCCTCCTATGACTGGATATTAAAGTTGTTTCTAAATTTTTGCTCTTTTAAATAATGCTGTGCTGAATACTGTTTATAAATGGGCTTTAAATTCCTTGAGGGTAGAGTGCTATAAAGGGAATTGTTGAATTGTAATGTATGGAAGACTTATTGTGATTCTTAGCACTGGTAGACTATTTCCATAAAGCTTTTGGTAATAGGCCTGCCAGTGATAGATCTAAAAGTTTGCTTCACCACCATCTGGAGAATTATCAATTAAAATGCTTTTTAGAGAGTGCCAATTTTAAAATTAACTTGCATTTTCATAATGACTAGTAATAATGATATATTCTCATTTGGTTATTGGTTTTATTCCCTTTAAAATTTTAATTTTGTGTGAATTATTTTTCTATATACTATGTTCATAACTCTATTAGAGTTTTAATTTTATATTAATTTGTATGAACTTTTATATAACAAGATTATGAATATTTGTTTATAGATATATTTCAAATATTTTTCCTGAGTGTATTATTTACCACTTATTTTAGTTTGTTACAACCTGTGATGTTCAAAGTCTGAAAATTTCTATGTGGTTAATGTATTGTTAACACTGTGATTTTTTTCTTATGTTTTATGCTTTGATGTTCTTTTCAACATAAGATCAGATATATTTTAAGCTATATGTTTTAAAATTGTAAATGATTTCTTATTTTTCATTTGGCTTTTTAATCCACCAAGGATTTATGTTGGTGTATGGTAGTAGATCAAGATCTAACTTTATTAGGCTTTAAAGTGATTGTCTTGGTACTATGTATTGAATAGTCTTTGATTTCTTCATTTATTTATGATGTCTCCTTTGTAATGTAAATGATATGTGTTATTTTTAGGCTATCTTTAAAAAATGGCCTATGTGTTGATTACTCATTACAAATCTATATCAACAAGTTTTGGGGTAATTCTCACTTACATATCCTATCAGACAAATTCTAGAATCACCATGTTAAGTTAGTGATTTTGCATCTAAACAGGGAAATGTATGTCTGTAATTTACTTTTCTCCTGTTGTTTTGAAAACCAGATAGCTTGCTTAAAGCATCAAGGTTAAATATAGACCTCTCTTTCCCCCATCTACGATCCACATGGCCATACATGTCTATCATTTTGGATTGATTTCATACTATGTGAGTCTGAGCCCAGCTTAATCAGTGTTAGTGCAGGAATGAGAAGGCCTGTCTAACCTGGGGCATCTGCCAGTCTTCTTGAGGCCAGATCACGGAAATGACCTGGCAGTGTATCTATACCATATATCAATATATTCTGCTTTCCTTCCTTTTACCTGTGAAGAAGTGATTCTACATTTAGATCAACAGATCCTACACTTGTCCACTAGATTCCATCCTCTTTGCCTATTTGCCGTGTAGAAAGCTCCATTCTCAGATAAAAATATCTGTTACAATATATACAGACTGAGTTTTATTGACTTACTGAAGCAAGGGAGAACAATTCTTAAATACATCTTGTACTCTTAAATACAATTCTTAAATAGCATCTTGTTAGGAGAAATGAATACAAGCTTTTTATCGCTTATATGCTGGGATTGGAAATTCTTAGGCCAGAACATCAGAAGTGGGGGACATTTCTGAAGTCTTCAGATATGTTGAATTTTAAGGTAGAGTCAATCTAAGTGACATGAGGTTCTGAATAAAGTATAGTTGAATAATTGATGGGAGCAGTTTTTCTGGTTCTCAGTCTTGCATGACTGATGGAGTTTGTTGTATAGGTTCTCAGACCTCTATCATTTGGCCATCCTCTGACTAGGCTAGAGGGTCAACCACAAAATCATTCTCATTCCAGGTCTACAACACTGTCCTGATCTCTAGGTGACATCTTTATCTCAGTCGCAGCAGTTCAGAGTCAAGCCAGGGTCTGACTTTCTTGCTCCTTTGTCACATGATCAGTGGTTGTGTCATCTTACATGACAACGTCTATGCAGAGGTATTTAAGACTCAAGAGAAGCCACACTTGAGAACTGTAGAACACATAAAGAATAAAAGCCTGAATATTTTGAAGCCATGGATCCCCAAATACCAGAGTCTGTGAAATAAAACATGTCCCAGACTCCCTTTTGTCTACCTTGGAGAGGTATAGGGTCATAACCTTCAATTTAGAGATGAATTGTTCTACCTGACCAGTTGTGTTTATCTAAATTCAACTTGAAGTATTGGAAATGACACAAATACCTCCATGGCTAGCTAATGGAAAGTGAAAGCCTTTTAATTATTTCTACTTGGGCTAAAGAGTTTTAGACCTGCCTTTTCAGGCTTGAGCACTAGGAGAATATCATTTATAACTTTGGCTAAATTTAGTGATAAATTTCTGATCACCTTTTCTAATTTCATAAGCTTTATTGTAGAAATTGTTGCTCAGATGATGCATGTAAAAAGTGAATCAGTGATTATTCGGAGTAATTCTTCAGAGTAGCATATAGTAGCTTCATATTGAAAGTCTTGACCAATTACCCAATATATAAAAGTAAAATTTGTTTATAGTAAACAAGTGAGGACTTGATGGCCACATAGACAGTGGACATAGGACTTCATAGGACAGTACCCTAATGAACACAAATTTTGCTGTGGGAATAGATGTTTAACATAATAGGAGTATGCCAGTTACCTCTTCCTTTGGAAAGACAGTTCCTCTAAATGGAGTTAAAGAACTTCTGTAACGGTGTTGGAGAATCTCCAAGGAGAACAAGTAGCCTACTACAAAAATATAGCCTCAATATTTGTTCCTGTGCTTGTTGTGTTTCTGGCTTCTACTGACAGCACTGTAATTATTTTTATAGAAGTATTTTTGCTGTTATGTTTTACAGTCAAGTCCAATTTTTACATGACTGAACGTTATAGTCGTGGTTATATTTGAGGTACCAGAAGGGATCAGTGGAATGACTCAATGTTTAGATGAATAGTGGTTAAGAGTTTTATCTTAAAGATGAATAGTGGTTAAGAGTTTTATCTTAAGTCCTGGGTGGTATACGGCAAACCCAAATCAGTACAGTTTAGAGCTATAGTTACAGTCTGTAAGAATCTTATGATAGAGTTGTATAATTCTGTCCAGGGCAAAATAGTGTATGAATATGCTTAGAAGAAGTCTCCTTGACAAGGCTATGGTGCAAATCTCTTTCATCAGCAATTTATGACTGGTATAAATATGTAATAAAATAATTATTTAAATGGGTTAATAAATTAATTAAGAAAAAGGAAAATATGCAACTAGATGGGGTGGTGGTGGCCTTGTGGAAGATGATTAAGCATGAGGGCTTTGGAATCAGACATCTTAAGATTGTCATCTGGTGCTACCCCACCTGGTATCTCTAGGGTCTCTTTCAGCCTCTTCCTTTATTGTAAAACAAAGATGATGATAATACTTACCTCACAGGGTTGTGGTGAGGATGATGTGACCTAATGTATGTGAAGCACAATCATGGGCACAGAGAAAGTGTGCAGCAAATGACAGCAATCAGGATCATTATTATTTCGTTTTGTATTTTCCCAGTTTTCCACAATGTGACTCCATTTATGATTAGAAAAATCAAATTTAAAAGAAAAAATTTAAAAATTGGTATATTGAATGTCTTCGTTTTCACTTGTTCCAGCTACGAATTTGAAATATATCCACTGACTGTTCACTGAAATATCTTCTAATGTTTGAAAATATTGTGAGACTTTTTCTTCTCCATGAATCCTCACTTTTTAATGCTTGGAAGGGACTGAAATGCCCATGTTTGCAAACTCTGGAGACAATAAGTTTATTCTCAAGTCAAAGTTTTTATGGCATTAAAAAATATTATAGTTTCTCAAGTGTTTTCCACCCATATACTTATACAAAGGTTTGTTGGAAATCGTTTAGTCAACAGGTGTAAAACATAAATAAATGAGTAATTTGGTCCCTAGCACTCCTGAGGACCTATATTGGGAAAACTTTTTTTTTTTTTTTTTTTTTAATTCAAGTGCCTGGGAAAATAATCTAAGGGATTCCAGTCAGGAAAATGGCAGAACACCTGTCTCTAGGAAAGTTGTCACCTTTATAGGTTGTTAATCGTGTGTGCATGGCTAGAGGCTTTTATTAGTTAGAATGCACAGTAAAAACAAATTCCATATTCAATTCTATCATTGACTCTAATAAAATTTCTGGCAAACTTCAACTCCTTCCTGAAGACTCAAGTTAAATGTTACCTTCCCTGAGAAACCTTTCATGATCCCCATGCATAGTTAAGTTTGCTTTGTTTATAGGTTGACTATGTGTATGTATTTATCTGTTTTCATTAAAAATGCCTCTAAGGAAAAGTATTTATCTTGTTTTTTTGGTACCATCTGTGCTTGGCAAAGTGTCTGATGTGGGACATGGTCAGGAAATATTTATTAAATGAATGAATTAATGAATGAGGTAAAGAATCTGACAGAGCATCTTTTTAGTCAAGCAGGATTCACAATCACAAAAAGAAGAAACAAGGAGAAAACATAAGTTTGTTTAAATTTCTATGGCTCAGCACAAAAATGACTTCTTGTCACACATTTATGTCTGAAGAATATTGATCAACACTGATGATTTTGTTTCTTAGTGAATTATTAAATTCAGCTTGCTAAATCCTTGAGGGCAAGAGTCATGTCTCAGGCATCTTTGGATCATTTGTGTCTCTCCTGTGGTGGTTCCTGTGTTTGGAGATCTGTGCTTAGATTATGAAAGGCCTTTAATTCTGTGCAAGTCCCCCATTCTTGATAAAATGGTTCTTAGTGTTTAATTCTCAAACTTCTCTGATTACAATGTAAACATCTCATGACAATGTTTTCCACATGGTATTAGTTTAAGAAAAACTATATTTACATGCTTGAAACTAAATACATTTAAAACAAATTGATGTGAGTTAAGTTTTGAGTTACATTCTAGACATGAAATAAGCTGGCACTAGGTGCCTGAGTCTCTTTCTTAGAAAATTTCTTAGCCTGCTGGGAAAGACAGAGAAGTCAGCGACTGTAATGACTTGAGCCTAAAAGGATGCACTGGGAATTATGAGAAGCCTGAGTAGGACTGTGCCTCTAGCCCAACCTAGGAGGGAGGTGATTAGCTGAGCCTTTCAGGGAAGGTGAAGAGTTGAGCTGAATTTTTTTTTTATGGTGGGTAGAATCAGAAAAGAAGGAGCAGTTTCAAACAAGGGAAGAAGTATATATAAAAGCACAGAGGTAAGAGAGAGATTAGTGACCCATTTTGGAGACCTGAGTATATAGTTCCATGTAAGTGGACTATAGGCTCTGTTTGTGGAAATGGTAGAAATTGAGGCTTAGAGGCAGGTAGACAATAGAGCAGAAGTGGCCTTGTATGGCATGACAGGGTGTTAAGACTTTTTCCTGAAGACTGTGGGGTACCATAGAAGAGCATTAAAGTGGCATAAGTCCACAGAAGAAAATTTATACATTTGCAGTGGAGAAGAAGAGGAGTAAACCATGGCTAGAATAAATATTATAGCAGTGAAATCTGTGACTCCGGCAACTGAAAACAGAGAAGAGTTTAAGATTTAAGTTTTTGCCCTGAAATATTGGATAATTGGTGATACCATTCATTCACTGATTTTTTAAAAAATTCAATCAATATTGATTTAACACCTGCCATTGACAGACCACTGTTTTAAACACTATGGTTAAAAAGACAAAGATTATAGGTCTTCTAGGAGCTCACAGCTTAGTAGGCAAGACATAAATCGAGACACATAGAGACAATACTATTAAGTATTGTCACTTAAGTGACAATAAGTTAGGCTGGGACTTAGAACAGGGTGTGATTAATTGTCCTTCGGGGTCACTAGGAAAGTGTAAGAAAGTTGATGATTCTTGGGCTGGGTCTTGAAATAGGAATAGAATGCCCCAAGTGTACAAGGGGAAACATTTATTCTAGGAAAAAGAAGATTATGAGCAAATGCACGCTGTTTCCAAGAAACCCCAAGTAGCTCAGTATTTCTTAGGCTTAAGTGTTGAGGTAGTTTGGAGATGGGACTGAGCAGGAGCCAGTCATCATGACTCTAGTAACCATGCTAAAAACTTTGGACTTTAACAGGCAAATCAGTGGTTCTCAACTGGGGGCGCACGTCAGAATGATCTGAAGGCTTCAAATACAATTCTGATATCTGGGCTCACTCTACGTCTCCTGAATTAGAAAGTCCAAAGGTGACCCTTCAGTGTAGGTCATTTTCAAAGCTCTATGGACCAATCTGATGCAATGCCACTTTAGGGAATGGAGGAATCATTGAAAGTTTAAACTTTTTTCATTGCTACACAAAGTATTGTCTTGCTTTTCTATTGTTTGAGTGACCTACACCTACCTGTCTTAAAAAACACAAATGGGGTTGTAATGCTTACTGTCCAACCTCATAATAATCGGTTGCCATTTTCCAATCAAATGCGCAGAATAAATAGAATGTGATGACTGTGGAATCAACCTCCTTTGTGGATGTAACCTTGCCAGCAGCTGCATAATGTGAAAATGACCATGAATTTTTTTTTCAAAACAATTTTAGTTATAAAAATCTTCCCACAGTATATAATTGAATAATTCAGTAGATTTTTATGAAAGAATAAGGTACTGAAGGTTGGTGCTTGTCTTTTTTTCTTTTTTTAAGACATGGAAACCAATATTTACTTAGAAGTGAGAAAAAGACTAACAACAGATTACAATTTTGAAAAAGTTGATAAAAACTTCATCACAAAATCAGACTATCTAGATAAATGTTTTTTCTAATTACATAACTATGTAAAAAAGAAGGAAATCTTGCAATATGCAATGACATGGATGAAGTTGTAGTGCATTACACTAAATGAAATAAGCCAGTCACAGAAGGACAAATACTGCATGTTTCTAACTTATATGAGTTACCTAAAATTGTCAAACTCATAGAAGCAGAAAGTAGAATGATGGTTGCTAGGGGCAAGGGAGGGTGGGAGAAATGGGGAGCTATTGTTCAAATGGTATAAACTTTCAGTTATGCAGGGTGAATAAGTTCTAAAGATCTACCTATAAAATAGTTAACAATACTGTATTGTGCACTTAAAATTTTGTTACACAGGTAGATCTCATGTTAAGTGTTCTTACCACAATTAAAAAAAAGAGAAAGAGAAGTACTGTATTTTGAGTTGATACTTGTCTTACTCCTTTCAATAATTAATGGATGAAATGTCTCCTCATATTTGATAGATAGAACCAACAAAAGTGATACCTATATCTTTTGTTATTAAAATAGGTAAGTTATCCAGCTGAAGACAGGGAATGAAATGACGATTTCAAGCAGAAAAATAGACAATCTTTTATGCCGATGAAATGGTAGTGAGAGCATACGATATACTTGGGAGACGGGCAGTTCACACTATATCACAGTTTGTGATTTCAGCATCAGTTGTAAAGAGCTCGGTATGAACGCCTGTATTTCATGCCCCAATTCTGAATGGCATCGAAGCTAATTCAAATCAGCATGTTGAATAGGAAAAGAAATAAAGATATTGGGAAAGAGGAAAATCAGGTGGCTGAAGGAACAAATTCCTTCTGTTTTAATTGCTTTAGGAACTGCTGATATTATTTGGAACAAGGGAAATAAAGAGTTACAGAATTGCATGGCTGGGGAAACTAAAAAATTATTCACTTCAGTTTTTTACCTCAGACTTAAATCTGCTTTCCTGCAACAATCTTGCTTTTCATCTATCTAATCCTTAACTTGTAAAATAATATGGCTTCTACATAGTTGGCACTTAATAAACATCGATTGAATGAATAGACACATGAATCTTTTCAGTAAGGTACCGGTCGAGAGTTTTCTCAGCCCTTTCTTTTCTATCTCCAGTGATAGGGATCCTACTGTATTTGGAAAATTCTGTTTCAAACCTTTTCTTCCTATTAAGCATATATTATTGTGGTAGAGAATATGCATTTTGGACTCCAGCAATCCTAGGCTAGTATCCACTGCTCATCAGTCATAAACTATTTAACCAATTATTTAACTTCTCTAAGCCTCTGTTTCTCAGCAGCAGAATGAACCCTACACTTGCCTTGTCAGGATTAAATGAGATGGTTCACATAAAGTACTTAGTACAGTGCCTGCTGGGTAATAAAAGCTTAATAAATGTTAGCTTATTATTGTTGTTAAGAAAATTATTCTCTCACTATATAGTCTGCTGCTAGTCTTAGCCACACGGAACAAATCTAATTCATCTCTCATCAAAAGACTTTCAAGTAGTTGGAGATGATTATTATGTTCTTTGTGTAGGTAAAGGTAAAGAAGATGAAGTAGATCATTTAAAACATTAATGTTATGTAATGGGATTTGATATTTTAACACCATATTTCCCACTCTTGATATTTATCATAATCACTATAGTGTGTATATATTTATTGAAATACCCTGAATATGTATTCATGTCTTTCTCTTTTGCATCATGAAACAGTGATCTGATTCTGAAATGAGTAAAAATTTATAGTTAAGTGTTCTAAGTATCAATAGATTGATTTGCCTGAAATTTGAACTAATTCTTTTCTATTATTGTTAGACCATTTTTTTTTTAATTGATGTATAGTTGATTGACAATGTGTTAGTTTCAGGTATACAGCAAAGTGATTCAGTTATCTATCTATCTAGTCTTCTTTTTAAAAAATTTTATTGAAGTATAGTTGATTTGCAATGTTGCGTTTACTTTCTGTTGTACAGCAAAGTGATTCAGTTATACACATATGTACTCTTTTTCACACATATATTCTTTTTCAGATTCTTTCCATTGTAGGTTATTACAAGCTACTGAGTATAGTTTCCTGTGCTAAACAGTAGATCCTTGTTGTTTATCTATTTTATATATAGTAGTGTGTATCTATTAATCCCAAACTCCTAATTTATCCCCAGGCCCTTGCCCTTTTGGTAACCATAAGTTTATTTTCTATGTCTGTGAGTCTATTTCTGTATTGTAAATAAGTTCATTTGTATCATTTTTTAGATTCCACATATAAGGGATATCATGATATTCACTTTTCTCTGACTTACTTCACTTAGTATGATAATCTCTAGGTCCATCCAAGTTGCTGTAAATGGCATTGTTTCATTCTTTTTTATTGCTGAGTAATATTCCATTGTATATTGTACCACATCTTCTTTTTTTTTTTTTTTTTTTTTTGCGATACGCGGGCCTCTCACTGTTGTGGCCTCTCCCGTTGCGGAGCACAGGCTCCGGACGCGCAGGCTCAGTGGCCATGGCTCACGGGCCCAGCTGCTCCGCGGCATGTGGGATCCTCCCGGACCGGGGCACGAACCCGTGTCCCCCGCATCGGCAGGCGGATTCTCAACCACTGCGCCACCAGGGAAGCCCGTACCACATCTTCTTTATACATTCATCTGGTGAGAAGCATTTAGGTTGCTTCCATGTCTTGGCTATTGTAAATAGTGCTGCTATGAACATTGAGGTGCATGTAACTTTTCAAATTAGAGTTTTCATCTTTTCTGGATATATGCCCAGGAGTGGGATTGCTGGATCATATGCTAGCTCTATTTTTAGTTTTTTAAGGAACCCCCATACTGTTCTCCATAGTAATTGCATGAGTTAACATTCCCACCAACAGTGTAGGAGGGTTCCCTTTTTTCCACACCCTTCCTACAATTTATTGTTTGTAGACTTTTTAGTGATGGGTATTCTGACTGGTATGAGATAATACCTCATTGTAGTTTTGATTTACATTTCTCTAATAATTAGTGATGTTGAGCATCTTTTCCTGTTAGGTCATTTCTTAATAATAGCAGCTGTCCATATTTACATTTCCACATCTGTGCTATGTAATCCTTATCCTTTGAACTGGAGAAATTCAGCCTTTTTGATAGTAAAATACAGCATTTTTTCAGAGGTACACAGGCTTTACAATTAGATAGGCTAATGGTCTATAATTACTCTGCAACATGTAACCTTGGGCAACTTACCCTTTTAATTTAGAGCTTTACTTTTCCTATTTATAAAATGAGGAGAAGATCTGTGACACTGAATTTGTGAGATATTATGAGATAATAATAATCACAACTAGCATTTATTAACCACCTATTTTGTGCTAGTTATGCATACATATATATATTATATTGATCAGCCTGAGTTCTAGTAATTATTTTGTAAGGTAGAAACTATATTTTCCATATACGTAATGAGCATAGCAGTCAAAGTGTTATTTTCCATTGTCTTGCCTTGTTGCAGAATTTCACAAGAGTTTTTCAATTTCATGATATAAAAAGAGGCAGTATGGTAGAGGGGTTAAGAATGGAGACTCTGTTTCAGACAGTTTGGTTATACAATCTAGCCCTATCATATTTTAGCTGTATAATCTTGGTCAAATTATTTAATCTTTCTAAGCTTCAACTTGCTTATTTGTAAAGTGAGAATAATAACATTGATACCTCATAGGATTTTGTGAGATTAAATTAGATGGGATATTATAGTGCCTGGCATGTAGCAAGTTCCAAGTAATAATAAAAGCTAACATGGACTGCCCTGGTGGTGCAGTGGTTAAGAATCCACTTGCCAGTTCAGGAGACATGGGTTTGAACCCTGGTCAGGGAAGATCCCACATGCCGTGGAGCAACAGCCCATGTGCCACAACTACTGAGCCCATGCGCCACAACTACTGAGCCTGTGCGCCACAACTACTGAGCCCTGTGCCACAACTACTGAGCCCATGTGCCACAACTGCTGAAGCCTGTGCACCTAGAGCCCATACTCTGCAACAAGAGAAGCCACCACAATGAGAAGCCTGTGCACCACAACAAAGAGTAGCCCCCGCTCGCCACAACTATCAACTATTATCTATATATATATTAACTAATATCAGCAATATTCCTCAAAACAATCTTACTACGTAGTGTATTAGTCAGGGTTCTTGAGAGAAACAGAACCAATAGGATAGATAGATAGATAGGGATGTATACAAAAAGATTTATTATGAGGAATTGGCTCATGTAGTTATGGAGGCTGAGAAGTCCCATGATCTGTTATCTATAAGCCAAGGCTCAGGAAAGCCAGTGGTACAATTCTAGTCCAAACCTGAAGGCCTGGGAACCAGGGGAGCCAATGGTATAAGTCCCGGTCTGAATTTGAAGCCCTGAAAAACAGGAGTGCTAATGTCCAAGGGCAGGAGAAGATGAATGTCCCATCTCAAGCAGAGAGCAAATTCACGCTTCTTCCACCTTTTTGTTCTATTGAGGCCCTTGATGGATTGAATGATGCCAACCCACATTGGTGAGGATGATTTTCTTTACGTAGTCCACTGATTCAAATGCTAATCTCCTCCAGATACACCCTCACAGACACACCCAGATATAGTGTTTACTAGCTTTCTGGGTATTCCTAAGCCCAGTCAAGTTGACTCATAAAATTAACCATCACAGTTAATATTATTTCCCCTTATTTTATAGAGTGAAAAACAAAGGCACAGATAGATTAAATTACTTGTCCCAGATACAGGGGACAGACAAAAAAGGGGTTGTATCAAGAATGTGTGTGTGTGTGTGTGTGTGTGTTTGTGTGTGTGCGTGCGTGCACGCAATCTTCTACAAATCAATAAGGAAAGCACAAATAACTCAGTAGAAAAAAATGGAATCAAGGAAACGACAATTGCGCATATTGGAGAGGATGTGGAGCCACAAGCTCTCTTAGATGCTGCTATTATATATGTAAATTGGGTCAACCATGTTGGAAAACAGTTTGGTTTTATCTACTTGATTTAAATATTCATGTACCTTATAATCCAGCAAATCCATGTTGACATGTAAACACCTAAGGGAAACTCTTGAATGTGTATAACAGTAGCTCTGCAAGAATGTTTACAGCAGCTTTTTTCATAATAGCAAAAATCAAATGGCTCAAGTGATCATCAACAGGAAAGTAGGAGAATCTATGGTGGTCTGTTCCCTGAATGAACTATTATAGAGCAGTAAAAGGGAATGAACTAGAGTGACATAAAAAGATGGGTTAATATTAGCAAATATAAGATTAAGTAAAAAAGTGAATCCCAAAATATTACTTATAAGTTGATTATCTTTTTATAAATTTGAAAACAATTAAATAAAATATTTTTAGAAATACATACAGTTGTAATAAACTTAAAAAAAGAAAATCAAAAGAATATTGAGATGCAATGAATTATGACAGTTGTCTTGGGTGGGGCAGGTAGAAAATGTGAATGGTGGTCAAAGTTAGATGTAGGCTATTGTCAAGATCCTAACTTTTGTTTTGAGAAGTGAGTTCATCAGTTTCTATGATATTAGAAAATAAGTGAATAAACAAGGTATACATTGGAGCAATAAGAGTGTGTCTTTTTTTTTTTTTTTTTTGCGGTACGCGGGCCTCTCCCTGTTGTGGCCTCTCCCTTTGCAGAGCACACGCTCCGACGCGCAGGCTCAGCGGCCATGGCTCACTGGCCTAGCTGCTCCGCGGCACGTGGGATCTTCCCGGACCGGGGCACGAACCCGTGTCCCCTGCATCGGCAGGCGGACCCTCAACCACTGCGCCACCAGGGAAGCCCAAGAGTGTGTCTTGAATGTAGGAATATGGTTAATCCATTTTTGTTCATCTGAGATCCAAAAAAAGAGAAAAAAATATCCCAGGTCATTTGGCTCTAGAGTCTGTAGTCTCAATAGATTGCTATGCTACTACTTTATTATTGTTATTGTTATTATTATATTCCAAAATGAAATAGTTTTCTATAGGTTGTTTAAATAAACCATGTATCAAATATTGTTCTGAGTTCTGAAGATACAGAGGTAAATAAGACAAACAACATCCCTCACTGAGCTTACATTTTTCAAATTGCATGTGAGCCAATCCAAGCCATTTAGGTAAAACAGAGTGTCTAATGAGGGGTTTCTGGGAAAGATTTTCTTCCTTTTAAAAAAAAACACACAAGAGGGATGTAATCATGCTTGTTTGGGAAGCTGGAAAATTCAGTAGCATTTTTCAATCATTAGAGGAGCTTCTTTGAGAGACTAAAGCTGACACGTTGAGGATGGAAAGAACCTGGGTCCTTAATAATGTTGAGTAGCTGAATTAACCACTCCTGGAGCCACCTTATCTAGGATTTACATTAATGGTTCCATGAGATGATAAATTTTCCTTATTGCTTAAGTCTTTTTGAGTTGAACTTTCTATTGCTTTCAACCCAAAGAACTCTAGCTGAAAAATAATTTGGTACTAGGAATGGGATATTGCAAGGAACAGTTCCTAAAATTTTGGAATTGTTAGGGATAGGTAGAGAATCGTAATATTCCCAATATCTGTAAATATCCCCTTAAAGGGATTAAGCTCTTCCAGAATAGTGATATAAACTCCAAGTATAAAATGATGTGGTATAGCATAAAATTAAGTTTATTGGTTGGAGAAAGATGCTACTTTGCATGAATAATATAACCTGTGACCGTAAGCCCTCGGTAGAAAAGCTGTGGTGAGACAAGCTCTAACTCCTGCTACTCTGCAGCCTCCCTTCAGCATCCTTTGCTAAATTAATAAGGAAATGTGTGTGTGTGTGTGTGTGTGTGTTCGCGTGTTCCTGTGTTCATATTCTATCAATCACTAGCTCACCTTGTACTTGGTGCCATGAAAAATATAAAAATGGAAAAAAGAAAACAAGGAACATAACAAGGATCTACAAATAACTAATACAAAGCAGTAACAGGCTGATTGTCCCACAACTGGTGCTTTCAAAATACAGTGGTGATTCTGAAGCATGAGGAATCCCATTTGGATGGCAGGAAAGAAAAAGCTTAAGATTCCACAGCATTTGTTTCTCCAAGTTAAACCTGTTGGACATGCTCTCCATACCACTCCAGTTCTTGCTTCAGAGACAATCCCTAGGAATGAAAACATTTGTAAGTCAAGATAGCGCAATTCAGATTTTTAGTATTTGTGCTTGAAATTTACATAATAGTTGAATAACCCTGGAAAATTCACTTTGCTTCTGTAAGGCTCAATGTTCTCATGTAAAATGGGAATATTACATGTGTCTTAAAGGGTGGATATAAAAATTAAGTACCGGGTTAGGCAACCCTCCCCCCACCTTTATAATTTATTTTTCCTCTGTCCTTCTCTAGTTTTACTTAGTCTCCCATACTTTCCTCAGATTTTTGGTTTGACCTTTGAGGCATTCAAGGCTACACATTTCATATTGCCACTGATTTTGCAATCAATGTGTCCTAACCTCCAATGTTTCCCACTTGGCTTTTTGTTACCTAATTGTAAGCACTTCTGATGCATCCATTCACAATCAGATTTTCCCTCTGGTCTTGTTATTTCCCTATTGATTGAGAACATCTTTGAGGGCATTCCAACTCTGCCAGGTCTAATATGTAGAGAAGGTTATGACCACATCCACTGAATACTTTCTGCTTCTCAGTCATAGTTCCTTCCCTCTGTGTTGAGCTAGATTTAATGCAGGTTTTTGTTTGTTTTCTTTCTTTCTTTTTTTGCACGTTAACCAAAAATTATTTTTTGTTGGGAATAGACACAAGATCTTTTGCTATTGTTATGTATATATCTATACCTATATCTATCTATATATACACACTTCATGTTTCTAGCACAGTATTCTTATATGCATCAGACAAATGGATTGTATAATACCTATATTGATCATTATGGGATGGTAGTTAAGGAAATAGGCTCAATTCTGTCTCTAACATCTACTCACTGTGTGACCTTATACAAGCTACTTAGCTTCTCTGTAAAATTGAAATAATGATAGCATGTTCTTTAAGGAATTATTGAGAAGGTTAAATGAGTTAATTTAACAGCCTGGCAAAGTGAGTGCTTAAAAAGTATTAGCTATTTTTACTCATCTCTGATGCATGAGGAATTCTACTAATATGCAATTTAAAAAATTTACTGTAAAAAGAGGAATCAGCATTTATTCAGTAAACACCATGTGAAGATCCTGAACAATAACAGTAATAGCCACCATTGCTGATCTCCTACAATTTTTCAGGGGCTGTGCTAGGTGCTTTACCTAAATGAACTCAAGTGAGATGTTTAAAACCCTGAACCAAGGTCATAATTAGCTGGGTACAGATAGCTCATGGTCTAAAGTCCTTTTATAAATTTGGGGTCTACCGTTCCCATTGTAGCTAACACTTCATCCCCACCCAAAAGGTGCATCCATCTTTAGTGCATGTTTGGTATAATCATCATCTGTCCACTCCTATGCTGTCTCTCCCCAACCTAGACTCACAAAGCTTGCTTCCTCCCCAAACTTCAATTCTCTGCATTAGAATCTCTTCTAACATCTTCATTATCCACAGGTGTTTCCTCCATCATTGCTTATGAATTAAACCTGGTGTTCCCCCTTACAAAACACTTTCCTCGGCATTTTGCTAGTGGATGTGCTCATGGACGGACACTCTAAGGGATCTGGAGGGGTTGCCCGCATGACTCAGCTTCACACAGGTACATCCTGACATCTCTCTGCTCTTGGTAAGAAAAAATTGTCTCTGTTCTTAGGAGGGACAGGTATATAGAGAGTGCTAGAGAAACAGAAGATGAGGGTGATTTAGAGGGTGATAATTTTTGTTTATGTAGTCAGACGGATTTGGAAGGAAATCCTAGTCATCTCTGCTACTAGCTCTGTGACCTTGGGCCAATGAACCTTTCTAAGCTTCAGATACATAATCTATAAAATTAGGAAAAAATTAATACCCATTTCACAGGTTTTTGTAAGAGCAAACAGAGATAATCCACTTACAATGCTAAGGGCTGTGCTCCCATATGAGATTTCTGTGTCAGTTGCAGTCATTATCTTTGTTACTGTTTTATTACCAGTTCTATCATTTATTGAGCATCTGGCATAGATCAGACATGGTTAAAGGTGCTTTGTTCATGTCTCCTCATTTAAATGTGGCATATATCATTTTAACTTTTATTGAGTTTTGCTATGCAGAAAAATGGGACAGTAGCTAGAGGGATTTAGAAGCTAGAGAGAATTTTTTTAAAATATAGGAGATGTGATAACAATTTTAATGATGATGTAAAAATCAATTAGAGAAGGAGAGACAAAAGATGCAAGGGAGAAAATGATAACTGGGGACACAAGAGAGAGTGAAATCCAGAGGATATATAAAGGTTAGAGACAGTGACCATCGTTAGTAGAAGGGATGTTTCATGGTTATAACAGGAGGGAAGGAGAAATGGCTGCAGATTAGGTGTTCTGGTAGATTTGAAGGTGTGGGAACTACTGTCAGGTGGCTTCTCTTTTTCTTCCCATATAAAATACAAGGTAAGACCCACTACTGTGAATATGGGTGAAGTATGGGATCTTTGAGGAAACTGGATAACTTTGTGTAGAGTAGGAGGCTGAGCTTCTTAGAAGAATACAGTAACATTCACTGCCAGGCAGTGTTGAGTTTGGGGTTGTTGATCATGAATATAAGGTGAAAGCAATTTTTCTAATTATATGATGTCCTTCAGTAAATTCAGCTGCGTGAATGAGGAAATGAGTGAGAAGGCAGAAGGTTAGGTTCATTAGGGGTTGGATGAGCACAGTTGAGGGTAGATGTAGACAAAGGAGTAAGGGATACTAATATGACCTTGATAATAACCATGGGCCATGGATCTAAGCTGGGGTGTATGTGATAGAAGACTGGCAATTAGATCAAAGGTGGAGGGTCAGTGGATTGGTGATCTCAATGAGGTTGAATAATAATTGATATGGGGATGCTAGAGCATATGATCTGGGAGAGTGATAGGAGTTTATAGTTGGTGAGTAGGAGATTGAATTTTTAATTTTAGAGGTGATATAGTTTCTGGCAGTGTCACAGTCCAGACCACATGCAAGGTGAGTGAGATATAAACCTTTGTTGTTGTGAGGCCCAGAGTTTGAGAGCTGCATGTCAGTGCAACAAAAGCTGACTAATACGGGGGATTATGTGAAGTACTTGGACTTCCCCACTGAAGAAGCGCCTGGGGCTTCAAGGAGCGCTGCTTGACAGCCAGTGATCTGGGCAAAACTCCTGTTTAATGAAGTCTCAGTTTCAGGTATTTTCAATTCTACCAGATATTGGAATTAAAATGCAGATAATGTCATCTGGGGAAGTCAGGCCTTCTGCTTTGTTAACCTGTTCTCTTCCTTCTGTGAAAACCCCTAGCCTTTACAGAGACAGACATGGTGGCAGGAGTTTCAGTTTAGGTAGACTGGAAATCAAATGCTACCTCTTTCATTTACCAGCTATTAAACTTTGGGCCAGTTATGCTCTCTAAGCCTCAGCTTTAAAAAAAAAAAAAAGTTTAAATTTTTAATTGAAGTATAGTTGATTTACAGTGTTGTGTTTCTGGTATACAGCAAAGTGATTCAGATTTTATATATATGTGTATATATATATATATATAATTCTTTTTCATTTTTCATATTCTTTTCCATTATGGTTTATTACAAGATATTGAATACAGTTCCCTGTGCTATACAAGAGCACCTTGTTGTTTATCTATTTTATGTATAGTAGTTTGTATCTGCTAATCCTGAACTCCTAATTTATTCCCCCTTTCCATTTGGTAACCATAAGTTTTTCTACATCAGTGAGTCTGTTTCTGTTTTGTAAATAAGTTTATTTGGATCATATTTTAGATTCCACACAAAGTGATATAATATGGTATTTGTCTTTCTTTTTCTGACTTTACTTAATAACATAATCTCTAGGTCCATTCATGTTGCTGCAAATGTAAGCCTCAGTTTTTAATTCATAATATGGATTGTGATGAGGATTAAATGATACACTTTATCCAAAGCATTGGGCAGAAGCAATTTTATCTACTTGATCCCAAGGCAGTATATCATAGCTTTAAAGAGCAGTCTGCAGTCTCCTGCCTGAGTTCAAAAGTCAGTTCTCATCACTTACCAGCAAGTACTGATAGATGAGAAGAAAGCTCTCTGAGCCTCAGTTGCTTCAGCTGTAAAGTAAGTTAATAGTAGGACTTGCCTACTATTAGGCAAGTAGTGAATTAAGTGAATTAACATTTGTGATGCACAGTCATATCCAGAACACTGTGTGTGCTATGTAAGCTGTGGATCTTATTGTTAATTCCTTTCTCTTCTCCCTACTTACAGTTTTCCACTTGAGTGTGTAGAAGGTTACACAAAGCGTTAATAAAAAGTTTAACAACCTATATAGTAAGCAGTTATTTAAGGAAAATATTAAACCAACTGTTCAGTGTCTATCTATTGCTACAAAGAATAAACATCATTCAAATGGCTTTCAGTGAAGAGCCCCTCTGGGAGGCTAGGGTCTCTGGGGAAGAGGGTCTTGCTTGCTGGGCTGAACATCTCCCTGTGGGAAAGGAAGCTGCGGCACGAGCATGCACGGTATTTGGTAATGAGAGGCATATTACTTCTTTGGAAAACCTGGACCAAGAGTGCAGATGAAGAATGGTGGTGCTTGTGGTGGGGGATTACTGTCCTTTAAAGAGGCAGGGGACAAGCCTCATTAGAACCAGAGTACTTTTCCTTTCTTTTCTGCTTCCTCACCTCCTGCAGTTTCTGGACTAAGGAGATAATTGAGTGTTTATATCCTCCCCGCTTCCACTCTGAGCTCTTTCACTTTTTAGTGCTTTTGCCCATGCTGTTCACCTGGCGTGGAATGCCCTTCCTTGCCTGAAAAACTCTTTCTATTCCTGGATTCAGCTCACATGTCACCTCCTCTGTGAAGCCTTTCTGGTCTTCCTGGGCCACTCTCTTGTGCATGGACACACTTCTTCTTGTGTTCCCACCGCTCCTTGTAACCCTCTTTGACACCAATTAATGTCCATTAATTAAAAGTTCCAGCAGACATTGGTGTCTATTGATGGCAGGGTCAGGATAATTGATACCAGTATCATTAGCACTTACTTTAATGCCTGTAATACTTATTATTTTCATTTTTTTATTAAAAAAATTTAAATCATTTATTTTCCCAGCTTTACTGAGCTGTAATTGACATAAGACACTGTCTATATCTATTGTATACAATATGTTGATTTGATACAATTATATATTGTAATGTGATTAGCACCGTAGCGTTAGCTAACATGCCCATCACGGATGGACCTTGAGGGCACTACACTAAGTGAAATAAGTCAGACAGAGACAAATATTGTGTAATGTCACTTATATGTAGAATCCAATAAAGCTGAACTTGCAGAAACAGAAAGTAGAATGAACTCTGGGGCTGGGGGCTGGGTGAAATGGGGCGATGTCAAAGAGTACAAAGTTCCAGTTAGAAGATGAGTAAGTTCTGGAAATGGAACACTTAACTATCACAGAAATAAATGAAGAATGTAGGTCATAGAAATGGCAGCCACAGTATTATAGTCTTAAAGCATATTATGCCCATAAGGGTAACAATACCTCTGTACCAGGTGACTGATGGCCATACGAGGTCAATGGCTGTGCTTGGTTTGGCATCTTATTTTTTATTTATTTATTTTTTTGCGGTACTCGGGCCTCTCACTGTTGTGGCCTCTCCCGTTGCGGAGCACAGGCTCCAGACGTGCAGGCTCATAGGCCGTGGCTCACGGGCCCAGCCGCTCCGCGGCATGTGGGATCTTCCCGGACCAGGGCACGAACCTGTGTCCCCTGCATCAGCAGGCGGACTCTCACCCACTGTGCCACCAGGGAAGCCCGGCATCTTATGTTTTAATGGACAGTGCAACTAGGAAGAAATTATGATTGTGATAGTCATAGATGCAACCAAGCTTCTTTTGGTCTAATACCAAGCTGAGTTTGTTCATTTGGGCTAACAGCAGGCATTTGAGTTTTGTGATTCAGGATCTAATCCAGTCCTCTACTTTATAATTAACAAGTTTTAGAGACTCAGTGGTTAAGGTCTGACAACAGTTTAAATTTCAATGAAAGAGCAATTCCATAAAGATAGAATCGGACCAGCCAGTTTAACACAGTCCTATAAGCTGGTTCTTCACTTGCTTTGATCCCAAAGATAGTTTTCCCAAGGAAGCTGGAGTTCGCATCATGAGGATCGGCTTACACTAACCACATTCATAGACGATTGATGTATAAATCAGAATGCCCATTTATTAATTGATAAACTACCACATGGTAGAAACTATGAGTATTAGTTGGTTAGCATGTTTTTTCATACAGAAAATGGTTTAGTTGGAAAATGAAAATATTGGAAGACTGATGACACAGCAAGTTATTAAGAGAGCTAAGGGTAGAATTCAGCTACCCTGGTACCATTCCTTGTTGTATTAATTATTAAACTATCCATTGATTCAACCCACTCATTCCTAAAATGTTTGAGTGTTTGGTACATTCAAACTGGGATTCAAAGATAGATAATACAGTTTCTATTTCCTTAAGAAACACACAATCTAAAAAAAAAAAACCAAAAATACCAAAAAACATACACACACAAATCCAACAAGGAAAAGAGTTCTAAAATGACAGATTGACATGGGATAGGCCTTATAATTTAAGGATGTATGGAGGACAGTGGGTGCCCAGAGATGAGTGATAAACTTCTGCAGTGATTATGGGAAGCTTCATGAAAGAGCTACATTTAATCTAGGCTTTGATGAATAATTAGAAGTTTACTAGTTGGAGAGGTGTGTATGTGTGTGTGTTGCAGTATGTGTAAATCTCACAGGTAGGCTGCAGAATGGGAAATGGCAGTACTTTGATATTGTTGGAACACCGGGATTAAGAATGGGGATAGGGATAGAGAGCTTCAAGATGGCGGAAGAGTAAGACACAGAGATCACCTTCCTCCCCACAGATACATCACAAATACATCTACATGTGGAACAGCTCCTATAGAACACCCACTGAACACTGGCAAAAGACCTCAGACCTCCCAAAAGGCAAGAAACTCCCCACGTACCTGGGTAGGGCAAAAGAAAAAAGAAAAAACAGAGACAAAAGAATAGGGATGGGACATGCACCAGTGGGAGGGAGCTGTGAAGGAGGAAAGGTTTCCACACACTAGGAAGCCCCTTCACGAGCGGAGACTGCTGGTGGCAGAGGGGGAAGCTTCGGAGCCACGGAGGAGAGCGCAGTAACAGGGTGTGGAGGGCAAAGTGGAGAGAGATTCCCGCCCAGAGGATTGGTGCCGACCAGCACTCACCAGCCCGAGAGGCTTGTAGGCTAAGCCGCTGGGGCGGGCGGGGGCTTGGAGCTGAGCCTCGGGCTTCGGTGGGATCCCAGGGAGAGGACTGAGGTTGGCTGCGTGAACACAGCCTGAAGGGGCTAGTGCACCACGGCTAGCCAGGAGAGAGTCCTAGGAGAAGTCTGGAGCTGCCGAAGAGGCAAGAGACCTTTTCTTCCCTCTTTGCATCCTGTGGCGCGAGGAGAGGAGATTAAGCGTGCCGCTTAAAGGAGCTCCAGAGATAGGCGCGAGCTGCAGCTATCAGTGCAGACCACAGAGACGGGCATGAGATGCTAAGGCTGCTCCTGCCGCCACCAAGAAGCCTGTGTGCGAGCACAGGTCATTCTCCACACCTCCCCTCCAGCGAGCCTGCGCAGCCCGCCACTGCCAGGGTCCTGGCATCCAGAGACAACTTCCCCGCGAGAACGCGCGGCGCGCCTCAGGCTGGTGCAACGTCATGTTGGCCTCTGCTGCCACAGGCTCGCCCTGCATCCATGCCCCTCCCTCCCCCCGGCCTGAGTGAGCCCGAGCCCCCAAAGCAGCTGCTGCTTTAACCCGGTCCTGTCTGAGTGAAGAACAGATGCCCTCAGGCAACCTACACGCTGAGGCGGGTCCAAATCCAAAGCTGAGCCCCAGGAGCTATGTGAACAAAGAAGAGAAAGGAAAATCTCTCCCAGCAGTCTCAGGAGCAGCGAATTAAATCTCCACAATCAACTTGATGTACACTACATCTGTGGAATACCTGAATAGACAAGGAATCATCCCTAATTGAGGAGGTGGACTTTGGGAGCAATGATATATATATATTTTTTTCCTTTTTCTCTTTTTGTGACTGTGTGTGTGTATGCTTCTCTGTGTGATTTTGTGTGTATAGCTTTGCTTTTACCATTTGTCCTGGGGTTCTGTCTGTCATTTTTATAATTTTTTTTTTTATTATTAAAAACTTATTTTCTTAATTTTTATTTTAATAACTTTATTTTATTTTATTTTACTTTATCTTCTTCCTTCTTTCTTTTCTCCCTTTAATTCTGAGCCGTGTGGAGGACAGGATTGTGGTGCTCCAGCCAGGCGTCAGGGCTGTGCCACTGAGGTGGGAGAGCCAAGCTCAGGACACTGGTCCACAAGAGACCTCCCAGCTCCACGTAATATCAAACAGCGAAAATCTCCCAGAGATCTCCATCTCAATGCCAAGACCCAGCTCCACTCAATGACCAGCAAGCTACAGTGCTGGACACCCTATGCCAAACAACTAGCAAGACAGGAACACAACCCCAACCATTAGCAGAGAGGCTGCCTAAAATCATAATAAGGTCACAGACACCCCAAAACACACCACCAGACATGGACCTGCCTAACAGAAAGACAAGATCCAGCCTCATCCACCAGAACACAGGCACTAGTCCCCTCCACCAGGAAGCCTACACAACCCACTGAACCGACCTTAGTCACTGGGGACAGACACCAAAAACAACAGGAACTACAAACGTGCAGCCGGCGAAAAGGAGACACCAAACACAGTAAGTTAAGCAAAATGAGAAGACAGAGAAACACACAGCAGATGAAGGAGCAAGGTAAAAACCCACCAGATGTAACAAATGAAGAGGAAATAGGCAGTCTACCTGAAAAAGAATTCAGAGTAATGATAATAAAGATGATCCAAAATCTTGGAAAAAGAATAGAGAAAATACAAGAAACGTTTAGCAAGGACCTAGAAGAACTAAAGAGCAAACAAACAGTGATGAACAACACAATAAATGAAATTAAAAATCTTTAGAAGGATCAATAGCAGAATAACTGAGGCAGAAGAACGGATAAGTGACCTGGAAGGTAAAATAGTGGAACTAACTACTGCAGAGCAGAATAAAGAACAAAGAATGAAAAGAATTGAGGACACTCTCAGGGACCTGTGGGACAATGTTAAATGCACCGACATTTGAATTATAGGGGTCCCAGAAGAAGAAGAGGAAAAGAAAGGGACTGAGAAAATATTTGAAGAGATTATAGTTGAAAACGTCCCTAATATGGGAAAGGAAATAGTTAATCAAGTCCAGGAAGCACAGAGTCCCATACAGGATAAATCCAAGGAGAAACACACCAAGACACATATTAATCAAACTATCAAAAATTAAATACAAAGAACAAATATTAAGAGCAGCAAGGGAAAAACAATAAATAACACATAAAGGAATCCCCATAAGGTTAACAGCTGATCTTTCAGCAGAAACTGCAAGCCAGAAGGGAGGACATATTTAAAGTGATGAAGGAGAAAAATCTACAGCTATGATTACTCTACCCAGCAAGGATCTCATTCAGATTTGACGGAGAAATTAAAAGCTTTACAGACAAGCAAAAGCTAAGAGAATTCAGCACCACCAAACCAGCTTTATAACAAATGCTAAAGGAACTTCTCTAGGCAGGAAACACAAGAGAAGGTAAAGATCTACAATAATAAACCCCAAACAATTAAGAAAACGGTATTCACTTTGTTATAAAGCAGAAACTAACACACCATTGTAAAGCAATTATACTCCAATAAAGATGTTAAAAAAAACCCAAACAAACAAAAAGCAAAATGCAGTATAAAGAAAATGAAAAAGCAGCTTATACACTGGGAGAAAATATTTGCAAAAAACGTGTGTCTGTGTTAGGTAAAGAATTTCCTCAGTTCAATAATAAGACAAATGACCCAACAAAGTAAGCAAAACATTTGAATATACACTTCACAGAAATATATACATGTAGGAAATAAGCACAAAGGAAATTACTGCATACTATTAATTATTAGGAAAATGGTAATTAAGACCACAATGAGATAGTAATATATAAGTATTAGAACAACAAAAATTTAACAATTGACCATACAAAGTGTTGATTAAGCTGGACCTCTCATCATGTGGTATTGGAAATGTAAAACAGCACAACCACTTTGTAAAATAGTTTGATAGTTTCTTAACAATTTAAACATATACCTTCCATACAACCCAGTCATTGCCCAAGAGAGGTGAAAGAATTGATACTTACAAATATTTGCACACAAATGTTCATAGCATCTTTTTTGTAGCCAAATTGGAAATAACACAAATGTCCATCAATAAGTGAATGGATAAACAAATTATAGTATATCCATACAACAGAATACTATGTATCAATTCAAAGAGATAAACTATTGTTATAAGCAAGCACACCTACAAATTTCAAAATAATTATGCTGAATGAAAGTTTTATCAAGAAGAATACATACTGTATGACTCTATTCAAATAAAACTCTAGAAAATATAAATTAATCTATAGTAACAGAAAACTGAGTTGAGATTAACTGGGAATGAGGTCCGATGAAGGATGGATTTCAAAGGAAGCTTTTGAGGGTGATGTTGATTGTGGTGCTATTTATGGGTGCATGCATATGTCAAAACTCATTAAATTGCACTTTAAAAATATGTTCAGTTTATTGTACTTCAATAAAGTTATAACAAAAAAAATAAGAATGGGTATAGGGAGATTAGCAAGGGACGAGAGAAGAGTCAGAGGCCAGAACACAGAGGGACTTATATACCCTGCTTAAGATTTGCACATGATCAAGTAGAAGAGAGGTTATAAGCATATTTACATTTTGTAACCACATCTTTGAAATCAGTGTAGAGTACAGCTTGGAAGAGGGAAAGACAGGAGGCAGAGAGACCGATTAGGAAGCTGTCAAGTAGAAGAGCTCATGAGACCCTTAGTTAAGACAGTGTCAGTGGACTGAAAATGAGAGTATAGCTGAGAGTGGGTAGAAAAGAACTGAATAGAGCTGCCTTTCTGGACACTGGAGCCTTCTCCAAGATGCTAGTGACTATCAGTCCTGTGGTGCCATGGGCAGGGCGTTGGTGAATCTGAGAAATTGTGATGAGACACAGATGGGCAGGGCATGAAAAATCCTGACTGCCTAGGGGTGAGGGGACACCAGTGTCAAGAAACCTTGCTCACATAGGCTGCAAGCCTAAGTAGGGGCTGTGGAAAGAAGGACTCCCTGCTTGTCCAGAAAGATCACCCCAACCCACCCCAAACCTCCTCAGTAGAGTAGAAAGAACAAGAACTTTGGAGTCAGACAGACATGGATTGAAATCTCAGTATTACCACTGGTTTTCTGTGTGACCTTAGGTTTACTAATTAATCCTATTGGGCCTCAATTTTTCCCAGATACAGCATAGGTATAAAAAAATTCTTCCTGGCATTATGCGAAATGAAATGAGTCAGAGAGAAAGACAAATACTGTATGATCTTGCTTTTATGTAGAATCTAAAACAAAACAAAGCAAAACAAAAAACCTCCACAAACTTATAGATACAGAGAACAAATTGGTGGTTGCCTGAGGCAGGGGTTAAGGAATAGGCAAAATGGAGGAAGATAGTCAAAAGGTATAAACTTCCAGTTAGATAAGTCCTAGGGATGTAACATACAGCATGGTAACTGTAGTTAACAGTACTGTATTATATATTTGAAGACTGATCAGAGAGTAGATCTTAAAAGTTCTCACCACAAGAAAAATAAAACAACTATCTGTGTTGATGGATATTAATTAATTGTGGTGATCATTTCACGATATAAACATGTATCATCTTTATATTGTATACCTAAAACTAATAATGTTATATGTCTATTATATGCCAATTAAAAATATTCTTCCTCAAAGACTTATTGAAAAAGTTAAGTAATGTTGTATATAAATTATATATCATATTTTGTATATAATTGTATATACTTTGTATATAAATTGGACTTGTAATGAGGAGGTCTCAAAAACATTCACTTATTTTCTTCTGTCTTTAAAGAAAGACAGAAGAAATATAAGATATAAGAGCTGTGAGTTTAAGTTTTATTCAGGGTCTACTGAGGACTAGGCCAGAGCCACCTCTGAGGAACTGCTCTGAAGAGGTAGGGGAGGAACCAGTATATACATAATTTTTTTGAGTGGGAAATATATGTAGTCAAGCATACATCTTGGCAAAAGATTACTGCTAAGCACAAAGAAAAGGTACGTCAAGTTAATGATTTTAGTGCTTTTCTATATGTGAGAAGATGCAAGGATCTGGGGTCATTGAAATTGTTCCTGAGATATACATCTAACTATCTAGGGGATTGGATTGTTTACCCAAAACACAGAGTGCCTCATGCTGTTTTTCATCCTGAATTCCTCTCAGGGTGCAGTGTAGGTGGACGACTTCAGTGGGTTGAGACTAAACCCTTGTAGGACTAGGTGGTTTGCAATGCTCTTTGTTCTTTTTTTTTTTTTTTTCCCCTTTTTGGTTCACATTGCTTTCTGTGATTCCCAGCAGTCAGGAAGGGAAAGAGTAGGGGAGGAAGTCAGTTGAGTGTCTGAGAAACATCCTGATTCCATCAGACCATGGAGTGTAATGGTAAAAGTCCTGGATTGGGAGGGAGAAAGCTGGGGTATCAGTCTTGCTGTCCCCCTAACATGGCCTCCTCATTTTCAGTTTACACGTGTGTGGCAGCCACACTGATCTTGAATGTCTGAAGGATAAGAGAATCAGAATCTGGTCATTTTTAGGCAAAGTTTAGGTAGCAGTGATGGTATTTAATTTTGTTTCTGGGGCCACTGCATCCTGAGGACACTTAAACTCCTAGTCCCAGAGAGCAGAGATAGTTCAGAAGAAATGGAAAAAATATAAAAGACATCCTGTGTTTGAAAAGGGTTTTCCATGTGAATTTTCAGTTCAGTAGAGTACATCTTACTTGCACAACTGTGTGTTAGGTGCTGGGAACCTAACAAAGGATGGCAACACACAGTCCTTGTCCTGGAGAGAAGATCATAGTTCAGGGGGATGTTCTTAGGTCTCAATACCATAAGCCATTGACTCAGCTTTCCTCTTGCTTTTGTGTGGAAATCAACTGCACAGTTAAAGAACTCTGGCTGAAGGTGTTGGAATTTCAGGGTACTGACCACATGCTATTCTAACAAAAGCAGAGGGAAAGTGAATTTTCTAGAACTGAATTTCTTAGACTGATGCTGGATTTTCAAGATACATACCCTTTGAGACTAGATGTGACTGGTCATTCTGGAGGGCTCCTTCCTGGACATTAGGGAGTCCCAATCTAGGGCATGCCAGCTCTTTTTTTCTTTCTGATGTGAGCTTTACTTACTCTTCTGATGATAAAAATACCAGGATGGATACATTTCAAGGAAATGAACAGTTTAAAATGTTGCCTGTTTAAAAATTAAAATTAACTTGCCCTGTGAGTTGTGAGTCTCATTTTAATAGTGCCCTGAATAATTCAGGAGCTGCCGAGTTTGTTTGGAGCTTGTGCTCGGCTTTTGGCTGTCTTGCTTGGGAAGCAGCCCATGCAGAAATGCTTAGCTAGTACAGAGTGGATTCTCCTGGAGTCTGCATAGCAGGGAATCTTAGGGGTACGGTGGTGGAAGGCGCAGCTTGGGAGAGTTTCAAGAAGACTGGAAAAGGCAGGAAGATGGATCCCAAATTATAGGTTTATCTGAGACAGACAAGCTGGTCCAAGATGTGGATGAGGGAGGAGTTCCTTATGGATCACCGTTCTCTGCTTAAACCTTTTCAACTCCCTTGAGACCCACAGGATAATGTCTAAGCTCCTTAGCGTGAAACCCAAGGCCCCCAGTTTCAGGCTCCTGCCCGCTTTTCCATATTCAACTTAGGCACTGCTTCTTTGCAATGTGAACATTGGGCTCTCACGACACTGAGCACCTCGAAGTTTCTGAAGACATCCTGCTCATTTGAACTTCTAAGCCGTTCAACCTCCTGCTTCTTCTGCCTGGACGACAGTCCCACCCACCCTTTTCCTCTTATAAGAACTTTGTTCCTTGTCCTTCTTGCTTCAGCTTAATTGTCATGGACTTTGGGAGGCCTTTCCTGAAACTCTAGATTATTTCAGGTATTCTGGCTTTACCCAATGTCTTGTGCTTTCCCGTCTCTGAGTTCTTAATCTTCTACACTGTTTACAAGTCTACTTCTGCTACGGAAATCAAAGCTTCTTGAAGTCAGAAGCTATTTTCTTTACCTGGCCCATAGTATACTCTCTTCACATGCCTGTTGAATTGATTGGGATCAGATAGACCTGGTACCCTCAGCCTCAAGCCGCTCTATTTCCCCAAGAGGCAGCATAGTATCTGAAATGCCATTATTAGAGAGTTGCTGCTTTTGGGTCAAACATTGCTGTTTCTCTTCTAATGCTTCTGGCAGGTGTAGAGCATACCATGGAATGTCACACCTGGAAGGGCCTTGAAGATGCTTCAGACCCTCTCTCTATTTCACAAGTGAGGAATTTAAGGTCTAGAGAGAAGAAATGACTTGCCTAGAGTCACATAGCTTATAAGTCATAAACCCAGGATGAGAGCCTGGGAATTGTGAGTGCAGATTTGATATCTGCTCATCATGGGGTGGTCACATTCTCCCATGATAGCAATTATGAGCTCTGGGAGTCTGTGGTAAGATGATGGTTGAGAAGAGGAAGATATTACATAAAGGGAAAAGCAGAGAATCCTGAAGACAAACTACACAGGTTTTTCATGGAAAGAACCTTTGGGACCAGGCAAACCTATTGGCAAATATGCTATGTTATAATTTGTCATTTTATACCACTCTGAAATGAGAGTTACAAGAGGTCAGGAAACTTGTCCTATTTTTCTTTGGATTCTCAATACTTATTTATTTCCTGGCCATGAGTAGGTACTCAATAAATGTTTAATTCTTGAAAATGGGATTTGAGGAGAAATTAGCACATGACTGGCCTAGTTAAAGAATATTTTAAGTATTTATTTTTATTCTGAATATAAAGGGAAAAGCTGCTCTTTTGGTTCAGTGTTTTTCCTTACTGTAATAACCATATTCTTCCCTCTATTCATATTCCTGCCTATTAAGAATTTGAAATTAATTCTCTTACACAACAATTTAGGTGCTTCATTTGTCCTTGACCTTAGAGATCATGAGGCTTATGTTCTGCATAATACCATTTCATAGTGTGTTTCTGCAGAAACCCCAACTGGGGCCAAGGGGCACCTTCTTCTCTCTATTACTAAGATGGTATCATAAGAAGGAGCCACAGACTGTGTATCTTTCTCATACGTCAAAGCCTTCTAACAAACCTTGACAAAGTCTCCTCAGAAAGCCTCAATTCAGAAATATTAAACTAGCAATGCAGATCCATGGAGTGATTTATTCATTTATTTTTCTTAGGAAAAAAGTGATCTTTAATACAGAGATTTCTTTTTATGGGAAACCTTTCTATTTTAATCAGTTTTCTTTCCTAGAGAACTTGCTCCTAAAAGCTGTATCCAGTTTGTGATGCAGACAGAATGAAAGTAAATGGGGGAAGAAAAGAGCTACCACCAAGGATGGGTTTGTTCTCCAGGTGGTTGCTCAGTTCCTGTTGACTCACCAAAGAGAAACAGTTTAGCTGTCAACTCTATTTAGGAAACAATGCTGTGATTCTGAAACCTCTTTAACGCTAGTTACAGTCTGAAATAGGAAGTCTTCTTGTTGGGTATCTCTTAAAGACTTTGGGAAATACCAGGATGGCATTTTTTTTTTTTTGTCAATTAAAAACATGTGTTTCTTAGGTGAAACTTGTGTAGACTCTACGGGTCACTTAAATGGCCCATGGCTGCTAAAAACACAACAGAATACCTATACCACCTTAGGCCATATTAATTTTGATAGTGTTCAAAGTGAAGGGGGTTTCGTGCTTTTCACTCCATTTTAAACTGACCACAACTTGGATCATTGCATTCATCTCTAGAAGTTATGATTTTAAGAAGGATATAATATACTCTTGAGGGAGCATGTTAAAAGGTAAATCAGAATGGTGGGAGGGCTTAGATGGCGGCCATCTAGAAACATTTGAAGAAACTAGTGTACTAGTTTCTTGCGTACTAATAAAAATCTTACTCTTCTTTGTCTTTGGAAGAGGCTTTACAGAAGCATCATTTCACCAACACTCTGAAAGGAACTTGGAGATGGGTGGGTTCCATTCATGCCCATCCCAACACCTTGTAACTCCCTGCCTTCCTTATCCCAAAGATCCCCAAATTCTGCTGAATTCACCAGCTCTTCTAGTGAGATATCTCTCTGTATTCCTTTTACATCCAGAGAGTAACTCCACTCAGATTAGCAAACATTCATGGAATACTTTCTACAAAATTCTTCCTTTAGGCACCTCCAAATAGGCTGGGAGGTGGCACAGGGACGCAAGGCACGGGGTACATGGAGGTTTGTGTTCTGGTTCTGCTACTTGCTAGCTTGTAATCTTGGACATAATTTCATCTCTCTGAGTCTGTTTCCTTATCTGGAAGTTAGACAAAATAATACATCCTTATGGGGCTGTGGTTAGGATTAAATAATGCAACATATGAGAATGTGGTTGGTTTGATAAATGTCTAGTTTCCTTTTGCAGTTGGGATGTCTGCTATTTATTGAATGACTGAAGAAAACTTTTCATTGTCTACTCACTTTCTCATAAAATTACCTCCTTAAAAAAACTCTCCGAGGGCTTCCCTGGTGGCGCAGTGGTTGAGAGTCCGCCTGCCGATGTAGGAGACGCCGGTTCGTGCCCTGGTCCGGGAAGATCCCACGTGCCGCGGAGTGGCTGGGCCCGTGAGCCATGGCCGCTGGGCCTGAGCGTCCGGAGTCTGTGCTCCGCAACGGGAGAGGCCACAATAGTGAGAGGCCCGTGAACCACAAACAACAACAACAACAACAACAAACAAAAAGAACTCTCCGAAACAATAAAAGCGTTATCACTCTGCTTCTCTATAATATAAATTTCTTTTACAGGGTCATTTGTTATAGCTGTTTAAAAGCTAGTCTTATCTACTAAGGCTAATAGCTAGTGTGCATTGGGATTTACCTACTTTGTTACTAAATCTTATAGCAGCTATGCAAGTTAGATATAGTGTATTACTTTGGCTGTTTCAAAGGGGAATAAGTACGGACTTGGAGAGTTTGAGTGATTTGCCCCAGGACATGCACCACTGCAAGGCAGAGCCAGGATTCAAAGCCAGGACATTGTGACTATAAAAGCCATGTTCTTTCTGCAGCAAGATAGATTTCTGAGTCCTAGGGGAGAGCAACTTTATTTCAAGCCTTCTTGTAATCCCATTACCTAGCAGAGTGCCTTGCATGAAGTAGTTGTTCAATAACAGTTTATTTAATTGGATTGAATTGAACCAAATGATTAATTTATCACTATCCTTTGCATTCCTGTTTACAATTCTAGTTGTAGATGTCTTGACTTCAGTAATAATGACAAAGGCTCATTTCCTAAGACTTACCTGAAATTGGGTCATCTATCAGTTAAAAATATTTTTCTACCTTTCTAAGTGATTACAAGAACTTAACAAAAACTTTCATTAAATTCATGAGCTGTGTTAAATAGGACTCCCATGTTTCAAAGTTTAAAAGTAATCGAGGCAATACCAACAAAGAGTCATGCTGAGAAAATATTGATGGAGACATATACCATAATAATGATGATACCCTATTTAAGTATCAAGAGGTTTGGAAATGGTTTCTTGGAATTAATAGAATCCTATTTATTTTCCAGGATATTAATATTTTGGGATGGTGCATATCCAAAACCAATTTTAATATTTTCTTTCTATATTGACACAATTCCCATCAGTAAATAGATGGTAACACCATACTTGAATTCCTTCTGTCTCCAAATTTGGAGGTTATCTTGGTGGGGCAGATTGGGCCAAAGGAAAATTCACTGACTTTTACATCAAATGGGCCTGAGTTTTAATTCTCATTCTAATTTTTGTAAACCTCTCAGCTGGATTTCATGCAGCAGTCTCTACCCATTCAATCTCTTCCATACATCACCATGAGAGGGATTCTCGTAAACCTCAAGTATAATAATCTCCTTACCTGTTGCAGTACTTTTTATTTCTCACCTCTTCTGTAAGATGAAGCTCAGAATTCAGAGACTGATATTCAATAATTCTAGAATTGGACTTTAATTTTTAGTTTGGCACAGTGGTTAAAAAGGAGGCTTCAGCATTAGTCAGATATGGGATGGAGTCTAGGCTGTTGAATTTTTATTTTTGCATATCCATCAAAAGATAACTTTAAAAAACTGAAGTGTAGCTAATTTATGATGTTACATTAGTTTCAGGTGTACAGCATAGTGATTTTATTTTATTTTATTTTATTTTATTTTATTTTTGTGGTACGCGGGCCTCTCACTGCTATGACCTCTCCCGTTGTGGTGCATAGGCTCCGGACGTGCAGGCTCAGTGGCCATGGCTCACGGGCCCAGCTGCTCCGCGGCATGTGGGATCCTCCTGGACCGGGGCACGAACTCGCGTTCCCTGCATTGGCAGGTGGACTCTCAACCACTGCGCCACCAGGGAAGCCCGATTTTATATTTTTATACATTGTAACTAAAATTATTATAAAATACTAGGTGTATTCCTTGTGCTATATATTACACACTTGTATCTTACTTATTTTATACCTAGTAGTTTGTACCTCTTAACCCCCTTCCACTGGCTTTTTCTTTTTCTTTCTTTTTAACATCTTTATTGGAGTATAATTGCTTTACAATGGTGTGTTAGTTTCTGCTTTATAACAAAGTAAATCAGTTATACATATACATATATCCCCTTATCTCTTCCCTCTTTCGTCTCCCTCCTTCCCACCCTCCCCATCCCACGGGTCTAGGTGGTCACAAAGCACCGACGTGATCTCCCTGCGCTATGTGGATGATTCCCACTATCTATTTTACGTTTCGTAGTGTATATATGTCCATGTCACTCTCTCACTTTGTCCCAGCTTACCCTTCCCCCTCCCCATATCCTCAAGTCCATTCTCTAGTAGGTCTGCGTCTTTATCCCGTCTTGCCCCTAGGTTCTTCATGATCATTTTTTTGGTTTGTTTTTTAGATTCTATATATATGTGTTAGCATACGGTATTTGCTTTTCTCTTTCTGACTCACTTCACTCTGTATGACAGACTCTAGGTCCATCTATCTCACTACAAATGACTCAGTTTCGTTTCTTTTTATAGCTCAGAAATATTCCACTGTATGTATGTGCCACATCTTCTTTATCTATTCATCTGTTGATGGACACTTAGATTGCTTCCATGTCCAGCTATCATAAATAGAGCTGCAATGAAAATTGTGATACATGACTCTTTGAATTATGGTTTTCTCAGGTATATGCCCAGTAGTGAGATTGCTGGGTCGTATGGTAGTTCTATTTTTCGTTTTTATGGAACTTCCATACTGTTCTCCATAGTGGCTGTATCAATATACATTCCACCAACAGTGCAAGAGGGTTCCCTTTAATCCACACCCCCTCCAGCATTTATTGTTTGTAGATTTTTTGATGATGGCCATTCTGACTGGTGGGAGATGATATCATTGTACTTTTGATTTTCATTTCTCTAATGATTAATGATGTTGAGCATTCTTTCATGTGTTGGTTGGCAATCTGTATATCTTCTTTGGAGAAATGTCTCTTTAGGTCTCTGCCCATTTTTGGATTAGGTTGTTTGTTTTCTTGATATTGAGCTGCATGAGCTGCTTGTAAATTTTGGAGATTAATCCTTTGTCACTTGCTTCTTTGCAACTATTTTCTCCCATTCTGAGGCTTGTCTTTTCGTCTTGTTTATGTTTTCCTTGGCTGTGCAAAAGCTTTTAAGTTTCATTAGGTCCCATTTGTTTATTTTTGTTTTTATTTCCATTTCTCTAGGAGGTGGGTCAAAAAGGATCTTGCTGTGATTTATGTCATAGAGTGTTCTGCCTATGTTTTCCTCTAAGAGTTTGATAGTGTCTGGCCTTACATTTAGGTCTTTAACCCATTTTGAGTTTATTTTTGTGTGTGGTGTTAGGGAGTGTTCTAATTTCATACTTCTACAGGTAGCTGTCCAGTTTCCCCGGCACCATTATTGAAGAGGCTGTCTTTTCTCCACTGTATATCCTTCCCTCCTTTACCAAAGATAAGGTGACCATATGTGTGTGGGTTTATCTCTGGACTTTCTATCCTGTTCCATTGATCTATATTTCTGTTTTTGTGCCAGTACCATACTGTCTTGATTACTGTGGCCTTGTAGTATAGTCTGAAGTCAGGGAGCCTGATTCCTCCAGCTCTATTTTTCGTTCTCAAGATTGCTTTGGCTATTCGGGGTCTTTTGTGTTTCCATACAAATTGTGAAATTTTTTGTTCTAGTTCTGTAAAAAATGCCAGTGGTAATTTGATAGGGATTGCATTGAATCTGTAGATTGCTTTGGGTCATTTTGAGTCATTTTCACAATGTTGATTCTTCCAATCCAAGAACATGGTATATCTCTCCATCTCTTTGTATCATCTTTAATTTCTTTCATCAGTGTCTTATAGTTTTCTGCATACAAGTCTTTTGTCTCCTTAGGTAGCTTTATTCCTAGATATTTTATTCTTTTTGTTGCAATGGTAAATGGGAGTGTTTTCTTAATTTCCCTCTCAGATTTTTCATCATTAGTGTATAAGAATGCCAGAGTTTTCTGTGCATTAATTTTGTATCTTGCTACTTTACCAAATTCATTGATTAGTTCTAGTAGTTTTCTGGTAGCATCCTTAGTATTCTCTATGTATAGTATCATGTCATCTGCAGACAGTGACAGCTTTACTTCTTCTTTTCCGATTTGGATTCCTTTTATTCCCTTTTTTTTTCCTCTGATTGCTGTGGCTAAAACTTCCAAAACTAGGTTGAGTAAGAGTGGTGAGAGTGGGCAACCTTGTCTTGTTCCTGATCTTAGTGGAAATGGTTTCAGTTTTTCACCATTGAGAACAATGCTGGCTGTGGGTTTGTCATATATGGCCTTTATTATGTTGAGGAAAGTTCCCTCTATGCCTACTTTCTGGAGGGTTTTTATCATAAATGGGTGTTGAATTTTGTCAAAAGCTTTCTCTGCATCTATTAAGATGATCATATGGTTTTTCTCCTTCAATTTGTTGATATGGTGTATCACGTTGATTGATTTGCATATATTGAAGAATCCTTGCATTCCTGGGTTAAACCCCACTTGATCATGGTGTATGATCCTTTTAATGTGCTGCTGGATTCTGTTTGCTAGTATTTTGTTGAGGATTTTTGCATCTGTGCTCATCAGTGATATTGGCCTGTAGTTTTCTTTTTTTGTGACATCTTTGTCTGGTTTTGGTATCAGGGTGATGGTGGCCTCGTAGAATGAGTTTGGGAGTGTTCCTCCCTCTGCTATCTTTTGGAAGAGTTTGAGAAGGGTAGGTGTTAGCTCTTCTCTAAATGTTTGATAGAATTCGCCTGTGAAGCCATCTGGTCCTGGGCTTTTGTTTGCTGGAAGATTTTTAATCACAGTTTCAATTTCAGTGCTTGTGATTGGTCTGTTCATATTTTCTATTTCTTCCTGGTTCAATCTGGGCAGGTTTTGCATTTCTAAGAATTTGTCCATTTCTTCCAGGTTGTCCATTTTACTGGCATAGAGTTGCTTGTAGTAATCTCTAATAATCTTTGTATTTCTGCAGAGTCAGTTGTTACATCTCCTTTTTCTTTTCTAATTCTATTGATTTGAGTCTTCTCCCTTTTTTTCTTGATGTGTCTGGCTAATGGTTTATCAATTTTATTTATCTTCTCACAGAACCAGCTTTTAGTTTTATTGGTCTTTGCTACTGTTTCCTTCATTTCTTTTTCATTTATTTCTGATCTGATCTTTATGATTTCTTTCCTTCTGCTAAATTTGGGGTTTTTTTGTTCTTCCTTCTCTAATTGCTTTAGGTGCAAAGTTAGGTTGTTTATTCGAGATGTTTCCTGTTTCTTAAGGTATGATTGTATTGCTATAAACTTCCCTGTTAGAACTGCTTTTGCTGTATCCCGTAGGTTTTGGGTCGTCGTGTCTCCATTGTCATTTGTTTCTAAGTACTTTTTTTTTTTTGTGGTGCGCGGGCCTCTCACTGTTGTGGCCTCTCCCATTGCGGAGCACAGGCTCCGGACACAGAGGCTCAGTGACCATGGCTCACGGGCCCAGCCGCTCCGCAGCATGTGGGATCTTCCCGGATCGGGGCACGAACCCGTGTCCCCTGCATCGGCTGGCAGATTCTCAATCACTGCGCCACCAGGGAAGCCCTCTAAGTACTTTTTGATTTCCTCTTTGATTTCTTCAGTGATCACTTCGTTATTAAGTAGTGTATTATTTAGCCTCCATGTGTTTTGTATTTTTTTTACAGATCTTTTCCTGTAATTGATATCTAGTCTCATAGTGTTGTGGTCAGAAAAGTTACTTGATACGATTTCAATTTTCTTAAATTTGCCAAGGCTAGATTTGTGACCCAAGATATGATCTATCCTGGAGAATGTTCCATGAGCACTTGAGCAAAATGTGTATTCTGTTGTTTTTGGATGGAATGTCCTATAAATATCAAGTAAATCCATCTTGTATAATGTATCATTTAAAGCTTGTGTTTCCTTCTTTATTTTCATTTTGGATGATCTGTCCATTGGTGACAGTGGGGTGTTAAAGTCCCCTACTATGATTGTGTTGCTGTCGATTTCCCCTTTTATGGCTGTTAGTATTTGCCTTATGTATTGAGGTGCTCCTATGTTGGGTGCATAAATATTTACAATTGTTATAGCTTCTTCAAGGATCGATCCCTTGATCATTATGTAGTATCCTTTTTTGTCTCTTGTAATAGTTTTTATTTTAAAGTCTATTTTGTCTGATATGAGAATTGCTACTCCAGCTTTCTTCTCATTTCCATTTGCATGGAATATCTTTTTCCATCCCCTCACTTTCAGTCTGTAAGTGTCCCTAGGTCTGAAGTGGGTCTCTTGTAGACAGCATATATATGGGTCCTGTTTTTGTATCCATTCAGCCAGTCTGTGTCTTTTGGTGGGAGCATTTAATCCATTTACATTTAAGGTAATTATTGATATGTGTGTTCCTATTACCATTTACTTAATTGTTTCGGGTTGTTCTTGTAGGTCTTTTCTTTCTCTTGTGTTTCTTGCTTAGAGAAGTTCCTTTAGCATTTGCTGTAAAGCTGGTTTGGTGGTGCTATACTCTCTCAGCTTTTGCTTGTCTGTAAAGGTTTTAATTTCTCCATCAAATCTGAATGAGATCCTTGCTGGGTAGAGTAATCTTGGTTGTAGGTTTTTTTCCTTCATCACTTTAAATATGTCCTGCCACTCCCTTCTGGCTTGTAGAGTTTCTGCTGAAAGATCCGATGTTAACCTTATGGGGATTCCCTTGTGTGTTATTTGTTGTTTTTCCCTTGCTGCTTTTAATATGTTTTCTTTGTATTTAATTTTTGACAGTTTGATTATTATGTGTCTTGGCATGTTTATCCTTGGGTTTATCCTGTATGGGACTCTCTGTGCTTCCTGGACTTGATTGACTATTTCCTTTCCTATATTAGGGAAGTTTTCAACTATAATCTCTTCAAATATTTTCTCAGTCCCTTTCTTTTTCTCTTCTTCTTCTGGGACCCCTATGATTCAAATGTTGGTGCGTTTAATGTTGTCCCAGAGGTCTCTGAGACTGTCCTCCGTTCTTTTCATTCTTTTTTCTTTCTTCTGCTCTGCAGTAGTTATTTCCACTATTTTATCTTCCAGGTCACTTATCCGTCCTTCTGCCTCAGTTATTCTGCTATTGATCCCATCTAGAGTATTTTTCATTTCATTTATTGTGTTGCTCATCGTTACTTGCTTCCTCTTTATTTCTTCTAGGTCCTTGTTAACTGTTTCTTGCAATTTGTCTATTCTATTTCCAAGATTTTGAATCATCTTTACTATTATTATTCTGAATTCTTTTTCAGGTAGACTGGCTATTACTTCTTCATTTGTTAGGTCTGGTGTGTTTTTATCTTGCTCCTTCATCTGCTGTGTGTTTTTCTGTCTTCTCATTTTGCTTATCTTACTGTGTTTGGGGTCTCCTTTTTCCAGGCTGCAGGTTCGTAGTTCTCTCTGTTTTTGGTGGCTGTCCCCAGTGGCTGAGGTTGGTTCAGTGGGTTGAGCAGGTTTCCTGGTTGGGGGGACTAGTGCCTCTGTTCTGGTGGATGAGGCTGGATCTTGTCTTTCTGGTGGGCAGGTCCACGTTTGGTAGTGTGTATGGGGATGTTGGTAGCCTTATTATGATTTTAGGCAGCCTCTCTGCTAATGGATGGGGCTGTAGACCTGTCTTGCTCTTTTTTGGGGATAGGGTGTCCAGCCCTGTTCGTTGCTGGTCCTTGAGTGAAGCTGGGTCTTGGTGTTGAGATGGAGATCTCTGGGAGATTTTCGCCGTTTGGTATTACGTGGAGCTGAGAGGTCTCTTGTGGACCAGTGTCCTGAGGTTGGTTCTCCCACCTCAGAGACACAGCCTTGACACCTGGCTGGAGTGCCAAGAGCCTTTAATCCACACGGCTCAAAATAAAAGGGAGAAAAAAATAGAAAGGCAAGAAAGGAAGGAAGGAAGGAAGGAGGAAGGGAGGGAGGAAGAAAGGAAAGAAGGAAGGAAGGAGGGAATAAAGGAAGGAAGGGAGGAAGGAAGGAGGGAAGTAGGAAAGAAAGGAGGGAAGAAAGGAAGAAAGAAAGGGAGAAGACAAAATAAAGTAGGGTAAAATACAGTTATTAAAATAAAAAATAATTATTAAGAAGAAAAATTTCTATTAAAGAAAAAAAAAAAAACCAAAAAAAAAAAAAAAAAAAAAAAAAAAACCCAGGTCGGTCTAACCCTAGGACAAATGGTGAAAACAAAGCTATACAGACAAAATCTCACACAGCAGCACACACATACACACTCACAAAAAGAAAAAAAGGGGAAAATAATAGTATATCTTGCTCCCAAAGTCCACCTCCTCAACTTGGGATATTTCGCTGTCTATTCAGGTTTTCCACAGATGCAGGGCACTTCAAGTTGACTGTGGAGCTTTAACCCGCTGCTTTTGAGGCTGCTGGGAGAGACCTCCCCCTCTCTTTGTTTGCACAGCTCCTGGGGTTCAGCTTTGGACTTGGCCCCGCCTCTGCGTAGGTCGTCCGAGGGCGTCTGCCCTTCGCTCAGACAGGACGGGGTTAAAGGAGCAGCTGATTCGGGGGCTCTGGCTCACTCAGGCGGTGAGGAGGGGGGAGGGAGGGGCACGGATGCGGGGTGAGCCCGCGGCGGCAGCGGCCGGCGTGACGCTGCACCGGCCCAAGGTGCGCCGCGCGTTCTCCCGGGGAAGCAGTCCCTGGATCCCGGGACCCCGGCAGTGGCGGGCTGCACAGGCTCCCGGGAGGGGCGGTGTGGAGAGTTACCTGTGCTCGCACACAGGCCTCGTGGTGGCGGCAGTAGCAACCCTAGCGTCCCACACCCGTCTCTCTTGTCCGTGCCGACAGCCGCAGCTCGTGCCCGTTTCTGGAGCTCCTTTATGCGGTGCCCTTAATCCCCTCTCCTCGCGCCCCAGGAAGTGAAGAGGTAAGAAAACGTCTCTTGTCTCTTCGGTAGCTTCGCGCCCGTTTCTGGAGCTCCTTTAAGCGGCGCGCTTAAACCCCTCTCCTTGCGCACCAGGAGGCAAAGAGGGAAGAAAAGGTCTCTTGCCTCTTCGGCAGCTCCAGACTTCAACTGGACTCCCTCCCGGCCAGCCGTGGTGCACTAACCCCTTCAAGGCTGTTTTCACCCTGCCAACTCCAGACCTTTCCCTGGGATCGGACTGAAGCCTGAGGCTCAGCTCCCAGCCCCGCCCGCCCTGGCGGGTGAGCAGACAAGCCTCTCGGGCTGGTGAGTGCTGGTCGGCACAGATCCTCCGTGCGGGAATCTCTCTGCTTTGCCCTCCGCACCCTGTTGCTGCACTCTCCTCCACGGCTCCGAAGCTTCCCCCTCCGCCACCCGCAGTCTCCGCCCGCGAAGGGGCTTCTAGTGTGTGGGAACCTTTCCTCCTTCACGGCTCCCTCCCACTGGTGCAGGTCCCGTCCCTATTCTTTTGTCTCTGTTTTTTCTTTTTTCTTTTGCCCTACCCAGGTACGTGGGGGAGTTTCTTGCCTTTTGGGAGGTCTGAGGTCTTTTGCCAGTGTTCAGTGGGTGTTTTATAGGAGAAGTTCCATGTGTAGATGTATTTCTGATGTATCTGTGAGGAAGAAGGTGATCCCCGCGTCTTACTCTTCCGCCATCTTCTCGCTCCCCCCCGGCTTGCAGTTTCTGCTGAAAGATTAGCTGTTAACCTTATTGGGATTCCCTTGTGTGTTATTTTTGCCTTGCTGTATTTAGTATTTGTTCTTTGTATTTAATTTTTGATAATTTGATTAATATGTGTCTTGGCATGTTTCTCCTTGGATTTATTTTATATGGGACTCTTTGTGCTTCCTGGACTTGATTAACTATTTACTTTCCCATATTAGGGAAGTTTTCAACTATAATCTCTTCAAATATTTTCTCAGACCCTTCCTTTTTCTTTTCTTCTGGGACCCCTATAACTCGAATGTTGGTGCGTTTAATGTTGTATCAGAGATCTCTGAGACTGTCCTCAATTCTTTTCATTCTTTTTTCTTTATTCTGCTCTGTAGTAGTTATTTCCACTATTTTACCTTCCAGGTCACTTATCTGTTCTTCTGCCTCAATTTTTCTGCTATTTATCCCTCTTAGAGAATTTTTAATTTCATTTATTGTGGTGTTCATCACTGTTTGTTTGCTCTTTAGTTCTTCTAGGTCCTTGTTAAACGTTTTATATATTTTCTCCATTCTATTTCCAAGATTTTGGGTCATCTTTACTATCATAATTCTGAAATATTTTTCAGGTAGACTGCCTATTTCCTCTTCATTTGTTAGGTCTGGTGGGTTTGCTCCTTCATGTGCTGTGTGTTTCTCTGTCTTCTCATTTTGCTTAACTTACTGTGTTTGGGGTCTCCTTTTCACCAGCTGCAAGTTCGTAGTTTCCATTGTTTTTGGTGTCTGCCCCCAGTGGCTAAGGTTGGTTCAGTGGGTTGTGTAGGCTTCCTGGTGGAGGGGACTAGTGCCTGTGTTCTGGTGGATGAGGCTGGATCTTGTCTTTCTGTTGGGCAGGTCCATGTCTGGTGGTGTGTTTTGGGGTGTCTGTGGCCTTATGATTTTAGGCAGCCTCTTTGCTAAGGGATGGGGTTGTGTTCCTGTCTTGCTAGTTGTTTGGCATAGGGTGTCCAGCACTGTAGCTTGCTGGTCATTGAGTGGAGCTGGGTCTTGGCGTTGAGATGGAGATCTCTGGGAGATTTTTGTCATTTTATATTATGTGGAGCTGGAAGGTCTCTTGTGGACCAATGTCCTGTACTTGGCTCTCCCACCTCTGAGGCACAGCCCTGATGTCTGGCTGGAGCACCAACAGTCTGTCATTCACAAGGCCCAGAATAACAGGGAGAAAAGAAAAAAGAAGATAAAATAAAATAAAATAATTAAGATAAAAAATAATTATTAAAAATTTTTTTTAAGTAGGAAAAAAAAAAGAGAGCAACCAAACCAAAAAACAAATCTGCCAATGATAACAAGTGCTAAAATCTATACTAAGAAGAAAAAAAGGACAGACAGAACCCCAAGACAAATGGTAAAAACAAAGCTATACAGACAAAATCACACACAGAAGCATAAACATACACGCTCACAAAAAGAGAAAAAGGGGAAAAAAAAATATCGTTGCTCCCAAAGTCCACCTACTCAATTTGGGATGATTCGTTGTCTAGTCAGGTATTCCACAGATGCAGGGTACATCAAGTTGATTGTGCAGATTTAATCTGCTGCTCCTGAGGCTGCTGGGAGTAATTTCCCTTTCTCTTCTTTGTTCGCACAGCTCCTGGGGTTCAGCTTTGGATTTGGCCCTGCCTCTACGTGTAGGTCGCCTGAGGGTGTCTGCTCCCACCCAGACAGAATGGGGTTAAAGTAGCAGCTGTTTAGGGGGCTCTGGCTCAGTCAGGCCGGGGAGGAGGGAGGGGTACAGAGTGCGGGGTGAGACTGTGGCGGTAGAGGCCAGTGTGACGTTGAAACAGCCTGAGGTGCTCCGTGTGTTCTCCCAGGGAAGTTGTCCCTGGATCCCGGGACCCTGGCAGTGGCGGGCTGCACAGGCTCCCGTGAGGGGAGGTGTGGAGAGTGACCTGTGCTTGCACACAGGCTCCTTGGTGGCTGCAGCAGCAGCGTTAGAGTCTCTTGCCCGTCTCGGGTCCATGGTGATAGCCGCGGCTCGCGCCTGTCTCTGGAGCTCTTTTAAGCAGCACTCTTAACCCCCCTCCTCGCGCACCAGGAAACAGAGGCATTAAAAATTCTCTTGCCTCTCCGGCAGCTCCAGACTTTTTTCTGGACTCCCTCCCGGGTAGCCGTGGTACACTAGCCCCCTTCAGGCTGTGTTCACGCAGCCAACCCCAGTCCTATCCCTGGGATCAAACCGAAGTCCGAGCCTCAGCTCCCAGCCCCTGCCCGCCTGCCCCGGGGGTTGAGCAGACAAGCCTCTCGGGCTGGTGAGTGCTGGTCGGCACCGATCCTCTGGGCGGGAATCTCTCCGCTTTGCCCTCCGTACCCCTGTTACTGCGCTCTCCTCTGTGGCTCCCCCCGTCTGCCACCCGCCGTCTCCGCCAGTGAAGGGGCTTCTAGTGTGTGGAAACCTTTCCTCCTTCACAGCTCCCTCCCACTGGTGCAGGTCCCGTCCCTATTCTTTTGTCTCTGTTTTTTCTTTTTCCTCTTGCCCTACCCAGGTACGTGGGGAGTTTCTTGCCTTTGGGGTGGTCTGAGGTCTTCTGCCAGTGTTCATCAGGTGTTCTGTAGGAGTTGTTCCACATGTAGATGTATTTCTGATGTATTTGTGGGGAGGAAGGTGATCTCCACGTCTTACTCTTAAGCTATCTTGAAGCTCCTCCACTTCTACTGTCTTTCCTCTCCCCCCATCCCTCTCCTCACAGGTAACTACTAATTTGTTCTCTCTCTCTCTCTCTGAGTCTGTTTCTGTATTGTTATATTCATTTGTTTGTTTTTAGATTCCACATATAAGTGAAAGCATACAGTTTTTGTTTTTCTCTGTCTGACTTTTCTAAGCGTAATATCCTCCAGGTCCATCCATGTTGTTGCAAATCGCAAAATTTCATTCTTTTTTTATGGCTGAGTAATATTTCCTGTGTGTGTGTGTGTGTGTGCGTGTGTATACACACACACACATATATATATATATATATCACATCTTTATCCATTCATCTGCTGATGGACACTTAAGCTGCTACCATATCTAGGCTATTGTAAATAATGCTTCTATGAACACTGGGATGCATATATCTTTTTGAATTATGTTTTTAGTTTCTTCGACTGTATACCCAGGAGTGGAATTGCTGGATCATATGGTAGTTCTATTTTTAGCTTTTTGAGGAAACTCCATACTGTTTTCCATAGTTCCTTTTTCTCCACATCCTCGCCAATGTTTATTATTTGTTGGCTTTTTGATAGACATTATGACTGGTGTGAGGTGATATCTCTTTGTGGTTTTGATTTACATTTCCCTGATGGTTAATGATTTTGAGCATCTTTTCATGTGACTGTTGGCCATCTGCATATCTTCTTTGGAAAAATGTCTATTCATGTCTTCCAGTTTTTAAATCAGGTTGTTTGTTTTTTTTGATGTTGAGTTATATAAGCTCTTAATATATTTTGGATATTAATGCCTTATCAGACATATCTTTTGCAAATATCTTCTCCCATTCAGTAGGTTGTCTTTTAGTTTTGTTGATGGCTTCCTTCACTGTCCAAAAGTTTTTAATTAGGTCCTACTTGTTTACTTTAGCTTTTGTTTCCTTTGCCTGAGGAGAAAGATCCAAAAGAATATTGCTAAGACTTAGGTCAGAGAGTCTACTGCCTATGTTTTTTCTAGGAGTCTTATGGCTTCTGGTCTTTAGGTCTTTAATCCACTTTGAAATATATATATACATATATATATTTTGTATATGGTATGAGAAATGTTCTAATTTTATTCTTTTACATGTAGCTGTCCAGTTTTCCCAACACCATGTATTGAAGAGACTGTCTTTTCCCCATTGTATATTTTGGTCTCCTTTTCATAGATTGACCATAGGTTTGTGGGCTTATTTCTAGGCTCTTTATTCTGTTTCATTGACCCCTGTTTTTGTGCCTGTACCACACTGTCTTGGCTATTTTGCTTAGTGGTATAGTTTGAAGTCGGGGAGCATGGCACTTCCAGCTTTGTTCTTCTTTTACAAGATTGCTTTGGCTATTCGGGACCTTTTGTGGTTTCATATAAATTTTAGGATTATCTGTTCCAGTTCTGTGAAAAATGTCAAAGACATTTTGATATGGACTGCATTAGATCTGTAAATTGCTTTGAGTAGTAAGGACATTTTAACAATATTAATTCTTATGATCCATGAACACAGGGTATCTTTCCATTTATTCATATCATCTTCAATTTCTTTTATCAATGTGTGATAGTTTCCAGAGTATAGGTCTTTTACCACCTTGGTTAAGTTTAGTCATGCACTAAAAATGTAAAATACATAATTGTAAGTGAGATTGTTTTCTTGCTTTCTCTTCCTGATAGTTCATTATGAGTATATAGAAAAGCAACAGATTTCTTTATATTAATCTTGTATCCTGAAACTTTACTGAATTCATTTATTAGTTCTATTAGTTTTTTGGTGGAGACTTTAGGGTTTACTATATATAGTCTCTTGTCCTCTGCAAATAGTGACAGTTTTACTTTTTCCCTTCCAGTTTGGATGCCTTCTATTCTTCTTGTCTGATTGCTGTGGCTAGGACTTCCAATACTATGTTAAATATAAGTGGTGAGAGTGGGCATCCTTATTTTGTTCCTGATTTTAGATTTTAGCAAAGCTTTCAACTTTTCACCATTGAGTATGATGTTAGCTGTGGATTTGTCATAAATAGCCTTTATTATGTCATAATAGTCTTTATTATGTTGAGATATGTTCCCTCTATACCAACTTTGAGTTTTTATCATGAATGGGTGTTGAATTTTGTCAAATGCTCTTTCTGCATTTACTAAAGATGGTCATGTGATTTTTTTTTTTTTTTTTTTTTTCGGTACGCGAGCCTCTCACTGTTGTGGCCTCTCCCATTGCGGAGTACAGGCTCTGGACGCGCAGGCTCAGTGGCCATGGCTCATGGGCCTAGCTGCTCCGCGGCATGTGGCATCTTCCCGGACCAGGGCACGAACCCATGTACCCTGCATCGGCAGGCGGACTCTCAACCACCGCACCACCAGGGAAGCCCGGTCATGTTATTTTTATCCTTCATTTTATTCATGTGTTGTATCACACTGATTTGTTGATATTCAACAAATTCCATCCCTGGAATAAATCCCACTTGATCATGGTGTATGATCCTTTTCATATATTGCTGAATATATTTTGCTAATATTTTTTGAGGATTTTTGCAACTATATTCATCAAGGATATTGGCTGGTTTTGGTATCAGGCTAATGGTGGCCTCAGAATAAATTTGGGAGTGTTTCCTCATGTTCAATTTTTTTGTAATAGTTTGAGAAGGGTAGGTGTTAACTCTTCTTTATATGTTTGGTAGAATTCCCCTGTGAAGTCATCTGGTTCTGGACTTTGTTGGGAGTTTTTTGGTTACTGATTTAATTTCAATACTTGTAATTGGTCTGTTCAGATTATCTATTTCTTCATGATTCAGTCTTGAAAGATTGTATATTTCTGGTAATTTACCCATTTCTTCTAGGTTGTTCAATTTGTTGGTATATAACTGTTCATAGTATTCTCTTATGATTGTTTGCATTTCTTATTTTCATGAGGTGAAACAGGTACCTATCTGGTCTTGAAGGAGTATCCTTGTTTGGGAGTGTCCCTGTGCAGTCTTCATGTGCCCAGTGGCTTTGGTGGGAGACCTGAATCTGAAGTGAGCACAGCCTGAGTTTTCCCCTGGGATGTTCTGGCAGCTGCTGCCTTGGTGGGAGGTAGGGCTGTAATTGGAGGGGCTAGAGCCAGAGCCAGGTGTGAACTGGGGCTTTTGTGCTCAATGGCTGTCACTATCAGGGACAGGGGTATGACCCAAGGGGCTGGAGTAGGAGCCCTGTGAGAGATGGGCTTCTCTGGAGTGTGATGGTAGTTTCTGCTTTGGTTTTGGACATGGCTAGGGCCTGAGGGTTTGGAGCTGCACTTCCATGCTGGTTTCACTTTTTCCCTGTTGTGCATTCCTTGGTTAGAGGCTGAGTTGGGGCTGGAGGGGTTGGTGGTTGTACTCGCCTCAAAGTGTGCACAGGGCCTACACACTCTGGTGATGGCAGTCTTCGCCTTGGAGCTAGTTTGGCTCCTCACAAGTGTGTGCACTGATGAACAAGCTGGTGATGGCTACCTTCACTCTAGTCAGAGGCAAGGCTGGGATCTGAGCAGATTTCATTACTTCCGAGTGTGTACACTCTTGCTGGCAATAGCAGCTTCCACCTTAGTGTGGAGCAGTGTTAGAGCAAGAGGGGCTGGAGCAGGAGCCCAGTGCGGGCCTGGGGGCATGCTGGGATGGTCCTGGTGGGCCAGACAGAGACCAGGCAGTTTTCAGTCTGTTGTCTCTGTGCTGTGACTGGGAGTAAGCTACACTGTGCTTGCACTCTTCAAGGGCTGTCTTACAGCCCTCCAGTGAGCCCCACCGGTTTTCAAATCAGCTAAGGGGACATAACTTATTAGTTTTAGATCCCAGGGGTGGGGTGCCTAATGTATGGCTCAAATCCCTCACTCCCCAGGGAAGATCCCCAAGACAGTGTTATCCCCGTTTCTTCTATGTCCCCTGCTAGGGGTGCAGATTCAACCAGATTGCTTTTCCTCTCCTCCTATCAGACTCCGTGTGGCTCTTTCTTCCAAGCCTTGGTTGCAGAAGAGCAGTCTTGTTAGTTCCAAGGTTGATTTCAGGGAGAGTTGCTCTATACGCAGTTGTCATTTTGATGTGTTTGTGAGGGTGAGTGGGCCTTGTGTCCCCCTCCTCCACCATCTTGATCTGTCTGCCCCTGGCCCTTGACTTTGGGCAACTTACTTAACCTCATTAAGCTTCAGTTCACTCATCTGTAACATAGGGGTAGTAATTGTGTCCATCTCACAAACCTGTTGTAAGAATAGATGTGATATTGCATGTATTCCAGGGTCATAATTTTATTCTCACTATTACTCATAGAAAGTATTATTTTATTATTTTATAACTGATTTCATCTTCCTCAAAAGCCCCATGCTACCGGGAAGGTGGAAAGAAAGGATGGCGGGGAGGGTGCTCAAAATTTCCGGTGACTGTTATCTCAGTTGTCTCCAGTTTAAATAACAGCTTTTGGGTGATTGGGTCTCTTTGGAAAATGCTCCTCTTTTAAATCCAGCCTCCTCTCTGCTCTTGTCCAAGATGTTCTCTGAGTGTGGGAGACTGGGGCTGATGCACCTGTTGCAGCAGCTGGCGGGGGCCTAGCTCCCCACATATAGGCCCCTTTCCTGCACTCTGTGTCTTCTCATCTCCATGGCTCATGGCAATAGTTTTGGTTTTTATTGTTTTGTTTCTTTTTTCTTTTTTTTTTTTTCCTGGTCTTTGGCACAGAGGTCAAAGTTTGTGACTGGTGAACTCATGGTCTGTTCACTATCCTCCAGCAGGGTCTGGTGGTCCTCTTGCCCCCTTGCTAACTCTATCCCTTTTCACTGGTACTGATGATGCTCCTGGTTAACTCTGGAAGCAGCCCCTTCTATAGCCCTTATCTATAGGGTTCCTTTCTCTGACCATAGTATAACCCATGGTCCAAGGGGAAAACTTCTGGATTTTATACAACATTGGAGTTGAAGGAATTTTGGAAGTGCTGATTCAGGCTCTCCTCCACCTAAAATAATTGTGACCATTTTTATCCCATGTTGCTAAGGGACTACCTTGTGGATTGCGTCTCAGCATCGTCCTCAAATTTCAAATGGAGAGCAGAGCACAGTTCATATACCCTGCCCCTGAGGTATTGGTTTTTGACATGGTATCTGCCTGCTTCTCCTTCCTTTTAAATAGAAATTATACTCTCTCTTCCTATGCTGGAAGGAGCAGGATTTTCTTTTTGCTTTGGACTTGAGGAAACACCTCTGTGGTTCTGGCTTGCTCTTTCCCTAGCTATTATCAGTGGAAGGAATATTTTCTCTACATTACGGGAAAATATCTGTGATTTGAGTTGATTCAGCTTCATTCTTGATATACAGAATATGGGGCAACTAATAAGCAGGAATTATCTGTATTTGGCATATAGTTCAAGGTGTCATAAGTACTCGGAAAATTTTCATTGCTGTTAGCTTTTCACCACTCTTACCTTTCAATGCACTTCCCTCTCCTTCCTTGCATACTAAATACGGTATTTTCTACATGAATCTGTATTCGATTTCATTTTACACTTTCAATAAAGATGGCTTATTAAACAGACCACAGAAAGAATTGAACTTTCCTGCTTTTCTAAGGATATGAAACAAATTTAAAAGCACGAAAAAGCAATTTTTTGAGACAGTGATGATATTTAAAATATCTGAAAAAAACCCCAACTTATATGTCCCAGAAGCTTTATTATCTCATTTAATTCTTGCCATGGTCCTCTGAGACAGGTATTACTACCATATCAATTTTGGATATAGTTTAGAGAGATTAATTTATGTTCACAAGGTCACAAGTATAGGAAGTAATAGGGCTAGAATTGGAACCCAGATTTTCTGATGGCAAAGTTCATGCTCTTGACTCTTGTGATTTATTAATTCCCATATGTCCTGACTTTGTTCACAGTACATGCTCACTATGTTATCTGTGTACTGTCTTGACTTTTCCTCAGCTTGTGTACTCAGAGCTCTAGGCATAGAACTCTGCTTACTGTCCTTGAAAGCTCCTGATAATCCTTCATAAACATGTTTAATATGTAACTCCACTTTCAATACCATCCTCCCTGCCCTCACCACCACCCTATACCCAGCTCAATTCCTTGTTCCTTTAGATTCCCACTTCTTCCCAAGGTGCAATTTATATTAGCACTTATACCTTATATATGTTTGTTTGTACCTCAATCAGGCTGTATAATCCGCTGTGTCTTCTGTAAGGGGCATCTAGGCATGTGTCTGTCTCTTCAAATTGAATGAGGGTTTTGGGGGTGCAAGGGTGGCATCTTCCTTCATTGTTGAAATGGATGGGATAAAAAATGAGCCTTGTATTAATGTGAATCACAGTCATCTCTGGAAGAAAAGAGACACTGAGCCCCTGATGACTGTCTGTAGGCACATATGGTCATGCCAACCGAATGGGCTGCTGTGAGGGAGCCATTTAAAAAAAATAGCAAAGTGATGGCAAAAATCTGTCACTTGGAATCTACCAGGGGCTAGTAGATGAAGTATGCTATATCAAGGTCCAATTTGAAGATTCCTGCACTTACCCTATTACTATTTATGAGCTTCTTACTGTGTGCCAGCTATAGTTGTGGATGTAGAACATAGAGTAATGATTCAACAAGCAAGGTCCCTGCTCTCACTGGAATTACATCTTTTGGGGGGAAATGGATGATAAACAAGGACAATATCTGATTATAACAAGTGCTGATCTTAGGAATGGGGAAGATTGGGGAGAACACAGTATAGGGAAGAGATAGAATTTCTATTTAACCACATTAATTTTAGCATGCTTATTAGATATTTGGTTACAGGTGTTAGGCAGGGAACTGAGGAGATACGTTGAATATACAAGTCAGGAGTTTAGGCAGAAGTCAGGGGAAGAGACATGGATTTTGAGTCACGTGACTATTATTTACCTTAAAGCCATAGGCCTAGGGAAAGTATAGGGAGAGATAAGGGAAGAACAGGGGGTTTGTGACAGAGCCCTAGGGATTCCATAACAGAGGATGAACTTTTGAGCCAGATGTCCATGTTCTATGTTACACTTTGTAAATATCATTTTTCTTTTATTATTGTCCATTTTCAGTTAAATGTTGCTTAAATATCCCTCCTAGTCCCAGTTGAGCTGGGCCATGAAATGGGAAACGGTACCCTGTGAGGCCAGCAGGGAGTGGTAGTTGCCATTAGAGAGAAATTGAGAAGGTAAGAGTGATCTGGCAGATTAAGATAGAAGAGGCGTTTTCCAGCTTTCCCTTTACTTCTGTAAATCCTCTCTTTGGGACCAGACTCAAAAGACCTGGATATTATTCTATGAAAGGAGCCCTAAGATTTCCTTTTAGCTAGGCTCAAAATGTGTCATGTCTCTTTAATGTCTATCAATGGCTCCCCATTATTCTAAAGTTAAAGCCTCAAATCCTCAAAGTGGTTTAAGGCCTTCTCAATCACACCGCTGCCACCCCCTTCAGTCTCACCTATGCTACTTTCCTTCTCATACTTTATGCACCAATTATATTGCATTGTTTCCTTGAAGTCTATGCTTTTCTAAGTCTTCTCTGGACTTGGGTTTTTACATGCTCGTCCATGTATCTGGAATGTTCCTCCCATTCCTTCCTTCACTTGGCTGGTTCTACTTATCCTTTAGGTTTCAGCTTATGCATGACCATGTCTGCTTAATCAAGGAAGCCTTCGCTGACCCCCTGGGAGAGGGTCAGGTCTACCTGCTGAATACTCCAAGATACCCTTCAAATCTCTATGAAAACACTCAACATACTTTAATGTTAACAGTTTTTTAAATGCTTGTCTTCCAGCCATGTTTTAAGACAAACGATGGGTCTGTGTCTGTCTCCGATTTGTGCCCAGGAACCAAGCACAATTTGTTGAAAACAGAAAGTACTCAATGCATACTTTGAATAAACAGACAAACAAATGAATGAATGAATGAATGAATGAACTTCTCACTATGCCTATTGGGCACTGTCCTATGTACCAGGATCAGACTTCCTTCCTGGCTTAGGTTCAAATGTTAGTTCTCAAAGAGAGGACATGCAATATTATTTCAGTTAGATGGGGAGACAGACTCACGAAAGTTAAGTGACATCTTTAAGGTTATATGGCTGATAAAGACATGCTGGAAAGCATGGTTTGGGCTGGGGGGTAGCTCTGAGAGCAAACTGCTTCCCTCACTGTGCACTCCATGGAGTGTTCTCCTCTTCCACTACAGGGTGTGGTTCCCATTCCCCAGAACCTGGGGTTGCTCTTTCCACTCCCAGGGGCTGCTCAGCAGGCCCCGAGGGCTGGAATACAGCTGCAGGAGGGCTACAAGTCAAACTGCACGGAAAATTCAGAAGAGAACTTCTGAAACCTTCCGTAATTTCTCAGAATCCTTGCCTTTGTTTATTGTCATTTCTTCTCCCTGAGAAGCCTTCCCTCTCTTCTCAGACCTTGCTTTTTTGTGTCCCTTTAGCACGCTTTTCTTATCCACCTCATCATACCATCCTTACCATGTGGTATTGTATCGGTTACTTTCAGCTTTATCCTTCACGACTGAGAGGTTGACTAAAGGAAGACACATCTTGATCTTAAGTACTCACAGTCAGCTCAAGGCCTCTTTCAAAGTGAAACAGACACGCTAATAATTACAGTGCAATAGAATAAACGCTACAATACATATATATTGATAGTATAGTGTGGTATAATGGGTGTTATGCACATGACTTCTGGAGTCTAACAGCCTGGATTCTAATCCTGATTTTACCACTAATTACCTCTGTGATTTCAGGTAATAATATTCCCAAGTTTCATTTTCCCTATCTGTAGAATGGGAATAAAAATAATATACACTTCATAGTGTTGTTGAGAAGACTAAATGAGATTAGCTGATGTAAGGTGCTTAGCGTTGTAGCTGGAGCATGGTAAGTGCTCTACAGATGTTAGCTATGGGGATAATAATGTAGAGAGTTGAGCTCCAAAAGGCTGGAGTAGAGAAATGGTGTGTTCAGGAATAGTTTCACAAGGAAACTGATGCTTGAGTAAATTCACTTTGGATGATTTGAAATGTTCCAGACAAAGAAGGCATGGTTGTTAAGGGTGTAAGGAGTTCCAGGCAGAAGAAACAGCCACGTGCTACGGCATAGAAATATGAGAGAGCTTGGCAGTTGGAGAAGTTTGAAGTTAATTTTCGATATGGCTATAAAAGAAGGAGCATATGGGGAGAAGCAAGAGAAAAACTGAAGACATAAATGTGGGCAAATCACAAGAAGAGTCTTGTTAAGCGATTAATACTTGATTTAGTAAATAATAGGGAGTTATTCAAGAGATTTTAGTTGGGGTGTATCAGAGTCAGATAGTTGTCTTAGAAACAAATCATTCTGGGGTTGGGGCCCTGAAGCAATGAAGGCCTGAATTCTGGAATTTACAGTGCTGATGGGTCAGGAGGGATGCAGTGGGATTGGCAAGGTTGATGGCTTGATGAGATACAGGGTTGAGAGAGAGAAGAGGACACCCAGGTTACTCATTTCAGTAACCTGGATTTCAAAGAGGCAGAGTCTAACAGATCTCATGCATTTTTCAGAGCCTTTAAAAGCCACTAGGACAGGCTGTCAGGAGCGTTTGCATTCGAGGATGAAATAGTACATATGGAATTTGAGTTCTGTATTGAGCAATCCAGACAGCTTTAACTCAAAGACTGTCAAAGTCCATTTTCATTTTTTTTGCTGTGATGCTGGTGAGGGAAATCACCCAGGAAGCAACACTGCAAACCAACAAACACCTCAAAGTACTTACTCCATCAAAAGTAAATAGTGACAAGAGAGAAATCATGGAGATGTGATTTCAGTTTGTATCTATACCCAGACAGCACCCTTCTATGTGTACACACACACACACACACACACACACACACACACACACACACACACTTTAGCAAAGGGTCAGTAATTCACCAGGGCTTGTAGCCTCGGTTAATGAATCCCTTGTATCTGTACAGTATTTTTTAGTTCAGATAGCATCTTTCCATCTTTTCCCTAATAAATCTCAGATCTAGTGTGTGAGAGAGACAGACAGATGTCCTGTTTTGCAGATGAGGAGATTGACAAATCTTTTAGCCTCTCTGAGAGTCAATGGCAAGGATGATGAATGACAGAATTGGCTCTTGCATGAAGTTCTCTGTCTATGGAGCTGAAGAGGGAATCATGACTTTGGAGGCCACATCTAGAACTTTTTACTATTGCATAGTGTCAGCAGTTTCTCAGTCTGTTGTTCACCACATAGTTAAAATAAATGGTTCTTTTAAAACCTTTCTTTACATTGATTGGAATATAGTACTATATATGGATATATATATATATATATATATATATATGACTCTAAGTTATATAGTATAATATTTGTAAGAACCCTTTTGGTGTGAAGTGACAGGAACTGAATGTAAACTTCGTTAAAAACATAGAGCAGGGCTTCCCTGGTGGCGCAGTGGTTGAGAGTCCACCTGCCGGTGCAGGGGGCGCGGGTTCGTGCCCTGGTCCGGGAGGAACCCACGTGCCGCGGAGTGGCTGGGCCCGTGAGCCATGGCCGCTGGGCCTGTGCGTCCGGAGCCTGTGCTCCGCAGCGGGAGGGGCCGCGACAGTGAGAGGCCCGCATACCGCAAAAAAAAAAAAAAAAAAAAACAAAACAAAACAAAACAAAAAAACACATAGAGCATGCAATGTTCCATTAAGTAGATAGTCTAAGGTGGTTTGTTTTCCCTTTAACCTTGGCTAGATCCAGGGGATTCCAAAAATTCTTTCTTTTTCTCCCTTCTTTCCCTCCCTCTTGTCATCCCTTCATCCTTCCTGTCTTCCATCACTTATTTCTCTATCTCTATTTCATTCTGCATTGTTTTTATTTACAGGCAAAGTCTCTTTCTTTGGTTGTAAAGATAGTTCTGGAAGCTTGAAATTTACATGGCTTTTAGCATTTACAATCTCAGCAATAATCACAGCCATCTCCTAGCATCCATCTCAATATTCTCCAAAACAGTGATTGGTCTTGCTTGGGTCAAGTGCCCTCTTGTGAGCAAATGAGTTTGAACAGGGTACTCTGGTTTGGCAGCTGGGATCGGGAGCCCAATGCTGTGGTAGGGGAAGTGACTGATAGGATGGGAATGTTGTTCCTCAAAATGAAGTAGGTGCTGTTATCAAGAGATAGGAGACGAGTAAAGAATTCTGCACAGGAAAAACCCAGAGATACTACATCGTACCCAGGAATTTCATAGATAAGACAGTCTTCAAGATGGTATGACACTGAGGGCTTCCCCTCCTGGCTCTTCTACTCTGTATTGTGTAACTTGGAGAAGTCACCTTTGTCAGCCTTGATTTTCTTAACTGTGAAAGGAGGATACAGCTCCTCACCCAACTACTGCATATGCCTACTGGGAGGGCCTAAGGGAACCCTCGGTGCTCTACACACAAATGGTGTTCCCCCCAGGGACTTGAGGTCCTCCAGCACCTGTCTGCTTCCTGTCTGCTGCTTCTTGGGCATGATGTGTGTATTCAGGAAATGTCTGCTGTGCAGCGGTGACATTTCAACAGACGTCCCGTGGAGAGGCAGTACTTGCTCAAAGGAATATACTCCTGATTGTGGATTTATAAGCACTTCAGGGGGTAAATACTTGGTGGCAAGAATGGCTTCAAGTACTCCTCATGTGACACTGCCTAGCCATTCCTCTGTTCTTCTCCAGAAAGCAGCTCAGTGTGGAGAAAAGAGAAGGGGATTTGGAGTCAGAGAATCAGGGTATGTGTGCTGGTTGGTGTGCTTCCAGCGATATGACCTTGGATTAGTTACTTAATCTGAGCGTCATTTTTCCTATTTTGCTGATCTGTCTTTTCCCCAAAGTGGCTGTCAAGAACAAATGAAGCTGTGGTGAAAGGGCTTAGGATGAAGGCAGACCTGAGTCTGAGCCCTCCTTTGTCTCCTAATGTAGGGTACACTGTCAGGGCTACACCCAGGCCCCCACTGGATGAGTTCTTTCTGTCATTTCCCTGTCCCTCTCCCAGCTTTGGTTGGCTTTGGCTGCTAATGGGCTGCATCTGTGATGTGCAGAGGATTGCCACTTTGCCAAGGGCTGGAAGGGTACAACCCTCTGGAGGCCCTTAACCGACGACTAGTATGTCAGCTCAGCTCCCTTGCTGTGGGTGGTGTGACTCTGAGACAAAATTAACCCTGCAGAGGTTCCCTGTTAGATCAGAATTTTGCCTGAAATCTCATGTTGCTTGTCTCCTTCCTCTTCCCTATTTTTTTTTTTTTTTTTTGTCCCCAACTCAGTTCCTGTTTTCTCCTTCATCAGGACTTGCACGTAATTCTTATCTCAGGATGAGGGAACTTCATCTAGGACAACTTAATGGTGTATACCCTTAGGTAATGTGAGTTACTCACAAGGAAGCTCATTTTCCTCATCTGGAGAAGGAACATGGTATCGTCTACCACACATGGTTATGGAATCATAGTAGTTATTCAGTAAATGATAACGGTTATTTCTAAGTACATAGTGAGGCCTTCTGCAAGTAACAAGTACAGGGGTAACTTTATTTTAGGACACAGGAGGGCAGCCCAGATTGACCAGTTCAACCTGATGTTGGGGTTAGCTCTCTGTACAATTGAATACTTTAAAATTTCAGGATCCATGTCTTCTTGTCAACGTTATATGGTCACAATGCCTGCCCTTACCCTGCCCCTGGAGTTGTGCCTCTGAGCTCTCTCTGGCGGGTCCTCTGCTTGAGGAAGGGCCCCTTTAAACCATTTGTAGAAATAGCCTTTGCTTCATTGAGCAGGGATCTTCCTTCCCTTGTCCCCAGATGAAGTGCATGCTGCAGCCTCCCATGTAAGCCCTGACCAGGCAAGTGTATTGCTACAGACGAACTGTGGCAGACTGGTGGAGATTGCCAGGCGGCGATGGCTCCCACATGCACAAAGCACTCAGACCCTTTGGCTCCAACTTGCTGCTGGCTTGTTGGGGAGATTGTAATAAGAATGTGAGTGACTGGTTGAACACAGAGGGAGTTGCAGACGAAAGGGCTGGAGAAATCTTTGTCTGATCAAACACTGTGCATTACTGCCCTGTTCAAGGTGGAAAGGTTAGAGAAGTTGCCCTGTTCACTCAGCTCTGCACCTTGGCTGCCAACCAGCTGTGCTTGCTTGGGGGTGATGACAAGCCCTTTCTGTAGCTCTGTGTGGGAAGTGACAGCTGCTGAAAAATATTAGGCAAAAAGAAAAGACCCGAGGATTTCTTTCAAGGAGGTGAGCAGCATTTGAAAGCTGGGCACTTAGTATGATTAAAAAAGAAAGAAAACAAAAGAATACAGAACATGAAGGCAGAAAGGGGTCTAAGAGATCATGTAATCTGATTCAATACCTTACAGGCAAAGAAACTGGTGCCCACAGAGGAAAAGGTTTTTCTCCAAAGTCACATAGTTGTTAATATCTGAGAAGGGTTTAGAGCCCAAATTTAGACAGAAGGGCAAATAATTTTTTCATCACACTCTTCTACTTGGTTATTTCTTTCATTTTAGTTTCTCCTTTTGCGACGCAGTAAGTAATATTGATATGTTACTATTCAGCGTATATGATTTGAACCCTCATGCTGTGCCAGCCTCATATACATGACCTTCTCTAATGCCTACAAGAATCTTATGAGCGGACATTGTTACCCTTGATGATGCTGTGAGAGGTGACACAACTTACTCAGGGTCACACAACTAGTAAGTGGTCCAACCTCTGTCTCTCTGATTAGAGAGTCCACCACGCATTCCAAGATATGATGCTACCTCTGAGGATTGGCTTCTTGGATCTATGGGGATTATGAATAAAAATTTGGAAGAAAGGAGAAGAACCAGATGGGGCTAGACAGGAGAAGACTGAAATAAAGTAGCTGAGAAAGTGTTGGCTGTAGGTAGCCTTTGGATTCCCTGTCAGCCAGAACAAATATGTCAATGGACTTCTTTGGGGTGATGGCATGGATATATAATCCATGGGCAACATCCTTTGTTTCAGGTTTAAAGTAAATTTATTATAACTTAAAAAAATTGTGCATAAGAAAAAATGCTCAGCATAACTAGTTATCAGGGAAAGGCAAATTAATATCTCAATGTGGTATCACCACACCTGTCAGAATGGCTATCATCAAAAAGAACACAACAAATGTTGGCAAAGATGTAGAAAAAAGGGCAACCTCATACACTTTTAGTGGGAATGTAAATCAGTGCAGCTACTGTAAAAAACAGTATGGAAGTTTCTAAAACTAAAAGTAGAACTACTGTATAGTTTCTGCAAGAAGAAAGACAGGCCAACTGACACATGGGAAGAAATGTAATACATTGCCTTGTATTCTTACAGATCATGAAGCCATGGGAGTTTTGAGTTTTGGAATGAAAAACAAAATCAATTTAATCTCTTTAACTATAAAGCTTGTTGTGCCATTCCAAGGAGAGTTGGCAAATCTGACATTCAGAATGTAGTTTAATTTCCAGAATGGATTAGGTATGACAGTAGATAAAATGCTTTTCTCCATGTGACCACTATTAAAAGCCCAGTAAACATAAATATTGCCTGCACTTCACGCAGTCCCCCGATGAGGTATAATACAGGCAACGTGCAGAGTGAAATAGTTGCAATTCTTGAAAAACGTGGATCCTTGATATATCAGAATTGCCCTGAGAATGAGGAAGAAAATAAATATAAGTAGTTAGAAGAAAGATGAAAGTGGCTTCAACACATTTTTATAGTTAGGATGAAAAGCCTTTTATTTACATTAGATTATATTTTTCATTTTGAAATATTAGAACTAAAACCTTGAAGAAGAAAAAACACCTATAATGCTTACACATTATCATGTCCCTTTTAGCATTTTGGTTTTTGTGTTTCCAACTTTTCCTTCTAGGCTTGTTCCCTTGTATAATTGTCATCTTATATACAATTTCATTCACTGAAGTTTGCAATGAAAATATCTTAAGCATTTTCTAGGTTATTACACAGCTTCCAAAAAGGAGTTATTAATGATTACCTATACTTATTGAATGGATAGATCATAAGTTGTAACCATTTTTCCTGCCATTGAACATTTAGGTTGTTGATGTGAATGGTTATAAATTTTATTAAAACTTCAGCTTCGACTACACTGAAATATCTTCTAATCAGGTAATATATTAATTACATTAATGCATTTCCTGATTTTTAAACCATCCTTATATTCCTGATATAGATTCTACTTGGTTGTGATGGACTCTGAATTCCCTTTGCCACAATTTTATTTGGGATTTTTATATCCATATTCATAAAAATGGTTGACTTGAGCAGACACATCAAGGCAGCCTGTCTTATCAGAAATATCTGGTTTTGGATCATCTACTTCCTAATTTTATGAACTTAAATCACTTAGCCTTTCTTTTTATCTTTCCTTTTCTCTTTATTTCGTGTTGAAAACAGCACTCAAGGGATATGATGTTTAGCTGTGATTAAGCACTCAGTTCTGAAAGTTCATATGAATGTTATACATTGAATAGATCAAAGTTATTGTTAAGTTAGATAGACCCACACCATATGTAAGATTGTGACAACATTTTTCTTTATTACCCTAGGTTTTAAATAACCAGTCTTTCAAAGTTGGCAGAACGAGACTTCTGTGAATTATGGCAAACATGGGAGAAGGTATAAGCAAGCTATTACCAGTATGGGACAATGTGGTGGATCCTAAAAACCTGATCTGCTGACTGTCTGCCAGATGATTAGGAAGGATTACTAGGTCTGTCCACCTGGACAAAACCCACACTCACTGGTGATTCTCATGTGTAGCCTCAGATTAGGAAACATGGTTGTAGTAGAAAGAGGTTCATAGACTTTTTGGTCATGCTGCTTATAAAACCTGTTATTTGTTGATCTTGGGAAAATTCCATAACCTTTCTGGACCTCAGTTTTATCACCTGTCATAAAGGTTTAATACCACTACTACAGGGTTACAAACTGTCTTTCATGTAAAAGTGCTCAGTAAATGGAAGCCCTTCCTTATTATTATGAATATTCCCTTGACAATGAGATACTTCCCCCTATATATTAATATTTCTGCAGTTGAGGTGCATCTCAAAATTAAGATAAGCAATTCTGTCAGTGGCAAGCAGAAGAGTTAGTTATTGGACTGTTATGTTGCCTGTGATACATGAACTTGTCTATACATGGAGGTTATTTAATCACTTAATTGTTAATTCAGTTGAATATTTTATATCAATATCATAACAGGTGGGCCTGCATTTTTACCCTAAGTTTGGATCCTAATTATTGGTTTAAATGCCTTCAAAAATACTGCCTTATGATGCAACATTAAGATTTAAAAAATATATGTTTTGTCTCTAGAAGAATGATTGACACGTCAGGCAATGCAATGAAAGCAAATAGAAACTGCAAAATTTCTCAGAATAGATCACAAGAATCTAAGAGAAGCTGAGGTGACCAGTTTATGTGTTTGAAGGACTATAATTTTGGTGGCAAGCAGCTTGCTCTCTCAAAAGCTTTTGGCTGAATTTCAAGAGAAGCTGGTTAACTTTCAGGTTACTTCCTTCAGTTAAGAAAAAGAATAAAGCTATGAGGGCTATGCAAATGAAACATCAATATTCTTCTTTATGCCTGAAAATAACACTATTAATTTTCAAGATCTGAAAAGGCCGCTATCGTGAGCATAGTTTATGCAAAGTCCAAAACTTAGCCTCCAAACTTGATTAGGCCACTGAAGAAAAAAGTATGGATGAATATAGATTATTGTTAAATCTAAAAAGGTGAATATTTGTGATTCTTCCCCCAACCCAAAGCTGTAATAAAATGGTGTGGTTTACAATGGATAACATATTAGATCCCAGTATGCTATGATAGTGTGTGATATTGTGATTTATAATAAGAAATATTTGGACTTCCTCCCATTTCTGGCACAGAGCTCCAAAAACCCTTGGAATTTCTTAAGTGTTGAGAGTGATAAAGATGTCTTTTGTTGTGTTAATGAGGTGACTATTTGGATGCCCCCCAGTCACCTAAGGATGGGGGGCTTGTTGCAGGGAGAACCCACCATGTGATCAGAGGGTTGGAACTTTCAGTCCCATCTCCCTGACCAAATGGCCAATGATTTAATCAATTCTGCTTATAAAATGAATCCTCCATTAAAAACTCCAAAGGACAGGGTTTGGAGAGCTTCTAGGTTAGGGAACGCATGGACATTTGGGGAGAATCGTGCTTAGAGAAGACATGGAAGCTCTGTGCATTTTCCCATACCTTATTCTATGCACCTCTTTTATTTGGCTGTTCCCGAGTTATATCCTTATATAATAATTTGGTGATCTAGTAATCTAGTAGGTAGATGAGTTTCTTGAGTTCCATCAGCTGCTCTAGCAAACTAATTGAACCCAAGGAGCGGGTTGTGGGAACCTCTGATCTATAGCCAGTTGGTCAAAAAGCACAGGTAATAACCTGGGCTTGCTACTGATACCTGAAGTATGTGTGTGTGTGAGTGTGTGCGCGTGTGTGCGTGCGTTAGGGGGCAGTGTTCTGGGATTCAGCCCTCAACCTGTGGAATCTGATGCTGGTTCTGGGTGGATAGTGTCAGAACTGACTTGAATTATAGGACACTCAGCTGGTGTTCTGAGCATTGCTTATTCTTATGGGGACCCCCTCACCCTGCAAAAAAGACACACTGGAATTGATGATCAGAACACCTATATACAGTGTAATTAGCTGATTACCTTAGCATCGGTACCTGGACTCCTATGACAGGCTAGACTAATTCTGCTGAGTAGCAGTTTGCTGTTTTATGCTTCATTGTTAAGTCTGGGTTTTGTTCACATAGGAAGGTTTGGTATTTTTGTTTTTCCTGCTTTAAAGAGATAACAGAGGTAGAGAATTATTTACGCTAGCAAGCACTACAAATTCAAGTGAGCTATTTTGATCCTTTTAGGTTTTTGTAGAGTTGCAGAGATGTAAGTGATGTTAACATACAGCTTAAATAGTAATAAATGTTTGCATTGCTTAATGCCTTGCCTCTTCTGTAACACTAGTCACACACACAAGGTGTAGTGTAATCCTATTCAGAAACCACAGACACCTTAAAGAGCTCTGGCTGTCAGTTCCCACTTCAAGTATCCTTGAGGAGGGATTTCTACCTGAGATTTAAGAGGAGTCTGAAGAATCTGGCATAAATAGTCGCTCCTGGGAACTCCCTGGCAGTCCAGTGGTTAGGACTCCGTGCTGACTGCCGGGGGCCTGGGTTCAATTCCTGGTCTGGGAACTAAGATCATGCAAACCATGTGAGATGGCCAGAAAAAAAAAAAAAAAAGGGAAAAGCACTCCTTATTGTATTCCATAGCACCTATGGTCATGGAAACATGAGACATTAAGAGTAAGAGTTGAGTTTGTTTTTTTAAAATTTCTAATCTCATCAGTGCTCCAACCAGAGAAGGACTGGAGAACCACTCCATCGAGGGATGTCTTCTCAGTAACCTCTGTTGGAATCCTTTATTTTTTTTTTTTTATTTTTATTTTTTTTGGTGGTACGCGGGCCTCTCACTGTTGTGGCCTCTCCCTTTGAGGAGCACAGGCTCCGGATGCACAGGCCCAGCGGCCATGGCTCGCGGGCCCAGCCGCTCCGCGGCATGTGGGATCTTCCCGGACCGGGGCACGAACCCGTGTTCCCTGCATCCGCAGGCGGATTCTCAACCACTGCGCCACCAGGGAAGCCCTGGAAGCCTTTATTTTGAGACTTTACATATATAGCATAAGCATTTGCTAAAAAGATAACATAAACTGAAATAAATCATTTTAAGTATGTTTATAGCTTAAGTAAGCATAATTGTATGTTCACAGTTCTCTATAAAGCTTGAAAAATATATGGGAATATATACAATGTTCTTTCTCACTCTTCACATTAGCATTAGGATAGCCCTTAGGGCTGGGCTAGTATTTTTGTTTTCCTGGAATGCCACCTCTACCTTCATTATTTAGGTTCTACACTTCCAGCTTATGTATATTGACTGCACTGGCCCATACCAGGAAACTGTGGCCTGCTCACATTTTATCCAGTGATGCCAATAGTAGAGGATGTTTTGTCTCATTGAGAGTCATGGAGTGTGGGGCAAAGAATATCAGAGCTGTAGTCAGATAGACCTACATTTTAATCTTTTCTGTCATATACTACCTGTGGGATACTGGAAAAAAGTATAACCTTTGAGAGCCTTATTTCCTCATCTGTGAAATGGGATTAACAACACCTGCTTTACAGATTTGCTGTGACTATTAGTAACTTATTTAAAAGCACACAGCCTGGCACATAGTGGGCCCCAAATAAATGCTAACTTCCCTTCCATTGCATCATTCCTTTCTTCTCAGCCTATAATATACTAAGGTTCATTCTCTAGAGCAAGAGTTCTCAGAGTGTGGTCCCCAGACCACATCATCATCATCACAGACTACAGCATCAGCATCACCGAAGGGCTTGTTAGAAATGCAAATTCTTGGTCCTATCACAAACACCTGTATCAGAAAATTCTGAGGGTGGAACCAAGTAATCTGAATTTCTCCAGGTGATTCTGGTACAAAGTTTGAGAACCACTGCCTTAAAGTATAGGCTTCCTCTTTTAAAGTAGAGTACAACAATTTTGTATATACTGTTCTTGTCATGTCTGAAAAAATGTGAATGTTGCATAGGTTACAAGAGTCTAGCTCTCCAGTATAATGCCCAAGTATGCCCTCTGTTCTTGCTTTTGTCCTGGAGAGAGATGGGATTAAGAGGGCAAGGAGCAATAATGGCGGCTGATTCCAAAATGGAAAACCAGCCCTGAATGAAAAGTCTCTTTGTTCTATTCCTTTTGCAATGCTTGGACCGCTCTGCTTTTCTTGGCATTGTCAGATTTTATAACTTCTGCCAATCTAAAGGATATGAGATTGCATATAGTTCTAGGTTTAATTTGTATTTTCATGATTCTAGTGTTTATTGCCTGTTCAATTATCGATTGACCAGTTGCTTACACTTCTGTGAAATGCTGGTTATGTCTGTTAGTCATTTTCCTATAAGACTGCTTTGCTTCTTCTTTTTTTCAAACTTATTGAATAGAATTGATATACAACATCGTGTAAGTTTAAGCTGTACAGAGTGTTGATTTGATATACTTATATATTGCAAAATAGTTACCACCATAGCATTCGCTAACACCTCCAGCACATCACATACATACATTTCTTTTTTGTGGTGAGAACATTTAAGATCTACTCGCTGAGCAACTTTCAAGTATATAATACAATACTATGACTATAATTACCATGCTGTACTTTAGACCCCTAGAACTTTTTCATCTTATAACTGGAAGTTTGTGCCCTTTGAACATTATCCTCATTTCCCCTACCCCCTAACTCCTGGTAACCACCACTCTACTCTCTGTTTCTAGGATTCCACATATAAATGGAATATTTGTCTTTTTCTGTCTGACTTATTTCACTTAGCTTAATGCCTTCAAGGTCCATCCATCTGTCACAAATGGCAGCATTTCCTTCCTCATGACTAAATAATATTCCATTGTCTATATATACCACATATATACCTGATTTCATTGAATTGTCTTTCTGTGTTTTCTTGTAACTCACCGAGTTTCATTAAAACAGCTATTTTGGATTCTCTTTTGGGTAAATTGCAGGTCTCCTTGTCTCTGGGTTCAGTTACCGAGTGGTTATTGTGATCCTTTGGTGTTACATTACCTTGATTTTGATGTTCCTTTGAGTTTTGCATCATTGACTTCACAGTTGAAGTGGCAGTCACCTCCTCCAGTCTTTACTGACTTCTGGGGAGAAATAACTTCCATCTGCCCTGCTAGAGGTTCTGAGGCTTTCTCAGACCTTCTGTGGCTACACCTGCTCCAGATTTCTTTCTCCCTCTTGTGGCGGAATGTTTTAAGCTTGCATGCCTTTTCTCCATCCTACAGCACACCATGCTGACAGCCTCTTTTGTTTTCTCATAGGTGGCGCTACAGCTCAACTTTGTGGTGTCAACCTTGCCCACAGATTAGAGCCTGTTTTCTGCAAGTGATCGCCGGTCATGTCCCAGAGCTGTCCCTCGCCATCACCTTCAGGAGCGCACACAGGTTCCACTGCAGAGTCAGCATGAGTGTGTGGGGTCAGCTGGGCTATCATAGGTGGACTCTCCCAGCAGCTGGTGGGCAGGCTTCTAGATGGAGTCCACCGTACACTTAATAAGCTCTGTGTCCCTTCAATGCCCTCTGAGAGTCCTGGGTACTTTCACAGACTCTTCGCATCCCACAATCTTGGAGCTCCTGATTTAATGCACTGGGCTGGCTTTCTGTATCAGCTGGCTCTGCATCTGGGGATTCAACCAACCTCCGATCAAAATTCATTCTGTTTGTGGAACTGCGGATGCAGAACCCTCCGATATGGAGGGCCAAGTGTACTGTGCCATTTCCTATAAGGGACTTGAGCATCCCTGTATTCTGGTGTCCACAGTGGCTCATGAAACCCATCTCTAGAAGGCGGGGCTGAGAGAGAAATGAGCCTCTTCAGCGGCATCAGCGGAGCTGGGGAAGCCAGGTGTCACTCACCGGCTCTCTTTCCCCCAAAGGGAGAAATCGGGGGCCAAGGAAGATCTCTCGGCCCTGAATTCTGCCATATTGAAGAAGGAGTGATGCAGGTAAAGCCAAACTGTTCTTCTTACTGTTACTGAACACAAGTACGTGCGCCTGGCACACAGTGAGGCCAAACAAACCAAAATGTTGGAGTTTGGTGCAGAGAAAGGTTTATTGCAGGGCCATGCAAGGAGATGGGTGGCTTATGACCCAAACACCCCCAAACTCCTTGAATGGTTTCAGCAAAGCATTTTTAAAGGCAAGGTGAGTTGGGGCATGGTTGGGTGTTAAAATTTTCTTGGTGTCAGAATCCTTTGTTCTTGTGGTTGTCCATGTAGGTCAGGTCAGGATGTTCCTGTAAACCTCCAAAAAGACAAATGTTACTCTGTTTTGCAACTTTTTCTCTCCATATGAATGGAAAAGTGTTACACTCTTAAAGGTCAGAGCCGTGAGAATCAGCTGTCCTGTATATTTCAGGTTATAGGCAACATTCTTAACTCTAAGCAAAAGCAAAAGAATACAAAGTTTAAAGTAAAAGAAACAGATCTAATATGGAGTCAGATTTGTTCTTCCCTATTATATTACCCACTCCAGGGCTTCCAAACTTGTACTGTTTTGCTGGTTCTTCTCTGGGAACCTGGAGTTCCACAAAGGCTCTCTCTGCCCTAACATGGATGATTGTCTCAGTCAGTGTTCTCCAGGGATTTGGAAGTTGATGGAGAGGGGCTAGAGCTGATTCACAGGTCACTTTTCAGGGTCTACAGCCAGGACTGTGGTCTCTTGGCCTATTACCTGATGCCCAGGTGGGTGAGACTCCCCTGGGTTCCTTGGCGTAGGGTGCTAAATCCCACACCTCTCACACACTTTTGTTTCTAGATGGATGCTGGTATTTGTTGTTGGGAGGGTAAATGGACAAAAAGTGAGGGACACCTTATGCAGCCATGATGCTGATGTTGCTCCATCTTAGCTTTCTTTTAATGATTTATAGGAATTCTTTATATTAGATTTAACCAAATTAATTGTCAATGTTTGACCTTTCTTCATCTCTAAAAATGGCGGTTTTATATTGTTTAACCTAATATATTCTGGATAATTTTTTTAGAATAAATATTTTCTGCCATTTCATGGTTTATTTAAAAAATTTCTTCATAGCTTCTTTTGATTAAGATGTTTTAAATATAATGTAATCAAATTTATTAATACTGTCCTGTTAGATTTTGTAGTTCATGCATCTTGTTGTAAGAAAGTCTTGACTATACTTTCTGCATTGATCTGTAATGTAACTGTTTCCATATAGCATACTTGGATAATTTTTCTTAGCTTTTGTTCTTCCAAATATATTTTAGAATTAGCTTGTAAAGTCAGATGAAAAACTTGTTGAGATTTGATTGAAATTTGGTAGTTTTGGAGAAAACTGACTTTATAATATTGAGTCAAATTTTAAAAGTTTAGCCAAGTTCTGTTCTTCTCAAATTAGTAGAATATTCATTCTGCTAATCTGCATGAAGTTTCTTTTGAATTTTCTAAGTAGATACTCATATCAACCTGTTGATCTAAAACAAATAGACTGCCAATTATTTCTCCAGCAACAATGACAACAAAAAAGGGTTTATTTGGGATCAGCAGGGAATTGCAACTGGGGGTCTGCAACCATGGAGAGTCATGTGCAAGTCTCAAGCCAAAAAGGAGAGTAGAATTCTTTTATAGAGGAGAAAAGGAAGTTGGGAGGGCTATAGTAAACAAAGAGTCCGTGGCTTTTCATTGGCTGAGTTCTTGCCAGGAATGAAGGGGGCTTTTCTTCCCCCTATAGGGCTCTGCTATGTGGTAGGGTGTAAGAGTTCCCCCTTCTGGTCTCCCAACTCTATTTAATTGAGGTTTCTGTTGTTAATTTTTTACAAAGTGTGATAGTTTTGTTTCTTACATTTCAATGCAGTGCTTACACATCTTTTTTTCTTTCTTGTGTAATTATTCTGGACAGTTCCTTAAGTGCAGTATTAAAGATTAACAGTGATAATGGGCACCCTCGTTATCTCCTTGATTTTATTTTATTTTTTCATGATAATTGCAATTTATCAATGGTATTATTTCAGTTCCTGTTTTGTCTTTTTTTTTTTTTTTTTTTTGGTAGTACGCGGGCCTCTCACTGTTGAGGCCTCTCCCATTGCAGAGCACAGGCTCCAGACGCGCAGGCTCAGTGACCATTGCTCACGGGACTAGCCGCTCTGCGGCATGTGGGATCCTCCCGGACTGGGTCACAAACCCGTGTCCCCTACATCGGCAGGTGGACTTTCAACCGCAGTGCCACAGGGAAGCCCTTGTCATTTTTTTATACAGTTTAAAAAAAATTTTGTTGGAGTATAGTTGATTTACGATGTTGTGTTAGTTTCTTCTCTACAGCAGAGTGTCTCCTTGATTTTAGAGGGAGATACATTTGATATTTTACCTTTGAATATGTCTGCTGCAGTGCCACTTCTTTTTGTTTGTATTTTGTTTTGGTAGATATCCTTTATCGGTTTAAGGAAATTTTATTCCACTCCTAATTTGCTGAGAGTTTTAACCAAAAAGGAATATTAATTAAAATTGTGTTCGGTTTAGGTTTTTCTCCTGGAATATTTTATTTGGTGAATTACATTAGGGGATTTTTTGCATTCCTAGAAGAAAGGAAACTTAGTCATGCCAGCTGGGTTTTTTCCTAGACCTCTTTATGAACTGATGCACTGGGTTTGCTAATTTTGTTTGATTTTAAATTTATTAACACATGCTATTCTTTTTCTTAGTCTTACTTCCGATACATTGTTTTACATTTTATGCACAATAAGTATGTTTCTTTAGATATGTATCTGACAACTCCAATATCTAGAATTGATCCTGAGATTTCTGTTGGACTCAGGTCTGTTTGACAGCTCAGTACCAATTCAAAACTCCAAGGGTGGTCAACTTAGTGGTCTTCTAGTTCACCATCAATCAAAATCCGGTTCTTTCATGAAAATCCATGTTGAGTTTTTCTCCTTTGTAAGGCCTTCCCAGATCTTTTGTGACTGGAAGGAATTAGTCATTTAAAAAAAATGCTTCTACTACATTTACTGGTCTTTCTATTTGGCTCTTAATTATTTCTTCTTTGCGTACCTATTGTCTTCTGCATAGTTTGTGAGGCCCTTGATTGGAAGGATGACATCTTATTCAGTTTTGTACTCCCAATCTGATTGCTGTCACATAGAGACAGAATTGGTGAATAGAGGATGAAAGAAATATAGCCAGCCAGTGTTTGAAACTAGCTTTTACTGACTCTGTGACCTTGGCCTAATTATCTAATGTTCTTGAACTTAGGCTTCATCTCTAAAACAGGTATTATAATTGACCCATCTCTTATGAAGAAAGAATTAAATGAAGTAGTGTGTATAAAATGGCTGGCTTATAGTGGATTTTCTCTATGTGTTTGATGAATACACATGAATTGGATCTACAAGAAGAATCTGGTTTTGGCGATAAAGCTGGATGTCATTTAGAAATCATCACACAGTTTTCCTTCAGAGCCACAAATAAGGGAAGCTGGTCCCAGCCTGCACTTGTCAAACATCAGCTTCAGGCTATTTGGAAAGGAGTCTTTGCAAAGCACTGTCTGAGGTGCTGCTGGAGTTAACATTCTGCTTCTCTCTGGATAATGATTCTTTCATCACATTACCTTTGTTGAGGGACATACGGGAAGGCCTGGCTGGTGATTCCATCTGGACCTCCGTTGCACCGGGACATGGAAAACTTGTCATAAGGTGCCAATTATTTCTAAGCACATCCCAGGTTCTCAGAGAAAGCCAAGGATTAGCACATGTTCAACTCAGGAACATGATTTTGACCAGGAGTCCTAACATCGTTGACTATTAAGTATGGAAACAACTTGTCCAAACATTTATGTAAGACATGATTAATTAGATCAACACTTAAGTCGTGAACAAGTGATTTAAACTTTGGAAATATGACTTAGGGAATATTGGTATCACGTTTTTCCTTTCTTAGAAGTTTTCAGTATCACCCAATGGCCACCAAATGAAGTTGAGATTCTAAAGACTCATTTATATCAATATATGACTCATCACACCCTACCTTACCACATTCTTCTCACTATTTCTTCCCATATGATCTGTGTTCCTACTTCACATATTTTGCTGTCCTCCATAAATGCCCGTCAGTTTGCTGTCTCTGTTTTTACGCAAATAGAATTCTCTCTTTAGAATGTTCCAGTTTAACCCGTTCTTCTGTACCCAGCTCAAATGTCACCTTTCTCAGGTAACCTTCTTTGACCAACAACTAAGAATTAATATTTCATTTAGTTATTGAATTAAAAAAACATTTTAACAGTGCTACTATGTACATTGAGCTAGGGTCTAAATCTGATTACTTTCAATAAGGTCAGTCCTTTTGGGAGATAAGAAATAAGGCAATAATATTACACTGTCAACTGTTATAGTGGTTAAAGGACTGTGAGGCTGTGGAGGACAGAAAACCAATCTAGCTGATGTGTTCACCAGAATACCTACTGTGATTTCTTCAATACGGTCATTCCCCATGGGCTGATTTGGGGTTATTGATAGCTTGGTGTCTGAGTTCTAAAAGCAATTGTCGTCAGAAAGCAAGGAGAAAGGTTATGGCATTTTGTTTAATGGGAAGTCACACAGCATCATCTCTACCATTCTCTATTGTCACGCAGTCCTGAAGATCCACTCAGGTTCAGAGAAGTAGACACAAGACTTTGCTACTTAATGAGAAGAGTGTCAGGGTCACATTTTAATAAGAGTATGTGGGCTGGGAGATATTGTGGCTATCTTAGAAAGTAAAACCTGCCACATTACCCCATGTTATCTTCTGTTTATTTATCCTCTGTACTGCATAAGGAAATTCCTAAATCACAAAGGGTCTGTGAATTTCTCTCAAAAATTATAAGAATTGGGCTTGCTGGGGAGATGGTATCCTATTTTGGAGATGGGCTTGGGGGAGAAGACTCCTGAGGTATGGGATAGGTGGTGGCAGCCTAGAGGAAAGGGAGAAAGTGGACCACTGAGGCAGAGAGAAGGAAGGAGAACCCAGAGTCAACCCAGACCTGGGGTTGATAGAAAGCCCCCAGACTGGGGCTTTCTATCAAGGGTTGATATATTAAGCCTTGTTTATCTTAATTTAGATGTGAATAATTAATTGCATTGATAAAGAAATAATGAATTTTTACTTAAGTTTTATTTTTAAGCTTAAATGATCAATTTAAATGAATAAATAATTAAAGCTTAAGCCTTATAGATTAAACTTTATTTACACTTGAGTGTGAATGGGCTTAAGTCAGATTGCTTGTGACAGGAATTTCATAGTTTCTAGGGAGAGCATAGTAGCACAAAAAGGGGTGAAGGAAGCATCCAGGCTGGGGAGTTTCTTGGGATTGGGGTTTGAGGCAAAGGATAATGTTTTGACTTCTGAGCCCATTAGTCAATCTTTTAGTATTCCTATTGCTTAGATATGCAGTATATAATACCCCTTAAAAGTCCAAAATTTGTTCATGGAAACTTGAGTTTTAATTCCCTCATCAATACTTAATAGCAGAGTGAATTCAGAAAAATGGTTGGCTTTGAAACCTCAGTTACCTTATCAACAAAATGGGAATAATAATAGCATCTCTCTCAAAGAGTTGTTATTGAGGATTCAATATAATCATACCATAAAGTTCATACCTAGCAGTATTTTTTGAGCATTTGTTCTGCATTATGCCTTTGTATAGTTTATCTCCTTTATAATTTTGTGGAGAGATGGTACATATTTTCTCTCATCCTCCAGGTGGGATTCTTACCCTGGGAAATTGTTTTCATGCAGATTTAAAAACAAACAAAAAGTGTGTGAGCAGAATCTTCTGTGATAGGAATTGCTTTGGTCAATGAGTGGTTAGAAGAATCCCATCCCTAATTATCCAAATATGTACAAGGACCCTCCACTGTACTCAAGTGATCCTTCACACCTCATGTAATTTGGAGTGCCAGACAGTGATGCTCCTTGCATTGTGATGAGAATGGAGACAGTGGGTGTGCTTCATCGTTTCTTTCCTTATGTTTCTGCTCTTGGTCATGACTAGACAAAATTTTAAATCTCTAGATTTTCTTGTGGGCTCAGCACTTAATGCAAACCAATTCCAACTGGCCCAAGCATATCAGGGATGGGGCTGGGGAGCAAGGTGGGGTCAGGGAAGGTGCAGGTATTTCCTTCCTTTTACCAGCTTTGTGATTCTGAGCAAACGACTTGATTTCAGTGGGTCCGTTTTCTCCCCTATAAAGTGAGGAGAACAATGCCTCCCTCACAGGATCACTGTGAGATTAAATAAGCAAAGGACTGGTACAGGGCTTGGGATGCAGTAAGGCTTAATTAGGGTTAGTTTTCCTTAGTTTCCTATTCTCTTGTAGAACATTCATCCCAACAATTATGCATAAAAGAGGAACTTCCTAACCTTCGACGCATCTGGAGCTGGAAGTTGTCAGGTCAAAATTACCTCCTCCTGTGCTAGTTTTAGACTCTTCTCTCACCTTCTCCTGGCTGTGGAGATGTGTAAAATCTGACTCTTCCTGCATGCACAATGGGCTAATTTGCAAAAGTTTGGAAGAAGAGCATAAATATTAAATGCAGGAGAAGCAGTAGTCGGAGAGAATATTTTCAAATTTCTTGAGTTTTGACTTGAAACTTTGCTTTTTTTTTGCTGGGGTCAGGGGGAGAATAGGGGCAAACTAAGCCCTTCTCACCTTGTGAGAGACTTGAAAAGTGTCACATCTTCCTGACCTGCCACTTTGGCAGCCTAAGAACCAAATTTTCACTTAAATCACTCAAAGCCACTCCTTTCTTTATCACCCTCCCTCCCTCCCTCCCTGCTTTTCTCCCTCCCTCCCTCCTTCCTCTTTTCCACTCTCCCCACCCCCCACCTCCCGATGTTTCAACTACTGTATTAGACTTGGGATACATTGTATAACCAAGGCAATATGAGACTATGTGATTCATATAAGTTATTGTTTGGTTAATTGAAACAATTGCTTAAAGTACCATTAAAATTATGTATACATACCGAAAACATTTTAACTTATAACAGTAGAGGGCATATTTAATCATCAATCTTTTAATGTAGGGTCACTTTTTTCTTTGCGTCTGCTGATAGGAGATGTTGCCATTTTACGTGTATAAATCCCACCCACATTGCACTGCTTACAATTTCCAAATTCTGTTTCTTTAAAGTAGTTCTAAAAGTTAGGTACTTGCCAAGCAAACAAACAATCTTTAAAAGATTTTATATATTTTTTTCTCCCACTTTTTAAAAACCTTTTCTCTCATTGCTAATTTAATAGCATTTAAAAGATGACTCACCTTCACTGAGTCTTTTCAAAATATTCTGTTTAGTATTATTGGTATAACAGCCCTCTTTTTGTACCCATATTTAAAAGGCTTCTAACAGTTAATTAAATTACATATTACAATATCAACTATAATAAGCAGAAAAAGGTTTGGGAACAAGCATCGCTGGTTCTTGGCAAATTCACAACCTAGATGTTGGGAGCAAAAAAAATCTGTGAACACATTGCAAACAGCCTGTCAGTCCTAAGCGTCGGTTGTCCTCAGTCAGCAGGCTGTAGAGGTGAATGCTTAATCTGAGAGTTGATGAAGTAGAGATTGGTTAAAAGAACTGGTATTACATAAAGAGTGTCAGACAAGTAAACAGGCAATTTTGATGCAGCGTGTGTGATAGGCCAGTTCAGTCATATCCTGGTTTCTGTGGGACACGAGAAGGACAGAGGTGGCCCAAGCTAGGGCATCAGGGAAGGATCCAGCACAGCACTTTACACAGAATGGGCACTCATTTAATATCTGCCAAAGGAAATATTTGACGATGTCCATACCTGAGATTTAGGATTTAGGTAGGTTCAAGGAGAGAATCAGACTCACTGTCCCTAAGATTCAGAGTTCAAGACCTTTTCTTCTCATCTATAAATTAAGGGATTATATGACAATCAATAATCCTGTTTGCTGAGACCTTGAAGTGTGGCCCATACCATGCTGAGTTTGAAGTAGTTACACAATCAGGAATGGGGACTGTGTTTCATAATATTAGAGAAGAAATACCAGGTGGTCTCTGCCTGGGAGAGGCTCTGTTTTTAGTTCACATGCTAATGAAAAAGTAGCTACATTGCTCACTTCACCCTCTCAGAAGAGCAGAAAGGGATTCAGCCCCATGGTTTATAAGTCAGAATGTTCGGAGAAGAAAATCACGTGGAAAAAAATGGTGATTAAAAATAACTACTGCTTTTAAAAGGTTTATTATGTGCCCCAAACTCTATTCAGTACTTTACATATAATCTAATTTAATCTCTACAATATCCCTACTAGATAGCTACATTATTATGCTTATTGTAGAGAAGAAGAAATAGAAACTTGAAGGAATTAAGTAACTAGGGACACAAGTCCTTGACTGTGTATTTTCCAAGTGTTCTTCCCAGCTCTTTAAGCAGCCTCCCAAGAGCAGAGGTACTGCTTAAAGACCCAGCCCAGGACAGCTCTTCTTGAGCTAACAAGTTAGGTTGTAAAGTATCACTTTGGGTGAGGGTGGGACAATCCTTAGCAATGCAGAGGTTGGAAATTTTAAGCCAATCTGGGGCATTTCAAGTGTAGAACAGTCTCTAACAAGAGGAAAATCAGCAATGAATGAGCAGAGAGACAGTTTGGCTGACCCCCAAATAGACTCAGTCATTCTGGTGATACCAGAACCCACTGTATAGTTTATGATATATGTATGTATAAATGCATATAAATATAGTGATATATATTATAGATCATATATGTACATATATATGAATTTATAAGGAACTATACACTCACCCCAGTAAGTCATCCTTAGCTAATGCTTTTGTTTCAAAGTGTTATCGGTAATCCCTCATAAGAGGTATCTGAGGTATCTGAGCTGAACCCTACCCCATGTAATTCAACAAGCTTGCATTGACTATCTACTAGGCACTGAGACAATAGAGATGAAGGGTCCCCTCCTTCTAACTGGAGAGACAGCCCCTTAAGTAGATAATTTCAATGTATTCTTCTAAGCAAAAGGACTTTGTTGCCTGGGGCATCATGGAGGTACCTACTAAGCCTCTTCATGCCATTCATTCAACAAATTCTGTATTACAAAAGCACCACACTGGGGCTGCTCAGATATGGTCTGTCCAGCCGGTGTGAGACATGAAATTGTTGGACTACTTCTTTTATAAGAATGACATCTGAGTAATGGCTCTCAGCAGCATTTCACAGGCGAGATTGTTCCTGTTGCTGTATACCACCCTTGAGTCCTCTGACCTTGTGATCATTCATAAAACAATGTTACTTTGCTTTTCATCATTTAATAAGTCAAGCAAATTGCCTTCAACTACCATAAAGTGCAGTATGATGCTCCCAAACATTAATTTTTAAAAAAGCTCCTGGTTTGGCCAACTTTTTCCTGCTCCCTCACACTTCTTTCTTGACCGAATAAAACAGAAATTCATCCAGATTATAAGCAAAGAGAGTTGGCTTTGTTGAATTGTCAGTCTTTTGTGCTGCAACGCAATTAGTTAAGGATGTGTTGCCAAGAATTAAAGCAGTGGAACTTCACGATTAGAGGTGTGAATTTCAGGCACGAAATGCAATTGTTTTACCAGTTTTCACAAGGCTCACCACCTGGCATCCACCAAAGCTATTTTGAGACTGTCTCTCATCATCCATAGGTATTAAAACAATCAGTTTTAATTGTTTTAATTGTTTTAAAAAGCAGGTGCTTTTTTGTTAGTATCTGACCCATAAGTACTTATTGAATGGAGGAGTTACCGGTATAGGATGGAGAATGAGAGTAAGTCAGGTATCACACCTTGCTTCTATGACACAGCACCTGGAACATTTCCCAGTTTACTTGGTAACATTATGAACCCTCTATCCAAACTCTGAAAATGGATTTTGTATTAACTTTGTTGGATTTGCAAATAAGTACAAAATCTTTTATGATTCAAAAGCTCCCTGTTCCAAAGGACATGGTTTAGGAATGGCATTTTGTTGCTCTGATTTACTCTGAAATTTCTTCTGAAACAAGCGATCCTGTATAATAAGTATGATCTCTGGTGCAGTCATCAATTCTCTGTTTCATGTAACAAGCCCTCTCTGAAATAAAAATGCCTGAGGAAATAGATGTTTTGAAGAGGAATCTATTGTGCAGACTGCCTGCCAAGCCCACAGCCTACTGTAGATGGAAGCAGCCCTAGCGGTTCCTGTGCATAGGTAGAATTTGATTCCGAGGTCCTGACCAGAATTGACTGGACGGGGGTTGATATCTGAATTGAGGCTGGTAGGTATCTGATTTGAGGTAGCCTGATATAAGGTATTCCCCACTCGGGTGATGGTGATTATCTTCGACAGTGATAAACTGAACAATAAGTTCTTGGGCTTCCCTGGTGGCGCAGTGGTTGAGAGTCTGCCTGCCCATGCAGGGGACATGGGTTCGTGCCCCGGTCCGGGAAGATCCCACATGCCGCAGAGCGGCTGGGCCCGTGAGCCATGGCTGCTGGGCCTGCGTGTCTGGAGCCTGTGCTCCGCAACGGGAGAGGCCACAAAGAGTGAGAGGCCCATGTACTACAAAAAAAAAAAAAAAAAAAAAGTTCTTCTTCACTGGGGAGTTTTAATATGAGATGTAGAATTGGCAGTTGACTGTGGAGGCAGAGAACACGAAAAGGGCACCGTGAGAGGTATAAACAGGCTTCATGAAAAAGTAGAAGTCGTGAGCAGTCAGAGCCATAAATAAGTAGAAGCTGTGTATAAGCAGAAACCTTGAGAGAGTCAGAAAGGGGATACAGTGTCAATGAGAAAAACCGGAGCAGGAGGAGTCCCGTAAGGGGAGTGTTGAGTGGCGGAACACTGGAGTCAGTGGACCTGGTTGCTGAGGGAGCGACAGGAATACTTGGTTGCTAGGGCTCTGTTGAATCTTGAATGATATTCCAGGCTTTTAGCAGTGTTCTCCTCTAGGTGAGGTCTGGCTCTATGGTTAAAATCCCATTTTCCTTATTTTTGCTTGTAGATAAGGGGATTGAAATGAACTAAAATAAAGGGACCTAGCTAACATAGGAAAAAGGCTGCTTGAATATTATTTGAGTGATGATTCTTTGTTTTATTTCATTCCATCAAGTGGATATTACCCTTCCATTCTAATCCTGTTAATCTCATTCTGGAAAAGTCTTCTATACTCCCAAATAATATACTAAAATGATTAAAAATAATAGCAACAACAGTACAGATGTAGTTTTTTAATGGAGGTTGACACACATGACTTTTTTTTTTAAATTGGGGAATAGTTGTTTTACAATGTTGTGTTAGTTTCCACTGTACAGCAAAGTGGAGTTCCCTGTGCTATACAGCAGGTTCTCATTATTTATTTTATACATATTAGCATATATATGTTAGTCCCAGTCTCCCAATTCATCCCGCCCCTCTCTTTCCCCGCTTGGTGTCCATATGTTTGTTCTCTACATCTGTATCTCTATTTCTGCCTCGCAAACCAGTTAATCTGTATCTTTTTCTAGATTACACAAATATGTCTTAATATACAATATTTGTTTTCCCCTTTCTGACTTACTTCACTCTGTATGACAGTCTCTAGGTCCATCCACATCTCTACAGATAACCCAATTTCATTCCTTTTTATGGCTGAGTAATATTCCATTGTATATATGTACCACATCTTTATCCATTTGTCTGTCGATGGGCATTTAGGTTGCTTCCATGACCTGGCTATTGTAAATAGTGATGCAACGAACATTTGGGTGCATGTGTCTTTTTGATTTATGGTTTTCTCTGGATATATGCCCAGTAATGGGATTGCTGGGTCATATGGTAATTCTGTTTTTAGTTTTTTTTTTTTTTAAGATGTTGGGGGTAGGAGTTTATTAATTTATTCATTTATTTTTGCTGTGTTGGGTCTTTGCTTCTGCATGAGGGCCCTCTCCAGCTGCGGCAAGCGGGGGCCACTCTTCATCATGGTGCGTGGGCCTCCCACTATCGCGGCCTCTCTTGTTGCGGAGCACAGGCTCCAGACGCACAGGCTCAGTAGTTGTGGCTCACGGGCCCAGTTGCTCCGTGGCACGTGGGATCCTCCCAGACCAGGGATCGAACCCATGTCACCCGCATTAACAGGCAGACTCTCAACCACTGTGCCACCAGGTGAAGCCCCTATTTTTAGTTTTTTTTTTTTTTTTTTTTTTGCGGTACGCAGGCCTCTCACTGTTGTGGCCTCTCCCGTTGTGGAGCACAGGCTCCGGACGCACAGGCTCAGCGGCCATGGCTCATGGGCCCAGCCGCTCCGCGGCATGTGGGATCTTCCCAGACTGGGGCACAAACCAGTGTCCCCTGCGATGGCAGGCGGATTCTCAACCACTTTGCCACCAGGGAAGCCCTATTTTTAGTTTTTTAAGGAACCTCCATACTGTTCTCCATAGTGGCTGTATCAATTTACATTCCCACCACCGGTGCGAGAGGGTTCCCTTTTCTCCACACCCTCTCCAGCATTTATTGTTTGAAGATTTTCTGATGATGTCCGCTAACCAGGACACACATGACTATTTACAGCCTACTATTGACTACCACTTATGGATGGCCAGTAGCAAGCCACGTGCTTTACAGACCTCATTTCTGATCCCATGAGAATCTTCAAAGGTAAGTATTGCAAAACTTGAATTACATATTAAGGAAGGTGAGGCTTAGAGAAGACCAGTGACTTGTCTAAGTGCATCCTACTATTAGTACTCAGAGTGGCGTGAACAAAAAAACAAGAACAAAGAGTATCACTCATCATCCGGTTCTACAAGGGTTAAGCTGCAACCCATTGCAGTTGCCTACCTACACTGCACCCTGAGAGGAATTCAGGTTGAAAAACAGGATGAGGCACTCTGTTCTTTGAATAAATGGTACCCTAGATAGTTAGATGTGTATCTTAGGAAGAATTTCAATGACCCCAGATTCTTGTATCTTCCCATACGTAGAGAAGCACTGAAATCATTAACCTGAGATATCTGTTCTTTATGCTTAGCAGTAATCTTTTACCAAGATGTATGCTTGACTGCATGTATTTCCTAGCCAAAAAATTCATATATATAGTGGCTCCACCCCTACCTCTTCAGAGCAAGCAGTTCCTCAGAGCCATCTCTGGTCTGTATTCCTCAGTAAGACCCTGAGTAAAACTTAAACTCACAGCTCTCATGTTGTGCGTTTTTCTTTGAGTTGAGAGTGGGGATCCGCACCCAGATCTGCCTGGCCCCAAAGTGGGTGCTCTTCCCACTGGACTTCACTGCCAGTCCAAGGACAGGCTCTCTACAAGGTTTGGCATCTCCATGGCATCCATACTCCAGAGGAAACATGTGTAGGACAGAGAGAACAGTAGACACTCCAAGGGCTGCTGAGGTCAGCTCCAAGCTGGGAGCAGGCAGGCGGCGGGGCCTGCCATTTCTGATAGATGACTGGCACTCCGTCTTGTGCAGACATGATTATCCTGAACAGGCTGCATTCATTAAGTTGTACACCTCAGTCAGTTGTTTGTTACTGGTATCAATTAAATTTATATGTAAAAACACAATCAGTTTCCTTTGCCTTGCGAGAAATCTGACAGAAAAAACAGGGACAGATGGCAGGTAGAATGTTCACCAGTTGTGGTGTGGGTCAGAGAAATTTGGACAGTTGGTCTGTATTGGTATTTCCGGCAGAAATTTGGGGGAAGAGGGAGATCCACGCTGAACCCCCATTCGTCCTGTTCTTTGGAATAGTTTGCCTTAGGTGGAGTGAGGCTATTGGAGGCTGGCTGCTGATGAAATATGCCAGCCCGTTCATTAAGGCTTCAGACAGACAGTGGATGCACTTGGGTGGGGCTACGGAATTGGCTGAAGCTTCTAAGTTCCATTTAGAGCTCATAAACCTTTTCCTTTCCTGGTCAAAGGGTGCTCAAATTCGGTAATTTGGGGCTAGTCCTGATGAAATGTGCGGCGTACGTGCTCACAGCCAGGCTCCAATCTAGGTGCTAGGAACAAACTGTTGCTGCTCTTAGGACTGGCAGTTGGGAAATTGTATGAAAGGGAAAAGACACTATTCATATGATTTTGATTCTCCAGGGTGAAATGATCTTAAGAAAATTCAGTGGCCTAGATTTCAATTAAACATGTGTATTCTCAAGCCCTTATCACCCCCCATAGACAGTTGGGAATAGAGCCCACAATTATCGTGAGCACTGGGGTAGAAAGAAGCAAGCAGAGTCTCTGCCCTGAAGGAATTCACAGCCTAGTAGGGGTGATAGACAATTGAGCGTGTGAGTAAAATAGGGTATGATGAACGCTATAATGGAGCTACTAAAGAGATTTCTCTTGGGGCGTCCCTAGCTAGCTGTCATTGCTGCTGATACCTTTGCTGTCCTCTTCTCTTTGTCCCACTACAGGCTGGATAGCTAACCTGCCAGACCTCTGCACAGCAGCTTCTTTTTGCCCTTCTCCTATCCCAGCTAATTGCTTTAATTAGCCTGTGTTATCTCTAGTATTTTACCAAGGGACTAGGTCCCACTGACATAGATGCTTAGTTTACCCTCTCTTTGAAAAATAAAGCCAAGGTGTTAAATGTCTCTGATATTGAAAGGATAGGGTCAGAGAGCTTTCCTTTTGACCCTTTGGTTCCATGGGTTTGGGAGGGGCACAAAATTGGCAGGTTGCTTTGTTAGTTTGCTTTGTGAAAGCCTTTCTCTTTGAGTTAGGTTTGGACTGTGACCTTGTCTAGCTCCTATGGAGTGTGTGTTATAATGCAATTAATAAAATCTTCTATATTCTGCTTACCTCATAGTAAGTTGTTCCAGGACCCCAAAGGCAGGGGCAGGATGGTTCTGTTAGTGGTAGCAGATTCTTGAAGCACTGGAGCCCCACTAGGTTTGCAGTCACATGAATGAGGTAATTATATTTGTGTTTAAAGTGGTCACCTGGGTAGTACTGTAGATAAAGATCTGAGGTGGAAGAGGATGACTTAGAATTGGGAGAATGGGGCCATCGAAACAACTTCCCCTACTTCTAGTTTTGCTTGAACAAGTCCTCTCAGATGTGAATTGGGAAAAAGGAAGAAAGAAGAAAGTAGGTGAATCTTTTGAGTTTTCCCTGTGATATGAGTAGATGCATGTTATTTCTTAAGTACCATGGATTGAGCACTCTGGCTGAGACCAGAAAATATAGCTTGCAGCCAATTTCCTCAAGAAAAAATAGGGAAAGCAAGCAAGCAAGCTTTTCTGCTGTTTAGTCTGTAAAATGAACTAATCCCCAACAGGCCTTCCTGTCAGTGCTAACTACTAGAACAGAGCTGCGGAGAAGAGAGAGCAAGGATGACAAAAAAATATTAGCATTATCCCAACTGGCCCATTTCTCTCCCCTCAATTTTTAAAATAGAAACACCATATGGTTCCATATGATAGGACATCTTAATGTAGTGTTATATATAGTCTCTTTTCTGATACAGTAGAATTTTTTATTTGTTTGCACTTTCACCCCCAAATAGTTGATATTCTATAAATGTGAGGCCAGAGTGCTAATGCCAGCAGACAGAGGATTTAACGGGAAGAAGTTTAAAGTATGAGTTCAAGTAATAGCAGCTTATTAGCACTTATTCCTCAGGATTAAAATATACATATATTTTCCTTTAAGGACAAGGTCACTACCTAATTTGTGGGGCTCAATGCAAAATCAAAACGTGAGGCCCTGGCATGGTTCAGTAGTGCACCTTCTCTTCCCATGGGTCCCCTGCCCTCATCCTCTGTGGCAAAGAGCATCCCCCAAGGGTTTGCATCCTCTGTGCATGGATGTGACTGGTGCTGTGATTGGGGTTGGATGAGGGGCCCCTCTTTGGATTGCCCAGCAAACTCACTGTGGTGCTGTTAGCCTGTGGTAGGGATGGGCACTGCCTTGCTCCACCCCCAGATCAGCCCCTATTTGTACCCTTCCCTCACATCCCCTGCTCCCAGGCTCCTCAGAGGAGGTGGAGGGAGGGAACAGAACAGGGCCTTGAGACCTGGTGGCTGTCACCCTCAGTGGAGGCTTGTTTCCGAGTGGAGGGCTGTTGGCAGCCAGCTGGGGCAGGGAAGTAGGGAGCAGGGCTGGACGTGTGGTGTGGGAGTGAGGGGTCTGGGAAGGAGGCCTAAGCCTGTCACGGAGCTGGGGAGGTGGCAAGGGGCAGGACCATGTGTGAGCTGAGGTTCCAAGCCCCTCCCCTCCCCCACGCTCCATTGTCCCATCAGACATCACTTAACAAAACACAAATTCAAAGACACAATTATTAAGAATTTCAAGATGGTGACTACAGAGCATTAAACTCCAAGTGCAGGGGCCCTTCTGAGCATGGAGCCCTGCACAGCTGCACAGGTTATAAGCTCATGAATCTGGTCCTGCTCGAGGAACTGTCCTTCAGTGTTGACAGTGGACCAGGCAGGGCAGGGTTCTCATTGAAGAAAATGGAAATTAGTGAAGCAGTTGCTAGGCTTGGGAAGGACACATGGCTAGATGTCTGGCTCCAACATCCACTGATGTTTAAGCTGTGGCAAGTTGCCTTTTCCCAGGTGGAGTTTATCTGCATCTCTAAAATGGGGCCACTGAGAGGTAGAGAATTTGTGTGTCCGTGAGTGCACGTTCAAGGTCAGGCAGTTAAGGGTGGCAGAGGAGGTTCACCCATGGCCTGTATGACTCCCAATTCCATGCTCCTCGCTGTTTTGGTTTAGTCTTCTGAGATAACAGTGGTGGTGGTTATGAACTTTTGATGTGTTGGAATTTGGATAAACTAGTGAACTTTATGAATCTGCCACTGAGAAACAAAAAAAGCACCTGAAAGCCATTTTGCATAAAATTTCAGGGGGTTCATAGGGCCCCTGAAGCCCATTTAGGACCTGGTTGAGAGCCTTGAAGATGTGCAAACACATCACATATTGTCTACCAGATAACAAGCTTTCTTTCCATCAGGATTTACTGTTGTGCTGGCCGCGTGGCATTCTCCACACAGAGAATTCTTTGCATTCTCCTTCCTCTCTTACTAATTTCATAGGCTGTCTTGGCCAAAGCCTTCTTTTCCGGCTCCTGTTTTTTTCTGCCCATATTTCTGTGGTGGCATCACATCTTCACTGTACTTGTCCTCCGTGAGGAGATCTCTCCGCCTTATGGCCACTCTGTTCGGAACAAGACATCCTTTCTGAAGATAAAACAAGAACAGTCTTTTGAAATGAATCCCTTTAAAGGACATCTGGTGTGACATTAAGCTTCAGTCTTTTCTCATCTGGAGAGCAGTAGTTACACCAGGCTAGGCGTGTGCTGGGACCCTCACCGCCTCCACCGCTCCCATCTCCAGGCACTGCTGCAGGCGGCACACAGCCGATAGATGGCGCCAGTGGTCCAAAGATGCAGCCAGAGGGGAAGACGTGTGTGTGTGTGTGTGTGTGTGTGTGTGTGTGTGTGTGTGTGTGTTAGGCTTTGCCATGTATTATTTATGAGGGGAAATTAACTTTGAAATCTTCTTGCTTCTCCCCCCAGCAATATATGCAGTAAACATGATTTTCTCAGTACAGGGTAACAAATTGTCTTTCTAACAAATTTGATGACTTTAGATGTCTGCTTTCTGGTACTTAGGAATTATGTGTATTTAGATTTTAAAATATTATTAATATTCAGAATGCCTCTGCTTCACAGAGAAAAATGTCCAAGAGGTCCTATGAGGTCTGAGAGAAGATAAATAAAAAGCAGAAATCCTGATGAAATGCAAAAGACTCAATCTGGAAATTTTGTATTGTTGCTTAAAAGGTAAATTCTCTGCTTTTTCCACAATACATTGTTGTATTGGATGCAGACCTGTGTGGTGGACTCAGGTCTTTGGACTCAGGTCTTTGGACTCAGGCAGTTATGAATCTGAATTCTTTGTCATTTGGAAGTTGTGTGATTCTGGGTGAGTTAAATTTCCTGAACCTTATTTCTTCATCTGTAATGGGTTTGTGGTACCCATTTTTGATAGTAAATACTAGTTCCATTCCTCTATTTAACATGCTGCTGGACGGGAGGAAATGGCAGATGACCCACGTTTATGGTGTCTGTCAGAGAGTTTTCAAATGAGAATTTGTCTGAAATAAATGTTTCAATATTCCTTGAGAAAACAAGGGAGAATAGGGAAGTAACTGTGTTTTTATAAAGCAATTGAAGTTTTATAATATGATAGGTGAGAATGGGAGAAAAACACCATATGAGTCATGGCGGTTCTGGACAGTACATCCTGTGGACTGTGGACATAATGTCACAAATAAAACCAACAAATGGCAATGACTTCTGTTAGAATAACTGCTACATTTTGAACCATGATAGAGCAATCGCCTAGCATTGGGTCAGGTCTCAGCTCCAACACTTCCTGACTATGTGACCAGTCTGCAGAGTGCATATACCCTTTCTGAACCTCATTTTCCTCATAGGTAAAATGTGGATGGTAATATCATTTACCTATTCCATGAAAATAGGATTGTTTTGAGGGTGAAAGGAGATAGTGTATGATAGCAGCTCAGGTGACTGTTTAGCATATAGTAAGCAGCTTTTATGGCTGTTGATGTCATTGCTATTATATGTCAGGATGTTGCAATGACTGGGTCAAACAACTGGAGCTAGAAAATCTAGGATCAGTTTCCTCTTCCATCCCTTAGTGACAAGTGAATTTGGGTGAATCACTGACTTAGTTTTCTCCTTGATCAAATGCTAATTAGCATGTAATAATTCCTGCATCAGGGACCTTGGATGACTTTTCTGAGTAGTGGATGTAGTCTAACATGGCTGTCGTTCAGAGATGTGTATGGAGAGGCTGAAAATCTTATTAGGGAAAACCAGGCCAAGGGAAGCCTGAAGTTACTGTCTGGAGAGGAGGAACAGCTGCTGAGGAAGAAGGCGGTAATGAGCTGAGAACAACAGGCTGGCATCAGAAGGGAAAAAAACTGCAATTACTCCGTGTTTCTTTCACAAGGAGAATAGGAAGGGAGAGCAGCAGATTCCGAAAAAAGGACCAGGGAACCATGTGTACGCTTGAGGCCATGTTGCAACTGGGCACCAATGGGAGGACGAATCTAGATGGTGTCTAAAACTGAGGCTCTGGGCCCCCGAAGCAGCTGTTCCTTTAACCCTGTCCTGTCTGAGCGAAGAACAGACGTCCTCAGGCGACCTACACACAGAGGCGTGTCCAAATCCAAAGCTGAACCCCAGGAGCTGTTCGAACAAAGAAGAGAAAGGGAAATTTCTCCCAGCAGCCTCAGGAGCAGCGGATTAAATCTCCACAATCAACTTGATGTACCCTGCATCTGTGGAATAGCAGAATAGAAAATGAATCATCCCAAATTGAAGAGGTGGACTTTGGGAGCAACGATATATATATATATATTTTTCCCTTTTTCTCCTTTTGTGAGTGTGTATGTATATGCTTCTGTGTGTGATTTTGTCCGTGTAGCTTTGCTTTTACCATTTGTCCTAAAGTTCTGTCGGTCCATTTTTTTTTTACTTAAAAATATTTTTTAATAATTATTTTTTATTTTAATAACTTTTTATTTTATTTTATCTTCTTTCTTTCTTTCTTTCTTTTCTCCCTTATATTCTGAGCCATGTGGAGGACAGGCTCTTGGTGCTCCAGCCAGGCATCAGGGCTGTGCCACTGAGGTGGGAGAACCAAGCTCAGGACACTGGTCCACAAGAGACCTCCCAGCTCCACGTAATATCAAACAGCAAAAATTTCCCAGAGATCTCCATCTCAACGCCAAGACCCAGCTCCACTCAATGACCAGCAAGCTACAGTGCTGGACACCCTATGCCAAACAACTAGCAAGACAGGAACAAAGCCCCATCCATTAGCACAGAGGCTGCCTAAAATCATAAGGACACCCTAAAAAACACCACCAGACATGGACCTGCCTAACAGAAAGACAAGACCCAGCCTCATCCACCAGAACACAGGCACTAGTCCCCTCCACAAGGAAGCCTACACAACCCACTGAACCGACCTTAGTCACTGGGGACAGACACCAAAAACAATGGGAACTACAAATGTGCAGCCGGCGAAAAGGAGACACCAAACACAGTAAGTTAAGCAAAATGAGAAGACAGAGAAACACGCAGCACATGAAGGAGCAAGGCAAAAACCCGCCAGACCTAACAAATGAAGAGGAAATAGGCAGTCTACCTGAAAAAGAATTCAGAATAATGATAGTAAAGATGATAAAAAAATCTTGGAAATAGAATGGAGAGAATACAAGAAATGTTTAACAAGGACCTAGAAGAACTAAAGAGCAAACAAACAGTGATGAACAACACAATAAATGAAATTAAAAATTCTCTACAAGGGATCAATAGCAGAATAACTGAGGCAGAAGAACGGATAAGTGACCTGGAAGATAAAATAGTGGAAATAACTACTGCAGAGCAGAATAAAGAATGAAAAGAATTGAGGACAGTCTCAGAGACCTGTGGGACAACGTTAAATGCACCAACATTTGAATTATAGGGGTTCCAGAAGAAGAAGAGGAAAAGAAAGGGACTGAGAAAATATTTGAAGAGATTATAGTTGAAAACTTCCCTAATATGGGAAAGGAAATAGTTAATCAAGTCCAGGAAGCACAGACAGTCCCATACAGGATAAATCCAAGGAGAAACATGCCAAGATACAAATTAATCAAACTATCAAAAATTAAATACAAAGAACAAATACTAAAAGCAGCAAGGGAAAAACAACCAGTAACACATAGGGAATCCCCATAAGGTTAACAGCTGATTTTTCAGCAGAAACTCTGCAAGCCAGAAGTGAGTGGCAGGACATATTTAAAGTGATGAAGGAGAAAAACCTACAAACAAGATTACTCTAGCCAGCAAATATCTCATTCAGTTTTGACAGAGAAATTAAAACCTTTAGAGATAAGCTAAAGCTAGGAGAATTCAGCACCACCAACCAGCTTTACAACAAATGCTAAAGGAACTTCTCTAGGCAGGAAACACAAGAGAAGGAAAAGTCCTACAATAACAACCCCCCCACAAATTAAGAAAATGTTAATAGGAACATACATATCGATAATTACCTTAAATGTAAATGTATTAAATGCTCCAACCAAAAGACATAAACTGGCTGAATGGATACAAAAATAAGACCCATATACATGCTATCTGCAAGAGACACACTTCAGACCTAAGGACATATACAGACTGAAAGTGAGGGGATGGAAAAAAATATTCCATGCAAATGGAAATCAAAAGGAAGCTGGAGTAGCAATTCTCATATCAGACAAAATAGACTTTAAAACAAAGACTATTACAAGAGACAAAGAAGAACACTGCATAATGATCAAGGAATCAATCCTTGAAGAAGCTATAACAATTGTAAATATTTATGTACCCAACACAGGAGCACCTAAATACATAAGGCAAATACTAAGAGCCATAAAGGGGGAAATCGACAGTAGCACAATCATTTTAGGGGACTTTAAGACCCCACTTTCACCAGTGGACAGATCATCCAAAATGAAAATAAATAAGGAAACACAAGCTTTAAATGTTACTTTAAACAAGATGGACTTAATTGATATTTATGGGACATTCCATCCAAAAAGAACAGAATACACATTCTTCTCAAGTGCTCATGGAACATTCTCCAGTATAGATCATATCTTGGATCACAAATGAAGCCTTGGTAAATTTAAGAAAATTGACATCATATCAAGTATCTTTTCTGACCACAAGGCTGTGAGACTAAATATCAATTACAGGAAAAAATCTGTATGAAATACAAACACATGGAGGCTAAACAACACACTACTTAATAACCAAGAGTTCACTGAAGAAATCAAAGAGAAAATAAAAAAATACCTAGAAACAAATGACAATGAACACAGAACAACCCAAAACCTGTGGGATGCAGCAAAAGCAGTTCTATGAGGGAAGTTTATAGCTATGCAAGCCTACCTTAAGAAACAAGAGACATCTCAAAGAAAGAACCTAACCTTACACCTAAAGCATTAGAAAAAGAAGAACATAAAAACCCCAAAGTTGGCAGAAGGAAAGAAATCATAAAGATCAGATCAGAAATAAATGAAAATAGAAATGAAGGAAACAATAGCAAAGATCAATAAAACTAAAAGCTGGTTCTGTGAGAAGATAAACAAAATTGATAAACCATTAGCCAGACACATCAAGAAAAAAAGGGAGAAGACTCAAATCAATAGAATTAGAAATGAAAAAGGAGAAGTAACAACTGACACTGCAGAAATACAAAGGATCATGCGAGACTAATTATTACAAGCAACTCTATGCCAATAAAATGGACAACCTGGAAGAAATGGACAAATTCTTAGAAATGCACAACCTTCCGAGACTAAACCAGGAAGAAATAGAAAATATAAACAGACCAGTCACAAACACTGAAATTGAAACTGCGATTAAAAATCTCCCAACTAACAAAAGCCCAGGATCAGATGGCTTCACAGGCGAATTCTATCAAACATTTAGAGAAGAGCTAACACCTATCCTTCTCAAACTCTTCCAAAAGATAGCAGAGGGAGGAACACTCCCAAACTCATTCTATGAGGCCACCATCACCCTGATACCAAAACCAGACAAAGACGTCACAAAGGAAGAAAACTACAGACCAATATCACTGATGAACATAGATGCAAAAATCCTCAACAAAATACTAGCAAACAGAATCCAACAGCACATTAAAAGCCTCATACACCATGATGAAGTGGGGTTTATCCCAGGAATGCAAGGATTCTTCAGTATATGCAAATCAATCAATGTGATGCACCATATTAACAAATTGAAGGAGAACCATCATATGATCATCTCAATAGATGCAGAGAAAGCTTTTGACAAAATTCAACACCCATTTATGATAAAAGCCCTCCAGAAATTAGACATAGAGGGAACTTACCTGAACATAATAAAGGCCATATATGACAAACCCACAACCAACATCGTCCTCAATGGTGAAAAACTGAAACCATTTCCACTAAGATCAGGAACAAGACAAGGTTGCCCACTCTCACTACTATTGTTCAACATAGTTTTGGAAGTTTTAACCACATAAATCAGAGAAGAAAAAGAAATAAAAGGAATCCAAATCGGAAAAGAAGTAAAGTTGTCACTATTTGCAGCTGATATGATACTATAAATAGAGAATCCTAAAGATGCTACCAGAAAACTACTCAGCTAATCAATGAATTTGGTAAAGTAGCAGGATACAAAATTACTGCACAGAAATCTCTTGCATTCCTATACACTAATGATGAAAAATCTGAAAGAGAAATTAAGAAAACACTCCCATTTACCATTGCAACAAAAAGAATAAAATACCTAGGAATAAACCTACATAAGGAGACGAAAGACCTGTATGCAGAAAATTATGAGACACTGATGAAAGAAATTAAAGATGATACAAATAGATGGAGAGCTATACCATGTTCTTGGATTGGAAGAATCAACAGTGTGAAAATGACTCTACTACCCAAAGCAATCTACAGATTCAATGCAATCCCTATCAAACTACCACTGGCATTTTTCACAGAACTAGAACAAAAAATTTCACAATATGTATGGAAACACAAAAGACCCCGAATAACCAAAGCAATCTTGAGAACGAAAAATGGAGCTGGAGGAATATGGCTCCCTGACTTCAGACTAAACTACAAAGCTACAGTAATCAAGACAGTATGGTACTGGCACAAAAACAGAAATATAAATCAATGGAACACGATAGAAAGCCCAGAGATTAAACCCACGCAAATATGGTCACCTTATCTTTGATAAAGGAGGGAAGGATATACAGTGGAGAAAAGACAGCCTCTTCAGTAAGAGTTGCTGGGTAAACTGGACAGGCACATGTAAAAGTATGAAATTAGGACACTCCCTAACACCATACACAAAAATAAACTCAAAATGGGTTAAAGACCTAAATATAAGGCCAGACACTATCAAACTCTTAGAGGAAAACATAGGCAGATCACTCTATGACATAAATCACAGTAAGATCCTTTTTGACCCACCTCCTAGAGAAATGGAAATAAAAACAAAAATAAACAAATGGGACCTAATGAAACTGAAAAGCTTTTGTACAACAAAGGAAACCATAAACAAGACCAACAGACAACCCTCAGAATGGGAGATTATATTTGCAAATGAAGCAACTGACAAAGGATTAATCTCCAAAATTTACAAGCAGATCATGCAGCTCAATAACAAAAACAAACAACCCAATTCAAAAATGGGCAGAAGAACTAAATAGACATTTCTCAAAAGAAGATATACTGATTGCTAAGAAACACATGAAAGAATGGCCAACATCATTAATCATTAGAGAAATGCAAATCAAAACTACAATGAGATATCATCTCACACCGGTCAGAATGGCCATCATCAAAAAATCTAGAAAAAATAAATGCTGGAGAGGGTGTGGAGAAAAGGGAACCCTCTTGCACTGTTGGTGGGAATGTGAATTGATACAGCCACTATGGAGAACAGTATGGATATTCCCTAAAAAACTAAAAATAGAACTACCATGCGACCCAGAAATCCCACTACTAGGCATATACCCTGAGAAAACCATAATTCAAAAAGAATCATGTACCACAATGTTCATTGCAGCTCTATTTATGATAGCCTGGACATGGAAGCAGCCTAAATGTCCATCAACAGATGAATGGATAAAGAAGATGTGGCACATATATACAATGGAATATTACTCAGCCATAAAAAGAAACGAAACTGAGTTATTTGTAGTGAGGTGGATAGACCTAGAGGCTGTCATACAGAGAGAAGTAAGTCAGAAAGAGAAGAAGAAATACCGTATGCTAACACATATATATGGAATCTAAGAAAAGAAAAAAGAAAGAAAATGGTTAGAATAACCTATGGACAAGACAGGAATAAAGATTCAGACCTACTAGAGAATGGACTTGAGGATACGGGGAGGAGGAAGAGTAAGCTGGGAAGAAGTGAGAGAGTACCATGGACATATACACTACCAAAGGTAAAATAGATAGCTAGTGGGAAGCAACTGCATAGCACAGGGAGATCAGCTCAGTGCTTTGTGAGTGCCTGGAGAGGTGGGATGGGGAGGGTTGGAGGGAGGGAGATTCTGGAGTGAGGAGATATGGGGACGTGTGTGTATGTATGGGTGATTTGCTTTGTTATAGAGCAGAAACTGACTCACCATTGTAAAGCAACTATACTCTAATAAAGATGTTAAAAAAAAAAAGGCCAAATAAATAAATAAAAATAAAACTGAGGCTCTGGGATTAGGACCCAGGAAGCCACCTTTCTACTCAGCCCTCTGAGTACAGGGAAGGGCAGCCACGGATGGAAGTTAAGCCAGTAGGGGACATTTTGGTGTCTGTGTGATGTTACCAACTTTATTATTGTTATTTTTAATATATGAATTTTAATTGTATTTGTCTTGAAGTAAATCTGTAGTTAGAAGAGATTTCCAGGACGTGGGATGTTTCCAGGTGGGATAGACGTGGCAATATTGACAACAAAGGGCATACGCCGTGCAATTAATGTCACTAAGCACTGGTCTCGCTGTGAAGTAATAGTACTTTGTAAACTGTAAAGTGGCATACAGTTGGTGTTATAAGCACAGACATAATTGCTATGTCTTGAGTGGCAGGATGTTCTAGTAGACAGATGTAAGTTTTTTAAATTTATTTTTTATTGAAGTAAAGTTGAATTACAATGTTGTGTTAATTACTGCTGTACAGCAAAGTGACTCAGTTATACATATGTATACATTCTTTTTCATATTCTTCTCCATTATGGTGTGTCACAGGATATTGAATATAGTTCCCTGTGCTATAGAGTAGGACCTTGTTGTTTATCCTTTCTATATATACCAGTTTTCATCTGCTGACCCCAGACTCCCACTCTTCCCCTTTCCCTCCCCCCTCCCCCTTGGCAACCACCAGTCTATTCTCTATGTCCCTAATTTTTTTCTGCTTCATAGATAAGTTCATTTGTGTCATATTTTAGATTCCACATATAAGTGACATCATATGGTATTTGTCTTGACAGAATGTAATTTTGAACTCTGATATCGTTGGGTTTGAATCTTGTCTCAGCTACTTACCGGGCAGTGGGTGTAAGTTGGGAAGGAAATCAACTGTAGGTGATGGAGCAGAGCACAGGCGGGAGAAGAAGGTAATTGGAGAGAAGGGCACCGACTTCAGGTTCAGGCAAGTGTCAGCAGCAGGGAGATCAAACAGGAAGTAATGAGTTCCTCAGGCACAGTGTTGTCACAAGCAGGAGCAGGCAATGTCTTGAGATCTGCACAGACCGGTAGGCATTCAGACCCCAGGAAGTCTGGCAGGCAGCAGCTGTCAGCTGCCTTCTGAAGTTCAGAGGCAGGGTCCAGCCTTTGGTGTCACTGGAAAGAGCAAAGGAGGATCCCATTTCTGTTTACTCAAGAAATGTCTTTTGAGCACACCTACGTGCTAAGTACTATTTTAGGTGTTGGAGGTACAGCAGTGTAATAACAGCAAAGAGCCCTGCTTCTATAACCAGAGGGGAGAGAAAAAAGAAAGAAAGAAAAAAAGACAAACCAACAACAAATGCAAAACTGAGATAGGTCAGATTCTTGGGAAAGGGACTCTGGGACCAGCTAAGGGATTGAGGACACAGGATTGAGTAGAGGAAGAAGTTCCCTGGAGACCTGTTGCAATAGAGGCCTTGGCCAAACCTACCTGATGCTGTAGAGCTGGAGTGGCCTTTCAGAGATGTGTCACATTGTGGCTTTTGTACCCTGCATCATTCAGCCATTCAGATGGACGGGGGGTAACCAGAGAGGGTGTATAACCTTGGGTGAGACAGCTCATTTTAGTGGAGGGACTCACCAGTGAGCTCGCAGCACCCAACACTTCTGGCAGCTGGGAAGATGAGTGCTTCAGACTAGAAGGGGCATATAGGTGGCTTGCCAGGGCATCCAATGAAGCTTACTGCTGGTGTGCCTCAGAAGCCACTTGCTTGATATAATAAGTTAACTGGTATTAAGACAGTTGTTAGTTTTTTCTCCTGCAGATGCTGGTCCAAGCTGCTGGTAGTCTCTTTCTTGCAGAAAATATATTACATCCTATACTTAACAATGAACTCTCCTTACCGTCCTGTGCTTTCCGTCATTGGCTTGCTTGTGTGTTTTCCTCTTCAGGTTCTGGACAATTTAAAGGGCTGCTTTTTGTTGTCATTGTTTGTTTCTGCATCCTTCATGTCTAGCAGAGAATAGCATGTGTCCAGTGTGTCTAGCACATACTCGGCACTCAGCAAAGTGTTTTCGGTGGTTGAAAGAAAAGACAGTAGGAAATGAATGAGTTGTTTTTGCAGGTATCTTGGTTATACATTCAACCAAAGTTACTGATACCAATACGACATAGATATACAACAGGTATGCAGTAATCAATGGCATTCCTATGTATCTTCTATTAATGTAGAACCTGGAAATTACTGAAAAAAATAACTTTCTCTGAAACTGGCCCATCTCTCCCACCGCCACATTGCCCTTCACTTGTATATTTATATTGATACTTTATATTTTTTCCTAAAACACAATAGTTTTTTTTTCATAGAAACAAATTATGTTGCCTCAATGGGAAAAGCAAAAGAAGATATGAATAAAAGGAGAGCTATACTCTCTTCCTGGCAGATAAAACTAATTATTGTAAAGATGGTAATATCCCCTAGTTCAGTTTTATACCTAGTGCAATATTAGAAGCTTTGCAGGATATTCCATAGACTTTAAAAGATTTGAAATATGAATTTTATGTAAGAGTGGACAAGGGTACCAAAAGCTTTAAAAAAATTTTTTTAAGTCAATAACAGTGTAATTGCTAGATAGATTTTAAGCCATTTTAGAAAATGACAGTTATCAAAACTACATAATAGGGAGTTGAAATTTTGATAAATTCAGAAATAGATTTGTTACCTTAGTAGATGTTTAAAAATATTAAAGAGAGACTCATACATCTAGGGCCTCAAGATTTAACGAAAGTATTACAATAATGAGAAAAGAAATGATTATTAAATGTACTATTGGGCACTTGAATGTCAGTACAAACTATATAAACTTGAATTAATTCCTTATTCTGTATGCTAAGAATTTCCAGAGGGATAAAAGAGTTAAATATTTCTTTTAGAGCTAGCAAAAATCTAGAAGGAAGTGAAATAGTATATTTATGCTAGCTTTGGATGGAAGATATATTTTGCAAGCCAAGATCTAATAAAAGAAATATTGAAAAGATAGAAAACTGGGTATATGGCAGACATAACTGATAAAAAATTACTAACTGAACATATAGCAGCAACTAATTTTATGTAATGCCTAACAGCTTTCAAAGTGTTTATGTACTTCACTAGATCTTCTAAAAACCTTCCTCCCCAAAGTGTGGTCCTCAGACCAGCAGTGTTGACCTCATCTGGAGCTTATGAGAAATACAGAAGCCTAGGCCCAACCTCAGACCCACTGAGTCATAATCTGAATTGTAACAGGATCCCCAGGCGAAGCCTATACACATTTAAGTTTGAGAAACGCTATTCTAAATAACCTATTGAAACTGAGGGTTCAAAAGTTTGAGTAATTTATCAAAGAGCACAGAATCACAGAAAATAGTGAAGTTTGATTTCTGGGTCTTCTAACTACAGATTCCTTTCATTGGTTTATTCATTTATCAACATGACACATATTGATGGATGCCCTGTGTGTGCAGGTATTGACCAGGGCTGGGGACAACGTAGCAGTTCCCTGTGTGCCTGATCTTTGTGGGCCCCTTCCTGAAATAAGTGTCCATAATCTTCCCTCAGCACTAAAATCCTTCTGCTTAAAAAGTATAATAGAAAATACCATCACATTGAAAAAAATCTATTCTCTTACTGTCAATATCTAAATATGAATTAAAGCATCATTAAAGTACATCTTTTAATTTAACAAAATAAATGTACATGGTACATATATCTCAATGTTAATTAAGATTTAGAGAAACAAGTATTCTCTTGCAGAGCACAAAAACTAGTTTCTACATGTCTGGAGCACAAGATAGTTATATATGAGAAGAGCTATATAACTGTTTAAACTTTTTAACTACCTTATTTCACCTTTGGAGAAAAGACACCAAGGAAATGATTTCAATGTAAAAAATACATGGCTATAAAGATATAACCATGTTTTTTCTCACAATGATATCAGAAGCAAAATCATTAAGATATCAAATGTCATGAACAAAGCCAGCATATGTTATCAGGCAGCTACAGGGGCAATAAGAAAGCTGAATGCACTTGCAGTAGCTTCCCTGCCTTTGCTTAGCAAAGAAGCCCTGTGCTCTGCTGCCCAGCACCCTGCAGGATTAAGCCTCTGACCTCCTTCCAGGATGGCTCGACTATTAATTCTTCCTAATGGCCTCCTCCCTTGGCTTCTTTTTGATTCTGTACATTTACATTTCTGTTTTTCTCTTCTCACTCCATATTATGGCCTAAAAATCCTTCATGATCTGGTCTACCTACCTCTCTAACCTCACCCTTTGGGACCCTTCTTATAAGTTTGGTTCCAAGTGTTCTAAACTCCCTGCAGCATCCCAGATGCACAGGACCACATAAAGCTTCTGGACGCAGCCTTCATTATCACTTCTCTGGCATGTGAACTACTCCTCATTCTTGCAGAGTCACTTAAAAGTCCCTTTTATCAAGCATCATCTGCCTATTACCCTCTTTTTTTTTTCTTTCCCGGTATGCGGGCCTCTCACTGCCGTGGCCTCTCCCGTTGCGGGGCGCAGGTTCCGGACGCTCAGGCCCAGTGGCCATGGCTCATGGGCCCAGCTGCTCCGCGGCATGTGGTATCCTCCCAGACCGGGGCACGAACCCGTGTCCCCTGCATCGGCAGGCGGACTCTCAACCACTGCACCACCAGGGAAGCCCTACCCTCTTTTGTGTGTTACCATGACAGACTGTTTCTCCTTATTTTAGCTTTTATCTTATCCTATTTTAATTTTCTCTGGTATTTTTTTTCCTCCATCACACTTTGAGCTGATTGAATATACGACTGCTTTTAAAAATTATTTGTTCTTTTCCAGGATCTAACCAGTGTCTGACACATAGAAAAATATTAATAAATATTCATCTAAAGAGAGCAAACATGACTGAATCTGTACCTACTGAAATCTTTCTTTTCATTCAGTGTCAAGCTTGAGAATGCTACCTTTTCAAGTCTTCTTCCCAGTGGTTAGAAGTGGCCTTTCCCATCTTTGAATCTCCTTGGCACTTGCCACGTTTTGTTCTTGCTTAGTAGTCATTTACCCATCCTTTATTCTGTGTATGTCCCAGAAGTTAGTGCATTCTAGGTGCTTATCATTCCTGAAGTTCGTGAATGAATGAACATTGCTAAATATCTTGTGACAGTCCAGTGCCCTGACAGTTCCAACAAATGGTCAAAGCTGCAGGTCTCCTTACTGATGCTTATTTCAGTTGATGCTTAGTAATAAAAGCAGCAGAGGCTGGGAAAGTAGAGGCTGTCTTATCTTCAGCTTGAGAAGATTGAGTGGAAGTAATTTTCCTGCAAATAGAAAGAAAATTTGACATTATCAGGTGCTTGTCTATCATTTTGCTTCATCAGAATTAACCCTGCAGAATGAAGGTGCTTCTGAACTCTTAATTATTTAATTCCATATTCATTGAGTACTTTTCACATGCCAAGAGCTTTTCTTGTTCCTGGTATTAGTAAACAGATGGGGTTATTATTCTAGTGGGGAGAGACAGAAAATATAGAAGTACATAAGTAAATCAAAAACACTCAGATACTGATGAGTGCTAGGCAGATGATGACAAATTCCCAGAGAGTGACTTGAGCTTGAGCAGGGGCTATTTTAAATATTGAGGGGTCAGTGAGGAGATGACATTTGACCTGAGACATGAATTACAAAATGGATTCAGATTTATGAGGATCTGGATATGAACTGTGCCACAGAGATCCTGGACATGAACTACAATGGTCCCTTCCCAGTTTCTGAGACCCTTTTCTTGTTTTTTATGCAATTACCAGCTGGTGGATAGCAGCACCCTCTTGTGAGTCATGGTCTTGGAAGACTTGGCTGAGACACTTTGAAAGTAGGCTCTTGAAGGAAGCAGACTAATTTGTCACTTTGGTCCTTGGCTCTAGGGCATCCTCATTTCCGTCTTCATAGGCTGCTTCTTTCCATGACTGCCAGGGTCCCAGTGCTCTGGTCCTCTTCATTTGTAGCGCATTTCCAGCGTCTGACTCCAAATCCATTCCTTGTCTCAAAAGACAGACTGTCCTCCCAGCGATTGGTAAACACCATTTAACCCTTTCAGTGGCTCTGCATTGCGTTCTAACTTCTGGATGATATACAAGCCCTCTTATGGATTGTCCCCTACCTCTTTCTCTAAGTCTTTGGTCTTACCCATCCTCTTCATGCCTCATGCTCAAGTCACACTGAAATACAGTGTGCTTTTCTATCCAAGTACCGCTCCTTCTTTGCATACAGAGTACCCTGTGCCTGGAGGGTCTTTTCTCTCCTTGTCTGCCTTAAAATGGATAAAGAAGATGTGGCACATATATACAATGGACTATTACTCAGCCATAAAAAGAAACGAAATTGAGTTATTTGTAGTGAGGTGGATGGACCTAGAGTCTGTCATACAGAGTGAAGTAAGTCAGAAAAAGAAAAGCAAATACAGTATGCTAACACATATATATGGAATCTAAAAAAAAAATAAAAGGTTCTGATGAACCGAGGGGCAGGACAAGAATAAAGATGCAGACGTAGAGAATGGACTTGAGGACACGGGGAGGGGGAAGGTTAAGCTGGGATGAAGTGAGAGAGTGCCATGGACATATATACACTACCACATGTAAAATAGATAGCTAGTGGGAAGCAGCTGCATAGCACAGGGAGATCAGCTCAGTGCTTTGTGACCATCTAGAGGGGTGGGGTAGGGAGGGTGGGAGGGAGACTCAAGAGGGAGGGGATATGGGGATATATGTATACATATAGCTGATATTTTGTTATACAGCAGAAACTAACACAACATTGTAAAGCAATTATACTCCAATAAAGATGTTAAAAACACCTGAAAAATTAAAAAAACACTGTTCAGCCTTTGGGGCCCAGTTCACTTCCTCTGTGAAGGCTCTCTTGGCCTCTGCAGGGAGTGTGAAATGCTTTTTCTTTGTAATCCTATGGCATCTCACAGATCATTCTGTATAGCATTTACCACATTGTCATGCTTGTTTACATCTCTTTTTCACCATTCCTGCACCCTACCTACTACCATCCAGTGAACTGTGAAGATCAATGTCAGGAACTTTTCTTCATTTCCTCATTTTTGTATTCTTGAGCCTTGCCCAAGGGCCTGTTAAAAACTGCATAATTAAGTCTTAGCATTTTAGCAAATTTGCCAGATACACACTCAACCAATCTGATCTCCCCCCCACTATGTCTATTCTTATACATATTTTTCATATACATTTATTGGGCATTTACTATGGGCAGGAGAACTCTGGGATGCCTGACTCCAGGTGAGACAAATGAGAAGAAAGACTCTCTACCAGAAGGAGGATGATCCCTTTGACCCAGTGGTCAGCAGGGGCTTTACAAAGCAGGTGTCAGGGAGCTGGCTTTGGAGGAGAGAAGCTTAGGAAAGGATTGGAAATAAAAATGGTATAGCTTTTGAAAACTGTTCAGATCATAACCAAGGACATTTCCAGAATTGTATAATTCCATTTACACCTATTAGCCTGATAAATCTGGTCCACTTTTGAGCAAACATCGCATTCCCTTGACGGTATTTCTATGACCTATGGAGCTACTGATTCCAGTGGTGCATAACATATAAAAGTGACAGGAAATGCCCAGAGAAACAACAAAAATGTGAAAGGTCTTTGTTAAAATGCTCATCATTCTCTTCTTCTCTGGGGAGGAGGAGACATAGGCTCTGGCTGGATGATGGGGAAGTGGAAACCCATAAAGAGGGAACAGGAGACCAATTATGCCGCTTCTGTCACTGAGCCCTGCTGTTCTGATTTGGCTCATAAATAGACTTTCTAGAACCAGTATAGATGTAAATATTTGAGCCTAATGCTGTTTTTATGTTTTAGCTTGAGGGTGTTAAAAACCTGCTTTATTTAAACTTTTTTTCTTCTGATCATTAAAAACAAACACGATAAATTAGAGTGGCTTTGTCAGGGGACAGTGTAATTGCTTTTTTTGAAGATGACTTGGTCAGTGCATCATTCTCATTGCTCTAAGTCTCGTGTGGATAAGCAGCAAGGGAAAGACTTGGGTCTGTAGAAGGAAGACCTGGGTTGGGTCTCGCCTTCCGACGGCATGGCCTTTGGTACGTAATGACTTCTCTGAATCTCAGATTCCTCATGCCTATGAAAGGAGGATCCTAATGTTCAACTGTCAGTCTTGTAACATGGTTGAAATGAAGAGATTATGTTGGTAGGTGGTGATTTAAGATGTCAGTTGCCTGAAATGCCAGATCCCCTGCTCAGGTTGTGAGGTATGAGGTGCCACACAGGGGACAAGGTCAAGTGAATGATTGGTGGTGGGGATGTTTGTAATCATTAGCTCAAGTTTGGTTCCAAGTCCCAATATATACATTTCTCCTGGTGAGCTGAGCTGAACCACACAGAGCCATGAGAAATCCTGTCATGGCAGCTGAGGCAGATCGAAGTTCTTTTCTAGGCTAGTTTCTAGTCCTCTTTCCTCTTAACCCACAGATGGACCTTTTTGGCTATTTAGATTTTCTGTAAATTTAAGAAAAACTGTGCTGAGGAAAAGAAGGGGAAATCAGGGTCACCCCTAAGATCTAGGGCAAAGCTGGTCTAATAGTAAACTAATATTTTGTGAGCACTCACTCTGTATCGGGCTTTATATGAAGCTTAATCTCATTTAATCTTCATAGCGATTCTGTAAGGTAGTTATTACCATGTCCACTTTATAACTGAGGGAGGAGAGGTGAGAAGGACCACTAGACGTCTGTCAAGGTCTTTTGGCTGGCAAGTGCCTGAGTCCAGATTTGAGCTCAGCCACTGAAGACCAGAGCCCGAGTGTACAACCAGTCTGCCCAGGACATGAGACTGGAAAGAAGGGGTCCCCTTGTGTCATCACTTTTGTGTTTCTGCATATTTGCTCTGGGAAAAAAAATACCTCTAACCTTTTTAAAATCAAAAGATGATATAAAAATGCCCAGCATCTTCCTTCAGAACTGTTAAAGCCTACAAAGCTGTATTATTAAAATGACAGGGAAGCTTTTTATCCAGTAGATGAAAACATCACCATGAGAGCACTGGAGCAGAGGGAAACCTTATCCCTCTTGTTGCCGCCGTGATGACAGGTATTATATTCCAGGTGCACGAGTGATAACATGGTTGCCTCACCATGTAATTATCATTGTTTCCGTTGGTGTTATCATAAGCAGTAATTATCACTAACTAACATATGGCATTTGGTAGTAACTTGGAAAACAGCCTGTCACTTTGGCTTTATCATTTGGGGTGGATGTTAATGCTATTATGCTGTAAATCCTGCAGTGCTAGTAATTCCTTCTGTGAGACTCCAAAGAGGGCTGTATACACAGGGGACAGTGGCAGATTGTGAAGCAAAGTACCACTTTGTCATTAGCTGTATGAGTGCCTGATTCCTAATATAAACCTCTGGTAAAGATTAGTTAGGGAGTTTGGTTCCGGCATGAGGCTTGTGCCAGGCTCTTAGCACCCCTCTGGCTGGCTGCATGGGCATATGGGTGTCTGCATGGGTGTAGACTTTGGCTAAACTTACCTAATCGACGGACTGTGTGGAGGAGATGAGAGAGAGAACCAGAGCCCTCAGAGAAGCCAGCCCCTGCCTGTGATGTTTTATCACATAGATGTAGAATGCAGCCCGGTGCCACGTTGCTGCTCTATTAACATAAAGTGACTCTGGATAGTTTCTGGAACTTTGAACAATTATATTAGCTACTTAACCATTTCTTAGCCCTCTATAAGTTACTTTGTGTCTCTAAATTTCAGAGGGCTGGGTACAGTTGTTACTGCCCTAGATGTGAAGACTACTAGATGCAGAATTGTACGTTCTTTAAGCTACTCAAAACTTTCCTTTTCTGGTAAACTATTAGTTACTTAGATATTTTCAACTCCTTTTGAAAGTTGTCAGCAACATAAGCTGTTTTCTTTGAGAGTCCATCTTTTGACCCCCACAAAGAAGCAAGAGTTGGTGTTACTTCACACAACTTACTCATTAACCATGAGCGAAGCTGACCATCCTGTCCTTGAGATGGGACGCTGGCTGAGACCAGGCTCACTCATGAACAGAGTGACTTTGTCTCACAAGACCCTCAGCACATGTGATTCAGTTCCTGCCTCAGCAGCATTCAGTGTAACCGCATCATTGGGCTCACTTGTGGAAAGTTGAAACTGAATTTTCAATCGATGAATGTTAAAATAGGCTGCATTATTCTCAATTAAATAAATGTTGCTTAAGGTCTTGTGTTTTGGAGTTGCTCAGACCTGGGTTTGAATCCCTGGTCCTGCCATTTAGCAATTGTGTGACCTTGATCCAATTTCTTAAGCTCTCCTAACCTTAGATTTCTCATGTGTGAAATGGGAATACAGGATTTACTACTTAGCATTATTATAATAATTAATAATAATTATTAATAATTATATTAATTATAATTATTAGTTATATAATATTATTATTATATTATTAGTTATATTAGTTATATTAATAATTATTATTATTAATAATTAGTATATTTGATATTGTTTATAAAACTGTAAAACGCTTAGAGCCTCTGGCACCTATTTAGCATTTAATAAAGGTTAGCTATTATTATCACCTTATTATACTCATTCCATCTTCTTGGTGCTGGCCGTGGCTACCAAGGAGGATTGGTGTGGGCGGTCCACCCCTGGTGCAGGCAAAAATGTGTGCATTGTAAGAATATACAGACAACAATCAAACTGATGGAAAGTTGCCTACTTTTTATTATCACCATGGGTTGGCAGTTCTATCAGTGATGCCATGCTCCTCTCTTCCAGGGCAGACCACTTCCATCTTACTTCTTCCTTGGTACCTACTAGGAATAGCTCCTTTGTGGGCTGTTTAATCTCCAGCTTCTCACGCTTTAGGCTTAAGGCAACCTTTCTCTTCTTTGCCATTGATCTGGAGAGATGGCTACCTCCCTGTGATGTGAATCTGCCGTTTTGTATTTCCTCTCTTGTTTTTTCTCAACAGTGCTTGATACAGGTAATTATAGAACTTCCATCAAAAATGGGAGCTAGTTCTTCAATTTCTCAACAACCCCAAAATTCTTCTTTTACGTTTTTAGTTCTATGACTATTTTTCAGTCATAGAACTCTGACTCTTTTATTGGAAAGATCTGTTAGCTCTACTATATGAAATACATCTCAAATCTGTTCCTTTCTCACCATTTCCACTGATACTAAACTCCTCTTTCTGCAATATTGTGTTAACCTCTTAAGGGGTCTCCCTCCTTACACTCTTACCTCTCTCTAGCCCATTTTCCAAGTAGAAGCCAGAATTTAAATTTCAATTGTAAGTTGATAATACATCCTCTTTGGCCCAACACCCCTCCACTGGATTTCCGTCTCATCTAGAATAAAGTGCAAGCCCTTTACGCCTCACAAGGTATGATCTGGCTCTTGGAGAATCATTGCTTACCTCTACCTCCTGGCACTCTCCCCTTGCTCATTTTAGTTCAACCATCCAAGCTTTCTTGAACATGCCAAGTTTGCTTCTGCCTCAGGGTCTTTTAATTTGTTTTCCCTTTGCTTGGAATGCTCTATACCTAGATGTTTGCATGGCTCACTTCCTTACTTTATTTGTATCTTTTATCACATTTCTACTGCTTAGAAAGGATTTGTTGACTGCCCTATTTTCACTGGCAAGCCATCTATAAAAAATGCTGTTGGATCCCACCCATATATTGTCAGCCTCCATCAGATGTCTTCTGCAGCTTTGGTGGACAGTTTCCTGTACGTGCAGAGATAGCTTGCTACCTCAAACATTTGTATCTCTGCTGGAAGGTTTTCTCAGGCCACAAGAGTTTGCTTGGCTTGTAGGTGGGGTGGGCTGGAAGTACTAGATTTACTCTCTTAAGGAGCAACCCTCAACCAACTAGGGGCAGGATTTGGTGGATACACACCCCAGCTACCTCTCCTCTTGGTGGAACTATTCCAAGGTATGTGCTACACTGCCTCTCTGAGGGTCTAAAGTGGGATTTATCCCGAGTAGCTTATGCGGGAACACACTTAGGCATTTTTTTGGGGGGTGGGAAGGGCTTGAATACCCCTCAGCTTTATTGAAATGTAATTGACAAGTAAAAATTGTATATATTTAAAATGTACAATGTGATGATTTGTGAAATGATTACCACAGTCGAGCTAGTTAACACATCCACCATCTCATATCATTTTTTAAAAAATCTTTATTAGAGTATAATTGCTTTACAGTGGTGTGTTAGTTTCTGCTTTATAACAAAGTGAGTCAGCTATACATATACATATATCCCCATATCTCCTCACTCTTGCATCTCCCTCCCACCCCTCTAGGTGGTCACAAAGCACCAAGCTGATCTCCCTGTGCTACATGGCTGCCTCCCACTAGCTATCTATTTTGGTAGTATATATAAGTCCATGCCACTCTCTCACCTCGTCCCAGCTTACCCCTCCCCCTCCCCATGTCCCTAAGTCCATTCTCTACATCTGTGTCTTTATTCCTGTCCTGTCCCTAGGTTCTTCAGAACCATTTTTTTTCTTTAGATTCCATATATATGTGTTACCATACGGTATTTGTTTTTCTCTTTCTGACTTACCTCGCTCTGCATGACAGACTCCAGGTCCATCCACCTCACAACAGATAACTCAATTTCACTTCTTTTTATTGCTGAGTAATATTCCATTGTATATATGTGCCACATCTTCTTTATCCATTCATCTGTCGATGGACACTTAAGTTGCTTCCATGTCCTGGCTATCGTAAATAGAGCTGCGATGAACATGGTGGTACATGACTCTTTTTGAATTATGGTTTTCTCAGGGTATATGCCCAGTAGTGGGATTGCTGGGTCATATGGTAGTTCTATTTTTAGTTTTTTAAAGAACATCCATACTGTTCTCCGTAGTGGCTGTATCAAGTTACATTCCCACCAACCGTGCAAGAGTGTTCCTTTTTCTCCACACCCTCTCCAGCATTTATTGTTTGTAGATTTTTTGATGATGGCCATTTTGACTGGTGTGAGGTGATACCTCATTGTAGTTTTGATTTGCATTTCTCTAATGATTAGTGATGAGCATTCTTTCATGTGTTGGTTGGCAATCTGTATATCTTCTTTGGAGAAATGTCTATTTAGGTCTTCTGCCCACTTTTGGATTGGATTGTTTGTTTTTTTGATATTGAGCTGCATGAGCTGCTTGTAAATTTTGGAGATTAATCCTTTGTCAGTTGCTTCACTTGCAAATATTTCCTCCCATTCTGAGGGTTGTCTTTTCCTCTTGTTTATGGTTTCCTTTGCTGTGCAAAAGCTTTTAAGTTTCATTAGGTCCCATTTGTTTGTTTTTATTTCCATTTCTCTAGGAGGTGGGTCAAAAAGGATCTTGCTGTGATGTATGTCATAGAGTGTTCTGCCTATGTTTTCCTCTAAGAGTTTGATAGTGTCTGGCCTTACATATAAGTCTTTAATCCATTTTGAGTTTATTCATCATCTCATATCATTTTGTGTCTGTGCTGTGTGTTGAAAACACTTAAGATCTGCTCTCATAGCAAATTTCAAATATACGACACAGTATTATTTAAGGCATTCTTTATTGGCTTTTCTCACTTCCCTCCTCCCTCACCTTGTTTCCTGGGATCATATACTTAATAAATTACTTGTACCCAAATCTGGCTCTAGATTCTTTCACCATAAGAATCTTTGCTGTAAGCAGTTTTGCCACACAACTAATTGGCATAAGGCAATTTGCCATTGAAGATATAATAACTGGTTGACAGTTTGGTTTCAATGTTTATCGACTTGATAGAAAATATGGTGATAGGAAAACTTACTGGAAGTGTGAAATAAGAGGGTGTAAAGCCAGATTGCAAACTATACTAGAAAATAACAGATCAGTTTGAAAACCCTCTGGTGAGCAGCGTCATGACTCCCATGCTTCAAAACCAAAAATGCGCCAGGTTATGCAAATATAAAACAGGAGGCTAGTAATTCACAACAGTCTTTGAGAGCCCTAATTATTGATTCTTTAGCTAATTTCAATACAACAGGTTGTTCTCTAAAACTGTCTTTACCAGATTTGTCATGCAGTATTAGAAGCTGGAGGCAAAAGAAGAATCAAGCTCCTTCTGTCCCCCGCAAAAGGAATGGTTACATGATTCCTAGTGAATATAAATTTCTTGAAATTGGTATAAATTTTTTTTGCTATTTGTTATTGGAGAACATGATGTAGGCAGAATTTTGGTATTTGGGACAGAATCTGGCTTCAGTGATTTGGTGAAATATAAGGACCGGGGATGTGATGGAACATTTAAATGTAGTCCAGATACATACTGCCTGTTATATACGTTACATACATTGATAAAAAAAATAGCAGCATCCCTCGTCTTTTAGTTTAAAATTTTGTTATTAATTTTTCATGTTTCATCGTGTCCTATCTAGTGTTCCTCTTTTAGTTTATTTTCGTTATGTCTTTTATGACAAAATTGTCTTATGGCCAGTTAGTTGTGTGACAAAATGCTTGCAACAAAGATTCCTACATTGAAATAACAAACATGCCCAGATCCTTATCAGTGTCTCTTTTTGATAGAAGCCCAACTAGATATCTTCATGTATGCTTACCTGTTCCTTATTTTTTTCTACTTACTGTGCACTTATGAACTTCATGAGGACAATGTGTTAGAACTCACTGCTCTAGCTTCTGTGTTTTGCACAGTGCCTGGCCTTAGGAGGCTCTCATTAAATCACTACTGAGTGAATGGTTAAAGAACAGGGACAAAATCCCCAATTACTTGCTCCCTTCTTTTGAATGATTTGCCTCAAACTTAGGAAAAGGTAATCCAAATTGGCAGCGTAGTCTGCTTGCACTGTTTCCAATTTAGTGACTCTCTTGAGTACGTTAGTTTTTCATTACCATTAATTTATTTCAATATTTCTTGAAGGTATGCTATGAATGTGTATTAAATATTATATTTTGTTCTTCATAAACCTTATCTCCTTTAGTAATTGCAACTTATCTCTAAGATAGGTTTTATTATCCATAGTCTAAAAATGTGGAGATTAAGTCTTATTCAAGGTCACAAAGTTCATCTGTGAGGAACTGGGGCTTAAACCTCCATGTATCTGACTTCAAAGCTGACACTGTTTTTCATATATCCTACTTCCTAGGCAAGAAATACACTTATAAGTTGTACCTTTATTTTAGTTTTGTGTTAAGGCAATTCTAAAGTTTAAATTGCCCAAGAGGAAGAGAGAAGGTATATGTCAGGTCCCAGAAGCTTTCTCAGAGCATAAGAAAATAACTATTACAAGAAAGGACAGCTCTATGAACTAGTGTTTCAAAGATGCAGGTAAAAAAGAATGAATTTTATGTCTGGGTTAATGCTCTATTGCTTTGATAGAAAGGTGAAAAGAAAGGAAAATAAATGCTGAGCTGGGAATGTTGCAACAGATTCTGATGTTTTAATAGTTCTAGTTATAATATATCATGACAGTGTCAAATGTGTCTAGTTAACACATTTGTGATGGCAGAATAATTGGGAAAATTTTACATTATGTGTGGTATCAAGGCAAAGTACTCCAGATTTCACTTCTAAAGTGAAATTTGCTTTAGGCAAATACTTTGAAACCTTGGGAATGACAGGGAATTGCTCTCATTTTTCTCTTTTTAATTAAAATAGGGTTTTACTTTAATCTGGACTTAGGAGTAAAAGTGATACGTTTGAATGAACAATACTCCTCTGCATATTGAACAGTTCTTAAAGAGAATGCTCAACAAATTTAAATGAAATTTCTGGTTTCCCTACTAACAATTTAATTTTGAGTTAATAGAAGACAAAATTATCTCAGGAATCCTGAGCAAACAAGTATTTCAATAGAAACAAAATAATGCAATGTCATTCTTGTCCTTTCCTGAGAGATCAGAATAGAATGGTTGAAAGGGCCATTGGACAGAAGTCAGAGACCCATGATTGACTGTGACTTGATATTAATAAGTATGTTCTTGAACAAGTCTCTAAAGGTTTCTTGATCTTGATTTCTTAACCTAAGATTGAACTAGATGCTTTTTATGGGCTCTTCCATTTTTGACATTCTGTGACTTTATGACTGTGTTATAGAAATGTGTTAGATTTTTAATTTTAGTGGTGTCACACAGGGAAAGTTTACACTCTGAAATACTATTAACTCATGTGAGAGGCAGCTATAATCTAATAGAACAATTTGTGAAATTAGAATATGGAGATAGAATTTTAATTGGGACTCTGTCACTCTAACTCCTTGTGTGATCAGAACATAGGCCTTGGAGCTGGAAAGACCAGATTCAGATCTCGGCTCTCTGACATTTACCAGCTGTTTGGCCTTGATGAATTCATTTCTGATCCTCAGTTCCTCATCATTAGAATGAAGATGATAATGTATGACCTGACTCATACTGAGGGGGTATGATGTGAATATTATAACGTGAATTGTTTGAAAGCATTTTGTAGAAGTGAAAATTACTATACTGATGTAAGGTATTAGTATTGATTAAAAGGAGCAAACCAGTACAAATGATAAAGACTTTCAGGCTTTTTTTTTGAATTGAATAAAAGATTCTTTCAGTTCTATAGTACTTTACAGTTTTCAGAAGTTTCACACACATGATTTCATATGATCCCATAATAACCCCTTTTTTCCCGCTACCCCTGTATTGCACCTCCCCACTTCTCTCGCCCTACTGGTCACCACTAGTTTGTTCTCTATATCTGTGGGTCTGTTTTTTTTTTGTTGTTGTTGTTGTTTATTTTGTTTTTTCACTAGTTTGTTGTACTTTTTAGATTCCACATATAAGTGACATTAAACACTATTTGTCTTTCTCTGTCTGACTTATTTCACTTTGCATTATACCCTCTAGGTTCATCCATGTTACTGCAAATTGCAAAATTTCCTTCTTTTTTATGGCTGAGTAGTATTCCATTGAATAAAGAAGATATACCACATCTTCTTTATCCATTCATCTGCTGACGGACACTTAGGGTTGCTTCCATACCTTGGCAATTGTAAATAATGCTGCTATGAACATTGGGGTGTATGTATCTTTTCAAATTAGTGTGTTTTTGGATATGTATCCAAGAGTAGAAGTGCTGGGTCATATGGTAGTTCTATTTTTAGTTTTTTGAGAAATCTCCATATTTTCCACAGTGGCTGCACCAATTTAAATTCCCACCAACAGTGTACAAGGATTCTCTTTTCTCTACATTCTTGCCACCATTTGTTATTTGTGTGCTTTTTGATGACAGTCATTCTTACTGGTGTGAGGTGATAACTCATTGTAGTTTTGATTTGCATTTCCCTGATGATTAGCGATGTTGAGCATCTTTTCATGTGCATTTTGGCCATCTGCATTTCCTTTTTGGAAAAATATTCAGTTCTGCTGCCCCTTTTTAAATTGGGTTGTTTGTTTTCATGTTGAGATATATGAGCTGTTTATATATGTTGGATATTAACCCCTTATGACCTGTCACATCATTTGCAAATACCTTCTCTCGTTCAGTAGGTTATCTTTTTATTTTTTCAATGGTTTGCTTTGCTGTGCCAAAGCTTTTAAGTTTAACTAGATCCCAGTTGTTTGTTTTTGCTTTTGTTTCCTTTGCTTTAGGAGGTGAATTGAGAAATGGTGGAAGTCCCCAAACCAATGTGAACCTTGACAAGGCTGTCATTTCTCTGACACTGGGAAAATGACTACTCAGAAATGCCAGTTTCTCCTAGTCACAAAAAGATTGATTTGTTGTTCTATAGGGCTTAAGTGAAAAATAAAAATCTCCAAAAAATATGCAGTTAGAAACCTGTGTAGTTATAAAAAACAGCTTTATTGAGCAACTACAGTGTGTTATGCACTTTTCCAGACCCTTTCCAGATGTTGTCTCATTTTATTTCCATAATGACTCTATGAAGAAGGCTTAGAGATGTTGAATAACTTGACCACAGTCATTTGGTTGGTAAAAGGCAGAGCCCTGATTTTAGCTCATGATTTTCAGAGGTTAAAACTCATACTCTATTTTCTGTCTTATGCTGCCTCTATGTCAAGAGGGAAAGAAATTATATTTATGATAACATGGAGGTCCAACCATGTGATAGGCACTGAATTATGAAGTTATATGATCCCTTTGAGTCTTCACAAAACCTCTTCTGACGCAAGTTTAATTCTCATTTTAGAGAGTATTTTTAAAAAAAACTTTAAAAAAGTTTTACTTTACTTTCTAGAGTGATGGTGTAACACATCAATAAATTGGTTTAAAAAACCAACGAACAAAGCAAATTGAAAACAAGCAACAAAACGAGTTTAGGCTAATAGAGGGAAAATTAATTCCTACCATGATATGCACACATATTTTAATACATACATATGGATTACATTATATATATTAGCATTTATATACTAATTTTGGGAATGAGAGATGCAACTGTTAGCTATAGAGAACTAAAGATTTAGAATTAATAGAGAGAGGGATTAATTGAGAATGGTTAAAAGTCAACTAAATTGGCAATGATTTGTAGAATATCAGGCTCCACCAAAACTATTTCAAGTCATTGGCCATCTATGGGATCAAAATGAAGTATAGAGAGAACAGTTACATAAAAATATGTTCTGTGTTATCAGATTCAGGAATCCACAACATGTTCAGCATCATGCTAAGAATTTTTGTATGTATTTTCTCATCGAATCCTCAGAAGAGCCCTGAAATGTACATTTTATAATTTTCATTTTACCAATAAGGAAACTGAGCCTCTGAATCTGTCATGGCTGCTGCTACCCCCTCTCCCCTACTGTGAAAGTAACCCTTTAAAAAATGCCATTTCTCGGGCTTCCCTGGTGGAGCAGTGGTTGAGAGTCCGCCTGCCAATGCAGGGGCCACGGGTTCGTGCCCCGGTCCGGGAAGATCCCACGTGCCGCGGAGCGGCTGAGCCCGTGAGCCATGGCCACTGAGCCTGCGCGTCCGGAGCCTGTGCTCCGCAACAGGAGAGGCCACAACAGTGAGAGGCCCGCGTACCCGTCCCCCACCCAATGCCATTTCTCTTTTCAAAGGAGGGAAGATAAACTGGAATCTCTTAAACTTTGGGTCCTTAAGGACTTTTGCACCTGATCTTGATTTTCATCTCTGTCCCAATTCCTGCTGTCATTCTGGATGACTTGACATCCAAGATGGTGAATGTCTGCAGTGTGTTAGCAACTGTATTTTATGACCAGTCACTTGCTGCTGTCACTTGCTGCTCCATCCTCCCTGCTTCCTACCTCATCGCACAAACACATGAACTTTATCTTTCAAAAAGGGAGGACTATAAAAGCTGCCATAGGGAATATTTCCATGTGCTGAGGAAGGGTAGCAGATACCAGGTGAGGACAGGATTCCTGAATTTATCAGAGCAATGACGTGTGAGTAGGTATTTGCTTCTGAGGCTGTCTTTCTTCCTTCTCTGTGGGCTTCTCAGAGGCAGGGACCAGGGACTGTGTATTCTTTGTCACCACAGACTCCTTTAAGGAGTACGTAAACAGTACCTCAACAACTAATTCATGTAGGATGAGGACTACAACCTCATAAGGCCTCTGACATCCCATGCCATTCACAGCTTGATACCAGTAATTTCTAAGGCTATTCTCATCCTATCACTGTAGACATGTGAGTAAAAGGCAGGAGCCTCCATCCTCAGCTTACTTTTTAATGTATTGCCATCCTCATTCTGCACAGTGCTTACTCTCTTCTGGTTCTACCTCCCCATTCTTTCCATGGGTTCTTCATTCTCAAACTCTTATCAGAACTCTGGCCCTTCGGCATGGATACCACTTTTTTCTGCAACCCCCTTAGGTAGAGACTGTCTGTTGTCTTCCATTGTGTACCTGAAAGGTCCTGGAGGTTCTGTCAATGTTACTCTCTTTTCCCATTATCACATACAAACTATTGTTCTGTTTGCTGCCTTTCATAAAACACCTCTATGTATGAGGCTCATAGGATTTGGTTATTTCATTTGTATAGCTCTGGATGGCTCCCATTTCTTGAACTCCTGGTTACTCCTTCCTATTCATCCAGGACTTTTATGCTCCTGGTCATTATTTTCACTTTTCTTCCAACTCCTGTTGTCATTTTAGATAATTTCCATAACCAAGTGGATGATCCTTCTTAACCTCAAATCTTCCTGGCCTCATGGACTCCAATAATTTTCTCCTTTATTCCAGCTATTTTATGCCCCAAATCATATGGTAGTTGTTGCAGGTACCACTTCAACTCTTGAAATGTTAAACTGCAATAATCCCTCTTATCCCTCTGGCTCTTCATTCCCTCTGTGAGGGTTGCGGCTTCTTTCCTGTGCCTTTTCTTACAGTATTTTAACTCCTTCTGTGTTCCTTATTTGGGTGAGTTGTGCCACACAAGCTAGAAACTTTGGTGAGGTGATCTTTGGACTCTTCCTTTTCATAACCCTCATATCCATTAAGTATTCAAGACATGAATTCTTAGTGTTTCTTCCATTCCTTGAATTCTTATTATCCCCTCATTCTTGTGGTAATGCAGTTCCTCATCATCTTTTGTTTGTCTATTAAATGGTACTTTTCACTGTCTTCTGAAGAAGGCTGACCTCCTTTTCCTCGCTCTTTCCTTGAACTTGCTGTGGCATTGGAGCTGCTGACTGCTCCCTCCTTATCCACTAAACTCTGTCTTCTGTTGACTTTTAAGAAATCAGCTTCTCTTGGTTTTTGTTTTTTTTTTAAACAATGTTGTATTAGTTTCAGGTGTACAGCAAAGTGATTCAGTTATACATACATATATATATGTGTGTATATATACATACATGTCTATGTGTCTGCCTATCTATCTTCTTTTTAAGATTATTTTTCAGTTAGGTTATTACAAGATACTGAATATAGTTCCCTGTGTTATACAGTAGGTCCTTGTTGTTTATTTTATATACAGTAGTGTGTTATCTGTCAATTTCAAACTCCGAATTTATCCCTCCCCCCTTTCCCCTTTGTGAACCATAAGTTTTTTTTTTATGTCTGTGAGTCTATTTCTGTTTTGTAAATCAATTCATTTGTATCATTGTTTTTTTTTAGATTCCACATGTAATTGGTATCATATAATATTTGTCTTTCTCTGTCCAACTTCACTTAGTATGATAATCTCTAGGTCCATCTATTATGCTGCACATGGCATTATTTCATTCTTTTATATGGCTGAGTAGTGTTCTATTGTGTGTGTGTGTGTGTGTGTATCTATCTATCTATCTGTCTATCTATATAAAATCACATCTTCTTTAACAATTCATCTGTTCATGGACATTTAGGTTGCTTCCATGTCTTGGCTATTGTAAATAGTGCTGCTATGGACATTGGAGTACACGTATCTTTTTGAATTAGTTTTTCTCTTTTCCAGATATATGCCCAGGAGTGGCATTGCTGCATCATATGGTAACTCTATTTTTAGTTTTTTAAGGAAACTCCATACTGTTTTTCATAGTGGCTGTACCAATTTACATTCCCACCAACAGTGTAGGAGGACTTCCTTTTCTCCACACCCTCTCCAGCATTTATTATTTGTAGACTTTTTGATGATCGCCTTTCTGACTGGTGTGAAGTGATACCTCACTGTAGTTTTGATTTGCATTTCTCTAATAATTAGTGATGCTGAGCCCCTTGGTTTCTTTTTATTTTTATGATCAATCCTCTTCATCTTTTTCTGGGGTTTATTTTCCTCTTTCTGACCATTAAGCCATATCTTAAATGTTGGCACCTAACGCTCTGTCCTCAGCCCATTTTCTCTTCTCACTCTGCCTACCCTCTCTGAACAAAACTATCCATTCATGTGATTTTTATCAACCACTCAAATATGATTGATCCTTACTCTGTATCTCTAGGCTGGACCTTTCTTCTGAGATCCTGTCTCATTTAGCTGGCTGCCTACTTATTTTCCTTCTCTATACAGATGTTACTTAGACTTTCCAGCCCATCTTCAGAGAGAGAGAACTTGATGTCTTTTCCATACATATGCTCCTCCTTTATTCTGTATCTCAGCTATTGACATCCTCAAGCCACAAAAGCAGAAAACTTTCTTTTACCCTTCACATATAGACAGGCCTAAAACCCTACATCCTTGACATCTGTGAGGTATTACCTGTTCATTTTCACTGCTACTGCCATAGTTCAGGCTCTTAATGCGACTTCATTCTAAGTCTTATCATGTCTGCTTCTCTTGTCTCCTCAACATGAGTTCCATGGCACTATTTGAAGTTCCCAGGATAAAAGAGGCTATAATGTCCTTTGACCCCTACACAGCCACTTGTATTCCCTTGTTCCCTTGGCAATACCTATCATTTTCTAAGACTCATCTTAAGTGTCCCTTATTTTTGGAAGTCTATTTGTATCTTTGCATATAACTGGCTGTTCCATGCACCGTGATCCTCTTTCTAGTATGACAGTGGAGGCGAACAAAACATAATTTATTATGCTCATTTGTTTGTGTCCCAAAGATGAAGAGGCAGCTCAATAAACGGTTGATAAACTTTTCAAACAAATGGAATAGCTGCTGTTTTTGAATATTAGATTTTTTTCAATTCACTTAATACAACAAGGATCACTAAAACTGTATTTAACACATGTTTACATTTTCATCCAAATCTCTGTAGTTTTTAGTGAAGTCCTATCTTCTGAATAAATAAAACCCCATTTAAAAATATTACAGATTCAAGAGCTATGAGCAGATTCCTTTAGTTCCAGGTGGGCTCTTTGGTAAATGTATGGCTTTGCATATATTAGTTAATTTCTTCTAATACTAGGAGGAAGTTGGGAAGAAATTTATATGTAATATGTTATAATCTTTTTCTTACATAAGTATAGCTTGTGTAACTACTTCACCAGGAGGAGGTCTTATGTAAATTTATAACACTAGGTTTGAGAAGAAGCAGTTCTCTCCTTATCCCTACTTTCTTCAGTCTGGCCAAAAGGCAGTTACTCCGTTGTAGGAAAGTGCAATGGATAAGAGTCTGAAGATAGGAGTTTGATTTCTTGGGCTGCTGTTTACTGGTTTTGTGACCTTACACAGGCAACTTAAATGTCCTGAGTCTCAGTTTCTTTATTTGGTTATTTCATAGGGGGTTGTGTCAGGCCAAAAGACATGATGTATATGAAATGCATGTTTTGCCCCATAAACTGTAGGACAAAGCTCAGTGAAGAAGCAGCACGAGTAGAAAGCACATGGGTTTGGGAGACAACAGACCAGTTTAAAACCTTGGTTTTGCCACTGTTGGGTAACTTTGGGCACATTGCTTAACTTTTTGGAACATTACTTTCCTCATCTGTAACATGGGGATAATAACATCCACCCTCTATCATTGTGGAGAAGATTGAAAGCAGCAATGTGTCTGGCTATAGTCACTGCTCTGTAACTTGTGGCTAGTATGGGTGAGAGCAGCATCCAGTTTCTGAAATCTCCTATCCTCTCTGCCTGTCTTGCATCCTGTACAGTGATCACCAACCAGTAAAGATGAGTCTCTAATATGGGTTAAGCCTGAGCAGGGTCAAGTTCATTTAGAATTTAATTTTTTGGAGCTGTCCACACTCCTTAAAACAAACATGTGGAAAGTATTTACTGTACCTGGAACTCTCACATAATAGTAATAATTATAATTATTATAATTTCTATTTGTTATTCAAAGGCAGCCACTATAGTAGGCACTTTGTATAAATATCTCATTTAAACTTCATGTCAGTTCTGTAAGGTGGGGATGATGACCCTCTCCAATTAAAAATGTAGTCACAGAAATGCTAAGCTTCATTTACAGGCTAGTAAGAGGCAGGATTAGGAATGAACTGAGGGTTTCTGATAATCAGCCCAGTGCCATTTCTGCCACACAATAGTGACAAGTGGGCCAAGCTTGCTTCAGCACTATGGCTACTCCTTCAAAATCAAGGGAATGACTGAGTTCATAAATTTAGTTTGACAAACACCAGCTCTCAAGTCATTGGTCTCAGCAGGAGTTCTTACCCTTGATGAAGGCCCAGCCCTGACTCAGGCATGAACCTGGATCTAGGTTGGGATATGAGCATCTGGGACTTTATGCCTTTGGCTTGTTTTCCACTTTTCCATTTTGGGAGTACTGTCTCGCACAATTGCTGATTCATTGATTCGTTCAATATTTATGACTTGTCAACTCTGTGCCTTGAAATCATAATTGCTGCTGAGGATAACAGGATGAAAATCCCAGTCTTTGTCCTCAAGGAAATGAGTGCAGTAGAGTAAAATAACGATAACTATAATTTATTGTGTTTTGTGAAGTCAGCAGGCATCATAACAGTGTCCTGGGAGCACAGAGAAAGACCATGAATGATTTCCAACCAAGGATGAGTGTTTTCTTGAATACACGAAGAGTGAAATAATTTTAAAGTAATTTCTGAGGGGGAGTTAAGGAGGAAGGGGAAAAAGCATGCATGAGTAAAGGCATGGAAGTGTTCAAGATTAGATCCTATTGAGAAGTGTGAACTTCAGGGAAGGCTGGAACATAGAGAATATGAAATAATATCAAAACATTTTGAATTATTAAAGTATCTTCAGGTTAAAACTTTACATTTACAAGTGCATTACAGATTACTACACCCTTTCACTGAGGCCCAGAGGGCTTTGCCAAGGCCGCGCTCAAACATAGGTCTTTTGACCTCAATTCCAGGTGTTTTCCAACTATGATATAGCTGCCTCTTCTAACACATTTTAATGTCTAAACAATGATATGCTCTTGTTGGGTAAATCAGACTACAAGTGTGGCTTAGATGGATTATGTTTAATTTCTTGAGGATTTTCTTAAGCCTTTCTTCATTGATTTCCTCCAGCTGAGAAGGAGCTGATAAAGAGGAAATAAACAAAAAATGCCTCACACAGCTATAAAGGTTCACAATTAAGGGCACACAGCTGAACACAACTAGAGAGGCAACATGAGACTTCACTATGGTTTCCCTCACAAACTGGAGTGGAATGAAATCATTTAAGGGCACCTTGATGCCAGTGTTTGAAAACTGCTTCAAATCTCATAAGGGTAGCATTGTTCTGGAAGAACTCAATTCCTGAATTCTCTGGTCTCTCAATCCTCTTTGAAGTGAAAGATTCTGTTTCATAATGATTGTGTTGAGAACATATATTTTCAGCACTGAAGCAAGAAGTCAATGCTATGTTTTGAAACAGAGTGCCAGCAGGAAATGACTCATGCCAAATCATGGGGATTTGACTGGTACAACAATGTGGGATATTTTGAGCTTAACTTTTGGGGGTATTTTGAAAAGGAATTATCTTCTGAAAGCATGTTCTTCTTAAATAATGAGGATATGCATGGAAAAATCTAAGACTTTGTGGAATGCCAGGAGGTAATGTGTCAGCCATAGGAAAGAGTATGCCTGGGGGTCTTTTCTGGACACACAGTGAACCATATCAGATCTCTGGCAGCAGCAAAGATGTCCAGGTGTGTGTATGGAGGTTGCCAAGACCTGAGGAGAGAAGAAACAGAGTCAACATTTTTTTCTGGGTTCACTGAGTAACTACTATGGTAACCACCATGGTAAATACTACAGTGACCACTGTTGGGTTAGGCATAGCACTCTGTATACTGCCTCTCAGAAACCTAGTTCATCCTCTTTCTTATCTCTTGACCAATCTATTTTTATGAGGTTGTAAGCTGTGGTAGAGGGAGCCATGCTTCTTTGTTCTCTTTATATCCCTAGTGCCTAGCATGGTATCTGACAAGTAGCGAGCCCTGGAGCACTACTTACTGAATGAGTGAAGAAGTGCTTTGGATCTAAAGATCAGAATGACAGTTGATGGATACTCAAGGAGACAAAAATAGAGCATACATAAGTGAGTTAAAACAAATTTTTATTGAGATATAATTCATATACCATAAAATTCGTCCATTTAAAGTGTACAATTCAATGATTTTTAGTATATTTAGGGTCATCCAACAATTAACACAATCTAAGTTTAGAACATTTTCATCACTGCCCCCCAAAACTCTGTAACCATTGGCAATCACTCCTATGCCCCCCATATATACCTGCTCCGGCTGTAGTAATACTTTAGTACTATGCCATATTATATATATATATATATATATAGTGTATAATACATATAAATATTTTTTAACAAAGAGTGTCATCCTTTTGGAGCTGTGGATTGTCTTAAGGGAATCCCTCAGTATGTTACTTGAGGGATGAGAAGGGCTTAAAACCAGGCATTTTCTCTAGGCTAGAGTCTGTCGGTGTTGCTGTTGGTCAGATAGCAGGGAGAAGCATCCCAGAAGCAGGAGTACGAAGGTTCAGAGGGGAGGCATTCAGTGGATTGAGAGAAGTTAGTTGCTGCTGAGAAAGTGAACCTATGTTAGGCCTATTGAAAGGCTGAGTACCGAGTCTAAGAGCTCAGATGGAATCAGTAAGAGCCAAAGTTGAGAATAGGAGACACTGAAAATGAGCTATGGCTGTGGTTTTAGGATTACGACCTTTTGCTCTGCTCTCTGGAGATCTTCTCTAAGTGGCCTCTGACTGTTAGGACGTGGTCCAAGGAAGGCAGTCAGAGGTCTTGTGGAAAGAATATTGACTCTCAAGATTAAGGAGTTGGTAGCGCATCTTGAATTTTTCTTAGAAACGTTTCAGTTGATGGAAAATCCAAGAGAAAAAATAAAGATGGTTAATTTCATTTGTTTAGCAAATACTTATTTGTTGCTTACTATGAGCCAGGTATTATTCCAGGCATGGGGGACACAGCACTGAATAAAACAGAAAAAAAAAATCTACTCTTTTTTTTTTTTTCACTTGTTTGCCTTTTATTTATTTATTTAACATCTTTATTGGAGTACAATTGCTTTACAATGGTGTGTTAGTTTCTGCTTTATAACAAAGTGAATCAGCTATACATATACATATATCCCCATATCCCCTCCCTCTTGCATCTGCCTTCCACCCTCCCTATCCCACCCCTCTAGGTGGTCACAAAGCACCAAGCTGATCTCCCTGTGCTATGTGGCTGCTTCCCACTAGCTATCTATTTTACATGTGGTAGTATATATATGTCCACACCACTCTCTCACTTCTTCCCAGCTTACCCTTCCCCCTCCCCATGTCCTCAAGTCCATTCTCTGTCTGCGTCTTTATTCCTGTCCTGCCCCTAGGTTCTTCAGAACCATAACAAATCTACTCTTAAAAACCTACATTCTAGAGGGAAATATAGACAAAAACAAGATAAATAAAAATATAGTATATTAATGACAATTAAGGTTAAAGGAGGAAATTAATATAACAAAAAGGAAAGTGTTTTGGGGAGTGGGACAAGAAGGAGGTAATTTTATATGGTAACCAAGGGGAGGCTTCACTGTGCAGGTAACAGTTGAGTAAAGGCCTGAATAGGTGAGAAAGTGAGTTTCTGGATGTTGGGGGAAGAAAATGTGAAGTGAAAAGGTCCTGAGCAGGGAGGTGTGTAAAGTGTATAAGAACTAGTGAGAAGGCTGGCATGCCAGGAACAGACTTGAGGGAGAACTGCAGGAGAGAACACCAGGGGTCTTAAAAGGCAAGGGATGGCACAGGATCTTCCAGAACCTCGAATACAATTTAAGAATTTTGGATTTCACTCTGGATGAGACAGGAAGCCACTTAAGTTTTAATTTTTTTTTTTTTTTTTTTCCCGGTACGCGGGCCTCTCACTGTTGTGGCCTCTCCCGTTGCGGAGCACAGGCTCCGGACGCGCAGGCCTAGTGGCCATGGCTCACGGGCCCAGCTGCTCCGCGGCATGTGGGATCTTCCCAGACCAGGGCACGAACCCATGTCCCCTGCATTGGCAGCCGGACTCTCAACCACTGCGCCACCAGGGAAGCCCAAAGTTTTAAAGTTTTAAATGAGATTTATTGAGGAATACTTTTCATTGAATACAATTCAATCATTTACAATATACATTTTATAAGTATAATTCCTCTACAGCCGAGTGTCTTGACCTCTAAGTCCCTTAGAATAGGAAGATAGGAATTCCTAGTCCTACTGTCTTCCAGACAGTGCCTTCCTCTTTTTTTCTCTGTTTTTGTGTATTTAAATTTTTAGTGACTGGAAGCTGATAAAGAATGAGTGATCAAACCCTTGGTCTTTCAAGCTGCCTAAAATTGAAAAAATATTCAATAACTGAGCTAATGATAGTTAATCCTAATCTTTAACATGGGACTGGGGATAACTTTACTTCCTCATAGGCCCCCTTCCTTTCTCACTTTTTGGATGACTTGGTATCACCTCCCCACTTGTTCTGTTTTCAAGGATAGAGCTCATTATCCTCCTCCCTTGGTGATGGATAATCTCCCTCTCCCTCAACCTCATGTGCTTTTCCTTATCATTAAATGAGGCCATCTGCTATTTGATTTATCTCAAACGTCTGTGTTCTGGCTGAGATCCATCCACTTCCTAGGCCTCTTCATTTCCATCATCATTCCTGCCAGTTGGCTTTCTTGTAAAGGCCAATTTATGTGAAAAAGCAGTTTTTATTACTTTAAGGAAGGTACTGTGCATATGAGGATGTGTGAAAACACTGACTCCTACTGAAGAAAAATAAAAAGAGGGAAGGTAATTCAACTGATGAAAAAACATGTCGAAATAGCCACTATATCTCAACTAGTACAGAGAAAATTTGGTGCAACTTTTCTGAAAGAGATCGGTCTATATTTTTATATCTATCTCTATATCATTTATTACTATATCTAGCTAATTCATAGATTCATCTATATCTAGACCTACATCTATATCTAGATTGATATTAGTCTTAAAATTTCATTTCCTTTGACCTAGACCCTTTGTTAGAGGGTCTATTTCTGCTGTATCATTCTTTGTGGCAATTACCCCTTAATCAGGTACCATATGACCAGTGTGTATTCTGGCTGTCAGGCCCTTCCATTTCCCTCCAGCAAGTACCTTATCCAGTGACAACTGAATAATCTGACCCCATAACCTTCCAGCTGTGTGTTTACCTCTCCTGAGCCTCAGTATTTCATCTGTAGAATAAGGTTGTTTTGAGGTAAATATAAAAGAACAGACCTAAATCATTTAGCATAAAGCATGGATCATTTTAATCACATATATTTGTAATTATTGCTGTTCTTATCAATGTTACTATTAATATTTTGGAGGATTTACAATAATAAAAAATAAGAAACAGTATAAATATGCAACAAAAGGTACATTAGTTAAATAAACTTTGGGCTATTGATATGAGAATATATTTGAAATAAAATATTGGGTGACAAAAAGTAGTTTATGATTTCAGTTCCCAGTAATGGCAGAATGGATAATTTGGACTAACCCTACAATTGGGGATACCTGGAAGATCTAGATAGAATATAAAAATAGATGTGCTTAAAGATAGGGAAGAGCTAACCAGATTGTAGAAAATTAATAACCAGAAACTACAGAGGAGTGGAGCCCAGAAAGTTGAGCCAATCATTTATCATTGGGGATTACTTTTCCCTATGGAAGTTTGCTTTGTCCAGGAAGCTGTTAAGACCTAGAGAAGCCAAACACATATATTTTTTAGACATTACTTTTTAAATCAGTTTTCGGTTCACAACAAAATTGAGAGGAAGGTATAGAGATTTCCCAAGTAGATCCTGTCCCTCAACACATTGCATAGTCACTCCCGTTAGACAACATCACTCACTAGAATGGCACATTTTTTTCTTACAGAGGATGAACCTACATCACCGAAGTCCATAAGTTACCTTAGGATTCACTCTTGGTGTTGTACATCTGTGGGTTTAGAAAAATGTATAATGACATATCCATCATCATAATATCATACAGAATATTTTCACTGCCCTAAAAATCCTTCATGCTCTGCCTATATATATATATATATATATATATATATATATCCTTCCTTCCCATGTCCAGTAGCAACCACTGATCTTTTTATCGTCTCCATAGTTTTACTTTTTCCTGAATGTCATCTAGTTGGAATCATACAGTATGTAGTCTTTTTAGAGTGGCTTTTTTCACATAGTAATATGCATTTGATTCCTCCATGTTTATTCATGGCTTGGTAGCTCATTTCTTTTTAGGGTTGGATAGTATTCCATCGTCTGGATGTACCAGTTTATTTATCCATACACCTACTGAAGGACATCTTGGTTGCTTCCAAGTTTTGGCAGTTATGAATAAAGCTGCTATAAACATCTGTGTGCAGGTTTTTTGTGGACATAAGTTTTTACCTCCGTTGGGTAAATAACAAGGAGCGCAGTAGCAGTATCATATGGTACGAGTATGTTTAGTTTTGTAAGAAACCACCAAATTTGTTTTCCAAAGTACCATTTTGCATTCTCACCAGCAATGGCTGAGAGTTCCTGTTGCTCCACGTACTCAGCAGTATTCAGTGATGTCAGTGTTGTGGATTTTAACCCTTCTAATAGGTGTATAGTGACATCTCAGTGTTGTTTTAATTTGCATTTATGATGTGGGGTCTATGCTTACTTGCCATCTGTTTATCTTCTTTGATGAGATATCTGTTAAAATGTGCATTTTTTAATTGAGCTGTTTGTCTTATTGCTGACTTTTAAATATTCTTTGTATATTTGGGATAATATTGGATGTGTCTTTCACAAATAATTTTTTTCCAGTCTGTGACATGTCTTCTAATTCTCTTACTATTGTCTTTTTTTTAAACATCTTTATTGGAGTATAACTGCTTTACAATGGTGTGTTAGTTTCTGCTTTATAACAAAGTGAATCAGTTATACATATGCATATGTCCCCACATCTCTTCCCTCTTGTGTCTCTCTCCCTCCCACCCTCCCTATCCCACCCCTCTAGGTGGTCACAAAGCACCAGTCTGATCTCCCTGTACTGTGCAGCTGCTTCCCACTATCTATCTATTTTACATTTGGTAGTGTATATATGTCCATACCACTCTCTCACTTTGTCCCAGCTTACCCTTCCCCCTCCCCATATCCTCAAGTCCATTCTCTAGTAGGTCTGCGTCTTTATTCCTGTCTTGCCCCTAGGTTCTTCATGACCATTTTTTCCCCTTAGATTCCATATATATGTGTTAGCATAAGGTATTTGTTTTTCTTTTTCTGACTTACTTCACTCTGTATGACAGACTAGGTCCATCCACCTCACTACAAATAACTCAATTTTGTTTCCTTTTTATAGCTGAGTGATATTCCATTGTATATATGTGCCACACCTTCTTTATCCATTCATCTATTGATGGACACTTAAGTTGTTTTCATGTCCTGGCTATTGTAAATAGTTCTGCAATGAATATTGTGGTACATGACTCTTTTTGAATTATGGTTTTCTCAGGGTATATGCCCAGTAGTGGGATTGCTGGGTCATATGGTAGTTCTATTTTTAGTTTTTTAGGGAATGTCCATACTGTTCTCCATAGTGGCTGTATCAATTTACATTCTCACCAACAGTGCAACAGGGTTCCCTTTTCTACACACCCTCTCCAGCATTTATTGTTTGTAGATTTTTTGATGATGGCCATTCTGACTGGTGTGAGATGATATCTCATTGTAGTTTTGATTTGCATTTCTCTAATTATTAGTGATGTTGAGCATTCTTTCATGTGTTTGTTGGCAATCTGTATATCTTCTTTGGAGAAATGTCTATTTAGTTCTTCTGCCCATTTTTGGATTGGGTTGTTTGTTTTTTTAATATTGAGCTGCATGAGCTGCTTGTAAATTTTGGAGATTAATCCTTTGTCAGTTGCTTCATTTCCAAATATATTCTCCCATTCTGAGGGTTGTCTTTTCATCTTGTTTATGATTTCCTTTGCTGTGCAAAAGCTTTAAAGTTTCACTAGGTCCCATTTGTTTATTTTTGTTTTTATTTCCATTTCTCTAGGAGGTGGGTCAAAAAGGATCTTGCTGTGATGTATGTCATAGAGTGTTCTGCCTATGTTTTCCTCTAAGAGTTTGATAGTGTCTGGCCTTACATTTAGGTCTTTAATCCATTTTGAGTTTATTTTTGTGTATGCTGTTAGGGAGTGTTCTAATTTCATTCTTTTACATGTAGCTGTTCAGTTTTCGCAGCACCACTTATTGAAGAGGCTGTCTTTTCTCCACTGTATAGTCTTGCCTCCTTTATCAAAAATAAGGTGACCATATGTGCATGGTTTATCTCTGGGCTTTCTATCCTGTTTCATTGACCTATATTTCTGTTTTTGTGCCAGTACCATACTGTCTTGATTACTGTAGCTTTGTAGTATAGTCTGAAGTCAGGGAGCCTTATTCCTCCAGCTCCGTTTTGCTTTCTCAAGATTGCTTTGGCTTTTTGGGGTCTTTTGTGTTTCCATACAAATTGTGAAATTTTTTGTTCTGATTCTGTGAAAAATGTCATTGGTAGTTTAAAAGGGATTGCATTGAATCTGTAGATTTCTCTGGGTAGTAAAGTCATTTTCACAATGTTGATTCTTTCAATACAAGAACATGGTATATCACTCCATCTGTTGGTATCATCTTTAATTTCTTTCATCAGTATCTTATAGTTTTCTGCATACCGGTCTTTTTTTTTTCCTTAGGGAGGTTTATTCCTAGGGATTTTATTTTTTTTGTTGTTGCAGTGGTAAATGGGAGTGTTTTCTTAATTTCTCTTTCAGATTTTTCATCATTAGAGTATAGGAATGCAAGAGATTTCTGTGCATTAATTTTGTATCCTGCTACTTTACCAAATTCATTGATTAACTCTAGTAGTTTTCTGGTAGCATCTTTAGGATCCTCTATTTATAGCATCATGTCATCTGCAAACAGTGACAGCCTTATTTCTTCTTTTCTGGTTTGGATTCCTTTTATTTCTTTTTCATCTCTGATTGCTGTTCTTCTTTTAAAATATTTGTATTCTGTAAATGTTAGTGTTCTATTTTTTCAGGTGACTATGTCCCTGAAGGTATTAGCTAGTTTGTTAGGCAATGTCTGTCTGCAAACAGGAATGAAATTTATTACACATAATCCACTTATGTTCTAGACTGTCCTTTCTCTTATCCACCCCCACTCCCAAAGATACACACATGCACGCACACATGCACCATGCACACACCGATAACAACCCAGCCACTTTCTCTACCCAGGAGTTTTTCATAGATTTTAGATTAGTATCTGGGGTCCATCAACTTCCTTATCACTTCTGTGTTATCTTTAATCAGGATTCAGGAAAGGGAGTCAGCAGTCCATGCTGTTTCACCCCAATTTATGAGCTAATCAGAAGTAGAATGCCTTCAAATATAACTATCTTTTTCATTATGTATACTGAAGGTCAGAGACTCTCATTCCTTTGGATTACCATATATGAACACACTATAATCATTCATATAGGCTTGTCTAAAAAGGGAATAAAAGTAACACCTTCCAGAAGAAAATCCAATCCTTAGGGAAGATAAAAAGAAGCCTGAGATTTTTTGTATGTCAGCACAATCTTAATTGTAATATGTAATATGTCAGAAAGTAGGATTTGATAAATGCTTGTTACCTTTTCAAACATGGTTGTTCAAAATTCTTCTAAAATAAATTATTTTCATTTGTTTGGTATGGTGAAATAGTTATGGCTAATTTTTAGATAATTAAAGATTTTCAAGGGTCCAGGAACAGGGTTTTGAAGACACTTATGGTTATCTATAGCTATCTTATAAATGAAAACTCAAATTAAAATTTGATTTCGACTCTGTAGGCCTGTTTGCTTTAATTGTCTGTGGTTATGTCTTCATGACTACTATTGCCTCTTTCTCCACTCTGTCCCTTTGTCTACAGCAGTGTTTCTTAATAGGGAGCCATGTTGTCCCCCTTCCCCAAGGGGACATTTGGTCTAGAGATTGGGTGGAGGCCAGGGATGCCACTAAATATCTCACAGTGCACAAGACAGCCTCTCACAACAAATAATAATCTGTTCCAAAATATCAGTACTGCCACTATTGAGAAACCCTTGACTCCAGGGATCCTGATCTGCTAACTTATTCCCAGCCCTGAGATCTCCATGTGGTGTTGACTGTGGCACTGTACACAAGAAAATGAGAGTGTCCCTTGTTATCCAAATCTGTTTTCATTCTGAGTTTGACTACTTGAAATTCAGAATTCTAGGGGTATCTACAGTCTGTCCTCTCTCACACACACATACACACACACGCAGATACCAACTTGGGTTAGTTGGACTTTAGAGTCAAGTCTCTCTATGCTGTACTAGCTCCTCAGCTTTGACCTTCAGCCCTTCCTAGGATGTTGTTTATTTTCTCCATCCAGCTTTTCTTGCTCCTGAAAATTGGATAATTCTCTTAAGATACTCTCCTGTTTGGGTACCACCCAGATGCTTGTGTGCTCTAGTTTACTTTCTCAGTGTCTCTGCTGAAATATCTCTGATAAATACCAAATATCACCTTTTCAGAAGCTCTTTCCTGACTGTAATCCCACTCCTGTCACTTTTATCCTCTTTTATTTTTTTATAGCCATTATTGTCATCTTGCATATATTTGCTTATTTTATACTTTTCCTTCTTCCTTACCTCCATAAAATTAAGCAAGGGTATGTTTTGCTTAGTACTGTATTTCAGGGCCTAGAGTACATAATGATGCTCACAGTCCCCAGTATTTTTCCCTGGAGTATATGCAAAGGTTCATAAGTCAGAGTTTCTGTTTGTCATTGGAAGGAGGAGATGGATAATTATAAGGTGACAGGATAATACTATACAGATGAATGTTCAGATGACATCACTGTCCTACCTAGGAGAACTCAGGAGGAATTCTCAGAGGAGGCAACATCTGAGTTAGGTCTTGAGAGATATATAGGATTCACCAAAAAGCAGGAAAGGGAAAGAGCATCTCAGGTACAGATATAGCATTCAAAAGGTGCTATATTTTTGAAAGAGTATAGCATGTTTTAGGGATAAAGGAACTAGTACTGCAAATGTGAGTCTGGTCCACATTGTGAAGGACAATATATGACATACAAGGAAGGTTGGACTTCATCCTGTGGGAAACTGGGAGCTCTGAAATACTTTGAGAAGGCTCTGTGTTTGAAAATGATAATGCTTGTGACAATGTGACAATGTGATGGTTGGATGGGATGTAATCTATCACTTGCCACTGAGATGATCTATTCTCTGCGACCTTCCTTTTCCCTCCCTACATGATATAGTTTAGAGCCCAATTTCTTGTAAAAACTGCCTTTCAATTTCTAAAAATTATAGTCAACAACCCTGTGGTCAAGCATCTGATCAATCATTTGACATGTTTCCTATCCATCTCCTGCATTGTCACTGGAGTAGATCTAGCTTTGACTCATTTCAGGGAAATTTTTTCAGAGTTAGCACCAGAAAGCCATAACTCACAGTCAGTGTCATTTAGGGCTCAGTCTTAACCATATATCAAGAGTTTCTCAATTAATTTTGCTGAGGCTATAAGTCATTTATAATTACAGTCCTGTTATCTGAATGTCTTCCTTATCTTTTCCTACCCCATGCTTCATTCTTGGCTCGATTACCGTGGGTTATTTTATTGGTAAGCCTTGGTTCTGTAGCTCCTAGCTCAAATTGATTAACTACTGTTCTTCTCCCACAGAGAAAGGACATGACTAGATTTTAGATTTTTCAGAGCTTCTATACTTACATTTGTTTGCTATAATGTCTCAGGAATAACTCCTCCAACGCAGTTTGGAATGATCAGAGTTTCAGTGTCACAAAATCTGATAAATGATAGTTCTCTTTTCTGTTTTGAGGATTAAATGAGAGAACGTACATAAAGTACCTAGTATATTTTCTAATCCAAAGCACATGATTAATAAATGCTCAATTCCATTCAATTCAGTAAACAGGTATCCAGACTATTTTTGTGTGTCAGTGTTTATGCTAATTGTTGGTAATATAAAGACGAAGTAATAAATAGCCCCCTCTTACAAGGAAATTATAGCTTAGTTGGGGAGATGAGCATCTAAACAGATGAGTGCCATTTTCTGTGACAGGTACAAAGTAGAAATAGAGCACCACATACAATAAGGTCTTCAAAGAATTGGTGGTTACTTCTACCTGGGGAAGACATTTTTCTATAGTGGTTGATAGGTGATCTAAGTCTTATATGGTGTTCAGGAAATCATCAGATGGGCCTGGGTGGATGAATGGGGTTGGTGGGTTGGAGAGAAGAAAAATCCAGGCTGAGGGAATGGCATTTGTGAAAAGCATTCCTCTTTTTCCTTCTGTTCTTTTTTTTCCTATTCCATAATAAAACTCGTACTAAAATTTAAAGCTCAGTCATGACCTTTTTCAACTGTTGAAAAGAAACAATAAATTTAGTTGAAAATTTTTAACCAGCTGTATCCAAGGTGGAAAGAAGAGGAGAATGAGTCCTTTTGTCATTAATTCAAAGCACTATCCATACTTATTGACATACTGTTAGAAGGTTTTCAAAGCACTCTTTCACTTATGTTATTTCATTTAATCACCTAAAATTATCATGTGGTGGGGATTATTAATCTCATTTCACTACAAATGAGGAAAATGAAATTTCATGATCTGCCTAATGTCTCACAGGAAGTAAGCTACAAGTATGGGCCTTTTAGAGTCTAAATCCAGTGCTCTGTCCTCTACCACCAAGTCTTCCTCTGTTAACAAACTTATTAAAAAATATCTTGTATTTGACAGAAATATTTGTAGGATAATCCTAGTTAAGGCTTTTTTGTGTGTCCTTGGAAGGCCAAGTAAGAGAAAGCCTGCTTAGATTAAAAGCTGGAGAAATTGGCTTAGGAACATAGAATAAGAATAGTATAAATAGGGTTACCCCATAACTTACCATCCAAACAAGGACACCATTGAGACTAAAAGAACTGGGTCTACAAGAGTATAGACTATTCACTAACTCATTCACTCAACAAACAATTACTGACTACCTAGTTAGTGCAAGGCTCTGGGACATTGTAGAGATACAGATACCTTTGAATAGCTTATAAACAACATGGAGGAGATATACAGACCAATAAAGAATAATAGCTACCAATTATTGAATATCTCTATGTTCTAGGTGCTCTGTTAGAAGCTGAACATATACTGTCAAATTTTATGCTAAACAATTCCATGAAATATTACTATTATTATTCCCATTTTGCAGATGATGAAACTGAGTTTAAATTGCATGCCTAATTATATTATACAGGAGAGCTGACCCTCACAATCACAGCATACTCCTGCTTAAAATTTGAGGATAACTGGGCATCTTGAAACCACAATTCTAGAATAACATACACTTGTGTTTCCCTCATCCAGCATAAGTCTCTGGAATGTTGATGTTTAGTTGGGCAGTAGGTACTGAGTCACTGTGTCAGGTAATATTCATTTACTTGTAACAAGAAATCTTAACTGACAGTGCAATAAATACATTTATTGTCTTGCATATTATAAAATCCCAGAAGAGTTTGTGTATGTCTGTGTTCAATGTACAAAACTGGCACTACAACTTGTTTTTTTTCCCTTTGTTTTTCTTTCAATCTTTTGACTCTGACTTCCTCTATGTTGACTATTTTCAGAGAGACTCTCCCTTTATATTTTTTAAGTTAAGTATTTATTTATTTATTTTTGGCTGTGTCTGGTCTTAGTTGCGACAAGCAAGATCTTTCGTTGTGACATGTAGGCTCTTTGTTGTGGCACGTGGGCTTCTCTGTAGTTGTGGTGTTCAGGCTTCTCTGTAGTTGTGGCACACGGGTTTAGTTGCCCCACAGCATGTGGGATCTTAGTTCCCTGACCAGGGATCAAACCTGTGTCCCCTGTACTGGAAGGTGGATTCTTTACCACTGGACCACCATGGAAGTCCCCCCTTAAGTTTTAAAGATACACCAATCTACATCCTTCCTAATTTAATCTAAAAGAGTGAATGCCTTTTCTGTCACTCAAATAGAGTCCTCAGGATCAACTCTGATTGGTCCTGATTTGTTTGGATCAAGTCACATGACTATCACTAAGGTACTGACTGGGGACAGGGTAGGAGAGTGGGCCTCATGATCTGATCCTGGATCCTGGAGTTGGAGACTCCATCTTAAACATGTGGTCTAATAATGGAGAATGGAATTCCCCAATACTAGTCAGGGTGAACGGATTCTTGGTGGCCCAAATACAATCAATATATACTATATTCTCTGAGTATGAAGGGCTTTGAATGAAATGAACCATGATAACTTTTAAGCCTCTAGAATCTGGAGATTAAAGGGAAAAAAAAACAGAATTTCTTTTCTTTCTAAGAAGACCATGACCCAAGAAAGTATGGGGCAAGTGCCAATTTGCTGCAACATTCCATTCACCTTATTTTTTTCCTCTTATGCCTCCTTGATCTACTCAGTCATTCTAAAAACCTCTTTTATGTCTTGAAGACAACTTTCTATTTGTTGCAAGATTGATCTTTTCAATTTCCAGTGCTGGTGAGGGTATATCAAGCTTTAAAATAGGACTAAAGCTACTCATTTCTTTTTATGGATAATTAATTCACTCTTACAAAATAGGATTTATGCAAAGTGAGGAATCTAATTCTGGGTGTAGAATCATTTTCTTCAATGGACCAAGATCAAACTTCTCTTTCAACTTATGGTTTTGAAAATAGTTAAATGAAGAATTAAACTCTGCAGTGTGTGATGACAAGGAATAACCAGAAAATTAAGTGGCACACAAGTTTCTACGACATTTATGGTTTCTGAGGATGTTTCACTGAGGAACTATCACTTGTATTACTAAGGCTCTCAGGAAATGTCTGGGCCTAAATTTTTCTAGGACCTTGGAGAATGATTAAGTTCATTAAACTTACTCATCTCAAAAGACATGTTAAGTCATTGAAATGGAACATCAAATTTAGAAAGGACTTCATATTCCTGCTATGTATGCTTTTTCTAAATATCACACATAATATGGGGGCCAAACTCATCAGTCGTTCTGTGTGAGTCTAATGTTGAACTGAATGAGTTAGACATGTACCGTTAAGTGTCTAGAGGCTATTGAGTTTGAATTAAATTTGGGGTTATAAGATCCAGAGTCAGGAGATTTGTTTGGACTGTCAGTTCAGCCATTTAGAATATTTGTGACTTGGGCAAGTTACTCAAAATTCCAGTTTCCTTATCTTTAAAATAGATTAATAACAATATTTAAAATTATATTATTGTTACAAGATAGATGTATCAATACATTGAATGTTAGAAATTTCAAAATTCTCACTTTTCTCAGTGTTAAAACTGCTCTTTGGTTTATCTTTCAAATTTTAGCCCAAAGCAAAGCTGTTCATCTCACTTCCTCATTTATCACATCTTTGGCACAAGCCCACCACCATCCCCAATGACTTCACTTCATCTGCAGGTGACCTATCCCCACCTTCTCACCTTCAGTGACCTACTGCTTTGCCCCTCTTTGGATGCTCACTCCAATGATGACAAAGTAATAATTTGGGCCTTGCTATTACCTGTAATTGCTTACCTAAAACTGATTAGTTCAAATTTCCCACTTTTTCACCACAAACTTATCTCCTTCCAGCCTGTCCTCCTCACCCTATGAGCATTCTTCAACTTCAGAAAGATCTTCATTGCATTGACCCTTCTGCCTTCACCCAACCATAAAACCTTTCCTTTATTCATTTTCTTCCTCATTCAGTCTTGATTCTATGATGTCATTATTTAAGTAACACTTTTGATAGTGACCTAAATGTCCTTGTTCTGCTGTATTTTATCACAACCCCCTGGCAGAACACCAGCCTTGGGTGAACTCAATCAACCCAATCATTTCTTTTTCTCCATGCCTACATCTGAGCAACTAATGTTCCTATAGAAATTCCCAGTAGAGACAGATTTATTTCTTTATAAATTTAAGTTCATCAGTCTTGACAAATAGGCCCTTGGTATTCACGGGCAATCATGTTATATTTTTCTAGTCATCTTGCCTTTTTACTTAATAATTATTTTAAATACTCCTGTCCCCACACTCCAGCATACTGTGGTCCCTGAAATCTCAGCCTTAGGCTTGTTGTTCTCCTTACTCTATATTTTTATCTTGTCCACAGACACAGTTTCAATTGCTATCTGATTTCAGATGATAGACAAATTTATAGTTATAGCTAAGACCACCCATCTGAGTTCTAGATCCTCATAATCTATTGACCATTTACTTCTAACTCCTGTATATCCCCAAAGTACCTCAAAGTCAACGTGTCCAAAGCCAAACTCACGATTCTCCTCCAAACTTAGTTCTATTCAATTATTTTCAATGTCATTAATGGCAGTGATAACCTTTTAGTTGCAGAGGCTAGAGAGCCAGGCTCATCCTTGGTAGACCCTTATGCATCAATCACCATCTTCAATCCACTATCCATTCTTACTGCACTTTCCTAAGACTCTAATTGTATATGTGCATCTCTAATCTAATCATGCTATCCTCCTCCTTCCAGCCCTTAGTGACCTCACAATTTTCTTTAAAAATTAACAAATATCTTTCCACATTTACAAATCCTTACAAGATATGACCCTTACCTACATCCCCAGCCTCAGTTTGCTCTATACATACCCTCAACCTCAGCACTCCAGCCACACTGAACTTCTTTCAGTCCCTCATATTCAGTCTTCTCTCTCTTGCTACAAGGTCTTTACTCATCGTGGCCTTTCCATCTGGGATGCTCATTTCTCACCTATTCACCTAATTAATGCATCTTTTTGAGCTCTGTGCACATGTCACTTCCTCAGAGAGGCCATCCTGATGAAGTCTGATCTTCCAGTTGTAGGTGCAAAGCTCTGTGTATGTCTCCATCATGGTTACAACTTACAATTAATTTTGAGATTATATGATTAATATCTCTTTCCTACCAGACTATAAGCTTCATAAGAGCAGGCTCATGACTGTTTTTGCTCTCCATTTTATTACTAGCATCTAGTTTAGAGTTTGAATATATGGTAAGTTCTTAATAAATAATAAATAACAAAGTTGTGTGTAAAGCTTTGAGGATACAAAAATGAACAAGACATGGTTCTTATGTCCAAGGAGATCCTAACCTAGAGTATGGAGGCTGCCACATAAGTGAGGAAAGTCCTAGGACAGCCGCAAAATTCTTTAGGAATATAAGGGTTGTGCGTGTCTTATCGTATCTGGGATGAGGTAAATGCCTGAGACAAGACCAGTCATAAAAACGTTCAAAAAAGATGTACTCTTTGTGTTGTCTTGAAGGAAGAATGGGATTCAAAAGCGAGTATTCATACCAACACCAGCTCTGCTATGTTAAGGAGTAAATAGAGAGACATAAAATGATCAAGCAGTTAGAAAACAGAGGCAAACCAAGGAAGGAGGGTTATTGCTGAAATTTCATGTCAAGTAAGACATGAGAAGAATCAAGATGTCAGCATCTGTATAATGATAGGAACAAGTCAGAAATGGGATGGAATAAAACAAAAACAGAATTCCTCATATAACAACTTATTTTTATTGTTCAGTGGTTGTATTTATTCTACCTGTGAAAACAGTTTCAGATTTTTTTTTTTTTTTTTTGGCGGTATGCGGGCCTCTCACCTCTGTGGCTTCTCCCGCTGCGGAGCACAGGCTCCAGACGCGCAGGCCCAGCGGCCACGGCCCACGGGTCCAGCCCCTCCGCGGCACGTGGGACCTTCCTGGACCGGGGCACGAACCCGCGTCCCCTGCATTGGCAGGCAGACTCTCAACCACTGCGCCACCACGGATATCCTGATTGAATTGAAATATCAAAATTTTCACATTATAATCAGTGGAATTTTTTTCTCTTTTAATGGCTTTTCACTTAGCAATAAGTGTTTTAGGAATAAATTGAAGTTAATAAAAAAGGAATATTTGTACAGATATCTGGGCTCTGGAATTAGACTTCAAGACAGAGTTATCTAGGCAGTCTGTTAGCTACTTGGTTATGTTTTTTGGTAGCTAAGTCCTACTTCTTTTTTGATCACACTGTGCTTGTGTAAAGAAGCCTTACCGAAAGACTTCCTCATCTTTATGGTCTGAGCTATTGTGAAGATTATAAAATACTACAAAAGGGGGGAAAGGAGGGGAGGGATAAATTGGGAGACTGTGATTGACATATATACACTACTATATATAAAATAGTTAACTAATAAGAACCTACTGTATAGCATAGGCACCTCTACTCAATATTCTGTAATGACCTACATAGGAAAAGAATCTAAAAAGAGTAGATATGTATATGTATGACTGATTCACTTTGCTGTACAGAAGTGAGTAACACAACATCGTAAATCAACTATACTCCAATAAAAATTAATTTAAAAAGAAGGAAATCCCGAAAAAAAGGATATAAAATGCTGTTGAAAAATAAATTTCTTGAGAAATTTACTTTATCTACAGCTCTACCATAGGACGGTAGTCATAGTTGATAAATCCACCATTGCTGATTTAATTGGTATTCTCCATAAATGACACAAATGATGCTAGATACGGTTGAACAGATAGACAATGTTTCCTGAGTTCTCCAGGTAGACAGTAAAGTTGGGAAGAAGCACTAGTAAGGAAATAAGTAAGTTAGACAAAATTATTCTAAAAAGACCTTTCTTGATTAAATTAGAGAGACCTGAAGTGTTGCCTTGGTCTCTTGGTCAACTAAGAATTAGTGTTTGAAAATTGAAAAAATAAAATCCTTTAAAAAATTCTGGTGAACAAATGACTTTCATTTTTTAATGTATGATTAAAGACTATCAGTATCCTTTAATTGGCATGGTTTTAGACTTTACTTGACAGGCTTCAGTTTGAACTGAAAACCCTAACACAGTAGCCTAAGAATTCTGGCTGCCATTTTAGGCTGGGTAATTTGTCAGACATGACTGGTCAGCACACTCAGAGAGACAGTTGGTACTTTTGAAACTTCGGGGAAGAAAACTTTGCTGTTAGAGCATGATCAGTGTTGTTTTAGGCTGATAGTTTTGGTCAGTTGCTGTTGCTTATGCCATTTAAAAATGTTACACCTTTTTAATTTTACTTTTGTTTTCCTTATGTTGTTTTTTAGTGCTAAATTCTTTTCCAATTAAAAACAGGGATAAGTAGGCTAACATTTTAAATATTAAAAATTTTTAAAGATTTTGAGAATTGTTGGTTTAAACTAGTACATTCAATTCATGCATATTTTACCTTTGTCACTAAGGCAAAGACAGTAATATTTTTCTTTTCACATGTCTCTCCACATACATTTTTGGGGACTTTTAAACTCAGTTTTCTTTTATATTGTTTGGGAAGTAGAGTGAAATATGAAAGAAAAGTATATATGATAAAAAGGAAAAGAGTTGAGACTTTCCTACATACCTTGCCATTCTTATTCTTGGTTAGATCTTTAAATATTTGACAATATGAAATTCTTGAACACTGAATACCGGTTTAGGGCAGAACACGATTCTATTTTTTTTTTTTAAATAAATGTATTTATTTATTTTTGGCTGCGTTGGGTCTTCGTTGCTGTGCGTGGGCTTTCTCTAGTTGCAGTGAACAGGGGCTACTCTTCATTGTGGTGCACAGGCTTCTAATTGCAGTGGTTTCTCGTTGCAAAGCATGGGCTCTAGGCGCGCGGGCTTCAGTAGTTGTGACATGCGGGCTCAGTAGTTGTGGCGCACGAGCTTAGTTGCTCAGTGGCATGTGGGATCTTCCCAGACTAGGGCTTGAACCTGTGTCCCCTGCATTGGCAGGCGGATTCTTAACTGCTGTGCCACTGGGGAAGTCCAGATCACATGATTCTGAATGCTATTTCCCTTTAAATGTATCAGGACAAAAATAAGAAAACAACTGGCTTTATTATTTATTTATTCTTATTTCTCTTTTTATAGAACTGGTCTATCCCATATTACCTTTTGTTTTGTTTTGTTTTAAACATCTTTATTGGAGTATAATTGTTTTACAATGGTGTGTTAGTTTATGCTTTATAACAAAGTGAATCAGCTATACATATACAAATATCCCCACATTTCCTCCCTCTTGCGTCTCCCTCCCACTCTACTTATCCCACCCCTCTAGGTGGTCACAAAACACCAAGCTTATCTCCGTGTGCTATGAAACTGCTTCTCACCAGCTGTCTATTTTACATCTGGTAGTGTATATAAGTCCATGCTACTCTCTCACTTCGTCCCAACTTACCCTTCCCCCTCCCCGTGTCCTCAAGTCCATTTTCTATGTCTGCGTCTTTATTCCTGTCCTGCCCCTGGGTTCTTCATCATATTACCTACCTCTTGAAAGATTTTTCTATGTTCTAAAAAAGAAAATTGTTATTGAAGAACTTAAATCATATTACTTAGAGCTGGCATATTTTTATTAAATAATTATCATTTATGGTATAGTAAAATGGTATACCTGCTTTCTCAAATGAGGGATGGGTTTTGACTAAAGGATCTTAAGCTTTTTCACTAGAGTTTTTCACTGGAAGAGTATAGTGTGGCTCTTCCCAATTTCTTGCCTCCTCATCCTGTTTTTGGGGTATTTCATTCAGTATGATCCCATGAAAGCATAACTTTATTTTGAAGTCTGTAGTTTATCTTCAAAACATATGCAAAGTTTGAATTTTATTCAAATAATATACCTATTTTGAAATTAACATGACTTTCTTTGTATAGGAAGAATCATCTGTTTACCTTGTATTTTTTTCATTCTTTGTGCATATTCATGTAGATTTTTATGGGTAGCCTATCCCAGTTTAAAAGCTGATATGGAAGAGAAAGCCCAAAGAGAATCCACCAGAGAGCTTTTATCTCTACTCAGCTTTGATAATTTAGGTCAGTATTTGCCAAATTTTTTTTGTGTGTTGAATTCTTTCTTCACAGTCTATTGAGGCTACATGTTTAATCAATATGTGTAGAGGTTTATGGATTTTGTAGAGGCTGGAACATGATTCTACTACTGTAAATGATTTTGATAGTTTATAGCCATTGTGTATTTGCTTTTATGACATATTGCTGGATGATTAATTTATGTTACATCCTAAAGAATGATATGAGATATGACTCCTGTTTGTGAGAAGCTCACAGTAACAGGAGAGATAGAAATATAAATAGATAATTTCAAAGTAATAAGAAATGTGTTATTAGGGAAAGGGCACCTTGCGAGCATAGTGGAGGAGTGCCCAGCCAAGTCTGGTATTGTCATGTTGACATTTATGGATTAAACCATGAAGAGTTTCTCCAGATTATACCAAGTATTCATTTTTCATGCCAGAGACAGTTCTTTATCCTGTTGTTTATCGCTTTCATTTGGAAACACTGTCTCCTGCACCAGAACACATGCTCCATGAGGTATGATGCCTGGCATATAGTAAGAATGCAGTAAAATTTGTTGACTACATCTCAAAGCCTTTTTTTTTTTTTTTTTTACAAATTGCATTTATTAAATCATAACTATAGTTTTTCCATTTTTATTGAAGACCTATATAACAAGGCATCAGTTAAAATCCCTCTAAATTATTCTCTAGCCAGACAAAGCTTCTGGTCAGTATGATGGAATCAGTATCACTGTACAGAATTGATATTCTTGTGTTAAAGCTGCCCAGTGACTGTGTTCTCATGGGGAGTCTGGGTATGTAACGGATCCATGAAGCCAGGCCAGAGGATGAGAGTATCTTATCCTCAGTTGAAGGTGAGGAAGACAAGAGTTGAATAGCACAATATATTAGGGAGGGATCACTGAGGAGCAGAGCTGCAGGGGTAATATGTACAAAGGGCTCACCAAGGCAAGGCAGTGAGCTAAGGTAGCACGAAAACTCAAAATGCCCTCTCTTAAGACCTTTTGATTCTCTTTTGGGGAAGAAAACTAACAGACATGTCTCATTCTTACTTCTCTTTTTATAATAGAAGGCGTCACAAAAGAAATGTCAGAAGGTAAGTTTTGAAGCATGTGCAGAAGTTTGGCAAACAGTCCAGAAAGTGCACGTGTAGGAGAGAGCACCAATAGGTATGGTGTATTCAGAGGTGACAGGAAGTGTGAGGTTCATGGACTGGGTAAGATGCAAGATAAGGGGTGGAGAGGCAGGAGTGACTCCGACCTGTGTGAAGTCTGACCCTTCTTCAGGTGCTGTTGCTTACTAGAACCTGCAGTGGTTTCTGGACACTCTACCTAGTACACGTTGACTGTACTACTTCTCTACCAGGAAACTAAAGGTTATATTTGTACCTTTTTAGTCACCAGACTGCTATTACTTTGGATGAATTAGAGAAAAATTAGCTTTAACTCTGTAAAACTTAAGGACCTTAAACACAAACAGAACATAGTTCATTTTATAATATTAATATTGCATCACTTTCTGATGGTAGAAATAAAACATGATTTGGACACAATCCAAAAATAAAGAAAAAATAGTTACCTGTATTCCCATCACCTTGAAATAATGACTATCACTTTTTTTTCTGATTTTGAGTGTGATACACATTTGTTGAAAAATTGTCTTCCTGACAAATTCATTCTTTAAAACTTCTTGAATGTATTGTTTCTGTGAAATCTTTGGTTGCCCAAAGGGTGATTTATCAACGTTTTTTTTAAAATGGTATACCTGTATCATGTATTCACATTGATTATGCATTTATCATTCAATATGTTAACAATCTTTTTTCTCTCTCTCTCTCTCCCACAAAATTGTGCTTTTCCAAGGCAAAAGCCTGACATATCTGTGTTCCTTGTATGTGCATACTTACATGTTAGTTTCTCAGTAATTGTTTCCAAATATGAATAAATGAATGGTCATAAATTTATAAATTACAGCATGTCATCTCATGGAGGTCAGGGAAATGGGCTGGCATATTTTTTCATGTTCGTTTATTTCATATTTTGAGTAGTTATTCAAAAGGTTTTTGTGATTATTAGATAAATTGGAATCAAATGGAATTAATTTTTATTGCCAGGAGTAAAGTTTAAAAACTTGAAATTAAGGTAATTTTACACTTGTAGGTGTATGGAAAATTGATATAGAAGATATTTTCAAATGCTAAATTTTACAAGTGCAAGAGGTCAGGGTTACTGTAGATTTTAAATACATAATATCTTCAGGCCTTGGACCATGTATTTTTGTTTAAAAAATTTATAGTTGTTTTTGCTGTTGCATGTTTCTTTGTTTTAACTCTTCCTATTATCCTACAAGGAGGTTGTGGATATAGTTGGTGCTCAATAAATATTAAATAGCTCACTGTTTTTAAGTAAAGGAGACACATTCATCCTTTTGAATAAATAATTACAGCTTCTTTATTTAGATGTGGTAAAGCCCATAAAAACAAATTTTGGACCTTCATGAAATGTATAGTAAGAAAGAAGGCATATGGAGAAGGCATAGTAATTATTCAGCATAGCTTGCTCACTTTAAATGATGAGGGAAGTAAAATGCAGAAACACTGACTGACTTGTCCAAGGTCACACTAATTTTTAGTGTTAGAGCTAGGTCTAGGGCACAAATCAGAAATCTACCTAATTATGGATGCAGTAGTTAGGTGTCCTAGCTGAGGGAACCCAAGTAATAATGTTGGAGTCTGTGGACCTAGATATCTATGGTCTCTCTATATACCTATGTGCTCAACTTTAGCTATACTGTCCTGTCTTACCCTCTTCTATCTTATGCTATCCTATCAATCGTATTCTAATGTGTCACATCCTATTGTAAATCTGCCTCTCTCTCTGTTTACTTATATATCATCTGCCTATTTAGATAACATTGATTGAGTTGCTATGAATTGACAGATGTTTTATGTATATTTTCTCATTGAAATCTCAAAAATCCTTTGAGAAAGCTACTGTTTTCTCTATGTTACATTGAGAGAATGGAGGCTCAGAGAGATAAGTGATATGTTGACCCTCTCTAACCTAGCCAGTGGTAGAGCCATGCCATTCGAACCCTCCTGCTCTCCATGACTCTTTGATCTGGCAGCTTATTCCTACCTGAGGCAGCTCAGCTAGCAGCCTCTCCTTCAGTTCATTTAGGTCTTTGCTAAAGTATCACTTCCAGAGTGAGGCCTTCTTTGAGGGCCCTTTTTGCAGTTGAGTTATCCTCCCCCGTCCACTTTCCTGCATTAGTTATTAGTTTTCCTCTTTGGCATCCACCACTTTATATAACTTAGTTATTTTATTAGGTTTATTATCTGCTCCACCCCATAGAATGGAAACTCCATGAGATAAACAGATATATATATATATATATATATATATATATATATATATATATATATATATATATATATATATATATATATTTTGCTCTGTTCTTTGTTATTCTTTGCACCCAGAATAATGCTGGAGCATACAAGTATTCAATAGCTTTTTTTGGTTAAATGAATTGGATGAACCAAATTTACCCAGTCCCTTAGTCATCCTGAGGTTTCACTGGGGGAGGGCAGACAACACAAAGCTGAAGCCCTGGGAGCCAGAGGTAAATCTTGAGGTCTGGTAGTAGTCAAGGGAGAAAAGGATCAGACTGAGAGCATCTCAGCAATGAATATGTGGAATTATTGCTATTGGCAGAGAAGATATTTTTGGCTTGCCTTTGTTGGTTCTTAGAAGCATAATGGCTAGACAGATTAAATTCTCATAAAGGACTGGGGCAATATGGCAGGATGGCAAAGCCTAGTTGCTGGCTAAAGTGTTGGTTTTGGCGCATCCAAGCATTACCCAGTGAGGGCCCCAGGAGAGGGTGTTAGGATCCCATGGGACCATGCTCGACTTCTTAGGGGGAGGTGATATGAATCCAATGGTTCTGAAGAATATTGTCTGTCCAGGGGCAGAGCACTTCAGGGCTGGTGAGATATTCCTGCCCAATTTGTGCTCATTGGTTAGAGTAGTGGAGTTACAGATGGGCCATGAGTAAACTAGAAGTAAGTTTGCAGATTCTGGGGGCTGCTTGTTGGCTTATTGAGGTCAGGGGCATGGAATGGATTCTTCTTTTTTTGATTGTGGAAGACAGTAGGCCAGATGATGAGGATCTGAGCAGTAGAGTTGCAAGTTGTGCAGCAGATAACACATTTGATATTCCACAGACAAGTTCATTAAAGGCATTATTCCAGTTGACAGAACAGCATAGCATAGAGCTGCCAGATTTGATGCTGCAAAGGAAAAACATCACTTTGGAAATAAATTACACTTTGTATTAACTGAATGATGTATTAATCTTTTCCACCATTGATGCAGGAGAAAGAATGAGCAGTGAATGTTAACACACCATTATATGGATACCCATTTGCAGTTCCCAATTCTTAGATATTCATGGGCATGGAATTCAGAACTGTCTTGAAAGAAAGTTTAATTTGTTGCAATATTTATAACAGCTTTTCTTTTGTGACCTATTTGGTTACAACAACTTGAGAAGCTTGCAAATTCAAGATTCTTTGGGTCACTGAGTGTACCACCTTTCCAGTTTATAAAAGTATCTCCAGAAAAAGTTACCCTTGGATCTGTTTTTTCTTTTCTGAAGAATTTGAAAATAATAAGACACCTGCAGTTGAAGAGCTGTCACAGCCCAACCAGGGTGGGAGATTGGAACAAACACAGGATTCCAGGTCATACCAACCTGAGCTCTTACACTGACTGGCAGGTTGTAGAACATCTCTGAGCCTTTTTTCCATCATCTGAAAAGCGAGGACACTAACTCCATTTGCAGAGATGCTATGAAGAGAAATGAGAGAACATATCAAAGTATTTAGCACTGTGCACACCATTAGTTGATTTTCATCTTCTCTCTTTTGGGAGAAGAGAGAGAGAAAGTCCCGAGACTAATCACACTCTGTTTCTGGATTCTCTTCTCAACAAGGATTTGAACTGGTGGAATTATTATTATCTTTCATTGACGTATAGTTGATTTACAATTTTGAGTTAGTTTCTGGCGTACAGCAAAGTAATAACATATAGACAGTTTTTCAGATTCTTTTGCATTATAGATTATTACAAGATATTGAATATAGTTCCCTTTGTTTATCTGTTTTATATATAGTACTGTGTATATGTTAATACCAAACTTCTAATTTATCCCTCCCCTACTTTCCCCTTTGGTAACCGTAAGTTTGTTTTCTATGTCTATGAGTCTGTTTATGTTTTGTAAATAAGTTCATTTGTATCATTTATTTGGATTCCACAAATAAGTGATATCATCTGATATTTGTCTTTGTCTGACTTACTTCACTTAGTATGATGATCTCCAGGTCCATCCATGTTGCTGCAAATGGATTATTTCGTTCCTTTGTATGGCTGAGTAATATTCCATTGTATGTGTGTGTGTGTGTGTGTGTGTGTGTGTGTGTGTGTGTATGCGTAAACACACACAAAGTGGAATTATTTTTAAAAGAACAAAGGTCTTGTGAAGAAGAAACAAAACTGATGGTTTCTGTCTTTGATTCCTTTATCCAGCTTATTTTCAAGCTCCCAGAATTAAACCACTTTATTATATTATTATTATTATATTATTTTTTCCTGCAGTTGGGGTTTAAAGCAGTTTCATAAGTCTGGTGTTTTAATTTGGAGCCCTGAAGGTGGATGGTCTTGTGCTCACTCCACTCTCAACATTTCCTCTCCCACCCCACACTTCTAGTCTACTTCTTTGTGTTGCTTGGGTGCATGTTTGCCTCTTCTACCAGAGGTGAAACTCCTTTATATGGAGCACCTCTGTATCACACTCTCAACACATGGTTCAGAGCCTGACACTTAGCAGGAGCTTAATAAATGATGGTTAAGGAAATAACCAGGAAGGAAACATCAGGTGGAGAGGGACAGGAGTCCTTTCCACTTTTCATTCAGGATGATGGAAGTGGTGGGAGGCATGGAACTAATGGGCATGGAGCAATATCACCAGCTGCACTGATTAAGCACCTACTTATTGGGTGCTCGGCACCATGCCAGACACTTTCATTTATCCTATTTAATACTCTTTATGACCCTATGCAATAGACACTCTTATTCCCAGTCCCTAGGTGAAAAAATGAGGACCAGAGACATTTCATAAATTTTCTCAAATTTCATAGTTAGTGAGTAGCAAGATAGGGCTGCAAAGCCCATGTTCTTGACTCCTGCATTCGAGAACTTGGGACCTACAGGGTGTACTTGGCATACTGTCACAGTCCCGCCAAGGCTATTAGGGAAGGCTGCTGGTCATAAAGAGCTGGGTTTATGAACTTGTTTTGAATGGAAGAGCAGCATCTTGACAGTCTCAGTGGAGTCTCCAAAGAGGGAGGTTACGGAAAGGGGCTTAGAGTGTTTTTTGTTTTGTTTTGAATTTTTAATTGTGGCAAAGAACACATAAAATGTACCATTTAACCTATTTTTAAGTGTACAGTTCAGTGGTGTTAAGTACTCTCACATTGTGCAACAGATCTCCAGAACTTCATCTTGCAAGTTGAAACTATACATCTTAAACAATAACTTTCTATCCTTTCTCTCCCCCAGACCCTGGTAACCACCATTCTCATTTCTGTTTGTATGGATTTGACTATTATAGATAGCTCATATAAATGGAATCATATTTGTCTTTTTGTGACTGGCTTATTTCATTTAGCATAATGTTCTTGAGGTTCATTCATGTTGTAGCATGTGACAGGATTTCTTCCTTTTTAAGGCTAAATAATATTCCAGTGTATGTATATTCCACAGTTTGTTTATACATTCATCTGTAGACGGCATTTGGGTTACTTCTTGGCAACTGTGAGTAGTACTGCTATGAACATGTGTGTGCAAATAACTCTTCAAAATCCTGCTTTCAGTTTTTCTGGATATATACCCAGAACTGGGATTTCTGGATCATATGATAATTCTAATTTTAATTTTTTGAGGAACTACCATACTGTTTTCCATAGTGGTTGCACAATTTTCCATTCCTACAAACAGTGCACAAGGGTTCCATGTTCTCCACATCCTCACTAACACTTGTTATTTCATTTTTTTAAAAAAAATAATAGTCATCCTAATTGGTGTGAGGTGATGTCTCATAGTGGTTTTGACTTGAATTTCTCTAATGATCAGGGATGGGACTTAGAGGATTTTAGAGGCTGGAGTCAGTCATGGAGTGGTTTCAGTGTATGAACTAATATGTATGTTCTGGGCAGGGTTCGAATTTGTAAACTAGGTGATTTTCTGGAAGAATTGGGGATCTTACCTTGGGGATGTATGAATCTTTGGGAAATCACTGTGACACGGTGATCTTTTGGGGGAATATTCGGGTATGAATGAGTTGGTGTTAAAATACTTTGAGTGTAGGTAGTTCCTGTTGCACATCATGGTTTGGTTTGCAAACCATGTTTGTCTTGCAAATTGTGGTTTCTGTTTTTTTTTGTTTGTTTGTTTAACATCTTTATTGGAGTATAATTGCTTTACAGTGATGTGTTAGTTTCTGCTTTATAACAAAGTGAATCAGTTATACATATACGCATGTTCCCATATCTCTTCCCTCCTGTGTCTCCCTCCCTCCCACCCTCCCTTACCCATCCCTCTAGGCGGTCACAAACCACCTAGCTCATCTCCCTGTGCTATGCAGCTGCTTCCCACTAGCTATCCACTTTACGCTTGGTAGTGTATATATGTCCATGCCACTCTCTTACCTCGTCACAGCCTACCCTTCCCCCTCCCCATATCCTCAAGTCAGTGCTCTAGTAGGTCTGTGTCTTTATTCCCGTCTTACCCCTAGGTTCTTCATGACCTTTTTTTTTTTCCTTAGATTCCACATATATGTGTTAGCATACGGTATTTGTTTTTCTCTTTCTGACTTCGCTCTGGATGACAGATTCTAGGTCCATCCACCTCACCACAAATAACTCAATTTCATTTCTTTTAATGGCTGAGTAATATTCCATTGTATATATGTGCCACATCTTTTTTTTTTTTAAACATCTTTATTGGAGTATAATTGCTTTACAATGGTGTGTTAGTTTCTGCTTTACAACAAAGTGAATCAGTTATACACATACATATGTTCCCATATCTCTTCCCTCTTGCGTCTCCCTCCCTCCCACCCTCCCTATCCCACCCCTCCAGGTGGTCACAAACCACCTAGCTGATCTCCCTGTGCCATGCAGCTGCTTCCCACTAGCTATCCACCCTACGTTTGGTAGTGTATATATGTCCATGCCACTCTCTCACTTCGTCACAGCTTACCCTTCCCCCTCCCCATATCCTCAAGGCCATGCTCTAGTAGGTTCTGTGTTTTATTCCCGTCCTACCCCTAGTCTCTTCATGACATTTTCTTTTTTTTCTTAGATTCCATATATATGCGTTAGCATACGGTATTTGTTTTTCTCCTTCTGACTTACTTCACTCTGTATGACAGACTCCAGGTCCATCCATCTCACTACAAATAACTCAATTTCGTTTCTTTTTATGGCTGAGTAATATTCCATTGTATATATGTGCCACATCTTCTTTATCCATTCATCTGTTGATGGACACTTAGGTTGGTTCCATGTCCTGGCTATTGTAAATAGAGCTGCAATGAACATTTTGGTACATGTCTCTTTTTGAATTATGGTTTTCTCTGGGTATATGCCCAGTAGTGGGATTGCTGAGTCATATGGTAGTTCTATTTTTAGTTTTTTAGGGAATGTCCATACTGTTCTCCATAGTGGCTGTATCAATTTACATTCCCACCAACAGTGCAAGAGTGTTCCCTTTTCTCCACACCCTCTCCAGCATTTATTGTTTGTAGATTTTTTGATGATGGCCATTCTGACTGGTGGGAGATGATATCTCATTGTAGTTTTGATTTGCATTTCTCTAATGACTAATGATGTTGAGCATTCTTTCATGTGTTTGTTGGCAATCTGTATATCTTCTTTGGAGAAATGTCTATTTAGTTCTTCTGCCCAATTTTGGATTGGGTTGTTTGTTTTTTTGTTATTGAGCTGCCTGAGCTGTGGTTTCTGTTTGAGTCTTCTCTTTGTGAGATTCATTTTCTCATGCCTCAAGTGACGCTTTGTATAATAATTGGCAGCCTAGTGCCTGTCTTACAGGGTTACTGTTAAAGTTAATTAATGTAAAAAAATACAGTTTTTGACACAGTGCCTGGTACACAGTAAATGCTGATTAAAGAGTAACAGTTAAGTTATAGTGGTAGTAATAATGTAGTAATAATAGTAAATGCGTAAAGTAGTAGTAGGGGACATAATGATTGTTGTAGCACCCCCCCTTTTTTTTTTTTTTCTGAATGCTATACTTACAACCAATCCCATTACCACTGCCCGGGTGTAGGAACTCATCACCTCTTAGGCCATTAGTTCCCTCCTCCCTTACCCTGTCTAATCATGACACCACTGAGAGTATGACCTGCTTAAAACCTGAGTTTGAACCAGTCACCCTTCTAGTGGCTTTCCCTTGACCTCAGGAGGAAGTCTTGACTCTATACATTCTGCATTTTAGCCTTCCTTACTTAGGTCTCTGCCCAGGTCTCCAGCTCCATCTTCTGCAACCGCCTGACACAGTGTTTTTTCTTCAGAGCTCTCAAATGCTTTAGTATCTCAACAATCTCCTATTATATTATTTCCCCTAAATTTTGATTTGTACACACTTACAATAAAAGCTTACATAAATAAATAAAATGCTTTCCCTTTGGGGTTCAATTCATTTTTTTTCTTTTGCTCTCCTCTCCTTTTCCACCTTACCTTTCGGCCATCCCACTTTCAACTACTGCATAATATATAATAACATCATATTAACAGCTTAGGAAGTATCTTTCTGAATTTTTTCCATGCTCATATTATGTTATATAAACACACATGTATACATATATATACACACATATATATTGGTATTTTTGCATACATATTCTTGTTTATACGTGTTACCAGGTGTCTTCAATCTCCAATGTCATTTCCTATCAAACTTAAGACCTCTTAAACATCTCTCAGCCTTAAATTTAGGGGAGAAATTTGGCTAAAATATCATTGTTTCACCTAGGTCACCTCCTTTTCCTGACCCAGTTACTGAACTGAAGGGCCCAGTATCTGCAAAAGCTTGATGTTTTTAATTTGAAAATCCCATTGTCATTTCTGTCACCTTAGACAGGAGTGTTAAGAAGAGGCCACTGGCAAATTACTGACTCTAGATGAATAATTTGCTCTTAATTAAAAAGCCTGATGAAACTATCTGGGAAATAAACTCATTCAAATGGGAGATAATTTAAGCTTGTCCACTGAGGACATTTTCTCTCTATTTTTCCTTCACCCAGTACATAAAATTTTTATTTAGTCTTGTGATATAAATTGAATTTGACAGGAGCAAAAAAATGTTTTTTCATTCAGACCATAAAATTATGTTGTCTGAGTTAACACTGTGTTTTCCCTTCAGAAAAATAATGAGTACTGCTCTCCCTAGAGTGATTGTCTGGCAGCAATGGAGGGTGGAACAAATTGCTCCCTGCTGGAGTTTCAGAATGGAAAGGAAACACCGTTATCATTAAATACTCATGGGACTGTAAGTGGGAAGGTCAGAGTTCAAGCTCAGTTCTGTCACTTAACAGCTGGATGACCTTGGATAAATATCTGAAACTTGGTTTCCTTGTCTGGAAGAACAGTAATCCCTTCTCCATATTAGTAGTTCTAAGAATAAGATGAAATTATGGTGGTGAAGAGGGTAAATAACTGCAAAGTGCAGTGTAAACCCATGGAGTTGTCAATATTAATGTCTCCTGCTACTGATGCAGTATGAGGAATGATTTCTCACCTGACAGTCTGCTAGGTAGAGCCACTAGCCAGTGACGATGGTCACTAGGCAGAGTATCATTAGAATGGAAAGTTAAACCCAACCTCCCCGACCCTTCCCTTCGCACCCCTCTTTCCTTTCTCTTCAGTTCCTCTTCTGACTCTTTTTTTTTCCTGGTTCCAGCATCATTTCACCGTTGCATTTTTTTTTAGGGTTGCTTCTCTATTTATTGACAATAATAATGTACATTTCACAGTCTGGTTCTGGGAGGGCATGTGTGAGAGGGCCCTGCGTGGGTCCCCACCCCTGCACCCCGATGTCTGTCATATCTCTGTTTAAGTGATGCTTGTGACATAGCTGTTAATGAAATAATTTTAAAGAGGTCTGTGCGTATAGCAGATGTAGAAAGTCTGTCAGTTCCACCTTCATCACATTTTTTCTTTGTGTCCAGAAGAATATAATAAAGCTCCTTTCTAATGTACTTGTGCTGGAGAAAACGTGAATAAATGGACTGTTTTTGTGCAAAAAGAAAAGGAATGGTCCAGGGAGAAGGAGCCCTACCTGCTACCTCATACCCTGATCTGTACTGTGAGTTGTGTTGGTGATTAAGTAACCAAACACACCAATAATTGCCAGGCATATTGGAGCAATGTTTCCCAAATAGAATTCTAGGGACCGCTTGTTCCAGGGGAGCTTCTCAAATAAACTAGATACTTGCTGCATTGGTACGCCCCCTCTTGGAGATTCATAATGTATACCAGCATCTGAAAGCTTCTAAGCAAAGTCACAACAAAGAAATTTCACTTAGTTTTGTTTAAAGGTTAAGCTGAGAAATTTATTTGTACAGAGAAGATGGTTTTCCCCTTGAAACATCCACTGTCATCCCCTAATTCTTTCTCTTCCACCTAAAAGAGAGGAATATCATTAGGGGCTGGTGTCTGTCCCTATATGAAAGGGACTTACACACTGATGTCCCTTCCAACCCTTCCCCACCTTGTACAGCTCTGGATAGAGCAGACATGGGCTGCTATGGTTTGCTGGGCCTTAGAGAGTTCTTGGTCAGGATGAGGGGAAGAGTTCAGTGCCAGGGTGAACTAAAAACCATTGACCAGATGCAAATACAGACATCTCTGGAGATGCCGGAGTGAGCAGGTGACAGCAGACAAAAAATCATATTATCTACATCTCAGTGAACATCCATGTGGACAGAATATTTTCAGGTCCAGACACTGTTTGCCTCTGAAATTCCTTCACTTTTTCCTCCCACAACTTAGATGCAACTCAGCAAATTGGGTAGAGGAGATCTTGAATTGCCAATTCAAATTCTGAATTCACTGGGGAGAAAAACAAGAAGAACTGGACCAAAGTCATTCTTCATCTTCAGTCACATGGGGACTTGAGATAAAAATCAAGTTCAAAAGTAGAAAAGTTGGGCTTCCCTGGTGTCGCAGTGGTTGAGAGTCCGCCTGCCGATTCAGGGGACGCGGGTTCGTGCCCCGGTCCGGGAAGATCCCACATGCCGTGGAGCGGCTGGGCCCGTGAGCCATGGCAACTGAGCCTCCGTGCCCGGAGCCTGTGCTCCGCAACGGGAGAGCCCACAACAATGAGAGGCCCGCGTACCGCAAAAAAACCCCAAAACAACAACAACAAAAGAAAACAAAAGTAGAAAAGTAAAGTGTAATTTTTGCATCCCTGAATTTGTGAAAATGTTGTACCTTGTATAAATTTCGCATTAGGATCTTTTGCTACCATTACATCCACTCCCAAATTTCTAGAAAATTGGTCATTTAATTAATTAATACACTAAAATTTTTAACATCTATTTTGAAAATTATTTATATAAAAAAGAATAAGGCATGATCTTTCTTTACAAGTTGTTCCTAGACCAGTAACACACACACACAAATTGTAACAGATGCTCAACTGGGATTAGAATTTGGCTGTACTATATTGATCAGTGAGGAAATTTGGAGAGGGAATCTCTTTTGTAGTAGGAAAGAAGGGCGTTAAATTTATCTAGTAGAAATACAATGGATTAAGGTGATAAATTAAGAAAAATGAACAGGTTAATAAGACCTGGGAGAAAGACAGATAAAAACAAAGCTGACAGGATGTCTTACATTCTTTAAACTGTGTGAATGAAGGGAACAAGGTCACAAAGTTTTACTAACTAGAGTTAAGAATTCCATAATCTCTGAATTGTCATACACCATGTTACTGAACGCAGGTTCATGTGCCTAATGCACAGTGAGGCCAAACCAATTGAAATGTCAGAGTTTGGAGCAGAGAAAGGTTTATTGCAGAACCATGCAAGGAGACGGTGGCTCATGCCCCCCCCCAACAAAACCCCAAACTCTCAGAAGGTTTTCAGCAAAGCATTTGTAAAAGCAATGTGAGGGAGGGGTGTGGTTCTTGTTCAAAACTTCCTGGTGTCAGAATCTTTTGTTTTTGCAGCTGTCCATGCAGGTCAGATCACGATGTTCCTGTAAACCTCCAACAAGACAAGTGTTACTCTCTGTTCTGCAACTTTTTATCTCTGTATGAATGGAAAAGTGTCATGCCCTTAAAGGTCAGAGCGGTGAGAATGGGCTATCCTGTACATTTCAGGCTATAGGCAACATTCTTAACTCTAAACAAAAGCAATAGAATACAAAGGTTAAGTAAAAGAAACAGATCTAATATGGAGTCAGGTTTGTTCTTCCTTATTACAACCATTCCTGATTGCCCTGGCCCTGTGCCCTCCAATTTAGGATGATAATATTATAATAAGATAGATGAGGTGCCAGTGAAGAATACAAGAGAGTGGAGTCATGTTATAAAGGAAACTATCCTTTGGTGAAAAGTCAGAAAAGCTTTAGGAGAAACTTGCCACAGAATATTGGCTGTGGATAATGTGAATGATACACTAAAAGGTTAACTTGTCGGACCACTGGAGGGCTTCTGTAAATAGTGCCTCCTTATAATTCCTCCTGCTGGTTTGTTTACATGGAGAGTCAGTAAGTCAGGGAAAATATATATTTATGTGTTCTTGCCTATTCTTCCCGTTGGGGTTGGTACCTGGAATGGATTTGGGAATGTAGAAGGGCTGAACAATTCTTGATGTTACTCCTGCATAATTTGGGAAGTCATTGATTTCAGCAGGCTTTTATTGACCTCTTCGTCCCTTACTTTGGTCCTGGAAACCTGAAATCATCTGGATTAGCATGTATGATTAGATCTTGGCATGGGTAACTAGGTGTTTGAGTAGGGTATGAGATGATCACTGAAGAGAGACTGTTGTCCCAACTCAACTAACAGGAGCTGCCAGAGATGCAATTGACTTGCATGTAGATACTTCAGGAATGAATCCATCTGGAATTCTCACAGGAATAGTCTCTCTCAGGCCATATATGTTTGGTTTAATACAGATTTGGTTTTGGAAATGCATGTAGCTTTCATGTCCATAAAGAAACCTGCAAGGAGTTACTTCAATGAATAGATTTTTAATTACTTTAGAACAAGTGGAGAGTCTCCAATACATGGGGAGGGGTGGGAAGGGGTGGCAGTAAATTAATAGGATCTGTCTGCAGGGTTTGGACAAGATGATAATTAGAATGATTCAAAAAGACAAGAAAGTCAGGGATGACTGTACTGCTGACAGCATCTTTGTAAGCCCAGTAGCCACATAACCAGTTTCAAGAGGATCTTATGCTGAATCTAAGAGAAAGCGAGGACCAACTGGAAAGGAACATCCCCTGTAAGGGAGAATAACTACAATTTTTATGGAAGTTTTGATGGCCAGGAAGTATATATCCCTGTTGTTACATCCTGACCTCCTCTGAAGGGTGTAGTCATCAAACCAGGGTGAAAAACCATCTGGGGCAGAGTCCCAGGCAGCAGGAAAGTAATCTATAAACCATAAGGTAGAGGTGTTCTGGGAGATTCATTGAGCCCTGTCTCCCAGACTTGGGACTACTGGTCCTCATGAAAGAGTTCAGTGTGAGGAAGAAAGTAAGAGGATCCAGGGCAGACAGAGTCACAGCTTCACAGGTAAACTCTAAAATGACTCTGAAGGTCATTTTTTCCCTTCCAAAATTTTAGTTTTGAGAAAAAGAACCCTGGTAATTATTGTTCTGGGTATGTTTTCTTCTTGCCTACCCACTCCCACTCTCTATTAGCTCTAATTCACCAAATTTGTTATTCATAATACAAATGTGTGCCTGAAACATAAAATACTGTGATACCAAATAAAGCATAATGTATAATAATATTCTCATTAAATTGTGCTAAGATCATCTCAGTTTAGTATTTTAGGGAAGAATGAGTTTTCTTGAAAATTATGAATCTCTTAATTTAAAAAAAAAGTCACAGATGCAACCACTAGCCAGGCCACAGTGACCACATGCACCTTTTATAAACGCAGTTCGGTTAGATGATGTTTAACAACTAACTTATCAGCGACAATGCTATGTCCCCACTTGATTCAACTATGAAACCACTAAACAATATCTTTTAATCCAACTAGTTTCCAGTGTTTGTGCAAATAAGAACTGCAAGGATTCTTGTTGCCTGCAAGGAGAGACTTAACATAGACACATTTTATAACAAAATATTAACAGTTAAATATTGACTTGAAACCAGCTTTAAAAAAAACATCTTTTGGGAAACAATGAAGTCAGAGCCTTTGTTAACCTACTATGTTAACGTCTAAACTGTCAGCATTTAAAAAATTTCCCTTGTTTTGTAGTCTCAGTTTTTCTGACAATTTACACTCTCCACCAAAGAAATGATAATTTTGCAACATTGTGGATATTAGATATTGTGGTTCTCAATTACTCTAAAATGTTGGGAATCCATGCTAAAAATGACTGAACAGCAAAGGAAACCATTAACAAAATGAAAAGGCAGCCTACTAAATGGGAGAAGATATTTGCAAATGATGTGACCTGACGGATAAGGGATTAATATCCAACATATGTAAACAGCTCATACAACTCAACTTCAAAAAAACAAACAACCCAATTAAAAAAATGAGCAGAAGATCTGAATAGACATTGTTCCAAAGAGGACATGCAGATGGCCAACAAGCACATGAAAAGATTCTCAACATCGCTAGTCATCAGGGAAATACAAATCAAAACTACAATGAGATATCACCTCACACCTGTCAGAATAGCTATCATAAAAAAGAACACAAATAACATATGTTGGCGAGGATGTGGAGAAAAGGGAATCCTCGTATACTGTTTGTGGGAATGTAAATTGGTGCAGCTGCTGTGGAAAATGGTATAGAGATGTCTCAAAATACTAAATATAGAGTTACCATGTGATCCTAGTGGCCAAATAATAATAATTTGAAAACAAGAAAGAACAATTACAGTCAGTGGAGTTAAATTGAATCTTAAGAATTATCCATGAATTTATGATAAAGCAAAAATAGGAAAGTTAACACAGATGAGTTTGCCAGTATTGTGCATAAACATGCCATATATGGACCAACCTAAATTCTGTGAGCTATAAGCTGAATTTTAGACTAACAAGTGATTAATCAGAAATAATGGTCAAATGAGAAATGAGAGAAGTTCTGATCAGAGTGCATGGATTTGGAAAGTAATGAGGTAGAATTTTTATCAAGGAAGGTGAAAAGCTTTGAAACATATATAAAAGATAGAAGAATGTTGAGTGAATGGTATTGATCAGAGGAGGAATTCAGTGGGGAAATCTATTTTATAGGAGGAGAGGCAGCTGTCAGTGTTAGTTGGCAGAAATAAAATGAATAGTTAGTAAATCTAAAAAAAAAAAATGTAGATGTTAGTAAAACTCTGTGCAGTAAGAGACCAAACAAGGATACTGGTAGAATAGTGGACTACATGAATTAAGGGACCAAGAGCATGCATCGTTGGGCCAACTAGTGTGGTTCTTCATTAAATGCATTTTTCTATAAAACCCCAAGCATACATGTCTTGCTCCTGCAGGTGGCAACCTTCATCCTAGACTTCTTTCTCTGCCTCTTCCTACTGGCTAGTGGTGTTCAGACAATCCATAGCACTAAGTGGAGGAGAAGCAGAACTCAACATTGTGTGTGGTATACCGTGGGACCCAAAGGAGGGGATTTTGAACTTGAGTTCACAGAAGCTTCATGGAGTTGGTGATGCTTTATGTTTGGAGCCTAAAGAATGAGTAGGCATCCTTTATCCTAATAATGGAGGGTTGAGGGAAGGAACAGAAAACTTTTCAAGGAGGAAGCATGGTATTTGCAAAGATGTGGAAGCGAGGAATGTAAGGTGCATTTGAGGAACTGCAACTTTTTGGAAATGTTAGGGTGTAGGATTCCAAGCAAAGGAGATGAGGTATGTTTCATGCTGGTGCAAAGCAGCTGGTACTTACAAGATAAGCATTCCATTGAGGAAAAGTGAATAGATTTAACTGGCTTTTAATATTTGTACATGCAAACCATATTTTAACCTCAAGCTATAAAATCCCAAATTCACTGTCTGTACCTTTCATTGCAAACATAAAAGAACAATATTCATCTCAGCTTTAAAAAACCTGGAAGGTACCCAGGAGGTTCATTTAAATTTTAGAGAAATCAGTATGAGCTATTCTATTGATGTAGACAATTCAAATTAAGCTCCACCTAAAACAAATGAAATCAATTATATATCACAGGCTAACTTTACAGAGCATCCTCTCCTGTCTTTAGATAATACAGGTCCTATCAGTGTTTCTTAGTCCACACTTGACTGCCGGTTGAGAACATTCCTTCTGTTCTCAGAAATCTGCATGATCAAGTCAGAGTTCATGATCTTTTAAAGCACTAAGTGTATATCCCTAAACATCTTGCTTTGCTTTGCTTGTTGGACTTTATGTTTCATTGTGTTGAACTACGTTCCAAAATGAAAGTTATATTAGTTACCTGTTGTCACTGTAACCAATCCTGAGTGGCTTAAAACAACACAAATGTATTCTCCTGCATTTCAGTTCAGAAGTCTGAAATCAGTTTCACTGGATTAAAAATCAAAGTGTAGGTGGGACTGGAGGCGCTGGAAGGGAGAATGTGTTTCCTTGCCTTTTTAAAATTCTAGGCTTTATTCTTTTATCAGTACTTCGGGTTCCTTCCTCCATTTTCAAAGCACATGACTCCAGTCTCTGCTTTTTTTTTTTTTTTTTTTTGGTTTACCAGAATCCAAAAAGTCCCCATTGCCACATACCATAAAATTCACAGGTTCCAGAGATTAGGAGAGTATTATTCAGGTATTATTATAGGAAGTGACTCAGAATCACCAAGTTCTTGAATTGAAAGTTTGCTTAAATTGCTACCACTGTGTTGGAAGACCATATTGCAGGTCACTAACCAGATGGACATTTCTTATCTGTACCCTCTTATTCTGATCTTATGACCTCAGGAATTCAATGGAGTCACCTCTTTTTTTAAAAAATTGTCTTCTCTTGATTTCAGTCTTACTGATAATCATTTGGCTCCCTCCTTTTTTATTTGTCTGAAAAAAAAAAAAAGAACGCCATACCTGAGGATTCTCTGATTTTAGTTATTCAGGAAAAAAAAATATTGAACATAACTCAGCAACATTATTTTTCTTTAATATTCATAGAAACCTAATGGAATAGGTATTATTATCATCAGCTTGCACGTAAGGAAACCAAGGCTCAGAGAATTTATGTACCCGAGGTCATACAGGAATGGACACATTTGTCAAATTTGAAAGTACATTGTCTTTTCACTGCACTGTACTGCTAAAAACTGTAGGGAGACAGGCAGTTGAGAATGTTACTATAGGGAAAGTTATGACATTGTAGAGATACTGCTAAACTCTTAGGGTTACCAAGCCTGGCTGATAGTTTCTCAGTCTCTCTTCCAGAGTCCCATAGGCAGTTAATGTCCTGCTGCTATGTTTTTTTATTCCCGAGAGTAGTATCATGACCTCATTTCAAAAGGGTGGGAAAAGAGATATAGAGAGGTTTAAGAGAGGTTTAATAACCTGCCAAAGGTCTTAGAGTGACTGCTGGAAAATGCATCCAGTTGTTTTAATCAATGACAACTAAGGTTCCAGGATTATTAAAAAAAAAACAAAAAACTAGCTAATTCTCAAGCAGAGATTACAGACAAGAGCAGCTTCCACAGTTAGGTGTCAAGCTATGGGTTTTTACTACCACTGTGATCCATTAATACAGATGGAAAAGAACCAATACCATGTCTTGAGGAGGACATTTTAATTGGATATTCCTTAGCTATGGGGAAATTTGGAGTCTAGAGAAAATTTTCTCAAGGGAATTTGACTTTATCTATAAAACATGAATCGAAGGGAAAAGGAAGGTGTTTGAAGACCGATTTAATACTGAATACCTTTCATGTCCAGATTTAGTGGGCAACTGTGATGTGCCAGCAAGACCCTGCACTTGATACTTTATGTATAGTAGATCTAATTCTTACAGCAACCTAAAGAAAAAGTACTCTTAGCTTCATTTTTAAAAATAAACTTTATTTTTTAGAGTAGTTTTAGGTTCTCAGCAAAATTGAACAGAAGGTACAGAGTTTTGTCCCCCTACATGCACAGCCTTCCTCACTGTCAAGGTCCTGCACTACAGAGGTACATTTGTTAACAATCTATGAACCTACATGGATACATCATTATCACACCAAGTCCATAGTTTACATCAGTGTTCACCTTGGTGTTGTACATTCTATGGGCCTTGACAAATGAATGACATATACCCACCATTATGATATCATACAGAGCAGTTTCATTGCCCTGAAAATCCTCTGTGCTCTGCCTATTCACACCCATCCTTCTTCCTTAGTCCCTAACAGTCTTTTCCAGAATGTCATGTAGTTGGAATCATATGGTTTGTAGACTTTTCAGATTGGGTTCTTTCACTTTGTAATATGCATTTAAGCTCCCTTCATGTGTTTTCATGGCTTGATAATTCATTTCTTTTTAGTGCTGAATAATATCTCATTGTCTGGAGGTACCACAGTTTTTTTATCCACTCACCTATTGAAGGATATCTTGATTGCTTCCCAGTTTTGGCAACTATGAATGAAGTTGTTATAAACATTTTATGTTCAGGTTTTTGTGTTGACATAAGTTTTCAGCTCATTTGGATAAATACCAAGAAGCACAGTTGCTGTATCATATGGTAAAAGTGTGCTTAATTTTGTAGAAAACTGCCAAACTGTCTTCCAAAGTGATTATACCATTTTGCATTCCCACCAGCAATGAATGAGAGTTCCTGCTGCTCCGCATCCTCATCAGCATTTGGTGTTGTCAGTGTTTTGGATTTTAGCCATGCTAATCTTATAGCATGGTATCTCACTGTTGTTTAGTTTGTAACTTCCTAATTACATATGCTGTTGAACATCTTTTCATATAAAAACTTGACATCTCTATATCTTTGTGAGGTGTCAGGTCTTTTGCCCACTTTTAAGTGGGTTGTCCTTTTCTAATTATTGAATTATAAGGGTTTTTTGTATATTTTGGATAACAGTCCTTTATCACATATCATGTGCAAATATTTTCTCCCAGTCTCTGGCGTGTCTTCTCATTCCCTTTATGTTGTCTTTCACAGAACAGAAGTTTTTAGTTTCAATGAAGCCCAGCTTATCAATTCTATCTTTTAGGGATAATGCCTTTGGTATTTTATATGAGGTCATTGCCTTGTCCAAGGTCATCTAGATTTTCTCTTATGCTGTCTCCTAGGAGTTTTAAAATTTTGCATTTTATATTTAGGTCTCTGATCCATTTTGAGTTAAGTTTTGTGAAAGGTGGAAAGTCTGTGTCTGGGTTCCTTTTTAGTTTAGTTTTTTTTTTAATTTTTGAATTTTATTTTATTTTTTTGTACAGCAGGTTCTTATTAGTCATCAATTTTATACACATCAGTGTATACATGTCAATCCCAATCACCCAATTCATCACACCACCACCCTGACCCACTTGCCACTTTTCCCCCTTGGTGTCCATACATTTGTTCTCTACATCTGTGTCTCAATTTCTGCCCTGCAAACCGGTTCATCTGTACCATTTTTCTAGGTTCCACATATATGCATTAATATACGCTATTTGTTTTTCTCTTTCTGACTTACTTCGCTCTGTATGACAGTCTCTAGATCCATCCATGTCTCAAAAAATGACCCGATTTTGTTCCTTTTTATGGCTGAGTAATATTCCATTGTATATATGTACCACATCTTCTTTATCCATCATCTGTCATTAGGCATTTAGGTTGCTTCCATGACCTGACTATTGTAAATAGTGTTGCAATGAACATTGGGGTGCATGTGTCTTTTTGAACTATGGTTTTCTCTGGGTATATGCCCAGTAGTGGGATTGCTGGATAATATGGTAATTTTATTTTTATTTTTTTTAGGAACCTGCATACTGTTCTCCATAGTGGCTGTATCAATTTACGTTCCCACCAACAGTGCAGGAGGGTTCCCTTTTCTCCACACCCTCTCCACCATTTGTTGTTTGTAGATTTTCTGATGACACCCATTCTAACTGGTGTGAGGTGGTACCTCATTGTAGTTTTGATTTGCATTTCTCTAATAATTAGTGATGTTGAGCAGCTTTTCGTGTGCTTCTTGGCCATGTGTTTGTCTTCTTTGGAGAAATGTCTATTTAGGTCTTCTGACCATTTTTGGATTGTGTTGTTTGTTTTTTTAATATTGAGCTGCTTGAGCTATTTATATATTTTGGAGATTAATCCTTTGTTCGTTGATTCATTTGCAAATATTTTCTCCCATTTTGAGGTTTGTCTTTTCGTCTTGTTTATGGTTTCCTTTGCTGTGCAAAAGCTTTGAAGCTTCATTAGGTCCCATTTGTTTATTTTTGTTTTTATTTCTATTAGTCTAGGAGGTGGATCAAAAAAGATCTTGCTGTGATTTATGTCAAAGTGTTCTTCCTGTTTTCCTCTAAGAGTTTTACAGTGAACGGTCTTACATTTAGGTCTCTAATCCATTTTGAGTTTATGTTTGTGTATGGTCTTAGGAAGTGTTCTAATTTCATTCTTTTACATGTAGCTGTCCAGTTTTCCCAGCACCACTTATTGAAGAGACTGTCTTTTCTCCCTTGTATATCATCCTTGCCTCCTTTGTTATAGGTTAGTTGACCACAGGTGCATGGGTTTAACTCTGGGCTTTCTATCTTGTTCCATGGACCTATATTTCTGTTTTTGTGCCTGTACCATATTGTCTTCATTACTGTAGCTTTGTAGTATAGTCTGAAGTCAGGGAGTCTGATTCCTCCAGCTCTGCTTTTTTCCCCTCAAGACTGCTTTGGCTATTTGGGGTCTTTTGTGTCTCCATACAAATTTTAAGGTTATTTGTTCTAGTTCCGTAAAAAATGCCATTGGTAATATGATAGGGATTACATTGAATCCGTAGATTGCTTTGGGTAGTATAGTCATTTTCACAATATTGATTCTTCCAATCCAAGAACATGGTATATCTCTCCATCTGTTGGTATCATGTTTAATTGCTTTCATCAGCGTCTTATAGTTTCTGCATACAGGTCTTTTGTCTCCCCAGGTAGGTTTATTCCTAGGTATTTTATTCTTTTTGTTGCAGTGGTAAATGGGAGTGTTTCCTTAATTTCTCTTTCAGATTTTTCATCATTAGTGTATAGGAATGCAAGAGATTTCTGTACAGTAATTTTGTATCCTGCAACTTTACCAGATTCATTGATTAGCTCTAGTACTTTTCAGGTGGCATCTTTAGGATTCTCTGTGTATAGTATCATGTCATCTGCAAACAGTGACAGTTTTACTTTTGGTTTTCCAATTTGTATTCCTTTTATTTCTTTTTCTTCTCTCTTTGCCGTGGCTAGGACTTCTAAAACTATGCTGAATAATAGTGGTGAGAGTGGGCAGCCTTGTCTTATTCCTGATCTTAGTGGAAATGGTTTCAGTTTTTCACTATTGGGAATGATGTTTGCTGTGGGTTTGTCGTATATTGCCTTTATTATGTTGAGGTAGGTTCCCTCTGTGCCCACTTTCTGGAGAGTTTTTACCATAAATGGTGTTGAATATTGTCAAGAGCTTTTTCTGCATCTATTGAGATGATCATATGGTTTTTCTTCTTCAATTTGTTAATACGGTGTATCACATTGATTGATTTGCATATATTGAAGAATCCTTGCATCCTTGGGATAAATCCCACTTGATCATGGTGTATGATCCTTTTAATGTGTTGTTGGGCTCTGTTTGCTAGTATTTTGTTGAGGAATTTTGCATCTATATTCATCAGTGATATTGGTCTATAATTTTCTTTTTTGTAGTACCTTTGTCTGGTTTTGGTGTCAGGGTGATGGTGGCCTCATAGGATGAGTTTGGAGTGTTCCTTCCTCTGCAATTTTTTGGAAAAGTTTGAGAAGGATGGGTGTTAGCTCTTCTCTAAATATTTGATAGATTTCACTGTGAAACCATCTGATCCTGGACTTTTGTGTTTTGGAAGATTTTTAATCACAGTTTCAATTTCATTACTTGTGATTGGTCTGTTCATATTTTCTATTTCTTCCTAGTTCAGTCTTGGAAGGTTGTACCTTTCTAAGAATTTGTCCATTTCTTCCAGGTTGTCCATTTTATTGGCATAGAGCTTCTTGTAGTAGTCTCTTAGGATACTTTGTATTTCTGTGGTGTCTGTTGTAACTTTTCCTTTTACATTTCTAATTTTATTGATTTGAGTCCTCTCCCTCTTTTTCCTGATGAGTCTGGCTAATGGTTTATCAAATTTGTTTTTCTTCTCAAAGAACCAGCTTTTAGTGTTATTGATCTTTGCTGTTGTTTCCTTTTTGTCTATTTCATTTATTTCTGCTCTGATCTTCATGATTTCTTTCATTCTGATAATTTTGGATTTTGTCTGTTCTTCTTTCTGTAGTTCCTTCAGGTGTTAGGTTAGATCGTTTATTTGAGATTTTTCTTGTTTCTTGAGGTTAGCTTGTATAGCTGTAAACTTCCCTCCTACAACTGTTTTGCTGCATCCCATAGGTTTTGGATCATCGTGTTTTCATTGTCATTTGTCTCTAGGTATTTTTTGATTTCCTCTTCTTTTTAATTAAATTTTTTATTTTCAGATAATTATAGATTCACATGGAGTTATAAGAAATAATACAGAGAGATCCCTTTACCCAGTTTCCTTCAATGATATTATCTTATAAAATTATAGCACAATTTCACAACCAGGGTATTGTAGTTGATAGTTAAGATAAAGAACATTTCTAACACCACAAGAATCCTTCATGTTGCCCTTTTATAGCCACACACTTCTTTCTCTCCCCCACTTCTTTTTTTTTAAACATCTTTATTGGAATATAATTACTTTACAATGGTGTGTTAGTTTCTGCTTTATAACAAAGTGAATCAGTTATACATATACACATGTTCCCATATCTCTTCCCTCTTGCATCTCCCTCCCTCCTACCCTCCCTACCCCACCCCTCTAGGTGGTCACAAACCACCTAGCTGATCTCCCTGTGCTATGTGGCTGCTTCCCACTAGCTGTCTATTTTATGTTTGGTAGTGTATATATGTCCATGCCACCCTCTCACTTTGACACAGCTTCCCCTTCCCCTTCCCCATATCCTCAAGTCAATTCTCTAATAGGTCTGTGTCTTTATTCCTGTCTTAACCCTAGGTTCTTCATGACCTTTTTTTTCCTTACATTCCATATATATGTGTTAGCATATGGTATTTGTTTTTCTCTTTCTGACTTCACTCTGTATGACAGACTCTAGGTCCATCCACCTCACTACAAATAACTCAGTTCCGTTTCTTTTTATGGCTGAGTAATATTCCATTGTATATATGTGCCACATCTTCTTTATCCATTCATCTGTTGATGGACACTTAGGTTGCTTCCATGTCCTGGTTATTGTAAATAGAGCTGCAATGAACATATTGGTACATGACTCTTTTTGACTTATGGTTTTCTCAGTGTATATGCCCAGTAGTGGGATTGCTGGGTCCTTTGGTAGTTCTTTTTGTAGTTTTTAAAGGAACCACCTTACTGTTCTCCATAGTGACTGTATCAATTTACATTCCCACCAACAGTGCAAGAGTGTTTCCTTTTCTCCACACCCTCTCCAGCATTTATTGTTTCTAGATATTTTGATGATGGCCATTCTGACCGGTATGAGATGATATCTCATTGTAGTTTTGATTTGCATTTCTCTAATGATTAATGATGTTGAGCATTCTTTCATGAGTTTGTTAGCAATCTGTATATCTTCTTTGGAGAAGTGTCTATTTAGGTCTTCTGCCCATTTTTGGATTGGGTTGTATGTTTTTTTGTTGTTGAGCTATATGAGCTGCTTGTAAATTTTAGAGATTAATCCTTTGTCAGTTGCTTCATTTGCAAATATATTCTCCCATTCTGAGGGTTGTCTGTTGGTCTTGTTTATGATTTCCTTTGCTATGTGAAAGCTTTTAAGTTTCAATAAGTCCCATTTGTTTATTTTTGGTTTTATTTCCATTTCTCTAGGAGGTGGATCAAAAAGGATCTTGCTGTGATTTATGTCATAGAGTGCTCTGCCTATGTTTTCCTCTAAGAGTTTGATAGATTCTGGCCTTACCTTTAGATTTTTAATCAATTTTGAGCTTATTTTTATGTATGTTGTTAGGGAGTGTTCTAATCTCATACTTTTACATATACTTGTCCAGTTTTCCCAGAGAAGAGGCTGTCTTTTCTCCACTGTATATTCTTGCTTCCTTTATCAAAGATAAGGTGACCATATGTGTATGGGTTTATCTCTGGGCTTTCTATCGTGTTCCATTGATCTATATTTCTGTTTTGGTGCCAGTACCATACTGTCTTGATTACTGTAGCTTTGTAGTATAGTCTGAAGTCAGGGAGCCTGTTTCCTCCAGCTCCATTTTTCGTTCTCACGATTGCTTTGGCTATCTGGTGTCTTTTGTGTTTCCATACATATTGTGAAATTTTTTGTTCTAGTTCTGTGAAAAATGCCAGTGATAGTTTGATAGGGATTGCATTGAATCTGTAGATTGCTTTGGGTAATAGTGTTATTTTCACAGTGTTGATTCTTCCAGTCCAAGAATATGGTATATCTCTCCATCTATTTGTATCATCTTTAATTTTTTTCATCAGTGTCTTATAATTTTCTGCATACAGGTCTTTTGTCTCCTTCGGTAGGTTTATTCCTAGATATTTTATTCTTTTTGTTACAGTGGTTAATGAGAGTGTTTTCTTAATGTCACTTTCAGATTTTTCATCATTAGTGTATAAGAATGCCAGAGAATTCTGTGCATTAATTTTGTATCCTGCTAGTTTACCAAATTCATTGAATATCTCTAGTACTTTTCTGGTAGCATCTTTAGGATTCTCTATGTAGAGTATCATGTGATCTGCAGACAGTGACAGCTTTACTTCTTCTTTTCCTATTTGGATTCCTTTTATTTCTTTTTCTTCTCTGATTGCTGTGGCTAAAACTTCCAAAACTATGTTGGATAATAGTGGTGAGATTGGGCAACCTTGTCTTGTTCCTTATCTTAGTGGAAATGGTTTCAGTTTTTCACCATTGATGATGATGTTGGCTGTGGGTTTGTCATATATAGCCTTTATTATGTTGAGGAAAGTTCCCTCTATGCCTAGTTTCTGCAGGGATTTTATCTTAAATTGGTGTTAAATTTTCTTGAAAGCTTTCTCTTCATCTATTGAGATGATCATATGGTTTTTCTCCTTCAATTTGTTAATAGAGTGTATCACATTGATTGATTTGCCTATATTGAAGAATTCTTGCATTCCTGGATTAAACCCCACTTGATCATGCTGTATGATCCTTTTAATGTGCTGTTGGATTCTGTTTGCTAGTATTTTGCTGAGGATTTTTGCATCTGTGTTCATCAATGATATTGCCCTGTAGTTTTCTTTCTTTGTGAAATCTTTGTTTGGTTGTGGTATCAGGGTGATGGTGGCCTCATAGAATCAATTTGGGAGTGTTCCTTCCTCTGCTATATTTTGGAAGAGTTTGAGAAAGATAGGTTTTAGCTCTTCTGTAAATGTTTGATAGAATTTGCCTATGAAGGCTTTTGGTTCAGGGCTTTTGTGTGTTGGAAGATTTTAAATCACAGTTTCAATTTCAGTGCTTGTGATTGGTCTGTTCATATTTTCTGTTTCTTCCTGGTTCAGTCTTGGCCCGTTGTGCATTTCTAAGAATTTGTCCATTTCTTCCATGTTGTCTATTTTATTGGCATAGAGTTACTTGTAGTAATCTCATGTTCCTTTTTATTTCTGCAATGTCAGTTGTTAATTCTCCTTTTTCATTTCTAATTCTATTGATTTGAGTCTTCTCCCTTTTTTTCTTGATGTGTCTGGCTAATGGTTTATCAATTTTATTTATCTTCTCAAAGAACCAGCTTTTAGTTTTATTGATCTTTGCTATTGTTTCCTTCATTTCTTTTTCATTTATTTCTGATCTGGTCTTTATTACTTCTTTCCTTCTGCTATCATTAGGGTTTTTTGGTTCTTCTTTCTCTAATTGCTTTAGGTGCAAGCTTACGTTGTTTATTTGAGTTGTTTCCTGTTTCTTAAGGTAGGATTGTATTTCTGTAAACTTCCCTCTTAGAACTGCTTTTGCTGGATCCCATAGGTTTTGGGTCATTGTGTCTCCATTGTCATTTGTTTCTAGGTATTTTTTGATTTCCTTGTTGATGTGTTCAGTGATCTCTTGGTTATTTAAATACATATTGGTAGCCTCCATGTGTTTGTGTTTTTTACGTTTTTTTTCCCTGTAATTGATTTTTAATCTCATAGTGTTGTGGTCAGAAAAGATGCTTGATATGATTTCAATTTTCTTAAATTTACTGATGCTTGAATTGTGACCCAAGATGTGATCTATCCTGGAGAATGTTCTGTGCGCACTTGAGAAGAAAATGTAATCTGCTAGTTTTGGATGGAATGTCCTATAATTATCAATTAAATCTATGTGGTCTATTGTGTCATTGAAAGCTTCTGTTTCCTTATTTCTTTTCTGTTTGAATGATCTGTCCATTGGTGTAAGTGAGGTGTTAAAGTCCCTCACTATTCTTGTGTTACTGTCGATTTCCTCTTTTATAGCTGTTAGCAGTTGCCTTATGTATTGAGGTGCTCCTATGTTGGGAGCACCTATATATAGTGTGCTCCTATATATAGTTATAATTGTTATATCTTCTTCTTGGATTGATCCCTTGATCATTATGTAATGTCCTTCCTTTTGCCTTCTAACATTCTTTATTTTAAAGTCTATTTTATCTGATATGAGTATTGCTACTCCAGGTTTCTTTTGATTTACATTTGCATGGAATATCATTTTCTGTCCCCTCACTTTCAGTCTGTATGTGTCCCTAGGTCTGAAGTGGGTCTCTTGTAGACAGCATATATATGGATCCTGTTTTTTTATTCATTCATTGAGCCTGTGTCTTTTGGTTGGAGCATTTAATCCATTCACGTTTAAGGTAATTATCGATATGTATGCTCCTTTGACCATTTTCTTAATTGTTTTGGGTTTGTTTTTGTAGGTCTTTTTCTTCTCTTGTGTTTCCCACTTAGAGAAGTTCCTTTAGCATTTGTTGTAGAGCTGGTCTGGTGGTTCTGTATTCTCTTCGCTTTTGCTTGTCTGTAAAGCTTTTGATTTCTCCATTGAATCTGAATGAGATCCTTGCCAGTAGAGTAATCTTGATTGTAGGTTCTTCCCTTTCATCACTTTAAGTATATCATGCCACTCCCTTCTGGCTTGTAGAGTTTCTTCTAAGAAATCAGCTGTTAACCTATGGGAGTTCCCTTGTATGTTATTTGTCATTTTTCCCTTGCTGCTTTCAATAATTTTTCTTTGTCTTTCATTTTTGCCAATTTGATTATGTGTCTCAGTATGTTTCTCCTTGGGTTTATGCTGTATGGGACTTGCTGCACTTTCTGGACTTGGGTGGCTATTGCTTTTCCCATGTTGGGAAGTTTTCGACTATAATCTCTTCAAATATTTTCTTGGGTCCTTTCTCTCTGTCTTCTCCTTCTCGGAGCCCTATATTGCGAATGTTGTTGCATTTAATGTTGTCCCAGTGGTCTCATAGGCTGTCTTCATTTCTTTTCATTTTTTTTTTCTTTATTTTGTTCTGCAGCAGTGAATTCCACCATTCTGTCTTCCAGGTCACTTTTTCGTTCTTCTGCCTCAGTTATTCTGCTATTGATTCCTTCTAGTGTAGTTTTCATTTCAGTTATTGTATTGTTCATCTCTGTTTGTTTGTTCTTTAATTCTTCTAGGTGTTTGTGAAACTTTTCTTGCATCTTCTTGATGTTTGCCTCCATTCTTTTTCCGAGGTCCTGGATTATCTTCACTATCATTATTCTGAATTCTTTTCCTGGAAAGTTGCATATCTCCACTTCATTTAGTTGTTTTTCTGGGGTTTTATCTTTTTTCCTTCATCTGGTACATAACACTCTGCCTTTTCATCTTGTTTATCTTTCTGTGAATGTGGTTTTTGTTCCACAGGCTGCAGGATTGTAGTTCTTCTTGCCTCTGCTGTCTGCCCTCTGTTGGATATGGCTATCTAAGAGGCTTGTGCAAGTTTCCTGATGGGATGGACTGGTGGTAGCTAGAGCTGACTGTTGCTCTGTTGGGCAGAGCTCAGAAAAACTTTAATGTGCTTGACTGTTCAGGGGTGGGCTTGGGTTCCCTCCCTGTTGGTTGTTTGGCCTGAGCCAACCGAACACTGTAGCCTACCTGGGCTGTTTGGTGGGGCTGATGACAGATTCTGGGAGGGCTCACGCCAAGGAATACTTCCAGGAACTTCTGCTGCCGGTGTCCTTTTCCCCACGGTGAGCCACCGCCACCCCCCGCCTCTGCAGCAGACCCTCCAACAATATCATGTATGTCTGCTTCAATCTCCCTTGGGGTCCCTGCTCCTTCCCCTGGGTCCTGATGCACACACTACTTTGTGTGTGCCCTCCAAGTGTGGAGTCTCTGTTCCCCCTAGTCCTGTTGAAGTCCTGCAATCAAATCCCACTAGCTTTCAATGTCTGATTCTCTAGGAATTCCTCCTCCCATTACTGGACCCCCAGGTTGGGACGCCTGACATGGGGCTCAGAACCTTCACTCCAGTGGGTGGACTTCTGTGGTATAAGTGTTCTCCATCCTGTGAGTCACCCACCCAGCAGTTATGGGATTTCATTTTACTGTGATTGCACCCCTCCTACCATCTCATTGTGGCTTCTCCTTTGTCTTTGGATGTGGGGTATCTTTTTTAGTGAGTTCCAGTGTCCTCCTGTCAATGATTGTCCAGCAGCTAGTTGTGATTCTGGTGTTCTTGCAAGAGGGAGTGAGAGCACATGCTACTACTCTGTCATCTTGGTTCAGGGCCAGGAGTTTAGGCTTTATTTTCAATTTTTAAAAAAATGTGAATTTCCACATCTTCCAATACCAGTTGTTGAAGACTGTCTTTACTGCATCTTACTGCATTTGCTGCTTTGTCAAAGGTCAGTCTACTGTATGTATGTGGGTCTATTTCTGGGGGTCTCCATTCTGATCTATTTGTCTATTCTTTTGCCATTACCACACTTTCTTGATTACTGTAGCTTTATAGTGAGTCTTGATGTTGGGTAGTTCCTGTTCAACTATGTTCTTCTCCTTCTATATCATGTTCACTGTTTTGGGTTGTTTGTCTTTCCATATAAAGTTTAGAAACAGTTTGTTGATATCCACAATATAATTTACTGAGATTTGATTTGGATTACATTGAATCTATACATCAAGCTGGGAAGAACTGACATCTTTACAGTATTGAATTTTCCTATCCATGAACATGAAATATCTCTTCATATACAGTTGTCCCATGGTATCTGTTGAGGATTGGTTCCAGGATACCAAAATCCATGGATTTGGGGTATACTCAAGTCCCTTAAAAAGGTGTAGTATTTGCATATAACCTATGCACATCCTCATGTTTACTTTAAATCATTTCTAGATTACTTATACTAAATACAATATAAATGCTATGTAAATAGTTGTAAATACAATGTAGATGATATGTAAATAGTTTCCAGTGTAGCATATTCAACTTTTGCTTTTTGGAACTTTCTGGAATTTTTTTTTGGATATTTTTGAACCATAGTTGGTAGACTCTGTGGATGTGGAACATGTGGATATGGAGGGTTGACTGTATTTATTTCTTGGACTTTTTTCAGTAGAGCTTTTTACTTTTTGTCAGGCAAATTATCTAAACTTTGGTTGAATTTAAACCTAAGTATTTCATGTTTGGGATGCTGATATATTAATAAATAGTTTCTATTTTACATTTCTAATTTCACTTGTTCACTGATAGCTTATTGGGAAGTGATTGATTTTTGTATATTAACCTTGAATCCTTCAACCTTGCAGTAATTGCATATTGGTTCTAGGAATGTTTTTGTTGATTCTTTCGAGCTTTCTATATATATATGATTATGTCATCTGTGAATAAATATAGTTTTATCCTTCCCAATATATACATCTTTTATTTCCCATCCATAATTGTACAGTGCATAATTACATTAACTAGAATTTCCAGTATGATGTTGAAAAGCAGTGATGAGGGGATATCCTTGCCTTATTCCTGATCATCAAGTTTCTCACATTAAGTATGATGTTAGGTGTAGGATTTTTGTAGATATCCTTTATCAAATTGAGGAAGATATTGACAGTTTTTATTTTGGATGGGTGCTGGATTTTGTCAAATGCTTTTTCTGCATCTCTTGATATAACCATGTGGTTTTTCTTCTGTAGCCTTTTGACGTGATGATTACATTGATTTTCAAATGTTGAACCCACCTAGCATAACTGAGATAAATCCTACTTAGTTGTGTTGTATAATTATTTTTATATATTGTTGGATTTTATTCGATAATATTTTGTTGAGGATTTTTGTATCTATATTTATGATAAATATTGATCTGTAAGTTTTTTTTGTAATATCTTTTTTTGGGTTTGATTTAGGATAATTCTGGCTTCAACAAATGAGTTAGGAAATATTTCCTCTCCCTCTATCTTCTGAGAGAGATTATAGAAAATTGATGTAGTTTCTTCATTAAATATTTGGTAGAATTCACCAGTGAACACGTAGGGTGCTTTCTGTTTTGCAAGGTTGTTAATTATTGGTGCAGTTTCTTCAATGGATATAGACATATTCACATTGTCTATTTCTTCTTGTGTGAATTTGACAGATGGTGTTTTTTCAGAAGTTGGTCCATTTTATCTACGTTATCAATTTTGTGGGCCGAGAGTTGCTCATAACATTTATTGATTATTCTCTTAATGTCCATGAGATCTGTAGTGATGTTACTTCTTTCATTTCTGATATTAATAATTTGTATATTCTTTCTCTCTTTTTTTCTTAGTCTGTCTAGAAGCTTATCAATGTTATCGATCTTTTTAAAGACCAAGCATTTGATTTGTTGATTTTCTTCAATTTATTTCCTGTTTTCAAATTCATTGATTTCTGATTTAATTTACATTATTTCTTTTCTTTTGCTTACTTTGGATTTAATTTGTTCTTCTAGTTTCCTAAGGTAGAAGCTTGGATGGTTAATTTAGATCCTTCTTATTTTCTAATATATATATTCAATACTGTAAGTTTCCCTCTGGGCCCTGCTTTCACTGCATCTCACTAAATCTGACACATTGTATTCTCATTTTCATTTAGTTCAAAATATTTCTTAATTTTTATTTTTTTTCATCTTTTCTTTCATCTTTGACTCATGTTGTTTAGAAGTGTGATGTTTAATTTCCAAGTGCTTTTTATGACTCAGAATGTGGTCTATCTTGGTGATATTCCATATAAGCTTGAGAAGAATGTGTACTTTGCTATTGTTAAATGAAATAGTCTGTAGATGTCAATGATATCTGGTTGATCGAGGATGCTATTGAGTTCAACTATATCTTTACTGATTTTCTGACTAATGGATCTGTACATTTCTGATATAGGGTGACATTTCCAGCTATAGTAGTGAATTCATCTATTTCTCTTTGCAGTTCTGTTAGTTTTTGCCTCATGTATTTTGATGCTTTGTTGTTATGCACATACATATAAAGAATTGTTATACATTTTTGGAGAATTGACCCCTTTTATCTTTATGTAATGCCTTTTTTTTAAATCCCTGATAGCTTTCTTTGTTCTGAAGTATACTTTATCTGAAATTAATATAGCTACTCTAGGTTTCTTTGTATTAGTGTTCACATGGTATATCTTTCTCCATCTCTCCTTTTAACCTATATGTTTCTTTATGTTTAAAGAGGATTTCCTGTAGACAACGTATAGTTGGGTCTTGTTTTTTGACCCACTCTGACAATCTTTATTTTTTCATTGGTGTATTAGGGACATTGATATTTGAAGTGATTACTGATACAGTTGAATTAATTACAACCATATATGTTAATATTCTCTATTCATTGCTCTTGTTTTTTGTTCCTATTTTGTTTTCACTCTTTTTGTTCCTTTTCAGGTTTTAATTGAGTATTTTATATACTTTTATTTTCTCTTTTCTTTTCACACCAATTATACTTTTTTTTTTTAATGGTTGCTCTAGAGTTTGCAAAATACATTTACAAGTAATCCAATTTCACTTTCAATAACTAACACTATACTGCATCACAAGTAGTACATTATAATAACAAAATATTTCTAATCCTTTCCTCCTTTTCCTTGTGTCATTGCTGTCATTCATTTCACTTATACATAACATATATTTGTATATATTTTCTAATATATTGCCATTATTATTTTGAACAAACTGTTATCCGTTACATCAGTTAAGAATAAAAAAAAGAAAAGTTCTTATTTTATCTTCACTTATTCCTTCTTCAATGCTCTTCATGTACATCCAAGTTTCTGAACTATATTATTTTTCTCCTCGCTAAAGGACTTTTGACATTTTCTGCAAGGCAGGTCCACTGGCCACAAATTCCTCCAAATTTTGTTTATCTGAGAAAGACTTCATTTACCTTTCACTTTTAAAGGATAATTTCACAGGATACTTAATTCTAGGCTGTTTTTTCTCTCAAAACTTTAAATACTTCACTTTACTTTTCTTGATTGCATGGTTTCTGAGGAGAAATTGGATATGATTATTATCTTTGCTCCTCTATGGATAAGATGTTTTTCCCCTTTGGCTTCTCCCAAGATTTCTTCTTTATCTTAGATTTTCTGCAGTTTGAATATGATATGCTTAGTTGTAGTGTTTTTTGTTTGTGGGTGTTTTTTTTGTTTGTTTTTTTGTTTTTTTTGCATTTACCCTACTTGGTGTTATGTAATGTTCTTGATCTTTAGTTTGGTGTCTGACATTGATTGGGGGAAATTCTCAGTCATTATTTCTTCAAATATTTATTTTATGTTTTTCTTTCCCATTATGTATGTTACACCTTTTATATTTGTCCCACAGTTTTGGAATGTTCTGTTCTTTTTTTCTCAGTCTTTTTTCTTTCCTTTTTTGTTTCGGAAGTTTTCTATTGACATATTCTCAAGGTCGAGATTCTTTCTCTGCCATGCTCACTCTACTAATGAGCCCATCAAAGTTATTCTTTATTTCTGTTACAGTGTTGTTGATCTCCAGCATTTTAAAATTCATCTTAGAAATTCGGTTTCTCTGCTTATATTGCCTTTCTGCCATTGCACTTTGTCTACTTTATCCATTAAAGCCATTAGTAATTAATTATAATTATTTTAAATTCCCAGTCTAATAATTCCAGCATCCCTGCCATGTCTGTATCTGGTTCTGATAGTTGCTCTTTCTCTTCAAACTGTGCCTTTTTGCCTTTTAGTAGGCTTTGTAATTTTTTGTTGAAAGCCAAGCATAATGTACTGGGTGAAAGGAGCTGTAGAGTATTGGCCTTTAATAATATTGTGGTAAGATGTGGGGGAGAAGAAGCAATCTATAATCCTATGATTAAGTCTCAGTCTTTTAATGAGCCTGTGCTCTTGAGTTGTAAACTTCTATTTTCCCCCACTTAGTTGGGTCAGAATGGCTGGAGTTGGCTGGAGTTGGGTATTTCTCTTTCCTCATATCAGTTAGGCTCTGATAAAACTCAAACAGTTTAAGGTCTGGTAAAGTAGTATTAGAAACAGTACTGAGAAGCTGGGATGTTAGAACAGGCCTGAGAATGGGGTAAGGAAGCTGTAGAATGCACAGACCTCCTGCCTACCTGCAGAAATAGTTTACTCGGGGCTGCTCTCCACTGTGGGGTCAGCTTACTACAGCAGGTCTTGCCCATGTGAGGGAAACCTGGGGTTGTCCTGCTGTGGTGATGCCTGGGAATTCACTTCTTTGGATGCGGTCTGGTGAAATGTGTTCCCTTGTCTTGCTAGTGTCAGTTGATACATGGTCCACATGGAGTCGTTCCTTTCAAAGTTCCTATCTATAAAATATTTTACTCATCAAATTTACTATTGCATGAGAATGTGAGGTGTCCAAATTTCACTTCATATCTTCTTTAGTCTTAGGTCTGCTTTCTGCTATTGGGTAATGTAGCATCTATGTTATAGTATTTATAATATGTGAGAACAGTTTTAGTATTTTTCTTGGGCGTTTTCAATTATTTGTCCTTCGACCGTGTTTCTAGGTGTTGTTTTCAGTGTGCCTTACTTACTTTTATTGTCTGTAACTGAAACAGTACTTAATATGTGATCAGCACAAAGCATAGGGGGATTTTCATTTCTTATTTGGATATTACACTTCCAGTATTAAAGTCTGAGATTAAATTAGGTGTTTTGATATCACAATATTGACTCATACTGAACTTCTGTCTAGGTCTTTTATACATAAATGGCAATTACATAATATCTTAATCATCATGTACTTGTGTATTTGATTTTTAAAGTCTCAGTGGATTGTTTATCTTCATTAAATTTCATCATGGTAATTTGGCCCATTTTACAAGGCTGCTGAGATGTTTAATTCTATTGTCCCCAGTAGCATTCTCCTAATTTGATTTGATAATCTTGTCTTCAGGATTTTTTTTTCCAGTGATTGATTAAAAAAAAATTGACCAGCAAAGAACCAAACAGACATATTTGTACTCCACTTGGGTATAATTATATTAATTAATACTCTAAATATGGTCTTTATTTATTCATTTGCTGATATTACCATGTCATGTTAACAACATGGCATGAGAGACATAATAGGCATCTTGGTGGGATATCAGTTAAGGGTATTCCATCTTCCAGTCCGTGGTACTTTCAAAATGAGGATTGTTTCAAAGAAAATTTTTTCTAGTGAACACAAGAGCTACCACTTTTAAATACTTTTTCAAAATACAAGTAATTATTAACTTCTTTTCTTTTTCTTTTTTCACACAGTGTCTTTGTGTTAAAGATCCTCTGTGCTCTATACGTCTCTGTTTTGGAAAATTAAAATATCTAATGTGTACATGTCAAGTAAAAAAAGTAAAAATCTATTTTTTAAAGGAATGCAAAACCTTGAAGTAGAAGGCTTAGCATTTAGAATTCTGATTTTCAACAGTTGTTTGTTGGTTTGTTTATTTTTACTTGCTTTTATCCACAGGCACATTCACACTAATATCCACATCTAATCACACAATTGCCCTTTCCTCACTGATAGTTCTTCTTTACAAGCACTCATTTAGAGTGGACAGCTATTTTCAGTAGAACAGTCAAACACTTCAGTGGTGGTGTCAGTGGATGCATGGTCCACATGAAGGTTACTCTCTATAAAATATTTACCTCCTAAAACTTACTATTGCATGAGATGTGAAGTGTTCATATTCTACTTTCCTCAGTTGCTTTTCATTTTCTCCGAATTTTAGTGAGATGAGAGACGTGTAACTTTGGCTTCTGAGAGACTTAAGTTCAAATCCCAGCTTTGAATCTACTAGCAGATTGACCTTGGGCAAATTATTTAACTTTACTGAGCTCTTTTATTCATCTCTGATAATAATACTGACTTTAGGGTTTTTGTGAGATAAAGTGAAGTAATGTATACAAAGTATGTAACAGAGTTGGGGACCCACACTGTGGGCTAAATAACTGTTATTTTACTTTCTCTTCCCTTCAAATAGTAAATGTAAAACTTCAGACTTGCTTTTCTAATTAGACCATCAGTATTAGTTCAATAATAGATGTACTCATATTAATCATACTTCATAATTACCATTGTGGTTTATTAATAGTAATAATAAAATTCCTCATATACATTGATGTCAACAATCACTGTTTCAATTACCCATATAAATCTACCACTACCTAGTCAATGTTAATGGCTTGGCTCTGAAAAGCTCACACAATTGATGATTACCAGCCAAGTTCAAAAGAAAGGTTGTACTGTCTTGTCAATATCTGTGATTGGGCCCAGAGTGCTTAGTCAATTTTATTGTTCCTAGAGAGAAATGAGAGCTTTGGTTATGCAGTATGGTTAAAATTCTGTTTTTCCCCATTCTGCCTATCCTCTGGCAAACTCTTCTATTTCATACCCTCTCCTATAAGCTTTCTCTTTCCTTTTTGATTTAATAGCATACAATTGTTTTCTATCTCACTGTTCAAGTAGCTATCATTATTATAATTTTTATGTACCCATAAAATTCCAATAATTATAACTTCATAATGAGTATAAAAACTGGTACTTAAATTTGTACTAAATATTTGATGAATTGAAGTTTAAGTTTTGTAAATAATGATAACTCAAAAAATAACACATTAATTTCTTTTTTCAGAACATTTATTCTGTAATATTAGGAATAAGTTTACAGAGGTGGATTTACAAGGTGGTGGAGGGCTCAGAATAACAGGCTAAGGAGATATTTTATTTTTCATGCAATGGAGAGTAATCAAAAGATATGGAGAAAGTTTTGTGGCCTGCATAAACGTGTTTTGGGAAGATTTAATCTTTCACTATGGTCTAGGTAGAGAATGGAGGGCATTTAGGCTGAAGATCTTGTCTAAGTGGTAGAAATGGGATGGAAAGGAGCTGATAAATGTGACTGGTGTTATGAAAGGGAATTTCATCCATGCACTTATTAATTCCGGTTTTGGAAAAACAATTATTGAGGCCCTCTTATGAGCCTAGTGCTCTGATTGGCACTGAGATTAAGCCATGTTCCTTGCCTTGCTTTATATGAAATGGAGAAAACATGATGATATAAGTGTTTTAACAGAGGTTAAGACAGGGTGTGATTATGGGAGCAGATGAGGGGACACTTAAGCTGGCAGCAGTGCTCATATGTAGGTCTAAGCATTTCTTTTGTTAAAACTTTGTTTGATTCGGAAATTCAAACTATTTTTGGTTTCTAGAATTATGAGAAAAATTTAGTAAAATTTATGCAGAATATGCCTTTGCATCAGCAGACTTGAAATGAAAACAGTAGTGTCCAGTAGATACCATTTTAAAAGTACTCTCCTGATGTGCAGTGTATAACTACATCTCACTCTTTTAACGTCTTTCTGAATGTGTCTGTATGGGCGTTGTTTCATTTTAATCTCAATATCTCCCATGTCTAGCAGAATGCCTGGCGCAAAGCACATGCTCAAGGGATGCCTATTGAAATGTCATCGTTGAATCTGTGCAACAACAATTGCCTGTTGTCATTCTTTGTTTTTCTTCTCACCACATGTTGAATGATGATACTTTTAAAAGAAACTTTTGTGATTTAAAAATCCATCAGCAGCTTTTCTGCCTCATGTAATTCTGCCCACCTTGGCCAAAGCTTAGGCCTAAAAAACAAACCAGACCTTTTTATATTTCCTTATATTTTGTTCATGTATCTCAGTTGCAAAATATTGGTCCCTGGCCAGCATTCATGTGACAGCTTCCTGTATGAATGTTAAACAGGCAACGATGATGCTCTCTAATTACAGTGCTTGAAATGATTGGAAATAAATTGGCACTCCAATTATAGATGCATGAAAGAGGCATCAGTATATTACAGTCAGTCCATTAATTTCTAAAGTGGTTCAGGCCATCTCACTATTTCAGTGACATTCCTTATTCACGGTTGCAATGAATCACTCTGAATTGTGGTGCCTGCAGATTAACAAGCTGAAGGACATGTTTTTTAACCTAAAATACCCCTGGCTATTTTCTCCTAAGTGGGAGAAAGGCAGACAGGGAGCCAGGGACATACTGTTAAATTCTGTATATAGAATTTGGAATAACTAGCACAATAGAGTTTTAATAGACTTTATTTTTATTCTTTCTTTTAGAAAGACTGTGAAAAAATTTCCCCTCAATTGTACTGGAACTAAAACCATGAACTTTGCCAAAGCCATTAAAATTAAATTAGGGAAGTAGCATTCTTCACTATTTGATTTTTGGTACTTGTATAGATGTCTATTTGAGTTAGTTGGACCTAAAATATCACCTTTTACACAAAAGCAAACTAAGAAATATCCTAAATGTTTCTAAAATATATCTTTAATGGTCATTAAACTATACTTTATAGGTTGAAATTACCATCTATATACTTTCAGAAGCTTCTCTAGATAACTGATTGACTGCTATCAATGAGTTTCACTAAAAGATGACATTGATTTGATTCTGATAACTAACCTCTATTAACCATCTTTTCAGGTTACAGTGGTAAGAGTCTAGGGGCATGCTCAATCCAGCCCTTAAAATAAGTATATCTATAATTGACCAATAGACACTAAGCTCTTCCATTGTGTGATAGATTCTTTAACGATAGGAGCTATGTCTTATTCATACGTGGTTCAGGTACTTGGCAAGTAGAAGGTGTTAAATAAATATTTATGAAGTAAATGTTATTGACTATGGCCAAAATATAATTTAGTTATGAATTTAAAATATATGTAAAGAAGGTAGAGGAATATTTTGGAGAAAAGGTGATGTGATAATCAGCTTCAGATTGGGTATTTTATTTTCTAAAATTAAATGTTTATTATGTAAAAAATACATGAAAATATTCTTATAAAATAGTGCAGGTAAGGATAAAGTCTGCTGGTATCATTTATATAAGAAATAGTTTTTCATAGTGAAATTCTTATTTTACTATAGAGCTTACTGTAAAACTTTTAAAATCAAAGGTCTTCTAAAGACATTTATTATTTTTGTTGACATTTGTGTATAAAATTTCAAACTTATATATAAGTAAACAAAATAGATTGTGAACCTCCATGTATTCATCAACTATTTTCAACAGTCACCGATACATGACCAAGAGAGTTTCATTTATTCTCCCAGTCCCCTTTTGCCCTCCACCACTGGATTATTTTGAAGTACTACCCAACATTGTATTATTTCATCTACAGATACTTCAACATGAACCTCTTTAAGATAAGAACTTTTAAAACATAACCACAATACTATTATCACACATAAAAATTAACAATTAAAAAAAATCATTGTATACAGTTAGTGTTCATATTTCTTAGGTACTCCTTTTCTTTCCTTTTTTTTTTTTGCAAGTTGATTTGTTTGAACCAGGATTCAAACAAAATCCTCATTTCTAAGAGATCTGTTCTGATCGATGCTTACCCTCTCTCTCTACTTCCTTCCCTCCCCCTCCCCCCACCTTGCTTACTTCCCTTCACCATTTACTGTGGGAAGGGTGCTAGATATGTGAGAGGTTTCAGGTACCCAAAGATGAATAGAATATAGATCTATGATATGAAGCGCTGGAGTTTGGGTGACTATAAGGGTGTCTCTTTCTACTAGTCTATCCACTTGTCCCAAATACTTTCAAGATCATGAGCTTGTATTTATTTCATTCCTTTTGCTTGGAAGCTTTTACTTCCACCAACTTATCCTTTTCAACCTTGGAGGCCCATTTCAAATATCACTTGCTTTAGGAGGATTTTCTTGATTATTTAAATAAAATTCATCTGTTTCCTTTCCATAGCTACTTCTATATGTCATAATATAGCACCTGTATAAGTTTGTCTTATTTAGCTGTTATTTGTGTCTTCATCTCCATCATTAGATTGAAAAAAATTTGAGTGAAAACTGTGAATCTTTCTCATTTTATTTAAATCTATGTTTGGGTTTACTATGTGTTAATCATATCAACAGAAATACTTTCAGCCTGTCTTTGTACCAAAAAATATGCAGGCTCAAGGAAGAAGTACAGGGCCTAGCATGGTGCCTTGCACATAATGGGGGATTCAAATGTTTGTGGAATTGAAATAAATCAGATGGCACATTTGAAAAGTTGTATACCAACTTTTAACCTAAATGGGAAGGAAATCCAAAAAAGAGGAATATATATAACTGATTATATAACTGAATATAACTGATTCACTTTGCTGTACAGCAAAAACTAACACAACATTGTAAAGCAACTATACTCCAAAAAAATTAAGTTAAAAAGTTGTATACAGTTTTTAAACTAAAACTATGGTACAGTAGACTGTTTCCGACTATAACATTTTATTTTAGGGTTTGGTCAGGATATACATGAACCATTACCTAGGATGGTGCCTAGTATATTCTAGGTGTTAAATAAATGTTTCATAAACTCAAACTGTAAAAAAATAAAAATGTTGAAAAGGTCAGAGAAGTTTAAGAAATGCAGGGCTAATACTACCCGAGGCAATCTACAGATTTAATGTGATCCCTATCAAATTACCCATGATGTTTTTCATAGAACTAGGGCAAATAATCCTAAAAGTTATATGGAACCATAAAAGACTCAGAATTGCCAAAGTAATCCTGAGGTAAAAGAACAAATCTGGAGGCATAACCCTCCCAGAATTCAGACAAAACTACAAATCTACCATAATCAAAACAGCGTGGTATTAGCACAAAAACAGACATATGGATCAATTGAACAGAATAGAGAGCCCAGAAATAAACCCAAACATCTACCATCAATTAATCTTCGACGAAGGAGGCAAGAATATACAATGGAGAAAAGACAGTCTCTTCAGTAAGTGATGTTAGGAAAGTTGGACAGCTGCATGTAAATCAATGAAGTTACAACACTCCCTCATACTATACACACACACAGAAATCCAAAATGGCGTAAAAACTTCAATATAAGATATAACACTATAAAACTCCTAGAAAAGAACATAGACAAAACATTCTCTGACATAATATTGTACCAATGTTTTCTGAGGTTAGCCGCCCAAGGGAATAGAAATAAAAGCAAAAATAAACAAATGGAACCTAATCAAGCTCTTGCACAGCAAAGGAAACCATAAACAAAACAAAAAGACCACCTATGGACTGGGAGAAAATATTTGCAAATGATGAGACTGAAAGGGATTAATCTCCAAATTATACAAAAAGCTCATACAACTCAATAACAAAAACCACAAATCACCCAATCAAAAAATGGGCAGAAGACCTAAATACACTTTTCTCCAAAGAAGACATACAGATGCCCAATAGGCACATGAAAAGATGCTCAACTTCACTAATTATTAGATAAATGCAAATCAAAACTATGATGAGGTACCAACTCACACCAGTCAGAATGGCCATCATCAAAAAGTCTACAAATAATACATGCTGGAGAGGGTATGGAGAAAAGGGAGCCCTCCTATATTGTTGGTGGGAATGTAAATTGGTGCAGCCAGTATGGAAAACAGTATGGAGGTTCCTTAAAAAAATTAAAAATAGAGTTACCATATGATCCAGCAATCCCACTCCTGGGCATATATCCAGAGAAAACTCTAATTTGAAAAAAAAAATGCATTTCTCTAATAATTAGTGATGTGGAGCATCTTTTCATGTGCTGCTTGGCCATCTGTATGTCTTCTTTGGAGAAATGTCTATTTAGATCTTCCTCCCATTTTTTGATTGGGCTGTTTGTGTTTTTTGATACTGAGCTGCATGAGTTGTGTGTACATTTTGGAGATTAGTCCCTTGTCGGTCTCTTCAAGAGTGGATATATGTATATGTATAACTGATTCACTATGCTATACAGCAGAAATGGATACAACATTGTAAATCAACTATACTCCAATAAAAATTAATTAAAAAAAGAAAAGATACATGCACGCTACTGTTCATAGAAGCACTATTTACAATAGCCAAGACATGGAAGCAACCTAAATATCCATCAACAGATGAATGGATAAAGATTTGGTGTGTGTGTATGTATATATTTTTGTTTGTATGTATGCGTGTGTGTGTGTGTGTATATATATATATATATATATATATATATACACACACACACACATATGCATACATACACATACACAGTGGAATATTACTTAGCCAATAATGCCAGTCTTAGGAAATGCTTGGAAAAGAAAAGACAAAAAGAATAAGTCCAAGATCAAAGAAGAAATCAAATGCATTTTAGGGTGAGGTGAGAGAAGTGGGTGCTGTGCATTTATTTCAAGGGAGGACGGTTTGGAAAGGGATATGGTAGACAAACCATCAAGTTATCCATATTTGTATTTTGTGCTTTGATATTGTCTTGACCTTGTTCTCCTCTGAGCTTCCTGGATGAGATGATGCCTGGGTTAATTATTGAATAAGGAGCAGGAAATAATGAGATGGGGGGTTAATAGGAGAGACAGGAAACAATATGAAGAGTATCATGAAACAGTGTGGGAGGGGGAAAAGAATACTTATTAGAGATATTTAGAGAGTGACAAAGAGAAAACATATGATTAATGTTTGCCTTTGTATGGTGCATTCAAGCTAGTGTGTCTGGGTCAATGGTAGATCTCTTGATGGAGATGGAGAATATAGCAGGAGCACATTTCTAGGAAAAAATGGAGACTTTCCTGTTTAGCCTATCAAGTTTGAGGCGTTTCTGGGAGATCCAGGAGTGACGATGAGCAGGTAATAGGGCAATTGCATCAGGAGCTTGGGAAGAGACTTGAGCTGGTGATAGGGACCAGGCACTAGGGGATCATATCTGTAGTGGTTGAAACCATCCAAAGCTAATGGGTTTGCCCAGGGAACATGAGTAGAGTGTGAGCAGTAATTCAGTTTTTCTCATTGAAGTAGATTTATTGAGCCTGGTACATGACAGTCGGGCTCTGTTCTGCCATGTAGCCCACATAGTGTGCCAATCATAGTATAAGTTTCTCATTACATATAGAGGAAGATATATAAAGAAAATAAGAAAAAAACATTATAACTGCTGGGAATTTAGAGGAGAGTGACTAGGACAGTGGGAAAACACTAAATTAAGCCAAGGAAAATGGACTTTACCTTTTTGTGCTTCTCCTGATTCAATTAAAGGAAGCTTTTTCTGAACATTTATGCTCTCTGAAACTGGGCTGAGCTCCCTTTGGGAGGGAAATAGGCTCCTTGTTTCTGATTGTTTAAAAAAAAAAAAAGCTACAGGGATGCTGCAAAGGAAATTGAAATTTCAGGAAAAGTGTTCGGGACCACAGGATAACCTAAGTCTAATAACATTTTGTGATTCTTTGTCGGGGGATACCCTCTGCTTAAAAAATTTTGTACTCTGAAAAATATATATGTATAATAACTTCACTTCAGGATTGTATTTTAAAAATTCACTTGAATTTGGTTCGTTTTAAGACTCCTACTTCTGGATGTGTTTGTTTTTTTCTGACTAAATATTGGTTATCTTTTCTTTCTACTTTCTTTGGTCCTTGACCATAACAGTTCTCTCAAAAATACTAAAATATGTGTTATTGAGAATTGACAGTCTTCTTTGCTAACAGTTGAAAAGATGTAGTGGTGAAAATGACACATTTAGTGTAGACTGCAGGTTAGCAGAGTACAATTCTAACAGTTCTGTGAAATCCCCATCTCAGAGTAAGATAATTTGATGGCATATTGACTGGAATCAGCAATCTGCAATGATTCCAGAAGCCTGAAGTGGGGAAGAGCGAATGTGTTTTTTTATTTCATCAACTTTCCTTCTGTTTTCCACCCTCCTCCCCACTTCCCCTTATTGGGCTCATTTGACCCTCCAGAGTTGGGAAGGGATTGGGATGAAGTGAGAGGTAAGAAGCAGAGGTTTTACCTGATTTGTATAACCATAGCATTGTATTGTTGACAGTAGCAATCTGGGTCTGGGAGATAGAAACTATACAGCAGGTTAAACAGAGGAAATTCAACAGAAAGAATTTTTGAATATGATAAAAGGGTAACTATAAGATAAAAGGAAATTATATGATACATTAAGGCTGAGGGAGAATACCCAAGAGTGGAAAAAGTTGGAATGCTTCAGAACTTCCTGCAGGAGAAGGAATGGTTCAGCCCATCAGATGGCAAAAATATCTTCCTGTTTGTCCAGTTTAGACCTGGAGTGGGAGTTTCTGGCAAGAAATAGGCAACGTTGTGCAGTGCAGGCAGGATGGCAGGAGATCTGCAGCGGGGATGTGGGCTTGTAGTGGGAGTCCCGGTGCAGATATAGGCAGGAGGCCTTTAGAGTGTGTGGGCTGAGTGGAGCTCTGGTTTGTAGGTCTGGAGGACTGCAGAAAGATTATCTCCTGGTAAGGCTGCAAGGCTGAAGAGGTACTGCATTCAGGGCCCATGGCTGGGGCCAGTGTGCTACTAGATGACCTCACACCCACACCTCCCACCTCAACCCTTGGTGGAAACTGCAGGACAGGCTCTTCCTCCTGCAATGTCCATCCAGCTCCCTGTACCGAGAAAGGTTAACATCATTCTCATTTTGAAGGAGAAATGCTTAAAGGATTTCATTGTTCATCACAGAGCATATATAGAAGGGTGCATTCGGAGCTGAGAGGCAATACATTGATAACTGATAGAGTGATCATGAGATGTAGAAGATGCCAAATGCTGATTTTCCTTTTTGTCATGATATGTTTTGTGTATTCTTTGGAGAGTCCTGCCTGCTGTCTCTTGTCTCTTCATGCTGGTTGTTCATGACTTGCCCATGGGCTCTCTGCCTTTCAGCATTTTACCACTCTGCTGTGTGCCTTTTCTCCTCTGGCTTCAGTGGTGATGATCAAGCCTGACTCTCATCTTATACCTTTGCCCCACTTTCAGAGGAAATATAGATCCTCTGCCCTACTTTCAGGGGAATCCCTGACTCTACATTTCAAGGAAAATAGTCTTTTAGCTACCACCTCTCACGTTCAGACTTTCCAGGCTGGAGTCATGTCCTTCAACCTTCAGAACTGTCAAGCCCTCTGTCCTGAAACCCTCCCTCCATTTTAGAGAAGCATCCTCCTTTCCATCCTTGTAGGGTCCCCCCAACCACTCTCCACTGCCACCCTCACTTCACGCAGTACCCTGACAATGTTCTCTAAACAGTTATTTACTGGCTGTTGTTCTCATCAGTCTTCCCATGATGCAGCTTGGATGTGCATGACAGATGAAAACCAATTTCCTAATCTCACAGCATGGCCTGCATGTGGGATCTACCATCTCCCTAAAGGTGTGTGCAGGCACTTGGCTTTGAAATTTTCTCTTCCCTTGAGGTCTTAAGCAATAATGGGATGAAGAAAAAGTCATATTTGAATAACTTGATGAAAGGATATCATTTCCACATGCTCCCATTGTCACAGTTCTCACCTTCACATCGCTGTAGTTGAAAGCTCCAATTTTTATTTTCTTCTCACAAATCTCCAGATGGGGCCCATTGCTTTACAAATTCTAATACCCACACATATCCCTCATGTTTTTAGGAGTGATTCTGTTTCGTCTGTTTTTAAATTTATGATACCACAAGCTCAGTTTTTTCTTTTTCCTTATACTTCCCTTTGAAGGAATCAATCATAACCCATTTGATCCTCCCAGTGGGCGATAACCCCAGATACATCAGAGAACATGATCAAAAGCAGTGCAGGGTACCTTCTGTCAACCAACCCAGGCACATTTCCCACAGTTACCACTGGGGAAAATGCCCAAAGGACAGATGACCTTCAGAGTCTCCAGGATAATTCCCTTCACCTTCCCTTGTGTATCTTGTATGTGGCAGATACACGGGGCAAATGCTGTCAGACTGATTTTATAATATCTCAGTGTGTTCTATCACCTGACTTTAGAGTGTGGGGTGCTTGGCACACTTGAATTTTTTTCTACTTTCCAAGTGTCTGGAACAATTTTCAGTTGTTTTCACAGTAGTAAAATAATGACTACTGATTTGGAACTTTTCAATTACAAAATTTTTCTGTTACATTCACAAAGCACTGATGATCATGTTGCTAAGTGGACCACAGTATATTTGAATTCCAAAGAAGGACTCTCTGGTCATCACAGAGATGGTTATTTACATTTTACTTTGGGCACAAAGCTGGTCAGTTGATGGCGTTGGAGCTGTCACACCATCTGTGGCTTGACTCAAAGACCTACTTGGAGGCTTATGTTGCAGATCCCGAACTGCCCACACAGTAGGGGCCTTGCTGTGTTTGCCAAGTTTGTGCCCTAGATTTTATTACAACTTCTACCTCAGGGATCAAGAAATGTTGATCATCGCATGCAGGGAAAACAAAAGGTTTTTTTTGAGTTTATGGTGAAAACTTCTGTGTTACCTCCCCATTGAAAGCACTATTCACCTAGAACAACAGACTTTATTTTCTCTGAAAAAGATGTCGTGTTTCTCAGTCACTGTTCATAGAGAGGGTAGAACTTTGTTTCTTCTTCTCTCTTGGGAACTATGAGTAGCCAACAAATAGTATGAACATCCAGAAATGGGATGAAAATACAGGGACAATCAAGACAAAGGCCACTGTACTTCACAATTTAGATACTGGCTGATTATAAATGAAAGGTGCACATCCAAACTAATCTCTTCCTCATAAAAGCACATGGGTAGGCCTCTGGATTTGGGGGCAGGAAGGCATTGTCTTGGTTAATACATCATTTTACACCATCTGGCCTACAGTTTCCTTAATTCCAATTGTGTGTTCTTGTATATTTTTATGCTACATGGCCTTTTAGTGAACAAATTTGGGATTTCCTCCCATTCTCTTCTCTGTTACACTCCTCTTCATCTTTGAATACCCGGCTCTGACAGCCCCTCTTCCATGAAGGCCATCCTGGTGCCCTAGGAAGAGGGTGATGATCTAACCCCTCCCTCTACTCTGACAACATTCTTTTTATTCTTGTTTTAGAACCTGCTTTTTTGACCAATTTCTCTCTCATTCCCTCTCTCTCTCCCTCTCTCTCTCTTTCTTTCCCATCTCTCTAGCCTATCTGTCTATCTATCGATATCTATCTATCATCATCATCATCTATCATCTATTTATCATATCCTTCTTATTAAAATATGAGCTCACGTAAGGTAGGACCTTGATTATTTTCTTTTTGGCCTTACAGTATCTGGTACATAGTAGGTACTTAAATAACAGAATAATGAAAGGATTTCTGAGCAATGAATTTTGCTCTGAACACTGTGAATATTCTGAAAGGAAGTTATAGGCTGTTTGATTTCTTTTTTCTTTAGCCTTTGTGGTTTCATTAACCAAAGACTTGGTTCTGGCTGCTGTCAAGCTCTTGAAGCAGGGACAGGAGATTTCAAAGCAGTGCTGTGTACACAGAGCACAGATGCTCCTCAGTGTTTCTGAGCCCAAGTCCCTTCTTTTTAAAGCCATAGACTTGATCCAAGTTAGGAGGAAGCCAACAAAACAGGAGACAGAGCATGTATCCACTCTGTAACAGCTTCCTTGATTCATGCAGTCAAGCAAAAACAAATTTCTTGGGTATCTATGGTTTACCTGGCACTGGGCAAAAAGTCTACTTAAATGAATCATGTGATGGGACTTCGCCATTGACAGGTAAGTAGAAATGGGGGCAGCATGGGGAGGGCTAAGGCAGTGATGCTTGTTTATAGTGAGTGATTGGAGGTGGGGTGGATTGATTTGGTTATCTCTGTGAGCAGAGGCTGAAGTAAAAATAGTATTCATTCTTCTGCCCTTGCTTTAATTGAGATCCTCTTCCTTTCTGCAAAGACTTATGTTTCTGTCTCCATCCTCACTTCTTTTGTACCATCTTGCACACAGCAGCAAGTATTATATTTCTAATATCACTGCCCTGATAAAAACCTTCAAGGGTTTTCCATCAGTTCCTTAGCATGATTTACAAAGTTCTCTGTTACTTGGTCCCTTTTTGCCTCTTCAGCATCATCTCTGCCACTCTCAGCCTTGTATATTAAATTCTAATTTTTAAGTCTGTTTCCACATGTTCATAAATACCTTGTGTACAGAGACCATTTCTCATTTATCTTTTTCTCCTTAACTACAGACATAATGTCTGGCAGATAATAGAAGCTCAACAAGTGAGAGCGCATTGGTTGATAGAGGTTAAGGAACATGCCTTACACATGACTATTTCTAGCTCTTACCGTACTTAGTATCTTGAGAGTGTTTAAGCAATTTTGTGTAAGTTACCTGAACTGAAATGGGACCTTCCACAGCAATAAGTATTTGATATTTATTTTCTGAATGTGATACCTGTCCTCCATTTTGACGTATTTCCTCCAGACATCTTTGGTGTATGACAAGTTCACCCTGCTCATTGAGTTACTATCCTTAGGCTTGATCTTCCTTGCCCCCTCTCCAGGAAAGTCAACATTTGTATCCTATTCTGTTTCCTAGATTTACATTGTTTGTTTGATATCTAACTATCCCAACCTTGAACCTGTGAGTTCAATTCAGTTTAATCAAATTTGATAGCCATGGATTCATTAAGCACACAATATGAGATTGAATCATATAAATTTTCTAATATTTCACCACTCAACTTACAAAAATGGTAACTTCACATGGTGAGTATGGAGAATTTGGCCTTTCTTCAAATTTCTATTTCTGTTCCTGGTAATTTGATAAGGGTAGAATGTCAGTGATATTACTAAGTAACATTGCTTGTGATAAAAATGTTTACGCACTGCAGTTAAGATTGAGGGAACTGTTTTTTTTTTTTTGACCATACGGCACAACATGCGGGATCTTAGATCCCCGACCAGGGATTGAAACCGCAACCCTTGCAGTGGAAGCATGGAGTCTTAACCTCTCTATCACCAGGAAGGTGCCTAAAGGAACTATTTTAGATTCTACATATAAGTGAGATCATGCAGTATTTGTCCTTCTGTGTTTAGCGTAATGTCCTCTAGGTCCATGGCGTACTACGTTGTTGCAAACGGCAGGCTTTCCTTCATTTTTAAGGAGGAATTATATTCTACTGCATGTATATACCACATTTTCTTTATCCATTTGGCCATTGATAGATATTTGAATTATTTCCATAACTTGGTTATTGTGAATAATACTGCAATAAACACGGGGATACAAATCTCTCTCTTTTTTTTTATAGTAAAATTATTTAGCTCTTATTTTTTGGTTACAGTTAAATTCCAGTTAGATCTCTATGCACTTACATTGCAAATGGTCAGTTGTTATCACAATTAGAACTGAATAGCTTATCAAATAAGTGCAGAGTGAGTAATGATCAATGCCTAGGTTTCCCCAGCCAACTAAAATGACCTATATTTTGCTAAATTCTATTGACTAAAGAAATTCAGCAAGATATATTTGAGTTGAAAATACCATATGCCTTTTGCTGACATTAAAAAGCTTCAAATTAAATATAAGAGCTGACATATTAAAGAAAAGTCAACATTCATTGTGGTTTGCATTATTCTGGGAATGTTATATAAACCCATGCTTCTATTATTCCTTCAAATTAAATGACTTCTTATTATGTATTTTATTTATTATTACTTCCAGATGAGGATTAGGGAGGGAGGTATATGAATCCCAATTTAATAAATTTGATTCTTTCTATTATCCAAATAAATAAACAAGATATGGAATAGGTGTGAAGGTATGGTATACACTTGAAATCAGATATCTCTTTTAAACCCAGATTTTAGTTCCTTTGGATATATACCCAGAAGTGGGATTTCTGGATCAAATGGTAATGCTGTTTTAATTTTCTGAGGAAACTTCATATTGATTTCCATGGTACCTGCACCAATTTATATTCCCACCGATAGTGTAAAAGTGTTCTCTTTTTTCCATATCTTTGGCAACACTTGTTGTTCTTTAGTTTTTGGATAATAGCCATCCTAAAAGGTGTGAGGTGATATCTCATTGTGGTTTTGATTTGCATTTCCCTAAAATTAGTCATTTTGAGCATATCTTCACACACCTGTTGAACATTTATATATCTTCTTTGGAAAAATGTTTATTCAGATCTTTTGCCCACGTAAAAAAACATTACTGTTACTGAGTTCTAGGAGTCAATGAGCTTATAAATTAATCCTCCTCAAGTCAAGTTTTGAGAGCAGTGCATTACAGCCTTGAAGCCAGAAGACCTAGCTGAGCTGTATCCAGATTCCTGACCTACAGAAACTGTGAGGTTAAAAAATAAGTCTGTTGTTTTAAGCCAGCAAATTTTGGAGGCAATTTGTTATATATCAATAGATAACTAATAAACCTGTCTTATGTGAGTTTCATCTTCTTGCATCTGAGCAGTCACCTGAGAAGTAGGTATCTCCCAGAGAGCTTTGTACACTGATGCGCTGGACCACTATAAGGATGCCTGCTGAAGAGCAATGCTTGATGTTGCTTTTCTGGCAGGTGGGCAAGTGGTGGTTTCTGTTCTCTATCCTGATGATGCCAAAAGCCTGTGGTAGACTTGTGAGTCAGAATTTTTGTTTTACTATTAAGATCCCTATTGATAGTTGCAGAGTTACAATTAAACCTAATATATTCCATATACTGTGTTAGAAACTGGAAATAGAATTATAGAGATACTCTATGATCTCCAAGAAAAACAGACACATAAGCAAGTAAAATATATTCGATGTTATAATTTATTCAGTGCCTATACCATATTAGGCTTGGTCCTTAGAGCTTTTGAAAATGTCTGGCATGTATATTATCCCTAATTATCACTAATTCCTTCAAGGTAGATATTAGCACTACCCAGTTTAACAGACTGGAAAACTGAACCTAAGAGAAATTAGTTGATTGGGTCAGTAACCCAAACCTAAAGTGTGGTGGATCTAGGACTGAATCCTAGATCTTTCTGAATTAAAAGTGTTTATTTTGACTGTCACATATCATTCACTCGGATATCATGGAGGATAAAGATATCCTGTACATATGGTAGCTTGGTAGGCTGGAGTGGACTTTGAAGAAAGAAGAGTTGGTCAAGCAGGCAAGACAGGATTTTCCACAGCTCTAGACTAGCACAGCTGTAACTGTGACTGTAGTATTTTGGGGGAGCTATACTTCAGCTCTTCGTGAGCCAATGGTGGCAAGCACCATGACTTTCTCTTCATATCCCAACATGTTGCTTAAGAGTGTATTAGTTTAAATCCCTGTCAATCTTAACAGTATTTACCACATCTTTCTTCTGGAAACTATTCATAATGCCTGTGGTTTCTATGGTTCTATACTTTCTTGATTGTCTTTCCTGGTCTTTTCCTCAGAATTGCTTTTTTTTTTTTTTTCTTTTTGTGATACGCGGGCCTCTCACTGTTGTGGCCTCTCCCGTTGCGGAGCACAGGCTCCGGACGCGCAGGCTCAGCGGCCATGGCTCACGGACCCAGCCGCTCGGCGGCATGTGGGATCTTCCCGGACCGGGGCACGAACCCGTGTCCCCTGCATCGGCAGGCAGATTCTCAACCACTGCGCCACCAGGGAAGCCCCTCTCAGAATTGCTTTTATATTATAGTGGTTAAAAATATATATATATAACATAATATTTGCTACTTTAACCATTTAAAATATATATTTCAGTGGCCATTAGTTACATTCACAATGTTGTGCAGCCATCACCACTATCTTTAAAACTTTTTCAGCACTACAAATAGTAACTCGGTATCTATTAAGCAATACTTCCCCATTCCCTGTTCAACCCCAGCCTTTGCTAAGCCCTAATCTACATTCTGTCACTATGAATTTGCCTATGCTAGGTATTTTGTATAATAGTAAAATCATATAATATTTGTCCTCTGTGTCTGGCTTATTTCACATAGCATAATATTTTCAAGGTTATTACATGTTATGGCAGGTGTCAAAACTCCATCCCTTTCTATGACTGTATAATACTCCATTCCATATATATACCACATTTTGTTTATTCATTCATCTGTTGATGGACACTTGGGTTTCCAGCTTTTTAAAAAAAATTTTTTTATAGGAGTGTAGTTGATTAAAATGTTGTGTTAGTTTCAGGTGTATAGCAAAGTGAATCAGTTATACATATACATATATCCACTCTTTTTTATTCTTTTCCTTATAGGCCATTTACAGAGTATTGAGTAGAGTTCCCTGTGCTACACAGTAGGTCCTTATTAGTTATCTATTTTATATATAGTAACGTGTATATGTCAATCCCAATCTCCCAATTTACCATCCCCCCCCTTACCCCCGGTAACCATAAGTTTGTTTCCTACATCTGTAACTCTATTTCTGTTTTTAGATAGTTCATTTGTACCCTTTTTTAAGATTCCATGTATAAGCAATATCATATATTTGGCTTTCTCTGTCTCACTTCACTTAATATGACAGTCTCTAGGTTCATCCATGTTGCTACAAATGGCATTATTTATTTCTTTTTTTATGGCTAATATTCTGCTGTATATATGTACCACATCTTCTTTATCCATTCCTCTGTTGATGAACATTTAGGTTGCTTCCATGTCCTGGCTATTGTAAAGTGCTGCAGTAAATAGTGCGTGTATCTTTTCAAATTATGGTTTTCACCAGATATATGCCCAGGAATGGGATTTCAGGATCATATGGTAGCTCTATTTTTAGTTTTTTAAGGAACCTCTGTACTGTTCTCCATAGTGTCTGTAACAACTTACATTCCCACCAACAGTGCAGGAGGGTTCCCTTTTCTCCACACCCTCTCCAGCATTTATTTGTAGACTTTTTAAAGATGGCCATTCTGACCAGTGTGAGGTGGTGCCTCTTCGTAGTTTTGGTTTGCTTTTTCCTCATAATTAGCTATGTTGAGCATCTTTTCATATGCTTATTGGCCATCTGTATGTCTTCTTTGAAGAAATGTCTATTTAGATCTTCTACCCATTTTTTAATTGGGTTGTTTCTTATTTTGATATTGACTCCATGAGCTGTTTGTATATTTTGGAGATTAATCCCTTGTCGGTTGTTTCATTTGCAAATATCTTCTCCCATTCTGAGGGTTGTCTTTTTCTGTTGTTTATGGTTTCCTTTGTTGTGCAAAAGCTAAGTTTAATTAGGTCCTATTTGTTTATTTTTGTTTTTATTTTCATTACTCTAGGAGGTGGATCAAAAAAGATCTTGCTGTGATTTATGTCAAAGAGTGTTCTATGTTTTCCTCTAAGAGTTTTATAGTATCTGGCCTTAACTTTAGGTCTTTAATCCATTTTGAGTTTATTTTTGTGTATAGTGTGAGGGAGTGTTCTAATTTCATTCATTTACATGTAGCTGTCCAGTTTTCCCGGCACCACTTATGTCTTTTCTCCATTGTATATTCTTGCCTCCCTTGGATTGTTTTTTCAAAAATAATTTTTTTATTAGTTATGTGATATATATTAGTGTATATATGTCAATCCCAATCTCCCAATTCAGCCCCCCCACACCACTTTCCACCCTTGGTGTCTATACATTTGTTCTCTACATCTGTGTCTCTATTTCTGCCTGGTAAACTGATTCATCTGTACCATTTTTCTAGATTCCACATATGCATTAATATACAATATTTGTTTTTCTCTTTCTGACTTACTTCACTCTGTATGACAGTCTCTAGGTCCATCCACATCTCTACAAATGACCCAATTTCATTCTTTTTTATGGCTGAGTCAAATTCCATTGTATATCTGTACCACACGTAATTATCCATTTGTCTTTCGATGGGCATTTAGGTTACTTCCATGACCTGGCTGTTGTAAACAGTGCTGCAATGAACATTGGGGTGCATGTGTGTTTTTGAATTATGGATTTTATCTGGGTATATGCCCAGTAGTGGGATTGCTGGGTCATATGGTAATTCTACTTTTAGGTTTTTAAGGAACCTCCATACTGTTCTCCATAGTGGCTGTATCAATTTACATTCCCACCAACAGTGCAAGAGGGTTTCCTTTTCTCCACAACCTCTCCAGCATTTGTTGTTTGTAGATTTTCTGATGAAGCCCATAGTAACTGGTGTGAGGGGATACCTCACTTAGTTTTGATTTGCATTTCTCTAATAATTAGTGATGTTTAGCAGATTTTCACGTGCCTCTTGGTAATCTGTATGTTTTTTTTGGAGAAATGACTATTTAGGTCTTCTGCCCATTTTGGGATTGGGTTGTTTGTTCTTTTAATATTGAGCTGCATGAGCTGTTTGTATATTTTGGAGATTAATCCTTTGTCCATTGATCTGTTTGCAAATATTTTCTCCCATTCTGAGGGTTGTCTTTTTGTATGGTTTATGGTTTCCATTGCTATGATAAACGTTTAAGTTTCATTAGGTCCTATTTGTTTATTTTTGTTTGTATTTCCATTACTCCAGCAGGTGGGTCAAAAAAGATCTTCCTGTGATTTATGTCAAAGAATGTCTTCCTATGTTTTCCTCTAAGAGTTTTATAGTGTCTGGTCTTACATTTAGGTCTTTAGTCCACTTTGAGTTTATTGCTGTGTATGGTGTTAGGGAGTGTTCTAATTTCATTGTTTTACATGTAGCTGTCCAGTTTTCCCAGCACCACTTATTAAAGAGGCTGTCTTTTCTCCTCTGTATATCCTTGCCTCCTTTGTTATAGATTAGTTGGCTATAGGTGCATGGGTTTATCTCTGGGCTTTCTATCCTGTTTCATTGTTATTTATTTCTGTTTTTGTGCCTGTACCGTATTGTCTTGATTATTGTAGCTTTGTAGTATAGTCTGAAATCAGGGAGCCTGATTCCTCCAGCTCTGTTTGTTTCCCTTAAGTTTGCTTTGGCTATTCAGGGTTTTTTGTGTCTCCATACAAATTTTAAGATTTTTTGTTCTAGTTCTGTAAAAAATGCCATTGGTGATTTGATAGGGATTGCATTTAATCTGTGGATTGCATTAAATCTGTAGATAGCTTTGTGTAGTATAGTCATTTTCACAGTATCGATTCTTCCAATACAAGAACATGGTCTATCTCTCCATCTGTTTGTGTAATCTTTGATTTCTTTCATCAGTGTCTTATAGTTTTCTGAGTACAGGTCTTTTTCCTCCTTAGGTAGGTTTATTCCTAGGTATTTTATTCTTTTTTTTTTTTTTTTTTTCAATGGTGAATAGGATTGTTTCCTTAATTTGTCTTTCTGATCTTTAATTGTTAGTGTATTGGAATGCAAGAGATTTCTGTGCATTAATTTTGTATCCTGCTACTGTAGCAAATTCATTGATTAGCTCTAGTAGTTTTCTGGTGGAATCTTTAGGATTCTCTATGTATAGTATCATGTCATCTGCAAACAGTGACAGTTTTACTTCTTCTTTTACAATTTGTATTCCTTTTATTTCTTTTTCTTCTCTGATTGCCATGGCTAGTACTTCCAAAACTATGTTGAATAATAGTGGCAAGAATGCCATCCTTGTCTTCTCCCTCATCTTATAGGAAATGCTTTCAGTTTTTCACCATTGAGAGTGATGTGTGCTGTGGGTTTGTTGTATATGGCCTTTATCATGTTGAGGTAGGTTCCCTCTATTCCCACTTTCTGGAGACTTTTTATCATAAATGGGTGTTGAACTTTGTCAAAAGCTTTTTCTGCATCGATTGAGATGATCATATGCTTTTTATTCTTCAGTGTGTTAATATGGTGAATCACATTGTTTGATTTGCATATATTGAAGAATTCTTGCATCCCTGGGATAAATCCCACTTGATCATGGTGTATGATCCTTTTATTGTGCTGTTGGATTCTGTTTGCTAGTATTCTGTTGAGGATTTTTGCATGTATATTAATCAGTGATATTGATCTCTAATTTTCTTTTTTTGTAGTATCTTTGTCTGGTTTTGGTATCAAGGTGATTGTGGCCTCATAGAATGAGTTTGGGAGTGTTCCTTCCTCTGGAGTTTTTTGGAAGAGTTTGAGAAGGATAGGTGTTTGCTCTTCTCTAAATCTTTGATAGAATTCGCCTGTGAAGCCATCTGGTCCTGGGCTTTTGTTTGTTGGAAGATTTTTAATCACACTCTCAATTTCATTGCTTGTAATTGGTCTGTTCATATATTCTATTTCTTCCTGGTTCAGTCTTGGAAGGTTGTGCTTTTCTAAGAATTTATCCATTTCTTCCAGGTTGTCCATTTTATTGGTGTAGTGTTGCTTGTAGTAATCTCTCATAAACCTCTGTATTTCTGCAGTGTCAGTTGTTACTTCTTTTTAATTTCTTATTCTATTGATTTGTGTCTCTTCCCCTTTTTCCTTGATGAGTCTGGATAATGTTTTATCTATTTTGTTTATCTTCTCAAAGAACCAGCTTTTAGTTTTATTGATCTTAGCTGTTGTTTCCTTCATTTCTTTCTCATTTATTTCTGAGCTGATCTTTATGATTTCTTTCCTTCTGCTAACTTTGGGGTTCTTTTGTTTTCTTTCTCAAATTGCTTTAGGTGTAAGTTTAGGTTGTTTATTTGAGATGTTTCTTGTTTGTTATGGTAGGATTGTATTGTTATAAACTTCCCTGTTAGAACTGCTTTTGCTGCATCCCACAGGTTTTGGGTGTTTTCATTGTCATTTGTTTCTAGATATTTTTTGATTTCCTCTTTGATTTCTTCTGTGATCTCTTGGTTATTTAGTAGCGTATTGTTTACCTTACATGTGTTTGTATTTTTAATAGTTTTTTTTCCTATATTTGATATCTAGTCTTAGAACGTTGGGTGGGAAAAGGTACTTGATACTATTTCAATTTTCTTAAATTTACCAAGGCTTGGTTTGTGACCGAAGATATGATCTATCCTGGGGAATGTTCCATGTGCACTTGAGAAGATAGTGTATTCTGTTGTGTTTGGATGGAATGTCCTATAAGTATGAATTAAGTCCATCTTGTTTAATGTATCATTTAAAGCTTGTGTTTGCTTATTTATTTTCAGTTTTGATGGTCTGTCCATTGGTGAAAATGGGGTGTTAAAATCCCCTACTATTATTGTGTTACTGTCAATTTCCCCTTTTATGGTTGTTAGCACTTGCCTTATATGTTGAGGTGCTCCTATGTTGGGTGCATAAATATTTACAACTGTTATTTCTTCTTCTTGGATTGAACCCTTGATCATTATATAGTGTCCTTCTTTGTCTCTTGTAATAGTCTTTCTTTTAAAGTCTATATTTTCTTATATGGGAGTTTCTACTCCAGCTTTCTTTTGATTCCCATTTGCCTGGAATATCTTTTTCCATTGCCTCACTTTCAGTCTGTATGTGTCCCTAGGTTAGAAGTGAGTCTCTTGTAGACAGCATATATGTGGGTCGTGGTCTTGTATCCACTCAGCCAGTCTATTTTGTTTGGTTGGAGCATTTAATCCTTTTACATTTAAGGTAATTCTCAATATGTATATTCTTTTTTTTGTGTGTGTGGTACGTGGGGCTCTCACTGTTGTGGCCTCTCCTGTTGTGGAGCACAGGCTCCGGACACGTAGGCTCAGCGGCCATGGCTCACAGGCCCAGTTGCTCTGTGGCATGTGGGATCTTCCTGGACCAGGGCATGAACCCATGTTCCCTGCATCGGCAGGCGGACTCTCAGCCACTGCACCACCAGAGAAGCCCAGATATGTATATTCTTATTACCATTTTCTTAGTTGTTTTGGATTTGTTATTGTAGGTCTTTTCCTTCTCTTGTGTTTCATACCTAGAGTAGTTCCATTAGCATTTGTTATAAAGCTGGTTTGGTGGTGCTGAATTCTCTTAGCTTTTATTTGTCTGTAAAGCTTTTAATTTCTCCATTGAATCTGAATGAGATCTTTGCTTGGTAGAGTACTCTTGGTTATAGGTTTTTCCATTTCATCACTTTAAATATGTCCTGCCACATTCTTCTGGCTTGCAGAATTTCTGCTGAAAGTTCAGCTGTTAACCTTATGGAGATACGCTCATGTGTTATTTGTTGCTTTTCCCTTGCTGCTTTAAATATTTTTTCTTTGTATTTATTTTTTGATAGTTTGATTAATATGTGTGTTGGCATGTTTCTCCTTGTGTTTATCCTGCCTGGTACTCTCTGCACTTCCTGGACTTGATTGACTATTTCCTTTTTCATATTAGGGAACTTTTCAACTATAATCTCTTCAAATATTTTCTTAGTCCCTTTCTTTTCTCTTCTTTTTCTGGAACCCCTATAATTTGAATATTGGTGCATTTAATGTTGTCCCAGAGGTCTCTGAGACTGTCCTCAATTCTTTTCATTCTTTTTTCTTTATTCTGCTCTGTGGTAGTTATTTGCACTATTTTATCTTCCAGGTCACATATTCGTTCTTCTGCCTCAGTTATTCTGCTGTTGATTCCTTCTAGAGAATTTTTTATTTCATTTATTGTGTTTTTCATCATGCTTCGTTTGCTCTTCAGTTCTTCTAGGTCCTTGTTAGATGTTTCTTATGTTTTCTCCATTCTATTTCCAAGATTTTGGATCACCTTCACTAACATTACTATGAATTATTTTTCAGATAAACTGCCTATTTCCTCTTTTGTTTGGTCTGTTGGGTTTTTACCTTGCTCCTTCATCTGCTGTGTGTTTCTCTGTCTTCTCATTTTGCTTAACTTACTGTGTTTGGAGTCTCCTTTTTGCAGGCTGCAGGTTCGTAGTTCCCATTGTTTTTGGTGTCTGACTCCCATGGCTAAGTTTGGTTCAGTGGGTTTTGTAGGCTTCCTGGTGGAGGGTACTGCTGCCTGTGTTCTGATGGATGAGGCTGGATCTTATCTTTCTTGTGGGCAGGGATGTGTTTGGCTATGTGTTTTGGGGTGTCTGTGAACTTATTATAATTTTAGACAACCTCTCTGCTAATGGGTGGGGTTGTGTTCCTGTACTGCTAGTTGTTTGGAATAGGGTGTCCAGCTCTGTTGCTTGCTGGTCTTTGAGTGGAGCTGGGTCTTAGCATTGAGACGGAGATCTCTGGGAGAGCTCTCGCCAACTGATATCACTAGGGGCCTGGAGGTCTCTGGTGGAACAATGTCCTAGACTCAGCCCTCGCACGTCAGAGGCTCAGGTCTGGTACCTGGTTGGAGTACCAAGACCCTATCAGCCACACGGGTCAGAGGAAAAGGGAGAAAAGAAAAAAATAGAAAGAAAGAAAAATAAATAAAGTTATTAAAATAAAAAAAGTAATTTGAAAAAAAGAAAAAAATGAAGAGAGCAAGGAAACCAATGAACAAATCTACAAATGATAAGAAGGCTAAAAGCTATACTAAAAGAAACGGACAGACAGAACCTTAGGACAAATGGTAAAAGCAAACCTGTAGAGACAAAATCACGTAAAGAAGCATACACATACACACTCACAAAAAGAGAAAAAGGAAATAAAAAAGTATATATATATATATAAATATATATATATATGTGAGAGCAACCAAATCAATAAACAAATCTAGTGATAATAAGCTCTAAATACTAAACTAAGATAAACATAAAACTAGAAAGAAATTTGACCCAGAAAGCAAACCCCAAGTCTACAGTTGCTCCTAAAGTCCACCCCCTGAATTTTGGGATGATTTGTTGTTGATTCAGGTATTCCACAGATGCAGGGCACATCAAATTGATTGTGAAGATTTAATCCACTTCTCCTGAGGCTGCTGGGAGAGACTTCTCTTTCTCTTCTTTGTTTGCACAGCTCCTGGGGTTCAGCTTTGGATTTGACTCTGCCTCTGCATATAGGCATGTCTCTCTCTGGCATCTATTCTTCACCCTGACCGGATGGGGTTAAAGGAGCACCTGATTCTGGGGCTCTGGCTCACTGAGCCCAGGGGGAGGGAGAGGTACGGAATGCGGGGTGAGCCTGCAGTGGCAGAAGCTGGAGTGATGTTGCAACAGCCTGAGGCATGCCGTGTGTTTTCCCGTGGAAGTTGTCCCTGGATCACAGGACCCTGACAGTGGCAGGCTGCACAGGCTCCTTGGAGGGGAGGTGTGGATAGTGACCTGTGCTTGCACACAGGCTTCTTGGTGACTGCAGCAGCAGCCTTAGCATTTCATGCCTGTCTCTTGTGTCTGTGCTGATAGCCATGGCTTGCGCCCATCTCTGGAGCTAATTTAGGTGGTGTTCTGAATCCCCTGTCCTCGCGCATTCCGAAACAATGGTCTCTTGACTCTTAGGCAGTTCCAAACATTTTCCTGGATTCCCTCCCTGCTAGCTGTGGCACAGTATCCCCCTTCAGTCTGGGTTCACGCGACCAACCCCAGTCCTCTCCCTGGCATCTGACCTCCGAAACCCGAGCCTCAGCTCCCAGCCTCCACCTGCCCCGGTGGGTGAGCAGACAAGCTTCTCAGGTTGGTGAGTGCTGGTCGGCACCAGTCCTCTGTGTGCGAATCTCTCTGCTTTGCCCTGTGCACCCCTGTTGCTGTGCTCTCCTCAGTGGCTCTGAGCTTCCCCCCACCCCACACCCCTTGTCTCCACCAGTGAAGGGGCTTCCTAGTGCGTGGAAACTTTTCCTCCTTCACAGCTCCCACCCTGAGGTGCAGGTCCCGTCCCTATTCTTTTGTCTCTGTTTTTCCTTTTTCCTTCTGCCCTACCCAGGTACATGCGGAGTTTCTTGCCTTTGGGGAAGTATGAGGTCTTCTGCCATTGTTCAGTAAGTGTTCTGTAGGAGTTGTTCCACATGTAGATGTATTTTTGATGTATTTGTGGGGAGGAAGGTGATCTCCATGTCTTACTCCTCCAACATCTTGAAGGTCCTCTCCCTGTAATTGATTTCTAATCTCATAGCATTGTGGTTGGAAAAGATGATTGAAGTGATTTGAATTTTCTTAAATTTACCGAGGCTTGATTTGTGACCCAAGATGTGATCTATCCTGGAGAATGTTTTGTGTGCCCTTGAGAAAAAGGGTATTCTGTTGTTTTTGGATGGAATGCCCTATAATATCAATTAAATCTATCAGGTCTATATTGTCATTTAAAGCTTGTGTTTCCTTATTGATTTTCTGTCTGAATGATCTGTCCATTGGTGTAAGTGAGGTGTTAAAGTCTGCCACTATTATTGTGTTACTGTCGATTTCCTCTTTTATAGCTGTTAGCATTTGCCTTATGTATTGAGGTGCTCCTATGTTTGGTGCATATATATTTAGAATTGTTATATCTTCTTCTTGGATTGATCCCTTGATCATTATGTAATGTCCTTCCTTCTCTCTTACAGTAGTCTTTGTTTTAAAGTCTATTTTATCTGATATGAGTATTGCTACTGCAGCTTTCTTTTGACTTCCATTTACATGGAATATCTTTTCCCATCCCCTCATTTTCAGTCCGTACATGTCCCTAAGTCTGAAATTGGTCTCTTGTAGACAGCATACATATGGGTCTTGTTTTTGTATCCATTCAGTGAGCCTGTGTCTTTTGGTTGGAGCATTTAATCCATTCACATTTAAGGTAGTTATTGATATGTATGTTCCTATTACCATTTTCTTAATTGTTTTGGGTTTGTTTTTGTAGTTCCTTTTCTTCTCTTGTGTTTCCCAGTTAGAAAAGTTCCTTTAGCATTTGTTGTAGAGCTGGTTTGGTAGTGCTGAGTTCTCTTAGCTTTTGTTTGTCTGTAAAGGTTTTGATTTCTCCATCGAATCTGAATTAGTTCTTTGCTGGGTAGAGTAATCTTGGGTTTAGGTTCTTCCCTTTCATCACTTTAAATATATCATGCCACTCCCTTCTTGCTTGTAGATTTTCTGCTGAGAAATCAGCTGTTAACCTAATGGGATTTCCCTTGTATATTATTTGTCTTTTTTCCCTTGTTGCTTTTAATAATTTTTCTTTGTTTTTAATTATTGTCAGTTTGATTATTATGTGTCTTGGCATGTTTTTCCTTGAATTTATCCTCTTTGGTACTCTCTGCACTTCCTGGACTTGGTTGGCTATTTCCTTTCCCGTGTTATGTAAGTTTTCAACTATAATCTCTTCAAATATTTTCTTGAGTCCGTTTTCTCTCTCTTCTCCTTCTGGGACCCCTATAATGCAAATGTTGTTGCATTTAATGTTGTCCCAGAGGTCTCTTAGGCTGTCTTCATTTCTTTTCATTCTTTTTTCTTTATTCTACTCCGTGGCAGTGAATTCCACCATCCTGTCTTCCAGGTCACTTACCCGTTCTTCTGCCTCAGTTATTCTGCTATTGATTTCTTCTAGTGTATCTTTCATTTCAGTTATTTTATTGTTCATCTCTGTTTGTTCTTTAATTCTTCTAGGTGTTTGTTAAACATTTTTTTGCATCTTCTCTATCTTTGCTCCTATTCTTTTTCCTAGATTGTCTTCACTATCATTATTCTGAATTCTTTTTCTGGAAGGTTGCCTATCTCCACTTCATTTAGTTGTTTTTCTGGGGTTTTATCTTGTTACTTCATCTAGTACATAACCCTCTGCCTTTTCATTTTGTCTATCTTTCTGTGAATGTGGTTTTCATTTCACAGGCTGCAGGATTGTTGTCGTTTTTGCTTCTACTGTCTGCCCTCTAGTGGATGAGGCTATCTAATAGGCTTCTGCAAGCTTCGTGGTGGGAGGGACTGGTGGTGGGTACAGCTGGGTGTTGCTCTGGTGGCCAGGACTCAGTAAAACTTTAATCCACTTGTCTTGTGATAGGTGGGTCTGAGTTCCCTTCCTGTTGGTTGTTTGGCCTGAGGTGACCCAGCACTGTAGCCTACAAGCTCTTTGGTGGCGCTAATGGTGGATCTGGGAAGGCTCATGGCAAGGAGTACTTCCCAGAACTTCTGCTGCCAGTGTCCTTGTCCCCATGGTGAGCCACAGCCACCCCCCGCCTCTTCAGGTGGCCCTCCAACAGTAGCAGGTAGGTCTGGTTCAGTCTCCTATGGGGTCACTGTTCCTTACCCCTGGGCCCTGGTGCATACACTACTTTGTGTGTACCCTCCAAGAGTGGAGTCTCTGTTTTCCCCAGTGCTGTCAAAGTCCTGCAATCAAGTCTCACTAGCCTTCAAAATCTGATTCTCTGGGAATTCCTCCTCCTGTTGCTGGACCTCCAGGTTGGGAAGCCTGATGTGGGGCTCAGAACCTTCACTGCAGTTGGTGGACTTCAGTGGTATAATTGTTCTCCAGTTTGTGAGTCACCCACCCAGCAGTTATGGGATTTGATTTTATTGTGATTGCACCCCTGCTACCATCTCACTGCTGCTTCTCCTTTGTCTTTAGAGGTGGGGTATCTTTTTTGGTTAGTCCCAGTATCTTCCTGTTGATGATTGTTCAGCAGTTAGAGGTGATTCCGGTGTTCTTGCAAGAGGGAGTGAGCACACGTCCTTCTACTCCGCCATGTTAAACCAGTCTCTGCCTCCCTTGGATTTTATCAATATATTACAGTGAACATTGGCATTCAAGTATCTGAGTCCTTGTTTTCAATTCTTTTGGATATACCTAGAGGTAGAATTACTGGGTCATCTGGTAATTCTATGTTTAATTTATTGAGGAGCCACCAAACTTTTCTACTGCAGCTTAACCATTTTACATTCCCGCTAGCAATGTATGAGGGTTTTAATTTCTCTACCTCTTTACCAACAGTTTATTTATTTTGTTATTATTGTTATAGTCATTCTGTTGATTGTGAAGTGGTATCTTATTGTGGGTTTTGACTTGTTTATTCCTGAATAACAGTGTTGGGTATCTTTTCATGTACTACTTTCTGATGAACTGAGTATTTTTTCATTGTGGAGTGGTCATCATCTCTGGTAAGGTTTTCTGCTATTTGGTCTATAGATAAATATTTGTTTTAGTTCATATTTGCATGCTATATCTTCCTTGATGCTTTAATTTTCAATCTTTTTCTATTCTTGTATTTAGTTGTGGATACTTTTTAAAAATTATCTGACATTCTTTGTCTTTTATCTATAGGCGCATAGATCATTAATATTTAATATAATAATCCCACAGGTATCTGTGGGATTATATCTACATTTTTTGTTCTTTCTCTTTGTTCCACCATTTTTATGATTCTCTTTTTCCTGTTATTTTGCTTCTTTTTTGGATGAATAACATATCATTTCATGTTTTGTATATGTATTATTTCCCTTTGCTGCTGAAAGAAATTACCACAAATTTAGTGACTTAAGTAAAGAATAAATTTATTCTCTCACATTTCTGGAAGCCAGATATATGAAATCACTTTCATTGGGCTAAATTAAAGATGTCAGTAGGACTAATTACTTTTGGAGGTAATGAGGGGGTAATCTGTTTTCTTGCCTTTTTTCACTTTTTAGTGTTCACCTGTATTCCTTGCATTTGGCCCCTACTCCATGTTCAAAGCACATCATTCCAATTTCTTCTTGTGTTATCACATAATATTCTCCTTTTCTGTAGTCAAATCTCTGAATCCTACCTTTTATAAAGACATTAAATTTAGAGCCCAACTGCATAATCCAGAATAATCTCCCCACTTCATGATCCTAAATTTAACCATATCTGCAAAATCCCTTTTGCCAAATGGGGTAACATTCACATATTCCAGGGATTAAGATGTATCTTTGGGGGCCATTTATTTAGAACTGTACTAGTACACAATTTATACTATCTGTTCCTATTTTCCACTGGTTCTCGTGAAAGTTACAACATGTGTCCTTCACTTAAAAAATCTAAAGTTAATCAAAAACCCTACCGTCCTTTTGTACAACATAGGGCCTTAGAACACTTTAGCTTCATTTCTCTTCTTCCAGCTTGTATATTTGTGTATTTAATTCAATTATTTTATTCTATAAAACATTAAAAAATTATTTTATATAGTCAATCTTCTTTTAGATTTATCTATATATATTTACAATTTATTTTGCTTTTCATTATTTCTTGTAACTCAGACCTTTCATCTGGATCACATGCCAAAGAACTTCCTTTTTGAGGGTCATATAGTGGCAAACTTTAAAAATATACTTGTTTGTTTGAAATATCTTTAATTCTTCTAACCTTTTGGTAGATATTTTTGTTGAGTATAGAATTCTAGGTTACAAATGTAGCCTTCCAGCATGTTGAAGATATAAGCAGTCTGTCTTCTGGCTTCTGAAGTGGCTCTTGATAAGTCAGGTATCAGACTAATAGATGCTTCTTTGAAGGCAGTCTATTTCCCCCCTTCCCCAAGACGCTGTCAATATCTTTTCTTCATCTTTAGTGTTTCAATGTCATTATGTCATATAAGAACGGATTTGTGTAGTTCTTCTTTCATACTCCATGGGCTTCTTGAATCTGAGAAATTGCATTTTTATCTGTTTTGGAAAATTCTCAGATACTATCTCTTCACATATTTCTTGTGTTCCATTCTGTGTTTTCATTATGTAACTTGGAATAGATACCCATTAGACTTTTCCTTCCTCTCCTCCATGTCTCTTATTCACTCTCTTGTATTTTCCATCACTTCTTTAATCTTTGTGGTGAATTCTGAATAATTTCTTTTGAACTATTTCTGTTTTCAGTTGTGACTAATATGTTATAAACCCTGTACATTGAATTTTTTCGTTGAGATATGTAAATTTCATTTTTTGGAATTTCTAGTCTGTTTATTTTTTCCCTATTAGTTATTATAAAGCTTTCCTTTTATTTTCTTAAACATTATAAAACATGTTTAAAATAATCTGCCTTTGATAATTGTGAAAGTATCAAACATTTTTGAAGTTTGTGTGAATTTGTTTCTGCTGGTTTATTTTTATCTATTTTTTTGGCTGATTTTCCTCATAGTGCCTTGTTTCCTCCTGGGCTCACTTTTGGCTATGAAATGCTTAGTATTCATAGAAAAGTATTTGTGAGCATTCTTTGAGGCTTAGGATGAGTTGCTTTTATTTCCAGAGCCTTTGAATTTGCTAATTCCAGGCTCCAAGGGGCCCTTCTTATCAAAGACCATCCACTTTTACCTTGACTGTACTTGAGATTTTGAACTGCAAAGATGAGATGAATTTTAGCCATAAATAAGCTTGATATTTACCCATAGGCCTAAAGTTCTTGTGGAATCATTTCCACACAACATCCACCTTCCTCAACATCAGAGTCAAGGCAAGTTTCCTTGCATTTGCCTGGGGTTGGTACAGGATTTATGGGTTTATTTAGGTTATTCCTGACTGAATGAATTGCCTTTTGAGCCACAGATTTTATTGCTCCTGAGCTTTTATCACTCTATTCTAACCTCTGGGAGACTCTCAAAATCTAAGTGTTTCACAGGTTTGGCAAAAGCTCTTAGAACTAAAGTGGTTGGAGTCCTGTCTTTGCTTAGATTTTAACACAGTGATTCCTAAGTCTCTTGTCAGCTCTATATTATTTTAGGGAGATTCATAGAATATTTTAACGTGAATCTTTAATTATTTGTTAGCAGAAGGTTGATACAAATATGTGACATATCAAATTAACAGAAAGAGAAAATATTTTCTATGTCTCTTAACTTTCTTTTATAGTTTGCTTCTCTTGCTCTGTGTTTCACTTAGTATAATTTCTGATCTAGTTTCCATTTCTCAACGTCTGTCTTTAGATATGTTTAAATGGTTGTTCAACTTTCTCATTGATTTTGGGGGGGGATGCATATAAGTACCTTAGAGTATAAACCAAAGATGTTAAGTATGGTTGGATGAGTTTTGACAGATGTACACTCTTGTGTAATCACCACTGCAATTAGGATCCAAAATGTTTTCCATACCCCAGTAAATCCTATATTCTGTTGTGTCTCTTTCCATTCAGTGATCCTGTTCCATTCAGTGATTCCATTCAGGCCACACTGTTCTAATATTGACAACCAAAGTTTAGTTTTGTCTCTTCTGCTCTCAAATTTTATGTAAATGGTATTGTAATATATTTTATATAAATGGTATTATAAAGTTTATGTTTTATATAAATGGTATATATTATTTTATATCTGGCTACTTACACTAAGATTCATACATATTATTGTGTTTGTTGGTACTTCATTCCCTTTTGTTTTGAGTAGCATTTCATTGTTTGAATGTGCAACAACAATATCTTTATCCCTTTACCTGGTAATGGACATCTGGGTTATTTCCACATCTTTGCTATTATAATGCTTCCTGTTTAATTTCTTTTGGTGGAACTATGTTATTATTTCACTTGTATTATTACCTAAAAGCAGAGTTACTAGGGTAATTTACTTGAAAAATCATTCACCAAACATTTTCCAAATTTGATCAAAAACAAAAGCAAACAGAGCTCTAACAAAATCAGTGAAAAATAAACAGGGTAAGTACAAATAAAACCATATAATAACTAACTAGTTTAAAATAAAAGATAAAGAACATATCTCAAAGGTAGCCAGAGGGGGAAAAAAACTTTACCCACAAGGAAAAGCAAAATTGAATTGTCATAAGAAAAACTGAATGAAAAAAGACAGAGGAATGACATCATTACAATGCTGAAAAAACTGGTCACATAAATTCTATATCTAAGAAAAAACTTTTTTGTAAAATTAAAGTGAGCTATAGATTTTTCAAATATACAAAAGTTGGAAGAATTTGTCAGTGGGATATCTGTACTACAATACATGCTAAAGGCTAATGTTCTTGCTGAGGCAACTGTGGTAACCACTGCCTGGCCACCTCACTGCCACCTGCTCAGCTGCCTAAACCATGGACATGCCACTGCCTCTGTGGGTATGTCCTAACCCATCACCTTCGTAACCTTCCAGTACCACCTGTTCTGCTACTTCTTTCTTTGGAATAGCTTAGTTTTACTTCCTAGGTTCTTAATTACACCTTAACTTTTTTTCTTTAAACATCGTAACTGAGATCTTGGGTCATTTAAAGAAATTTATTCTTTGTCATTTGTGCTGAATCGTGCGGTGGTTTGTTTCCTTTTGTGTTTCTTAATATTTTATTGGTTCAGTGGAATCTTAATGCACCCTGGGGGCATGAATTAATGATGCTTTCCTTCAGAGGGTTTCATTTGTTTCTGTTGGGAACTGCTGGGCATTGCTGATTTAGTATCGCATTAGTCCTCTTTGAGGGTCTGGGCTTAAAGTAGGGGACTCTCAGATTCATCCTGCTCAACTTCATGTGGGTCCAAGTTAACACAGCCTTGATTTAGGCATTTATCCTGAGATAACCTGATTTCCATGTTCTCTTACAGTCCATCACTCTCAAATCTTGTTTTAGCTCTCTGTTGCTGTTGTTATTCTCCCTTTCTTCCTTCTTTTATTCTTTCCTTTCTTTTTTCCCCTTACTTCCTTATGTGTTTTCAGGTTATTATAAAGTTTCTTTCAGTGCATCTAGGAATTAGCTATATTGTCATGGGAGGTTCCTTTGAAACTATCCTACTGCAGAGAGTTGCTGATAAGAGCCTAATCTCTAGGCTGGGGATGTCACCCCTCTGCATTTAGTCTCAGTTTTCCCTTTGTGAAATGGAGACGTGAATAAGGCGCCAAGATGATGCTGAGGGTTTTTGAGGCAGTGTTTGTGGACTCACTTTGCAACCATTGGTTACATAGCAGTTAGCATGTAGAAGGTGTCCAGTTATTCCTTGTCAAATGAACCAGTAGATGAACAGAAAGGCTTTACCTCCTGTGGACCTAGAGACAAAAATTACAGAATGTTTTGCAGTTTTCCTCCCTCACTGGAGAGAGTCTTGGCAATGCTGCCCCCCTCCCTGTGAAGACATGCTGGGAGCAAACTAGAAACAAGAGGAAAATGTGAAGAGAATGTTGCTTGTGTATATGGGATGCTACTGAGAATGCTTGAGAAGGGTAAATGGATGAGGATGTAAGAAACGTGCTGACAGGATAAAACACAAGGTGACTAGTGAACTTGAGAACAGCTGTGAAAGGAATGAACACAGAACAATAACAATCATCAATTGCCAGAGGAGAAAATACTGAAATAGTTGTATATTGTTTTTCATCTTAAGCCCCTATTGTGTGCGAAGCAGCTGTATGTGGTACACACACCCTACTTGCCTCACTCTTTCCTCATTGATAAGCCATCAACCATTGTTTTCCTAGATGCTGTTTGCACAATATAACTTTTATTAACTTAAAAGAAAAACAACAACACTAATAGGCTCTCTTACACACATTGTTTTAATTAATACTTAAAACAACACAGTGAAATGAGTACTTTTTAATCCTCCTTTTTGTTCCAGTTAATAGAATTGAACTTACCTTCTTAAAATTATTTCCTTTGATTTTAAGACAAGGTTCAGAGTCTTCCCAGTAGCATTATTTCCTTAGATTGTCTCCTTTGGACCCACAGCTCAGATTTCCCAGCAATAATGGCATAAAACAGATTCCACCTTTTATAAGCCTGGATTCTATGATGAATTTTTTTGTCTTACATGTATCAAGAGGGATTGGGCAGATCTTTAGCGTTTGGAGTTTAATTATTGGTCTGGTTGCTTTTATGGTCTGTTATAGCCTTTCTCTTTGGTTGACAGATGTTTTCAAGAATGTGCTTTTTACTTACTTTCTTTATGCCTTTCTGCAATAATAAATCAATGCCAATTCAGGAGACTTGAATCTTAATGAGAAAACATAGAGAACTAAAAAGTTGTGTTACTCTACAGAATGCATGCCATAAAAACCAGAGGTTTCACAGTTCTGAGTTTGGTAGAAGTAACCTGAGAGAGAAAAGAAATGATCCTTTATGCAATTTAGTGTCCACGGGGTAAAAAACATGGTTTGCAAGTAACTCACATATTACTGAAATTTCTCTTGTTTTTCCTCATAGAAAGAATATTGTATAACATGGTGAACAACACACTCAAAAGCATCCCTCAAGAAAATACAGCTTGTGTTAATGAGGCTACTTTTTTACTGTACCCTTCGGGGGCTTTATGATAAAACATAAAAATATAGCACATTTCAGTGAAAACAATTCTATAAGGGCAAATACGATGCAGTCCAGATGTGTAGCTCCCACATCTAATATAGGAGTGTGTGTGTGTATATGTCTGTGTATATGTGTGTGTGTGTGTGTGTGTGTGTGTGTGTGTATAAACACCTATATATGCATATATGTATATAATTGGGTTGGCCAGAAAGTTTGTTCAGGTTTTTCATAGCATCTTACGGAAAAGCCCGAGCAAACTTTTTGGCCAACCCGATAAATTTAAATTTACAAAAAATTTTAAAATAGTTATTTAAAATGTACATTTTGATGAGTTTTGACATCTTTATATACTTCTATATCCATATATTCACCACAAGCATTTCTGTCACCTCCAAAATTCCTGTGTCCTATCCTAGTGAGACTCCCTCACCCTGTCTAAGCCACCACTGATATGCTTTCCATCTCTAAAGATTTAGATTTGTTTCTGTTAGAGTTTCATGTAAATGGAATCATAAATGTGCACCGTTTTGTGTCTGGCTACCTTTGGTCAGCGTAGAGCTTCTGAGACTCATCCATGTTGCTGTATTTATCTCCAGTTTGTTCATTTTTTTGCTGAATATTTAGTATTCCATTGTGTAACTAGGCCACATTTTAAAGCCCAATAGAAGTTTCTTTACCTCGAATGTCAATGACCTGATCCATTTGGGCTGAACATTTTTTGAATACAGTTTTAATATATTAATTCCCCAAATGAAATGTTTTTATTATGTAGTATATTTATATGCTAATATAGCAAAATATTAAAATACATTGTCTGGTCATTGTAGGCTAAAATCTCAAGAAAATAGGTGGCAAATACTCTCACCTTCCAAAGTGAGGTGCAAAGCTGAATGGAACTTACAAAGCAGGCGGTCAAGAACTGATTTGTTCACTTTTAGTTCACTTGCCACCTCAGTTATCCAAAAGGCATTAGAGAGACCAAGACAGTAGTTGGGAATTCGAGCTGCAGCTTTTTCAAGAGTGGGGTTAGGTAGTCCTTTGGACTCGTGGAGCAGTGGAATCAGTAATTCTTCCTTCTCTTTATGCCAAATGAAACTTCAAGACCACTTGGAAAACTTGATCCTTTGCCCCTGGAGTCTGTCAAGATGCAAAATCTGATACTGGACCTATGCCCAGGAGGTCTAAAAGTGAAGAGTGTGGCTGGACTGGCTTGGGTAGTAGCTGCATTTTAGAAATTTTAGAAGTACCTGTGCTGTGCTCTTATGAATGGTGAGGGAAGGTATGTTTTCTGAGGGTCAAAAGTGTGGGTATCTGTGATATCAGCTGTGGGGTGGGGGTAGTGTGAGGAGGGAGAAGGGAGGGAGAGAGAAAGAAAGAAAGAAAAAGAGAACACCTGAGGTCATGTTAAAGGGACATTGCCCAGGGGGTTGCCTGGAGGGATACTGGAACACCAACAATCAGTAAAAGTGATTACACGTGGAAATTTTCCTGTACAGCCAGAGGTTGAATGAGGGTGTGTTTTCCATGTTAGGGAATGTAGGAAAAGACTGCAACACTTGAATGAAGGGGCTTCTCCACAGAACCCATGAAAGCATTCCATGAGAAAAAGATCCGCTTAAAAATCTAAGTTCATAGAGGCCAGACATGAGCATATGGCATGCCAGTCAACTAAGACCTTTCTGCCTCCAAACCTCTTATACCTCCCCCATCTTCAACCCTGGAGCTGGCAGAAGCAACCTGGTAAATAGGGAAAGAAGAATAAAAGCACAAAGTAGAAAATAAACCAAACACATACCTTTAAAGCAGGTCTAAGCTGGGAGAGGGCAGAAATTTTAACTCTACATGAAGCCTAGATTTTATTTATTTTATTCTTACACCTTTGGATGGATATAGAACTACTGAGTGATGACTGCTTTATGATTTAGAAACAGCATACAAGGAGCAGTTATGAAATAGGCTGGCAGGGGATGTCTTAATGGGCAGTGGGGAAGAAAAGGATAACACTTATTGTTTTCCTCCTGATTGCATTCCGTTAAGCCCATCTTTTTTTTTTTTTTGAGGCCAAATATATTTTAATGAAGTCAAATATCTTCCAATTCAACAGTGTCAGAATCTTCCAGAATATTTTAGGGATAGATTTCTCATTGGAGTGTGTTAAAAATACGATACTGCACATCAAACCACAGAATATTTATTGAATAATAAACTTGTGGCACACAGTCCAGCTGCATTGGTTTTCTTTGCATTTATTCATTTTCCAGTTGGCAACTTCCATCACATTAGCAGAGTAACCAGTAAGTTGTCTTCTATTTTCTAAAAGGTTTTTCCCATCACTATCTGCATCACTCAGAGTCTTACAGGTACAAAAGCTGAGTTTAGGGAGTTGCTAAAATTCACCTGTCAGACCAAACTGAGATTGGTCCTTGGCTGCTTGTTCCCCCATTTGAGCCGAAGTCTCTAGCCTGGACACACCTCTTTCATGGGCACAACTAGGGAATAGAAAAATGGCAACATTTCTACAGCTCATAATATAACCTGTCTGAAGGGTTTCCCTACTCACAGACCCCTTTATTTACTGCAAGTTAAGCCTCACTGTTAAACAATACATTCTGAAACTATGAAACTGGGCGTGATGCCTAACACAACACAGCATCACAACTGTGATGGCACCAGGATGGCTTGAGGATTGGGTGCAATGAAACAGGGAAGGTTCAATCGCCACACTTGCTATTTCCTGTCTTCTTCCCATCCTCACACCAGATTGTTTCTACCATCCCTGTGAGGTTGTCTTGCTTGGCTGCAAGGTTTTAAAACACCAAAGACAAAATTATGAGTGATTACTTACAGGTACATCAGACTATGTATTTACGTACACAAGCACTGGAAGGGAACACAGAATACTAAAGACAATTGATGGGGTAAGACTGTGGGTAATTTTTCTTTCTTCTTCTTTTTTAACTTGCATTTGTGCAATAAATTAAAAAGGAGGGAAAATCTAATCAGAGCAACAGGTGAGGAGGGGGGAAACTAGGTAAGTCTCCTTGGAGAACAAAAAATATATTTCAAATACAATAGCCCTCCCATTTGACTTATGGCTCAGGTGACTAAAACACAGTTTGAAGCAGTAACTCTAATAGGCTGAAAATAAAATACTTTTAGCCCTTTTATTCTTCCCTCCTCTTTCCCAAGGAACATGCTACTGAAGCTATTCTTTGGCAGATCTTTCCTGAAAAAACCTTGATGAAAGATATGATAAAGTTCTGAAATAAAGTAATATATTTTCTTTCATTTACTCAACAAGCATTTGTTGAGTATCTACTCTGTGGAGGAGACAGGAGAATCCAATGAAAATCCACAACATTCATATATCACAAAATTGCTGCATTTAAACTACCTTGCCTACTGAATGAAAATCAGAGGACAAACCCATTCAGTCTCTAGGAACCAGTAACAAAAAGTAATGTTCTTAGAGAACAAAATTTTTATTTAAAAAAATTTTTTTGGCCACCTGCACAGCTTGTGGGATTTTAGTTCCCTGACCAGGGATTGAACCCCAGCCCTCGGCAGTGGAAAACACTGAGTCCTAACCACTGGACCACCAGGGAATTCCTGAGAACAAAATTTTTAAATGGGGAATATAAATTTAGGTTTTATTACACAAGGAAGTGGATGGATTATGACTCACAAATTTGGGACCTAGTTTCCTTTTAACTTTTGGAAATAATACATTTATTAGGCTAGGCAACAATGATCCCAACACATGCAAAATTCCAGCATTCCCAAAGCGCCCCGAAAGATATTTATTTGTTTATTTAAAATTTTTTAAATTTTTAATACTTTTTCAATATCCACTAGCCATTGCGTGACACACCAGCCGCCTCCCCAAGGAGCTTGAAGGTGAGGGGAGATGCCCAGTCTTGCCCACCACTTCCAGAGGCCCAGGCCAGCCACGGAGCCCTCAGGTTTGGGGACAGTCCCACCAGCCACTTGCTATTCATGCTTCCCCAGGAGTTGCTGAAACCCAGGTCACAGTTTGCCGTGGACTTGCAGACAACGGTGTCCAGAGGGCTCGTGTTTTACACAGGCACTAAGAACTCCTTTATGGCTCTGATCTTTGCACTGGGCGCAGGAGGGAAAAAACTGAAGCTCAAAAGCAAAGTGCAGTGACGGGAAGTGGCACACGGTGGCATTTGGGCAAGATGGAGAAAGGGGGCACTTGGTTGTGGATGGTCTGAGGGCCCGGGAGGGAAGTTTGCCCGGAAATTCCACCGTCAGCCTCAGAGCATCAGTTTACCTGGGATCGTCTCCATTAGGAAAACCAAAGACCCTCCCCCAAAAGAGCTTTGTGGGATACCTGAGGAACTTTCAGTTGGATTTGAAACCCCTGGACACCGCTTCTGCAAGCTTTGGGGTGTCTCCCTGCTTGGATGGCTCTTTGGAGAAAGGCATCTATTTTTCTCAAGAAGGAGGTCATGTCATCCTAGCTAACTCCGTGCTTTGGGGGCCAGAATTTAAGCTTGTTTTCAGCATTTGCCCGAGAAGTCTCACTGGAATTCTAATTCCCATTGGAAGTCAACCCAGGGAGCACTTATGTGTTTATATGGAGGCAGGAAATGTCACGGCCTCTGTGGGCAGTGAGGCAGGTGGGATCCTGACATTGGTCACACCAAAGCAATCTCTGTGTGACGGACAGTGGCACTCAGTGACAGTCACCATAAAACAGCACATCCTGCAACTGAAACTGGACGCAGAGTATACTTCCACCGCTGGACGGCACCCCATCCCCACTGCCTGCACGCAGGAGCATCTGCACATTGGAGGTGTCCCAGCTAATTTGAAAACCCTGAAGCTTCCTGCGTGGAAATCCTTTCTTGGCTGCCTGGAGAATATTCAAGTCAACCACATTCCTGTCCCTGTCACTGAAGCCGCAGAAGTTCGGGGGGCTGTCAGTCTGAATGGTTGTCCTGACCACTAACTCAAACCCATCACAAGGCAAGGAAGTTCACCTCCGGAAGCACTGATTACCCAACGCCCCTCCCTCTTCCCTCTCAAGGTCGTTCTTGACTTAAGACACCATCCCGATGGGTTTATTAGCAAATCTCATTTTTAATTCCAACCACACATACCCATCACTTTGGCATTCAGTGCTACATATATATTTTACATAAAAATCCCATTTCTTGAAGAGGATGAACAAATCCTTACATGCTTCTGGTAATATCATTTTCCACTAAAAGTTTGATGTCTTTTAAAAGAACATTATTTTCCATTTTTCAAAGCACTTCAAAAACACAAAAATTCCACATGTGCCAAGATGCTTCAATCCATGGGGTTAAAAACTGCAGTGTACTCCCCCCAAAAAAACTTTTTTAAAAAAATAAACTTTAAAATGTTATAAAGAGAGGGGGAATTTTATAACAGCAAAGTCAGAAATTCCCCATCACTCAGATAATTTAAATTTATCCTAGCCACATATAATGCAGCTCAAAACAACCTTAACAAAAACAGCCAAAACTTCTACTATCCCCTCCCCCTTCGCTCATATGTCCTAACAACTAAACTTTAACAAAAGGAGGGAAGGAAAAAGATCACGATCTCACAGTCCCAGAATTTTCCTTTTATCCCAAACTTAAAAGCCAACAGTAGCCATAAAAAAGTGAGAAGGTGAGGGGTTCTGTATGAAGTTACAGATTAAACTGAATGACAGATGTAAAAAATAAACTGAAAAGTTTAACAGTGCTTAAAATGAAATCTGCTTATTACAAAGGACAGACTTTAAAAACATTTAACATTATTTTAGCTTCATCCTTATGAAGCAGCCAAGTTAAAACAATGAAAACAATGACTCATTATATTTTTCCTTATTAAACTCCTGACCATTGTTGACTCCCATCCATTTCTAGTATTCAAATAATGATCTAAACACAGCTCAGATGGAAATAATGTACTTACATTGGCACAACAGGAGACTTCCCAATATTTTATATTTGAAGTAACCATTTTTAATTAACCTATTAAGAATTTTAAAACTAATGTTCACATTTTCAATTCAACAAGTCTGTGGGTTAGTTTGCTTTTTGGTTTGTTTGTTGGTTTTGGGGTGGAGGTAGGGACTAAAATCAAAACACATTACTTCCAGAGCTGACAATAATATTGTAATATACAAGTCAACCTTCAAATTCTAGATTTGCTTTTTTCAGCCATGCCTTCATTTTGTTAGCAAAAGTGGCCTCCTTCCTGTGTGTTTCTATCAAGCCCATTTATAACACCTTCAACATAGAGGAATGATAATTTCTCCCAAGTTCAGTTGGTATGGGTTGGGGAGTGGGCACCATGTAGAGCTAATGGGAGCACTGTCCCGTGGTGTGAAAGTGCAGTTTCTCACCTCACCAGCACCTTCTCTCAATGCCACCTCCCCCAACGCAGTAGAGTTTCATTCATAACTTGGATTTTTAAACCAGAAGTTTGTTTTGGTCAATCCAAAATAACCCAAAGAGCTTGCTAAAGTTAGATCAATAAGCAGCTTTTTATAGAAGGACTGAAAGAATTAAATAGAAGGCACAGTAGCACTGTAAAGCTTTATCAGATCATGATCATCTTTTTGTGTGTATATATGGAACTCAAACTTTCTTTTTTGTTGTTAAAAATGTCTGATGAACAATCAGAAAATCCTTATTTGTCCTCTTTCCCTTTAGTTTTTCTGTATACCATCTCTTGAAAACTGGCCAGAATCTTGTTTTCTCTCTCTCGTCTCTCTTCTTGGTTAAAGGATGCAAGGGCTCTCTTCTCATCAGCACTATAGATCTGGTTCTCTTTTCGCAGTCGCACAGCCTCCATTCGGCGATGCCTGCTACCACTCATTACATAACCTGAGCATTCAAATGATGCAATTTCTTCACTTGTCAAGCCAATTTCACCTCTTCGTGGGATACGTTTTCCAGCTTTTACATATTCAGCCATAGCTGCACCTTCACCAGGTAACAGAGCATGGCCATAGTTCAGGGGTTTATCATCTTGAGAAGCAAGTGTTTTGGGAGCCTCTGGGCCAATCAAATCTGAGAGTTCTTCAGGCTTTGATCGATCCTTCCAGGGATTCTCCAGAAACTCTTCTTGGGACTCTTTAGAACTTGAATCACTGGAATCTTTTCTGCCCTTCTTAGACTTCTTTTTCTTATATTTCTTCGATCTGCGTTTCTTCTTCTTTTCCTTTTTCTTGGCTTTCTTTGATCTCCTTTTTGTATCTTCATCACTGGAGTCTATTTCAGAATCAGAGTCACTGTCACTATCATCAGAATACTTCTTGTGTTTTCTTTTAGATGATTTTTTCTTCCTCCTTTTCCTGGATCTTTCTTTTGAATGACTAGACTTCTTTTCTTCTTCTGAAGTAGAAGCTGAAGTGGTGCTTTTCTTTGGCTCTTCATCCTCTACTGGTGTATGTTCATCAGAGTCTGGTTCTGGATTCTTTGGAGAAAGTCCCCATACTTCAGGAGCTCCCAATTCTCCAATCCTCTCTCTCTCACTTACTCTCTTCTGCCGCAGGCTCTCTTCCCTCTCCTTGTCCAGGAGGCTAGGCCATGGCTTGTTGCTCCCGTAGGGGCGTGAGTAGCCGCCATAATAGGCGGACGAGGAGGCCGAAGCGAAAGGGGCGCCCCGTGGCGTGGAGGGCCGCTCTCGAGAGTGTGACGGCGAGCGGGCGCGGTAGGATTGGTTTCGGGAGCCTTGGCTGGGGCCACTCAGTCGATGGTTAACGCCATTCCGGTCCCCGGACCGAGAGCAAGAGTGCGAGCGAGAGCGGCAGCCCCGCGGAGAGCGAGAGGATTTGCTGGGCTTAGGGCTCTTCCCGGAGCCCGAGGCCTCCCACTCGAGGCTGCAGGAGCCAGACACCGAAGCCATAGCTGCTGCTGGGTCTCTGAAGCCGTGGGAGAAGGGGGCGCTCTCGAGATGGGAAGATGTCCGTTGCCTTCGCTCCCAGGACCAGCAGCCGCGACACCACCCGAACCCGAGAAAACCTTGGAAGCAGTTCCGAATACGTTGGCAAATTCCTTCCGTTAAGCCCGTCTTGTTCAAAATTCATGTCATTTGAGTATAATTATATTGTGTATAGTAAAAGATAGCAATTTATTTTCTAAAGTAGAGTTTACTGGCCAAAACACAAAATGACTAACCATAGCTACCAGTTGTGTGTTAGCAGTATGAAAGCATTGCTATGATCTCTTATGAAACACACTGTCATATCCATGTAATAGGTAACCACCATGCCATCATCAATGGGTTATTCACAGCCTGGTAGATCTACCTATTTTCATATACCATACAGTAGAGCAAATAATGATTTAATTTTTAAAAATGACTTAGTTAATAAAATGGATGATTGTGAAAATAATATCTTTTAGAAGAATTTACAGTTTGAAATATTCCAGTGGGTAGCCCCCTAGATATGTAATCTTCTTTTGTATCCAGAGTCATTTTCTAGGTAATTCTCCAGAAGTATCAGCTCTGATAATGATACATACTGGCTGACAGAGAGTGTTTACAATGGCAATAGGTGTTTCTAGGTAAGCAGCTGGGATTCTTGCTCCACGTGGGTGGATGAATTGTGGTTTGGGGTGGTTCATTTGATTTGGAGCAGAACCCCAAGGAGCAATTGGCTTCATCTCATGGCAAGAATAAGGTGGCAAGAGGTAGGTGAGCTACAAGATCCTTGGGCGAGTGAAGGGACTGGAGTGCCCAATCACAGAGGAGTCAGAAGATAACTAGGTCCAGGTAGACATGCAGGTAATTGTTGTCCACTCCACATGCTCTAGATACCAGGAGTGAAGCAGCAGAAGTAATTGCAGAAACTACTTATTATATGTGGGGAATTAAGATTTCATCTCTATCATGTCACCAATAGTGCTTTTTCAAGGTCATTCATAACCTACGGGTGGAAGAAGCCAGTGATCTTCTCTCAGTCCTCGTGTTACTATCTTATTTTCATATTTTGATACATTTAATCCTTCCTTCCTTGAAACATTTTATTCACTGTGCTTTTCTGGTACACATTTTCAGGATCCTCCTTCTATCTCAATTGCCATTCCTTCTCTGTCTCCTTTACTGTTTTGGAGTGGCTTATATTGGATTTTTTTTTTTTTTCTGGAAAAAAAAATGGGAATGGCATAGGTCTCCATCTGCATACTTATTTTATTCTCTAACCAAATGTATTCTCTAACCACCCCATGTTTTAAAATACCGTATATTCGCTGACAAACATCCCAGTGTATCTTTATCCTTGACCTTTCCTTGAATTCTAGTATCATATCCAACTGCCTGCTCAACATGCCACCTGGATGATGTTTACCTTCAAATCTGCTATTCCCCTGGTCTCCTTTTCTCAGTAAATGGTAACTTTAGTGCTCAGAGTAGAAAAAAATGTAAGGTCATTCTGGCATCCTCTTTTTCGCTGACATTGTACATCTGTTATGGGCTGAACTGTGTCCCTGCAAAATTCATTTGTTGAAGTCTTAACCCCTCAGTACCTTGAAATGTGACTGTATTTGGAGATAGGAACTTCTTTAAAAAGGTAATTAAGGTAAAATGAGGTCATGTGGGTGGGCCCTAATTCAATATGATTGGGATCCTTATAAGGAGAGATTAGGACACAGACACTCACATAGGAAAGACCGTGTGAAGACACAGGGAGAAGATGGCCATCCGCAAGCCAAGAAGAGAGACCTCAGAAGAAATGTATCCTGCTGACACCTTGTTCTTGAACTTCCAGCCTCCAGAACTGTGAGAAAATACATTTCTGTTGCTTAAGCCACCCAGTCTGTGGTATTTTGTTGTGGTAGCCCTAGAAAGCTAATACAACATCGAATCAGTCAGCAAATTCTCTTGTTTCTAATTGAAAACATATCTCCCAAATCTGATCATTTTCCACCACCTCCTGTGTTTCTCTTATGGTCTAAGTCACCACAACTTTTATTTGGCTACTCTAATACCTTCTCAACTGAAAACACTATTTTCTTTCTTTCCCTTTTAAACTATTTCTATTCAGCAGCCAGAGTGGTTCACCAAAACCTCATGGCTTCCCAGGATAAAATAAAACATTCTTACTCTGGATTATAAGGCCTTACATGATTTTTTTCACTCCCTCCCCCCTGCCAATCTTTCATTATCTTTCATCACTTTCTTTGTGGCTTCCTCTTTTCTCCTTCCTGTTTCTTGAGTTCTTCACCACTCATCTCTCTGCCTTACAGAACCTTCCTCTCTTACTTTCTATAAGTCTTTGCTCAAATATTGTCTCACTAAAGGGAAGTTCATGATTATACCATGTAAAATGACATTCCTGTTCCAGTCACTCTCAATCTCCTTTCATGCTTTATTTTTCTTTGTAGCACTTCTCAAATTAAATACTTATTAATTTTAGTCTGCCCCTCTAGAATGTAAACTCCAACATTGGCAGTAATTTTATTTTATTTAACTGCTTCATTGTCGGCCCTTATCATAGTACCTGGCACATGGTCAGTGCTCAAAAAATACTTGCTGATAACTGAATTAATGTCTACTGCTGTGCTTACTACAAGATTGACTCAGGAAAGGGACATAATGGTATACTGAGGGCGTTCGTGCTTGTGTTTGGGACAAAATGCAAAACTCAGGGAATGATGTTGAATTGTAAACACAGTTTTGATAGGTTAAATAAGTCTTCAAAATTGAACAACTCAAAATGGTTATACAAATAAGTATTTGCTTGCTCCTACAGAATATCTACAGAAGGTTACTGATAATGCAGTACTCTTGGTTGATTTGCCAAAGATATTATTTTTGTAGGGATTGTTCTAGTTTCTGCACCCACGTGTTTCTTTTTCCCTTTTGTTTATTCTGGTTATTTATTTTCTCTTCTTTCCATTTCAGTACAGTGAAATTTGATCTGTGGGACCCTAGAAAACAGAACAGGGATCAGTGCATGGAGAAAAGATTCCATCTCAACTTTATTATAAAACCTTTTCTAGAAGTCGGAGCTTCCCAGGGATAGCTAGCCTTAGCAGGTGGTATATTCTCTGTCAGTGTTAATGTTACCAGTGGAGGAAAATTGGTGGGAGAGTTGCAGAGTGGGACAAAAGCACTGAATTTTTATTTTAGATAGCCTTATTTTAACTAATCCTTTTACCAGCCTTTTTAGGGGAAGGGGTATTGAAAAGATACCAAAAACAATACAACCATTAACATTGATGGAAGACAGTATAGTCATATAGCCATTTATTTATATTCATGCTTTTTCTCTGTTAGTAGATCACAAACCAGTTTAATGACTAAATTTGTTAAGTGAGCAATGATAGTTGTGACACCAAGGCTATGGTATGAATGATGACAGGTTTCTTAAAAAAATAATTTTTATTGGTTTTCAAAAATTATGAATACACAATTAATGTCTAGTCTTGAAAACTGGGAAATGTAAATTAAATTAAATGACCCATAGATAGCGAGAATTAGCCTTTGGTGCCCTGGATCTTTCTCCCATGCAGTAAAGAATTTATTTTCTTTTTCTTTCTTTCTTTTTTTTTTTTTTTGTAAATTAAGGGCAAGGGATCTAAAATCAGACACACAGTGGTTCAAATCATGGCTCCAACACTTACCAGCCATAGAAGAATTTTCATTATTTAATTCCTATGAACCTGAGATTCCTTATTTATAAATGGGGGCTAATAATAGTACATATTCCAACTTATTCTATACAGTCATACTGAGAATTATTTGTTGCAAAATATGTAAAGCATTTAGCACTAAAACCTAACTCAGAGCAAGTGCTCAGTATAATTTAGCATAAACAATACATAATGAGTGATAATAACTAAAGAAATATAATAATAATTATTGTGTTTTCACTTATTGTCCTCATAAGCACCATATATAAAGGGTGTGAGTCTATTATTACTTTATGTTGCAGATGGGTTGGCCTTCCTGACCTGTGAGCTTGCGCCAGCCTTAGCAGTCTCTGTGTCCCTATCTCAGACCCTACTTTCATTTGCCATGTAAATTACAGGATAGTACAGGGCAAGACAAGCCTTGGTATAATAAACTGGGAAATCTGCACAGCCTGCTGGGGTGGCTTGTGTCCTCATTATTGGTGAAGAAAATGTATTCAGCATCATCCAGGCCCTTTTGTGCTAGCATTTCCATATTGATTAAACCTCACCATTCCTGACTTCTTCAAATTGCTCTCTCGTGCCTTGTCTCCTTGTTGCCACGCCATCTGTTTAATGTGTCTCTTGCTGGCCTGATGATCTAGTTTTCATTTTTCTTTGCATGTTTTCCATGATCAATTAAGTAAAAATAAAAATGATAAATGATCATCTACTGAGCGCTTACTATATTTCTGATTCTTTGCATAATGTTATCTAATTCACAGTAACCCTATCAAATGGGTGTAACAGATATTTCTACTTGACAAATGAAGAAACAGTCCCCTGACCTTAAAACTACCAAGGGGAAGAATTGGGATTTGAACTCCATGTCCACTGCTCTTACCTCAAGTCTACTTTTTCCAGGGCTTACAGGTAACGCCATGTGTTAAGTGATGTGGAAAAAGCTGAACTAAGTAAGGCAAGTCCCCTGCCTACAGAGAGCTTACAATTTAGATCAGGATTTTAAAAAAAGCAAAGAGGCCTTTGCTTTTTTTTTTTTTTTTTTTTTTTTTTGCCTATAGATAATGGAAATGAATGCAGCTGTTCATGGAAAAGTAATAGTGGATGGTGGGAAATAAGATCAACTGGAGTAGCATTTTTCTTTTAAAAAGTACTGTTGCTACTTTGTAGCCACGGGGGGCTCTGTCTCCACTCTTGCCTTCAAAACTAAGAGAAACAGAAAATCTAAATTTTTATGTTATCTCTTACCTCTAGATATTGGAAACTAAAAAGACAATAATAATAACGAAGAGTAATATATGGGCATATATAGAATGAGTAGAGCTTGTTTTCATTCCCCAGAGATGTCTGGCAAACTGATTTCTTGTTCTGCAGCACTGAGTTTTGGAATGTTATCAGATCAGTCTTGATTTAACCTGGAGAGTATGAGCTTGGTGTTTGAGAGACTGGCTGTATATTGTGTAGCTCATGTTTATATTATGAATGGTAAAGCTTTGAGATTGATGGGTGCTCCAGGCCAAGAGGAGGTTGTCCTGGGTACACATGCATATTGGTTTATATGCCAAAGGTGATTGCTATGCTTCCAAGAGTTTGGATGTGATTCTTACTCATACAGATGTTGTCATCTGCAACTGAGAGGCTTTCGGAATCTACATATGTCTCTGTGTGTCAGAGGCTCTGCCCTATATTTCTGCTGGGTCCCCGAACTATGCTGATTTTATTTTATATAATTAAGATAAATCAATCATGTTTGATTTGCCTTCCTTTTTCTATATTAGGTATTTCTGCCAATTCTTATTCATTATTGGTATTTGTCAATAGAATGGTTGTGCTGGGTCCAAGAAAAGACAATATGGACTTGCTCCAATCTGCAGGCTGAGGGCTATAGACCTCTGGCCTAGGTCCTAAACTAAAATGTGCCCAATAGACCTGAGAACTGATGATCCAGAGGTGCAACAAGAAACAGAAGAGAGAAAAGTAACTTTAGGAGTTCTGTGGGAAGATTTACTACTATGAGTCTGAGAGGAGCAACATGGGCTGGGTCACAAAATGTGGAAGACAAAAGAGGGATATTCCAACTCTGGAGAAAACACAGAAAGGTTTAAAAGTAGAAACAATTATCAAAGTGTGTTCCAGGGATCCAAAATGAAAGCAATCTAAATACAGGAAATTTCCTAGAAAGGATTACTGAATGATAAAGGCCAAGAACTGTAGCTAATATCCAGTAGGGATGTGAAGGACTTTATTTTCTAAAACATCTTTGTTTCTATGAATATTTCTATTTCTTTGAGGTGCATACAAGTAAGTTCCAGGCACTTGGTATATTATGATGAATTATAAACCCACGTCCTTCCCTCATGGTGTTTACAGTTTAATGGATGAGACAGCCATGGGTCACATAAGCATGCAAATAAACACATTGTTTTAAATGGTATTGACTATCATGAAGGCATGTAACAACAGGAGGACCTAGGAAAGTCTGTGCAAACAGAAATGAATTCTTGGAGGATGATTCATAGACATTTGAGATAAGACTTGAAAGATGAATAAAGTTAACCAGGAGAAGGGGCAGACAAAACATCATGTATCAAGGCCCTGAGGAGAAAGAAGTATGGCTCTTGAGGGTGAGAAGGAAGACCAGTGTCACTGGAACACAGAGAGACAGGAAGACTGACACAAAATGAGGCTTGGCTGAGATAGGAAGGTTCTAAATGATTCTGGTCTTTATTCCAAGAGAAATGGAAAACCATTAAATAGTTTAAAGTAGGGAGATGACATGATTACATCTGAATTTCTAAGAGATAGCTAGCAGGAGGACCTAGGAATACTTAAATCCCTTGGCTTAACCAGTCTTTTTTCCTCAGGAGAAAGCATGGAAATCATAAGCACAAAAGAGACAAGGAAAACAAAGTGGAATTTAGTTAGTGTTAGGAGCATATTAGGCATCTGTTTTATGGCACTTCAGCATCCTCTCAGCCATACCTCTTACCCTGGTATCTTGAGGTTTTTTGACCAGGCTTTTACAGGCTCAATGGACCAGTTAGTGCCTTGGCTAAGGGCTGAACCTGTGTATTTCACTTCCTTCTCTGAGAGCCTAGGGTCTCTTTTGCATCTATGACCATGCAAACTGGAAATATGGGAAGCTAATGCCACTGGGGCTAGCCTTGACCAACGTGGGTATAGGCAATAGATAAATGCTTCCCCATTAGTCTGCTGGGACAGACAATTCAGACAACTCTGAAACAATTTTCCAAGGAAGGATTCTTTTTTGTTTGTTTTTTTATGTATTTGTTTTGTTTCAGCTTTACTGAGGTATGATTGACAAATAAAAATTCTGTATATTTAGGTTGTGCAATGTAATTTTTAAAGGTGTACAATATGATTTAATGTGTGTATACATTGTGATATAATGTATCACAGTGGTTACTACAATCAAGTTAATTAACACCTCTATCACCTCACATAGTTACTTTGTGTGTATGTGTGGGTATATGATGAGAACACTTAGATCTACTCTCTTAGCAAATATCAAGTATACAATATAGTATGAGAAATAATCACCGATCTCTACATTAGATCTCCAGAATTTATTCATCTTGTAACTGAAAGTTTATACTCTTTGACCAACAGCTCCCCATTTCCCCCACCCCCAGCCCTTGGCAACTACCATTCTACTCTCTGGTTCAATGAGTTCAACATTTTAGATTCCACGTATAAATTATATCATATCATTTTTGTTTCTGTGTTTGGCTTATTTCACTTAGCATAATGTTCTCAAGGTTCATTCATGTTGTCACGAATGGCAGGATATCCTTATTTTTAAAGGATGAATAGTATTCATTTATATATCTACATCTATCTATCTATCATCTATTACATTTTCTTTATCCATTCATCTGTCAGTGGACACTTAGGTTGTTTCTCCCTAGCTTAACACCTCTTTTTTTTGTTTTATTTTGAGATGGCCATTCTTTCCTCATCATACCAACCAGCCAAAGGTGGTCACTGACATGAATTTATGTATTGCTTCAGTATCAGACTTTTCCATTTAGACTGTATTCTTTGACCATTAAATTAAAAATCAATAACAATGTAAATAAAAATACATCCCTAAACAGTTGGAGGTTTAAAAACACATTTCTACATTAATCCAAAGTCAAAGAAGAAATCCTAAATAAATTAGAAAATACTTAGAACTGAATACTAACAAAAATAGTACTTGTGGGCACAATAAAAATGTTACTTTGAGGAAAATTTTTATCCATAAATGTTTATATTAACTAGGAAGAAAAACTGAAAAATTTTAGCAAGCATTCAAATTAAGACATTTATAAAAGCATAACAATTTAATCCCCCGAAAAGTAATAAAAACAAAGTAGAAGTTAATATAATTAAAAAAAAGATAAATCAACGAGGATAAGCAAAGCCAAAAATTGGTTCATTAAAAAGAAGGTTTTTAAAAAACCTTTAAAAAGGTTTTTTAAAAAAAGATTTTTTAAAAATTAGACAAACCTATGGTAAATTTGGTTATGAAAAATGTATCACGGGACTTTGGGGTCATAGAATATGCATATGCTCAGATGAGTAGATATTGACCAACAGTTTTCTAATTTACATCCCTCTCTGTAGTGTGGAAGCATTTTATTTGTCAACAGCCTCACCTTTTACAACATCTTATCAACAAACTCAATGTGATTTACTAGAATTAATGTTGGTTTTGAAGGCAGGTAGACCTAAGTCCAGATACTGGCTCTAGCATTTATGAGCTCTGTGATTTACTTGAGTCTTTATCTTTCTAAGCCTCAGTTTCCTTATGTGGAAAATGAAATAATATTTGTCTAACCTGAAGATTATTAGAAAATTAAAATGAGATATCTGCATAAGGACATTATATAGTTCCTCTTACATTTTGATTAATGAGAGGAGCTATTGTTTTATGATGGTGATGTCCATGTTTTAGTCCTAAGACTAGAATAACATTTTTTTTCAGCTTAGAGTTTATCTTGTATACCTTTTAATTCCTATAAACTTGAAGCTCAATGCTTCACATAGGCTCAATAAATATTTACTAAATGAATGGATGAATAAATGCTATTTTAAATACATACATAAAGGTTCAATACTTGGTACCATTTTAATATGTAGACCAATATGATAGACAGATTTACCTTTGGGCTTTATTAAATTATTCTATGTTAATCCAGTTGCAAAGTACTCTTCAGTTAACCATGTGAAACTGATATTTTTGCAGATCAAAAGGTTTAAAATCAACAACTTCATATAGCTCAACTTAATGCCCTGGAGTATTTGTCTCCAGCTGTTCTCTCTTGGTTTATATTAATTTTTATTTTCTTGCTCTTAGGCAACATCTGCTTAGAGGTTTCCTTGAACTTTTAAGAACATTACAATTCTTATGGCAATTTGCTTCCTAAGTGTTCTGCCATAGATGAAAAAACTTTTCCAGTACCACAGTCTATTAACTAGCATACTGTTGAAGTAATAACCAATGATCTAGAATCAGGTAGAACTGGGTTTCAGCTCTGGTGAAGATACTAACTATCTGTGCAATGAACTTGAGCAGATTAGTTCACTTTTCTGAGTTTCATTTTTCTCATCTAAAAATGAAAGTGCTTGAGCTGGAAAGATTATCCCTGAATCTTCTTCCAGTTATAAATTTCTTTAAACCTAAACATGAAGCATTGATTATTGTACACATTCTTTACTGAGTCTGTTATTAATCAGACCCTGTGTAAGGTACTGATGATATGCATAGGGAAATGTCAGTAATTTGGTGTGAGGGTAAGTGTGTAACAGAATGGTGTAATTGAAGGAAAAATTGATAGAGTCAGAAATCTTTCCTTATGACCTCCTTGCTAGTGTCCATAAGAAATGCACATATCTCTTGACTTTATTTTCCTAGCCTGTAAAATGAGAATAATAATAATAGCTATTTTAGGTATACTAGAGAATTATAATAAGCATCAAAGTTGTTAATGCTTGGATGAAGTCTTCAAATGGTCTCAAATAGAAATCCCAGGTTTGGTTATATAATAGGTCAGAAAAAGATAAGGAAACAAAAAGTTAGGAAATTATATGGTGTTAATGGTTTATTTATTTACCGCTTAAAATACTTTTAATTTTATAACAGTTTTAGATTTATAGAAAAATTGTGAATTAGTACAGAAAATTCCCATGGTACTCCACAATCAATTTCCTCTATTATTAATTACCTTACATTAGAATGACACATTTGTTATAGTTAATGAATCAATATTGATATATTGTAACTAATTAATCTATACTTTATTCAGATTTCCTTAGTTTTTAAATGTCCTTTTTATGATACTGGATTCCATCCAGGATACCATATTACATTTTGTCATCATGTCTCTCATGCTCCTCTTGACTGTGACAGTTTCTCAGACTTTCCTTGCTTTTGATGACATTTAAAGTTTTGAGGTGTAATTATTATTTTGTAGAATATCCATCAATTGTAATTTGTCTGATTTTTTTTCATGATTAGACTGAGCAGCTCTTTCAATTGATTCCTATGTTCCTTTGACATATCCACATACTCATGCAGGTGACTGTGTGTGTGTGTGTGTGTGTGTGTGTGTGTGTGTGTGTTTGAGCACTTACTAACTTCCTGGCACTACAAGATGCTCCATGTTCATCTTTTGTGTGTTCTGCCCATGTTCTAGAATCAACAGTTTCTCTAAGGCCCTTGGTACCTTTTACTGGAGAATGGTATTACAATCTAAGAGCTGACTGCTAGACGTGCTTCTGCTACTGGAGTGTCGTTGCTTCTAGTTCTCTTAGCTGACATAGGAAGGAAATATATGTGTATAATAACAAACATCTATATGTATATAACCTTATACATGTATCTATAAATACAGTTAGTTGACATAGGAAGGAAATGTGTATAGTAACACATCTATATGTATATAACCTTATACATGTATCTATAAATACAGTTAGTTGACATAGGAAGGAAATGTGTATAGTAACACTCATATATGTATATAACACTTTAACACTGTCTATAAGTATTTTATACACAGAACCATGTGTATCTACAGGAAGCTAAGCCTGAGTTCACTCACGTCTCCAATTCTAATCTATTACCACATGGATCATTCTAGCCTTTTCTTTTGCTTATCTGTAAATTCCCACTGCAACAGTAAGGAACCTGGCTATTACCATCTACCATCCATTCACTTGATTGTGCAATTCAGTATTCACGTGTAGTGGTATTAGAATTGCTGATCCATTCTACTGTGGGAAAAATACTTTATCAGAGTATAATGCTGATGTACAGGGTTTTGTTGTTTTTTAAACTGTTGTCTTATAAACTCATTTCCAGAGTTACATAGGTCAGCACCTTTTTACTCCAACCTCTTCAGTGATATTGTTTCTTACATTTCATACATATAGTGAGACTATTTTATCACATTTTTGCATATTTTGTAAGGATCCCCTAACCTCTTAAATGATTTTTTAAAAATTTGCATACATTAAGTTTTCCTCTTTGTTCTGCATTGTACAATAAATGTAAATGCATAAATGCATAGTGTCATGTATGCTATATTACAGTATCACACAGAATATGTTCACCACTGTAAAAACTCCATTGTGCTTCTCCAATTCAATCGTCCCTACCCTCTTCTAGAATCCCTGGCAAGCACCGATCTTTTTAGCATCTTCTGAGTTTTGCCTTTTCTGTAATACCTTATAAATGGGATAGTCTAGTATATAGCTTTTCCATACTGGCTTCTTTTATTTAGCAATATACACTTAAGCTTTCTCCATGTCTTGTGACTTGGTAGTTCACTTCTTTCTGTTGCTGAATAAAACTCAATTGTATAGATATACTATAGTTTGCTTATCGATTTATCTATTGAAGGACATCTTGATTGTTTCCATTTTTTGTTTCTTGTAGATAAAACAGCTATAAAGATTTGCATGCTGGATTTTTTCTTTTTTTTTTTTCTTTTTTTTTGGTGGTACGCGGGCCTTTCACTGTTGTGGCTTCTCCCATTGCGGAGCACAGGCTCTGGACGCGCAGGCTCAGTGGCCATGGCTCACGGGCCCAGGCGCTCCGCGGCATGTGGGATCTTCCCGGACCGGGGCACGAACCCGTGTCCCCTGCATCGGCAGGCGGACTCTCAACCACTGCGCAACCAGGGAAGCCCCCTGCATGCTGGATTTCTTGTGAACATAGTTTTCGAATCAGGTAAATATCTGGGAGAATGATGGCTGGATCATAGGTAAGACTATGTCTAACTTTGTAAAGAAACTAGAAAAATGTCTTCCAAAGTGGCTGAACAATTTCAAATTCCCACTAAGATGACTGAGAGCTGTGACTCCTCTGCATACTTACCAGCCATTGTTACTGTCAGTTTGTAAAATAATTTTTACCCCTTTTAATAGTTGTGTAGTGATATCTAATTGTTTCTTTAATTTGCAATTCCCTAATCTCAACTGATGCTGAACACTTTTTTATGTGTTTATTTTCCATCTATATATCTTCTTTGTTGAGGTAGCTTTTCAGGTCATTTGTCAATTTTAAATGGGTTGCTTGCTCACTTATTGCTGAGTTTTAAAAGTTCTTTGTATATTTTGGATGCCAGTTCTTTATGAGATATACATTTTGCAAATATTTTCTTCTTATCTGTGGCTTGTCTTTTGATTTTAAGTTTATTTTGCAGAGAATTCTTAAATTTTAATAAATTGCAGCTTAGTAATTTTTTTTCATGGGTTGTGCATTTAGTGTTATACCTGAAGACTCATTGCCAAACCTAAGATTATCTAGATCTTCCCCTGTGTTTTCATCTATAAGTTTTATAGTTTTGAGTTTTACATATAGGCTTGTGATCCATTTTGAGTTAGGTGGAAGGTGAAAGTTTTGTGTCTATGTGTGTATAGTTTTGTTGTTGTTCTTGTAGGATTTTGTTTATTTGTTGGACCTCCGATTGTTTCAGAACAATTTGTTGAAGATTACCTACATTGAATTACCTTTGCTCCTCTGTCAAAGATCAGATAATTACAGTTGTGTAGATCTACTTCTGGTCTCTCTATTCTGTACCACTGATACATGTGTCTCTTCTTTGGCCAGTATCACACTGTCTTGATTACAGTAGCTTTATAATGGTCTTAAAAATAGGAAGTGTGAGTCCTCCAAATTTTGTGTTCTTTAGCAATGTTTTGGCTATTGTAGGTCTCTTGCTTTTATATATTCACTTTAGAATTAGTTTGTAGATACATACAGAAATAGCTTTCTGGAAGTTTGATTGGGATTGCATTGCTTCTACAGATCATTTTGGGAAGATCTGACATTTAACAATACTGAGTTCCAATCCATGAACATGGAGTATTTCTCCATTTATGTAGATCTTCTTTGATTTCTTTCATCAGTTTTTTTTTTAGTTTTTCACCCATAGATATGTATTTTATTAGATTTATATCTAAGTATTTTTCTTTTTTGGTGATATTTTAAGTAGTATTCTTTTTTAAATTTAAAATTCCATTTGTTCATTACTGTTGTATAGACAGGCAAATAAATGACTTACATATATTTATCTTGTATCCTGCAAACTTGCTATACTTGCTTAGTTCCAAGAATTTTTTGTCATTTCTTTGGGATTTTCTACACAGGTAGTGGTGTCACCTGTGAACAAAGATGGTTTCATTTCTTCCTTCTCAATTTTGTATATATTTAATTCCCTTTCTGTCTTCTTATTTTATTGTACTAGTTAGGACTTCCAGTACAGTGTCAAATAAGAATGGTGAGAGTACAACCTTGTCTTTTTTCCATTTTTAGTGGGAAAAGATCCTGTTGCTCACCATTAAAGGTTAGCTGTAGGAGTTTTGTAGAGATTCTTTATTGAGTAAAGAAGTTTCCTTCTTTTATTAGTTTGAGAGATTTTATCAATAATACATATTGAATTTTTGCATTAATTGATATGAATATGTATATATATATACGTATGGTCTTTAGTCTGTTGAAGGAATGGTTACAATTGATCAATTTTTGAATTTTGAATCAGCCTTGCATAACTGGAAAAAAATCCCACTTGTTAATAGTGTATAATTCCTTTTATATTTTGTTGTAATTGATTTGCTAATATTTTGTTGAGGGTTTTCACATCTATATCCGTGAGAGATATTAGTCTGTAGTTTTCTTCTTTTCAATATCTTTCCTTGATTTAGCATTAGAGTAATGCTGACTTCAAAGAATGAGTTAGAAAATATTCTCTCTGCTTCTATTTTCCAGAATATATTGTAGAGAATTGATGTCATCTTTTTCCTTAAATGTCTGGCAGAATTCATCAGTGAACCCTCTGGGGTAGGGGGGTTGGCATTTTCTTTTTTGGAGGGTTATATACAACAATTTATTTAAGAAATATAGACTATTCAGATTATTTCTGCATGAATGATTTTCAGTTGTTTGTGTCTTTCAAGTAATTTGTCCATTTCATCCAAGTTATCAAATCTGTGGTCATAGATTTGTACTTAGTATTCCTTACTTTATAATCCTTTTAATGTCTATAGAATTAGTAGTGATACCTCTCTTTTATTTCTGATATTGGTGATTTGTGTCCCCTCTCTCTCTCTGTGTCTGGTTAGCACAGCTAGAGGTTTATCAGTTTTCGTGATCTTTCAAAGAACTAGCTTTGGCTTTTCTTTGTTTGTTTGTTTTTCCTATTTTCAATTTTATTTATTTACTTTTTAGGCTTAATTTTTTTTGTTCTCTATTTTTCTCAGGTTGAAACTTAGATAACTGATTTTAGATTTTTTTTATTTTCTAATATGTCTATAAAGCTATGAATTGCTCTTTAAACACAAATTTTGATGTTATCTTTTAATTTTAATTTACTTAAAAATATCAATAATTTCTCTTCAAACTTCTTTTTGACTGGGTTATCAAAAATGTGTTTTATTTCTATGTATTTCAGATTTGCCAGCTATTTTTTAAAAATTAATTAATTAATTTTATTTTTGGCTGTGTTGGGTCTTCGTTTCTGTGCGAGGGCTTTCTCTAGTTGTGGCGAGCGGGGGGCCACTCTTCATCGCGGTGCACGGGCCTCTCACTATCGCGGCCTCTCTTGTTGCGGAGCACAGGCTCCAGACGCGCAGGCTCAGTAGTTGTGGCTCACGGGCCCAGTTGCTCCGTGGCATGTGGGATCTTCCCAGACCAGGGCTCGAACCCGTGTCCCCTGCATTGGCAGGCAGATTCTCAACCACTGTGTCACCAGGGAAGCCCTGCCAGCTATTTTAAAGTTATTGATTTCTGTTTTAATTCCATTGTGATTCAAAAAAATAATTTGTATGATTTGTATTTCCTTAAATCTAAGGTATATTTCATGGACCAGAATGTGGGCTGTCTTGGTATGAATGTTTGATGTGATCTTGAGAAGAATGTGTATTCTGCTGTAGTTGTATGGAGTATTCCATGAAGTAAATTAGATCAGATTGATGATGTTGTTCAAGTCAACTATATTCTTACTGCTTTTCTGCCTGTTTGATATATCAGTTACAGAGATAAGGATATTGAAGTATCCAACTATAATAGTGAATTTGTCTATTTTTCCTTTCAGTTCTATGCCTCACATTTTTGATGCTCTCTTGTTAGGTTAGCACTCTAATGTCTTTTGGGTGAATTAATCTTTTTATCATTGCATAATGTGTCCCTTTATTCCTAATAATTTTCTTTGCTTTCAATCCTACTTTACCCAAAATTAATGTAGCTATTCCAGCTTTCTTTTAATCAGTTTTAGCATAGTGTATCTCCTGAATCTATCTGAATCTTTTTATCTAAAGCAGGGTTTTTGTAGACAGAATCCAGGTAGGCCTTGTTCTATTTTTTCCATTCTGACAGTCTCTATTTTTTTTTTTTTTTTTTTTGCGGTATGCGGGCCTCTCACTGTTGTGGCCTCTCCCGTTGCGGAGCACAGGCTCCAGACGCGCAGGCCCAGCGGCCATGGCTCACGGGCCCAGTCGCTCCGCGGCATGTGGGATCCTCCCGGACCAGGGCACGAACCCGTGTCTCCTGCATCGGCAGGCGGACCCTCAACCACTGCGCCACCAGGGAAGCCCAGTCTCTATTTTTTAATTGGTGTATTTAGACCATTCAAATTTAATTTGATTACTGATATAGTTGAATTACTATCTACCACGTGTGTGGCCGTTTTATATTCATTATACTTATTCTTTTTAAAAAATCTTTTTCCTTTTCTTTTCCTTCCTTCTTTGGTTTTAATTGGGCATTTTATATAATTTCATTTTCTCTCCTCTCTTAGTATATAAATTATCCTTTAAAAAAACATTTTCTTAGTGTTTTCCGTAGTTTTCAATATACGTTTTTAACTAATGTAAGTTTACCTTTAAATAACATCATACCACATCATGTGGATAGTAGTGAAGGTACTTTGTAGCAATGAATTCTAAATTCCTCCTTCCCATTCTTTATGACATTGCTGTCATTCAATTCACTTATTTATGTGTTGTAATTACCCAATTCATTGTTACTATTATTAGCTTTGTTATCTTTAAAACTAGTTAAGAAAGGGAAAATAAAATATATTATTTTACATTTATTTATTCCCTGATTCTTTTCCTTTCTTTATGTAGACCTAAAATTATGATCTATTTTATTTTCCTTTTCTCTGAAGTACTCTGTTTAACATTTCTTATATGACAGGCATGGTGGTGGTGAATTTAGCATTTTTCTTTGAGAAAGCCATTAATTCTCTTTCACTTTTGAAGATTAACTTTGTTAGATATTGAATTCTAAGTTGATTTTTTTTTTTCTTATGGCACTTTCAGTGTTTCACTCCTCTCTTCTTGCTTGCATGGTTCCTGGTGAGAAGTCTGCTGTAATTCTTATTCTTGTTCATCTAAAGTAACTTTTTTTTGTCCTCTCTCTACTTTCTTTCAACATTTTCTCATTGTTTTTGGTTTTCTGCAGTTGGAATATGATATGCCTAGGTGTAGTTTTTGCTGGTATTTTTTATGCTTAGTGTTTCCTGAGCTTCCTGAATCTGTCACTGAAGGTCTCAATGCTTGTCATTACAAATTATCAGTCATTTTTACTACAAAAAGTACTTCTGCTTTATCTCTTTCTTGCCCTTCTGGTATTCCAATTATATATGTTAAACTACTAGAAATTGTCTCATGGGCTTTGAATGTATCTTATTTTTTTATCCATTCTCTTTGCCTGTCAGTTTGAGAAGTTTCCATTGACCTACCTTCAAGCTCACTAACTCTTTCTTCTGCCATATCCAGTATACTGATGAGCCCACGAAAGGTATTCTTCACTTCTGTTACAGTGGTTTTGATTTGTTGAATTTCCTCTTGATTCTTTATTATGATTCTCATTTCTCTAATTACATCACCCGTCTAGACTTGTATGTTTTCTGCTTTTTTACATTTGACCTCCAAATATATTTATCATAGTTATTTAAAATTCCTTGACTGATTATCCCAACATGTGTGTCCTATTTGAATCTAGCTCTGATGTTTCCTTTGTGTCTTCAGACTGTGTTTTTACTTGTCTTTATGCATGCTTTGTAATATTTTGTTGGTAGCTAGACATGATGTATTGTGTAATATTAACTGAGGTAAATAGGCCCTTAGTGTGGGATTTCACATTAATCTGGCTAGGACTTGGGCTGCCTTTAATGTTTGCTGTAGCTGTAGGTCCCAGGTTCTTCAGATTCTAGTTTTCTTGCATTTATCAAAATTTTTATTTGTTTTATTTTAAAGCTGGTATTTCTCTGGTGAAATTCCTTATGTGTCCATGTATTTTGGTCCAGTAAGTCGGTTAATATATTTAATACTGATTTTAAAGTCCTTTCCTGCTAATTTCAATATATGGTTCGTCTGTGGTTCTGCTTCAACTGATAGTATTTCATGTTGATTTTGGGTCACATTTTCCTACTTCTTTTCATGTCTCATTATTTTTAATTGTATGCCAGACATTCTTAAAAAATAAATGATAGAGATGGAAGTAACTAATATTTACCTCCACAAAAGAGAATTCTCCTTTTTCTCTGAGGCTGCTAGGTTAAGGGGTTAATTTCTTTGATCTAATCTAATATTGAGCAGAGTCTGGGCTGGGTTCCAGTTTTAATAAGCTTCAGTTCATTACTGATTATAATTGTTTTGGAGGCATTTTCAGGATTCCCATTTTAGCAGGGCTTGTGACATAAACCTCAGTAACATTATGGTTATGTCTGTTTTCACCTGCCAGCTCTGTGGGCTGCTGAAGAGGTCTCTCTGCTCTTTAATTTTGCTCATGGCTTTCTAAGCCTTGGGAGATTTCTCTCTCCCTCCCTTCTTATCTTTCTTAGTCTTTGATATGCCACCATACATTTTGTCATGGCCCCTTGGGAAATAATTGGTAGGCATGTATAGACTTTCTGAATCTGGAAATCCTTAGAATTCATATATAACATGCTGACCCATGCATTGCCATTAAAAGTTTTGTTTGTTTCTCCTTATATCAGCAAGGATTGTACTTTTCTGGAATTTAGTTCATTTATACTTTTTAACATCATCATCTCTCGGACAGTATTAAAAACAAACACTGTTTTTATTTTCCTAACTTATTCAGTGTTTTCTTATATTTTATTATGATGTGAGAAAAGGTCTCTTAATCTTCTATATCCTAACCCAAAATGGAAAACTCCTTGTTCTGTTTTTATTTTTTCTCCTTTAATTTAATAAATTGAATATTTGAAAATTCAATTTTCAGTATTTGAAAATTTGATAAAGACAGTCATTAGTCTTTTGCCTGATGATTGGGAATGGCTTCTCTAAAACATTAAACAAATTTGTGGTACAATTATTATTGTTTATATTTCACATTTAAAATTAAGAGACAAATAATTTCCCTATTATCTTCAAGAATGTAAGCAAAAGGATTGAGTCAGAAGCATCAACCATTCTGCCTACAAGGTTGAATAACTTATCCTAGAGACACTGTTGACTATAAATAATATAAATGAGTTGCACAGAGAATTGGGCATATTCAGGAAAAATAAATAATTTAATTGTAATCAACTCATTTTTAAATACCAATATCCAGTTGTAGGGCTCATTGAAACCCAGTAGTAACAAGAAGCAATGTTACTATTTACATAAAGTAACTTTTATAAATATTTATAATACAAGATTAAAAAAAGGTATAGGGCTTCCCTGGTGGCGCAGTGGTTGAGAGTCCACCTGCCGATGCAGGGGACACGGGTTCGTGCCCCGGTCCGGGAAGATCCCACTATGGAAGTTTGAGAAGGGATATTTTAGACACAGGATAAAGATTTGGTGCCTGAATTCTATGCTTCTTACTTCCTCCCATTTTGGTTTCCTGCCAAATGAGTATATACCAGAAAACCTAGAGCCAAATAGAGAACAGTTTCACTTTATTAATGACTGTACAAGTGCAATCCCAAATCAGGATTCTCTGGTGAATTCTATTAGATAATACCTCTAAGCGGGGAGACGTCTAAGGCTCTCTCCTCTTGTTTTGTCATCCATCATTTATGAGTTTGAATGCCAACAGTAGAACTGACCTGACTTAGTGACACAGTCTGGTGCCTAAAACAGAGAGAATGAATATTCAAGGCCCTATGGGCTTACTGCCCAGATGTGCTTACTGTATGGGAGTCAAGAAACACAGAAAATACAACTTGCATTTTCTTTTTCCCCCTTCTGTCTTTCCCTTTCTTCCTTCCTCCCTCCCTCCCCACTCCCTTCCTTCCTTCCTTCCTTCCTTCCTCCCTCTCTCTTTTTCCTTCTTTCCTCTCTCCCTTCCCTTCCCTTTCCTTCCTTTTGGCAATCTTCAAGGTGCACATTAACCCTGCAGTGGCCCAGCAAGTGATGCTTTATTCTTTTTTCATGATGACTGCTGTGCATCAGAATACTGAGGATGGTTTCTTTCTCTAGGGAAAGAAGACAGATATGGTATATCAGGGAGTAGTGTGTAAGAAAGTAGGAAAAATCCCAGTGATGCAGGGTCTTTTATCTTAAGCTGCTGTGGACTATGTCCAATTGCTAAAATGAGAAGATTCCCCGAGAGGCTCAATAGAACTGAGACATTCTAGTACATTTTATCCTATTTTAGTTCTTAAAACTAGAGTTATTTGTTGAGAAACATGTTTTGCAAATCATTCCAAAATAGCATTTTTGTTAATAGATTCATATAGATTTTTATCCAGTGCTTCACATTGTCAGATTTGCATTTCAAGACTGTATGCTTGTGCTAGGTTCCTTAGTCTCCTGCACATCTGATGTTGCTGCAACAGCTGCATTCTAGCTGTGGCCTCATCTCTATGACAGCTGATGGAGAAGAAAGGCAATCCCAAAACAGGGTTCCGATTAGTTCCAGCTCTTGAGTTTGGGACTGAATACTCTCTTCTCTTATTTTTTTCATCCAGTCATTTCGTATATCCAGTGGGGAGAGGAAAGGGGGGGAGGTGCAATATAGGGGTCTGGGATTAAGAGATACAGACTACTATGTATAAAATAAATAAACTACAAGGAATATATTCTACAGCACAGGGAATATAGCAAATATTTATAATAACAGTAAATGGAGTATAGCCTTTAAAAATTGTGAATCACTATGTTGCACACCTGAAACATATATAATATTGTACATCAACTATACCTCAATGGAAAAAAACAAACAAAACCCTCACTACCATAAGGGGAGATGGGAGGGCAAATGAAGAGACCTGATGGAAATTACTTTAGTTTTGAGATGAACCAACTATTAGCGATCATAATAAAATACTTTTTGAGAAATATATACTTTATGATTGTATTATTTGGCAATTTATTAGGCCCTGGCCTTTTCCTGATTCATCCTTTAGATTTACATTTAACTGGCTAGTTTTTTATTTCCTTGGAGGTTTGCAAGAGTACAACTTGAGAGTTGTTAAAAAAAATTAGCCATTCATTGTTCAACTTATAGTCATCAGTGACTTACAGATAAATGAACGAGTAGTATAATTTGTTTTGGAACATAATATGACCTATTTTTTCCCCAAGGGAAGAATTTGACATTTTATATTACCCTTAGATAGGCTCATAGAAGGATGGTATTCTGACTGGTTCACTCTATAGATAAGAAGACTAAGAATCAGAGAGGTTAAATGACTTCTTCAAAATGAAATGATTATAAGCAGAAAACCATTACAATCCTTGTTTGAGTCTCAGCACACTGCAATTTGCACCATGCAATACTGCATTGATCTTCCATGCATGTACACTACCAGAAATGCTGAGGACAGTTTTTAATGGGTCATGTATATTAATGAACAACAGACACCAAAAAGAAGACTTGGAGCCTATGCTCATTAAGGCAGGATCATAAATATCTTCTCCAAGTAGGATGTTCACCCCTATTAAATAGACTAAGTGAAGAACTTTTCACAGTCTCACTTTTCTGCCCTGTCTATGGTTTTTATCACACCATGTCATGATTTACAAGTTAATGCTTACATCCACTGTGTGAACTGGGGAAAAGTGAACAAATACTCCATTAAACTGAACAGAAACATAACACAGCCAAAAGGCCCCCAAAGAAATATTGTCAATATTTATATATAAAACATACTATGGCAAACACACATCTGCACTGAAATGTGGCTAAATTTACTAAGCAACTCTGAAAAACCCTGCCACAATAATTAACATACTAGCAAATGTGAGAACGTATTGATTTCAAGGAAAATGAGCTGATTAATTGACTGTTTTTAACTGTGATTTATTCCTTCCACCTGTAAATGCCCTGTTTGCTGTTAAGTTTTGTGTTTTCAGTTGGTAGGAAACTCATAAACAGTGAAAAGAGAACTGGTGTTAACTTCTTTTATCCACATGGAGTCCTTACTATTTGAATATGGCAAACTGTGATGATAGTAGTAACAATAGCCATATTAAAATAATAATTATATAGTTTATATTTGGTAACACAAAAATATTCATAACTAATTTTGATCAAGTGACTATTATATTCAAGCCACCTTTTTCTTGCATGATTTCATTTTGATTCTACAGTGTAAGTACCATTACCTCATTATCTTTATTTTAGGACATGTGTAGAAATTCAGGAAGATTAAGTAGTTTGCTCAAGGCCAAAAAACTTTTATGTTTTTGTGAGAGAGCTGGGTTTTGAACACAGGTCTGTGTGGCTGAGTCCAAAATCAATGTTCTTTTAATATGCTACTATATTTTAGCCTCACAATAATCCTGAGTGATAATTGAATCAGGTATTATTATTTTTATACTACATATATGTATGAGCCATCACCCTCTAGAGAAACAGAACCAATAGGATATATATGTATGTGTATATATATGCATGTATGTATGTATCACCTTTGTACCTACTTATTGGGGGGGAGAGGGAGAGAAAGAGGAATATATTTTTAGTAAATCGGGTGACACGATTGTGGATGCTGGTAAGTCTGAAATCTGTAGGGCAAGCAACAAGTTGATGATTCAGGAGAGAGTTGATACTACAGTCTCGAGTCTGAAAGCTGGAAATTCAGGCAGAATTCCTGAATTCCTTTGCACTCTGATAGAAGAATTCCTTTTTTTCCTCAATCTTTGCTGTCAAGGCCTTCAACAGATTGGATGAAGCCCACCTACCTTATGGAGGGTAATCTGCTTTACTTAAAGTCAACAGATTGTAAATGTTAATCACATTTAAAAAATACCTTTACAGCAACATCTAGACTAGTGTTTGACAACTGGTCACTGTACCCTAATCAAGTTGACACATAAAATTAACCATCACAATACGAGAATCTCAAATCTCTGAGTAGGAATGTGTGGTAGGCTGTCTCTACAGTGTTCTCCAATTATTTCTGCCTCTTATTATTCATGACCTGTGTAATACTCTCCTTTTGAGTGTGGACTGGATCTAGTGATTCACTTCTAACAAGTAGAATAATGTGAAAGTGATAGGATGCCACCTCAGATATTGTTACAAAAAATTGTGGTTTCCATCTTGGGTGTCTTCTCTTTTTCTCTTGCATGTTTACTCTGAGGGAAGCCAGCTTCTGCGTTGTGAGCTGTCTAATGGAGAGGTTTTTTGGGCAGAATTGATGTCTCCAGTCAACAGCCATCGAGGACCTTATACCTACCAATATGAGTGAGCTTGTGCTCACTCCTGACAGGCCTTGTGGTGAACAAGTTGATTGCAATCTTATGAGAAACACTGAGCCACTCATTTAAGCCACATCTGGATCCCTGAACCACAGCAGAAATGAGATAATAAATGTTTATTGTTTCAATTTTGGGGGTAATTTGTCACATAGACATAGACAGCTAATACAGGAGCCATCATAGTCTTGCCTGTAATTTAGACATATGGCTGAGATGGATTCCTCTTTCTTTCCATTGGGGTTTTAGTGAGGATTTGTTGCTGGATATAGAGATGCCATTGAGAGACAGAGGATAAAGAATGTCTTGCCTTGTTGAGTTTAAATCAGGAGTTGCTAAATCCAAGACACTTGATAGGTACACAGCACTTTTTAAAGAGTAGAAGCAAGAACCACAAGAATTCGTATGAAAGTACTTAAGAATGCTAGTAAATAACCTTTCTAAATACCTACTCATGCTTATTTCTATTCATTTTTTCTGTTTCTGTTAAAGCAATCTCAGTGATCTAAAATACAATCAGAAATCAAAATCAGTTCCTTATTAAAATTCAGCTTTTCTCAACATACTTAGTAAATTCTCCCATGCATGCCATAAATTAATTCGAGGTTATTCAGTTAGATTACTTTTCACAACCAAATGAAGGGGTGAAAGTGCCATTTGAGACTCTAGCCTTGTCTCAGGTGTACTTGGAGCCCATTTATATGAACAAAATTTATGGAAAATATACGTGGCTCTTGGGCCTGATTTTGGCATCAGCTCGTATGATTTAAATGCACAAACGGTATCAGCAGATTTCAACGGTGGTCCACAGATGAAGCTACTATGTTTGGAAAATAAAATTGGGCTTAGGAAACCCCATTTTAATTGCATTGTGTGGAAGTTATGCACAGTTTTAAAATGATCCAACTTCCACATTATCTCCGAGTTCCTTACAATGGGACACATAAAATCTGCAAGGAAGGAAGCCGCTCAATAGTAAATGGCCTCAGGATTTTTGAGCAAACCCAAAGAGTTCTGCCAAATACCGTTTTATTTCTGTTGGGAGAAGTGGTTCAAAAATGGTTAATGATTACAGAAAGCCCATGACTTTTGACAGCATCCTAGATGAAAGGTCATTAAAATTTGGTTTTGTGACACATTGCTGTGTCAGGTCATTGTGAGGTATATCACAAATAAACTTGTCCTTTATTATGGTTAACTATTAACACCTGAGCATGACTTACTTCTCCTAAAATAAATTATTTAGAATAGTTTCATATGTATTTCTATGTTGGTGGTACGTTTTTCTATACTTTATAGAGATGAAGAGATATGTATAGAATTAGATCTGGGAATTGCATGGAAATTTAGGCTATGTTATCCTTTTATATAGTTATACTATTAATATAAATCTTGCTCATTAATATATAATTCATTTATTTGACAAATATTATTGAGTGTATACAGTATATTGATTATTGTCCTAGATGCTGGAGATATAACGATGAACAAGACAAGCAAGGTCTTTGATTCTCATGGAATGTACTTTCTAGAAGAAGGAATCTGACACTGAACAAATGAATGAATAAAATAATTTCAGTTTTTGATTTGGTATTAATTACTGTTGCTGCTGTAATAAATTACCACAAACTCTTGGCCCATAGCTCTACTCTCTGGACTTGGTGGTTTTGCACTCTGGGCTGGTGGCTCTGCCCTCTAAGTAATCCTTCTTTTTTCACAAAGGGTAGCAAATGTTTACACTTGAGTAGTTTCATCAGCTTGCTTCATGCCTGTAGAATTTCGGGAGTCTAACAACCTTCTTTTATTTCATTCTTCTCTTTCTGTTTAGTCTAAGGTGGTAGTATTTCTGCTGGTATAATACTTTCAAAAGACTTGTAGGTCTCTCATGTATGCCTCAGGGATTCACTTCATTAGACAAGAGTCTCCTCCATAAGTATTTCCTGAATAGTCCTATATTTTTTCATAGCTTCTTAATAGATACTGAGGAAATCCAGGAGTCACATGCCTAATCTCTTTAAGGAGCCCTCTGTGTGATTGAATACTCTGACCTTTGAGCCTTCTAAGGCACTACCAAAATGCCCAGACACATCCTTGTTTTTCTCCCGGAGCATGTTTCCCTGACAATGAATCTACTGGTGTTGGCATCTCTTGCAATCTGGATAGGCTGAGAATTTTTCAAATCATCAGGAGCTGGTTCTTTTTGTTCAGCACTCTTTCTCTCAGTTTATATCTTTTACTTCACGTTTTACTTTGGGCAGCAAGAAACCAGGCTGCAACTTCTTGCTGCACCTTCACCACTTTGTTTAGAAATCTCCTCAGCTAAATATCAGTTTGGTTGCTTATAAGTTCTGCTTTCCACATAACTGTAGGACATAATTCTGCTCTTTTTTTTTTTTTTTTTCCGGTACGCGGGCCTCTCACTGTTGTGGCCTCTCCCATTGCAGAGCACAGGCTCCGGACACACAGGCTCAGCGGCCATAGCTCATGGGCCCAGCCGCTCTGCGGCACGTGGGATCTTCCCAGACCGGGGCACGAACCCGTGTCCCCTGCATCGGCAGGCGGACTCTCAACCACAGTGCCACCAGGGAAGCCCTCTGCTCTTTTTTTTTTTTTTTTGGCCAGTTTATAACAAGGATCCCATTCCTCCAGTTTCCAATAACAAGTTCCTGATTTCCTTCTGGGTCCTTAGCAGTACCTTCTTTAATGTTTATATTTCTACCAACAGTTTATTTTTGACTACTTAGTTATTCTGTAAGACCGTACAGGTTTTATATTCTATCCTCATTTCCTTCTGAGTCCTCACTGTATTTCTACCAACAGTCTGTTCAAGGCAATCTAGGCTTATGTTTTCATGCTCCTCAAAATTCTTCTATCATCTGCCCATTGCTCAATTCCAAAGCTGCTACCAAATTGTTAGGTATTTGTTATAGCAGCACACTATTTTCAGCTACCAAAATCTGTATTGTTTCTTATTGCTACTTCTGTACAAACTTAGTGGCTTACAAGCACACGAATTTATTATCTTACCGTTCTGAATGTTGGAAATCCTCTAATCAGAGTGTTAGCAGGGCTACATTTCTTCTGGAGGCTCTAGGGGATATTATCTTTCCTTTTCTTTTGTGGCTTCCAGAGACCACCTGTATTCTTTGGCTCAGGGCCCCATCCTCCATCTTCAAAATTAGCAGCATAGCGTCTTCCAGTCTCTCCCTTTAACTCCTATCCTTCTGCTATTACCTTCTAAGGACCTGCATGATTATATCGGGCCCACCCAGATTAAACAGGATAATCTTCCCATCTCAGGATCCCTAATTTAATAATATCTTCAAAGTCTCTTTTATGCTATAAGAAAACATATTTACAGGTTTGGGATTGGGATGTGGACATTTTTATGGTACCATTTTTCAGTCTATCATAGGTATGTTATGTGAGGACAATGCAACTGAGTGCAATAATAGGCAGTTACTTTAGATTAAGTAATTGGAAAAAATTTCTCTGAGGAGAATGTGTGTAAGTTGGCCTGACTGGTATGAAGAAGTCAGGCACGCCAAAAACTGGGGGTGGAGTATTCTGACAAACAGAACAGCAAGTGCAATGCCCCAAGGTGGGAGCTTGTTATGTTCAAGGAGTAGAAAAAAGCCCGTGAGGCTGGAGCAGAGATGGAGGTGTTTTTGAAATTAGGTCGTATAGGACCTGGTTAGTGTAAGAGAAGGAGTTCAGGTTTTGTTTTAAGTTTGACAAAAAACCTCACCAGACTGTTCTAAGCAAGGAAATGACATGATATGATATACATTTTATAAAGATCAGTCTTCTTGTGTGGAGAATGAATTGTAAGTGGACAGGAGAGCAGGGCGATAAGACAAGAGGCTGTATTAGTAAGGGCAGTAGTTTTGGCAAGAAGTCATGGTGGCTTTTAACCTAGGGAAGCAGTAGAGAGGTTCAGATTTGTGATTTATTTTGGAGGTGGCATTAACAGGATTTGCTGATACTGGGGGCAGCGGGGAGAAAAATATAGGGATTAAGGATGACTTCTGTGTTGAGTGTTGAGCAACTGATTGCTTTTAAATGAAATAGAAAATAATGAGGGAGGAAACAGTTTAGAGTATAGGAAATCAAGAGTTAAATGTGTTACTCCCATTAGATATTCAAGTGAAGATGCTAACTCTCAGGTTGGATATTTCATATAGAAGTTAACCTCAACAAAGAGGTTAGAACAGGAGTGATTCTTCTAAAATGTAAGACAGTTCAGGATACTCCTTGCCAACAACTTCACAAAAGCTTCTGAGTCTTTACCCTGGTTCATAAGGCTCCCATATTCTAGTTCCTCATTAACTCTCTGATTTCATTGCATGTCATTCCCCTTTAACCCACTTGCTCTAGCCATGGTGACTTTCAATCTCAATTCATTTAGGTCTCTGCTCAAATGTTATTTTATCAGAGGGCCCTTTTCTGGCCTCTTTGCTAAAACAGCAACTTTCTCTAGTTTTCTCCATCCTTTAACCTTAATTTATTTTTCTTCATTGCCATTCATCCCCCTGACAGTATCTAGATTCCAGAAGGTAAAATCCATTAGAGTAAGATTTGTTTATTTTGACCACTGCTGTAGACTTAATGCCTAGAATAGTTCTTTGCACAAGAATTTATTATTTGTTTGAGTTAATGAATATTAAAAAGGTAAGATCTGAGGTATAATTGGACACAAAGGATATACGTGAGGAGGAAGAGTTTGGGTTTGGGTGATTTATTGATGTTACCACTGAGATGACTACTAGAGAAGGAAAATATTTTGGTCATGGGTCTAAGTTACCTTTAGATATCCAGAAGGAAATAAATGAATGTTTCTGGGGCTCAGGATAGGAATTCACGGAGGTGACATAGATTAGACCATGTGATTTGGGTAATAGTTTCATGCATAGAAATGGTTGACACAATATAGGTGATCAAAATGTTAATTAAATTAGTGGTCAAGAAATGTCGACTTTCCAACAGTATGGGGGTTTCTCAGCAGCTAAAAATAGAACTACCATATGATCTAGCAATTCCACTTCTGGGTAAATAAACAAAGGACGTGGAATCAGGATCTTGAAGAGATATCTGCACACCCATGTTCATTGCAGCATTATTCACAATAGTCAAGAGTTGGAAGCAACCTAAGTGTCTATTGATGGATGAATGGATAAAGAAAATGTCACACACACACACACACACACACACACACAAATACACACAATAAAATATTATTCAGCCATAAGAAGAGAGTAGATCTTTAGTGTTCTCACCACACACACACCAAAAATTGGTAACTATGTGAAGTAATGGAGGTGATAAGTAACTTTAGTGTGGTAATCATTCTGCAATATAGACATGTGTAAAATCATGTGCATCTTAAATTTATATAATGTTATACCTCAATTATATCTCAGTAAAGCCAGAAAAAGGATAAAATGGCCTAATAAAACTTTTACATGTTTAGAAATATCGGGCTTCCCTGGTGGCGCAGTGGTTGAGAGTCCGCCTGCCGATGCGGGGGACGCGGGTTCGTGCCCCGGTCCGGGAGGATCCCGCATGCCGCGGAGCGGCTGGGCCCGTGAGCCATGGCCGCTGAGCGTGCGCGTCCGGAGCCTGTGCTCCGCAACGGGAGAGGCCGCAACAGTGAGAGGCCCGCACACCGGAAAAAAAAAAAAAAAAAAAATCAACTTTTTTTCCCATATCTTTTTTTTTGGTTTTAATAAAAATTACAGGAGAAATTCTAGCTAGAACAACAGTTCACAATTATTTTCTACTACAAAGCACCTACTCTGTGCCAAGTACTCTGCTTTCTCATGTTTCATTTAATCTCATTAACATGGGTATAATATATTTATCACTATGCCTATTTTACAGATGAAGAAAATGAGACTTGTTAAGCATTCTCTTAATTCTACTTTTCAACCAAGAAGGAGGTTTTTTCATGATATGGAAATCTTTGTTTCCATTTAGTACGTTTGTGGACCTTTTCCTTCCTGCTGTCCCAATTCTCCATATTAACCTTTTATTAGAGTTGAGTCAAGTTTGATAAATTATTTGCTTTGTGCTGGGTAATGTGGTAGAAATGATACGGCTATGAAAAAGAAAGTGTCTGTCCTGAATGAGTTCACAATCTAGTGTAAGAAATGTGATAATGATTATGTTAGCAGTATGAAAGTATAATTACAATAAATTATGTTGCATTCCATAATAGAAATATGCACAAGATGTTAATGAAGTATAAAGGTGGGATACCTGATACAGTCCGTAGGGGTAGGGAAATTTTGGGAAAGTTTTGTAGAAGATGTTACACCTCATTCTAATCTTCAATGATGAATAGGCTTGGTTAGGTAAAGATAAACAAAGCAGGGACATTCCATATTGAGAGAGGAGCATAAATGAAATAATTGAAGTCTGAAATTAGGTGTCATGGGCAAGGATCTCCAAGAGATTCAGTTCCATAATGTTTCATTTTACATAAGTTCAACATTATTTTTCCTGCTTCTGTTGAAGTGTCCCATGCAAATACACTAAAATAGTTGGTCCCTACTGCCATTCAAGGCAGAACGTGAAATGTGGGCAAGAGGAAAGGAAGGCTGTATGTAGTGGGGGAAATAGTGCTGAGTGTAAGGAAGGCAAACAAACCCAAAGTTGGAGAAAGAGAACAGGCTGAAGAGACTGGAACAAACTGATGAACTGCCTCACAAGTGAGCCTGTGATGCAATGCCTGTTTTGAATGCCTGGCACAGGGTTGGGGGCTGCTTAAGATCTAAGGACTGGGCAGAAAGAAAGCTAGTTTGGTTCCTTTTCCTAAGTCAAATCATCTTCCTAGGCAAGTTAGAATTTTGCCAGGAACTTTGTTTCATGACAAAATCAGATTGAGGAGGAATAATCTTTTTCCTGTTCTTGAACTCTTCCAGAGAAAACAACAGAATGATTTAGAAATGAAAACTAGGACGACAGGCCTGGTATCAATTAATGTATCACACGTTAAGGAATTCTCCTGGTAGATAAACACCAAGATGTTTCAAAGAATGAGTTTGCATAATAAGATACAAGTAATGACAGGAACATACGTCTTCCCAGATGCAAAAGATATTAAGCAGGGATCAAGAGAGGATAAGTATCATGTTCCAGGTCTCTGGCTTTCTCTCTAGGAATTATCAGGAGGATACATTGTTAAAAATTTCATTTTGTTGGACAACTTGAGTTTTGAAGGGATAAGGAATAAAGCATAAATCAGTTCCAACTAGAAGCTAGTCATATAGATACTTTCATACATTGGATAATATCTCATAACCATCCTGTGGAACTAGTTACATCTGGATGAAAACAGGGACATCCAGAAGGGTTGAGTGTCTGGCATACAACTGTGAGTTTGCTTAACCCTGAATGGCATATTCTTCCTACCATCGACACCAGTCATTGGAATTATAAATCTTAATTAAGAGAAATGCAGAAGCATGACAGGAAAATGCACACTGAAATTTGGGAGAGTGGGTACAGGAATGTAGAAGGTACAAAGTACAAAGTCTGGGGAGTCCCTACAGCTGTGCTCTGGTCCTGGTTCTGTCATTGACCCAGTTGTCAGTGACAACTGATCTCCCCTCCCTGAGCCTCAGTTTAAATGAGGGCTTTTGAGGAGAAAAACTGCCAAGACTTCTTTTAGCTGAGAGTCTAGTCTTTGGTGGCAGGTTTGTTAAATTGGTAGAAAGTTAAATTTTACTGAGAGAAAAGTTACTTTCATCTTTCCTGCTTCCAGGTCCCTGTGCTGTGCTTGGAGGCTCAGAGCTCCCCGTTGTCTGCACCTTTTCAGCTCCACCACTTGTGCTGGGAGCTTGTTTCTTCATCTTTCATTGTGGATTATAATCAAACTTACTTCATAGGATCTTTGTGATTAAATAAATGGGTGTATATGAAGTGCTTATACCAAAATCTAGAACAAAGGCATAGTTCAGTAAATGTTATCTTAAGGTTATTATTACGTTGATTACTCTGACTATAACCGCAATCATTCAGAACAGTTTCTCTCCTCCTGGTCAAAACTTGACCATCTTGTACCCTTCAGTCAACTAGCCCTTGCTATTTACTTGCCAATGAATGGGAAAATATTAATCACTGATAACCATAACAGATTACCTTACTCCCCCTCTGAGGGAACATATTAACATTTTGATAGGATTAACACCTGGACACAGAAATCAGTGGAAGGGGTCGCAGCATGAGTAAAGACACAGAGAGGGGATTGGGAGTTATGGTTTTATGATGCAGTGAAGTTCCTTTGATTGTAATTTTCACCTTCCAGCATAAGTACTACTCTTTGAACTGAGTGATTAAGAAGGACCATCATGTAAGTAGTCCAAGTACTTCCCAAGTATCAGTCCTAGCTATATTTAGCAGGTCCCTATCCAATAGTAAGCAGTAGGAACTATATCTGATGGAATACAGAGCAACTTCAGTTGTCTTCTGTACCCAGTCCTTGATTCGTTTGAACAGATAAACTTGTGGTTAGTTTGTTTATTTATTTTTAAACTCTCTGGAGTGCACAGTGTGGTAGGGTCATTCCTTGATCTATAATCCCAGGCATGATTCTCTCTGAATCCCTGGAGTAAGACCGGGAGGAGGCTTGGATACCTGAGAGAGGGAGGAAGCAGCCACCAGAGAAGACTTAGAGAATACTGGTTGATGTAACCAAGAGAGAAATGACTATACCTTTTCTCCTAGAAAAAGACAGTCAGATGTGTGTGATGTACCAGTTTGTTATGATAGGGCATAGCTATGTAAATTTTGTGAATATATACTATGATATATTCATTAAAAAAATCAGACTATTAAAAGGAAAAAGCAGTCTGCAATGGCAGTCTCTGCATTTCAGAGCCTCTTAAAATATCATCCATGGACCAGGTTGAGTGGGGGGTCAGAATCTGTGCATTTAGTTACATTAGGGACCTGAAGCAGGTGTCAATATCTTGTCAAGAACAGATCTGTGCTCAGAGATCTAGGGGACGGTGTGGAGGTTTGTTTGGTGCATCCAACACATTTTGGCAATTTCACAGAGTTTATCTCACTAGAGTAGGCCCTCCAGGCTCTGTTTAAAAGAAATGCCCCATGACAAGTCACATTTCAGTTGGGTGAAGACACAGAAGGTGAGGAGATGCAGGCAGCGAGTGCTGTAGACCAGAGTTCAGATGAATGGTGTAATACATAGTTTGTTAAATGCCCAGAGTGTTTTGGGGTAAAAGGAGTATCATTTTTTTTGTTGTTGTTGGAATTAATTTGAAAGCCTTTGTAAGCAGAGAGAAAGAATCCAGTTTCAAAGGGGAGAATTCCTTTGGAGACTGAAGAAGCAGCGTTAGAAGCCAATAAATCAGTGTTCTAGAGGAAGGCAGCAGTTTTGTTTAAAAAGAAGAAATATCTCATTTTTTAACTTTTTATTTTATATGAGAGTAGAGGTGACTAGCAATGTTGTGTTAGTTTCAGGGGTACAGCAAAGTGATTCAGTTATACATAAACATGTATCTTTTCTTTTTCAAATTCTTTTCTTGTTTAGGTTGTTACATAATATTGAGCAAAGTTTCCTGTGCTATACAGTAGGTTCTTGTTGGTTATATATTTTAAATGTAGCAGTGTGTACTACCTAACACCATACACAAAAATAAACTCCAAATGGATTAAAGACTTAAATGTAAGACCAGACACTATAAAACTCTTAGAGGAAAACATAGGAAAAACACTCTTTGACATAAACTACAGCAAGATCTTTTTTGAGCTACCTCCTAGAGTAACAGAAGTAAAAACAAAAATAAACAAAGGGGATTTAATTGAACTTAAAAGCTTTTGCACAGCAAAGGAAACCATAAACAAGACAAAAAGACAACCTCAGAATGGGAGAAGATATTTGCAAATAAAACAACAGACAAAGGATTAATCTCCAAAATATATAAACAGCTCATGGAGCTTAATATCAAAAAGCAATCCAATTAAAAAATGGGCAGAAGACCTAAATAGACATTTCACCAAGGAAGACATATACATGACCAAGAGGCACATGAAAATATGTTCAACATCACTAATTATTAGAGAAATGCAAATCAAAACTACAATGAGGTATCACCTCACACTGGTCAGAATGGCCATTATCAAAAAAATCGAGAAACAATAAATGCTGGAAAGGGTGTGGTGAAAAGGGAACGCTCCTGCACTGTTGGTGGGAATATAAATTGATACAGCCACTATGGAGAACAGTATGGAGGTTCCTTAAAAACTAAAAATAGAGCTACCACTACCAGGCATATACCCTGAGAAAACCAGGGTATATATAATTCAAAAAGGGACACGTACCACAATGTTCATTGCAGCACTATTTACAATAGCCAGGACATGGAACCAACTTAAATGTCCATTGACAGATGAATGGTTAAAGAAGATGTGATGCATATATACAATAGAATATTACTCAGCCATAAAAAGAAACGAAATTGAGTTATTTATAGTGAGGTGGATGGACCTAGAGTCTGTCATACAGAGTGAAATAAGTCAGAAAGAGAAAAACAGATACCGTATGCTAACACATATATATGGAATCTAAAAAAAAAAAAAAAACAAAACAAAACATTGTATTGATGAACCTAGTGAAGGAGGCTTAAGGTTAAGGCTGCAGTTTTTATGATCCAGTTACATGCATTTTGTCTCCAGGGAAGAAATACCAGTAAGAGCTGGTATAGAAAGGAAAACTGTAGCACAAAATCTAGAGACTTCATTGAGTAAAGAATTCTTAAGATGGTGGAAGTTGATAGTAGTGAGTAAAGGAAGAGGTGAGATGTCTTTAGTTTCAAAGGATGATGAGTTTTGACTGAAAGGTGGAATAACAATGATCTGGAAATGCCAATGGGAAATCAGGAGAGTACCAAACCCCTCCTAAACCTGTGTGTGTTTGAGAAGAAGTGATTCAGTTGTTTCCTCTAGGGCACACAAAGTTTAAGTCCTCAGGTGAGGCATAGCCTTCTAATTAAGGGTGAGATAGGTATAATGCCTATAAAGAAGGATGAACTCAGAGCATTTTTTTTAAACAGTGGAGAAATGGTTTTAAGAGAAACAAGTGAAAATTGTAGAGAGAGAGAATCTTTCAAAGAGAGACACAGAGAAGCATGGAAGGTAGGAGATTATTGAGTGAATTTCAAGATTAAGAGGCAGATTTACAGTTGAACTTTCAGTACATTTATCTTTCCTCTAAGGGGGTAGATCACTATCACTAACCTCCTTCCTGATAGAAACATTGTAGCATTTCTAGATGGATCCTCCATATTTGTTAGTCTAGGCATGGCTTCCCATTTCTTTTCTATTCCTTATAATGCAAAAGGCAGTGGTAAAATTTATTCAATAAACAGAAAGAACTATTCACATCTGCACCAGATATCTTCTTAGAGTATTGTAAATTTTTCAATACCAGTTTAGAATATTGTTTGCCTGATAAAGAAGCTACTTATCTACATATGAAAAAAAAAGTTGATTTTAGATGAGGATGGGATTAAAGACACTTACTACCTAAGTAACTTGCTCTGACAATAGGGTGAGCATATGTGTAATTCAAATTCATGACTTGGCAAAATTAAGAATTACTAACAGATTCGCAGTTGTTTTGGATTAGTCTTAGAATTCTATTGTTAATTCTGGGCTACAAGGGTTTAATGGCATTTTTGACTGATTAATAGTAATGTATACTAATATATGTTTGAATACAATAAATAAGAGCTCCAGAATGGATCTTGATTGCTTTGTTGGCTGGCTTGAGATTCTTATTAGTTTTTTAACTCTACTTTTTTTTTCCAGAAAGTATCTCAGGCATTAAGTAATTAAAGCATCTGCTGGCATGCCATTTTCAGATATGTGGAGATTAATAAAATCTTTGATGGGCATTGAACTTTAAAAGTCATATAGCCCGATGACCTCTTACCTCTTAGCAGTACAATGCTTATAAAAATAACTCACATACATTGGAGACAATAAATCTTTACAGATGGGGAGACTGAAGATCAGATGGGTTAAGAAATTTCCCCAGCTGGGGTTGGACTCAAAATCAGACCTTCTGACTTCAGATGACTTAATATTTCCATGATCCATTTTCCCTATTAAAGGACTTCATGGATGGGAAAGAAAAATAATTTCTTGAGCAATTTGTAGAAGAGCTAATGAGGTTAATTGGGTATAAGACTGCCATTTGGTTTTATACACAAGCAGTGAGTGATGATGGGATAAGCACAGGACTTAGAGTCAGGAGACTTAAGTGTGAGTCCCCAAAGCAGCTTTTCAACTCTGGGAAAGAAATTTAACCTTCTTGATCCTTAGATGCCTCTCCTGATGAATGGGAATAATAATGCCTGCTTTAAGAAACTTACTGAATGAGTTGCTCCTGGTTTAAGATACTTGTGAATGACAGTGAAGGATTGGAATGCTTGATATTGTTGCTGTCATTGTTTGTTATAGCAGGAGGCACATAGCTTCCAGTGATCCTCTCAGTTCCCCCACTGCTGTCTCTTTCCTGGGTGACCAAGGGACCAGGAGACACACAGCTTAACTTGGGAAGAGCTGTCTGGAAGGAATGCGAAATGAGTTCCGGAAAGCCAGCTGGAATTTAATAATGCATGAAAAATACACCAAAGGGAGGAAGGAACCAATTAGGAAGCAATTAAGGAGATTGCAATTACGAAGCATCTTAATAAAGTCCAAAAAATATTAGCCTACAAATGGAAGGCAGGCTAGTTACCTACGGAAGAAAAGAGACGTGGAAGTAAGGAAACTTACCAAGGCAGATACCATGAAAAGAAAGAAAAGGAAAGGAAAAAAAAAAACAAACTATATTTTCCACTATCTTCTCTGCACATTCAAATCCCAAGCTTCCTTCAAGAATCTATTCTTATGACTTTACTTGAAGTACTTCTGTTCAGTACTGTTATTAAATTATTGTACTTCCTTCACAATTAAAAAGCTGACCCTGATAATTCCCCAAGTAGGAAGTACAAATGATTAGTGAATTCTTGAAAAATGACCAACTATCTTAGAAATCAAATAAATGCAAATTAAAACAATTTAATATTCCACTTTAGTTTGAAAATTAGAGAAGATTTTTAAGCGTTATTTGCCTGTCCCTTCTTCACATTTGCATTTGGGGATCCTACTTTATACTGAGCAGCTATTTGAAGAGCAGTGCTTTCTTGGTACATGAGTGTCAGACAAGTGTGCTGTAGAGAAAGGGGCTTTGGAAAAGAAGCTGGGAGACTGAGCCAATTAAGGCTTCAGCTCCAACAGTGGAGTCCTGATCATTCAGATTTAGAGTCAACTACTGTTTATTAATTACCTACTTTGTGAAAGGTGAGAACTTTAATCTACATGATGTAGTTAATCTCCACAGTAATCTCTGCCTTTTGTTGTCACTTTTGTTCAGAGTAGGGTAGGGGACATAAGCCTGAGGGGTTGGGTACCTTTCCCAAGTTCTGGCTTTTAGTAAAAAGCATCAAGTTAATGTGTGAAAGGATTTTGAAAACTAATTAAGCATTAACATCATTTTTATAAAAAAATAAAGAGCAAATTATTTGAGCAATGTTAGATGCTAATGATTGCAAAGAAAATAAGTGAACAGTGGTGCACCTAAAATTTAGTAGTAAAAATGAGAAATGTTGAATGTTATTTCAAAGGTTTATACCCTTTTTCTAGTTTAAAATGGCATTACACACCAAAGCCAAAAATGTGATCATAATTTTTTAGCTCAGCTTTAAACAAGCTACATAACTTTTTATTAGATTTGTTTTTTTTTAAGTTAATTAATTTACTTTTGGCTGTGTTGGGTCTTCATTGCTGTGTGCAGGCTTTCTCTAGCTGCAGCGAGTGGGGGCTACTCCTCGTTGTGGTGCGTAGGCTTCTCATTGTGGTGGCTTCTCTTGTTGCGGAGCACAGGCTCTAGGTGCGTGGGCTTCAGTAGTTGTGGCACGTGGGCTTCAGTAGTTGTGGCCCACGGGCTTAGTTGCTCTGTGGCATGTGGGATCTTCCCGGACCAGGACTCGAACCCATGTCCCCTGCACTGGCAGGTGGATTCTTAACCACTGCACCACCAGGGAAGCCCCTAGATTTGGTTTTAATTATTTGGAATATTAATATGATTCTCTCAGTCATTCATTTAAAACCTTTCAATGTATCCAGCCCTAGAACTATCTGGTTAGTTGTTGATCTGGCTCCCCAGAGACTTAGAGTCTGTTCTGTAAGCTTTGGTACCTTATTATTTCCACTTCAGTTAGCTATACATGGTATTTTATTGTTTACCTTAAAATCTTTTTCTAATTATAAAATATGATTATGGAAGTATATTTTTCAAGTCTGATCATTTTGTATGCATGAGTCTTTTTCTCATATTGGGTTTAAGCATTCCTTGGAACAGAGGCTATATTTTATTCTATGAATGTCTTACGTTTTTATTCTATGTATATTTCCTCAGCACCACTTGACATAATGCTGGCTATATCACAGGCCACATCCCCAATGCCTGTGGAATCAGGAATAATAAAAAAAATTGGCATAACAGAATTGGAAGAAGATGTGAGGCAACAAACAACCTGCCTGTGCTCTGATACAGCACTTTGCTTCTCTACACTCCCACAACTTTTTGACCATTATTTACATCTCTTTTCAAAGTTCTGCCAAGGTTCTGGGGACAATTTTGGTTTTAGGTAAGGAGGCGTTTCAGGGAATTCTATCACACTTAAAAGTCAGGTGACTTAGCATTAAGAACTCTTGTTTCTGTACTTGTGCTACATTTTTGATCCAGTTAAAACTCTGGGTTTCTGTCTTATAACCAAACCAAGCTCCCACATCGTAGGGTCTTTCCTCGTTTACCACCTTGATAGCTTTCTGTTACTCCATTCTCTGTGTATAAGGTTTCATCTTCTCTCTTGAAGCAGCACTGTGGATTGGAAAGAACATTGGCTTTGCAAACACTCACACCCTTACTCCATCATTGCCTGCCTTGTGATCGTAGATAATCTTTTATAAAATTGAGTTATCTAATCTGTAAAATAAGATCAATTGCACCTAACTCAAAGAGCTGTAATGAAGGTTAAATGAGATTTTAAAACCTTAACTAGTGCCCAGCATTTTTTAGTTAAAAAATATTGATTTCTTTTCACTTTCTTTCCCTTTTCTCTTGTCCATCCAACTTAAAAACTAGAGCCTTCTCCTAAACTTCAGTTTACATCTCAACTTTGCTGTTTTCTTACAGATCTTCACATTATCAAGGCTGCCTCCACTAACTAGCCTGTCTTTGTACTCCAATTTAGGAAGTCTCTTGCTATCACAAATAATGTACTCCTGGAAACTTGTGTGAAAGGTACAGATGCAAAAGGAAGTAGAGCAATAGATTTAAATAGGACTTCCATTCTAAGACATTATATAGGTAGGTATTCCCCTAATTATGATTTAAATATTATATTTTACTGCTAAAGGATAATACAATGCATATGTAAGTATTTAAAACACATGTTAAAACATTAAACATAAGCAAGAAAAATAATTAAAATTTTTTTCTTTCTTCAAATTGTCTTGCTCAGCTTATTTGAAAAGACAATGAAAAATGCTGATTTTGATGTTGGAAGCAAGGCCATGCTATTTATCATTTTCCAAGGTATTTTGCAACTTTGGAAAAATTTTGTAAAGGTAACATGAACTGCCAGTCTTCTTCTTTTTGTAAAGAAAGATGTTCTACTCTAGGAAGATATGAACTTCATGTACATATAAATAATTGGGATGCTTTTAACATGCCTACCCTCAAATTATAATTTCAAGTACCATTGGTAATTTTTCTTAGAGAAGCTGCTGGCATTCCTTCTCTCTACGTTGCTCATTCCTCCAAACAGGTGTGCTGAAGTTGGCTTGTACTGGAGAGAAAGCTGATTGTCCACATCTCTTACCAACTCTCTTTCTGTGATGTCATGTTGGCAGGCCATGATGGAAGTATTTGCATTGTGGAAATCAGTAAATGCCACAAATCAGGAACATATATATATATATATAGTTTTAGCAGCACCCTATCACCCCAACCCCTGTCATTTATGCTTATACATTAGGGTGAACACTCAGATTCATCAGATTACACCTAATATTATTCATCCTGCAAAGAATCTCTTGAATAATCACTTTTAATTGGGTAGGTTTAAGAGGCACCCATTAACCTGGAGAAATAAGGGGAACAAAGTCTTTATTTGCTGAACAGAAACTTAAGCATCCTTTGGTGCACAGAGACAGTCACTAGGTAAAAAAGTAGATTTTCTGTATAAAATGCTTTCTTGAGCAAGAAGAGAGTAAGAGCCAGCTACTAATACCCCAGTTTTCTGAGACAAAAGTCACTTAATGTGAATCAAGAGAGTTACCTTTAAGATCCAGTGGCAAGGAAAGTGAATAAACCTGGTGTAATAAATTGTAATGAATTCAGAGGAAGCCTGAGCAGGTGAACTGGGCTTACTCCAAGAGCCTAAGGGTCTATTGGGTAGGTCTGGTTTCTGCACATCCTGCTGCTGCTATTTTTGGTGGCTCCCATACAGGCCAGTATTGCAACTAGAAAGTGGCAAGTGGCTGTGCTTACAGAGCAAGAGCTAAAAAAGTCAGAATATGAAGGGCGAGTGTGATTTGTGAGCCCATTTATGGACAGAGAGTTGGCTTAGCAAGGGTTTGCCAGTTGTAGAGGATTGGCTTGAGTCCTTTAGTGCTGCACTGCATGCCACAAGAGGCAGGGACTAGGAGGACCAACCATCCTGTTTTTTCTCCACTTGACCTTTGGAATCAGGCCTGCCTTCCTGAGTTCCTGGGCAGTTTAGAGGAACATGACTTTGGGAGTGAATTACCGGACTTTCTGACACTAGGCCAGGGATAAATTGTAATTAATTTGGAAAATAAAAGAGATAGGAGCATATTAATTCATTTATTCAACAATTATTTCTTGAATTCCCACTACATTGAAGAAACTATTATGGACCCTGGGGATACACAGTGAACAAAACCACCAAAGACCCCTGCCCTCCTGGACCAGGTTTGCCATGTTTCTATCAAGAGTATGTGGAACAAATCACACTGTATATTTCCTCTTGCCCACATTACTCCTTTTAGAAAAATTCTTCAGAAATTAATTACAACATGTGGTATCTGCTTTAAACTCTTTTCTCTTGTTTCACAATTGAATGTAGTTTACAATCAAAGGCCATTCAATTATGACTATACATTTACATTTCTGACATGCCCATTTATTTCTACCTTTGAGCAGTTATCACAAATATCTATATTTTAATTTTTCTATTTCTTACTCATTTAGTAAAGTAAGTAATCAAATTGAACTAAATTAATTTGATCATTTTCTTTTTGCTTGTAGTTCTACTTCCTGGAGGTACTTAATAATTACTTGCTGGATATTTGATCAATAATTGTTGATATTTCATTGAACTATTCTAGGGGAAATGTGGAGTAAAGACAGTGTGATGGGGTTCTTGGGCTTGGATAATTCATAAATAAGTCAGATCTTTAAAAGATTTTAGTTTGAGTTTATTAACTTTGATTTCTAGGCAGAAAATCAGGTCTACATTTATCCCATCCAAAAATATTATAATTATTTGCATTGAGGTAGAGTGCAAAGAGGATTTTGAGACCTTGATTTATGATTTGGCAGTTTGAGCTTTATGCTTTGATATGGGCACTTCTGGTCTCAGCAAGGCTCAATCATTCATTAATAGTCAACTGCCAGACTACTGCTGGGCTTGTTGGTCTAAGATGACCTCATTTCAACTCTGATGATTGCTTGCTGTCATCTGGGGATATGGGGTTGACTGGACTACCATATCTCATCACAAAGCAGGCTAACCGGGACAGCAGGTTTTTAAGAGAGGGTGTGGATGTATGCACAGCCTCATGGTTCCTAGACTCAGAAGTGGCACAGCATTTCTGCAGAATTCTAATGGCCAGAACAAGTGACAAACCTAACCAGATTCAAGGATTGAAGAAATGGATACCATCTTTTGATGAAAGGAATGTCAAAGTCATATTGCGAAAGACTGTGTAGGTAGGAAGGAGTGGCAAATTATTACAATTTATGGAATCTGTTACAGATTCCACATGTTTTCATATCTTATAAACTGAATTATAAAATTCTTGAGTAATTAAAAAAAACAACAAGCATGGATTTACTAATTAGGAGAGCTCAAATGAATGAAATGAGGAAGATGTATTAAAAAGAAATCCTTAGAGAGTGTCAGAAAGGAAATAATTTCTGCCAGAGAGGGGGAAGCTTTTTAATGTAAGGTCTAAATGGAAGTTGTTTCGCTATAAAAAACCAGAGTGAAATATACCTTCCATAGACTGGATGTTTGTGTCTCCTTAAAATTCATATGTTGAAATCCTAACCCTTCAATGTGATGGTATTTGGATGTGGGGGGCCTTGGGTAGGTGATTAGGTCATGAGGGTAGAGCCCTCATGAATGGGATTAGTGCCCTTTTAAAAGAGATACTGGACAGCTCCCTTACTCTTTCTGTCACGTGAGGACAAAACGAGAAGATGACCATCTGTAAAGCAGGAAGCATACTCTCACTAGACACTGAATCTGCTGGTGCCTTGATCTTGGACTTCTCAGCTTTCAGAATTTTGAGAATTAAATTTCTGTTGTTTATAAACCACCCAGTCTATGGTATTTTTCTTATAGCAGCATAAATGGACTAAGACAATGCCTCAATCCCAGACAGTGCAGAAAGATGTACTGCTGAGAAGATCTGTAGTAATTATTTTGGGAAAAAAAGGAAAGAATCACACAAGAAAGAATATAGCACTCTCAGACCAGGGTAAAGAAAAAAGCCAGACAAATTGGCAGTGGTTTGTCCTTTTTTTTTTGAAAACTTGAATCTGAAATATGTTAGGTGCACTAGAGAAAAACAACATAATTTCAGCTATGTTTGATATAGAGCCAGCTTGGTTACAGAATAAATATACCTGATAAATTTTTATTACCATTATCATTGGTTACTAAGTAAAAACAATTCTTTTGATGGAATAGAGTGCATTGCGTGACAATTTAAAATATAGCTGCCAAAGAAGAAAAAGACCTGGATTGAGACATTTCCTTTAGTTATACTTGGAAATGCTTGTATTAGTTCTCAGTGTGAAGAGTTGGAAGTTAATACCAGGAGTACACTATGTATATTTTGCAATTTTACTTAAGTTAACCTTATCATAAAGTATACATTTTTCATTCTACATTACAGTTTCAATCCTTAAACCTAATCCTTGATGTTCTTATCCCTCAACCAAAATACAAACTATAGAATGGAAATTTTCTTGACATTTCATAGTTTTAGGTGAAACTTCAAATTCAAAACACAAGATAATATTAGTGTACCTCCACATTATATATATAATACAATTTTTTTCAGATACATCTTCCATAAGTTACTAGTACATAGCAAAAGAGTTTTATAACTTTTATACTCAGTATCCCAATTAGGCTATACATGAGGAGATTAGGAATTTGAAGAAATTAATGGATATATTAATATATATTTACATTCTTCCAAAGCTAAGTAAGGAGTCTATCAAGATTACTACTCAGAAAAATTGGGAATAGCTGCAAAGTGGATGATTGGTCTCTCACTACACAGCTTGATTATATGGAGTAGAGACCTGTAGGTCTTCTCTGTGTGACATCTTTGGAAAATTGTCTAGGAAGAGATTGATATGTGCTCTTTGGATTAAGAGACACAAATAAATCCCTAGAGAATTCAATTCAGATAATTCTGTGGGTAGAGACTACTGGAAGTAGCCCTTAATTGTAAGCAATAGTGAGTCTGTCTGTACCACTACAGTTCAGTTCAGAATGGTAAATAGAGGGACATTTTCCATAGGACAAGTGGATACCATGAAAGCTAATTAGGCTAGAGACATCCTGAATGTGCCCTTCCAAATAATCCAGATGAGAGACAAAATAGTCTGTTGAAAAATAGATACCTATGTCACAGGTCCTCAAAGACCCTACAAAGAATCCACATAATGACTATGAGAGAATGTGAACTTGAATACCTATCACACACCAGGTATTGATGGCCGGTTAGTGTGAACTAGTGAGGTGAGTTAAGCAGGGGAGAAGAAACAAGAAACAATCAACAAAAACAGAAACTCTTTCCCTTTTTTTCACCCATGACATTATGGGCAGTAAGAAAGAGTGAAAGAGGAATCAAAGAATAGACCACACCCTTTTCCCTGAATCTTGGGTCAGCTTTGGTGGTGTTAGTGTTCTGGATTTTGGCTATTCCAATAGGTGCATAGTGATGTCTCATCATTGTTTTAATTTGTATTTCCCAAATAACATAGGGTGTGGAACATCTTCTCATGTGCTTATTTGCCATATATATATAACTTCTTTGGTAAGATGTATGTTAAGGTCTTTGGCTCATTTTTCAGTTGAATTTTTTCCTTAGTGTTGAGTTTTAAGTGTTCTTTATATATTTTGGATAACAGTCATTTATCAGACATGTCTTTTGTAAATATTTTCTTCCAGTATGTGGCTTTTCTTGTTCTCTTGACCTTGTCTTTCCCAGAATTTTAAAATTTTAATTAAGTTCTGCTTAAAAAAATTTCTTTTCATGGCTCGTGCCTTTTGTGTTGTATCTAAAAAGGCCTTGCCATGTCCATAGTCATCTAGGTTTTCTCTTGTGCTTATCTTTTAGTTTTATAGTTTTGCATTTTACATTTAGGTCTGTGATCTATTTTCACTTAATTTTTGTGAGGGTATAAGTTCTCTGCCTATATTCTTTTTTTTTTTTTTTTTTGGCATGTGGATGTCCAGTTTTTCTAGCCCCATTTGTTGAAAATACTACCTTTGACCAGTTTATCGCCTTTGCTTCCTTGTAAAATATCAGTTGGCTATATTTATGGGGTCTATTTCTGGGCTCCCTATTCTCTTCCATTGACCTATTTGTTTATTCTTTGGTCAATATCACACTGTCTTGATTACTATGGCTTTATAGTAGGTCTTGAAATAGGGTAGTGTTTGTCCTCCAACTTTGTTCTTCTCCTTCAATATTGTGTTGGCTATTCTGGGTCTTTTGCTTCTCCATATAAGCTTTAGAAGCAGCTCATCAATATTCACAAAATAACTTGCTGAGATTTTGATTAGGATTACATTGAATCTATTGATCAAGTCAGAAAGCCATGCTAGTTTTTCATAAGCATGATTTATCTTACATTTCTCATATATCTGTATTCCTCATAACCCTTTGCCCAGGCAATGCAGACAGTAGGTTCTTAATGAAAAAATTGTTTATGTCATAAAAAATAGCTCTTTAATTCAAATAGTATGTGATTTTGATACTTTGGTTGAACACTGCTTAGAAGAGATAAGAACTCTGAACATGTAGCAATAAATGTAACATAGATACCTAGTTATGACCCTCTAGTATGTTTTTTGTTTGTTTCTTTTTTTGTGGTACGCGGGCCTCTCACTGCTGTGGCCTCTCCCGTTGTGGAGCACAGGCTCAGCGGCCATGGCTCACGGGCCCAGCCACTCCACGGCATGTGGGATCCTCCCGGACCGGGGCACAAACCCGCATCCCCTGCATTGGCAGGCGGATTCTCAACCACTGCGCAACCAGGGAAGCCCAAAGTAACAGCTCTTTTTTTTTTTTTTTTTCTTGCGGTACGCGGGCCTCTCACTGTTGTGGTCTCTCCCATTGCAGAGCACAGGCTCCGGACGCACAGGCTCAGCGGCCATGGTTCACGGGCCTAGCTGCTCCGCGGCATGTGGGATCTTCCCAGACAGGGGCACGAACCCGTGTCCCCTGCATCGTCAGGCGGACTCTCAACCACTGCACCACCAGGGAAACCCCCCTAGTATGTTTTAAAGTATGTTTTCATTATGTCTCTTGTGCATAAATGCACGTAATTTTTTTTTTATATTCTATTAATGACAGTGAAAGTAAGTACCTTGACAAATACTGTTCTTTGCCTTTGATTAATTTGGTGTGTTCTGACCTCCTATATTTAAGAAATCCATTAATTTTCTTGATTAAACTCTATTTTCCTTATCGATAACCTGAAATATTTTATAGAATTGGACTTTATTCAATTCACCAATCATTTTGAATTTAATTATGTAATAAGTACTGATTTGGCATTTTCATAATATTATAATTTTTAGTCACAACAATACTTTATTTTTACAACTCAATATTGAGAAAACCAACAACCCAATTAAAAAAATGGGGAGAAGATCTAAAGAGGCATTTTTCCAAACAAGACATGCAGATGGCCAACAGGAACATGAAAAGATGCTCAAAACCAGTAATTATTAGAGAAATGCAAGTGAAAACCACAATGAGGTATCACCTCACACCGGTATAAGGCGATACCTCATTGTGACAGAAAGGCTATCATCAAAAAGTCTACAAAAAATAGATGCTGGAGAAGGTGTGGAGAATAGGGAACTCTCATATACTATTGGTGGGAATGTACATTGGTGCACACACTAAAGAAAAGTATGGGGCTTCTTTTAAAAACTAAAAATAGAGATACCATATGATCCATCAATCCCACTCCTGGGTATATATCCAGAAAAAATGAAAACTCGAATTAGAAAAGATACATGCATCCCAATGTTCATAGCAGCAGTATTTACATTAGCCAAGACATGGAAATAACCCAAATGCCCATCAACAGATGATTGGCTTAAGAAGATGTGGTGTATGTGGTGTGGTGTATATTTATATACACACACACAATGGAATATTATTCAGCCATAGAAAAGAATGAAATATTGTCATTTGCAGCAACATGGGTGGACCTAGAGATTACCATATTAAGTGAAGAAAGTCAGAGAAGGCAAATATCATACAATATCACTTATATGTGGAATCTGAAAAACTGATGCAAATGAACTTATTTACAAAACAGAAATATACTCACAGACAAGAAAACAAATTTAGGGTTACAAAAGAGGAGAGGGAGAGAGGGAGGGATAAATTAGGAGTACGGGATTAACAGATACAAACTACTGTATGTAAAATAGATAAGCAACATGGATTTACTGTATCACATGGAGAGTGATATTCAGTATCTTGTAATAACCTATAATGGGATATAATCAGAAAAACATAACGGAATCACTATAATGTACACCTGAAACTAGCACAAACATTGTAAATCAACTATACTTTAATAAAAAAGAAAAAAATGTATTTTTTTTGAATTTTATTTTAGTAATATTTTTATACAGAAGGTTCTTATTAGTCATCAGTTTTATACACATCAGTGTATACATGTCAATCCCAATCACCCAATTCATCACAACACCATGCCCATGCCCCAGCTGTTTTCCCCCCCTTGGTGTCCATACATTTCTTCTCTACATCTGTGTCTCAATTTCTTCCCTGCAAACCGGTTCATCTGTAACTCTAGGTTCCACATATATACATTAATATACACTATTTGTTTTTCTCTTTCTGACTTGCTTCGCTCTGTATGACAGTCTCTAGATCCATCCACGTCTCAAAAAATGACCCAATTTCGTTCCTTTTTATGGCTGAGTAACATTCCATTGTGTATATGAACCACATCTTCTTTATCCATTCATCTGTCAATGGGCATTTAGGTTGCTTCCATGACCTGGCTATTGTAAAAAGTGCTGCAATGAACATTGGGGTGCATGTGTCTTTTTAAATTATGGTTTTCTCTGGGTATATGCCCAGTAGTGGGATTGCTGGATCATATGCTAATTCTATTTTTATTTTTTTTAGGAACCTCCATACTGTTCTCCATAGTGGTTGTATCAATTTACATTCCTACCAACAATGCAAGAGGGTTCCCTTTTCTCCACACCCTTTCTACCATTTGTTGTTTGTAGATCTTCTGATGATGCCCATTCTAACTGGTGTGAGGTGATACCTCACTGTAATTTTCATTTGCACTTCTCTAATAATTAGTGATGTTGAGCAACTTTTCATGTGCTTCTTGGCCATCTGTATGTCTTCTTTGGAGAAATGTCTATTTAGGTCTTCTGCCCATTTTGGGGTCTTTTTTTGTTTTAATATTGAGCTGCATGAGCTGTTTATATATTTTGGGGATTAAACCTTTGTCCATGATTCGTTTGCAAATATTTTCTCCCATTCTGAGGGTTGTCTTTTCATCTTGTTTATGGTTTCCTTTGTTGTGCAAAAGCTTTGAAGTTTCATTAGGTCCCATTTGTTTGTTTTTGTTTTTATTTCCATTACTCTAGGACGTGGATCAAAAAATATCTTGCTGTGATTTATATCAAAGAGTTTTCTTCCTATGTTTTCCTCTAAGAGTTTTATAGTGTCCAGTTTTACATTTAGGTCTCTAATCCATTTTGAGTTAATTTTTGTGTATGGTGTTAGGGAGTGTTCTAATTTCATTCTTTTACATGTAGCTGTCCAGTTTTCCCAGCACCACTTATTGAAGAGATTGTCTTATCTTCATTGTATATCCTTGCCTCCTTTGTCATAGACTAGTTGACCATAGGTGTGTGGGTTTACCTCTGGGCTTTCTATCTTGTTCTGTTGATCTATGTTTCTGTTTTTGTGCCTGTACCATATTGTCTTGATTACTGTAGCTTTGTAGAATAGTCTGAAGTCAGGGAGTCTGATTTCTCCAGCTCCGTTTTTTCCCCCTCAAGACTGCTTTGGCTACTCGGGGTCTTTTGTGTCTCCATACAAATTTTAAGATTTTTTGTTCTAGTTCTGTAAAAAATGCCATTGGTGATTTGATAGGGATTGCATTGAATCTGTAGATTGCTTTGGATAGTATAGTCATTTTCACAATATTGATGCTTCCAATCCAAGAATATAGTATATCTCTCCATGTGTTGGTGTCATCATTAACTTCTTTCATCAGTGTCTTATAGTTTTCTGCATACAGGTCTTTTGTCTCCCTAGGTATTTTATTCTCTTTGTTGAAATGATAAATGGGAGTCTTTCCTTAATTTCTCTTTCAGATTTTTCATCATTAGTGTATAGGAATGCAAGAGATTTCTGTGCATTTATTTTGTATCCTGCAACTTGACCAAATTCATTGATTGGCTCTAGTACTTTTCTGGTGGCATCTTTAGGATTCTCTATGTATATATAGTATGTCACCTGCAAACAGTGACAGTTTTACTTCTCTTTTCCAATTTGTATTCCTTTTATTTCTTTTTCTTCTCTGATTGCTGTGGCTCAGACTTCCAGAACTATGCTGAATAATAGTGGTGAGAGTGGACATCCTTGTCTTGTTCCTGATCTTAGAGGAAATGCTTTCAGTTTTCACCATTGAGAATGATGTTTGATGTTGGTTTGTCATATATTGCCTTTATTATGTTGAGGTAGGTTCCCTCTGTGCCCACTTTCTGGAGAGTTTTTATCATACATGGGTATTGAAGTTTGCCAGAAGCTTTTTCTGCATCTCTTGAGATGATCATATGGTTTTTCTTCTTCGATTTGTTAATATGGTGTATTACATTGATTGATTTGTATATATTGAAGAATCCTTGCATCCCTGGGATAAATCCCACTTGATCATGGTGTATGATCCTTTTAATGTGTTGTTGGATTCTGTTTGCTAGTATTTTGTTGAGGAATTTTGCATCTATATTCATCAGTGATATTGGTCTATAATTTTCTTTTTTGTAGTATCTTTGTCTGGTTTTGGTATCAGGTTGATATGGTGGCCTCATAGAATGAGTTTGGGAGTGTTCCTTCCTCTGCAATATTTTGGAAGAGTTAGAGAAGGATGGGTGTTAGCTCTTCTCTAAATGTCTGATAGAATTCACCTGTGAAGCCATCTGGTCCTGGACTTTCACTTGTTGGACGATTTTAAATCACAGTTTCAATTTCATTACTTGTGATTTTTCTGTTCACATTTTCTATTTCTTCCTGGTTCAGTCTTGTAAGGTTATACCTTTCTAAGAATTTGTCCATTTCTTCCAGGTTGTCCATTTTATTGGCATAGGGTTGCTTGTAGTAGTCTCTTAGGATGCTTTGTATTTCTGCAGTGTCTGTTGTAACTTCTACTCTTTCATTTCTAATTTTATTGATTTGAATACTCTCACCCTCTTTTTTGATGAGTCTGGCTAATGATATATCAATTTTGTTTATCTTCTCAAAGAACCAGCTTTTCATTTTATTGATCTTTGCTATTGTTTTCTTTGTTTCTATTTCGTTTATTTCTGCTCTGATCTTTATGATTTCTTTCCTTCTGCTAACTTTGGGATTTGTTTGTTCTTCTTTCTCTAGTTCCTTCAGGTGTAAGGTTAGATTGTTTATTTGAAATTTTTCTTGTTTCTTGAGGTAGGCTTGTATAGCTATAAACTTCCCACTTAGAACTGCTTTTGCTGCATCCCATAGATTTTGGATCATCGTGTTTTCATTGTCATTTGTCTCTAGGTATTTTTTGATTTCTTCAGTGATCTCTTGGTTATTTAGTGACATATTGTGTAGCCTCCATGTTTGTTGTGTTTTTTACGGTTTTTTGCCTGTAATTGATTTCTAATCTCATAGCATTGTCGTCAGAAAAGATGCTTGATACGATTTCAATTTTCTTAAATTTACTGGGGCTTGATTTGTGAACCAACATGTGATCTATCCAGGAGAATGTTCCATGCAAACTTGAGAAGAGAGTGTAATCTGCTGTTTTTTGAATGGGATGTCATATAAATATCAATTAAATCTATGTGGTCTATTGTGTCACTTAAAGCTTCTCTGTCCTTAGTTTCATTTTGGATAATCTGTCCATTTGTGTAAGTGTGGTGTTAAAAGTCCCCCACTATTATTCTGTTACTGTCAATTTCCTCTTTTATAGCTGTTAGCAGTTGCCTTATGTATTGTGGTGCTCCTGTGTTGGGTGCATGTATAGTTATAATTGTTATATCTTCTTCGTGGCTTGATCCCTTGATCATTATGTAGTGTCCTTCCTTGTCTCTTGTAACATTCTTTATTTTAAAGTCTATTTTATCTGATATGAGTATTGCTACTCCAGCTTTCTTTTGATTTCCTTTTGCATGGAATATCTTTTTCCATCCCCTGACTTTTAGTCTGTATGTGTCCCTAGGTCTGAAGTGGGTCTCTTGTAGACAGCATATATATGGGTCTTGTTTATGTATCTATTCAGCGAGCCTGTGTCTTTTGGTTGGAGCATTTAATCCATTCACGTTTAAGGTCATTATTGACATGTATGTTCCTGTGACCATTTTCTTAATTGTTTTGGGTTTGGTTTTGTAGGTTCTTTTCTTCTCTCGTGTTTCTCACTTAGAGAAGTTCCTTTAGCATTTGTTGTAAAGCTGTTTTGGTGGTGCTGAATTCTCTTAGCTTTGCTTGTCTGTAAAGCTTTTGATTTCTCCATCAAATCTGAATGAGATCCTTGCTGGGTAGAGTCATCTTGGTTGTAGGTTCTTCCTTTTCATCACTTTAAGTATATCATGCCACTTCCTTCTGACTTGTAGAGCTTCTGCTGAGAAATCAGCTGTTAACCTTATGGGAGTTCCCTTGTATGTAATTTGTTGTTTTTCCCTTGCTGCTTTCAATAATTTTTCTCTGTCTTTAATTTTTGCCAATTTGTTTGCTGTGTGTCTCGACGTGTTTCCCCTTGAATTTATCCTCTTTGGTACTCTCTGCACTTCCTGGATTTGGTTGGCTACTTCCTTTCCCATGTTAGGGAAGTTTTCGACTATAATCTCTTCAAATATTTTCTTGGGTCTGTTCTCTCTCTCTTCTCCTTCTGGGAGCCCTATGATGCAAATGTTTTTGCATTTAATGTTGTCCCAGAGGTCTATTAGGCAGTCATCATTTCTTTTCATTCTTTTTTCTGTATTCTGTTCCACAGCAGTGAATTCCACCATTCTGTCTTCCATGTCACTTATCCATTCTTCTGCCTCATTTATTCTGCTATTGATTCCTTCTAGTGTAGTTTTCATTTCAGTTATTGTATTGTTCATCTCTGTTTGTTTGTTCTTATTTCTCCTAGGTCTTTGTTAAACATTTCTTGCATCTTCTCGATCTTTGCCTCCATGCTTTTTCTGAGGTCTTGGATCATCTTCCCTATGATTATCCTGAATTCTTTTTCTGGAAGGTTGCGTATCTCCACTTCATTTACTTGTTTTTCTGGGGTTTTATCTTGTTCCTTCATCTGGTACATAGCCCTCTGCCTTTTCATCTTGTCTTTCTGTGAATGTGGTTTTTGTTCCACAGGCTGCAGGATTATAATTCTTCTTGCTTCTGCTGTCTGCCCTCTGTTGGATGAGGCTGTCTCGAAGAAAATGTATTTTTATTCTACTGTAGTAAGGAAGTTGAAGTTCAAAAATGTTATATGACTTTCAGAAGTATCCCAGCTGTAAAGCATTAGAACACAATTGGGAGTATATGAGTGTTTATGGCATGGCTATCAAGCAACAGGGGAAGATGGCTAAGCAGTGTATACCAGTCTTGCTGTTGTAGTTTTCTTGCAGAACAGTCATGCTGACAGAATAGTAGAAAATGTGCAAGTCCCATGTTTTCTGTTACATTTTAGGGAGTGCAGAGCCTTCTGGCAGGGCCTGACATCAGATTGTGGGAGAGGGACCCTGAACCTTGGCTATGGTGCTTTGAACCTGCATTGTTAGCAATCCTTTCTTTGGTGTGAACAGAAGCTGAAGTATAATAGGAATGTGATGCTGTGGAACCTTATCTCCAGCTTTATCCTGTCATCTAAGTATTCTTGTTTGGTAAAGCATTAGCACCTCGCCTCACATGATGAGTGTTGCAGTTGCAGACAAGGCTTGTTATTGACCAAGAAGGGTTACTTTAAGCACTTGATCATGTCAGTTTCTCTGGGACTTCACAGGAGACAAACTCTTTGCTGGCAAGTGGGCCTTTAAGTGATCAGTTTTGGACAAGTTAACCCTTATCTCTTGTTTTTCTTGAAACCTTTTGCATATTTTATAGATATTATATTCTATGTATACAATGTTAAATGTATTATTTAAAAGAAGGTGTTAGAGCTGGATTTGAGGCTGGGTCTCTGGACTCCACTTTCTATAATCATTTCATTTCACTATAGTGGCTGAGGAAAATCATGACAAAATAAATACTGTTCTCCAGAGTTTGGAAATGTTTGTTTGTAGGAAGTGAGGAGCTAAGGAACATTTTTAAAGAGAAGAAAGGTATGGTATTGATTGTCCTTAAGAATATACACCAGTGGCATTGCGAAGGATAAATTGAAAAGACAACTAGATTTGTGAAATTGTAGTAGGTGTAATAGTCTGGTTGCTACAAAGGGAGTTTTAAGTAGAATTTGGGAGTGAGGAAGGAAAAGAAGGGACAATTGCCATAGGCAAAAGTGAGACTACTTAGTGATTGGTTAGTAGTGAAGAGGGAAGAAGACAAAGGATTCTTGCCACTTGACTCTGTGTTTTCCATCTATGTTCTTGGGAAATTGGGAGGACCATTGACAGAAATAGGTGAGTCAAAATAGAAGTAGATTTGATAGGATGTTAGGAATAAAAATTTGAAATGAGCTTAATAAGTCTGCTTGGGGTCATGAGATGGAAACTAAAATCAGACCTGGACCACGAAATATGTATGGAAAATCATAATTGACTTTTCAAACAGCAATTTTATGACTATGTTGGGAACAAGAATTGGATTGTAAGAGGTTTGTAGGAAAGTTTGATTATAAAGTAGGGAAAAGCAGAAAATACAGACTGCGTTTTAACAGAAATTTGGCAAGGAAGAAGAAAAAGAGAACGGGAGTGTGAAGGGGTAGCAGTCTTGAGAGAAGCCCTTTAAAATTGTTTTCGTTTTCAGGATAGGAAAATGTAAACTTTTGTGCAGTTCAATCAAGAAAGGATCAAATAGAGAGCATGATGCTTAAACTGTAGGAGGGTAATTTATAGAAAGTAGTTTAGAGATTCTGGGAAAAAATGAGAATATGTATGTAGAACTTAAGCTCTAAAGAAAACAAAACGTGTAGAACTTAAGCTTAGAAAGAAAAAGGGATGCCACCTTTTCTTTGATAAATAGAGAAAGCAATGGACAGTAAGGAAAATACATTTTGAAGTAAACAGAAGAGGTTTCATATAATTTATGGTTTATTCATTGAATCAATGAATATTAACTTGGAGTCAGCTGCCTGAGAATGAATCCAGCACAGAGGAAAGGGGAGCAAAGAGAGTGTCTGAGTTTAAAGATATTTATTGTACAATTCCCAGATATTAGTTGCATTCATAGGCTTTTCAGTTATGAGGCAGTATCACATATATTTTGTTTAAAATAGTTTGGGTGTGCTTAAGATAGTTATATGCCTATCACTTGCAACATGACCTCATCAACTGCAGCCATAGTTTCCTCCTTCCCATCGAATCCAACTTCGCCACAGCCATGAACCTGTCATGTGCCAACACCTTCAATAATACTTCTCAAACCAAAATTTTAAGGATCTTATTCTCTACTGTATCCTGTCTTTGAAGCTCCATTCTTCCAATACATTCACTCTAATAAGCTTTTGCTGCTTAGAGACCTTATTGAGTCTATCCCATCTCCTTATGTACCACCCTCTCACTTTCTAACTTCCACTTTGAGCAATTTCGTTGTCACGGTCCAACACAGTAAGTGCTCTCTTACAAATATTCTTGACTCCCTTAACTTGTGTTTTCAGTCCACCTGGTAAAATACCAATCATAGATAAACTTAATTCTTTGTCTGCTCCATGTTGTTCCTTGGAATAATTGGAACACCCAAAGAAGTGATTTAAAAGCTCTGTTTGAATGAATGAGGCTTGGCTACTCTGGGCTGCATATTGAAGTGATCTGTGTATTCTGATTAGTTGGGAGAACCCTGATGTTAATATATCTCCTGGTGATGTTCCATGGACTAGTTAGGCTCGTTCTTACCTATAGAACATAATCTTGGCTGCTAGAATTCTGGAAGCTGAATGAGGATTGAAGGCATGGGTATCAAAATCTAGTGTGGGAATTTTCACTTGGTACCCCAGTTTACTGACATCAAGCCTAAATTGTGCTTGGTTTTCCCCAGTTTGTAAACATTTTTTATTACATTTTCAGAAAAACCCCAGGAGTTTTGGGGGGATGGGAATAAATCATTTTCTAGCTGTGGAGAAAAAAAGATGGGGTTTGGGGTTGAACTTATTGAATATACTTTCAGACAGTTTGGCTGATTTCAGCACTTTTTTGTCTCCATTTTAGAGACAATAGGGCCACCAATTTATGAGCCTTCTGGGAGTCTTGAAAGGAAAATTAGGTTCCTTCTAAGTTTGGCCTACTTTCAACTCAGGATCTAGCTTTCTCAAGTTTGCTGTCAGTATTACCTGGTTCATTTGCTTTTCAGATTCCATAGTTTTATTTCTCTTGTGTCCCCTCACATCTTCTTTTTTCTCATGGTTGGATGGCTTCAAAAACATTCTTTATCCTTATTTTAGTAGAGTTTTAGGAGGGAACAGAGTTTAATGCAGGCCTAAACCTGCAATCTTTAGAAATGACTTCATTACTGAAGTCCTAGAAATCTTAATTTTTTCCCCATACTTTCGCTCTTTAATTAGTTAATAAATTATCCTGCCCAAGGCAAGAGAAGACCTCCTTCATGACTGATGGAAACTTTCCCAAGTCCTACAAAATGACAGTTTCTGCTCATCTCTACAGAGGAAATAGTTCACAGTATCCCTATCCAACTAATTCAATTAAATGTATTACTTATCAACTTCATGGCAGGTAATGTGCTTGGCATTTATACATATTTTACTTCATTTGTTTCTCAACAATAACCCTATAAGTCATTTCATAATGTAAACGGTGAAGTTCTGAGAAGTTAACTTTCTTTCTCCAAACCACAAAGCTACCACATAGCTGAGTTAAAACATAAACCTGGTCTCCCTGATTCTAATTCTTTCCATTCAGCTTCATTTTGCATTTTATCTAAGTGCTGTTCTCAAGAGGCACTTCTGCTGTTCCCTATAGGCACACATTTTCTATCTCTATAAGAGTGTTTTGTTTTTGTTTTTGCCAAGTGAAGAACAGTGAAAGAGAAGAAAATCTAGTTGTCCTGTTTGGATTATTGTCTTGCAATTATCTGATACACACTTGCCATAGATAATGATGTTTTTCTCTCTTCATTTTTTCTCTCTTTTTCATAATTATGCCAGTTATGATGATGTTACATTAATCACTTGTTTAAAATGTCTTCTATCAAATTTCTCCACCATAAGGTTGGCATTATTTTCTTTGTAATTAAAAGGTATTTTGTAAGGAGGTTTTGTAGGTAATGATTCCTTGTTAAGCTCTTTCCTACTGGTTTTAGCACTTGATTTTTGAAAAGCATCATCCCTTCTACGTATAATATTTTGCCTTCTACAGTAAAGAATGACTTTCTCATATTCTCTCTCGTTGTGTCTGTCTGATTCTCTCTCTGTCTCCCTTTTCTTTCATCAGTATAGATACATTGATTTCTACCTTATTCAACTTTTCCAGAGGTTTTTTAGTCATTATTTCTTCATATACTTTTTCTATACCATACTCTTTCTCTTTTTCCATAACTTCAATGACACAGATGTTAGATCTTTTTTATTGTCTCTCAAGTTCCTGATACTCTGTTCATGTTTTTAAAAATCTTTTTTTAACCTGTTGTTTAGATTAGATCATATCTATTAATTTAAGTTCACCTACTCTTTTTACTATTATTGTCATTTTGCTGTTGAGTCCATTCAGTGGGTTTTTTTCCTTTAATTTCAGTTATTGCATTTTTCAGTTCTCAAATTTCCATTTTGGTTTTCTTTGTATATTTTTCTTCGATAAATTTTCCTACTTTAAAATCTGTTTCAAGAATGTTTGCAGGGCTTCACTGGTGGCACAGTGATTAGGAATCTGCAGGCCAATGCAGGGGACACTGGTTCGAGCCCTGGTCCGGGACGATCCCACATGCCACGGAGCAACTAGGCCCGTGAGTCACAACTACTGAGCCCGTGCTCCTCAACAAGAGAAGCCACCGCAATGAGAAGCCCACATGCTGCAACAAAGAGTAGCCCCCACTGGCCACAACTAGAGAAAGCCCTCATGCCGTAATGAAGAGCCAACACAGCCAAAAAAAAAAAATTTGTATTAAAAAAATATATATATGTGCAGTTAGTCATTTCATTATTTTTCTAGTAGATGATTTAAAATCTTTGAATGATAATTGCAATGTTTGTGTCATCTTAACATGGGTATGAGTAGATTGTCTTTTCTCATGAGAGTTCAACCGTTCAAGGGTCTTCCAATGCTGAATAATTTTCAATTGTATTTTGGACATTTAAATATATGTTCTGAGACTCTGAGTCTTATTTAAACCCAGTGGGAAATCTTGATGTTTTTGTTTTAGTAGGCAGTTTACCTGATTAGGGTCATGCTGCAACTTCCAAATCTCCTGTGGGCTGAGATTTCAAAGTCAGTGTAGATTTCAAAACCATTGTAGAGAGCTTTGCATCTGTTTCCAGTGTGCACCACCCAGTGGACACTGTGGGACCTTAACAGTGGTCTGTAATTAGCTCAGTTCTCAAAGTCTTAGGTATGCTGTTAATATGTATCAGATTCATGCATCTGTGGCATGGATTTGAGCCCAGAGTTCATAAATAACTTCATGGGATCAATTCTCCAAGATCCTCTGTTTCCGTAACATCCCCAGTACTTTGTGGTTCCTCGGAGCCTTCCTTTACAGGTGGATCCCATCCTGTTGGAACTACAGCACTACTGAAGGGAAAGGAAAATTATCTTCCTTTAAAATTTTGGCTCCTATGAGTTTCCATTGTAGAGTGCTTGATCTCTATCTCTATCGCCACCCTCACAAGATTTCTTGGGGGTTGGGGTACAAGGAAATGGAGGGAAAAGAAAAAATATGTGGGATTTCTGCACTCTTTCTCTGTGTTAAATATCCCCCCTTCAGTTCTTCCTCCTAGAGCTAGAGTGGTTTTTCTGGAGCTCTCTTAGCACTATGGTGCTCACTTCAAGATTTGGAGCTGTGTTGATTTCAGGCCATTTATATTTAAATTTATATTCTATTTAAAATATTTGTACTGATAAAGTAATAATCTTATAAAAATACAACTGGGGATGATCTCATTTGGTGATTAAAAACAATCTGAGAACTTATATGGAAGTGCACAGTGGCTGGACCAAATAGCTCTCTTGCCTGGGCTCCCTCTTGTTGTGTCTGGCTCACCTACCATAACTGGGTGCTCTATCTGGAGATTGAAAGATTTTAAGAAAGGCATTTGTACTGTAGGAGGCTATTTTGGTGGCACATAGGCGATGCTTTGGAGGGAGAAAGGGTAAATGTGGAAACATCGGTTAGGAGGCTATTTGAGTAATCTGGACAGTGGTAGTCAGAATAATGGCCCCAAAGATATCCAAGTCCTAACACCCAAAACCTGTGAATGTTACCTTATATGGAAAAAGAGACTTTGCAGAAATGATTAAGGACCTTGGAATGTGGATATTAACCTGGATTATCCAAATGGCCCAATCTAATCACATGGGTCCTTAAACATAGAGGGCTTTTCCCAGCTTATTGTTAGAGAAAGATACTGGAGGAGAGCAGCTGGGTCAGAGAGATGCTAGATTACTGGCTTTGAAGATAGAAGAAGGGGACACCGAGCCTAAGAATATGAATGGTCGCTAGAAAGTGAAAGAGGAAAATAAATGGATTCTTTCTTAGAGCCTACTGAAAGGAACACAGTTCTGCTGATCCCTTGATTTGAGCCCAGTGGGACCCATGTCAGACTTCTGACCTATAGCATTGTAAGAAAAAAAATGGTGTTATTTTAAGCTACTAAGTGTGTGGTAATTTTTCATGGCAGCCATAGGAAACTAATTCATAGGCATAAATTGATGGCAACCTAAACAAGGCTACTAGCACTCAAATGGCTGATTGGAAAAATATTTAGGAGGTGGAATTGCTAAGACTTAGTGATAGGTGGAAAATGTGTGAGAGGTACAGAGAGGGCAGAAAAGGTAAGAGTACTCAATGATTTTTCTCATAGTGGGGTGCTACCGTAACAAATACTAAAAAATGTGACAGTGGCTTTGGAATTGGGTAATGGATAAAGGCTGGAAGGGTTTTGAGGTGCATATACGAAAGGCCTAGATTGCCTTGATGGTGGTATCATTCACTGTGATTGGTCACTTAAGAGGGAGAAGAGAAGTTTAGTTTTATGTGTGCTGAGTCAGAGAATCCTGAGGTCACCCTAGTGGAGTAGCCAGTTGAATTAATTAGATCTATAAGTTTAGAGCTTAGGAAAGAGATTCTAGGTATAGATTTACAGTGTGGGGAGTAATCAATATATAAATATAACTAAGGTGGATTTTCGTGGGTTGCAGCATCAATGGGTAATTGATAAGGAGAAAACAGCCTGCATAAATAGAACTGCTTTAAATAATTAGCTCTGAAGAAGACAGGAAGATTCTGTATTTGGGACAATGTTTGGAAAAGGATGTGAGTTGAAGGAGGGTTTGGGGAATGTAATGAGTATGTGTAAATGTTGATTTAAAAGACCATTATGAGAGAGAATATCAAGGCAGGAAAGGAAGACGAAAATGAGTAGACTGACATTTGCAGAGGAGGTTGGAATTTGGCATAGGAGGAGATGCTTGTCTTCTTCATGAAGAGCCTCTGCTGTTCAATTGTAGAAGGAGGAAATAAGACAATTATGGCATGGACTAAATACCAATAGACAGTAGGCCTTATTAGTCTAAGAATGGCTCTGGAGCCAGGAAGCTGGCATTAAAGTTACTGCAATTCATACAGTAAACGTGGCCTCTCTAGCCAGTTTCTAGCTGGTTTGGTTTTAGGCAAGTTATTTAACCACTGTGACATTTAGTTTCATCAAATACAACATGCCAATATTAATTAACCCATTTTATTGAATTAATGTGAACATTAGCTGAGTTATTACAGTAAAAGACTTGCAGCAGTGTTTGCACAGAGGAAGCACAATAAATGTTTGCCATTGTTATTAGGTGTTACAATTTTAAGTGCATATTTATTCTTGCCTTTTTATGATGGATTTCGCAGTCTAACCTTTACACTTCCAGATGTCATAGCAAGGGCACTCTTGACTTGTACAAAACTGTGAAGATATGAACACAACCATAAACTGGTAGTAACCTTGAGCACTGTTTTTGGAGCCTGTCTGTCTGACTTGAGTTTACTCTTGGATAACTGATTTGGTATCTGTTTGAAGATAAGAAATAAACTTAACTTCTCCAAAAACTCATCTTAAAAAGTGATGGGATGGGTTTATATGATTTCTCATCATATTTCTAAATCTCATATGCTGTGACTTTATTCCACATGAAATACATAATTAGCAAATAGAATATAACATTACATGAACAAACATAGTTTCTTTCCCAACGTAGTTATCCCATATTCTTTCATCCTCTGATGCATGTGATTATGCACAGTTCTAAACAGTTCTTTCTTTAGGCTTTGATGCATACTCCACTTTGATATGATTATATTGCTATATATTATTTATTATGCTCCAGTATGCTGCTTCGTGCTGCATGAAAAGTAGAGGTGAATAAAATGCCTTTGCAATTACACTGAAGTAAAAAGGCAAACAAAATTAGGAGATATAAATAAACAGCTCAGAAAATTATTTCTATGGTAAAGTTTTGTGTTATTTTTATTGTTTTACTAGTTCCTTCAGTTAGTAAATATCTTCAGGGAACTTTGTGTTATCTCACCTTGATGGAAATGCGGGAGGGTGTAATGATGCAAATATTACAGTTACTATTATAATTGTTAAGTGCTGAACAGTTTATACTACTCTTCACATCCATTATTACATTTAATACCTATCACAGTGCAATGAAATAAGGAGGGGCAGCCTTCAGAGAGTACCTTGAACCTAGAAAATGTTCCGTAAATGTTTACTATGGGCTAGTCTTGTAAGATTATTTATTGTCCTTTAAAGATGCAGATTCAAGGATATAATGATTCCAGTCTGGGCTTTCTTATCAACTATGCAGCATTGAGCATGTTGGTTAAATTCTTTGGTCTCAGCTTTCTCTTCTCTAGGTTAGATGCAGGATTGGTAAACTCTAAGGTCTGTTCTTTCTATAACATTCTGATGTGGACCACAGTTACTTAAAACTATATCCATTAGTTCTCTTTTTTGATTAAAATTTTTGGTTTGCACTGAATCTGCAAGGTGACCATTTTATATGGACAGATTCTGAAATTTAACTATTCTCTTTGCTCGTACTATTCAATAGATGGTCAGTAAGAGTATTTTGGAAGACCAAGTGAGTTGATGATTGGGGCAGACCAGTGTTGCCTGGAGCAACTCTTGCCAATCTATCAGGATAACTTGGGTTGAAGTCTTATAGTTACACTACCATAGCACTTTATACTTGGAAGTGAATAATATTGATGGAAACCAGTCCACTGGTGATTTTAGTTCTCTAAGAAAGTTTTAATCTGCTGAAGGGTTTCATATTTCTTTTATGCCTTAGATTGAGAAAGTGGCCAGAGAAGTGGTTTTGGATTTTGAGCACAAAAATCCAATGTAGAAAGTAAACTAGAAGGTAGAGATGATCTCAATGTCCCTGAGATCTGGAGAGGGGGACCCTCAGACACTTGCTGAGTGACTGGCTGTGTCTGTTTGGCCCCAAGACAGCAGAGGCTTTCCTGACGGGAATTTGGATCAATCTATGCCTTTCTCTAGGCTCTAAATTTCTGTCTTGGGTAGACAGTTCTTACATAGCAGTACATAGCTGTGGACAAGCCTGTTTGACTGCAACTTCTTTTTACAATTGCCCATTTACTTATTTAAGACCCATGATGGCAGAGACCATATCTCTCTGATTTTTTGCTTTATTTCTGGCACCTTCCACAATACCTGATGATAGCAGTCACTCAGTAGTCAATTGGTGAGTAAATGTAAAATAAGAATATTTAATAACCCTACTCAGAGGTCAAAGAGATTTCAGCTTTGAAGGGAGCCTTTATTTATTTATGGGTGGGAAAGTGGAGGCTTAGAGTAGTGATGGTGCTTCCTGAAAAAGAGAGGACTGTCACTGTCTCAGTTGGCAAAGTAGAGAATGCATTTTCTTTACAAATACCAGAGCATACAAAATTGGATTATTGGATTTGAATTTCCTGTTTTTAATATTTCATAAAAGGAAAACTAACCAGATACAGAGCTGAATCAGCAAAGTATCAGATTATTTAAAATGGCAGTTGAGAAAGTATGTGAGGAGCATTACAGAAGAGGGAAGGGAAGTGGTGCTGGTTGAGGATTAGCTGAGGCAGTGAAGGGCATGATTTTGGCTGACACAGCAGACACAGCATGAACCAAAGTCAAGGACAGGGAAGAGAGGCAGGGCCTTAGAGATATTCTGTACGAAACTCCAGGCAGGTACCGACAAGGAGATCAAGACATGTTTTTACTGTTAAGCAGGGCCAGTGTGAAGGTCAGGAACTTTGATCATGAGAAATTTTAATTACTCAGATATTGATCAGAATACCTAGAAATCAACTACAGAAGGGAGAGTTTGAGAACAGGGCTGGATTTCTTGGATGCAAGCTGGGGGACCTGGCTGCTCTTCCTAGGCTCTGGTCAGTTGCTATTCTAAGTACATCCTAGGAAAAAAGCCAACTATGATAATGGGTTAGACATTGGGGAATGGCAGTGACTGCAGTATTATTAGACTTTAAATGTTAAGTGAAAGAAGCATTAAAGGAAGTTGATTTTGTAGGAATGTGTATAAAGCTCTAAGGATTTTTGATGGAAATTTTATAATGTAAAGGGAAAGAGGGGAGGAATATTTAAAGGTGAATTGAAGTGCTTCTTTAAAATCAATAAAGAAAATTAAAACTCTTTAATGATCTTAGACCAGTAAAATAGTCTCAGAGCCAGGACCTGCCCAAGTATGTCAGGTGTCTCTCTGGCCTTTGAAAAATTGCTTTTTTTTTTAGTTTTCTTTTTAAAAATTTTTTATTGGAGTATAGTTGCTTTATAGTGTTGTGTTAGTTTCTGCTGTATAGCAAAGTGAATCAGTTATACATATATCCACTCTTTTTAAAGATTTTTTTCCCCACACAGATCATTGACATATACAGATTACTATATATAAAATAGATAACTAATAAGAACCTACTGTAAAGAAAACTTCCGGGAGAGTGAACACAGGCAGGTACTGCAAGAGTGATGCCCTCAGAAAGAAATGGAAGCTTCCAGCCCTTTTGCCATGTGCCTTCATTGGTGCATCTCTCCCATCTGGCTGTTCCCTGAGTTATATCCGTTGTAAGAAACAGGTGGCATATAACTTCCTTTCAAATTCACTGAAAGAGAGAAGTTTAAGATTTTCATCAGAGGGACCTTCAAGATGGTGGAGGAGTAAGATGTGGATATCACCTACCTCCCCACAAATGCATCAAAATTACATCTACACGTGGAACAACTCCTAGAGAACACCTACTGAATGCTGGCGGCCTCAGAGTTCCTAAAAGGCAAGAAACTCCCCACGTACCTGGGTAGGGCAAAAGAAAAGAGAAAAAACAGAGACAAAAGAATAGGGATGGGACCTGCACCTCTGGGAGGGAGCTGTGAAGGAGGAAAAGTTTTCCCGCACTAGGAAGCCCCTTCACTGGTGGAGACGGGGTGTGGGCAGTGGGGGGAAGCTTCAGAGCCACAGAGGAGAGTGCAATAACAGGGGTACATAGGGCAAAGTGGAGAGATTCCCACACAGAGGATCGGTGCCGACCAGCACTCACCAGCCTGAGAGGCTTCTCTGCTCACCCACCCGGACAGGTGGCAGCTGGGAGCTGAGGCTCTGGCTTTAGAGGTCAGATCCCAGGGAGAGGACTGGGGTTGGCTGAGTGAACAGAGCCTGAAGGGGGCTAGTGTGCCACAGCTAGTCAGTAAGGAGTCCAGGAAAATGTCTGGACCTGCCTAAGAGGCAAGAAAATATTGTTTCGGGGTACACAAGGAGAGAGGATTCACAGCACCACCTAAATGAGCTCCAGAGATGGGTGCAAGCCGTGGCTATCAGCACGGACACCAGAGATGGACATGAGATGCTAAGGTTGCTGCTACAGGCACCAAGAAGCCTGTGTGCAAGCACAGGTCACTATCTACACCTCCCTTCCTGGGAGCCTGTAGCCCGCCACTGCCAGGGTCCCATGATCCAGGTACAGCTTCCCTGGGAGAACACACAGTGCACATCAGGCTATTGCAAGATTATGCCGGCCTCTGCAGGCTTGTCCCACATTGCAATTATAACTACCGTTCCCCTCCCTCCCCCAGTATGAGTGAGCCAGAACCCCTAATCAGCTGCTGCTTTTAACTCCATCCTGTCTGGGTGGAAACGGAAGCCTGAGGGCAACCTACATGCAGAGGTGGGGCCAAAACCAAGGCTGAACCCCAAGAGCTGTGCCAACAAAGAAGAGAAAGGGAAATTTCTCCCAGCAGCCTCAGAAGAAGTGGATTAAATCCCCACAATCAACTTGAGGTGCCCTGCATCTGTGGAACATCTGAATAGACAATGAATCAACCGAAAATTGAGGTGGTGGACTTTGGGAGCAACTGTAGACTTGCGGTTTGCTGTCTGCCACTGATTTGTTTCTGATTTTTATGTTTATCTTAGTATAGTTTTTAGCGCTTGTTATCATTGGTGGATTTTTTATTGATTTGGTTTCTTTCTTTTTTGTTTTTATTATTTTTTATTTTAATTATTTTATTTATGTTAATTATTTTATTTTATTTGTAATTTTTTTCTTACATTTTCTCTCCCTTCTGACCTGTGTAGCTGACTGGGTCTTGGTGCTCCAGCTTTGTGTCAGGCCTGAGCCTCTGAGGGGGGAGAGCCAAGTTCAGGACATTGGACCACCAGAGGCATCCCGGCCCCAAGTAATATCAATCAGTGAGAACTCTCCCAGAGAACTCTGTCTCAATGCTAAGACCCAACACCACCCAATGGCCAGCAAACTCCAGTGCTGGATGCCCCATGAAAAACAACTAGCAAGACAGGAACACAACCCCACCCATTAACAGAGAGGCTGCTTAAAATCATAATAAGTTCACTGACACCCCAAAACACACGACCGGATGCAGCCCTGCCCACCAGAAAGACAAGATCCAGCCCCACCAACCAGAACACAGGCACCAGTCCCCTCCACCAGGAAGCCTACACAACCCACTGAACAAACATTACCCACTGGGGGCAGACATCAAAACAATGGGAACTACGAATGTTCAGCCTGCGAAAAGGAGACCCGAAACACAGTAAGTTGAGCAAAACGGGAAGACAGAAAATATGCAGCAGATGAAGGAGCAAGGTAAAAACCCACCAGACCAAACAAATGCAGAGGAAATAGGCAGTCTACCTGAAAAAGAATTCAGAGTAATGATAGTAAACATGACCCCAAATGTTGGAAATAGACTGGAGAAAATACAAGATATGTTTAACAACGACCTACAAGAAGTAAAGAGCAAAGAAACAATGATGAACAACACAGTGAATGAAATTAAACATTCTTTAGAAGGAATCAATAGCAAAATAACTGAGGCAGAACGGATAAGTGACCTGAACGATAAAATTGTGGATATAACTACTGCAGAGCAGAATAAAGAAAAAAGAATGAAAAGAATTGAGGACAGGCTCAAAAACCTCTGGGACAACATAAACGCACCAACATTCAAATTATAGGGGTCCCAGAAGAAGAAGAGAAAAACAAAGGGACTGAGTAAATATTTGAAGAGATTATAGTTGAAAACTTCCAAAACATGGGAAAGAAAATAGTCAAGTCCAGGAAATGCAGAGTCCCATACAGGATAAATCCAAGGAGAAACATGCCAAGATCCATATTTATCAAACTATCAAAAATTATTAAAAGTAGCAAGGGAAAAGCAAAAACTTAAAAACAAGGAATCCCCATAAGGTTAATAGCAGATCTTTCAGCAGAAACTCTGCAAGCCAGAAGAGAATGGCAGGACATATTTAAAGTAATGAAAGGGAAAACCTACAGCCAAGATTACTCTACCAGCAAGGATCTAATTCAGATGTGACAGAGAAATTAAAACCTTTACAGACAAGCAAAAGTTGAGAATTCAGCACCACCGAACCAGCTTTGCAACAAATGCTAAAGGAACTTCTCTAGGCAGGAAACACAAGAGAAGGAAAAGCCCTACAAAACCAAACCCAAAACAATGAAGAAAATAGTAATAGGAACATACATATCGATAATTACCTTAAATGTAAATGGATTAAATAATCCAACCAAAAGTCACAGACTGGCTGAATGGAAACAAAAATGAGACCCATATATATGTTGTCTACAAGAGACCCACTTCAGACCTAGGGACACATACAGACTGAAAGTGAGGCGATGGAAAAAGATATTCCATGCAAATGGAAATAAAAGGAAGGCTGCAGTAACATTTCTCATATCAAACAATATAGACTTTAACAGAAAGACTATTACAAGAGACAAAGAAGGACACTACATAATGATCAAGGGATCAATCCAAGAAGAAGATATAACAGCTGTAAATATTTATGCACCCAACATAGCAGCACCTTAATATATAAGGCAAGTGCTAACAGCCATAAAATGGGAAATCAACAGTAAAACAATCATAGTAGGGGATTTTAACACCCCACTTTCACCAATGGACAGATCATCCAAAATGAAAATAAATAAGGAAACACAGGCTTTAAGTGACACATTAAACAAGATGGACTTAATTGATATTTATAGGACATTCCATCCAAAAACAACAGAATACACTTTCTTCTCAAGTGCTCATGGAACATTCTCCAGAATAGATCATATCTTGGGTCACAAATCAAGCCTTGGTAAACTTAAGAAATTGAAGTCATGTCAAGTATCTTTTCCCCTCACAATGCTATGAGACTACATATCAATTACAGAAAAACAAACTGTAAAAAACACAAACACATGGAGGCTAAACAATACACTATTAAATAAACATGAGATCACTGAAGAAATCAAAGTGGAAATCAAAAAATACATAGAAACATATGACAATGAAAACGCAATGACCCAAAACCTATGGGATGCAGCAAAAGCACTTCTAAGAGGGAAGTTTAGAGCAATACAATCCTACCTCAAGAAACAAGAAACACCTCAAACAACCTAACCTTACACCTAAAGCAATTAGAGAAAGAAGAAGAAGAACAACAACAACAAAAAAAAAAAAACCCCAAAGTTAGCAGAAGGAGAGAAATCGTAAAGATCAGATCAGAAATAAATGAAAAGGAAATGAAGGAAACAGTAGCAAAGATCAATAAAACTAAAAGCTCGTTCTTTGAGAAGATAAGCAAAATTGATAAACCACTAGCCAGACTCATCAAGAAAAAAGGAAGAAGACTCAAATCAATGGAATTAGAAATGAAAAAGAAGAACAACTGACCTTGCAGAAATACAAAGAATCATGAGGGTTTGCTACAAGCAACTGTATGCCAATTAAGTGGACAACCTGGAAGAAATGGACAAATTCTTAAAAAAGCACCACCTTCTGAGACTGAACCAGAAAGAAATAGAAAATATAAACAGACCAGTCACAAGCACTGATATTGAAGCTGTGATTAAAAATCTTCCAGCAAATAAAAGCCCAGGACCAGATGGCTTCACAGGTGAATTCTATCAAACTTTTAGAGAAGAGCTAACACCTATCCTTCTCAAACTCTTCCAAAAGATAGCAGAGGGAGGAACACTTCCAAACTCATTCTATGAGCCCACCATCACCGTGTTACCAAAACCAGACAGAGATGTAACAGAGAAAGGCCAATATCACCGATGAACATTGATGCAAAAATCCTCAGCAAATACTAGCAAACAGAATCCAACAGCACATTAAAGGGATCATACACCATGATCAAGTGGGTTTTACCCCAGGAATGCAAGAATTCTTCAATATATGGAAATCAATCAATGTGGTACACCATATTAACAAACAGAAGGATAATAACCATATGATAATCTGTATAGATGCAGAAAAAGCCTTAGAAAAATTCAACACCCATTTATGATAAAAACTCTCCAAAAAGTAGGCACAGCGGGAACTTACCTCAACATAATAGAGGCCATATATGACAAACCCACAGCCAACATCATTCTCAATGGTGAAAAACTGAAAGCATTTCCTCTGAAATCAGGAACAAGGCAAGGATGCCCACTCTCACCACTATTATTGAACATAGTTTTGGAATTTTTAGCCTCAGCAATCAGAGAAGAAAAAGCAATAAAAGGAATCCAAATTGGAAAAGAATAAGTAAAACTGTCATTGTTTGCAGATGATGTGATACTGTACATAGAGAATCCTAAAGATGCTATCAGAAAACTACTAGAGCTAATCAATCAATTTGGTAAAGTACCAGGATACAACATTAATGCTCAGAAATCTCTTGTATTTCTATACACTAATGATGAAAAATCTGAAAGAGAAATTAAGGAAATATTCCCATTTACCATTGCAACAAAAAGAATAAAATACCTAGGAATAAACCTAACAAAGGAGACAAAAGACCTGTATGCAAAAAACTTTAAGACACTGATGAAAAAATTAAAGATGATACAAACAGATGAAGAGATATACCATGTACTTGGATTGGAAGAATCAGCATTGTAAAAATGACTATACTACCCAAAGCAATATATAGATTCAATGCAATCCCTATCAAACTACCACTGGTATTTTTCACAGAACTAGAACAAAAAATTTCACAATTGGTATGGAAACACAAAAGACCCCAAATAGCCAAAGCAATCTTGAGAAAGAAAAACGGGGCTGGAGGACTCAGACTCTCTGACTTCAGACTATACTACAAAGCTACAGTAATCAAGTATGGTACTGGCATGAAAACAGAAATATAGATCAATGGTACAGGATAAGAAGCCCAGAGATAAACCCATTCACATATGATCACCTTATCTTTGATAAAGGAGGGAAGAATATACAGTGGAGAAAAGACAGCCTCCTCAATAAGTGGGGGTGGGAAAACTGGACAGCTACCTGTAAAAGAATGAAATTAGAACACTTCCTAACACCATACACAAAACTAAACTCAAAATGGAGTAAAGACCTAAATGTAAGGCCTGAAAGTATAAAACTCTTAGAGGAAAACAGGCAGAACACTCTATGACATAAATGACAGCAAGATCCTTTTTGACCCACCTCCTAGAGGAATGGAAATAAAAACAAAAATAAACAAATGGGACCTAATGAAACTTAAAAGCTGTTGCACAATCATGGAAACCATAAACAAGAGTAAAATACAACCCTCAGAATGGGAGAAAATATTTGCAAAATGAAACACCTGACAAAAGATTAATCTCCAAAGTATACAAGCTGTTCATGCAGCTCAATATCAAAAAAACAAACAACCCAATCCAAAAATGGGCAGAAGATCTAATTAGATATTTCTCCAAAGAAGATATATGTAGATTGCCAACAAACACATGAAAGGATCCTCAACATCAGTAATCATTAGAAAATTGAAAATCAAAACTACAATGAGGTATCACCTCACACCAGTCAGAATGGCCATCAACAAAAATCTACAAACAATTGATGCTGGAGAAGATGTGGTGATAAGGGAACCCTCTTGCGCTGTTGGTGGGAATGTAAATTGTTACAGCCACTATGGAGGACAGTATGGAGGTTCCTTAAAAAACTAACAATAGAACCACCATATGACCCAGCAATCCCACTACTGGGCATGTACCCCAAGAAAACCATAATTCAAAAAGAGTCATGTACCACAATGTTCATTGCAGCTCTATTTACAATAGCCAGGACATGGGAGCAACCTAGGTGTCCATTGATAGATGAATGGATAAAAAAGATGTGGCACATATATACAATGGAATATTACTCAGCCATAAAGAGAAACAAAATTTAGTTATTTGTAGTGAGGTGGATAGACCTAGAGTCTGTCATACAGAGTAAAGTAATTCAGAAAGAGAAAAACAAATACTGTATGGTAACACATATATATTGAATCTAAAAAAAAAGAGGTTCTGATGAACCTAGTGGCAGGACAGCAATAAAGATGCCGACATGTAGAATGGACTTGAGGACACTGGGTGGGAGTGTAAGCTGGGACGAAGTGAGAGAGTAGCATTGATATATATACACTACCAAATGTAAAATAGATAGCTAGTAGAAGCAGCTACATAGCACAGGGAGATCAGCTCAGTGTTTTGTGACCAACTGGAGGGGTGAGATAGGGAGGTGGGAGAGAGATGCAAGAAGGGGAGGGAATATGGGGATATATTTATACATATAGGTGATTCACTTTGTTATACAGTAGAATCTAACACAACATTTTATGGCAATCATACTCCAATAAACATGTTTTATAAAAAAAGAACTTACTGTATAGCACAGGAGACTCTGCTCAATACTCTGAAAAGTTGCTTTTTATGACTTTACACGTCTGGTTGAGTGAATGGGCTTTTATTAGGGTCTTGGTCTCAGTGAGTAGTACCATATCAACAAAGATATCCTAATATATGTCTGAAATTTTTTGCTAGACTTTGTAATGGCCCTGCAACTATGCTTCTTCTCCAAGCCTTGCCTCCCTAAAAGTATAGCTTCTTCAAAGATGCAGAATGCTGTTTCTAAAACAGGTTTGGTAGTTTCACTCCTTTGTTGAGCTTTCATCATCTTGTATAGCAAAGACAATTCTTTACAATTTGGTCTTCCCTCACTTCTTTGATCTCAGTGTTTGCTACTGTTCCCTTACATGAATCCTGCATTCTAGCCATGCATAAATCTTTTTAACTTTAGAATATATTTTTGTTTTTACTTTGGAATAAAATTAGATTTACAGAAACTTTGCGAAGATGGAGTAGAATTTAAATATACCCCCACCAGCTTTTCCTATACTTAGCGTCTTACACTACCATGGTATATCTGTCAAAACCAAGAAACAAATATTGTTACATTACTGATAAACTTTATGCTTCATGTCTAGATTTGCAGCTGATTCTCCATTAATGTCCTTTTTCTCTTCTAGGGTCCCATCAAGGATACCGCATTGCATTTAATCATAACATCTCCTTAATCTCCTCCGGTATGTAACCATTTCTCAGATTTTTCTCGTTTTTTATGACCTTAAGTATTTTGAGGAGTACTGGTGTTCTGTAGAATGTCCGTCAATTTGGGTTTGTTTGATGTTTTTCCTCATGTTTAGACTGTAGTTGTAGGGTTTTGTAAAGAATACCACAGTGGTGACAAGCCCTGCTCATCACATCATATCAAGGGGAACGTGGTATCAACATAACTTATCACTGAGATGTTATCCTGGACCTCTTGCTTAAGGTAGTGTTTGTCAGGTTTCTTCACTGTAAAGTTACTAATGTCCTCTTACTATACTCTATTCTTTGCAAGTGAGTCACTAAGTCAGCCTACACTCAAGGGTGAGGGAAAGATTAAGCTCCACCCCCTGGAGGGAACAGTATACCATTTATTATTTGGAATTCCTCTGTAAAGGCAATTTATCTCCTTTCCCTTATTTATTTATTTGTTTGTTTATTTATTTACTGGCTTAGTCAATAAAGTATTTATATCAGCATGATCTTATGAATATTCAGCTTCTACTTTGGATTATAATCCAATACTACATTATTTATTTTGTTGCTCAGTGTGTTCCAGCTTTGGCCACTGGGAGCTTGAAATCATTGGCTCAGACTTTCGAATGGCTGGATTAGTAAAGATTGCTGTTTTACCAGTAATGAAACCAGCTCAGGCCTGCCTAAGCCAAAAAAGAAATTTGTTAGACATAGGAGCATCCCCAGAATCTTTGAGCTAGAATACACCTAGGTCTCTGAAAGACAGAAATGGATATTTAGAAGGCAGTCAGGACCCTTACTTCTCTCTTCTACTTTATTCACCGTGTCTAATTCATTTTTTTCTCCCTTTGCAACCTCAGACCACATGGTGGGACATAGCTACTGCAGAGCTACTGACTTCATGTGTTAAATTACAGTTACATAAGGAGAGCGATATGCCTTTCTTAAGGCCCCACATCAAATTATTTGGAAAAGGAATTGTATTGCCTAACTCAGTTTAAATGTCCACTTTTGGTCCAAGAAGCTATGGCCAGGAGTGTGGTGTGGGTCATGAAGTTCAAAGTTGTCTCTAGGGGTACACACCTGTGTCAGTGTCATAGATTAGGGAGGCCTTTCCTAAGCAAGGGTGTATTGTTTTGAGCTTTCCAGACACCAATAAAGGATCCACTGTAAACATATGTGGCCTTAGAATGCTGCTTCCTCTACCTTAAATTCACTTTTACCTTTGATTTGCACAGAAGGCTCCCATCAATCATTACTTCTAGGATATCATCTCTGTCCAACTATTTCTCATAGTTATACTCGTGTGATCACCTACAAAATTTTATTATTAGTAAATATATTATTTATTATACAGTACCTATGTATATATTTTTTCTCAAGATTCCAAGCTTCTTGAGGAAGCTTTCATGTGTAGTTCATTTTAACATCTCTAAGCTCTAATATAGTCTCTAGAACATTATAGGTTCAATAAATGGTTTTTGAATGAATAAATGACCAAGTATTAGTAAGATATGTATTAAACTATGGTAAGGCTGAAGACACTGAAACTAAAGTGCAAAATTAATGAGCTTTAGTTAAAAATATATTAATATTTGCTGACAAAACAGTTAAAGAGGAGATTTTCTCTCCACCACTCCTCACAAAGAAACCTTAGAAAATAGAATGCCTTAAAAGAAAACCGCAGCTCTTCAGTAATGGGAAGAAATGGGAAGATTCAAAGGCAAGTGAGCTGAACAAATTTTTAAGAGACAAGTGGAAGTGAAAGAAAGTAAAAAACAGTATTAATTTGCAGGGCCTAATTCAATCAGCAAGAAAAGATTTCTCAAATGTATTTGTAGGAGACAGACGGTAAAGAGAAAATTGCTTTGCTGAAAAATGAGAATGGGGAATTAGAGACATAGGCTAAGCAAAGGGAAATTTGTTCAACAGCTGTATTTTGCTTTGGTCTTTACAGATCTAAGGGGAGATAAGGGATCACTTAGAATAGAAGCCATTGCTCTTCTTTTAAAGTAGACAAGCCACAGCTGAGGATGGATAAATGCCTAAGAAGAGGGCAGTTGAAAGAAACACATTAAAACTCTACCAAGTCTGTCTAGACTCATTGAATTAATGATGGTAGCCCTCATCTCAGGCACTCATACTTGGTCTTATCTGGTTTCTTGACTTTTCAGTCACCTATCAAGAATCCACTGTGGTTTTAGGAACCCCACTTGGAATTCTCAACCTGCTGTATTTTACCTAAGACCATAATGTTGTACTGGAAAGAGTACAGACTGATGAGTTAGAGGAACTGAAATTCTAGCCTTGAGTTGGAGATAGGAATTTGGATTACAGTAGCATGTCATTTTATGTTAAAACATTGACAGTAGAGGGCTTCCCTGGTGGCGCAGTGGTGGAGAGTCCGCCTGCCGATGCAGGGGACACGGGTTCGTGCCCCGATCCGGGAAGATCCCACATGCCGCGGAGCGGCTGGGCCCATGAGCCGTGGCCGCTGAGCCTGCGCGTCCGGAGCCTGTGCTCCGCAACGGGAGAGGCCACAGCAGTGAGAGGCCCGCGTAACGCAAAAAACAAACAAACAAACAAAACATTGACAGTAGAAAAGGTTAGCTAACAAAATCTTAGGTAGTAAAATGAGCAATAGGCCAAGGGAGAATTAAGGGGAATACTGGCACTTCAGGATCAGGAAGAGGGAGACGGCATCAAAGTAAGGAGATTAGAAAAGAATGGTTCGGGACATAAGAGGAGAATAAGAATATGTTATCACAGACAAAGAGGGACGAGAGAGTCTCAAGTAAGGGAAAGTATTCAACAGAATCAAATGCTGTAAAAGGATTGGGTAAATTCATTTTTTAAAGGTCCTTTATATTGAATATTGTTATATCCATTTTGAGGGTATTATTTGGGGTTATCTTTTTTATGAGACCCATGACTTTGCTTTGATTTTCTTTTTCTTTTTATTGATACAACCTATTTTTCCAAGACCCAGACAACAATATTTTTGGTATGGAGTTGCTCTGACAACATTACCTTATATTCTTAATTGTTGTAATGTATTTTTGCTACTTCAATTTTCCTTAATATCGCTACCAACCACTTCTTAAGAAGATAAGCTGGTGCTGTTTATATTATGATTCTATTCCCCATCCCAACTCCAGAAACCATTATTGGTGGTGATTTTTTTTTCTAGGAGGATGACTGTTGGACTAGGGAAGAAATTTGGATTTTGGATAGAGAAAAGTCTCCATTTAAATCTCAGTTCTGTCATTTCACATTTGCATGTTCTTGGACATGGCATTTAATCTATCAGAGGCTTATTTTTCTCATTTGTACATCTATAAAAGGCATCTAATATCTATGTCATATAATGCTTTTGAAGATATATGTGAACATAAGTTTACAACTGAAAATATTACTCTGTTGTAGTGTAAGTTTATTTAATTACGTTCAGTTCAAATGAGATATCTTTTGAACAGGTTAATTTTCTCTAGGTTAAAAGGTAAGGTTCAGCCTGTGGTTCTAGAGGAAATTAAAGTCTTTTCATATTCTTCCATTAGCCCAGGGCAGTCCTGTAGTGAAACACTTGTCTTGGGCAAATACCAACTTATGGTCATCTTCTCATTTTGTGCATGGTTTCATGCACAAAAAATACAAAATACAAAAAATACAAAATAAAATTTTGTATTTCCAATTACACTTACATGAATACCTTAGGCGCCTCCAATTAAGCAGTCTCTTCTTTCACAGTTCGTCTACTGAAAACACTGAAGACCAGAAATTGAAATGTCTTTGAATTGTCATTTCTCCAAGATTCCCTAGAAACAGTACATGGAAGGGGTTGTTCAGGCACATAAATATGACCTGATTTCCATTGCCTCAGGCTTTGCTTTCACCATCTATCACTGACTATCAGAATAAACTTGTCCACCGTCGTCTTCAAGAGAGGGAACGTCAAAAAACATGTGCTTCAGGCAGCACCTTGATTATACTAATACATACCTGGGTCTTAATCACTGACTTCCTAACTCCATATTCACACCAGCTCAGAATGTTGACTGTGGTGAGGAATGAATTTCTTAATTTTACAGCTTCAGATTTGGCAACCAGTTATCTGCAGGACTGCAAGTTCCTTTATAGTAATATCCCCTACAGAAAACCTTCTCTGACCTAATTACCCATCTCTGCTCCTCTCCCCTCCAGAAAACTTGGTTAGTGCCTTTGTGTCTCTTGGCGTACCTTATCAAGGCACTTATGCATCCATTGTACTTCATATGTTTCCATGACTCTTCCTCTGCTAGCCTTGAGAGAAGGTGTTGCCTTTTTAACCTATGTCTATATCCCTATAAAATTCCTATGATGGAGGAATTAATTATCATTAAATATCAGTTGGATGAATCAGCAGATGGACTGAGTCCTTATATGACTTCTGATCCTATGATATTTAATATTTCCATGATTCCACAAATTCTCTTTTTTTGATACAGACATCAACAGAAATACTTCACCCTCACTCTGTTGGTTCAATGGTAACCTTCTTTTTTCCTGTTTTCAGCATACATTTAAAATACATGCTCATTTTCATATTACTCTGAAACCTTTTTAGGATACTTGTGCTGGAAACATTAAGGGGTTTGTCAAGCTTCTAAAATAATTCACTTGAGGGCTTCCCTGGTGGCACAGTGGTTGAGAATCCGCCTGCCGATGCAGGGGACACGGGTTCGTGCCCCGGTCCGGGAGGATCCCACATGCCGCGGAGCGGCTGGGCCCGTGAGCCATGGCCGCTGTGACTGCGCGTCCGGAGCCTGTGCTCCGCAACGGGAGAGGCCACAACAGTGAGAGGCCCGCGTACCGCCAAAAAATAAATAAATAAATAAATAAAGTAAAATAATTCACTTGGAACAGGATATCTGAAGGTTGAAGATCAAGATCAAATATTATCTTCTTTTAAGAAATTTTCTTGACTTTCCAAGGAATGTTAGACCCCTAGAACTTGATTCATTCCCTCTTATAGAACTCAACTTATCACGGTTTAATGTATCCATTTATAGGGAAGACACAGACTGGGAGCTCCCTCAGGGCAATATCTTTGTTTCTTACTCATTTTTTGTTCCTTATGCTTGGTTGAGTATCATTTTCTAAAACTTTGCGCACATTTTCCCTCTGAATAGAATACTCTATTCAAAACCCTCTACCATTGCCACCTCCTACCCTATTCCAGTATCAATACAAACACACATACTTCTCTGGGTAACCCCTAAATATTCTTTAAATTTCATCTTTTACGTAGTTTCAAAAATGTTCTATGGCTGCCCCCACCTCTCATTCCACATGGTTGTATTTATTAGATTGTTTTTAAATGGTTCACTTTATTTTCCATACTAACCTGTGAGCTCTTTAAGGTCAAGAACTGTGTTTTGTTCTCCTTTTTGTGTACCATGTCCAGTCTAAGCCTGAACATAGTAGGTGACGAGCACAGATATTTAAAAAATAAGTGTACCACTCTGCCAGTCTTCTGTGCAAGTATCTAATCAATTATTGGCCAAGCAGTAAATCCTTCATTCATTTTGCATACTGGTGCTCTTCTCATACCTATACCTAAACTTCATTAAGTGAGCTCATTGCTATGGAAATTTCTGGAAAAGCTTTATACCTATTACTTGGGATTAGGGTTCAGTGAGTAACAAGAGTGAGTAATATGACAGTTACATGTCATATGACTATTATTGATTGGATTTCAAGAGAAAGTCCATTAACCCTAGCATTTCCTTTGGTGGAAGAGCTGCTTTATAGATTGGTCTTCGGTGGAATGAGATGGCTCAGAAATTTAGTTCCAGAAAGTACATGTAAAAAAGTGAAATTGTAAAGTGCCACACAGGCTGGGTCTACTGTTTCAGTGATTCTTCTGGTGACAGCCAGAGGTAACTAAAGTCCTCCTGAGACTTATGAAATTTTATCTGTGATATGAGCAGAAGCTTTGAAAGAACAATTATAAGTGTTTCTGATTTTCTGTTTCCTTATAATCAAGCATTCCACCAAACAACTCAAACCAAGGTGCCATTATGTTCAGGTGCTGATTGATTATTATTGTTTAGATGAGACCTTCAGGGAGTATATTAGGTAGTGGTTGTTCAAAATTGGGAACTAAGTAGCATTGTTGACTCAGTGAAGTTGTGAGTGAATGTACTTCCCATGACACATTTTCTATGTCTGCCTACCTTAAGCTCTCCCCTTTCCTTCCTTCCTTCCTCCCCTGCACTTTATTCCTCCTTTTCACCTATCTTTGTTGAGTTTCTATTATATGTAGGCCTTTCACTTAAGTAAATGAACAATTTCAACATAGCTCAAAAATTTTGACAAAGATATGTACAGAATATCTGAGGATGAGAAAATAATTCAATCCGTCTGAGAAGAAGAGAGATCAACAACATCCCTCACCAAAAAACCCACATATAAACAAACAAAACCAAGGCTTCTTAGTGGAAATGATCAAATAGTAGTTCACTAGGGTTAAAGAAATAGGACATCTCAGGAAGGAATCACATTTCTCTAGAGGGAATCACAGAGGTTTTCAAGGAAAGTATAGATCTGTGCTATCCAATATGGTGGCCAATAAGCACATGTGGTTATTTAAATTTAAATGAATTAATATTAAATTAAATTAAAAAATTACTTTCTCGTTACACAAACCACTTTCTAAATGCTCCATATCTACATGGATATCATATTGAACAATGTACATATAGAGCATTTCTAACATCACAGAAAATTCTGTCAGCACTAAATTTTAATAATTGTGCTAGGGGAAGAGGGTGCATTTTGGAGGAATGGCTCATAATTCAGTTAGCTTAGTAAGAAAGAAAATAAGATAAATTATAATAATTAAATTAATAGCTATCATTGATTAAATACCTACTGAGTTTCATATTGCTTATATTTGATACTCATAGGTATTACTCTTATAGAAGTGGAGACTGAAGTTTGGAGAAGTACCTTTTCTAAGATCACTTAGCTAGTGAATGGTTTAAAGCAGAAGACCGAGACAAAGGAGAATGGATATCTAAAAAGCTTGGATTGTGTACATTAGACAGTGGGGCACAAGTGAATGTTCTAAGCAAGAAAGTGATATGATGGGACCTATACTTGAAGAAAAGTATTCCTGATTGATGGATGATGTATCTTTGGTCAGTGGAATAGCTTTCATCAGATGTCTGAGGTTAAACCTCAGAGTATTTTAGAGTTCAGTGAGTTCTCTGTAAAGCCCAGCCTTGGAGTATCTCCCTTTGCCTAGGTTTTATCAAAAGAAAAGCTAGAGGGTGGGCATAGCAGGAAAATGTTGTAGATTATCACATAGGCAGGAGTGTTTTTTAAGGTACAGACAACTCATGTCTCAGAAAATGTAGTCATCTAAGACATTGATGTTTGTAAAATTATTCATGTAAAATGTTATTCAGGCATACTTCATTTTATTGTGCTTTGCTTTATTGCACTTCACAGATAGTGTGTTTTTTACATATTGAAATTTTGCTACAATCTTGCATCAAACAAGCTTATTGGAGCCATTTTTTTCAAGAGCATTGGCTCACTGTGTGTCTCTGTACCACATTTTGGTAATTCTCACATATTTCTAACTTTTAAATTATTACTATATTTTTTATGGTGATCTGTGATCAGTGATCTTTGATGTTACTATTGCAAAAAATTATAATACACTGAAGGCTCATAAGAGGGTTAGCATTTTTTAGCAATTCTTATTTTTTAATTAAGGTATAGGCATTGTTTTTTTAGACATAATGCAATTGCACATGTAATAGATTTCAGTATAGTGTAAACATGACTTTTATATGGCCTGTGAAATCAAAAAATTCATGTGACTCTACTTATTGTGATACTCACTTTATTGCAGTGGTCTGGAACTGAACACCCAATATCTCTGAGATATGCCTGTATATTTATAATTATCATATCCATACCCACACACTCACACCCACACACCTCCATTTATACACACACACACACACACACACACACACACACATTCTCATAACAGTCACTACTGTTGATAAACAGAGGTTTTATCTTAACATGTAAATTCAGTGGAGCTTTAGTATTCTTAGTTTTATCTTTTCAATAATTATTCAACAAATGTTAATGAAGACCTACTATGGTAGGTACTAGAGATGCAATGACAATTAGTTTATGATCTAGCAGAAGATATGGAAAAGAAATCATGTAATTACAGTGCTTGATAAGTACTACCATGACAATTTGTTCCCTTGCTGAAGCACAAACCTGAATGCTGAGCTGTGAATTACTAAGATAGTGAATGATGTTAGTCTATCACATCCCAATGCAGCTGGGTTGTTCTCTCCTTCTCCTTATATATTTATACTTTCTCCTAAGGTTGTAAAAATGTTTTATTTATGAAATATTGCTGACAAGGGAGAGAGAAAACTTTAGTAAATGTAGAAAACTGTAGTTAAAATTTGAAGCTATGCCAGGGAACTCATTACTCTCAACAGAAATATAATTTGAGGTAAAGAAGAGAACCTGAAAAATAATCCACTTATAAATTTAGGAGTTCACAAAGGTTCCAGGGTATAAGTATGATGACTCCCAAGACAGTGTCCAGGGTCTACTGTAAGAAAGGCAAATAAACAGCCACTCTTTTTTATCTTCTAAAAACAAGTCACCCATGAGATCACAGTAGAAAAACTTTAATGAATTTGATGGATTTTACTCTTGAGAATGTCCAGGCAGTATTGGCCTAAAATATACTACAGTACCTGATGATTTCTTTTCTGAGTTTTGCCAGCTATTTGGATATTTAGCCAAAGAAGTGGGTACAGGTACCTTCTGATAGTATTCATTGAATTTTTGAGGATATTGTTACAAAGCAATAATAAATTGAAATACATTTTTAGTACAATTAATAACTCTTGCTCTGATTCTGCCATTCACATACTACGTAAGATTCTGGTAAAGCCAGTACTGTTAGATCAACCCTTCTGCAAATAACAAGTACTAACTCAGGAAAAAATTTAAAACAAGAAAAAGAAAAAGATATGAAGGAATTTGAGAACAACCCAAAGCAGACACATACCAAAAGAGTGTCTGCCCTTGGAAGAAAGGGACAGCCTTGGATGAATTTCACATTTTTTATGGCTATTTTCCTGAGAGCATGCCTCATTGTGTGTCATGTGGGAACAACAAAAACCTAGTCTTACTTGCTTCAGGAACCAGAAGGCAGAGTTCAGGGCCATCACAGTTACTAGGAAGTGAGGGAGAATCCTGGAAAGGAGAGAACCAGAGAGCGGAGACCATGGTTTGGTGTATAGACACTGCACAAATCTCTCTCTGACCCCTGAAGCAGATACGTGTAAAGCAGACTCCAAAAACCCTAGTTAACTCTAAAAGCACAATAGCCTACAAAAAAAAGAAGACAAAGTTTGCAGTTTGAGCCAGCCAAGTTATTTGGCTGCTAAGACACAAACACACACACTGGCGCGCATGCGCGCGCGCACACACACACACACACACACACACACACACACACACACACACAACAACACTCTTCAGAGACTATACCAGAAAAGTCTTACAGCATATTATTCATAATTCCAGAATACAATCTGAATTCACCTGACATTTTAAAAGGTAGTAAGACATGATCTATTCTGAAGAGAAAAAAAGCTAGTCAATACTCTGAGATGACACAGATATTGTGATTCGCAAAGATTTCAAAATAGGAGTTCCAGAAAGAGAGGAGAGAGAGGATGGGACAGAAACAATATCTGAAGAAATAACAGTTGATAATTTCTTATATTTGATGAAAGGCATAGGAGAAGCTCAATGAATCTGTCATGATAAATAAAAACTGATGAAAATAAAATGTAAAGAAAACATTTCGAAAACAACTGGAGAAGAAAAATTACGCATTACATGCAGGGGAACAATGAATCAAATGATGACTGACTTCTCTTCAGAAACAGTGGATGTCATAAGACAGTAGGAAACTATCTTTAACTGACTGGGAGAAAGCACAATAATAAAGGTCAACCTAGACTATATCATTGATAATATTCTTCATGAATAAAAGCAAATAAATATATTTTCATATAAAAAAAGACTAAGAGAATTTGTTGTCATTAGTCCATCACTAAAAGAAATGTTAAAGGAATGTCTTCAGAAGAATTATGAAAGGAGAATTATGCTGAACTGCCTGCCTATAAAATATATAAATGTAATATATACAAAAGTTATAACATAAAGGATGAGGAGGTTGTAAATAAAACTATATGTTAGAAGTTTTCTAAATTTGATGTAAAATGACACAAAATTAACTCTAAATAAAATGTGAAAAGTTAAGGATGAATAATCTCTAGAGCAACCATTACAGAATAATGCAAATAAGTATAGCTAAAGTCAACAGATAAGTTAAAATTCTAAAAAAAAAAAAAAAAGGCAGCAAAGCAATGAAAGTGGGAAAATAACAGCAACAAAGAAAACAGAGAAAATAAATAGAAAATCTTGAGTAAATCAAACCATACCAAACTACATTGAGTGCAACAATGGGCTAAACACCCCAATAAAATGGCAGAGATTATCAGAGTAGGTAAAAAAGCAAGACCTAACTATATGCTATCCACAAGAAATACACTTTAAACACAGAGATACATACAATGGGTTAAAGTAAATGGAAGGAAAAAGATATATACCTTGAAAACAGTAAGCTTAAGGAGGCTAAAGCGGCTATATTACTATCACATCCAGTAGACTCAAAATAAAGTATATTACCAGAGATCAAGGGAGGTATATCATAATGATAAAAGAGAATTCATGTCAGGAAGATGTGACAGTTGTAAAAGTGTATGCGCCTTACAACAGAACTTTGAAATGCATGAAGCAAACATTTTCAGAATTAAAAAGAAAAACAGACAATTTTCACAATCATTATTAGATGTTGTAACACCCTGTCCTCAGCAGTTGATGGAATAATTATACCAAAATTATCAGTGGTCCATACACCAAAATGGACCTTATGACAGGCCATAAAAAGTCTCAATACGTTTAAAAATATATAAATACCACAAAATAAATTACATCAGTAACAAAAAGATATTCCAAAAATCCCTAAGTATTGTCATATTAACCAGTGTACTTATAAATAACTCATGGATTAAAGAAGAAATCACAAGGAAATTAGAAAATAGTTTGAACTGAATGATAGTAAAAATACAATATATCAAGTTCTGTGGTATGTAACTAATCAGGCTATAGAGGGAATTTTAAATTTAAATGCTTATGTTAGAAATTTGGAGAGAAATCTATAGTTTTAAATGCTTATGTGTCTTAAAAAGATCTATAATAAAAGACCTAAAGTTCCACCTTAAGCTAGGAAAAAAAGGGCAAAGTCAAGTCCAAATAGTTAGGGAGAAGGAAATAATAAAGGTAAGGGCAGAAATAATGAAATATAAAACACATAATGTATATGTATAACTGAATCACATTGCTGTACACCTGAAACTAACACACATTGTAAATCAACTATAGTCCAATATAAAATATAAATTAAAAAAAGAAGTAAAATAAAAACAGTTGAGATTAAAAACCCACAATAGATAAAATAAAGTTGAATCTTCTGCGTGGTTAAAATTTAACCATGCAATCCTGCTGGCAGTAGAATCTGGGAAGAGAAGCTTTCTAGGCTCTCAGAATCTATGGACCAGAGAGCTTAGAAAGACAGAAATGGTGCTGAGTACAGATACATATATCCAGAGAACAGCCATTTCACTGACAAACTCCAGTCTGGTACACGCTCAAGCAGCACAGGGACTTTTGAAATTTATAATTTCTTTGGCTTCTAGTGCTTTCTTAGGCACATAGAAATCACATTAATGAATGGCGAGATAATAATAAGGAGGGTTATTTCCATCAAATTCTCTTGGCTATGTCTTTCTGGGTTAAAGGAACAGAAGTCATGGGCCTGGAAACCAGTGTGTGTGTGTGTGTGTGTGTGTGTGGCTTTAACTGATTATGGGTTTCAAACTTTGAACTTCTGTTCTCTCCTAATGTTCTTGCCTTAACAGCGGTTGATATAATTTAACAGGAGATGTGACATTTCTATTATTACCAAGCAATGTTAAGTAGAAAGATATTCTGGGAAATAGACTCTCCATAGGTAATCAAAATTACATGAAGCCAGATGTCCAAGTTGCTAATTATATAATTATTATGAAATATAATTTGATTCAAATATATTACTTTTTAATGGGAAAATACAGTCTTATTAAGTTTCAGACAGTAAAATCTTCCTACTTTTTAAGATGATGTATCCATGGAACAGTCATTTGTAGCAATTTTCATTATGACTTTTTCATTTTCCAGAAAGCTTCTCACCACAAAATAATAAGTTTTCAGTTTCATCAGGGAAAGATTTCAATTGTAATAGGACATGTGTTATGTTGTATAAGTTGGGGACATTGAGAGAAAGCAAAGTGACATGTGCTTTCAGCCTTAAAAAAATTATTGGTCAGAACGCTTAACATGAGATCTATCATCTTAACAAATCTTTAAGTGTATAATACAATATAGTTAAATATAGGTACAATGTACTACAGCAGATTTGTAGAACTTACTCATCTTCCATAATTGAGACTTCATTCTTTTGATTAGCAACTCCTCATTTCTCCCCTCCCCCCATTACACTGGCCTTAGCAATGATTTCATTTGATATAACACCAAAAGCATAGGCAACAAAATCCAAAATAGACAAGTGGGACTACTTCAAACTGAAAAGCTTCTTCACAGCAAAGAAAACAATTAATAGAGTGAAAGGGCAGCCTATGGAATGGGAGAAAATATTAGCAAACCATATATAAGATAAGGGATTAATTTCCAAAAAATATAGGGAACTATTACAACTCAATCCCCCCCAAAAAAATAACCTGATTTAAAAATGGGCTAAATTCTTGAATATACGTTTACCCAAAGAAATTGTATTGTCAACAGGTTTATGGAAAGATGCTCAACATCACTAATCACCAGGAAAATGCAAATCAAGACCACAATGAGAGATAACCTCATACCTGTTAGGATGGCTATTATCAACCAAAAAAAATACAACAAATACTGGTGAGGTTTTGGAGAAATCGGAACACTTGTACATTGCTGGTAGAAAACCGAAATGGTCCAGTTGTGGTGGAAAACAGTAAGGAGGTTCCTCAAAACATTAAAACTAGAACTACAATATTTTTCAGGCTTTAAAAAAATTTAACATTTTATTTTAAGATAATTATAAATTCACAGTTGTATGCAATAATATAGAGAGTTCCTATGTATCCTTTACTCAGTTTCCCCCAATGGTAACAACTTGCAAAACTGTACTATCATATCACAACCAGTATATTGGCATTGGTATGGTGAAGAGATAGAATACTTTCATCACTACAAGGATTCCTCATGTTGCTGTTTTATAGCCAGATTTACTTCTCTTGAGCCCGCCATCCCTTTAAACACTGGTAACCACTTTCATCATTTCTATAACTTTGTCATTTCAAGAATTATATAAATGGATTAATACAGTATGTAACCTTTTGGGATTGGCTTTTTCACTCAGCGTAATTAGCAGGAAATTCTTCCAGGTTGTATATTTCAGTAGTTAATTTCTTTTCACTGCTGAGTAGTGTTCCATGGTATGGATATACCACTGTTTAATCAGTCACCCATTGAAGGACACCTGAGTTATTTCCATTTGGGGGCTATTATAAATAAAGCTACTTTAAACATTTATGGACAGGTTTTTGAGTGAAGATAATTCTTAATTCCTATGGGATAGATTCCCAGGGGTGTAATTTCTGGTTTATATGGTACTTGCATATTTAGGTTTTTAAGAAACTGTCAGGGCTTCCCTGGTGGCGCAGTGGTTGAGAGTCCGCCTGCCGATGCAGGGAGCGCGGGTTCGTGCCCCGGTCCGGGGGGATCCCACGTGCCGCGGAGCGGCTGGGCCCGTGAGCCGTGGCCGCTGGGCCTGCGCGTCCGGGGCCTGTGCTCTGCAGAGGGAGAGGCCGCAGCACTGAGAGGCCCACGTACCACAAAAAAAAAAAAAAAAGAAACTGTCAAACTGTATTCTAGGATGGCTAAACTATTTCATATTCTCATCAGAAGTGTCTCAATAATCCAGTTTCTCTGCATCCCCACGAGTGTTTGTTGTTGTCACTTTTTTTTCTTTTAGCTCTTCTGATATTTACATAGTGCCATTTCATTTTGGTTTTACTTTGCATGTTTTTAATGGCTAATCACGTTGAACATCTTTCATGTGCTTATTTGCTATCCACATGTTCTCTTTTTTGAAATGTCTGTACATGTCATTTGCCCATTTTCTAATCTTTTATTTTTTACTGTTGAGTTTTGAGTGTTCTTTATATATTCTAGATTTTATCCTTTTAAAATATGTGGTTTGCAAATATTTTCTCCCAGTCAGTAACTTGTATTTTAAGCCTCTTAACAGATTCTCTCACAGAGCAAAAGAGTTTAATTTTAATGATGTTCAGTTTTTCATTTCCTTTTATCATACTTTTGGTGTCAAGCATAAGAATTCTTTGCCTAGCACTTCATACCTAGCACTAAATCTTGAAGATTTTCTTGTATTTTTTTCTATAAGTTTTATTTTTATGTTTTTCATTTATTGTTATGCTACATTTTGAGTTAATTTTTAGATAAGGCTGGAGATTTATACAAAAGCCTATTTCATCCTCGCACAAGTAGAAATTCAATTTCACACTTTAAAGAACACATGAGAAGATGGAAGGAAGATGACAGTGCTTACCTAGGGAGCACACCATCATGCAGAGAACACAGGCCCTGGCTTTTTGATTATACAACTTAAGATTCTATGGTTAATGTACGATTCATATAAAATTTCTTGCTTTTCAGGCTTTTTTGAGCATCAAATATATAACTGATGAAAGAGACTTGTCAGTTGCACAGTTAGTGTAAATTTAAATTATTTTCATGATTGGGTGCAGCAGATCACAAGAAGGAAAGCTGGAATGGGGTGAAGAATATAGGCTGTATAGAGGTTACAGTTTATTTTGCATTTTTATCTATCCATATTACAGAAATCTGTGTTCCTCATCCACCTAGTATCTGGCTCTGTATATTTGTAAACAAGATAATAGACATTTTTTGGAAATTTTGTCCTGCTTGTTCTGGTAATTTCCTAGATAATCTTAATATGCACCATCAAAGGAGAGCTGATCAATGGCTAACTGTCTGCTTACATTTCCCAACACCTGAAAAGAAGGGACAAAGTGTAATTCCTATTCTTTGGGTGTCAGTAGTAGGCAAAATAATGCCCCTTCCTTAAAGATACCTATACCCTAATCCTTGAAACTTAGAATATATTACATCACATCACATCACATTAGCAAGGGTTGCTAATCAGTTGACCTTAAACTAAAGTGATTAGCCTGGATTAGTTAGTTGTGCCCAGTGTCATCACAGGCATCCTTTAAAGTGGAAGATGCTAGGCTGCTGGATGTGCAAAGGGGCCATCCTTAAAAGCTGAAAAAGCCAATGAAATGGATTCTCCCCTTGGGCCTCAAGAAGGAATTCAGCCTTGTCAACATATTGATTTTAGCCTAGTGGGACCCATTTTGGACTTCATGCTTCCAGAGCCATAAGATAATGAATGTGTGTTGTTTTATGTAACTAAGTTTATGTTAATTTGTTATGACAACAATAGGAAAGTAACTCAAAGTAAAATTATTAAGTAAATAAAATTGATATATTTTTAATTTCTATTAACTCCCAGAGCACTTTATCTATCCATGTCTCTATCTACCCTTGGTTTCTTTTGCTTAGTGATGGATCTCCAGCACCTGATAGAGTGCATAGCACTTAGTAGATGCTCAAAAATATGCTGATTGTGTGCATGGATACACAAACATCTTCCTCTCACTTTAATTAAATTCAACGTAGATTTTATTTTATTTTTTTTTATTTAGTTGAGCTAAGTTGATTTACAACATCATATTAGTTTCCGGTGTAAAATATAGTGATTCAAAATTTTTATAAATTATACTCCATTTAAAGTTATAAAATATTGGCTCTATTCTCTATGCTGTACAATATATCCTTGTAGCTTACTTATTTTTTACATAGTAGTTGGTATCTCTTAATCCCCTACCTTTATCTCACCCCTTCCCCTTTCCTTCTCCCTTCTGGTAACCACAAGTTTGTGCTCTATATATGTGAGTCTGTTTCCATTTTGTTTTATTTATTTTATTTTTTAGATTCCACATGTAAGTGATAACATACAGTATTTGTCTGACTTATTTCACTAAGCACAGTACACTCCAGGTCCATCTATGTTGTTGAAAATGGCAAAATTTTATTATTTTTATGGCTGAGTAATACTCTATTATGTATGGGTGTGTGTGTGCATACCACATCTTTATCCATTCAGTTGTTGATGGACACTTACAGTGCTTCCGTATCTTGGCAATTCTAAATGATGTGGCTATGAACATTGGGTTACACGTATCTTTTTTAATTAGTGTTTTTGTATTTTTTTGGTTATATGCTCAGGAGTAGAAGTTCTGTCTCATATGGTAGTTCTATCTTCAGCTTTCTGAGAAACCTCCACCGTTTTCCACAGTGGCTGCACCAATTTACATTTCCACCAACAGTATAGGAAGGTTCCCTTTTCTCCACATTCTCACTAAAATTTGTTATTTGTGTTTTTTTCATGGTAGACATTCTGACAGGTGTGAGGTGATATCTCATCATGGTTTCGATTTGCATTTCTCTGATGATTAGCAGTGTTGATCATCTTTTCATGAGCCTGTTGGCCATCTGCATTTCCTCTTTGGGAAAATGTCTATTCAGTTTTTCTGTACATTTTTTAATTGGGTTTTTTTTTTTTGATGTTGAGTTGTATCCACTTCTTATATATGTTGGCTATTAACCCCTTATCGGTCATATCATTTGCAAATATTTTCTCCCATTCAGTAGATTGTCTTTTCATTTTGTTTATGGTTTCCTTTGCTATGCAAAAGCTTTTAAGTTTAATTAGGTCTCATTTGTTTATTTTTGCTCTTATTTCCTGTTTTAGAAGACAGATCTAAAAAAATATTGCTATGATTTATGTCAGAGTGCTCTGCCTATGTTTCCCTCTAGGAGTTTTATGACTTTTGGTCCTACATTTAGGTCTTTAATCCATTTTGAGTTTGTTTTTGTATATGATGTTAGAGAATGTTGCAGAAAGAGAAATTAAGGAAACAATCCCATTTACCATTGCACTGAAAAGAATAAATTATCTAGGAATAAACTTACCTAGGGAAGTGAAAGACTTGTCCTTGGAAAACTATGACACTGATGAAAGAAACTGAAGTTGATACAAACAGATGGAAAGATATACCATGTTCTTGTATTGGAAGAATTAATATTGTTAAAATGACTTACTACCCAAGGCAATCTACAGATTCAATGCAATCCCTAGGAAAATACCTATGACCTTTTTTTACAGAAGTACAGTAAGTCCCTTACATACAAACGAGTTCTGTTCTGAGAGCACATTCATAAGTCCAATTTGTTTGTAAGTCCAACAAAGTTAGCCTAGGTATACAACTAACACAATTGATTATATAGTTCTGTACTGTAATAGGTTTATAATATTTTTCACACAAATAATACATAAAAAACAAACACAGAAAATAAAGAAAACATTTTTAATCTTACAGTATGGTACCTTGAAAAGTACAGTAGTACAGTACAACTGCTGACATACAGGGACTGCCATTAAATGAACAGGCAAGAAGAGTTACTGACTGGAGGAGGGAGTTAAGGTGGGAGATGGTAGAACTGAAGGATAATCAGCAATAGGAGATGGAAGACAAGCTGCAGTTTCACTCATGCCTTACATTGATGGCACATGTTCTGGTTCCTTACTGGATTCAATTCTATCTACCCTCTTGAAAATATGATCCAGTGATGCACGTTCACATCTTTGAAAATTTGCAACTTGAAGGTTCATATGTAGGGGACTTAATGTAGAACAAATAATTCTAAAAGTTGTATGGAAACACAAAAGACCTCCAATAGCCAAAGTAATATTGAGAAAGAAGAACAGAGTTGGAGGAATCACACTCCCTGACTTCAGACTATACTACAAAGCTACAGTCATCAAAAGAGTATGGTACTGGCACAAAAAAAGAAATATAGATCAATTGAACAGGATAGAGAGCCCAGAAATAAACCCATAAACCTATGTTCAATTAATCTATGACAAAGGAGGCAAGAATATATACTGGAGCAAAAAGAGTCTCTTCAATAAGTGGTGCTGGGAAAACTGGACAGCTACATGTAAAAATGAAATTAGAACATTTTCTCACACAATATACAGAAATAAATTTTAAAATTCCTGTTTTTTAATTAGCTTGTTTTTTTGATATTTAGTTATATGAAGTATTTATGTATTTTGGATATTAAACTCTTATTGGTAACATCATTTGCAAATATTTTCTCCCATTCAGTAGGCTGTCTTTTCATTTTGTCAATGGTTTCCTTTGCTTTGAAAAGCTTTTAAATTCAATTAGGTTTCATTTAAAAAATTTTTTGCTTTTGTCTCCTTTGTGTCAGGAGACAGATCCAAAAAAATTATTGCTATGACTTATGTCAAAAAGTATTCTGCCTATGTTTTCTTCTAGGAACTTTATAGTTTCCAGTCTTAAATTTAGGTCTTGAATCCATCTTGAGTTTATTTTTGTATATGGTTTGAAAAATATGCATTGGGTAAATAGAATAAGTGAATTTTTTTTTTTCTGTCCAGAAGAGAAGGGTTCTGCAAAGCTTCTGAATAGAAGTGGCATAGGAGATGAATTCTGAAGAATAATTATGTGGCTTTCATGCAGTATCAGGTGCTTCTAGGTAGAAGAAATAGCATATGCAAAGGCACAAATATGTGAAACTATAAGGTATCTTCAGGAAACGGCTGGTTGTTCAATGTGGGTGTGTGAATATATGTGTGAGGGAAAAAGACATTAGAGAAGAGGTTTGTGAATAAGCTTGAATTCTGCATAAATTGGATTTTATATTGAAGGCAGTATAGAGGGAGTAATTGCAACATGAAAAGAGATGTGACCAGATTATTATTTTAGAAATGTAACACTGACCACCATGTGGAGGATGAATTGGATGGAGGCCAAAATGTGGTTAGAAGACTGTCACCATAGTCAGGACTCCATGTGATGAGGGCTGAACTGAACAGTCACAAGATTGTGATAGTTTTGTGTCATTTTAGCAGTAAGTGTGAGAGTTAAATTGATGACTGATTGGTTTGGGTGGAAGGTGGTAAGGGAAATGGAGATATCAAATATGTTCTGAATTGGAGTGGCTGGGCAGATATTAGTCTTGGGATGTATAATACACCCAAGAGAAAGAAGAGGTTGAAGGATCAATGAAAATTAATGTTGCAGATGCTTTGATTGACAACAAGACATGCAGGTAAAGTATGGAGGAGTTAGCTGGATTTTAGGAAAGGTATTAAATCTAGGAATATGGATATGAAAATCTCAGTTATTATTATATTATTGTTTTCTGATTCCATAGTAGTATGTAAAAGGTGAGAAGCCTTTGAAATTAGATAGACTTGATCCTAGACCCCAGACCTATCACTCATTACTAGGATGACCATAGGCAAAGCACACTCACTTTCTTATCTGTTAATTGTCTCTTAGATTCACACATTTTTAATGCTAGGTTTGAGCTGAAGTTGTAGGCAATGGCAAAGTTCATATTCTTTTCACCATGACATGGTACCTCCCGCTCTTCAAATAAATCCATTCTAACAATTCTAAGGAGCAATCTCCTTGTACACATATAGCATTGTGGAATCTTCTTAAGGGAGTTTGATTTTTGGCAAAAATCTGTCCAAGTACTGTCCAACGCAGCAAATGGCAGGGAGTGCTGCATTTAAGCAGTGCTGTTGTAGCTCAAAGAGGAAGGGAAGGATTTCGGCAATGGTAGGTCTCTAGCTGGGCCTTGGAGAAAGGACAGGATTTGGATATATGAAAAGGGGAGGTACAGCCTCTGGGTGGGAGTGTCAGTTTAGTCAAATATGAAGTAGATCTTACGTTATCAAGGTTCCACTTATGGAAAATTTGATGCTTTGCAGCTAGTCTTGACTTAAACAAGTCATGGATAGAAAGATCATTGTTTTGTGTTGTTTTTCCTCAGGCATATGAAATATGCTGTATGCTGGAACACATAGTGTTAACGTTTACCCAGTTCTCAGAAGAAGTTTTCAGATGATAATAATAAATATTACAAGTAGAGGAGGCATTTTCAGTACAATAAATAACATTTCATGTAATATACAAAAGGATGAAGAAATACAAAGATTTGTACTGATGCTTTAAAAAATCCTATACCTACAAAAAGGACAAAATTAAGTTTTTAGCAGAAAAACTGCAGGGGAAAAAAAAGAAATTAGAGCAAACTGAGGACAAAACAATCAAAGTTGCTTCCTGTAGTCATTAGAGGTATGTATAGAGAAAAACTATTTCACAGAGATAAGGAAATGGCCTTAGTGTTTTCTGATAGAATCATCCAATCTATTTAGTTTTTATGGCCAGATAAAGTTTCTGACCTTATAGGAGACTTCAGAGACAGATAAGAGGGTAGATAAAACACCACAATGGAATTTAATTAAAGCTATAATGAACATTGGTTTTGTGTTATCTAGATGAATTTTCAGTCTCTTGAAATTTGTGTAACATTAGGAGATTTCACTGTAGTCAAGTTCATGCATTTGGCTGTGAGATACTTGCTGATGGTCTGTTCAAGGAACAAAGGAAACATTTAGATCTGTTTATATGTGAAGGCCTTTTTGTTCTTTGAGACCATAATGGTGAAAAATGAGCTAGAGACAGGTTTACAGAGTCACAAAGGCTGAAAAATCAGAAGACAGCAGTCTTTTTATAATAGCTATAATTTATTGAGTATTTATTATGTGCCAGGAGTATTATATTCATTAACTCATTTATCCTTCATAATAATCCTATGAGGTAAGTACAGACTATCGTTAACTCTGTTTTTAAATGGAGAAACTGAGATCTAGAGTAGTAATAGCTTATCTAAGTTCACACAACTAGTGGGTGGCAGAGCTGAGACTTTAATCCAAGTTTGGATGACTTGGTAACATGAGCTCTTAACCACTATGTTATACTGGTCTTAAATTCTATGCTAGATATTATCTAGTTCCATTTGGTAGGCAGCAGTGGAGTAGAGGATAGAGCACTGGATATAGAGTCATAAGACCTGTATTCAAATTCTAGTTTTGCTATTTGCCAGTTGTGTAACTGTGAGCTGCACTGGACTCCATGTCCAAGATGGCTCAAACCCTCATCTGGTGATTAATGTTAACTCTTACGTGGGAGCTCAAGTAGGGCTTATGCATATGCCTTTTACTTCAAAGATGGTAATTTGTTCCTGAAATGTGAATTCCCCCTGTTCTGTTTGTCAAACTTCTATTTATCCCCTAAAACCTATGTCCTAAGCCTTCATTCCAGAACCATCAAGTTGATTTGATCTCACCATCCTTGTGTTCCTTGAATAAGCCGTTCATTTCTCTGTTAGAGCTTTCATTCTCTGATATTGTAGGAATTGAATTAGAGGTCAGTCTACCTCAGTAGACTGTAATCTCAAGTATTAAAACTAAAACTTTGCTTTTTTGCTTCTTCAGAGATTAGGCAGTGTCTCCATAGTGGTGTCTAATAAATGCTGATGAATGAATGCTATTAGGTCAGATTTCCACTATAGTATTTTAAATGGTCAAGAGCTTATTTGTATAGCAGTTACTCTGTTTATCCGAGTAAAATCACTTGGTCAGAGAGTGAGTCAAAACACTACAAAATTACCTTATTAAGGCAGAATGGGACTTTATAAGTCTCTTATATTTTACTTTTTCCATCAAGGGACATATTGACAATAATACCACTTATTTGCTTGCATAAACCTATGAAAGATTAAGAATTATTCCAAATTCACATTATTTTCTTTATCAGAGAGATACAGCTATATGAATAAGATAAGGCAGCTCGGTAGAATTTCTTATATCAAATATCAAATAGGAGTTGTAAGAATTATTATAGTCAACGAAATATTTTAGAGACAATAGTGTTTTTCTTTAGCCCCCAAATATTTCCTTAAATATACACCTAATGACTGATTCACCATTCATTCATTCATTACAAAAACATTTATTGGACACCTATTTATGTACTAAATCATGAGGATAGAGATTAAAATTGAATAATTATTTTCAAAAACACACTGTGGTAATGATCAGTAACCAAATATGTAAAGAAATAGTGGAAAAGTAGGAGATAAATGAAATAACGGAAGTAGGTAGTATAAATGAAATAAATGAATGAATGAATGAATAAATAAGTAAATAGAAGACATGGTTTTTGAATGTTTAAGGGGATACTTCAGAGAGGATGAAATACTTGAGCTGTGTTTTGAAAAATGAGTAGCAACTACTAGAAAAAATAAGGTTGGAGAGGGACAAGAACATCCCAAAGAGAGTAGACAGCAAGGAGATACATTGAATCATAGACAAGCTGCTCATGGCATCGCATCTTTAATTTGGGAAGCCATAGGATGTTTGGGGGAAGGAGAGTGCCGTGAGGGCCCCCTCATTCACCTTCATGCGGAAGGGTCGTTTACAGAGGCAATACAGATATATTAAGATATATTAAGGAAAAACAATCACCAGAGAAGCCAGAGCAAGGGGAACCAATTGGAGGTTATTGAGATATTTTAGGGCAATGGGGATGGGGGATATGAATCCAGGCAGGATCTGTGGGAATGATGACATAAGCTTAGATAACAGATATAGCAAAATGGAATCTTTGGGATTTGATATCAGACTGTAGAGTGACATGAGAGGGAGTGGGCTAAATAGCATACTCTGTGTTAACCTATGAATCTTGGTGATTAGGGAGATAGTATTGGTATTAGCATAGATTCAACAGGAAGAACAGGGAGAAAGTAAAGATAAGTTCTCTTTTAGAAAGCATGTTTGGGACACACATCAGGAGCCATGATTCTACTGCTGCCAGAGATGTTCCACAGCTTCACTGAGAGGCCAACACTTCCTACCTCCTGCATCTAAGCATGCAACATCTTTGGAAACTGGTCCATGAATTTTAGGTAAACCCAGATGTTATGCCAGTAGGAGCATATTGCAATAGGAATTGACATTTTATCTTTAACTGACATACAATGGCAACAAAAAACATAATTTGCATTCTGGTAGTGAAGCCAAACCAGTACTGATTTGGAGACAGTAGTTCGGGATCTCTATCTGGACACACAGTCTTTGCTCATACAAATGAGCACAAATGTAGCAGGCAATCTTTAGTGACTAATAATGCCTCCTTTCAAATTCTGAGCAGAGTTTGTTTGCTTGTTCATTGTTTGATTCTTCTCTGAATTTGGCATGTTACATGGCATTACAACACCCATTCCAGCTGCAGGAGAATCAAAGCACAGTTAATCAAGTAGAAATTTACATTCAGATTCACAAAATAAATCCAAACAGATAGACAAACAAACAAAAACACTGCTATACATGTACCAGGATTTGAAGAAAATGTTTCTCTCCTGGGCTGGAGTGAACTGGCATTGTCCTCCCTTGTATTACTCTGTTAAAAAAACAATAGCACCAAAAAACCAAAAGCGAAAACCCACAACTTTGCAATGATATTTCCTAGTATTATAATAATATAATAAATATATCAACTGTTGAGACTGATAATAGCAATTATAATTTAAATATATATAAATCTACCTTTCTGCCATGTTAGGAAATGGCTGCTGAATTTCCCAGTGGTCCCCATCTGGAATCATTGATAATTCCCCCCCTGCAAATCCAGCTTATCTTGTTCTTGAACTGGTCCTGATCAGTGTGGAGGTAGCTTTTTAGTTGCTCAGCAGGCTCAGGCCTTTCTTATGATAGAATATGCAGTTATGGTATTATCCAGAGTTTTGGTAGCAGAAGTTTCAAGGGACAAGATCAGAGTGACAAAAAAGTTGGTTGAGTCCTCATCCTGCCACCCCCTGCACGTTACCTGCTGCCTTGGCTGCTCTGCCTAGCACTCCTTGGGAGTGTCCCCTGCCTTCCCCACATAGGCATGGCTATGGCTATGGAAATTAGAGCTGAGCCCCAGAGCTGGAGATTCCTGTGCTTCAGAATCAACCCTGGTTTTCTCCCCACCATCTACTTTGAAATTCCTCTCATGTGGCTTTGGGTCCTGACAGTGTTTGCCTGCCCTATTTGGGATGATGATGCAATTTGTTACCCTTAGAAGTAATGATCCTCTCTTGACTCTGCTTTGCTGCTGAGGGCAGTGCCCTGACCTAATTACCACCTGGCCAGGTCTATGGAGCCTCACTCCCTGATTCACAAAAATGAAGAGCAGCCATACAGGGTCCCTCTCTACCGAGCCCAAGAGTCAAGGATGCCTGTCTTCCTCATGAGATGTCCCTCTTTCAGGACCTTGGACTCTGCTCTCAAATCATTTCCCTTCTCTCCCCAGTCTGTGTTATGAATGTCTGATACCCTATAAACAAGACACTGTTACCCATTTGCTCTGTCATCTGTTCTGATTTTCTTTGTATAGTCAGTTAATTAGATGTAATGCAGAGAACATTATTCTTTGTAGTCAGAAATACCTGAGTTAAAATTCTAGAATTTTATTTTATATATCCTTGGAAGAATTTTTTTGTCTTATCTGAGTAGCAACTTCCTCAACTGTTAAGTGGAATAATAATATTTCTAGACTAGACCAGCTGGCAGATCATTTTCCCTGAATGACCATATCCTTCACTGGATAAAATAATTGAGTTTATGGGTTGTTTGGTACCATATAGGTCCAGTCTTATTTCCCAATTGTTTACGTATCTCTTTTTCAAACTAAAGTAACAATCCTAGATCTCAGAATTGGAAAGACCTTTAAACAATATTGCATTTTGAAAGCAATTCAATATATGACTCCTAGCTTCAGCATCTCTACCAAATGTCTGTCAGCCTTCATAGAAACACTCCCATCATCAGGAAACTCATTGCTTGCAATCTGGAAAGTATTTTTTCATATTGAGTCAGAATCTGCCTCCCTGATTATAAAATTTTTCTTATTTATATTGTTTTTATTAGTTTATTTTAAAAACTCATTTCCATCTAGTATTTTACTTCTTTTTGTTCATTATATGTGCATTATGCAAACCTAGCTTGGAAATAGAGTTCCCCCCAGAAATCACTCTTGATTGCCTGTTGAGTTTGCTATTTGTATTTTTCACTTTAATAACTATGTGAACCATTCTCAGGGGAGTGGAAAAAAATCACCAAAACCTATATTTTAAATATTCAGTATACAAAGCCATCTGCTATACCCAGAAGAGACAGGATTGTTGGATAGGACATAGGGAATTACTCTTTCATAAATGAATCCCCAAAGATTAGACTTCCAATGAGCAGTCCACCTTCTCTGCTGATTCCTGATGGGACCTGGCAAGTTTGTATTGCCACAACTATGAGAGCTTGGGGATTTGTTAGGTAGTCATAGAACTTGTCAATCAAAATCTAATACAAATGGATGATCTTATAGAGAAGCAAAAGGAAGGATGATAACATTAATAGAATCTTAAAACTCTAGAATATTACATTAAGTATCAGTTATTGGGGTCCAAGTTTAATTTATTTATACATAAGCTTTAAAAACAAGTTTTGGTCTCTGCTCTTGGATACTTTCCCTGGCAGGGAACTAATCTCACATATGTAAGTAGATTCACTGCTGAATAACTCTTATTACACTAAAGTTTATCTTTTGTTGAAAAGTCATGTAGCTCTCTCTGCTTTCTAGTTTTTAGATCTATTTCTTTATACTAAGACATTCATGCATTATGTAATTTTTTCTTGAGCAAAGTATTTGTAAAGTTCCTGTTCTGTCCAAAGTCCCTCCTAAGCCCTAAGGATACAATACTAAACAACATAATAATGGTTTATGCTGAGATAGGACTTAGAATATATCGGGTGAAATTAATAGTGATGGCAAAATCATATAATAGGTATAAAGTTTCAAATTGTAACAAGTGCTAATAAGTAAAACAACAGGGTTTTTTGTTTTTTTGATTTAAAACAACTTTATTGTAGTATAATTGCTTTACAATGTTGTGTTAGTTTCTGCTTTACAATAAAGTGAATCAGCTATAATTATACATGTATCCCCATATCTCCTCCCTGTTGTGTCTCCCTCCCACCCTCCCTATCCCACCCCTCTATTTGGTCACAAAGCACCCAGCTGAGCTGATCTCCCTGTGCTATGTGGCTGCTTCCCACTAGCTATCTGTTTTACATTTAGTAGTATATATAAGTCCATGCGACTCCCTCACTTCGTCCCAGCTTAACCTTCCCCCTTCCCGTGTCCTCAAATCCATTCTCTACGTCTGTGTCTTTATTCCTGTCTTTCCTCTAGGTTCTTCAGAACCTTTTTTTTTCTTTCTTTTTTTTTTTTTTTTGGATTCTATATATGTGTTAGCATATGGCATTTGTTTTTCTCTTTCTGACTTACTTCACTCTTTCTGACAGACTCTAGGTCCATCCACCTCACTACAAATAACTCAATTTGATTTCTCTTTATGGCTGAGTAATATTCCATTGTATATATGTGCCACATCTTCTTCATCCATTCATCTGTTGATGGACACTTAGGCTGCTTCCATGTCCTGGCTATTGTAAATAGAGCTCCAATGAACATTGTGGTACATTACTCTTTTTGAATTATGGTTTTTTCAGGGTATATGCCCAGTAGTGCGATTGCTGGGTCATATGATAATTCTGTTTTTAGCTTTTTAAGGAACCTCCATACTGTGCTTCATAGTGGCTGTATCAATTTACATTCACACCAACACGGCAAGAGGGTTCCCTTTCCTCCACACCCTCTCCAACATTTATTGTTTGTAAATTTTGGATGATAGCCATTCTGACTGGTGTGAGCTGACACCTCATGGAAGTTTTGATTTGCATTTCTTCAATGATTAGTGATGTTGAGCATTCTTTCATGTGTTTATTGGCAATCTGTATATCTTATTTGGAGAAAAGTCTAGGTCTTCTGCCCATTTTTGGACTGGGTTGTTTGTTTATGTGACATTGAACTGTGTGAGCTGCTTGTATATTTTGGAGGTTAATACTTTATCAGTTGCTTCATTTGCAAATATTTTCTCCCATTCTAAGGGTTGTCTTTTTGACTTGTTTATGGTTTCCTCTGCTTTGCAAAAGCTTTGAAGTTTCATTAGGTCCCACTTGTTTATTTCTGTTTTTATTTCTATTTCTCTAGGAGGTGGGTCAAAAGGATCTTGCTGTGATTTATGTCATAGAGTGTTCTGCCTATGTTTTCTCTAAGAGTTTTAGTGTCTGGCCTTAATTTCGGTCTTTAATCCATTTTGAGTTTATTTTTCTGTATGGTGTTAGGGAGTGTTCTAATTTCATTCTTTTACATGTACCTGTCCTTTTTTCCCAGCACCACTTATTGAAGAGGCTGTCTTTTCTCCATTGTATACTCTTGTCTCCTTTACCAAAGATAAGGTGACCATATGTGTGTGGGTTTATCTCTGGGCTTTCTATTCTGTTCCATTGAACTATATTTCTGTTCTGGTGCCAGTACCATACTGTCTTGATTACTGTAGCTTTGTAGTATAGTCTGAAGTCAGGGAGCCTGATTCCTCCAGCTTCGTTTTTGTTTCTCAAGATTGCTTTGGCTATTCGGGGTCTTTTGTGTTTCCATACAAATTATGAAATTTTTTGTTCTAGTTTTGTGAAAAATGCCAGTGGTAGTTTGATAGAGATTGCACTGAATCTGTACATTGCTTTGGGTAGCAGAGTCATTTTCGCAATGTTCATTCTTCCAATCCAAGCACATGGTATATTTCTCCATCTGTTTGTATCATGTTTAATTTCTTTCATCAGTGTCTTAATTTTTTCTGCGTACAGATCTTTTGTCTCCTTAGGTAGGTTTATTACTAGGTATTTTATTCTTTTTGTTTCATGGGAAATGGGAGTGTTTCCTTAATTTCCCTTTCAGATTTTCATCATTAGTGTATAGGAATGCAAGAGATTTCTGTGCTTTAATTCTGTATCCTGCTACTTTACCAAATTCATTGATTAGCTATAATAGTTTTCTGGTAGCATCTTTAGGATTCTTTATGTATAGCATCATATCATCTGCAAACAGTGACAATGTTACTTCTTCTTTTCCGATTTGGATTTCTTTTATTTCTTTTTCTTCTCTGATTGCTATGGCTAAAACTTCCAAAACTATGTTGAATAATAGTGGTGAGAGTGAGCAACCTTTTCTTGTTCCTGATCTTAGTGGAAATGGTTTCAGTTTTTCACCATTGAGAGTGATGTTGGCTATGGGTTTGTCATATATGGCCTTTAATATGTCCAGGTAAGTTCCCTCTATGCCTACTTTCTGGAGGTTCTTTTTTTATCATAAATGAGTGTTGAAAATTGTCAAAAGGTTTTTCTGCATCTATTGAGATGATAATATGGTTTTTCTCCTTTAATTTGTTACTATGATTTATCACATTGATTGATTTGCGTATATTGAAGAATCCTTGCATTCCTGGAATAAACCCCGCTTGATCATGGTGTATGTTCCCTTTAATGTGCTATTGGATTCTGTTTGTTCATATTTTGTTGAGGATTTTTGCATCTAGGTTCATCAGTGATATTGGCCTTTCTTTGTGACATCTCTGTCTGGTTTTGGTATCAGGGTGATGGTGGACTCATAGAATGAATTTGGGAGTGTTCCTCCCTCTGCTATCTTTTGGAAGAGTTTGAGAAGGATAGGCATTAGCTCTTCTCTAAATGTTTGATAGAAGTTGCCTGTGAAGCCATCTGGTCCTGGGCTTTTGTTTGTTGGAAGATTTTTAATCACAGTCTCAATTTCAGAGCTTGTGATTGGTCTGTTTATATTTCTATTTCTTCCTACTTCAGTCTCAGAAGGTTGTGCTTTTCTAAGAATTTGTCCATTTCTTCCAGATTGTCCCTTTTATTTGCATATAGTTGCTTGTAGTAATCTCTCCTGATCCTCTGTATCTCTGTAGTGTCAGTTGTTACTACTCCTTTTTCATTTCTAATTCTATTGATTTGAGCCTTCTCCCTTTTTTCTTGATGAGTCTGGCTAATGGTTTATCAATTTTGTTTATCTTCTCAAAGAACCAGCTTTCACTTTTATTGCTCTTTGCTATTTGTTCCTTCATTTCTCTTTCATTAATTTCTGATCTGATCTTTATGATTTCTTTCCTTCTGCTAACTTGGGTTTTTTTTGTTGTTGTTGTTCTTCTTCTTTCTCTAATTGCTTTACGTATAAGGTTAGGTTGTTTATGTGAGATGTTTCTTGTTTCTTGAGGTAGGATTATATTGCTATAAACTTCCCTCTTAGAACTGCTTTTTCTTCATCCCATAAGTTTGGGTCATCGTGCTTTCATTGTCATTTGTTTCTAGGTACTTTTCAATTTCCTCTTTGATTTTTCAGCAATCTCTTTGTTATTAAGTAGGGTATTGTTTAGCCTCCATGTGTTTCTATTCTTTACCAATTTTTTCCTGTAATTGATATCTAGTCTCATAGCATTGTGGTCAGAAATGATACTGGATCCAATTTCAGTTGTCTGAATTTTACCAAGGCTTGATTTGTAAACCAAGATATGATCTATCCTGAAAAATGATCCATGAGCACTTGAGAAGAAAGTGTATTCTGTTGTTTTTGGATGGAATGTCCTATAAATATCAAATAAGTCCATCTTGTTTAATGTGTCATTTAAAGCTTGTATTTCCTTATTTATTTTCATTTTGGTTGATCTGTCCTTTGGTGAAAGTTGGTTGTTAAAGTCCCCTACTGTGATTTTGTTACTGTCAATTTACCTTTTTATGGCAGTTAGCATTTGCCTTATGTATTGAGGTGCTCCTGTGTTGGGTGCATAAATATTTACAATTGTTATATCTTCTTCTTGGATTGATCCCTTGATCATTATGTAGTGTCTTTCTTTGTCTCTTTTAATAATCTTTGTTTTAAAGTCTATTTTGTGTGATATGAGAATTGCTACTCCAGCTTTCTGTTGATTTCCATTTGCATGGTATATCTTTTTCCATCCTCTCACTTTCAGTCTGTATGTGTCCCTAGTTTTGAAGTGGTTCTCTTGTAGACAGCATATATATGGGTTTGTTTTTGTATCCATTCAGCCAGTGTATGTCTTTTGGTTGGAGCAATTAAACTGTTTATATTTAAGGTAATTATTGATATGTATGTTCCTATTACCATTTTCTTAATTGTTTTGGGTTTGTTATCATAGGTCTTTTCCTTCTCTTGTGTTTCCTGCCTAGATAAATTCCTTTAGCATTTGTCATAAAGCTGATTTGGTGGTGCTGAATTCTCTTAGCTTTTGCTTGTCTGTAAAGGTTTTAATTTCTTTATCGAATCTGAATGACATCCTTGCTGGATAGAGTAATCTTGGTTGTAGGTTCTTCCCTTACATCACTTTAAATATGTCCTGCAACTCCCTTCTGGCTTGCAGAGTTTCTCCTGAAAGATCAGCTGTTAACCCTATGGGGTTTCCCTTGTATGTTTTTTGTTGTATTTCCTTGCTGCTTTTAATATTTTTTCTTTGGTTTTAATTTTTGATAGTTTGATTAATATGTGTCTTGGTGTGTTTCTCCTTGGATTTTTTCTGTATGGCACTCTCTGTGCTTCCTGGACTTGATTATTTCCTTTCCCATACTAGGAAAGTTTTCAACTATAATCTCTTCAAATATTTTCTCAGTCCCTTTCTTTTTCTCTTCTTCTTCTGGGACCCCTATGATTCAAATGTTGGTGCATTGAATGTTGTCCCAGAGGTCTCTGAGACTCTCCTCAATTCTTTTCATTCTTTTTTCTTTTTTCTTCTCTGCAGTAGTTATTCCCACTATTTTATCTTCCTAATGACTTATCTGTTCTTCTGCCTCAGTTATTCTGCTATTGATTCCTTCTAGAGAATTTAAAATTTCATTTATTGTATTGTTAATCATTGTTTGTTTGCTCTTTAGTTTTTCTAGGTCCTTGTTAAATGTTTCTTGTATTTTCTCCATCGTATTTCCAAGATTTTGGATCATCTTTACTATCATTCTGAATTCTTTTTCAGGTAGACTGCCTATTTCCTCTTCATTTGTTAAGCCTGGTGGGTTTCTGCCTTGCTCCTTCATCTGCCGTGTGTTTTTCTGTCTTCTCATTTTGCTTAAGTTATTGTATTTGGGGTCTCCCATTTGCAGGCTGAACATTCATAGTTCCCATTGTTTTGATGTCTGCCCTCAGTATGTAATGTTGGTTCAGTGCTTTGTGTAGACTTCTGGTAGAGGGGACTGGTGCCTGTGTTCTGGTGGGTGGGGCTGGGCCTTGTCTTTCTGGTGGGCAGAGCTGCATCCGATGGTGTGTTTTGGGGTGTCTGTGAACTTAGTATGATTTTAGGCAGCCTCTCTGCTAATGGGTGGGGTTGTGTTCCTGTCTTGCTAGTTGTTTGGCATAGGGTGTCCAGCACTGTAGTTTGCTTATTGTTGAGTGGAGCTGTGTCTTAGAGTTTAAATGGAGATTTCTTGGAGCGCTTTTGCTGTTTTATATTATGTGGAGCCTGGAGGTCTCTGGTGGACCAATGTCCTGAACTTGGCTCTCCCACCTCAGAGGCAGAGGCCTGACACCCGGCCAGAGTACTGTGACCCTCACAGTCACATCGCTCAGAAAAAAAGGGAGAAAAAAAGAAAGAAAGAACAAATAAAATAAAGTTATTAAAATAAAAAGTAATTATTAAAAATAAAAACAGTTAGGAAGTAGTAAAAAGAAAAAAATAGAAAGAAGAGAGCAACCAAACCGAAAAACAAATCCACCAATGATCTCAAGTGCTAAAAACTATACTAAAAAAAACCCCAAAAAACAGACAGACAGAACCCTAGGACAAATGGTAAAAGCAAAGCTATACAGACAAAATCACAGAAAGGAGCATACATATACACACTTACAAATGGAGAAATAGGAAAAAAAATATATATATATATATATATGTGTGTGTATTTAAAAAAAGGATGAAGAGACAACCAAATCAATAAACAAATCTACCAATGATAAGAAATTCTAAATACTAAACTAAGATAAACATAAAGCCAGGAACAAGTTAGATGCAGAAAGCAAACCCGTAGTCTACAGTTGCTCCCAAAGTCCACCGTCTCAATTTTTGGATGATTCATTGTCTATTCAGGTACTCCATAGATGCAGGGTACATAAGTTGATTATGGAGATTTAATCCTCTGCTCCTGATGCTGCTGGGAGAAATTTCCCTTTCTCTTCTTTGCTCGCACAGCTACTGGAGTTCAGCTTTGGATTTGGTCCCGCCTCTGCGTGTAGGTCGCCTGAGGGCGTCTTTTCTTTGCTCAGACAGGATGGGGTTAAAGGAGCAGCTGATTCGGAGGTCTGGCTCACTCAGGCCAGGGAAGGGAGGGGTACGGATGCTGGGCGAGCCTGCGGTGGCAGAGGTCGGTGTGACGTTGCACCAGCCCGAAGCATGCCGTGTGTTCTCCCGGGGAAGTTGTCCCTGGATCCCGGGACCCTGGCAGTGGCGGCGGGCTGCACAGGCTCCTGGGAGGGGAGGTGTGGAAAGTGACCTGTGCTCGCACACAGGCTTCTTGGTGGCGGCAGCAGCAGCCTTAGCATCTCATGCCCTTCTCTGGGGTCTGTGTTGATAGCCGCGGCTCGCGCCTGTCTCTGGAGCTCATTTAGGCGGTGCTCTAAATCCCCTTGCCTCACGCACCCCAAAACAATGGTCTCTTGCCTCTTAGGGAGGTCCAGAGTTTTTCCCGGATGCCCTCCTGGCTAGCCGTGCTGCACTAACCCCTTCAGGCTGTGTTCACGCCGCCAACCCCAGTCCTCTCCCTGGGATCCGACCGAAGCCCGAGGCTCAGCTCCCAGCCCCCGCCCGCCCCGGCGGGTGAGCAGACACGCCTCTCGGGCTGGTGAGTGCTGTTCGGCACTGATCCTCTGCGGGAATCTCTCCACTTTGCCCTCCGCACCCCTATTGCTGCGCTCTCCCCCAAAATTTCCCCCCAACCAACCCCCGTCTCCGCCAGTGAAGGGGCTTCCTAGTGTGTGGAAACCTTTCCTCCTTCACAGCTCCCTTCCAGAGGTGCAGGTCCTGTCCCTATTGTTTTGTCTCTATTTTTTCTTTTTTCTTTTGCCCTACCCAGGTACGTGGGGAGTTTCTCGCCTTTTGGGAGGTCTGAGGTCTTCTGCCAGCATTCAGTAGGTGTTCTGTAGGGATTGTTCCACATGTAGATGTATTTCCGATGTATTTTGGGGGAGGTAGGTGATCTGCACGTCTTACTCCTCTGCCATTCTGAAGGTTTCCCCCCACCAGGTGTCAACAACAGGGGTTTTAAGAGATCATATAATAGAGCAAACTGACCAATTCTGGCGTTAGTAGTAGTCGTTGAGGTGGTGCAGGTGGACACGACACTTCCGGAAGAAATGATATTTAAATTGGGAAGTGAAGAGTGAATTGTTCTTAACGAAGAGAGAGGTAGGAGTAGTGATAATGAAGAGCTCTTCTGGACAGGGAATGATCTGTGAGAAGAGTTTGAACTGGGCAAGATGAGGGCAAGATTAGGGCTAGGATAATCACCCTGCCCCACGACGGTGTACTGCTACCCTCTCTTAAATCTTCTTGGTTTACACATCTTTGGGTCCTTGAGCCATTTCTCACATGACATGAACTCCAGAATTCTCACCCCTCTTTCTGTTCCCCTTTGGCCATGCTCCAGCTTGTCTTTGTCTCCTTTCCATGTGTTCCTAACAACACAGCAGCAAAGAAGTCATGTAAGTGTGTCAGGAGAAAAATCAATGCCTGTGAATCCCAAAGTGAGGGTGGAGGAAGGTACAGCTGAAATCCTACAAAAAAATATCAAGCTAGCCAAGACTTATTGGAGTAACCCCAGAAATCCTGCTGGGCTGGTGAGACAGGTGCTATCCCCTAAGCTTCTCTACTTCCCCTCCTCATATATATATATATATTTAAAGAAGATGTTGGGGGTAGGAGTTTATTAATTAATTTATTTATTTTTGCTGTGTTGGGTCTTTGTTTCTGTTCAAGGACTTTCTCTAATTGTGGCAAGCAGGGGCCACTCTTCATCGTGGTGTGCGGGCCTCTCTCCGTCGCAGCCTCTCTTGTTGCGGAGCACAGGCTCCAGACGCGCAGGCTCAGTAGTTGTGGCTCACGGGCCCAGTTGCTCCGTGGCACGTGCGATCCTCCCAGACCAGGGCTCGAACCCATGTCCCCTGCATTAGCGGGCAGACTCTCAACCACTGCGCCACCAGGGAAGCTCCCCCCTCCTCATATTAATAATATTTTGAAAGATGATAAAGGAGCAAAGCTGATGGATTTAGAATCAGTCTTCAAATGACTTTGGCCGACATAAATAACATTTTGATGTAGGACAAAAAAGACAGCTCTTTTATCTATTGCTACAAGCTCTACATTATAACAATATCTTTTCTGGTATTTCGTCTCTTTTCTCTCAACCTGAAGTTCCTTGGGGTCTGTTTCTCTTCAAAAATAGTTTTCACCCTAGGCTGGAAAATGTCACCATTGGCGATGGATTCTCCCAGGTAGACGAAGTGCCAGGTGGTCCCAAAGAGTTCCAGAGGCTTTAGCCTAAAGGATAAAAGACAATATCTGAAGGCGAGAGAGTTGATCTGTAAATAAGTTTGGCTGGCATTAAGTATTTAATGTGGTGCTTAGCTCCATGAGGGCAGATCATTAAATGCATAATGGCACAGTACCCATTCGGGCTTTACTGTCAGTCTGACAAACCCCAACCAGGCTGCATGGCATTAAATTGTAAGTGACAAATTCTGATAGACCTGTCAGCTTGAGATGGTTTACTTTAAAGCAAACAGAAAGGGCTGCAGATTCTTTTATTGAAAAAGTAATATTCAGTTGGAGAAGAGAGGGTAGGGAGTATATTATAGTCCAAGGCATATAGTGCTTTGGACTCAAACAGACCTAGTTTTGAGTTAGTGGCCCTGTCACTTACTGCTGTATGTTCATTGAGAAAATTCCTTCACCTCTCCGAGTCTCAATTCATTAATGAGTAAAATGGCAATAATGTATATTTCAGGCTTGCTTTAGGTAAGGTTCCCCAGGAAAAAAATCTCTGGGATAGAGATTTATATTCAGGTCATTTATTGGGGAATATTTTGGCGGAAAATAGCTACAGTGGAGTAAGGGAAGTTGGATTAGGCTAAGAGAGAAGTTAGATATTCTTCTTTTCTTCCTTTAACTATTTGCAGTGATAGCCATTAATATGAATTTATAGTTCAGTATTTTTTGTTCATCTGAAAAGCAATTATTAAACACATCTGTAGAAACATGAACTGTCCTGGAAACAGAATCTAAGATGGAACTTTGAGTGCAAGTGGCTTACTGGGGAGTGGTCTTAGGTATACCACCTGTAGAGGCATAAGAGAAGCAAGATTGGTCAGAGCAAGAGACTGATCTGCAGTGTAGTTGCAACAGAGGCCTCAGCTGATCCCAGGAAATGCTATCACGCAAAGATGGCATTTCAGTGGTGTCTCACGCTGGAGCAGGGGATCTGGGTCTTTGTTCAACTGCATCGGCAGGTCACTGGATCTGGACTGCCTTTGAGGGTGTAACTCTGGGTAAGGCTGCTCCCTTGAGACAAGTGTAATTTCTAGGGAGGGACTCAGCTGTGAGCTGTAAGTAGACATGTTTGGTTGCCAGGGGGTGAATGCCTTGGTTCTGAATATTTCTACTCCTTGCACCACTTGCATCCGTTTGCTTCCTGTAATAAGCTTACACCATCTAGAAACAGCTTTTTCTAGATTCTGTTTTGTCACTTCCTGGGGTACCCAAAGTCCTTACTAGAGGAAGGTTGGTGGAATGAAATATAGCCCCTGCTGCTGCAGATACTCTTCGGGCTACAACTGATATTCATCATTTTTTCCCCATGACTATCATTCTAGATTTCCTTACCCTTCAGTTAGCATTTCTGCTTATGGTATCTCCCAGACCTTCATCTCTGAGGGATTTTGAGCTCCTGATTATCATGTCTTATTCAGATTATGGCTTCTTCACTTGTTGATGTGCTAACAAAATTGGGCAGAAGACTACGAAGAGGAATTTCATTTGATCACTTGGGTGTCCAATGTATTATTTTCTCCCACATTGTTTAACAGCAGACTTACTTCCTTCTGAATATCAGTGTTAATTATCCTTTCCAGGATGGTAGTTTCCCTTTCTTGATTCCTGAGTCCAACGTGACTGGGTGGTAGCTATAATTAAAGTTTAATGAGGTGAATTTTCCTCTTGGAACCAGGACCTATAGATCCACAGAAACTAGAAGTGCAGGAATGGTCAGTATACATTTACCAATAGATTACTAGGAATGACCACTTCTGATCCCATCTTTTGGCTCCTAGACCTATATTTTCTACTTATTAGGGATATATCACTGTATAATAAATATTGGTTTAGGGTATATTCTGCATCCTAAAGGGTAGAGTCCCATTATTTCAAAGCTGTGACCTCAACCACACCATCAAAATGCTGTTATCTTGCTTGGCCAGGCAGACAGCTTCAGGGTATATGGCATATGATAGAACCAGTAGATCCATTGGAACTCAGTGGAGTCCTCTACCATGCCTCTTTTGATGTAAAGTGAATCCTTAGTATGATGTGATGTTATGCAAAATCCTGTTGTTGTTAAATCACTTACATATTACATGTGAGCCCTTGAATAGAAGTACTGGCTGAGACACTCTAGGCAAGAAAGGCATACTTATACCCCTCATATGTTTTGATTCTAGTTATAGTGAATTTCTGCTTAGTCTAGTTTAGAAGGAGCCCAGTATAATAAATTTGTGACAGAGTGGTCAGTCTCCTTGAGACATGTAGCCATACTGGGGATTCAGCATTAGTTGGTTGATGGCGGTTTGGATGTTTAAAAGGGTTAGTTGCAAGATCAGCCTTGGTAAGTGAGAGTCTTGGATCTATGCCTTGTCTTTATCCCTGATCCTGTGCTTACTCTAATGCTGAGCCCGTCAGTCCATAGAGACTGGCTGATGTCAACTAGCCATAGTTATCCTGTCACCTTGAATAAAGTATAAAGAAGGGTCAGTGAATTTGATGAGAGATGAATAGAAAATATTTACTATGAAGAATAAAGAAAAAAGTTTGAAAAAATATCAGACAATACTAAGTAGTCTATCATACCTACATACAATTAAAATTGTGGAGGAGGAGATAGAGAGTGGAACAGAAAAGCATTTGAAGAAATAATAATTTTTAAAATGACCAAATATGGTAAAAACATACAATGCCAAAAAGCTCAGCAAAATGAAAGCAGGAAAAATCAGAACAAATCCCACCTATGCACTTCGTAGTCAAACTGCTGAAAACCAACAATACAGAGAAAATCTTGAAAGCTGCCAAGAACAATATCGTGTTATGGTTGGGAAACAGTGATTGAAATGATATTTACTCTCCCTCAGAAACAATGGGGGTCAGAAGAAAATAGATGGCATTTTTTAAAGTGCTGAAAGAAAACAAATTATAAACCAATAATTCTATATTCAGTGAAAATATCCTTCACAAATGAGAATGACATAAAGACATTTTCAAATTAAAACGTTTGAGAGACTTTGTTGCCAGCAGATTTTCACTGTGAGAAATGCTAAAGAAAGTTTCAGGATGAAGAGTAATGGTACCACAAGGAGTTTTTTCTTTATTAGAAGTAACAAAGAACTGTGTGGGTAAATAAGAAAAATATTTTTTTCTTAATTATTTGAAAGGCATATTTAAAGCAGAAGTTGTGAGTTTATAACATATGTATATATATATGTATATATGTATGTGTATTCACAGCAGTACATAACATGGGGTCTGTGGAACCAAGATTCTTACATTCTATGTGAAGTGAAGCTACATTAAATTGATCGTGATAAGTTAATGATGCATGTAGCTAAAAAGCGAATAGATAGGTTGAAAGTAAAAACTGAAAATATTATATTAACACAAAAGAAAGCTAAAATTAGGATCAGATGAACACACAGAACAAAAAGAAAACAAATAAATTGAAACTTATTGTTAATTATCTTAAATGTAAGTTGACTAAATCAGGTCTTGCCCATGGGCCAAATCTGGCCTATTTTTATATGGCCCATGAGTTAATAATGGATTTAAAAGTTTTAAATGTTCAAAAAATATCAAAAGATAATAATATTTTGTGATAGAAGAAAATTATGCAAAATTTAAACTTTAAAATTTCAGTATTCCTAACTAAAGTTTTACTGGAACACAGCTATACTCATTAATTTACATATTGCCTAGACTGCTTCCATGTTAAAATGACAGAATTGAGTAATTATGATATAGAGATTATATGAAATGTGGAACATGAAATATTTACTATCTAGCTGTTTATAGAAAAACAGCTGTTTGCTGACCCATGGACCAAACAGCAGATAAAAGGGGAGAGATTATCAGACTAGATTGATAGAAAAAACACAACCGTATGCTATTTGCAAAAGATACACATTTAATAAAAAGAAATAGGCTGAAATTAAAAGGACAGAAAAAATATTATGCAAAAAATCCCACAAGAATGCTAGAGTAGATATATTCAAATCAAACACAATAGAATTCAAGACAAGAAATACTTTTAAATAGTGATATTTTATAATAATAAGTGGAGTATTTAATCAAGAAGACCTATTACAATAAAAAAATATTTATATACCTAGTAACGGTTTTAAAAACCTGGAGCAAAAATGTACAGAATACAAAGGGAAAAATAGATAATGCTATAAAAATAGATAAATCTATAGAAATAGTTATTCCATGAGTAACTGATAGAACAGTTGGTCCCTACATAATTGACAGAGCAATTAGTCAAATATTAACTAAGAATATAGAAAATCTTAATAATCCTATTAAACAACTTGACCTAATTGAGGTTTATAGATCACTACAGTCAAAGAAACAGAACACACATTCTTTTCAAGTTCACACAAAAACTTCACAAAAATAGTCCATGTAAAGGACCATAAAATAAGTTTTAATACATGTAAAAGCAATGAGAACATATGGAATATATTACCAAAACACAAAAGAATTAAGTTAGAAATCAATAACAATAAGATGCATTAAAACAATAATGCATATGAAATACCTAAATATTTAAAGTTAACAACATACTCATAAATAACTTAAAGTTTAAATATAAAAATCACAAGGAAAATTAAAAGACATTGATATAAATGATAAGGAAAATGTAAAAATTTATGGAATACAGCCTTATTTGTGCTGAGTAAAATTTATAGCTTTAAATGCTTATATTAGAAAATAAGAAGTGCTTAAATAAGCAATCATGTAATTTTCCATCTAAGTTAATGGAAAACATTAAGCCCAAGTAAGTAAAGATAAGAAAATGTAATAAATATAAGAGCAGAAATCAATGAAATAAAAACACACAAAGATAAAGAAAATTAATAAAACCCAAATTTAGTTCACTGAAAAAATTAAAAATCCCTCACAAAGTGATTAGGAATGAAAGGGAAACATCAGGGTTGCCAACGTCAGGAATGAAAGAGGGAGTTACTTTAGAGATCCTACCAACTTTAAAAGATAAAAACTTAGTCAACTTCATGAAGTGTTTATATTTCTGGAAAAACACAACTCACCAGAATTTATACAAGATAAAATAGAAAGTATGAATTAAAGAAATTATTTATCAAAAACCATGACATAAAGAAGGCATCAGGTGTAAATGTCTTCACTGGGCAATTCTATACAACATGTGAGGAATCAAAAACAGCAATATTACAAATATTCTTTCAGAAATATAGTAGGAAGGAAAAAGTCTCAACTTGTTTTTTAAGGCCATCATAACTGTCATTCCAAAACCTTAAAAATACATTAAAAAAAGAAGTGTTTTTATAGAAAAATACTTCTTATAATTATAGATGAAAAGATCCATAGTAGAAAGTTAACAACTTGCATTCAATCACCTATCGTGGACAAGGGAAACTTATCTTGGGAACGCAAGTCTGATTTATCATTTGGAAATTAGTCAGTGTAACATACAGTATTAACAAAAGAGGCAGAAAAAAATATCATTTTACTAGATGCAGAAAGGGTATTTAACAAAATTCAATGCCTATTTTGATGAAAACTCTAATCTAGAAATACCAGAAAACTTTCTCAGTCTGGTAAGGGACATCTCGACATAAAACAAACAAATAAAAACTATTCTTTATACTTAACAGTGAAATACTGAACACTTTCTCCCACAGATACTTTCAAGGCAAGAGGCTTTCACCATTCCTATTCAACATTGTACTGGAGGCCTAACCATTACGATAAGGCAAGATAAAAAAGCCAAATTACTAACAAGGAAAAAGGAAAACTATCTCTATTCAGAAATGGCATAATTTTTTTGTAGAAAATCCTGAAGGAATACAAAACAACTACAAGTTCTGAAAAGTAAATTTAGCAAATTTTATAGATATGAGGTTATTATAAAAATGTATTTCTGTGTACTTGTAACAATAACTTGGAAAATAAATTTTTTAAAAATTCATTTAATGTAGCATTTAATGGAAAGAAATAGATGACCATTTATAGGGTTAAATAATTTTAAATGAAGAGTTGAAAACAATTCAATGGGGAAAATATCAACAATTGATGCAATAACAACTAGATGGCCATAAGGAAAAGGATGTAAACTTCAAACCCTGTCTCACATGAAATAAAGATTTATTTGAGACCAAAACATAAAGGTTAAAACTATAAAACTTCCAGAAGGAAATAACTCCTATGACTCAATACCCAAAACACAATCATCCCAATTACCAAAAAAAGTGTTAAAGACTTCACATTTCACAAAGGATGATCTATAAACACAATTAATCTCATCAAAAAATGTGCTCAATATTTTGTCATCCAGGATATGTGAATTAAAAATCACAAAGAAATATCTCTACATACCCACCAAAATGTCTAAATTTTAAAAACTTGCAATACCAAATGTTGAAGAGTAAGAAAAACTCTCCTCCCTGTTGCTAGGAGTATCAAATTGTACAGCCACTTGGGATAAATGTTTGGCAGTTTTTTTTTAAATAAAATTAAGCATACACTTTCTCTTGGCCTTAGCAATTCTGTTCCTAGATGTTAATCAAGATAGAGAAAAAAAATGTCCGAAAGAGTTTTACAGGAATATACATAGCAACGTTATTAATAATAACCCCAAAGTGGAAACATGTCCATCAACAGGGAAATTGAAAAATACCTCATAGAGTATTCACAACATGGAATAGTACTCAGCAATGGAAAAGAAAAAAATCACGCAACAATCTCATAGGCATTATGCTGAGGAAATCATACCACACACAGAAGAGTACATGCTCTTTGACTTTATTTACATAGTGCAAGCAGGACTAAGATATGGTAGAAGAAAATTTTTAAAAGCTGTTGCTTCTGCAGTGGTAACAAATGCTTTTTTCTTGCTGCATCACTTTTATTTGTACAGAATTGATAAGAAGAAGGCTGTAGGATGTAAGGCATTGCTAGTGTGCTGAAGCCATGATAAACTGGAACCTGTATTACCTGATGCCTGCATGGTATTACTGTTTACAGAGTGTCTTTAGTTAACAGCAAAACTATTAATAAATTACCACTTGTTTCAGTTACAGATGGTTGGAATGATAAATCTTGATAACCTAGAGCCACATGGTCTGTAGGTGTGGTCAGATATTAAGAATAAGAATGAATAGAGAAACCTGAATGTTCAAATGTACTCTTTAAATTTGATTATTTTCACTAAGTCACACTGCTTCATAGATAGGATGGGCATCTTTGATTATATCTTTCTCATTGTTGAAGTCATGCTCTAATAAATTAAGTGGATTAAATTATGTGTTGTGAGCAGAGGAGGAACTCTTTCACTCAGAATATTACTTAGTGTACAATAGGACTAAGTGAGGGGGGAAAGCAACTATCATTTTTTAGTCCTACTGTGTGCCAGGTTCTCATGTGTGTTCTCAAATTACCTTGTCCCATCGAATTCCCATAGCCACTTTGTTAAATTAAAAAAAATACATTTAATTTAATGTGGACACGAGAGCCTTTAAACTTATTAGTATAACCTCAAGAATGTTTTATTCAAACTCAGTTCTATCCATATCTGAAATCTTATCGTTTTCTCTCATCACTGCACTTTCTTCATATTTTGTGCAGTCAGTGTTTATAAACCGTGATTTTTTTTTCTTTTTCATTATTAGAAAACATGGCACCACAGCACAGATGCAATGCTTAGCTGGTCATATTTGCAAATAGGCCTAATTTCATAAGTTGGTTGAGTGGGCATGAATTACAAGACATAAATAGATAATATTATTTTCCTTGGTTACTCTGCTATGGTTTAAGAACATTTTTATTTTGATAAACTCTGATCTCTGTCTTTCTTTCTCTTTCTCCCCCTCCCTTATTTTGCTTCAGTCTGTTTATTTATTGAGCAAACTTTTTTTTTGAGTGCCTACTCTGTGACAGGAATTGTTCCAGGCACTGGGACTTCAGTGATGAAGAAAACAGTCAAGGCTGATGCTTTCATGTAGCTTGTACTCTATTGAGGGGATATGGAAAATAAGTAAATAAACAATTCCTTTTTTTTTTTTTTTTTTTTTTTTTGCGGTATGCGGGCCTCTCACTGTTGTGGCCTCTCCTGTTGCGGAGCACAGGCTCCGGACGCGCAGGCCTAGCGGCCATGGCTCACGGGCTTAGTTGCTCCGCGGCATGTGGGATCTTCCCGGACCAGGGCACGAACCCGTGTCTCCTGCATTGGCAGGCGGATTCTCAACCACTGCGCCACCAGGGAAGCCTGACAAATGCATTTTTAAGTTCTGATAAGTTTTAAGGAAAAAATGCTATAGATGACCACATAGTGGAGATGTAGGATTGGGAACAGCTTTCTTAGTCTGGGTGAAGAGCTTTTCTGGGGAGTAAAGTTTGAATTGAGACCTGAATGATAAGTGGGATTAATGATGCAGAGATCAATCTGTTCCAGACTCTGGGAGCAGCAAGTGCAAATGTCTTTTGGTAGGAGTGAATGTGTCTTGGAATCCTCTGAAGGCCAGTGTGACTGGAGCACATTGAGGTGGGGGGGGGATGGATAAGAGGTGAGATCAGGAATATAGGAAACATACAAGTCATTGCTTGGAAGCATTGGAGTGCTTTAAGTATGTGGGTAACATCAGCTGATTTACTTACTTGAAAACATTCCTCTAGTTATTGAAAAGCATGAGTAAGGAGAACAGTTAGGAGATTACTGACATAGTCCAGGTAGAAGATAATCATGGCTTTAGCTAATGTTGTTGAAATCCAAAATGGAGTTCAACACATTTTAGAAGTAGAACTGACAGCCCTTGCTGATGATTGGAACAAAGAAAGTATATTTTCTAAATCATGGACCACAATTATTTAATATCATTTAATTGAATAAATAGTGACTAAAGGTCTAGTCTGTACTAAATGTTTCCCGTTTGAGTTGGTGTTCTAGGAGAAAAATGACACACTCCCTCCTTCCTAAAAAATTGCGGGACTTCAGACTTACTGACTTAATCTCAGAGTTATTGAATTTCAGGGGTAAACCTGAGAATCTGAATTTAAACTAGTTTGAGAGTCACTGGTGTAGCCAAAGATGCACCTGTTTTCCCAATGTAGAAGTGGAATGGAAAATTAGAAATTGCAGCTCAGTTAGAAATGTCCTCCCAAGAGTGAGAGGAGAGAGTAATTAGATTGAAGAATGAGTACTTATATTGAGACTAAATACTTGCAGAGACTGTACTTAGGTTGAAGGCCAAATACAGAGTGGAACAAAAAGAGCTCTATGCAAAGTAATTTGCGAAAGAGTTACTCATATAAAGAGGCAGATATTGGGAGAGAGCAGCCAGATTACACTTGAAAAGAAAATAGCATGTGTCACGTTTACAGAGCAAGAAAAATAAAGGAAAGGGAAAAGAGGGAATGTTAAAAAGAATTGAGAAAATTGTAGGCTGAATTTCTGAGTGGATTGTATGGTTCAGGAAGTAATATAGTAATTGGGAATATAAATTTACTATTACTTTTGGTGACCAAAATTTGCTAAGCATGAGGAGATAATAGTTTAAGTAGTCATATCAAACTGAATGGCTCTTAATGATTATTTTTATAACTGGGCAAGACTGATTGTAAGGCATAATGGAAAGGGTACTGATTCAGGAAAAGGATTTTGGGGGCTGGAAAAAATGGTTAGGTCTCAGTACCTTGTGCAGTTCTAAAATGAACAGTAAAATTGGGCTGGGTTCTGCTTATGTTTCTATATTAAACAAGAGTTCTGAAGGGGGACAGTGCTTTTGAAAGGAAACAATTTATTTGTTGGATTGCTCTAGGGTGCGTGGTTAAAGCTTGGACAGTGACAGAGCCCTAGACAAAAAAAAATAAAAGACCAAAATTGAGAGGAGGAGTTTCTGCTTCTTGTAATTACAGAGTAACTTGTTTTTGATTAATTTCCTGCACACAATAATTATAAACACTCAGTTAAAATTTATTCTAAAAATGCTATTTGGAAGCATTGGAGAGCAACCTAAAGCAGGTTGTGATGGCTCTTATGAATCTAATATCCATATTGAAATGCAAAAAAAGTAAAACCTGAAGCTAAAATAGCCGAAATCATCATGAAAAACAGCAAAGAACTCAAATTATCAAAGATATAATATAAATCTACAGTAATCAAGACCCTGTTAAACTGGCATGAAGATAAATATTTAGATTAGTGGTATAGATTTTAGTTTACAGAACATACTTGTACATAGTGTGAGCCAGCTAGGATCATGGAAAATGTGCAGAGCTCACAGCAACCAGGTTTGGGGAACTCAAAAAATGAATGCAGTTTATATCAACTACCTTGTAGACTGAAGCAAGAGGCTCACTCATGAACCTCATAGAATACTTAACCTGCAGGTCCCCCAAATAGCCCACACATGTCCCCAGCACTCCAAGTACTACTTCCTCCAGGAACCAGCAGCCTGCATGCACCCATGTAGATAGGCAAGCCTCTGCAGATCACACATAAGCACACGTAGATAGCTGGCTTGATTCTGCTGGATTGGGAAAAGGCACATAACCCTGAACACTTTAGGGTAATGCCCTAAGAAAAATAGACAGGAGGCTCTCAGCATCTGGCCTGACTTATGGAATTGAGAGAAGGCATACAAACCTAAAACTTCCCCAAACAAAAGGAGTAGAGTGGGTACATCCATAAAAACATCTGTGAGATGCCTAGAATTTCTAGTTGGGCTGACTGGTAAAGACCTTTTTCTTCTGGAGCCAGTCAAGGTTTGAGGAGGTAACAACTTCTTTATATGCAAAGAGAGCAACTTAAAACTTCAAGGAACATGAAAAATCAGGGAAGCATGCCAGCACCAAAAGAACACAATTTCCCCGCAACTGAGCTCAAATAAATGGAGATCTATGAATTGCCTGACAAAAAATTCAAAATAATTTGTTTAAAGAAGCTCAGCAAACTACAAGAGAGCACAGATGGACAACTCAATGAAATCAGAAAGACAATACATGAACAAAACAGGAAGTTCAACAAAAAATAGAAATCATAAAAAAGAACAAAACAGAAATCCTGGAGCTGAAGAATACAAAGAATTAAATAAAAATTTCAGTAGAGGGCTTCAAGAACAGACTCAATAAAGCAGAAGAAAAGATCTACAAACTCAAGAACTCAAGGGTAGCTCATTTGAAATTATCCAGTCCCAGGAGAAAAAGAGCAAAAAGAATGCTTAAGAGTGAAGACAGGCTATGTGATTTATTGGATACCAACAAGGCAAATAATTTACACATTATGGAAGTCTGAGAAGGTGAGGAGAAAGAGAAAGGGGCAGAAAGTTTATTTAAAGAAATAATGGCTGAAAACTTACCAAATTGTGGAAGGGATATAGACATCTAGGTTCACAAAGCTCAAGGTCCTTAAACAGATTCAACCTAAAGAAGGTTACACTGAGACACATTATAATCAAATTCTCAAAAGTCAAAGACAAAGAGAGAATTTTGGGAACAGCAAGAGAAAGACAATTTCACATAGAAGGAAGCACTCATAAGGCTGTCAGTCCGATTTCTCAGCAGAAGTTTTGTAGTCGGGGAGAGAGTGGGATGGTGTATTCAAAGTGCTGAAAGAAGAAAAAAAACCCCTGCTAACCAAGAATACTATACAAGGCAAAGTTGTCCTTCACAAATGAAGGAGAGACAAAGACTTTCACAGAAAAACAAAAGCTGAGAGAGTTCATCACCACTTGACTTGCTTTACAGGAAATGCTAAAGAGAGTTCTTTAAGTTGGAACAAAAGGACACTATTGAGTAAGATGAAAACACATGAAAGTGTAAAACTCACTGGTAAAGTTATATTAAAATTTTGAATACTAATGGTGGTATGTAAATCACTGTAAAATCTACTCTAAAGTAAAAAGAGGGAAGTATTAAAAATAACTATAGCTACTATAGAATACTATACTATTTGTTGATAGAAACAAAATATAGAAAGATGTAAACTTTGACATTAATAACATAAAATGTGTTGGTAAGTAAATGTATAATTTTTCAATGAGGAAAAGTAAAATGTTAAATTTTGATGCAACTGAAGTTAAGTAGTTATCAGCTTAAAATAGACTGCTATAACTATAAGAGGTTTTATGCAAGCCTCATGGCAACCACAAAAAAATAACTTTTTACAGCTACACAAAAGATTAGGAGAAAGGAATCAAAGCATACCTATACAAAAAAATCATTAAATCACAAAGAAGAAAACAGAGAGAAATAAAAGTATAAAGGAACCACAAAACAGAAAAACAGTGAACAAAATTGCAAGAGTAAATCCCTACTTATCAATAATTGCTTTAAAATTAAATGGATTAAATTCTCCAGTCAAAGTTATAATGGATTAAAACAAAGAAGATCCAATAGTATACTGCCTACAAGAGATTCACTTTAGTTTTAAGGACACACATAGGCTGAAAGTGAGGGGATGGAAAAAGATACTCCATGCACATAACCAAAAGAGAGCAGGAATGGCTATACTTACCCCAGACAAAATAAACTTTAAGTCACAGTCACATGAGACAAAAAAGTCATTATGTAATCCAAAAGGAGTCAATTCATTAACAGGATATAACAATTATAAATATACATGTATTCAACATCATAGTACCTAAATATATTAAACAAATATTGATAGAACTGAAGGGAGAAATACACAGCAATACAATAATAGTAGGGTACTTTAATACCTCACTTTCTATAATGGATATCTCATCATGACAAAAAATGAGTAAGGAAACAGTGGAATCAGATAACACTACAGATGAAACGAATCTAACTGACACACACAGAACATTCCATTTGACAGTAACACCAGTACACATTCTTCTCAAGTACTCATGGAGCATTCTCCAGGATAGATCATATGTTGACCACAAAACAAGTCTTAACAAATTTAAGAAGATTGAAATCATACCAAGTATTTTTTCTGACCACAATGGTATGAAACTAGAAACCAATAACAGAAAGAAAATTGGAAAATTCATAAGTATGTGAAAATTAAATAATATAATCCTAAGCAACCAAAAGGTCCAAGAAAAATCAAAATGGAAATCAAAAAATATTTGAGACTAATGAAAATGGAAATACAACATGCCAAATCTTATGGGATGCAGCACAAACACTTCTAAGAGGGAAGTTTATGGTGATAAATGCCTCCATTAGGAAAAAAGAAATCTCTCAAATAAACAACCTATTTACACCTCAAGTAACAATGACAACAAAAAAGAACAAACGACTCAAAGTTAGCAAAGTAAATGAAATAATAAAGATTGGAGTAGAATAAGTAAAATGGAGACTAAGAAAGCAATAGAAAAGATCAACAGAACGAAGAGTTAGTGTTTTAAAAAGATAAACTACATTGACAAACCTGTAGCTAGACTAAGAAAAAAGACTCAAATAAATAAAATTATAAACAAAAGCAGAGACTTACAGCTGATGCCACAGAAATACAAAGGAACATAAGTGACTATTGTCAGTAATTATATGTCAACAAACTGGATAACCTAGAAAAAGACAAATTTCTAGAAATCATGAAGAAACAGAAACTCTCAATAGACCAATAACAAATAAGGAGATAGAAGGAGTAATAAAATCTTTCCCATAAAGAAAAGTCCAGGAACAGATGGCTTCACTGGTGAATTTCATCCAACATTTAAAGAAGAATTTATACCAAACCTTTTCATACTCTTCCAAAATATTGAAGAGAAGGGAACATTACCCAACTTTATGAAGACAGCATAACCTGATACCAAAGCCAGACAAGAGTACTATAAGAAAAGAAAATTGTAGGCCAATACGCCAGATGAACATAGATGCAAATATCCCCGACAAAATACTAGCAATCCAAATTTAACAGCATGTTAAAAGGACCATACACCATGATCAAGTGGGATTTATCACTGAAATGCAAGAACAGTTCCCATAGGCAAGTCAATCAATGTGATATACTACACTGGATAAAAATCATACAATTATCACAATAGATGCAGAAAAAGCATCTGACAAAATATAACATCCCTTCATTACAAAATATTCTAAATAAATTATGTATCAAAAGAATGTACCTCAACATAGTAAAGGCCATATGACAAGCCAATAACTAACATACTCAGTGGTGAGACACTAAAAGTTTTCCTGTGAGATCAGGAATAAGCAAGGATATCTGCTTTCACCATTTCTATTCAACATAGTACTAGAAGTCTTAGCCAGAACAATTAGGCAAAAAAGAGAATTAAAAGATTGCCAGATAAGAAAGGAAGAAGTAAAATTGTCTCTTTTTGCAAATGTCATGATAATATGTATAGAAAACTCTGTAGACTCCACCAAAAAACTATTAGAACTAATAAACAAATTCAGTAAAGTTGCAGGATGTAAAATCAACATACAAAAACTTGCTATGTTTCTAAACACTAACAATCAACTATTTGAAAAAGAAATTAAGAAAGTAACCCCATTTACAATAGCATTAAAATCAGTGAAATACCTATGAAAAAATTTAACTAAAGAGTTGACATATGAGAAGGAGCGTCAAGATGGCAGAAGAGTAAGACATGGAGATCACCTTCCTCCCCACAAATACATCAGAAATACATCTACATGTGGAATAACTCCAACAGAACGCCTACTGAATGCTGGCAGAAGACCTCAGACCTCCCAAAAGGCAAGAAATTCCCCAGGTACCTGGGTAGGGCAAAAGAAAAAAGAAAAAAACAGAAACAAAAGTATAGGGACGGGACCTGCACCAGTGGGAGGGAGCTGTGAAGGAGGAAAGTTTTCCACACACTAGATGCCCCTTCGTGGGCAGAAACTGCAGGTGGCAGAGGGGGGACACTTCAGAGCCACGGAGGAGAGCACTGCAACAAGGTGCGGAGGGCAAAGCGGAGAGATTCCTGCACAGAGGATCGGTGCCGACCAGCACTCACCAGCCCCAGAGGCTTGTCTGCTCACCCACTGGGGTGGCCGGGGGCTGGGAGCTGAGGCTTGGGCCTCGGAGGTGGGATCCCAGGGAGAGGACTGGGGTTGGCAGCGTGAACACAGTCTGAAGGGGTTTGTGCATCACGGCTAGCCGGGAGGGAGTACGGGAAAAAGTCTGGAGCTGCCGAAGAGGCAAGAGATTTTTTCTTGCCTCTTTGTTTCCTGGTGAACGAGGAGAGGGCATTAAGAGCACCGCCTAAATGAGCTCCAGAGACAGGTGCGAGCCTCGGCTTATCAGTGCGGACCCCAGGATGGGCATGAGACGCTAAGACTGCTGCTGCCGCCACCAAGGAGCCTGTGTGCAAGCACAGGTCACTACCCACACCTCCCCTCCCGGGAGCCTGTGCAGCCTGCTACTGCCAGGGTCCCAGGATCCAGGGACAACTTCCCCTGGAGAACGCACGGCACGCATCAGGCTGGTGCAACGTCACACCGGCCTCTGCCACTGCCGGCTCACCCCACATCCATACCCCTCCCTTCCCATGGCCGGAGTGAGCCAGAGCCACAGAATCAGCTGCTCCTTTGACCCCGTCCTCCTGAGGGAAGAACAGACACTCTCAGGCGACCTACACGCAGAGGCAGGTCCAAATCCAAAGCTGAACCCCAGTAGCTGTGTGAACAAAGAAGAGAAAGGGAAATCCCTCCCAGCAGCCTCAGAAGCAGTGGATTAAATCTCCACAGTCAACTTGAAGTGCCCTGCATCTGTGGAATACCTGAATAGACAACGAATCATCCCAAATTGAGAAGCTGGACTTTGGGAGCAATGATATATATATATATATATATATATATATATATATATATATATATATATAATTTTACCTTTTTTCTCTTTTTGTGAGTGTGTATGTGTATGCTTCTGTGTTTGATTTTGTCTGTCAGCTTTGCCTTTACCATTTGTCCTAGGGTTCTCTCTGTCCGTTTTTGTTTTTTGTTTTAGTATACTTTTTAGCACTTGTTATAATTGGTGGATTTGATTTTTTGATTTTTGGTTTGGTCGCTCTCTTCTTTCCTTCTTTTTTTTATTACTTAAAATTTTTTTTTAATAATTATTTTTTCTTTTAATAACTTTATTTTATTTTATCTTCTTCTTTCTTTCTTTCTTTTTTTCTCCCTTTTATTCTGAGCCATGTGGATGACAGGCTTTTGGTGCTCCAGCTGGGTGTCAGGGAGGTGCCTCAGAGGTGGGAGAGCTATGCTCAGCACACTGGTCCACAAGAGATCTCGCAGCTTAACGTAATATCAACTGGCGAAAATCTCCCAGAGATCTCCATCTCAACGCCAAGACCCAGCTCCTCTTAAAGACCAGCAAGCTAAAGTGCTGGACACCCTATGCCAAACAACTAGCAAGACAGGAACACAGCCCCATCAATTAGCAGAGAGGCTGCCTAAAATCATAATATGGCCACAGACACCCCAAAACACAACAACAGACGTGGACCTGCCCACCAGAAAGACAAGATCCAGCCTTATCCACCAGAACACAGGCACTAGTCCCCTCCACCAGGAAGCCTACACAACCCACTGAAACAACCATAGCAACTGGGGACAGACACCAAAAACAATGGGAACTATGAACCTGCAGCCTGTGAAAAGGAGGCCGCAAACTCAGTAAGTTAAACAAAATGAGAAGATGGAGAAACACACAGCACATGAAGGAGCAAGGCAAAAAAACACCAGACCTAACAAATGAAGAAGAAATAGGCAGTCTACCTGAAAAATAATTCAGAATAATGATAGTAAAGATGATCCAAAATCTTGAAATAGAATAGAGAAATTACAACAAATGTTTAACAAGGACCTAGAAGAAGTAAAGGGCAAACACAGAGTGATGAACAACACATTAAATGAAATAAAAAATTTCCTATAAGGGATGAATAGCAGAATAACTGAGGCAGAAGAATAGATAAGTGACCTGGAAGATAAAATAGTGGAAATAACTACTGCAGAGCAGAATAAAGGAAAAAGAATGAAAAGAATGAGGACAGTCTCAGAGACCTCTGGGACAACATTAAACACACCAACATTTGAATTATAGGGGTCCCAGAAGAAGAAGAGAAAAAGAAAGGGACTGAGAAAACATTTGACGAGATTATAGTTGAAAACTTCCTTAATATGGGAAAGGAAATAGTTAATGAAGTCCATGAAACACAGAGAGTGCCATACAGAATAAATCCAAGGAGAAACACGCCGAGACACATATTAATCAAACTATGAAAAATTAAATACAAAGAACAAATATTAAAAGCAACAAGGGAAAAACAACAAATAACAAACAAGGGAATCCCCATAAGGTTAAGAGCTGATCTTTCAGCAGAAACTCTCCAAGCCAGAAGGGAGTGACAGGAAATATTTAAAGTGATGAAGGAGAAAAACCTACAACCAACATTACTCTACCCAGCAAGGATCTCATTCAGATTTGATGGAGAATTAAAACCTTTACAGACAAGCAAAAGCTAAGAGAATTCAGCACCACCAAACCAGCTTTACGACAAATGCTAAAGGAACTGCTCTAGGCAGGAAACACAAGAGAAGGAAAAGACCTACAATAACAAATCCCCCAAAATTAAGAAAACGGTAATAGGAACATACATGTCGATAATTACCTTAAATGCAAGTGGATTAAATGCTCCAACCAAAACACATAGACTGGCTAAATGGATACAAAAACAAGACCCGTATATATGCTGTGTACAGGAGATGCACTTCAGACCTAGGGACACATACAGACTGAAAGAGAGGGGATGGAAAAAGATATTCCATGCAAATGTAAATCAAAAGAAAGCTGGAGTAGCAATTTTCATATCAGACAAAATAGACTTTAAAACAAAGACTATTACAAGAGACAAAGAAGGACACTACGTAATGATCAAGGGATCAATCCAAGAAGAATATATAACAATTGTAAATATTTATGCACCCAACACAGGAGCAACTCAATACATAAGGAAAATGCTAAGAGCCATAAAGGGGGAAACCGACAGTAACACAATAATAGTAGGGGACTTTAACACCTCACTTTGACCAAAGGACAGGTCATCCAAAATGAAAATAAAGAAACACAAGCTTTAAATGATACATTAAACAAGATGGGCTTAATTGATATTTATAGGACACTCCATCAAAGAACAACAGAATGCACATTCTTCTCAAGTGCTCATGGAACAATCTCTAGGATAGATCATATCTTGGGTCACAAGTAAAGCCTTGGTAAATTTAAGAAAATTCAAATCATATCAGATATCTTTTCCGACCACAATGCTTTGAGACTAGATATCAATGACCAGAAAAAATCTGTAAAAAATACAAATACATGGAGGCTAAACAATACATTACTTAATAACCAAGACATCACTGAAGAAACCAAAAGGAAATAAAAAAAATATCTAGAAACAAATGACAATGAAAACACGATGACCCAAAATCAATGGTATGCAGTGAAAGCAGTTCTAAGAGGGAAGTTTATAGCAAAACAATCCTACCTTAGGAAACAGGAAACATCTCGAATAAACAACCTAACTTTGCACCTAAAGCAATTAGAGAAAGAAGAACAAAAAACCCCCAAATTTAGCAGAAGGAAAGAAATCATGAAGATCAGACCAGAAATAAATGACAAAGAAATGAAGGAAACGGTAGCAAAGATCAATAAAACTAAAAGCTGGTTCTTCGAGAAGATAAACAAAATAGATAAAACATTATCCAGACTCATCAAGAAAAAGAGGGAGAAAACTCAAATCAACAGAACTAGAAATGAAAAAGGAGATGTAACAACTGACACTGCAGAAATACAAAGGATTATTAGATATTGCTACAAGCAACTGTATGCCAATAAAATAGACAACCTGGAAGAAATGGACAAATTCTTAGAAATGCACAACTGCCGAGACTGATCCAGGAAGAAATAGAAAATATGAACAGACCAATCACAAGCACTGAAATTCAAACTGTGATTAAAAATCTTCCAACAAACAAAAGCCCAGGAGCAGATGACTTCACAGGTGAATTCTATCAAACATTTAGAGAAGAGCTAACACCTATCCTTCTCAAACTCTTCCAAAAGATAGCAGAGGGAGGAACACTCCCAAACTCATTCTATGAGGCCACCATCACCCTGATACCCAAACCAGACAAAGACGTCACAAAGAAAGAAAACTACGGGCCAATATCACTGATGAACACAGATGCAAAAATCATCAATAAAATACTAGCAAACAGAATCCAACAGCACATTAAAAGGATCATACACCATGATCAAGTGGGGTTTAACCCAGGAATGCAAGGATTCTTCAATATATGCAAATCAATCAACGTGATACACCATATCAACAAATTGAAGGAGAAAAACCATATGATCATCTTAATAGATGCAGAGAAAGCTTTTGACAAAATTCAACACCCATTTATGATAAAAACCCTCCAGAAAGTAGGCATAGAGGGAACTTTCCTCAACATAATAAAGGCCATATATGACAAACCCACAGCCAGCATTGTTCTCAATGGTGAAAAACTGAAACCATTTCCACTAAGATCAGGAACAAGACAAGGTTGCCCACTCTCACCACTCTTACTCAACCTAGTTTTGGAAGTTTTAGCCACAGCAATCAGAGAAAAAAAAAGGAATAAAAGGAATCCAAATCGGAAAAGAAGAAGTAAAGCTGTCACTGTTTGCAGATGACATGATACTATACATAGAGAATACTAAGGATGCTACCAGAAAACTACTAGAACTAATCAATGAATTTGGTAAAGTAGCAGGATACAAAATTAATGCACAGAAATCTCTGGCATTCTTCTACACTAATGATGAAAAATCTGAGAGTGAAATTAAGAAAACACTCCCATTTACCACTGCAACAAAAAGAATAAAATATCTAGGAACTAACCTACCTAAGGAGACAAAAGACTTTTATGCAGAAAATTTTGACATTGATGAAAGACATTGAAGATGATACAAATAGATGGAGAGATATACCATGTTCTTGGATTGGAAGAATCAACATTGCGAAAATGACTGTACTACCCAAAGCCATCTACAGATTCAATGCAATCCCGATCAACCTACCACTGGCATTTTTTACAGAACTAGAATAAAAAATTTCACAATTTGTATGGAAACACAAAAGACCCCGAATAGCCAAAGCAATCTTGAGAACAAAAAATGGAGCTGGAGGAATCAGGCTCCCTGACTTCAGACTAAACTACAAAGTTACAGTAATCAAGACAGTATGGTACTGGCACAAAAAAAGAAATATAGATCAATGGAACAGGATAGAAAGCCCAGAGATAAACCCACACACATATGATCACCCTATCTTTGATAAAGGAGGCAAGAATATGTAGTGGAGAAAAGACAGCCTCTTCAATAAGTGGTGCTGGGAAAACTGGACAAGTACATGTAAAAGTATGAAATTAGAACACTTCCTAACACCATACACAAAAATAAACTCAAAATTGATTAAAGACCTACATTTAAGACCAGACACTATAAAACTCTTAGAGGAAAACATAGTCAGAACACTCTATGACATAAATCACAGCAAGATCCTTTTTTACCCACCTCCTAGAGGAATGGAAATAAAAACAAAAATAAACAAATGGGACCTAATGAAACTTAAAAGCTTTTGCACAGCCATGGAAACCATAAACAAGACCAAAAGTCAACCCTCAGAATGGGAGAATATATTTGCAAATGAAGCCACTGACAAAGGATTAATCTCCAAAATTTACAAGCAGGTCATGCAGCTCAATAACAAAAACACAACCCAATCCAGAAATGGGCAGAAGACCTAAATAGACATTTCTCAAAAGAAAATATACTGATTGCCAAGAAACACATGAAAGAATGCTCAACATCATTAATCATTAGAGAAATGCAAATCAAAATTCCAATGAGATATCATCTCACACCGGTCAGACTGGCCATCATCAAGAAATCTAGAAACAATAAATGGTGGAGAGGGTGTGGAGAAAAGGGACCCCTCTTGCACTGCTGGTGGGAATGTAAATTGATACAGCCACTATGGAGAACAGTATGGAGGTTCTTTAAAAAACTACAAATAGAACTACCATACGACCCACAGCAATCCCACTACTGGGCATATACCCTGAGAAAACCATAATTCAAAAAGAGTCATGTACCAAAATGTTCATTGCAGCTCTATTTACAATAGCCTGGACATGGAAATGACCTAAGTGTCCATCAACAGATGAATGGATAAAGAAGATGTGGCACATATATACAATGGAATATTACTCAGCCATAAAAAGAAATGAAACTGAGTTATTTGTAGTGAGGTGGATAGACCTGGAGTCTGTCATACAGAGTGAAGTAAGTCAGAAGGAGAAAAACAAATACCGTATGCTAACACATATATATGGAATCTAAGGAAAAAAATGTCATGAAGAGCCTAGGGGTAGGACGGGAATAAAACACAGACCTACTAGAGCATGGACTTGAGGATATGGGGAGGGGGAAGGGTAAGCTGTCACGAAGTGAGAGAGTGGCATGGACATATATACACTACCAAACGTAGGGTGGATAGCTAGTGGGAAGCAGCTGCATGGCACAGGGAGATCAGCTAGGTGGTTTGTGACCACCTAGATGGGTGAGATAGGGAGAGTGGGAGGGAGGGAGATGCAAGAGAGAAGAGATATGGGAACATATGTATATGTATAACTGATTCACTTTGTTGTAAAGCAGAAACTAACACACCATTGTAAAGCAATTATACTCCAATATAGATGTTAAAAAAATTATGGAGTATGAGTAACTTTATATCTGCAGTCAAGAAAAAGAAATCAGGGAATAATCTCCCCAGCTAAATCAGGAAATATGTGAACATCTCCTCCAGGACTGATGTTCTGACATTTTTATATCATGGTCCTTAACATGATCCTTAAAACTAGTTGGGATGAATGAGTCACGAAATATATTAGTTTAGATTAAATTATGGTAGATCACCACTTCAGTTCATATCATGTCATCCAGGAAAGCAAGCATGTTTGTGCCTCAAAAATCTTATGAGTCTTCTCATGTACACGGCACCTAATAGGTGCAGCACTCACTTGTGAGTTTTTGAGTATCCATGGAAAGGAATTGCTGTAAATCAATTACAGATGCAGGTAAATATGTCAGATATAGGCAGCTCCAGTTTTTGAACTGCCTTTTTTTTTTTTTTAATCTTGGAAAAGGCAGCTGTCTTTGTCTTAGTGTTTGTATCTGTAAAATTAATGGTGATACGAGGGGGTTAGATCAGTATCTCTTAACATTTTTATTACTTTTCCAACCCCATATTTTGAAAGAATATTCCTGTAAGATGAAATATATTAATTAGTAACTATTTATATTTATATCAACCATAGCATAAATTTTTACATATTGCCACTGTAAGTTTTTTTAATTTTTAAAATTTATTTATCTATCTATCTATCTATCTTGGCTGTGTTAGGTCTTTGTTACTGCGCTCGGGCTTTCTCTAGTTGCAGTGAGCAGGGACTACTGTTCGTTGTGGTACGTGGGCTTCGCATTGCAGTGGCTTCTCTTGTTGTGGAGCACGGGGTCTAGGCGTGCGGGCTTCAGTAGTTGAAGCATGCGAGCTCAGTAGCTGTGGCATGCGGGCTCAGTAGTTGTGGCACACGGGCTTAGTTGCTCTGCGGCATGTGGGATCTTCCAGGACCAAGGATCGAACCTGTGTCCCCTGCACTGGCAGGAGGATTCTTAACCACTGCACCACAAGGGAAGTCCTGCCACTGTAAGTTAATATAAATTTACCTTGATTTTTAAAAAATTTATGGACTTTAGATGAAGTAAATATACTACTTTCATGATTTCTTTTGAAACTTTGAAAATCACTTCCAGAATACTAGTACTAACAAAGGATCACTAGAAATATGGGACTACAACACTGGAAACCAATGGACTAATTTGTATCTAAAATATTTCAAATTTTAAGAATTTATGAATCTTGTGTCCTTACTATGAGTGAAAATGTTCAGAATGCAAAAATTTGGTTGAAGAGAGCTATGAATCTTATGTGTCATTACAAGTCTCCATAGTCATTGTACAAAAACAATGTAAATGTTTTAATATACTGGTATTTAGATAGATAGATAGCAGTGTATACCCTTTTAGTATTATAGATTTTAGAGATGAATGTAAAGTTTATAACTCAGGAGAATGATTTTTCTGGTATTACATTTTCCAAACTAAAATTTGTATAATTATTTAGCCAAATGCAGTGTATGTTTAGCAATTTAGAAACATGTTGAAGTAGGCAAGAGGAAATGAATGACTTGGCTGGCTTTCAGTATAGCAAAAGAAATAGAAAGGGCAATGTATGTAAGGTTTGATTTTGGTTTAACTAGGTTATGTTGAAAAACTGTCATTCAGTCAACTACTTCATGCAGGTAGATGCAATTTTCAGCCGTATTACAAGGGTCCCTGGTGCATTTTTTACCTAATCTGCCATAGGTTGAACTTCAACAACTTGCTGACTAACTGAACACCAGAGATTTAAAAAAAATACCTTTTGAGTTTTTCTCAGGCATGTTTTCAATGGTGACTTAGAAAAAAAGTATGCTGTACCCACAGAGAGACACAGAGTACAAAATAGTCTATCAAGAAAATATAATATATATAAAAAGTTCAGGATCAGAAAGAGGACATTGGTTTTAATGACATGTTGGCACACACCAGTTGTATGAACTTGGGGAAATTATCACTCTTTCTCAGCCTCATATGCTTCAGAAAAAAATGGAGGGGGGTAATAAAATGGGCACTGTCTTAATGGACCTCCACTTAAGTAACTTATTCAGTTAACCATCTATCTCCATTTCCTCTGTAAAACACACTAATTGATGACTAAACCCTCTCAACTCATGGTGCTAGTTCACCACTTTCTAGCATGTCCATACATGTATTTGCTGCAAGAAAAGGGAGGTAAGGGGATAAATTAGGAGTATAGGATTAACAGATACATATTACTATATATAAAATAGGTAAACAAAAAGGATTCACTATATAGCACAGGAAAGTATATTCAACATCTTGTAATGAGCTATAATGGAAAATAATCTGAAATATATATATATATATATATATCTGAATCTCTTTGCTGTACTCCTGAAACTAATATAATATTGTAAATCAACTATACTTCAATAATAAAAAAATTAAAATCACAGGAACATCAAAAAGCAGATGGAATCAGGAAAATAGTTTACTATTGGAAAACTTCAGCAACAGTTAAGAACTATGAGTTTGTGGCTTTTTTCCCCCGAGTAATGCACAGTCTCTTGATAATCGCAGCAGAAAACCACAGCCCAATCAGCTTGAGGGGACGAGGGCAGAGATCAGGGCTGGATGAGGACCTAGAAATTAGATAAATATAGAAGGAGGGGGAAAACCCCCATATCTGTGTTGCCCGATATAATAGCTGCAATAATAGTGGCTAAACTAAAATGTTAGCCCGGCCTGTTCTATTTTTTCATAAATTCCATTTCATTTGTCTGTGATTATTCAGAATATAGTCTCATATGTAAGATTTCTTCTTCAGTTCTAGAGAGATGATTACAGAGACCATTTAATTGCAGTAATCTTAGTGTCTTCATTAAAATGTTGTTATATTCTAGTCAAATATTCCTGTTTTCTAGTTATTAATGTTTTTAGGCTGTCAAGTTCCCATGGGATCTGTGGAAAACATTTAATGAAGATGTAACTGTTCCAGAATATGTTAATTTTTACTTTCTTAAGTGTTTATTAGGGTAGATCTTCTGTTAAATCCCTACCACCTTTTTTTTTTTTCTGAAGTGTTAAATTGTTTTGTTTTCATTATCTTGCAGGAAGTGTCATTTTTTGGTAAACAACTTAAAATTTTATCTGGGCGGGCTTCCCTGGTGGCGCAGTGGTTGAGAGTCCGCCTGCTGATGCAGGGGACACAGGTTCGTGCCCTGGTCTGGGAGGATCCCACATGCCGCAGAGTGGCTGGGCCCATGAGCCATGGCCGCTGAGCCTGCGTGTCCTCTGCAACGGGAGAGACCACAACAGTGAGAGGCCCACGTACCGCAAAAAAAAAAAAAAAAAAAAAATTTTATCTGGTCACTCCCTAGAAAATGGTGCCACACCTAGGAATAAAAAAGGAACAAAGAAAGGGAATCCTTCTTTTCTGCTGTTTGCACTGGGAGAATTATTTCAGTACTCTAATACATTACTTGAAATATGTTCCACATATAGAAAAGAAAGTTTCATGGGCAACTACACTGGGACACAGTGACTATAACACTCCCTTTTTTAATATTTCGAATGTACATATTGAAGCTCTGAGAAGAACCCTACTAAGAAATTTGGTCAATTTTTAAAATATATAATTTAAAGACATAAAAAATATCATTTAAAAATGTCCTCAAATAAGTAAAGAGAAAAGTAGCAAAACTCATTGTGTGTGAGAATGTGATGGCAGAATAGAAAATCATTTTGTATCCTTTCTAGACAATAATTTTGTTCATAGCAACTGAGTCTAATAAATTGATCAGAAATGCAGCCAAACTTTTAAATAATGACTTTATTTTTAATAAAAGTAAAGAAATATGTTTCCAAAAAGAAGAAGTACTACATAGAGTAAAACTACATGATATAAATACTCTGTAGCTATTAAAATAGTTTGTTCAAGAATGCTGTAGTGTTACTTGAAAGGTATAAAAATGAATAGTATAAACTAATTTAACCAAGTCAGTGTTGGGGAGTAGGGTATTCTAGTTTAGAGGAAACAACATGATTCTTAGATTTCATACGTGCATATAAAACAGAAATTTTAGAGCTATAGGGCCAAGGAAGGAAGAGTTAGAACTAGAACCTATGGATAGATGCCACATAGATCAAAATTTTGCTCTGTATCAGAAAGAATTTGAAGATAGATTATACTATAGTATAACTAGAGCTATCATTTACCAAGCACACAATATATGTCAGGCTATTCTAAACTCTTCACACATATTAACATTTTGAATCCTCACAACAGTCCTCTGAGTTAGTATACTCATTATTTCTGCTTCACAGATGAGAAAACTAAGCATAGAAAGGTTCCCAAGGTCACATAGCTTTCAAGTGGTTGAAACAGTGTTTGAACTCAGATAATATATGGCTTCAGACCTGTTCCCTTAGCACTTGTAATAGTTGTCCTATGAGGGAGAGAGTTGCTCATCCCCAAGAATATTCAAGCAGAAATTGAAAACCCACTTGCTAGGCATGTTGTAGAAGGGAACACAAGCATGTATAAGGGAAAGTTAGAGTCCAAGCCTATATTTCAGATTCTATAAAATTCCTAAAGTACTAATTTTTCAGGGAAAAATAAAACAAGTTGAATGATTCTGCATGCTGTTAAACGTCATAGGCTTGAGCCTTCACTTCTTAGGGATCCTTCATGATGCTTCACATAGACCTAGATATGGCATAAGTCAACAATACACACTTGCCAAATTGAGTAAGTTTCAGTTCCTTTGTATGTATCTCATTAAGAAAATTAAGAACCAAGCAGTTGATATTCCACTAAATTCCCTCTGCTGCCAAGCTTATCTTGCTTCCACAGCAATTCTTATCTCTTTTTCTCCAGTTAGATGAGCTCTTTCTCTCTCTCTCTGCACCTATTCAAGGCTAACTTTCTGTATTTTAGTCACTTTCCTCATTCACCTATATCTATAACCACATCTTATATAGCCTCTTTCCCGTGAACTAACCCCTCCCTCCTTCCCTCCCTCCCTCCCTCCCTCCATCTTCTCTTACCTCCCTTCATCTCCTTTCTCTTTCTCTCATTTTCCGTTCTCCCTTCCCTTACCCTCCCTTTTTCACATAATGAAATATTCATACAATGAAGTATTTTGGGGCCATAAAAGAGAATGAAGTACTGATACACAAGACAACATGGATGGACCTTGAAAACATTACTGAATGTGAAAAATTCAGCTTCAAAGACCACATATTGTAGGATTTCATTCATTAGAAATATCCAGGCCAGGCATATCTAGACAGATGTTAGATTAGTGAATGCTTATGGCTTGGATGGGGTGGGGAAAGTGATGGTTTGGGCAGGCAATGAGGAGTGATTGTTAATGAGTATGGAGTTTCTTTTGGGATAATAAAAGTGTTTCAGAATTAGCGATGATGGTTGCAAAACTAGTGAAGATACTGAAAAACATTGAATTGTGCACTTTAAAACAGTGGATTTTATAATATATGAATTATATCTCAATAAAGCTGTTATCTCAATAACAGCTTTATTGAGATTAAAAGAAACTATTTGTTTACACATACACATATATGTGTGCATATATATACACACACTGATTTATTGATACATTGATTATTTGTTTTGTAAACCAGTTTCTTCAGGGATCATGTGAAGCACGATCACATATTTTCTTCATAGATTGTTAATAATAAACAAATTTTCCCAATAAAGTTAGGATATAGCTGTTGTTATTCATTTTGTCATAAACTTGTCAGAATTTACAAACTAAATAAGTTCGATCATTTAAGGTCTCCCATTTTTTTATGCATCTTTATGTCAAGAATAGTCTTTCTAAGCTTTCTCTAAAGCTCTGAGGGAGATTGAATAGTCTTGTGCCAGAAATACCTACCTTCTAATTCTGGATCTGATACTAGAAGTGGGTGTGGCCTTCAACTTTTCTGAATTTTAGGTTATTCAGATATAAAATGAGTATAAAGTATTTTTTATAGAAATTATATATTTTTACAAAGTACTCTTCTTGGTCCTTTAAGTTTTCTGAGCTTCAGTTTGATAATCCTAAGGCTGATCTACCTCACTGTTTATGTAATTTAAATGAGATATTGCAATTAAATGTCAGTGCAGAGCTTGGCACAGTAAGTGGCATCTGTACAAATTATTCTTGTTGTTGTTTTTGTTGTTGTTGTCACAACACAGTTTATCTATTACACATATCCCTCTTACCCTATCTTTGTTTCCTTGTCTCTCTGCCTTCAACTTTTTTTTCCACTTAGCACCTAGTACATACTCAGCTTTATCTTTTAGAAATTGTGGCTGAAAGAACTAAACTGTATGATGTTCCTCTATAGATAAACACTGGTAAGTCTGTGTATAAAGTTCTTACTGTGTTAAATTCTGTGACATATGGAGTTGTGTTTGTCTTCCTGCAAAAGCCCTAGTTTGTTATTGGGGGATAAGATATGTATGACTATGGGTATAATACAAGTTGGAAAGAGATCAGTACCATGCAGAGGTTAAAAAATCAAGGAGAGGGATTTATCTGTAGATGAAGTGTAGGGATAGACATTTTGGATCAGAGAAATTTGTAAAGGAGGAAAGATATGGAAAGCAGAATAATGGCCATCTAAGGATGTCCATGTCCTAATCCCTCTAACATATAAAAATGTTAGTTTGAATGATAAAAAGGAATTTAGGTGGCAGATGGAATTATGGTTGCTAATCAGCTGATCTTAAAAAAACTATCCTGGATTATCAAATGGGCCCAATGTAATCATAAGCGTCCTTAAAAGTGGAAAAGAGAGGCAGAAGAGGAGAATTAGCCAGAGGAAGATGTGACTATAGAAGGAGGTACAGAAAGGCACAGTGGGGGCTTCCCTGGTGGCGCAGTGGTTGGGAGTCCGCCTGCCGGTTCAGGGGATACGGGTTCGTGCCCCGGTCCGGGAGGATCCCACGTGCCGCGGAGAGGCTGGGCCCGTGAGCCGTGGCCACTGGGCATGTGCGTCTGGAGCCTGTGCTCCGCAACGGGAGAGGCCACAACAGAAAAAAAAAAAAAAAAAAAAAAAGGCACAGTGTTGCCAGGTTTGAAGATTGCGGTGGGCTATGTTCCAAGCAAATGGGTGGCCCCTAGAAGCTGGGAAGAGCATGGAAACATGTTTCCCCTAGGCCTCCAGAAAGATACACAGCCCTGCCAGCTTTTTGATCTGAGTCCAGTGAGACCCATGTCGTACTTCTAACATTCAGAATTGTAAGTTATTTTTTTTCTTAAGCCACTAAGTTTTTGTTAGTTTGTTATGCAATAGAAAACCAATACAAAAACGTATGATGGCATAGTTTCTATTTGTGGAAGTTTGTCTTTTTGATATGAAGATCACTGACTCATTCGTTCATCCATTCGTTGAACAGATAGTTGTTGAGTGATTTTCCAGGCACAATTTCAGAAGCTGAGATATAGCTGTAAGTCAGACAAGATTCCTCCCCTCTGAGAGCTCATAGATTAGTGGGAGACACACAGTAAACATGTAAACATTTAAATTAGAAAATTAAAAATCATGACAAATACATTATTCATTCCATGAACGCTTATTGAGCACCTAATATGTGCAGACCTTGTGCTAGCCTTAGGGTATAAGTGATGCTCATTAAAAGCTGCAAAAGAAATTTCTTCAAAGCAGAGGCCATGGATTTTCACCATCTAGTTTCCATTCCTATCTTCTTTTTTTAGTTTATGACCCTGGGCAAATTACTTAATCTCTGTGAGTCTCAGGTTCCTAATCTGAAAAAGAGAGATAATAGAAGTTGCTTAATCATAGGGCTGTTATGAGGATTAAATGAGTTTTAATATTTGGAAAGCACTTGGTGTAGTGCCTGGCTCATTGTACATAAAGTGCAATTCTTTGATAAATTAAAGAAAATAATGATGAAATCAGCTTGTCTGCAGAGAATTCACAGTCTGGGGTAGAGAGATGAACAAACATACAAAAAACTATATATAGTATGAAAAATATTAGATCCTGACTTTCATGTAAGTTGGATTCTAGAGTACCAGGGACCATGAAAAGTATGTTTTTCCAGAAACATGAAAACTTCATGCCTTTATTCTTGGAAAAATAGCTTTCTTTTCTTCAACTGATTCAAACCACTCTGAGGAAGGAGCTGGCTTGGCATCTCCCAAGCAGTAGAGGAGGATGAGGTCATGACACAGTTCTTTGTCATCCTCCACGTTGTCCAGTGTAAAAGAAATGGGAAAAAGACAATTCATTTTTCATAGCTCCTTCATGTACTCTTTGTGTGGGCTGGATTGGCTAACACGTTATTTCAGTCCATTTCCAGCTTTTCTCTAAGATCAGTATTTCAAACTAGCAATAGATTCTGGATGTGCGTACAGGTTTGAATGCCCTTATGCGTGCACCTCTGTGTGAATGTGTGTGTGTGTGTGTGTGTGTGTGTGTGTTGGGCTGTGATATTATGCTCCACTTCTAACTTCTATACTTCTGATATAACAGTGGAAAACAGGAGAGACAGGTCTACAGAACTCCAAAAACAGCAGGTGATTGATAGCAAAGCAAATCCTATTCATTTATAAAGGATGAAACTACATGACAGACAGAAAAAAAAGCTGGTGGAAGAGGAGGAAGAGAAAACTGTACCCAAGTGATTGGCCCTGGAGATGCCCAGTAGCTGAATAAGAACCTTCCAAGCCTGCTGAATATTTTTCTTCTTCTTTTGAAAAAGAAAAGTACAAAAATGCCATTCAAGGTACAAATGTAAGATGGCCAGGAGCATCACTTCCTTAGACACCACCTCAGCAAAACAACATCTTTCCATTTAACTACCTTTTTGTCTGTCTACCCCATGGAGGGTATGTAAAGTGCCACTGCAGTCAGGGGAGTGAACAAGAGGTAATTATAACCATGGGAACCCAGTGAATCCATTAGATTGTCCTTCTGGGACTGTAGTGGAAAGTAAAAGGAGAAGAAAGATTGAGGAGCAGATAATTCTGGAGGGATCAGAAAAAAATAACCTGGTAGAATTGTGAATGAGCATTTGAATTTTTAGTATAAATAGCTTGGGGGTTCATCCAGACCCCTAGTGTGGTCCAGTGCCCAGCCTGCATTGAACAGTAAGGTGAGGCTGTCATCAGTATCATGCATTCATGATCATTTCTTACTCCCCATTTCATTCATCTTCTCCAGACATATCTACCTCTCTGTGTGACATGCTGTCACACCTTCATGTGTTTTTCTCACCTGGAATATCTTTCACCCTTCTTTTCTGGAATTGCACACACAGCTATCCATTCACTGTCCTTGCAACTCACTCAGTCTTTCATTCATCCAGTGATGTAACTGAATAACTGTCATAACTCACTCTATCATTTGGTCAGGGCTTACTATGTGCCAGGTGCAGGAATCATGCCTTGGTACGTCATATGTGGTTTATTCTTGAAAAAGCATTATACGATACACATTTTTATCCCAATTATCTACTAAGATCGCATGATTAGAAAGTGCCGTAGAAGAACTTGGACGTTGTTGAACTCCAAAACCTATGGCTTAGAGCTTTAACCACTGGGCTCTCTGGCCAGTAGTGCTGGGAATTGGTGCTGGGAATCCTGAGCTCAAAACAGCCGGTTCCTCCCAGGAGTGCCTTCAAGCTCACTGCGCCAGACAGGAAGATTGATGATTTCTCTACAGTGGAATGAGAACCATGGTTGGGGGAGAGGGTTGGTTTGGAGTACAGGGGAGGAAAAGACTCTTGGTAGGCCATTGAGTATAATCTTAAAAACCAAGTGGAGAGGACCAGAAAATGGTGTCCCTGGCAGAATTAAGAGAGTATGTTAAGACACACGCTGTTTGGGGAACTTTAAATGTTTCACTGGACTTAGCAAATAGGGGGTGAAGTGGTGAAGTTTATGAGGAAATGATGCTAGAAAGTGAGGAGAATGATTATAAAGGACTTCGTATGTGATGCTAAGATTTCTTTAAAAATTTTATCCTGGGCTTCCCTGGTGGCGCAGTGGTTGAGAGTCCGCCTGCCGATGCAGGGGACACGGGTTCGTGCCCCGGTCCGGGAAGATCCCACATGCTGCGGAGCGGCTGGGCCCGACCATGGCCACTGAGCCTGCGCGTCTGGAACCTGTGCTCAGCAACGGGGGAGGCCACAACAGTGAGAGGCTCGCGTATTGCAAAAACAAAACAAAACAAAACAAGAGTAGTCCTGTAAGCTGTAATGAGACATTGAAAGATGTTAAGCAGGAGACAAAAATGATCAAATTTGGGTTCTCGGACAGTTGCTCTGGCAGCAATTGAGTAAGTGGATTAAAAGAGGAGAGCAACCAGATTTTGAAAAAAAAGAAAAACAACTAGGAGGCTATGTCAGCAATTCAGAAGAGAAGTGACGAAGACCTCAACTAAAAATATGGTAGTGAACAAGAAGAGGTGAGAGAATTTTTAATGACACGTAAAGAGGAAACAAAGATGACTCATATTTCTGGCTTGGGTGACTGAGTAGAATCAGTCATTGAGGTAGGACATTCCAGAACAAACTTGGTTAATAGTGTCTTCATACTAGACATGACCAGTGTGTGGAACCTTCAAGTTGAGATATTAAGAAAGTTTCTGAAATCTAGAGTTCAGTTAAGATGTAGGGCACAAGTGTGCATGCCAATAAATGTTTGTTCCCTCATTCCTCTACATTTGATCCTAATCTGGTTGTTCTTGTTTACCTTTTCTGAACAATTCTGTTTACACATCAGTCCATTAGAGGATTCTTTTTTTTTTAACATCTTTATTGGAGTATAATTGCTTTACAATGGTGTGTTAGCTTCTGCTTTATAACAAAGTGAATCAGCTATACATATACATATATCCTCATATCTCCTCCCTCTTGTGTCTCCCTCCCACCCCTCTAGGTGGTCACAAAGCACCCATCTGACCTCCCTGTGCTATGTGGCTGCTTCCCACTAGCTACTTATTTTATCATTTGGTAGTATATATTAGTCCATGCCACTCTCTCACTTCATCCCAGCTTACCCTTCCCCCTCCCTGTGTTCTCAAGTCCATTCTCTAAGTCTGCATCTTTATTCCTGTCCTGCCCCTAGTTTCTTCATAAACACTTTTTTTTAAGATTTCATATATATATATGTGTTAGCATATGGTATTTGTTTATCTCTTTCTGATTTACTTCACTCTGTATGACAGTCTCTAAGTCCATCTACCTCACAACAAATAACTCAATTTCATTTCTTTTTATGGCTGAGTAATATTCCACTGCATATATGTGCCACATCTTTATCTATTCATCTGTCGATGGACACTTAGGTTGCTTCCATTTCCATGTCCTGACTATTTAAAATAGAGCTCCAATGAACGTTTTGGTGCATGACTTTTTTTTTTAACATCTTTATTGGAGTATAATTGCTTTACAATGGTGTGTTAGTTTCTGCTTTACAACAAAGTGAATCAATTATACATATACATATGTTCCCATATATCTTCCCTCTTGCATCTCCCACCCTCCCTATCCCACTCCTCTAGGTGGTCACAAACCACCGAGCTCATCTCCCTGTGCTATGCGGCTGCTTCCCACTAGCTATCCACCCTACGTTTGGTAGTGTATATATGTCCATGCCACTCTCTCACTTTGTCCCAGCTTACCTTTCCCCCTCCCCATATCCTCAAGTCCATGCTCTAGTAGGTCTGTGTTTTATTCCTGTCCTACCCCTAGTCTCTTCATGACATTTTTTTCCCTTAGATTCCATATATACGTGTTAGCATACGGTATTTGTTTTTATGTTTCTGACTTACTTTACTCTGTATGACAGACTCCAGGTCCATCCACCTCACTACAAATAACTCAGTTTCGTTTCTTTTTATGGCTGAGTAATATTCCATTGTATATATGTGCCACATCTTCTTTATCCATTCGTCTGCTGATGGACACTTAGGTTGCTTCCATGTCCTGGCTATTTTAAATAGAGCTGCAATGAACATTTTGGTACATGACTCTTTTTGAATTATGGTTTTCTCAGGGTATATGCCCATTAGTGGGAATGCTGGGTCATATGATAGTTCTATTTTCAGTTTTTGTTTGTTTGTTGTTTTTTTGTTTTGTTTTTGTGGTACACGGTCCTCTCACTGCTGTGGCCTCTCCCATTGCGGAGCACAGGCTCCAGACGCGCAGGGCCAGTGGCCATGGCTCACGGGCCCAGTCGCTCCGCGGCATGTGGGATGTTCCCAGACCGGGGCATGAACCCGCATCCCCTGCATCGGCAGGCAGACTCTCAACCACTGCGCCACCAGGGAAGCCCCTATTTTTAGATTTTTAAGGAGCCTCCATACTGTTTTCCATAATGGCTGTATCAATTTACACTCCCACCAACAGTGCAAGAGGGTTCCCTTTTCCACTAGAGGATTCTTAATGCCCCATTCTGTGTTTAATGAGGAGCTATTTGAGTTTCACAATCTATAAACACAATAACAAAATCTCATGTAGACATTCTAACTTCATGAAGACTTGTGATAGTAAGGAGTGATCCATCTTTTACAAAAACTTCTAATACCCAAACAGAAAACAAATCCTTTATAATTAATTTTATGGTTTCCCACTCTCCATTTTTTTCTAGTATCCTATCTGCCCAACTGAAACTCTGACTACAGCCAGGGATATATTTAGATCCCTAAAGAGATTGCTATTATCTCAGAAAACTATTCTCAGTTCTGCATCATGCTGCTTCCACAGCCACTGCAAATGCCCTAGATAAGGAGCCCCTTTCCCATAGTGCACGAGGAGGAATAGATGGTGATATGATGTGGCGCTTGGATAGCACCTTGCAAAGCTGTTTCATATGTAGAGCTGCCTCACCTGCTGAGCTGCCTCACCTGCTGAGTTGCCTCAAGTGTAGTGCCTCAGTGCTATCCTCATGACAGACTTCTGGAACAAGGATTGTTGTCACTCCTTTTAAAAAATCTTCTCTAAGACAGGCACTGTGCTAGGCACTGGAGATGAGGAGGTAATACCTACTGTTCAATAGTTGAAAGTCTAGAGGGGATGACATGCACAGACATTTACTAAACTATGTGATGATACAAGCACAATCCTGGACGGTGTGCAGTTGGAGGTGAAAGGTGAGTGACTTTAGAAAATCCCTCAAGAAAGACTTCCTGCACCATTTAGAGTTTTTACTGTACTAATGGAGTAAAGTTGTATATCTGACCTTGTTTTAAACCTAGGCAAGGCTGATTAAAAAACTAACCTAAAAACACAAACGACAACAGCAAAGTATTCTTTTTTACCCTGGACCTGGAAATTGTGTAAATATAGACTATCAGTTTCTCTAAATGGAAAACTTAATTAGAAACCTTCCACTAGAATGAATGTATAGATTTTAAATGTTTTCTTCATTTCTCATATTGCTGTAAAAATTCAAAAGGCCTCTAGAGGTCGCCAATGGGCTAATTTGCAAGTGGGCTGCTTTGTGGTTAAGTTTAACTTTGCTTAACTTTAACTTTGCCATCTTTAAAGGATTGTGTGTATATAAAAACCAGTGCGAACAAGAAACCCCTTTTGACTTTTCTCCATTATTTTAGCCACCCATAGACAGTCATGATCCGCTTCAGTATAGTGCTCTTTCTGATGGAATCCTCGACAATATAGTTCTGAGGCTGGAATGATCTTAGAGACCTTTGAGAAATCCCTGTCAGTTTATTGTCTTAAATACCTCCTGAGCATCATTGATGAATCACATACTGTGACCCTTAAGAGAATTTAAGTCTAGTACATTTATTCATTTTCTGTATAAGGAACTGAAGCCCAGAGAGAAAATGTGATTTGCCCAAAGTCACTCAAAGGGTTAGTTACAGAGTGTAGGTAGAACTAACATATTCTCATGTGCTCTCTGCTCCATTTTCTTTTCTCCAGTCCAGAGATTTGAACTCTTGAGTTCATTGCGGTTTAGTTTGATGAAACTGTACCTTCAGCCTAACACATGCCAGCTATATGTTTGGATGGATGCTGAGATGAATTATGGTCTCTGATCTAGTGAGGACACGGACACATACACAGATAATTATGAAGAGATTATGTAGTTAGATAGAGGTACCACCTTCTAGGGAGCATAGGGTGCCTTGGGAGCACAAGAAGGGAACCTGTCCAAACTTGAGCACCTGTGGGTATTTAGAGATATTTTCCTACATGTGATGTTTCCTGAGCTGATGGAAAAATTAGTGAAACTTATCCAGAGAGAGAAGATGCAGAGATTGTAGAGGAAGGGTAGATGAGGAGGAGAACCATTCTAGTCTCCTAGACTAGAACAGTAGTCTTTGATTATAAGATTGCACCTTGGATCAAGGCTGTCTTTCACATTTTTGTCTTTTTTTTTTTTGATCCTAGCTTCTTCTGTATGATGTTTTTAAGCATCAAGTCAAATGTCTATTGGGACTAGGCATGTAACTGTAAATCGGTGAAGTCAGCCCAATGTAGAAAAATTGCAACAATGTTAATTATGGGCCGTTGGAGGATATGACCCTTTATAAAGGGAGAAATTGCTGCTCAATTTATGCCAAGTAATGCTAAAAGGAAGCAGTCTTGCCAGATCTTTCAGTTTTTCAGAAGTCCTCCAAATCTGGGTTTTTTATGTGAAATCTTCTGAATTTTTAGCTGTTGGTAATTATATACTTCAACATTAAGACCCTCAGCAGGCTAACAATGCATACCAAATTTCACGAGTTCTAAAGTAATTGCAAGTGTCATTATATACCCAGATTCTGGGTAACTTTTCTTTGCAAAATAGAACAATAAACATAGCCATACAGTCACAGACTAGGAGTCGGGAGACTTGAGTTTTGCCTCTAAGTGATTGTGTATCTTGAACAAGCAACTTAGTGTTCTCAACTGAAAGTCATGAGTTTCCCAGATTAGCTAGTCAAGACATTGAAATACCTATATTTATGAGTTTTTAATCCCAGGGAGGCTCATAATATACTTTCAGATGTGATAGGTTTTACTTCCTTCCCTGTCTTCAACGTCCCATTGTCCAGCTGTCATATTGCTCGGTAGGGTTTCTACTTCTGAGCCCAGTATGTGATGACTGGGGAGAATATTCAAAAGCTCTAAAGACAGGGGCAGCTGTTTCACCCCGTGTCCCTTTCCTTGCCCATGTTACACCCTTCATCACTTATCCAATGTTTGACCTTTGGACAAACCAATGAGCATTCACTCCAGAGAAGGAGATGGTAATAACATAGCTGCCGGAGAATACAGAGTTAGATGAGAGGCCCGATTGAGATTCCTTCCAGTATGGAGATCCAGGGAACTCCATCTGCCTTCTGCCACCTGAGATCCTATTTGTACATGGATTCTTTGCTCCATCCTCCTTCTGTAACAGAGGAATTTTCCTATTTTATAGTGCTAATCCCCACCCTGGACTCTACTTCCATTCCCTCCCACTTTCTTGGAAAACTTAATCCTCCATTCTTTGATATTCCATTGATATCACCCATCCTCTCTTTGCAGGATCTTGCCCACTTATATTTAAAAATATAGACATCTCTCCCAATTATTACAAACAACTAATTAAACAATGTAAAACTCCCCTAGGTTCATGACTCCATATAGCTCTTCCCCTTTACAGACCACATTCATGACTTCAGTTCTCTCTTTCCTTACCAGCTACACACCCCTCACCCCCTTTAATGTGGCTTTCCTACCTACCTCTGCACATCAAAAATCACCATCATTGTTGCTATTAAATCCAAGGCATGTGCTCAATACACAGCTCTTGATTTGGGGGAAGATTTTAACACTATTTGACACACCCTTCTTCTTTAAATTCCCTCTTCCAATGACTTTTAAGACCCTATATTCTCCTCACGTGCTTATTGAATTTTTCCTTTCTTTTTTGATTGTCTTTTTCTAGTTTCTCTGTGAGTGGAACTTCCAGAATGGCTGTGTGAGGATCTTGGTAGACCCTCTAGTCATCAAAACAACCATTTCACTGGTGAAAATGATTTTTAACAATTTGTTTTAAGTCTTTGGAAATTGACCTAAAGAATGTACATCAAATGAAGAAAACTTAATACAAGTAAATCTAAATCTTGGGAAGAACAGTGAGTTTGTGGCATTTGAACTGTGGCCTGCTCCTACCCGTCTCAACCCAACCCTCAGCTCTGTATTATGGAAGTTTTACCACAGATGAGTGTGGCCAAGAAAATGGGTCTCCGTCTTCCTTTAGCTCTCAGTCTAGGCATGTGATTTTTATCCTGGGAGTTGCCGGTCACCTGCATATCTCATTCTCCCTGTCCCCATCTCCATGTCGCAGATGCTCTGGGTTGGGTGAGAGTAGCTGAGACAAATAGGACTTCCTTCTCCCATCAGCTCTCAGTCTTAAGGTAAAGGCTCTACCCTAAGATACAAAAGGCCAAGAAAATTGCGGTCCTGACTTTTCCTCCACTTGGTTGCTTTTAGGGTTGAGGTTTAATGCCAAGAGGGGCAAGCTGAGAAGAACAGAGGCTACCGTTCACCCTAGTGCTCACGTGTAGAGTAGATGTGTCACTCTAGCAGAAGCAGGCTACTGTCCCTGCCTCCAGCCTTAATACAGTGGGCTGAGGCTCTAACCAAGGTAAAAGGCAGGACTCAAGGACTACTAACTCCACAGATCTGCCTGAAAGCATAGACTTTACTTCTAGCAAGGCATGGAGAAGTTCATGCCTAAGCCAGGGAAAGAGGTATCTGAGAAAGACTCTTCCAGGTTTGCATTCATGCCTGGCAATCTGGAAGGCTGGAGGTAATCAGAGCAGAAAGAGTTGAAAGTGTTCTCCATGCTACACAACAAATTCATGAGCAAAGGGCAGAAGTCTTACTGTCTTAAGGGATCTAAGCACAACCTTTGACCACAGGCAGGATGAATAATAAGGTACACTGACACAGGGGTGACTTCAAGGAAGCCAGGTTCAAAAATAAAACTGCACTCATTGCTGGTGGTCTAGAAGGCCATGCATATGCCCAAAGCTGTACCATCTCAGGAGCAACCAACCAGGGAGCTTCCAAGCTATTAGTCCCTGGCTGAGTACAGGCAAAAGTGTAAATTCCCTGAGCTGTGAAAGCCATCTCCAATTCACCCAGAGATCCAATGGTAAAGGCTGAAAAATCTTACTGGCTCAGGTGGCTTAAGCACAACCTTGTATAACATAAATTGTGTATACTGACCCTGGGTGACCCCTAGGAAGCCATGCTAAGAATAAAAGCAAAGGGAAAATATCTGAAGTGACATGGGACAGCTATTCAAATCTGCATAAATAAACAAAGAGATCTGGTAAAGGTAAAGACCCAAAGAAGCTTAATTACCTATTCATTTTCCTTTCATCTCTTAACTGATTTACAAAGCAATCTCATAAAACAATACCTATAAAATTATACTGTGTGGACTTTAACATATAGGAATATTAACATACTTGACAATAACAGCACAAAGGGGATTGAATGGGATGAAGCTATGCTGGAGCAAGGAAATAACAACACGTGGTAACTCAAATCCACAGGAGTAAATAAAGAGAACCACAAATGATGCATAAGAAGGTTAATATTTCTTTCAAAAGAACCTATAAATATTATTGAGCCCTCCTTTGTTCTCTTAGCCTCTTTAAAGTACATGATTATATAAAGCAATAATTATAACAACAAATTTTGGGGTATTTTAACATACATAAGCTTAATATGTATTATAATAATAATAACACAGAAAAGGGGAAGAGAATGGAGCTCTACAGGAGTACTGTTTTTACATCCTACTGGAGTTAAGTTAGTGTGAATTTGAAGTAGAATTTGAAGTAGATTCTGATGTTGTGATGTATATTGTAAGGCCTAGAGCAGTTGCTAAGAAAATAACTTAAAACTTATCTAAAATTTATTTAAAAAATTAAAGTAGTATACAAGAAAATCTTCATTCAATGCAAAAGAAGGTGGTAAAGGAAGAACAGAGTTACAAAATAGTCATGAGACATAAAGAGAATGAAAACCACAATGGCAGGTGTAAATCCAAACATATCAATGAAAGCATTTGATGTGAATGGCTTAAACAACCTAAAAAAATGACAGAGGTTGTCAGACTGAATTTTAAAAATCTAACTATATATTGTTTACAGGAGACACACTTTAGATTCAAGTTACAAATAGTTGAAAGGAAAAGGATGGTAAAAAATACACTGCATAGATATCAGCCATCAGAGAGCTGGAGTGGTTGTGCAAATATCAATGTCTGTGGCATCTCTGACTCCTTTGTCAACTTATTTTTCTTTACTGTGCCTTAAATATATCTATATATTTGTATCCCCATGGGCTATTTCATCCCTGTGCATCAATGTGCTGTTTTCTGTCAAATATCTAAGGAAACTATCCCTAACTTAGGATTCGAAGTCACGTTCACTGAGAGTCACTCTTAGAGACTATCAAGGAGTCATTCATGATATTAATTACAATTGTAATTAAGTGAATAATTATATAACTAATTTGTGATGTATCTTTCATCTGGTAGAACAGACCCCATCAAGAGCAGAGATTGAATTGACTTTGTTCTTTCTATATTTCCAGCATTTAGCATGGAGTCTGGCATATATTATCTGAGTTTACAGAAATGAATAAATAAACAAATATGGAAATTACCCTAGGAACTTATAGGAAATTTACATCTACTGAAATAATAGGTCCATTGTACCCCCTCTCCTATGGGTCACACAGTGAACAAGTAGGAGTTTCTTATAGCCAGTGTTTCTTAAAGGGTCATTAATTGAATAGTTGTCTTAGGATTAATGGAGACACCGGCAAAATACAGGTTCCCAGGTCCTGTTCTAAGAGTTTATTTTGCTAAGTCAAGATGGATTTATGTATCTTCATTTTAAACAACTCTTCATGTGATTTTGTTTTCAATTTCCCTATACTTTATATTACCCATATTACCATAAATGATGACATAAATATTTGCTTGATTAATTAAAGTCTTGACTAAAGAATATATACTAAGGAGACAGAAAATGGGAAGAAAGACATTCAAGTAGAGTTAAAAAGTGCAAAGGCACAGCAGCAGGAACTAATCTGGCAGGTTTGGTCAATTGGGTCACAGAGCAGAGTAACACCAGACTGCAAAGATGAAGCAGGGCATGAAAGGAGGCTGCAGAATTAGACATCTTCTGCATCACTAACACTTGGCATCATGAGAAGGCATTTACATTTCAACTTACAGATTTCACATAAGAAAACAAAAAAAATTCAATCTGATAACCACAAGGCAGAAGGACTAGCTTTCAACTCTGATCATTGATGCACATAGCCAGGAAGAGTTCTAATAAAGAACAATCCAGCTCACTCTCAGATTCTCTGAATCTCATTGCCAAGAGAAGTTTTTGAGCCCAAACGCCTCATTAAGCAGTGAAGGCAACTTTTTTAAAGAGGTGACTTTCCCAGGGTTGAACAATGGCTACGTTTTGGTAGAGCTGGGATTAAACCTAAGTCTTTTAGCTCCTAGTTCGGTGCTTTGAATTGTGCATGGAAATTTATAAATAATACTTTGTGTTTATATCTCAACTAACAAAACTTTTGAGCCCTAAGTTCTATAGATCAGAAGCTGTCCAAATTGTCCTATTCAGTTTTGATTTATATATTTTTTCCAAAATACTTTTGCCTTGTGAAATTACCTTAAGTGATTTTTCTGATTTTGGACTAATACTTGCAGGCTTACCCCTGCAAAAGGAAAAATTCTCCTTAAATTGAAATAAAATAAAAACCTGCTTAGACTGGATATGTGTATCATCTAAATATAATATTTAACTTAATGTGTATGTATATGTATTACTAATAAATGCCCTTACTGCTCTAGCAATAATATATCATGTGTGAATTAGTGTCTGAATTAATGTTGTGTGGCTGGAGCTAGAGAAAAGGAACCTATTTTAGTACATAATAAAATGTTTGTAATTGTTGGAGTAGAACAATTTTATTACATACCATTACTTTTGGAAACAACACCAACCTTTTCATTGATAAAAAAATGTTATCAGTCATAGAAAGACTGAAAATAAACTAAAGAATAATACTCCTGAAAGGGTGAAAGAAAGTGAAGTGACACAAGTATGGTTTTGAATACAAAGTGGAACATAATTAAGGATCAGGTTTATAGCAGAGCTTAAACACATTTGGCTTTTTGAAGTCAGTTGTTTATACAAGAGCTTTGAAGTGTTAGCTTGTACTTTTAATTTAGAAATGAGAGCTACTATAAAATTACTAATACAAATTTCAACGAAATAAAGGAGGTTCATTCTCTCTCTCTGTGTGTGCTTTAATTAGAGATACTTTTTGATTCTATGCATAAGTCTCACCTTAGGTTTAAAATCAAGGAAGGTTTCTATGTTAACATGTTGATCTTTTTTTTTTTTTTCGGTACGCGGGCCTCTCACTGTTGTGGCTTCTCCCGTTGTGGAGCACAGGCTCCGGATGCGCAGGCTCAGTGGCCATGGCTCACGGGCCCAGCCGCTCCGCGGCATGTGGGATCCTCCCGGACCAGGGCAGGAACCCACGTCCCCTGCATCGGCAGGCGGACTCCCAACCACTGCGCCACCGGGGAAGCCCAACATGTTGGTCTTTTTACAAAAGTTTACATATATACGTTACATACACATGCAGATATGCTTTTGCTTTTTGTTTGTGAATTCCACCATTAATGTTTCATTCTTCTCTGAATGATTATGTCATGAGTCTCTCATCATGAAAGTCTTCCCTGTTAAGGAATCAGATATTATCCATTAGTTTGGGTTGTAGAGTAAAAGTATAGGCAAAATACTTAGATTGGGAAATGGTTAGAGATACAGGGAAAGTTGAGCCTAGAGGGAGGAGGTTTTTGGTGAGGATAAGGTATAAACCCCCAAACTCTGTCCAACTCTTACTTCATTACCGCATGTTATTAAGAATTAGGTAAGTGAAAACCATCTTGAGAATGTGATGTGGGCTTTGACCAAGGAGAGATGGGAAAGCCTGAAAGGAAAACATAAAGAATATAAAACTCCTTGCCTCCAAGCATGTTGGTGAGAAACTTCTGCCATAGTCTTCAGTTAGAGTGAAAACTCAGTAGAAAGCATTTACCCAAAAGTTCCTTCTGGAAGAAGAAACTATATAATTGCCCTGGAAAACTGAAAGAAGATTGGGGGAATGGAATTTATATGGTTCCTTCTGAGTGACATTGATGCATTGGAGAAAGTAAATCAAAGTGTGGGTGATTAATCTCCAACTGAAGACCAACAGTGAAAGCCAGAGGGCCTCTTAGGTAACATATAAGAGACTTTTATCTATTCAAGTCCAGAAAAAGCTAAAGAGCAGTTTAGGGAATTATTTATGAGAGTTACAGAACTCCAAGAGGGTTGAAATTTTAGTCCCACCAAGTTTACTGTGTCAAAGTCACAGCCCTGGATAAAAGAGGTGGGGCTCTGAGACTTAGGATGAGGTTATCAGGGTTGATATACTTGAAAATCCACGTCACCCTGAACCCTATGCCTGTGGAAGTTATTCCCTGTTAGAGGCTAGTCCTTCCCAGCTCCCCCTTGCTTGAAATCAATGCTGATGCCTTCACCTTGCCAATCTGCATGTGTTCCCCTCCTGACTACAGGACTAGGGTCAAGTCACAACAACCAAATACAGGAAAGTGCTGGGTCTATGAAGGGAGGAAAGGAACAAGGAGTTGCAGAGCCTAATTAACTTCTATTAGCAGGTTCCAGGAGTATACTGGGGCTTGTATTCTGAGACTCTTGGGCTAGGAGGTGGAATAATAAATATGAATAAGGGAGAGTTATAAAAAATATTGCTCATGAGAACACTTTTCCATGGTACATTATTTAAAACACTGGGCAAGACCTAGGAAGGTGATAATTGCCCATTGCTAGGATGGCTCTTAAAAGTTTGGAGAAAGTAAAACACAAGTGCCACAACTATTCTATTCTATACTGTTCTGTTCTATCCTATTCTGTTCTAGGAAAAGAGATCAAAAGGTGAAGAGAAGTGAGTATGTCAGAGCAGATGTAACCCACGATTGTTCTATGTTCTTTGGGAGAGCCTAGATGCATCCTGCTTACTAGAGCATATGCACAAGTGAAGGGGCACCAGCAACATTCAGAAGTCAGAGGTGGATGTCTGTCGTAGGCCAGGGCTAGTAGTAGGATTTGGCAGAACTGGGATTCTTGATAAGAATGACAATGACAGAATCCTGAAAAATAGAGGCTTGGTGGCAGGGTATAGCAAAGTGGCTGTGATTACTGTCATGAACGCTGAGGTTGTAGTGGCAGCTGGAGGGTTTGGGACACTGACTGTTAGAGAGATATGGAGATGGCTAATAGAACACAGCACCCTAGGAGCAGGACAGATGGAAAGTTGAAACAGCTATGCTCAAATTATGTAATTAAAATATATCAAGAATAGATGATCAGGAGGCTGAGGGCAGATGCATCAACAATAAGTTGTAATCCCTTCCTTAGTTTTTGGATCTGAGCTAGTTCAGACTTGATTGTCCCTGACTACAGAAGACGCATGAACCCCCAGGAGGAAGGATCCTGAAACAATATGATGTGTGTACATGGTAGTGACTTCCCTATCAGGAATAGTTAGGGCTACTGATATATGATGAAAACAAGGAATAATATATTTGGCACTGAGATAATCCACTGAGGCATCTTTGGGGAATCCCTTACACAATTTTAATCAAGGGTAGTGCCCACAGTCTAAGAGGGGCATGTGTAATTGAGGGTTAAGAATTCTCAAGAATGGAACATCTCTGTACCAGGTAAGCCATCTAGACCAGTAGAGGTACTAGTATGAGTAACAGAGGGAAAAGATGATGAGAGTCCATTGCAGCCTCAAGACCAGCTGCAGTGGTGCAGTGTGTCTCACTAGTATTTCTCTTAAGCATTTCTCTAGGGAAAGAGACCAACTAGAATCTTGGAAAAATTGTTCCCAGAATTTATTATATAAAGTACATGTGTCCAAATGGCACAAGGGCTAGGCTGTAGATGTTATTGTGTTGTGGCACCCTTCAGGACAGAGACACTCGTTTCCCCCTGCTCCAGGGAGGATGGTTGCGGCTAGCTCATAGCTGAGTCGATCTCATGAATTGATCTTAGCTGAATGGAGCAGCTTTGCCCAGTGTCACCTTCTCTCCAAGAGCAGCCTACATCCAATGACTGGTTAACACAAGTGTATAAAATCCTGGTCATTTTTGCTCAAGGCTGAACAATTTTGAAGGGCAGGGCCATGCTAGCTCCAGAACTCTTTATAAGATCAGCTGAGACCTTAATTGTAACTACATTGTAGTTTTGCTTATTTCTCTGCCCAATCCTACTTACTTCAGTCTCCAAAGGTGTTGATCCCACGGATTTACCCTAATGAACTTCCTACTAATGCTAGTCTCTCTCTCAAAGTCGATTTCCTGAGGAACATGACTTATTTTGCATAAATTGCTACTTCAAAATAGTTGTATTTTATAGTATTGATTTATGATTACAACAAATATATGTGAAACTCACCTGCACCCATAACCAAACTAAAAGCTCCATGTGAGCAAAAGCAGCATTAGTTTCACTCACCAATGTTGTTCCAATATTTGTATCAATAAACAAATATTTGTTGAATGAATACATGGATAAATGCACCCATGAATGAAAGAGTGAAGCCCCTAGTCTAGTACCTGCAGCATAGTAAGAAATCAGTATATGATAGTAGTTATGATCATCATTATATGTTATAATTATTAATGGGATAAAGTATCTTATCCATGACAATTTTATCATATTAATATTTTGATATTGAAAATGAGTCTAGTTGGTTAATTGATAAACATATATTGAGTTCCTAACATGGGTCAGAAACTGTTGGACTGTGACGATATGAAGATAAAAGTCTTTAGTATCAAGCATCTTGCATTTTAATGAAAGATGTTGGAAAGTGACTTAGTTCAATAAGAGTTCATTAGCATGGAAAATAATTGAAGTAATATTAAGAGAAAACCTAGGACAAAAATGGATTTAAATTATTTGCAACTAAGTTAAAAATACATAGAAAATTAGAAGAAAACACACCAAAAGGTAATAGTAATAGCTTTTGCATATTACAAGTGTTTTCTTCTTCAGAATCCTTATATTTTTCAGGATTTTTGAAAGTTTTACCTTATTATTAATGAATGTTATTATTTTTAAAATAAGAAGTATAGTGTTTTAGTCAATTTATGTTCTAGATGTATATATGCCCAGACTTTACTGTGTTATATTTGAGTTACATTCATGGCATGGTTTGCATTTTGTTTAGAGATATCAAATCCCTGATTTTATTCAGTTGCATTCCTAAAGGGATACTTTAAATATTCTTTCATCTTTCATCCTTCATAGAAACCAAGAAAAGTACAGTATCTATCTTCATCTCCTTGTCATTATGAAATTTATAATTATGTTGTTAAGTTAGAAAAGGTTACTATTTCTATATTTAAAACCAGAGAACATTTAAAAAATGGTTCCAAATTTATAGTATGCAAAATTCTGTTCAACACACAATTAATTTATGATTCATTGAATAGCTCTGATATTTTGAATACTGATAGATTTATTAAAATGCATGGGCTATAATTTAATGGCTGGTTAGTTGGCACTGTTCCTAGTCCCCCATTGTTGAACTTTAAAAATATGTTTTAATGAACAATTATCGTTTTGTATTCAGAAAGCACATGGTTGAGCAAATAGCTAGAAAACATTATATTAGCTAGATTAGGTAGATTTTTATATTTTCCTGGTGGTAGAAACTAAGATATTTGTCTTCTAAACTTTAGCCCTGTGAGGAGAGTTTATGTTATTTCTGTACTTGTTTACATAGTTCCAACTATATCAAGGACTAGAAGCACATTTTCAGAACCAGTCATGGATCTGTGGGTTTAATTAATTATGTGACTCCTTAATTCTATTTTTCCTAATTCTACTTTATATTCATCTTTTAAATTTAATTAATATGTAAACCTACTGTAACATGACAATCAGGGTCAAAATAATTGAATTGCATAAAATGTGAACTCATAGTATTGCAAGGTTAATGACTAAGCTAGGTCTGTGATGCTACTAGACCAGGAGTTTGGTGACATCGCCGTGTAATCCCAATTCACCTTAGTCGTCTATAGTATGGTTCAGCCGGGCTGTAGTTGTTCATTCAAGCTTAAATGTTGATTGAGAAGATGCTGGGTCTCCTGGCTGCTGGTATGTCTAGAATGGAGGGAGCAAAATTCAGGGATTTCACAGGTAGTTGTCCCCTCTTTCTCCATCCTGATCTAGGGAAGTGGAGGCAAGAGAAAACTGCGAATATTGGGACCCACATCCCAGCTTGGCCTTGCCCTTCAATCCATTTCCTCCATCTCTACCCCTGAAGATTAAAATATTAGCCCACCACTCTTTAAGAATGGAAGCTGGGCAGAGGAGCCAAATTGCCAATCATATAACATTCTAATTTATAATATTTCTGAGCGTGGTATCTCAGGGTTTTAAAGTATTAGCATTCTACAATATACAAGTTGTATTGGCAGGTTTCAAGTTGAACAGAGATAATATGTGACCCGATATAATGACACATTGGATTATCTTAGTTATTCTTTAAATTATTTATTTTTCCATCAACAAACATTGCCTATTTTGTGCCAGGCACTGTGCTACACCTTAACACACAAAAGTGAAAAGTAAAGCACACCCTTATCCTCATAGAAGTCACTTTCTGATTGCCAAGAAAAGGTTGTAAATCAGCAATTCTGTATTGAGTGATAAGTGCTCTGGTGTCAGCAATAGAAGCTGTAAGAATACAGAGGAATGTCCCATTGTAGGCGGAAAAAAAATAGACATATGGAACTATTAAGAGATGGGGCCAGATAGGTTGAATAGTGCCAGTTATATATGTAATCTGGACCAATCTACAATTTGGGGGACTACTTTATTATATAGAACTTTCGTGGCATTTTATTCCATATTTTTTATAAAGGAAGGTTGTTGGTAGGTGTGCACTTGGCTCTAGAGGAGTTAGCAGTTAGATTTGGTTGTTAAGATAGTAGTTAGATTGATAAGTTAACCATGGAACCAGTATCAGAGTGCTTTTTGATCAACTATTATGTAGTAGAGTGGATGTGAATTTGTTTTCCTTTTCTCAAGCATATGCCTCATTTTGTGCATGTTCACCCAGAACTTCTCAATTTATTTTGAAAGCACAATAAAGATTTCTCAAGAAGAAAAATTTATGTGTGAAATGAGGAATCCAGTCTTCCATACAATTCCAGACCAGGTTTAAAATCCAAAGAACTTTGGCTACCTCTGTAGAAAACCAATTTTCTAGATCATATTTCTTCTTCCTCTGACCCATTTTGTACAGAAGCCAAACACTATCTTCAAACTAAGATTAAGAATCTAAGATGCCCTAATATGAGCATGTGTGCACATTGGAGAACATTTCAGTGAGGTTTCAGAGAGAGTGGCATTATGCTTTTTCCATGTATATACCATTAAAAAAATAGAAACATTCCTTAAAAATCTGAATTTACCCTTATTGCGTGGATATGTGGATATGTTTCTACAGTAAAGTCAATATCTGCATTTTGAAAAAAGTATATAATATATCATTTAGGATGAGTTCTGACAATATATAATAGAAAAGTCAACACAAAAAAGATAGGAATTTATTCTCTCTCACATAAAATAAGCTCAGAGGCATGTAGGTCAAAGCGGATATAGCAGATGCAGTAGTCATCAGAGGCCCAGGCTCCTTCTGTTTTTTTTGCTCAACTGTCCTAGTATTTACCTTCAAGCTTAGAAATACTTCATGTTCAATATGGCTGCTGGAACTCCAGCCTTTTCAACCTTATTAGGCAGAATGAAGGAGGAAGGAGAGAACTGCAAAAGGCATTTCTTACAGCTGAATCATTTCTCTTGAAACAATCTTCCTAGAAATTCTGTACAATTTTTTTATTCATATATCATTGGCTAGAACTTGTCACATTCAACAGTAGTGGTAAAAGAGGCTGATAAATTTAATAACTAGATGTATCCCAGACTCAAATAAAATGAATTGTCCTACTAAGGAAAAAGGAGAGAATAGATTTTGCATGAAATGAAAAAATGTACCATAAATTGATACTTTTGTCTACAAATAGCAGGAAATCTAACTAAAAATGACTCCAACAGTAAAGACTGTTTTGTTATTTCAGGTAACAAGTAACTATACAAATAAATATAAATAGAGTAGTTTAAGGTTCAGCATGGCTGTGTCATCTTCAATGTTGGCATATCTGCTTCTGCAGTTCTCCACATGGTTCCATTTCCAGACTTCATGTGCAGACTGCCATGTCCAGAGGCAAAAAAAGAGATGTTTGCTCTATTTATGAGCTGAGAAGTAAACTCCCCTGCAGCTTCCTAGCAGTTTTCCCATCATGTCTCATTACCCTGCATTGGGTCATATGCCTGTGCCTGCAGAACCAGCTAATTCATTTGCAAGGCCAAAGTGAAAATGAAAGTGCAGGGCTCCTTGCTAAAAGTTAAGAATTTCAAGATGAATGTGACAGAGCACTAAACAAAGCATAAGGTCCTTCTAAATATGCCCATGAAAGTCAGTCATTTCTGCCTCAACACATCAGCTGGCAAGGAGAGTGAGTTCAGCATGATTGGCTTGAATTACATAGATTCACACCCTGAGGCTAGAAGGAATCTTGTCCTCCATGAAGGATATGTCCTTTGTAAGAGAAAATAAACTCAGGGTTCCAGTGTGAAAGAAAATGGGACCAATGCTTGTTGTAAAGACAATCCTGGTTTGTTACCCAGGATGTTATTAACTTGGAGTTTTGTTCTCCTGGAAGGAGAAAACAATGTTGACCCCTGAATATCATAAATCATGTTGAAAAATATATCTGATTACTTAAACTGCTCATATTTAAATGAAAAAAGTAAGAAAAAAGAACACTGGCTTTGACATTTAATTATTCATAAGCAATAGTGATTAAAGAGTATGCTTAGATGTACTCCTGGTGAACTATATAACTAGGAAGATTATATCCTTACTCCCATCAAGTTTGATGAAAACTACAGCAGGGGTAACAGACGTGGGTTGTGATCAGAGTCTGTTTTTGAGGTGGGCTGCAAGCTTCTATAAACAGGAGTACATTCTAAAGCAGATATAATCGGGTGTTGCTGGTGGCCTTTCATTTCTGTGGACTTTTAGTTTAGTTTTCCCCAAATTAGAAATTGATTCAAATGTGTAATTGTGACCAAGCAAGGAGAAGGAAAGAAGGAAAGATCATCTACTGAATATCTGTTGTCTGCCAGATCCTTCACTTATGCTATGCTATTCCATGAAATGCATTCAAGAATCTTGTGAAGTAGATCTCATTACTCTCATTTTGTGGACAAGAAAGAATCTAAGCACTATTTCCAAAGTAGTAACTCAGCTATGTCTGTCTCCAAAGACCAAACTCTTACTATACTATATGATTTTTATGGTCCAGACTTATCTTTAGAAATGTTTGATCTGAGAGTGTGGAAATTATGATCTCATTGGCACATTTGTATCTAAGGCTGGTCTATCTTTTCAAAACTGCTTTCCAGCATCATCTTGAAAAACCATGAAAGCTCAGTCTTTGCTACAAGTATGGACAAACTGAGAAAGAAAGACATACATAAACATATCTACGCAAGTGTCTCAGGGAAGATTTTTCAAGAAAGATTACAAGAATACATAAGAAAAATAGACTTAGTAATGGAGAGTGTGATAAAACTTTGCATACATTGAATTAGCTACTGTAGCATTGGGGTGTAAAAATGCAAGCTAAGGGGTATGCTGAGGGAATGAGAGAGGAGCTGAGCATTAGAGAACTGTTTTACTTTGTAGTTCTTAAAAAATAAAGGATACCTTGCTCCTTCATCTGCTGCTTGTTTCTGTCTTCTCATTTTGTTTCCCTTACTTTGTTTGGGGTCTCCTTTTCACAGGCTGCAGGCTTGTAGTTCCCGTTGTTTTTGGTGTCTGCCCCCAGTGGGTGAGGTTGGTTCAGTGGCTTGTGTAGGCTTCCTGGTGGAGGGGACTGGTGCCTGTATTCTGGTGGGTGGGACTGGATCTTGTCTTGCTGGTGGGCAGGGCCATGTCTGGCGGTATGTTTTGGGGTGTCTGTGAACTTAGTATGATTTTAGGCAGCCTCTCTGCTAATGGATGGGGTTGTGTTCCTGTCTTGCTAGTCGTTGGGCATGGGGCACCCAGCACTGTGGTTTGCTGGCCATTGGTTGGAGCTGGGTCTTAGTGTTGAGACAGAGATCTCTGAGAGATCTCTTGCCAATTGATATTACATGGGGCTGGGAGGTCTCTGGTGGTCCAATGTCCTGAACTCGGCTCTCTCACCTTGGAGGCTCAGGCCTGACACCTGGTCAGAGCACCAAGACCCTGTCAGCCACATGGCTGCTACTGTTGGAGGGTCTCCAGAAGAGGTGGGGGGCAGCTGTGGCTCACTGTGAGGACGAGGACACTGGCAGCAGAAGTTCTAGGAAGTACTCCTTGGCGTAAGCCCTCCCAGAGTCTGCCATTAGCCCTACCAAAGAGCCTGCAGGCTCCAGTGCTCTATACCTTTTTTATAGTATTTTGTTTACTCTCATTTTAGAGGAATCCCCAATGTGTAGGGTATTCTTCAAAGACCACAGGTGCAGTTCAGTCAAGCAGAATGACCTCTGATGGCAGAAGGAATCTCTATCCTGCCTCTGGAGTGGGGAAGATGTGCAGCCCCTGGCTGCCTCTGAGGGGGCATCCAAGCAAATCCCTCATTGCATAACCAGACACTACCAGAGGAAATAGGCAGTCTACTGAAAAAGAATTCAGAGTAATGATGGTAAAGATGATCCAACATCTTGGAAATAGAATGGAGAAAATACAAGAAATGTTTAACAATGACCTAGAAGAACTAAAGAGCAAACAATGATAAACAACACAATAAATGAAATTAAAAATTCTCGAGAAGGAATCAATAGCAGAATAACTGAGGCAGAAGAACGGATAAGTGACCTAGAAGATAAAATAGTGGCAATAACTACTGCAGATCAGAATAAAGAAAAAAGAATGAAAAGAATTGAGGAGAGTCTCAGAGACCTCTGGAACAACATTAAATGCACCAAAATTGGAATTATAGGGGTCCCAGAAGAAGAAGAGTAAAAGAAAGGGACTGAGAAAATATTTGAAGAGATTATAGTTGAAAACTTCCCTAATATGAGAAAGGAAATAGTCATTCAGGTCCAGGAAGTGTAGAGAGTCCCATACAGGATAAGTCCAGGAGATACATGCCATGACACATATTAATCAAACTATCAAAAAATAAATACAAAGAAAAAATATTAAAAGCATCAAGGGAAAAGCAACAAATAATATACAAGGGAATCCCCATAAGGTTAACAGCTGATTTCTCAGCAGAAACTCTGAAAGCAAGAAGGGAGTGGCAGGACATATTTAAAGTGATGAAAAGGAAGAACCTACAACCAGGATTACTCTACCCAGCAAGGATCTCATTCAGATTTGATGGATAAATTAAAACCTTTACAGACAAGCAAAAGTTAAGAGAATTCAGCACCACCAGACCAGCTTTAAAATAAATGCTAAGGGAACTTTTTTAGGCAGGAAACACAAAAGAAAGAAAAGACCTACAAAAACAAACCCAAAACAATTAAGAAAATGGTATGAGGAACATACATAATGATAATTACCTTAAATGTAAATGGATTAAGTGTTCCAACCAAATGACACAAACTGGCTGAATGGATACAAAAACAAGACCCATATATATGCTGTCTACAAGACACAATTCAGACCTAGGGACACATATAGACTGAAAGTGAGGGGATGGAAAATGATATTCCATGCAAATGGAAATCAAAAGAAAGCTGGAGTAACAGTTCTCATATCAGACAAAATAGACCTTAAAACAAAGACTATTACAAGAGACAACGAAGGACACTACATAATGATCAAGGGATCAATCCAAGAAGAAGATATGACAATTGTAAATATTTATGCACCCAACATAGAAGCACCTCAATACATAAGGCAAATGCTAACAGCCATAAACGGGGAAATCGACAGCAACACAATAATAGTAGGGAACTACTAGGGCTAATCAGTGCATTTGGTAAAGTAGCAGGATACAAAATTAATGCACAGAAATCTCTTGCATTCCTATACACTGATGATGAGAAACCTGAAAGAGAAATTAAGGAAACACTCCTATTTACCCTTGCAACAAAAAGAATAAAATACCTAGGAATAAATTTACCTAAGGAGACAAAAGAGCTGTATGCAGAAAACTTTAAGACACTGATAAAAGAAATTAAAGATGATACAGACAGATGGAGAGATATACCATGTGCTTGGACTGGAAGAATCAACATTGTGAAAATGACTATACTACCCAAAGCAATCTACAGATTCAATGCAATCCCTATCAAACTACCACTGGCATTTTTTACAGAACTAGAACAAAAAATTTCACAATTTGTAAGGAAACACAAAAGACCTCGAATAGCCAAAGCAATCTTGAGAAAGAAAAATGGAGCTGGAGGAATCAGGCTCCCTGACTTCAGGCTGTACTACAAAGCTACAGTAATTAAGACAGGATGGTACTGGCACAAAAACAGAAATATAGATCAATGGAACAGGATAGAAAGCCCAGAGATAAACCCATGCACATATGGTCAACTTATTTTTTTTTTTTTTTTTTTTTTTTTTTTTGCGGTATGCGGGCCTCTCACTGTTGTGGCCTCTCCCGTTGCGGAGCACAGGCTCCGGACGCGCAGGCCTAGCGGCCATGGCTCACGGGCTTAGTTGCTCCGCGGCATGTGGGATCTTCCCGGACCGGGGCACGAACCTGTGTCTCCTGCATCAGCAGGCAGATTCTCAACCACTGCGCCACCAGGGAAGCCCCGGTCAACTTATTTTTGATAAAGGAGGCAAGAGTATGCAATGGAGAAAAGACAGCCTCTTCAGTAAGTGGTGATGGGAAAATTGGACAGTTACACGTAAAAGAATGAAAGTAGAACACTTCATACACAAAAATAAGCTCAAAATGGATTATAGACCTAAATGTAGGGCCAGACACTATAAAACTCTTAGAGGAAAACATAGGCAGAACACTCTATGACACAGATCACAGCAAGATCTCTTTTGACCCACCTCCTATAGAAATGGAAATAAAAACAAAAATAAACAAATGGAACCTAATGAAATTTAAAAGCTTTTGCACAGCAAAGGGAACCATAAACAAGACCAAAAGACAATCCTTAGAATGGGAGAAAGTATTTGCTAACAAGTCACCTGATAAAGGATTAATCTCCAAAATATACAAGCAGCTCATGCAGCTCAATATCAAAAAACAAACAACCCAATTGAAAAATGGGCAGAAGACCTAAATAGACATTTCTCCAAAGAAGATATACAGATTGCCAACAAACACATGAAAGGATGCTCAACCTAACTAATCATTAGAGAAATGCAAATCCAAACTACCATGAGATATCACCTCACACCAGTCAGAATGGGCATCATCAAAAAATCTACAAGCAATAAGTGCTGGAGAGGGTGTGGAGAAAAGGCAACCCTCATACACTGTTGGTGGGAATGTAAATTGATACAGTCACTATGGAGAACAGTAAGGAGGTTCCTTAAAATACTATAAATAGAACTACCATATGACCCAGCAATCCCACTACTCAGCATATACCCTGAGGAAACTGTAATTCAAAAAGAGACATTAAAAAAAAAAGAGAGACATATACCACAATGTTCACTGCAGCTCTGTTTACAATAGTCAGGACATGGGAGCAGCCTAAGTGTCCACTGACAGATGAGTGGATAAAGAAAATGTGGCACATATGTACAATGGAATATTATTTGGCCATAAAAAGAAACGAAATTGAGTTATTTGTAGTGAGGTGGATGGACCTAGAGTCTGTCATACAGAGTGAAGTAAGTCAGAAAGAGAAAAACAAATACAGTATGCTAACATATATATATGGGAACTAAAAAAAACAAAAAACAAAAAAACTAACAAAAAAAACCCCGGTTCTGATGAACCTAGTAGCAGGATAGGAATAAAGACGCAGACATAGAGAATGGACCTGGGGACATGGGGAGGGGGAAGGGTAAACTGGGACAAAGTGAGAGAGTGGCATGGACATATATACACTACCAAATATAAAATAGATAGCTAGTGGGAAGCTGCTGCATAGCACAGAGAAATCAGCTCGGTGCTTTGTGACCACCTAGAGTGGTGGGAGGGAGACGAAGAGGGAGGGGTTATGGGGATATATGTACACATATAGCTGATTCACTTTGTTATACAGCAGAAGCTAACACAACATCTTAAAGCAATTATACTACAATAAACATGTTTAAAAAAAAAAAGAATAAAGAATAATCTTCCCTGAGCATGACGCTTATAAAACTTTTAGACTAGAGCCGTCTGACAGCTATATAGAAAAATCATGTTTAAGATAGAAGACTCTTGAGAATAGTGATTTTCTACACTTTGTTAGGCAGATATGGAGAAGTGGTTAAGGGCATTGTTATGAAATTCAGGTGCTGAAGTTCTAAACCCAAGTGCCTAAGAATATGACTCTTTGGACATCAGTTTTTTGCAGATGTGATTATAATAGTTAGGATAATAAGGTCATTTGGGTGGGTTCTAATCCAATATGACTGAAGTCCTTATAAAAAGAGAAAATTTGGCCACAGTGATAGACATACATTGAAGGAAGACAATGTAAAGGGATATAGATAAGTACAATAATTCTTATTTTTTTCCTGTTGCATTTAATCTGCTTTAAATTTACCCATTTAGTTCTTTGTTTTGGTTACTGTATTTTGTCGGTTCTCACATTTCAAGTGTCCTCTTTTTCTGATATACTGTCACTGTTTACAGTTTCTAGTTATTTTCTGAAATTTTTATGCTTGTCTTTAACTCCTTGAGCATAACATGCCTAATAGTTTCACAAAATATAACTTCTAATTCCAATATTTAGGTCTATTTCTGTTATTTGTTTACATCTCCCTGCTGGTTTTACCTCACATTGTTACCTGGCTTGCCTGATTTGCTTTGGTCTTGTACTTAAAAGTTTACTTGAAAAATTAATTTGAGCAGTTTGGTGTTCTCCTCCTCCAGAAAAGGGGAATTATCATGTTTATGTTAGCAGGGTGCCTGAAGACAAGGACAATGTGCAAACAATGTTTCCAAATTCCAGGCTTGAGGTTTTCTTCACGATTTAAACAATGTGAAAAAAGGGGTAGAGTGTTTGAGTTTTCTTGTTAGTTTTCTGGCTTTACCTACTTGCAAGGCACTGAGACTTTTCTGATCCCATCATAAAACATAGGTTCTTTTTTTACAAATTTTTTAACATCTTTATTGGAGTATAATTGCTTTAAAATAGTGTGTTAGTTTCTGCTTTAACAAAGCAGAATCAGCTATACATATAACAAAGTGAATCAGTTATACATATACATATGTCCCCATATCTCTTTCCTCTTGTGTCTCCCTCCCACCCTCCCTATCCGACCCCTCTAGGTGGTCACAAAGCACCGAGCTGATCTCCCTGTGCTATGTGGCTGGTTCCCACTAGCTATCTATTTTACGTTTGGAAGTGTATATATGTCCAAAAGCATAGATTCTTTACCAGGTTCTATACATTTGTCAGGACTGAGATTCCAATTTTTGTTCCCCTGCCCACTCCAGCCAGCCCCAGAGCAGAGAACAAACCCCCAGATGTGTCTCAATAATAAACAAATGCTCTGAGGACTAAAGCAATCCTCAGTGTTCTCCTCCTCCTTTTGGCGTTTTGGCATCTCCTGGATCTTGACCTTAATTGTATATTTGGTTAGCTTCTTGATACTTTAATAAAAGAAGCAATTTTTATTTCATTCACCTTTGAACAACATTTCAGTGGAAGGGTTGCTCCAAATGACATAGCCTATAATTACCTGAAGCAGAAACCTCAATTTTCTGTCCATTACAAATGTTCAAAACTTCCTTTTATATTTAGTAATAGTGCAAAACAAGAAAGTTTCCAGGTACTTTTACTTTCTGATTTTTTAAAAAATAATCTTAATTTTCTGTCTTTAAATTATAAATCTCTCATTGTTTGAGTTTTTCATCATAATTTTCATGGCTAGCACAGCACCGAGTGGATGCTTAATAAATGATTTGAATGAAAGAATGAATTGGTAAATGCAGTCTATAAGGTCATAATTAAATTATGAAATGCCACCATCCAAAAATGTAGAAAACCAAAGTACGGCAAGTAGTAAAATTATCCTACTTCTACTTTTATTACAAAGAAAAAACCCCCAAAGTAAACAAATAACATTAACACATTTGGATGCCAGATGTCTTTTCCTTTCCCTTTGTATCTAGGTAGAACAGTCTCAGTCTCTGATTTTATGTACTGTCGAAATAGACTAAGGGTCACTCTAAAATTTCTGACAAATTCCAAAAGTTCTTATGTAATCAAACTCTAGAGTTGAGTTTCTTCCTTCCTTGAACCAATTCACTTTATGCATCATCTCCTCACTCTGGACATGGTCTCTGTCATGTCCACCAAGATTTAGAACTTGGGCCCTTCTGTTTTTTCCCTTATCTAAACTCACATTCTCACTTGCATTTGTGTTATTACATGATAGATTTGTATCCTGCTGTTTTCTCTCCTAAAAGTTTATTATGAGCTTTTTCTTTTGTATTGAAACATTATTTGAAAACATGAGCTGTGCATCATATTCTGATATAGATGTACCATATTTTACTTTAATCTTTCTTCTATTTTAGGAAATTTAAAGCATTTCCTATTTATTCTGTAACATAAATTGCTGTTCAATAAATACATGGACACATAAATCTTTGTCTAATCTTTATCTGTTTTATTAGTGTGCAATTATTTCTAGGGAAGAAATTACAAGCTAATTATTACATGAACTTGTTAAAGGATCTAAATACATATTCCAAGATACTTCTCCATATGTTGTAAAGATTTACACACTCTCTCCAACTGTTAATAATAATGCACATTTTATGCCATAATTGGCAAAATTAATTCTTTTTTTAATTGCTAATCGAGTAGATTAAAACAATACCTCATTGTTTGAATGTACATTATTTTGACAACAAATGAAATGTTTTGTTATGTTTTGGCCTGATAAAATATTCTGTAAATTTGCGTTTCACAAAGAATTCTACTAATATGGATAAATCAATGGATTATGGGATATAATGTGTTCCTTTCATAAAGGCTTCATTGGCAAAGAAATCTTGGAGAAGGCTTCTTTTTTGTGCCTTAGTGGTGACTGGAAAAATGAAAAGGGCTGCTGAATTTGTCTGAAATCCATTTGTCTTACTCAAAACTGTACTAACAGGAGAATCCATCAGAAGACAACAAACATCACATTCAGGATGTGATGAAAATCCATGTGCACAGGGCCACAGAATTTTCTAGAAATAAAAGGGAACAAATACCAGTAGGACTGGTTTCAAAAAAGAGTCCAAGGAAAGGATATGTTTGAGATTGCCTAGGCATGGAGATGAAGCTACACTTTTCCTAATGTCTTCGACCTCAGGCTGATCCAGGTGACATGGCCACTTCTCTCTGAAGCCCTATCATTATCTAAGATTTAACTCTCAGATATGAAATATACTTGATTGTGATGTGCAAACAGTTAAGCTTTTATGTACCTGCATGTTACATAAAATGTATGTTATATATGTAGTCTGTGACTGTTGGTAAATTTTTCTTAAACTTTCCTCCAAAGTTTTCATGTTTTGTTATACCTTTTCCATGGTGTCAGCATGGAAATAAATTTGACTTCAGAACAAAAAAAATAGGAAAGAAAGGGAAAATTATATTGAAACCTTAGCTCTGTCACTTTCTTATTATTTTTGATTAGACTGATTCCCATCCTTGCTCTAAGCCTCAGTTTCCGTATGTTAAAATGTGGATAATAGCATTCTCCTTGCCTTTCATATAGGATTGCTTTGATGATCAAATGTGACATAGATAAAAGACTATTTCAAAATTTGACAGTGTTTGAGAAGCTTGAAAAACATAAGATTTTATTTTTCTTTAGTTAGAAAACTCTATTCCTTGGGTAAGTGGTAGATTACTATGTTATAATTAAGATCTGACTTATTAAAAACAATTGTACCCTTGCTGGGTATGAAGAGATAACAGTGAAGACTCCAAGCCATTTCACAAAGAAAAAGGCACATAATAGCAATAGACTGTGCATTCACAGAGCTTGTCTGCTTATTTTTAAGTGCCAAGTTTTAAATCCTTTTGAGTGGTGGTGGGGGGAGCAGTGCTAGTGATTGGAATAGCACTGACCCATCACTTTGACATGGTGACAGCCCAAAAGGCATTATCACAGGGATGGATAATATTTTAAAATGATCACGTTACCATTAATCTGGTGCTGAGCATTCTCTCTGCCTGGGACAAAGGCTATGCAGCAGCTGGAATTCAGAGCTGAGTCAGGGCATCCAGCAGGTATTTATGACACATCACGTGCCTTTGGAACAGCATGGTCTTTCTTGATAACAGATGACACAAAGGCATCCTTCCTATGCGGAGAGGAGGGGAGAGAGAGAGCATCACTAAAAAGGAGAAAAGGCAGATCCCTTCAGAGATAGCTCAGCCTAGCCTTACCCTGATTCCATTTCTTTCAGGAAAAAAATACGTTTATCTTTCATATGTTGAATCACCAGAGGTTTGCTGTTGTTTCACTGGGTAAAACACATTTTGTACAATTTCAGTCCTTGGCTATAGGGCTGTGAGGATTCAGGGGCAACGTCAGTATTTTAAAACTTTTATTTGAAGAAAAAATATAAACATGATGGTAGTTTCCATTTATTCTACCGAATCCTTTATGATCAAGCATTTGAGAGAGTCCAGCTTAAAACATGCAGATACTATTTTACAACTTTCTTGTTCTTCAGTTAAAATGTCATCTGTATCATTCAACTTTTTTTTTTTACTCTCTAATCTTTTCATTTGAATTATTGCTCCAATTTGAACTATTGTTCCTGTTCCTCTTGCCCATTCTTAAGGCTGAAAATGATTCTAATACCCTACATCGTAAAAATACTTCCTTTGATTCTACTTCATCTTTAAGTGCTAGAGTAACCTGGTTTAACTATGAGTTTGGAATCTGGCAGACCTAGGTCTGAGTTTCTATATTCATACTTATAATCTGTGACCTTATTTAATGCCCCCAAGACTTGGTTTCCTTATCTGTAAAATGAGGGTGATGATGTACAGACTTCAAAGGGTTGTGAGGGTTAAATTAGATACGGGATATAAAGGGCTACATACAGTACCTGTCACATTTAAGCACTTTTCTTGATTCACCACAGCAATTCTTCATGAATGTAAGTATTGCATGAGTTCAAGGAAGAGTCTTGTTTGTTTTGTTCACTGCTATACCCATGCTGCCTAGAATAGTGTCTGGCACATAGTAGGTGCTCAACAAGTGTTTTGTTGAATGCGTGAGGAAAATAGATGAATAATCTCCATTACAATCTCCATATCATTTCTTACCCTTCACCCACCCTGGGAAGGGAGAGTACCTAATGTAGTGCTTAGGAGCTAGCCTGCCTGTCTTTGGATCTCACATCCACCATTTACAAGTTGTAAGACCATAGGCAAGTTTCTCCATCTCTTTATGCCTCAGTTTCCTTATCTGTAGAATGTGGATGATGACAGTAGTCCCCATATCCTAGGGTTGCGAGGATTGAGGAGTTAATACTTGCAAAGCCCTCAGGAAGGCACAGGTTGCATCATAAGCACTATGTACATTTTCTGCTGTTGTAACCCGACTCACCCATAATTTTGTTCATCATTCTTTTATACCACTTTTTGTCCTGGATGGACTTTTTCACGGTTTTTCATGTCTCTGTGTTGTTTACTCTTATTTCCCTAAACTCAACTATGGGGCTGGCATACAGTAACTGTTAAACACATGTGCTTCAGATGAGTATTCCTCCCTGTGGCTTAAAAGCTCTTCAAAATATGTCCTGGCAAGCCTACTCATTCCCTTTGTCCCAGAACCTCCCACATACAGACCCCTCCCTTTGACATCCAATTGTTCATTTCCAATAGCTATCCAGAAAACTTGTTGTATGTACTAATGACTTGCACACAAACCATCCATTCTGTAGATTATCTTATACCATGTCAGGTACCAATACCACCTCCCTACCCTACACTATAGTTGTCTATAAGATTTTGACTTTGCTATGTTTTCTTTAATTTTGGAAAAATTACTTAATCTCTCTGTCTCCATTTCTTTGTAAAAATGGGATACCAATAGGTATCTTCTGCATTTTCTCTGGTTTCTGTATTTTGTGAATCCATTCATGTAACAAGGTGCTTAGAACAAGGCTTATCACCCAGTAAATGCTCAATAAGCCTGACCTAATATTCTTATTCTAACTGTTGTTGAAATCTAAGCTCTCTCAGGCCTAATTCTAGCCTTGGCTGATTATGTATGGGTTTAGCACTCAAATAGGTAATTTTTTAAAGTGTGACTATTATACTTTGTAACTTCTGATCATTTCCAACTAGGAAAGACCAAATAAGGAATAATTCTTTCTCTACAAACCCAGATATTGGAGTCTGTCATATCAGAGTGTACAGAAAAATATTTGATACTTTGAATTCTGATCTGATTAATATGGATGGCTTTCTGCATGTTTAAAAGACTCTTTTCTTCAGTATTTCTCCTTTACATATGCCCTATTTTTTATCCTATCTTATGTTTACCACACTGATTCTTTGCAGGAGTGTTTCTCTCTTCCTGGAATGACCTGCCACTGATTTACATTTCATTTTCAAACTGCAACTCAGATGACATTTCCCTTCTCATTTGTGCTTTACTTGTACATTGCATGTAAATTGCACATGTTTAATTTATTATATTTTCAGTATTTATGCAGTGTTTATTTACATCTGTTTTCTTAGATAAAATTTGGTAGCCAATCCGTGCTTTAATCATTCCCATATCTGCAGTACACAGCACGTGAGCTCCCATATAATAAGTGCTCAATACATGCTTATTTAATTAAACTGGATTTTCAAGAACACATTCTATTAATGATAAGGAAAGTTGTTAATGTTCAAGCTCTTTAATTAAGGTGCACTTAAAGAGCAGAATTGTTGAAGAATCTAGTGGGGTAATTTTAATACTAGGGTGATTTATCTATTTTCATGAGCACAAAATTATCTCAAATGGCTGAAACTTGTTTAAGATTGAGAAATGAGGTATAAGGATTCCATGTACTGAAAGGGGGAGGGAAGTATTAATTTGATGATTTTGAAGGTTCCCTTAGAGCTTTCATTCTATTAGAGGATATGAGACATAATCACAAATGAACAAATAATCAAATCAAAACTTAATAAGGAATAGATAATAGTAACATAAAAGAGAAAAGACACTATGCTATGGGATTTCTTAAGGAGGGTTGATTTGGAGGTAAATCATGTGTTTGTGAAGGGAATTTCTGACATTGATAACCCAACTTGTCTCCTTGGTTCATCAGAAGGGGCAGTGATCCAAATTTGCTGGCAGAAGAACCTGTAAAGGCCTTTTCAAGTATAAGTTGAGAACTGCTGGCCACCATCACAGCATCAGTGTTTTATGAACCAAAATCAGGACTATGTCTGACAAGTCCTAATCTCCTTGGGAACACTGGGACAGGAAAATTTAAAACAGGGTAGTCCCCCAAATGCAGCACATGTTTATAATCCACAGGGTGCTTTCTCCTCCCTCTTTCATTCATTTTTCAACCTTGTTCAACATTTTACTCAGTAGTTATGTGGTTCTCAACAAATGCAGCCTAAATAATAATAAAAAAGAGCATAAACATGCGATCACCACGGTTTTTTAAAAAATTTTATTTTATTGAAGTATAGTTGATTTACAATGTTGTGTTAATTTCTGCTGTACAGCAAAGTGATTCAGCTATACATATATACATTATTTTTCATAATGTCTTCCACTATGGTTTATCACAGGATATTGAATATGGTTCCCTGTGTCATACAATAGGACCTTGTTGTTTATCCATTCTATATATACTAGTTTGCATCTGCTAATCCCAAACTCCCAATCTTTCCCCCCATCTCTCCTCCCCCTTGGCAACCACAAGTCTCTTCTCTATGTTTGTGAGTCTGTTTCTGTTTCATAAATAAGTTCATCTGTATCATATTTTAGATTCCACATATAAGTGATATCATATAATATTTGTCTATCTTTCTGACTTACTTCACGTAGTATGATAAACTCTGGGTTCATCCATGTTGCTGCAAATGGCATTATTCTTTTTTATGGCTGAGTAATATTCCATTGTATATATATACCACATCTTTATCCACTCATCTGTTGATGGACGCTTAGGTTGTTTCCATGTCTTGGTTATTGTATCACTGCAGTTTTTATGATAAGAATTTGAAGAGTGTGAATGTTTTATTTATTCATTCATGGAACATTTATGAATGTTTTATCTAAAAACTGAGTTTTGTAGTTATGAAATTAGTAACTTGGAAGCTACCTTAGATTTTTTTTCTTATTTTTCTCTTCCTAATAACCAAAGTATCACAAAGTCACATCAGTTCTACTGAGTCAATATCTGTCCCATCCCCTTTATTCCCACAGTCCTAAGTCGTGTACTTACTATCTTATGTCTTGCTGAGTGCAGTAGTGCCTTAATGGTCTTCCTACTTTGAGTCACTCTACCTGCTAAACCACCCATCGTGCAACTTCTGGAGGGATCCTCATCCGATGTAAATCTGATCACACCACTCTCCTGTATAGACTTCTTCATTTGTTCTTTAAATCACCCTTCTTTTTGTTAGTGTGTCTGACCCTTCTATGTTAGTATTCTTCTCTGCACTGATAAGCTTTGTCGTTATTGCCATTCCATAGGGCAGAAGAAAACATCATGCCTTTGTCACTCTCAACCTCATCTCTCTGACTTTTTTTAAATTGACTTTATTTTTTAGAGCATTTTTGGGTTGACAGCAAAATTGAGCAGAAGTACAGAATTTTCCCATGGATCCCTTCCCCAGACATGCATAACCTCCCCTACTATCAACATCCCTCACCAGAGTGGTTCATTTGTTACAATTCTTAAACCTACATTGATACATCATTATCATCCAAACATACCAGACATTTTAGTTTATCATTCTCTCTTTAATATATTTCTGGGTTCTTTTATAGATAGGCTATTTCCATTTTACATTACATATATGCTTTAATTCATTTAGTTCATTATTTCATTAAATATATGCTTTGTCAAGCAACTACATGAGGTATTGGGAATAAAATGTTGAGTAGACAGATGCAGTCTCAGGCCTTGGGTGCTTATGTACTAGTTCCTTATCACAGACCTCAGCATCTGCCGGAATTAGTATACTAATTAGTGATGATTACAAAAGGTTCAAGAAACAGGAGTTCTTACACATGTTCCAGGTATTCTCTGTTTCTTGACATGTTTTCAGAGATGTCTAATGTATCTGCTAAAATGACTAAGGATACTGAGATACACACCACGTCTCCATAGGTTGGACTCACCTCGTAACCTTTGTCCTTGCTTGCCTTGACCCAACTGGAACTCTTGCCCCAGGCTTTATGAAATAGTTCCAGTCATCCAAGTTCTCAACATCTTGTTTAGGCATTCATACCTGATGCTCGGGGGAAAACTCAGACTGGGTGCTTTCTTGTTTATTTCATTGATTTACTTTATGCACTATAATTGTATCTCCTTAAGACAAAATTGTCATCTTTCTCCTTGGGCATATGCTTCACCAATTTGGTATACTCTATGGAATTCTATAGATGGGTCTATATGTATTTTCGCCTGTAGTATCCTGTTTTGGTTAACTGTAGCCTCATGCGTAGTTCCAAAACTCTCACTGTGCTTTCCAGACCTTTCCACCACTTTGTTGCTATGGGCAATGTAATATATTTGAAATATGGAGGACAAGCATTTTACTCTTTTCCATGCCCTTTCTGTTATTAATAATCACTGTGACTTTTCAAAGTCTCCCTCCACCCGCCTCTCCCTGGAAGTGTACTGTCTCCTGTCTAATTAATGACCATAGTTTACAGACAGTGCAGCTGTCTACACATATGGTTCATTACCCTTAAGACAGAAAACGATGTAAGAGTTGAAGGTTTCTTTCTCAGGGTTCTTTGGGCAACTATGAAATCATTAATGTGACTTTTAACTAAAACAGGGCCTTGTGGTATTGCATCATATTATTGTACTTCTAGTGCACACACTAGAGGCATTATCGCTTTTAAATCAGGGTTTATTCGCTTTTGTTTATAGCCAAATTTGCTTGGTGCCAGAGAGAACTGAAAAAAATAATAAAACACTTTACATTGTATCTGAGTTTTTGAATTGTATCACACTTGGTGTGAATTACAAAAAATAAGATGACTTAATTAGAAAAGAGGACTCAGTATTTTCCTAGAAGACAACAGGCTGGTCATCAGAGCAGCTGACATGTTTCAGAGAGGGGTGGCATTTGTCAGCCTGAAGAGAGGGAGCTCTTGGGTGCTTAACAGAGTTGCCTTTATTCATTCATGTGACACATATTCATTCATACTGTTTGCCAGATCTTGTTCCAGGTGCTGGGTACCAGTAAGCAAGAACTAATTTTTGCCCTCTAAGAAATCAGGGGATTACTTGAGTCTTTCAGTGCCAATAAGATTTTTATTCCAACTTCTCAGTCCAGCTTCCACCAACTCACAGGAATCCCTGGTAATTGTGACTACTGATGATGGTTTTAAACACCCTCCACCAAGTCCCTATTTTTAGATTTTGCCTACCCCAGTCTCTTAAGATGGCCCTTAGATACTGACATGTGATTCCTCCTGGTTGGTTTCAGCTGGGCCCTGTGCCATGGCTGCCAAGTCAGGTGGTATAGTTACCCTCATACCCACATACTGGTAAGAAGGGAATTAATGATGGCCCGTGTGCCTGAGGTGGCCTTGAGAAATGGGTGCTGACTAAAAAAGTCATATTGTTTTCCACTATCTTGTTGCTTTTGTCTCCGGTTCTTTGCCCTCCATTCTGTTATTTTGCTGAAGGTCTGTTCTAAACTTTTCAATGTGACTAGGACTTTAGCACTTAATGAACTCGAGTTCATGACCCAGGAGATCTTGTCTCTATTCTCTGATAAGAGCTCTTCCTTTTCATCTCTTTCATTTGTTATTTTCTCCCCACTCATCCTTTAAATGAGGGGTTTGTAATCTGGCTTCTACAGTCCTTGAAGGATCTTCAGATAGACTTCATGAAATCCACACCCTGCCCTGGAATAGTATTCACAAATTGATTTATGTGTGCCTGTGTAGTTTTCTGGGAGAGAATTCATGGCTTGCTTCAGATTCTCAAAGGGACCCAAAGATATACTCTAATAACAAATTTGAACCTCTACAGTTTTCACACTACACTTTTGTCTTTTCTCTGAGCAGTCACCATCATGCTTATAGTGTTCAATACTATGTAAGTACCAACCACTCTTAAGTTGTATTTCCATATTAGAATTCTCTTCTACTCAACTTCAAATAATTACAGGATGTCTTCCCCCTAGGAGTCTTAGAGGCTTCTCATGTCCTTGCCTGACTTACTGCCCTACTGTTTTCCTCCCATAACTTATTTTCCTCTTGCTTCCTCTGATTATTTTGGATAGAACTATCCTTAGCCGAGGCAGATAAGACAGAACTCTCAAGCTCCCCTCTTTCCCTCACCACTGCCTTTATACCAATCTCTGGATACCACATATTGTATGAATTTTTTATATACCACGTAAGTGTCCTTATCACTATGTCCTCTGCCACTGCTACTGCCTTACTTGGAACCTTAGCACTAAGACTCTTAGCTTCTCTCTGCCTCTATCTCTGATATTGTTCAAAGTATGTTTCACATAGACATGAAAGGGATCATCCTCAAATACATATGTAATCATGTCATTTCTTTATTTAAAATACTTTAATGCATCCTTTGTCTATAAGATGAGATGACATGAAAATTCTACAGTGTATGCCATAATCTGGTTCATACCTTCCTCCCCAGCCTCATCACTTGGTTACTTCCCATATATGTTGGTGTCTCCAATGCTTTAATACTTCCTATACTCATTCAGTAAAGTGCCCTGCCACTGAGCATGGGGCTAATGTCTTTACTCCTTGACTCTATGTCCAACCATGTGACATGCTTTGATTAAAGAAATATTAGCAAATATGATGTAAGCAGTGTCTTGAAAACGGCTTGAATGACTGGCCTGATTTGCTTTTGTACTTTTGTCATCACCATGAGAAGGACATGCCTAGTCTATCCTGCTGGTCCTGGGAAAGGATGATGAACAAATGGGACAGAGCTTTTCCAGCAAAATTGCTTTAGCCAGGCACTGAGAAGAACAGAGTCCTCTACAAATGAGTGAGCAAGTCCAGATGACATAACCAGAGTCCTGCAACTTATTGTTGTGTGCCTCTGAGTTTTGGGTTTTGTTACACAGCAAATGCAAACTGATACATTTTCCGTAAAGCTTTCTGCATGCTGGCCCTATTCAACTGCTCAGTGCTACTCAAAGACATAAACTTCTACTCTGATGATTCTTTCGTTTGATTCCCTTCAAATTCTTATCTGTCTACTGAATTCTTACTTACAGTGTGAGACCTAAATCAAGCATTTTCTTCCTCAGTGAAGCTTTCTATGAATCTTCCATGAAAGTTGTCATTATCTCCTTTGGGTCATGTAGGACTTTGCACATACTAACTTGTATTTGAAGCTTGTTACATGTCTTTTTCTCCCCTACCAGTCTGAGTACTCAGAGGACAGGGCTGTTTATTAGTTAACTTTAGACAAGGTCAGGGAAGCCTTCACAGAGGAAGACATACCCAAGTTGAACATAGAAGGATAACAATGAATAGGTAAGCAGGAGGTAAATCAGGAAAGCTTGGGTAACCACGAGGCTGACATAACCAGAAATGTTTGTGAATAATGACATTTTTCCTTGATGTTTCTTTGACTTCCCAGGTATAATGGAGCCTGTTTTTCAGTGCAGTAAGGAAAACTATTCCAAAGGTACAGTCTTGGATATGCCTAGGAACACTGTGATTTTTCTTCCCGTTGGGCAGAAAAACCATGTACTGTATGGTCAGCACCTGCTTTTCTTTGGACATTCTGTACAGCTGTCCAGTCTATGAGAATAGTGACATTTACAGCCATTACAAGGCGACTGTCCTGGCTGCTTGCCACAGTAGGGTTCAGGTCCAAGTGGCTACCATCTGGCAGGACATCTGCTCAGCCACTGGGAGGGCTTTGGATACAGCAACATGCCCACAGAGAAGACAATGCACTTTGCCCTTTGGGGGAAGAGAATACATTGCATTTCCACCCATGCAAGAGATGAACAGTGAGAGTAACCCAGAGGGGTTGCCTTTCCACTATGGCTATGATCCTTCATAGGTTTCAGGTTTGGGGCCCCTGACAGTACGTACTTGCTTGGGAACATGGCATCTCTAGCCAGACTGACTGGGTTTCATCCTGGCTGCATCACTTTACTATGTGACCTTGGGGCAAATTACTTAACCTTTCTGATAGAGAGGAATCCATTCTCAGTAAATGTCAGCTATTTTTATTTTCAATAGCGCCTTAGGGTTTATCATGTTCTCTGAAACTCTGAGGCTCCCAAGGATATCTGTGCAGTGCCTTTCAATGACAGTCAAGTCCTACCTTAGTTGACATGCACCCTATTCCCCAGTCATGCTGATTTCCTGAAATATGTAATATGAATTTGTAATATGCTTTCTGACACCTCTGGGCCTTTGCACACAATGTTTTCTTTGCTGGAAAACTCTTATTCTCTCTTTATCAAGTTAACTCTTCATCATTTAAGATAACTTTGAGGCATCACTTCTTCCTGGAAGCCATCCTTGATTACTTCCAGGCTATGTATTGCCACATGTCTCTGTGTACTCACCCTAATATTGGATGGATGAAGTGCTTATGTATGTGATCTCTGTTACTCTCATTTAATTAATCCTTAAACAGTCAAATTATGTGCTTTATTATCTTCTTGAAAAAACATCTATTTGTACTTGTTTCAAATGCAGATTGTGACCCACAGGGGAGGGAATTGAAAGCCCAATCCTAAACAATGAGATTGGAACAATTACATGCTACTTTCCCATCTAAATCTCCTCCAGTCTGTAACTGTGTACAGCCGAATTGACCAGCTGGAAAGAGCTGATTCAGGGAATTGGTGTTATTGGTCCAATATAGACATTTGTTTGGCTGAATCTAATCATGTTTAAAATTATTTCAGTTAAGTGAAATTGTGTGTACATGCTGTCACTGGATTTAGGAAAAAAGATGAAGCCGTTTGGACCCTGGAAATTCTTTATTTTTTGCTATAGCTGAGTCCAACAAGACTCTTAGGCAGACAGGTTGTTGTCTACTTTATGTAATTTGATAAACTCTATGGGGCTTACCTGTCCATAAACAAGTCTCTCTCCAGCCTCAGATCAGATCTGATATTCTTTCCATCTTAGTCAGTCCTTGAGTCAAAGTTGTATCTCTAGAAAGCTGCTATAGAAACAAACTTGTCACCTGAAATTAATAGTATCTTAACCAATACAATTAAGATAATAATAAACATTAACATATTTGTTCATTTAATTAATATTTCTTTGTTATATAACATACACTGAACATTCTTTATTGATACATATTTGGGACAGATCAGTGAACAAAACAAATACAGATTCCTACCCTCCAGGACCTCAGAATCTGGTAAGGAGGCATGGAAACTAATAAATCAACATAATGTATAAGCAGGATGCAAAGATTATTGGAAGACAATAAATGCTATGAAAAAAATAAAGCCAATTAAGATGCAAACCTTTATACTTTATGTAGACCTTCCACATACATAGTATCAGATGATCTTTCTACAAAGCTTGAAGTAGGCAGGGGATATATTCCCAAATGAAGAATTGGGGCAAAAAGGCAATATGGTGTTAGTTCCTGCCTGGTATTAAGTTCTTCCTTGTATGTGGAAGTATTTGAAAACACTGTTAGCTTAGATTCAACTCAAAACCTAAGGCTAATCCTAGAAATAGAGATTTAAAAATCTTCAAGAAAGTATTCTTGGAGTGAATATCAAACAGCCTTTGTCTTAGTCTGACTCAAATTTGTATACTAGTTCCAACAATCAAGTGCTTCTTACCTTTTAGCTGAAGGTCTAGTTCCTAGTTTGTAGATTAGCTTTAGTGCCTGATTCTTGTTCCTTGTGTCTTCAGCCTCTGTCAGATAATCTTGAGAATTGGAGTTCTGCTAGTGTGCTTGCTAGTCAGCACCCTGGAAGCCTTGATTCTAGAGCTTACAGCCTTCTCTGTGAATCTCAGCCTACTAGGTGTGGCCTTTATAATAATGACAAATAGAGTCTTGACAGATGCTCTTGGTGATGGAGCACAGATGAGTGAATTCAAGGTAAGGCCCCCATGAAAGGGGCAGGCAGGGCCCGAGTGAGTGAGTACCCCAAACTAAGGGCCAGACAGGAACTCAAAAACAGGGCAGAGCTATAAAAGTGATAGAAGCAGAGGTGGTAGGTAAACAAGTGATATTAAGTAGATAAAAATAAACCAATTTAGAGGAATTATAAAATTTATTCAGGGATTCAAATGATTTTATTATTAATGAAAAATGACAATATCATTACTAATAATTTACTGTTATTTAGTGTTCCTTTTATTTGTTAGGGACTAGAACATATACTTGATATGTATCATTTAATCCTCCAAAGAACCACTTAAGTTTAAGTAATATGTAGCTTTTTAAAATCTGGAATTTGGTTCAGAGAAATCAAGTGATTTGACCAATTTCAGAGCTAATAAAACGATGTTCTAGAGCCAAATTATGGATTTGCATTGAATAGTTTTGACCTTGATGAAGGTTCCTCGTATATACAAAATAGAGCTAATAAATTTACCTTAAGGAGTTGTGGTGAAGTTTAAATAAACTTATGCATAAAGATAACAACCCAGTGCTTAGCATATAGTACATATTCCAGCTTTTTCTGTGATCATGTTTTTTTACTGTGTTCCTCTATCTATGTTTACCTAGCTAGGGCTAGCCCAGACTATAACAGAACTATGGTGGCTCCTCATTGTGAGTTAGCATAAATCAGTGGTTGAATTAATGACTGTAAAATCTTATTGAGTGCAATTCACTAGTAGCTATGTCTAGCTTTATCAAAAATAGGCTGGCAAAACATTAGTATTCATGATGCTATTTATCTTCCTATTTATTAAGAGGTATTTTAAAATTGATGCTTTTAGTTGGTTTCTAATTGTTTCTGTTATGTGCTTTGGTGTCTTTTCAGGCAGGACTTTCATTTCACAATTACTTTTGTTATTTTTTGGTAAGATATAGAACAGCCTCTATACATTGAGGCACGAGACTTTAGTTCCTTACTTGTGGTTCTTATGCTCAATTTGCTGTGGGAACCGAAGCAGATCACTTACCCTTGGTATAGTAGAAATGTTAGGACAAAAAAAAAAAAAAAAAAAGTGAGTAATTCTAGTTCTATCTCCTGCTAGCTGTGTGAACACAAATCACTTAACTTCTTGGAGTAAAAGAATTTATATGAATAGCTTATATCTCCCAGGGCTGTAAAGTTAAAAGGAACAATATATTAAAAATAATCAGCACACAGCATAGGTGCTTAGTAAATATCATTTCCCTTCCCTATCACCTGAACTCTGACCCATCAGAGAAATGATGGAATTAAGCAAGAAGTAATCTAGCTAGCTAGCTAGCTAGGTATCATCTGTCTATGAATGATGTATTTACCAGAAAACCCTTTTCTCAAATATGGAACGCCAATGCACAAAATTGATACAATGAAGCTGCTCTGGCAAACCAAATCACACAAGCACTTTTCAAACCTAAAATTCAATGACCAGAGCAAGTCACATGGCTTCTCAGAGGAGCAGAGCTCTATAGCTTCCTCAGCAATTGATGTGGACTTAGTGAAAGTATTAGAGCTGTAAATGTAATCAATTTACCAAAAGTAAATAAATATAATTCTACAAATTAGTTCATAGGCCTTCACTGACACTTGCTCAAGATGACAGAATAAGGACACTCACATATCAAATCCTGGTTCTGCCACTATCTTGATACTTAACCTTTTTATGTCTGTTATCATTTCTATAAAACAAGGATAACAATATTCTCTTTATCATAGGGTTATTGTCACGATTGTATGAGTTAACGTACAAAAAACAATTAGAACACTGCTTGATACTTAGCAAGTACTACATGTCTTATCAATTACTAGATATTATTGTTATTATTATTAATATCATTATTATTATCAGTCCCTGAACTCTAGCATATCCTAGGTCTTTTGCTTTTCCATATAAATTTTAGAATCAACTTTACAAGTTCTACCAAAAGCCAGCTCTCATTTTGAATGTGATTACATTGAATCTATATGCCAATTTGTGGAACATTAACATCTTTACAATATTGAATCATATAGTCAAGGGACATGGGCTAATGTGTTAGTGTTTGCCTGGTATATTTCTTTCCATCTTTTACTATTATGATATCTGTGTCTTTATACTTAAAGTGGTTTTATTATACACAGCATATACTTGAGTTTTACTTATTTATCCAGACTGATAATCTCTATTTTTAATTGAGGTATTTAGACACTTTACATTTAATGTAATTATCTAATTGTTTTTTATTATTTTTTTAAAATTTATTTTATTTTTATTTATTTTATTTTATTTTTTTTGCGGTACGCGGGCCTCTCACTGTTGTGGCCTCTCCCGTTGCGGATCACAGGCTCTGGATGCGCAGGCTCAGAGGCCATGGCTCATGGGCCCAGCTGCTGTGCAGCATGTGGGATCTTCCCAGACTGGGTCACGAACCCGTGTCCCCTGCATTGGCAGGCAGAGTCTCCACCACTGCGCCACCATGGAAGCCCGTTTTTTATTTTTTTAAATAAATTTATTTATTTAATTTTATTTTATTTTTGGCTGTGTTGGGTCTTCGTTGCTGCGTGTAGGCTTTCTCTAGTTGCAGCGGGCAGGGGCTACTCTTCATTGGGGTGCACGTGCTTCTAATTGTGGTGGCTGGGCTTCCTTGGTGGCGCAGTGGTTGAGAGCCCGCCTGCCGATGCAGGGGATGCGGGTTCGTGCCCCGGTCTGGGAAGATCCCACATGCCGCGGAGCGGCTGGGCCTGTGAGCCATGGCTGCTGAGCCTGCACGTCCGGAGCCTGTGCTCTGCAACGGTAGAGGCCACAGCAATGAGAGGCCCGTGTACCACAAAACAAACAAACAAACAAACAAAACGTAATTGTGGTGGCTTCTGTTGTTGTGGAGCATGGGCTCTAGGTGCATGGGCTTCAGTAGTTGCAGCACATGGGCTCAGTAGTTGTGGCTTGGGCTCTAGAGCACAGGCTCAGTAGTTATGGCACATGGGCTTAGCTGCTCTGCAGCATGTGGGATCTTCTCGGACCAGGGATTGAGGCCATGTCCTCTGCACTGGCAGGTGGATTCTTAACCACTGTGCCACCAGGGAAGTCCCGATTGTTCTTTTTAAATCTACCATCTTTCTATTGGTTTTCTCTTTGCTCTACCTGTTTATTTAAAATTATCTGGTCCTATGGAAGCAACCTGAATGTCCATTGACAGATGAATGGATAAAGAAGATGTGGCACATACAGACAATGAAATATTACTCAGCCACCAAAAAGGAATGAAATTGAGTTATTTGTAATGATGTAGATGGACCTAGAGTCTGTCATAGAGAGTGAAGTAAGTCAGAAAGAGAAAAACAAATATGGTATGCTAACACACATACATGAAATCTAAAAAAATTGTACTGATGAACCTAGTGCCAGGGCAGGAATAAAGATGCAGATGTAGAGAATGGACTTGAGGACATGGGGAGGGGGATGGGTAAGCTGGGATGAAGTAAGAGTAGCATTGACATGTACACTACCAAATGTAAAACGGATGGCTAGTGGGAAGCTGCTGCATAGCACAGGGAGATCAGCTCAATGCTTTCTGACCACCTAGAGGGGTGGGATAGGGAGGGTGGGAGGGAGGCTCAAGAGGGAGCAGATATGGGTATATATGTATGCATATAGCTGATCCACTTTGTTGTACAGCAAAAACTAATACAACATTGTAAAGCAATTATACTCCAATAAAGATTAAAAAAATTACCTGGTCCTGTTTTCTTGTTTTTCTGTTTTTAAACTAATTAAGTATTTTAAAAATTATTTTATTTATCTCAACCACCAGCATATTTTTTAAAAATTTAAATACTTCATCAAGGATTTATAATACTCACACTTAACATTTCACAGTCTATCTTTAAGTAATATTATAGTACTTCATATATAATACATGAACATTAGAATCATATATTTCCATTTTCTCATTCTAACCATTGGTGGTATTATAGTCTTATATTTTATTTCTACATATGTTTTAAATCCCTCAATACCTTGTCATTATTTTTGCTTTAAGGAGTCAATCACGTGTGAAGTAATTGAAAATGAGATAAAAATGTCTTTCATTTACCCACATAATTACACTGTCCATTGCTCTTTATTAATTTGCAAAGATATGTATTTCCATCTGAAATTTTTTTCTTCTTCCTTTAACATTTCTTGTACGCTAAGCCCATTAACAATCAATTTTCACAAATTTTGTTTGTCTGAATTTTTTCCTGTTATTTCTTAATGCTGTTTTTGCCAGATATAAAATTCTAGTTTGACAGTATTTTTTTTTCCATTCAGTACATTCAAAATGTTGATTCATTTTCTTCTGACTTGCAGTTTCTGATAAGCAGTCTTCATCATCCTTATCTTTGTTTCTTTGTATTAAGCCTTTTTTTTTGTTTTTGTTTTGCTTTATTTTAGGATTTTTCTCTTTAATACTGGGTTTCAGCAACCAGTTTTGATGCCCCTTGTGATGTATGTGTGTGTATGTGAGTGCATGCACATGTATGCAAATGCACATGTATGTTTACCCTGTTTGGAGTGTGTTGAGATTCCTACATCTATATTTACAGTTTTGTTTGAATTTGGAATTTTAGATGGCAGTATTTATTCATATATTTTTTCCTGTTCCCCTTCTTGGGACTCCATTTAAACATATGTTATGTAACTCTGTGGTCCAGCACACACATGTTCCTTCCCACCACAGAGCCTTCGCACAAGCCATTCCCTTAGCCTGAGATGCCTTCCCATCTGCCCCACCTCCTGCTTCTAGTTAATTTCTGTTCATATTTCAGATCACAAGGGCCACTTTCTTTGGGAAGCCTTCCCACACTCCAAATCTGGGTCAGGCTTATTTATCACAGGCTCCTTTGTGTCAAAGCACTCATCTCAATTTGTGACTAAACATCACTTTGTGTGATTACTTTATTATTGTCTGCTCCTCACCCCACAACTCTAAGCCTATTGAAGCAGTTGGCATATCTGTTCTGGGCCACCCTTATCCATCCCCAGTGCCTAGTTCTGTGCCAGGTACATTACAGTTTCTAGGTAATTACATACTGAGTGGAAAGAAAGAATGAATGAATGAGTGAATGAGTAAAAATAAAAAAACATATGTTATGTTACTTAATGTTATCTCACAGTCATTGAGGCTCTGTTAAAATTTCAGTCCCTTTCTGTCTGTGCTTAAGGTGGCTTAAGCTTTTGTTGTTTTGTATTAGAGATCACAAATCTTTTATTCTGCTCTAATCTTTTATTTTCCATTTCTTTTCTCATCATGTTCATGTTTCTTTTAAATATATCCACTTGCCTATAATGGTTGCCTTAACATTATTGCCACTAGGACCATCATTTTGGTCCTTCATGTTTTGTTTCTTTTGACAGAAGTTTTAACTAGTTAAAATAATATTTTCTGCTTTATGTTTTGTCTAGTAATTTTTAATTGCATTCTAGACATTGTAGTTTACATTATTGAAATTCTCGATTTTTTTTTCTTCTTTTTAAAAGAATGTTACACTTGTATGCATTGCATTGCAGAAGAGTTTGATCCCTTCAATTCCTGTTTTTAATTTTTGCTATGTTGAATCTAGTGGAAACATCATTCTCATGATAGTCTGGTCCTACTCCTCCAGTGACTCCTCTGAGCTTTCCACTGATGGCCTTATATGATCACTGAGGCCTCTCCATGGTAAATGATAAAATGCTAAGCCTCTACTTCCCTGGGTAAGCTTGGGATATTGTTCTGCTTATGTTACCCTGGTCATTCTCTGAGTGAAAATGTGGAGTTTCAGTTTATGCATGCATGCCCTAATATTCCTATGTGGATTTCTGGATTTGTTTTTCAATATAACCCTCAACTTTACATGAATGCAACTCTCTATACTTTGTATGAATCTTCCTTACACTTTCCTGCTACATAAGCCTTTTTGAACCGTGATTTCCAACTCCTCAGATCAGCAATGTGATCAGACTGTTTGGATCTTCTGTCCCTGTCCTTGCCCTCTGCGTATTGTTTCCATGTAAAGTTCACAGAAAATGTAGGCTTACTTTGTGCATTTTCCTTCTCTGAAGATCACAGTCCTGAGCTTCCTATTGTTGAACGACTAAAAGCACTGGTTTCATATATTTAGTCTAATTTTCTCATTCTTTACAGTTGGAGATTATATCCAGTACTGCTAATCCATCTTGACCAGAAGTGGAAACTGATTTTTCCCCATAGATGTATCCATTTGTCTTAGCAACATTTATTGAATAAGCTATCCTTTTGCACAGTTAATTCCTTTGGTGTAATTGCTGCAGATCAGTTTACTACATAAATGTGGGTCTCTCTCTGGACTACTGATATATTTACCTTTTATTATCCTAATACAATTATGGTTTTTGTTTGTTTTTTAATTTTATTGAAGTATAGTTGATTTACAATGTTGTGTTAATTTCTGCTGTACAGCAAAGTGATTCAGTTATACACACACACACACACACACACACACACACACACACACACATACACACACATATATATATATTCTTGTACATATTCTTTTCCATTATGGTTTATCACAGGATATTGAATATAGTTCCCTGTGCTATACAGTAGAACCTTGTTTTTTATCCATCCTATATATAAGTTTGCATCTGCTGATACAAAACTCCTACTCTATCCCTCCCACCACCCTTGGCAACCACAAGTCTGTTCTCTATGTCTGTGAGTCTGTTTCTGTTTCATAGATATGTTCACTTGTGTCCTATTTTAGATTCCACATACAAGTGATGTCATTTGGCTGAGTAATATTCCATTGTGTATGTGTGTGTATATATATACACACATACATATCACTTCTTCTTTATCCATTCATCTGTCGATGGACATTTAGGTTGTTCCATGTCTTGGCTATTATAAATAGTGTTGCTGTGAGCATGGGGGTGCATGTATCTTTTCAAATTATAGTTTTGTCTGGATATATGTCCAGGAGTGGGATTTCTGGATCATATGGCAACTCTATTTTTAGGTTTTTGAGGAACTACCATACTGTTCTACATAGTGGCTGCACCAATTTACATTCCCACCAACAGTATGGAACAGGGTTCCATACCCCAAAAGGGTTCCATTTTCTCCATACCCTCTCCAGAATTTGTTTGTAGACTTTTTGATGATGGCCATTCTGACCATTGTGAGGTGATACCTCATTGTATTTTTGATTTGCATTTCTCTAATAATTAGCGAGGATGAGCATCTTTTCACATGCCTGTTAGCCATCTGTATGTGTTCTTTGGAGAAATGTCGGTTTGGGTCTAAATGGTCTTCTGCCTATTTTTTGATTGGGTTGTCTGGGGGTTTTTTTGGTGTTGAGTTGTATGAGCTCTTTGTATATTTATAATTAAGTCCTCATCAGTCACATAACTTGCAAATATTTTTCCCAGTCTGTAGGTTGTCTTTGCATTTTGTTTATGGTTTACTTGCTATGCAAAAGCTTATAAGTCTGATAAGGTCCCATTTGTTTATTTTTGCTTTTATTTCTATTGCTTTGGGAGACTGACTAAGAAAACATTGGTACAATTTATGTCAGAGAATGTTTTGCCTATGTTCTCTTCTATCATTTTTATGGTGTCATGTCTTATATTTAAGTCTTTAAGCCATTTGGAGTTTATTCTTGTGTATGGTGTAAGGATGTATTCTAATTTCATTGATTTGCATGTGCTGTCCAACTTTCCCAACACCACTTGCTGAAGAGACTGTCTTTTCCCCATTGTATATTCTTGCCTCCCTTATTGAAGATTAATTGACCACAGGTGTGTGGGTTTACTTCTGGGCTCTCTATTCTGTTCCATTGATCCATATGTCTATTTATCTGCCAGTACCATGCTGTTTTGATTACTGTAGCTTTATAGTGTTGTCTGAAGTCTGGGAGGGTTATGCCTCCTGCTTTGTTCTTTTTCTTCATCATTGCTTTTGCAATTCGTAATGCAATTATGTTTTGATTATTGCAGCTTTATAGTAAATTTTGAAATCAGGTAACATGAGAACTCAAGCCATATTTTTCTCTTTTAAGATTGTTTTGGCTACTGGAGATACTTTGAATTTTCATTTAAATTTAATATCAATTTATTGGTCCTCAAATTTTTGCAGAGCTTTTGATATGTATTTTGATAAACCTATATATTAATTTATGGAAAAAAATAATTTTGATCATATTGAATTATCCAAATCATCAAAATTGTATTGTTCTTCATTTACTTAGGTCCTTTTCTTTGGTTTCATTTAGCAATATTTTATAATTTTTCATGTAGAAGTCTTGTACATTTATCATTTCAAATATTCCTATGTATTTTATATGTTTTTGATGCTATTATAAATGGCATTATTTAGAATTTTATTTATAAATTGTTGTTAATACACAGAAATGTAATAGTAGAAAAACAGAAATCAATAAACAAAATAATTTTATTTATTGATTTTGTTTTTCCTCACAGACTGTATCCTATACAATTTAGGGTTTTGCCTCTATGCAATGTGTGCCACTTTAGAAGCATCCATCTAACATACCATTCCTAGATATCTGTTCTTTTTTTCATCTACATCCAAGTGAATGGATGAAAAAAAGAGAAACAGGAGTTCCATTTCTGTCTCCCTGAAGTCCTTTGTGGTTTCCTGTCTAAGCCCATTTCTTTCAAAATGATGAACATAATGATGTAGTGTATTTTTCAAACTGGAACACTTTTTAAATCAAAAGGAATAACCGTTAATAATTAAACAGTTGTAAATCAGTGTTGCAGATTGTTTGCAAAGATAGTGAAATTATCCCTTCCATCTTTGTATGCACACCATTTTGTAATATGACATTGCTACCCCTCCCATCAAGAGGTGGAAATAAATAACTTCTCTATGCCTTCAGTCTATTTTCTATCTCTTGAACATGGCCTGATTTTATGGCGTGCATTGATCAATAGAATATGACAAAGGAGTATGTGGAAATTCCAGGCCTAGGCCTAGAGAGATGTTGCAGCTTCCGTTCTCATCTTCTCTGAATGCTATTCTAAGACCATCATTTGAAGAAGCCAGGTGTAGGATCCTGGAGGATGAAAGGACATGCATAGCTGAAATAAGCTGGCCCTGGAGCTCCCTGAGAACAACCAACCAATAGCCAGAACAAAGAAACCATCATAGAACATTCAGCCACACTAAAGCTACCAGATGACTTTAACTGCGTGAATAAACCAAAGTGAGACCAGAAGAATTAGAATTGTTTTAAACCACTAAATTTTGGAGCAATTAGTTAAATAACACTAGTGTGGCCAGGAACGTTCAGAGCAAACCAAGCCATGTGGTCAATTTAATAATAATTTATATCAATCCATTTTGAGAAAACATCACTGCTTTCACAGAAGGTTGTGTTCTTTACTATAATCATGTAAATTTAATAAACCATGTTCTGGGATGTGAGGTACAGTGTGTGTGTGTCTGCATTTCAGAGCAGGGGGTTATAATAATCAGAAGTGACAATAGATATGGAAGAGGAAAAAAGAAGGTAGTTGATTCTGAAAGATCTTCTACACAGGACACTTTATTTATTTATTTTTGTGGTACACGGGGCTCTCACTGTTGTGGCCTCTCCCTTCGCAGAGCACAGGCTTCGGACGTGCAGGCCCAGCGGCCATGGCTCACGGGTCCAGTCGCTCCGCGGCATGTGGGATCTTCCTGGACCGGGGCACGAACCCGCATCCCCTGCATTGGCAGGCGGACTCGCAACCACTGCGCCACCAGGGAAGCCCTACACAGGACACTTTAACTTCATCCCTCATAGCAGAAAAATAACAACAAGACAAAACAAAATAAAACAGTCCCTAGAGATTTTTTTCCGTGGCTCTGTCTGCAGCATAGTGTTGAAGATACAGCATCAGTTTCAGGTTATTTTATTGTCCCGCTTCTGTAGGCTACCATTCCCTTCTCTTCTCCTTCTTTCTCCAGACAGAAAACAATACAGTTGATACCATTTTGCGTACAAACTGACAATATTATTCCAGGACAGTCTTTGTCAAATTAGACCCATATCACCTTGATTGGAGTCTTAGGTGTTCCTGCACTCCTCAGACCCTCACTTAGAGATGATCTTTTATTTCTTTCCCCAGATGGCTAATCACATTCACAAAGTATAGATTTTTCTCAGTTAATACTCAGAAGACCTTCATATTATTTTTATGACTGAATGCCTGATTTTCTCAGTGCCATCTTGGTATCAGAGAGGAGGAAGGATAGTCTTTCACTGCCCGTGAGTCAGAAGGAAAGGGAAGGAATTCAACCTGACTGAAGTTAGCTCACTACATCTCTGACAAAGTTTGCAGAGGCTAATCCAGATACAGGTGTTGAACCTGGTGAGAACTACTAGAAGAAGAGGCCCATAGTGCAATGGTGATGGAGCTGTTATTAGGCCATCACTAGTTTCTGAGAAGTAAATACAGAGTATTAGGCATTATATTTATCATTTATAATCATAATCAAAGTATGGAATGTAAGAGGTGTAGCTCAGTGACGGATAGAACTTAGTTTCTTTTCTTAATGTTAAGGGCACAATAACAGTAGCACAATTATGTGAGCCTTAAGACCACACACACATACCCCTTTCCTGCAAGGATGGGTTAGATTCAAGGACAAGCACCTTCATTGTACCTGGTGCTAGAATTGAAGCTCTAACTGACTGGGGAAAAGATTAAAGTGTTTTGAGTATGAACAATAGGCTCTTAGAATTGGCCCTCTCTTGTATGTCCTAAGCACTGTTTATTTTTCTCATTCTCTCCTGCTGAGTGATCTATGCTGATTTTAATATTAGCCTTAGGACAGGGTATCAAATGTGTCTTCATAGGTAATCAGTGGCTTAGACTAACTCATCTGGAAATTGCACTGAAGCTGTATCCCCAGCAAAATGTTAGAGTATGAAAAGCATCTGACTGAGTGTACTTTCTGTATTACTTACCCAGAGAATTATCAAGGTCCCAACAGAATGAAATTTAATGATCTAATAGTCCTATTTTTCTATCTCTTATTCTCTCTTACTGTCTCTGTCTCTCTCTCCCCATCACCACCCCCCATCTCTCTTTTCCTTTTAAATTATTGGCCTAAATCTGATCCAGGAAATATTTTTGCCCTGTCTTTGTCTATCTTCTATTGCTATTTGATTCATAGTGAGTTATATACCCAGGCCTGTCTAAGGGTGACTTGATTTTGGAACTTGAACCTACAGTTGGACTGTTATGAATATGTTGTTGAAATTATTTATTAGTACTTGTTAAAAATATTAATAATGGATTGAAAATAATGGAAAGAAGTTGAAACTAAAATACGTATTGCATCTACAAAATTCAGTGTGGTCTTGAGGTAGAGAACTCTGCTCTTCTGCTTTATCACTGGTGAACAATGTTATGCTTGGTCAGGAAGTCACAACTCTTGTAAATCTTTATTAGTGTTCAAGATCATTAATAGGAAGCCAAGAGGAAAAAGAAGTAAATACAGAGTATCAGTTTCAGACAGTTAGAGACAAGTTCATTGAGCTGTAAATTAAATCAAATGCCACAAAATATGCAGATTGTAAAAATGTCCGTTCTCTGCAAAGCTGTTAAACTTTAAAAGGTCTTTTCAATTAAAATGACTGAGATGAGTATTGTGTCATGTTGCTATGGAAAGGGCTAAAGGACAGTCAGAAGGCACTGGGTACAGGAAAATGGGTGGGGATTTTTTTCAAGTATATAAAGGGATCCATTAGCAATGAATATTTGCCCACCCTGTCAACTATGTGCTCTAGCTCCCACTCCTTGTTTCCTGGTTAAACTTCTGCACACATTATTAAAATTGTGGGGCTTTCTCACTAATATTTATTTCACACTTGCTTATTTAATGTTACCATCTCCTTTGTGTTAGTCTTATCCCTGAATCTGAACCCGTTTTGAGTCATGAATAGGTACCTGACCAATATTGAAAATCTCAGATAAAAAGGATCCTGGCTGAGACTGGGTTATGTGTCCCAAACTCTAACTGTCATAATTAGAGACATGGCACTGTATCTTTCCAAAATGACACACAATGGGTCATTTCCCCAAAGATTGACTATGTATGGATGCAGAATGGTCAACGTTACCAAACATCCACCACAGGTTTAATTTGGCTGCTCAACCAAAAGTGCATATTGTTTTCATTTTTAAGGAAGGAAGGAAGGAGGGAAAGAAGGAAGGAAGGAGGGAAAGAAGGAAGAATGAAGGAAGGAAGGAAGAATGAACAAATAAGGAAACATTTATTTTCCAGGTTTAATGCTATAAGCCAGTTAGTTATTAGAGGTTGAAATTATTTGCTCATCTAAGAATAGCACACCTCAACTGTTGTAAAAAATGGGGTTCCTCCTTGATTAAGCAGAAAAAAAAATCTACTGTCATTCTCTCAGATCTTTTTTTTTTCCTGTACTGGTCAATAGGAAAGTTAAATGAGTTAATGATAAAAATAAATAACTCCCTGTACCTTTTTTAAAAAAAAAATGTTACTGGCAAATTATGTAATGGTCTTCTCCTTCTTGGTGCAATATTGCTTTGTTTTTCTCATTTGGTAGGAAGGGATAGGAAGTCCAAGTGGTGATACTGAAAGTTGCTGTGGATACCCCTCCTAATTATATACTCATACCTAGGAGAAATAACCTTGGGAAGGACATAGGTGTCTATGAGGGACTGAATAGTGCAGCCCCACACTAGAGATGTCTACCTCCTAATTCCCAGTACCTATAAGTGCTCTTATGCCTTTTACAGCAAAAACGAATTAAAAAAAGGACTTTTCAGATGTGATCAAGTTAAGGATATTGAAATGGAAAGATTATCATAAATTTTCCAGATGGGCATGATGTAGTAACAAGGGTAACCTGCAAGAGGAATGAGGGAGTAGTTAGAACTACACACAAGATGGTTTGACGATGAAGATGGTAGCAGAGGGAGGGAGAAAGGGATTTGAAGGTGCTCCACTGCTGTCTTTGAAGATGGAGAAAAAGGGAAATGAGCTAAAGGATGTAAATTGCCTTTGGATGGGTAGTATTTGAAGGAGACAATGTGGCTTGCTGTCAGCTTTGGTGCATGACTTTCCACAGGACCCATGTGTTACATGGCCAGTGGATGCTGGTGGGTAAAAGAATTTTAAAAGAAAGGTGAATTGTTTCTGAGGATGGAAGATAGATTCATGAGCCATGTGGTTATTATAATAGCAGTGCCCAAATGGACATGATCTTTGGGGCTGTTCAGATCCAGGCTCTTCTATAATGCCCTGGTACAGATGATAGGACAAGACATGCTTCCACATTTTTTAATATTGCCAACTACTGAAACAAAAGAATTATTGAATCATGGGTCGAACAAGAAGGAAAACATTATAAAAAAAGTTCAACATTTGAAAACAGGAATGTAAAGAGAACAGACAGCAGAAGCAAGAAGAACTACAATCCTGCAGCCTGTGGAACAAAAACCACATTCACAGAAAGATAGACAAGATGAAAAGGCAGAGGGCTATGTACCAGATGAAGGAACAAGATAAAACCCCAGAAAAACAACTAAATGGAGATAGGCAACCTTCCAGAAAAAGAATTCAGAATAATGATAGTGAAGATGATCCAGGACCTCAGAAAAAGAATGGAGACAAAGATCGAGGAGATGAAAGAAATGTTTAACAAAGGCCTAGAAGAATTAAAGAACAAACAAACAGAGATGAACAATAAAATAACTGAAATGAAAACTACACAAGAAGGAACCAATAGCAGAATAACTGAGGCAGAAGAACGGATAAGTGACCTGGAAGACAGAATGGTGGAATTCACTGCTGTGGAACAGAATAAAGAAAAATGAATGAAAAAAATGAAGACAGCCTAAGAGACTTCTGGGACAACATTAAATGCAACAAGATTCGTATTATAGGGGTCCCAGAAGGAGAAGAGAGAGAGAAACGACCAGAGAAAATATTTGAAGAGATTATAGACAAAAACTGCCCTAACATGGGAAAGGAAATAGCCACCCAAGTCCAGGAAGCGCAGAGAGTCCCATACAGGATAAACCCAAGGAGAAACATGCTGAGACACATAGTAATCAAATTGGCAAAAATTAAAGACAAAGAAAAATTATTGAAAGCAGCAAGGGAAAAATGACAAATAACACACAAGGGAACTCCCATAAGGTTAACAGCTGATTTCTCAGCAGAAACTCTACAAGCCAGAAGGGTGTGGCATGACATATTTAAAGTGATGAAAGGTAAGAACCTACAACCAATATTACTCTACCTGGCAAGGATCTCATTCAGATTTGATGGAGAAATCAAAAGCTTTACAGACAAGCAAAAGCTAAGAGAATTCAGCACCACCAGACCAGCTCTACAACAAATGCTAAAGGAACTTCTCTAAGTGGGAAACACAAGAGAAGAAAAGGACCTACAAAAACAAACCCCAAACAATTAAGAAAATGGTCATGGGAACATACATATCGATCATTACCTTAAATGTGAATGGATTAAATGCTCTAACCAAAACACACAGGCTTGCTGAATGGATACAACAACAAGACCCATATATATGCTGTCTATAAGAGACCCAATTCAGACCTAGGGACATATACAGACTGGAAGTGAGGGGATGGAAAAAGATATTCCATGCAAATGTAAGTAAAAAGAAAGCTGGAGTAGCAATACTCATATCAGATAAAATAGACTTTAAAATAAAGAATGTTACAAGAGACAAGGAAGGACACTACATAATGATCAAGGGATCAATCCAAGAAGAAGATACAATAATTCTAAATGTATATGCACCCAACATAGGAGCACCTCAGTACATAAGGCAATTGCTAACAGCTATAAAAGAGGAAATCAACAGTAACACAGTAACAGTGGGGGACTTTAACACCTCACTTACACCAATGGACAGATTATCCAAAATGAAAATAAATAAGGAAACAGAAGCTTTAAATAACACAATAGACCAGATAGATTTAAATGATATTTATAGGACATTTCATCCAAAAACAGCAGATTACACTTTCTTCTGAAGTGCACATGGAACATACTCCAGGATAGATCTCATGTTGGGTCACAAATCAAGACTCAGTAAATTTAAGAAAATTGATATCATATCAAGCATCTTTTCTGACAACAACACTATGAGATTAGAAATGAATTACAGGGGAAAAAAACGTAAAAGATACAAAAACTTGGAGGCTAAACAATAAGTTACTAAATAACCAAGAGATGACTGAAGAAATCAAAGAGGAAATCAAAAAATACTTAGAGACAAATGACAATGAAACATGACGATCCAAAATCTATGGGATGCAGCAAAAGCAGTTCTAAGCGGGAAGTTTATAGCTATACAAGCCTACCTCAAGAAACAAGAAAAATCTCAAATAAACAATCTAACCTTACACCTGAAGGAACTAGAGAAAGAAGAAGCACTAAAACCCAAAGTTAGCAGAAGGAAAGAAATCATAAAGATCAGAGCAGAAATAAATGAAATAGAAACAAAGAAAACAACAGCAAAGATCAATAAAATGAAAAGCTGGTTCATTGAGAAGATAAACAAAATTGATAAACCATTAGCCAAACTCATCAAAAAAGAGGGTGAGAGTATTCAACTCAATAAAATTAGAAATGAAAGAGGAGAAGTTACAACAGACACCACAGAAATACAAAGCATCCTAAGAGAATACTACAAGCAACTCTATGCCAATAAAATAGACAACCTGGAGGAAATGGACAAATTCTTAGACAGGTATAACCTTCCAAAACTGAACCAGGAAGAAATAGAAAATATGAACAGACCAATCACAAGTAATGAAATTGAATCTGTGATTAAAAATCTTCCAACAACCACAAGTCCAGGACCAGATGGCTTCACAGGTGAATTATATCAAACATTTGGAGAAGAACTAACACCCATCCTTCTCAAACTCTTCCAAAAAATTGCAGAGGAAGGAACACTCCCAAACTCATTCTATGAGGCCACCATCACCCTGATACCAAAACAAGACAAAGATACTACAAAAAAAAAATTACAGACCAATATCACTGATGAATATAGAAGCAAAAATCCTCAACAAAATACTAGCAAACAGAACCCAACAACAAATTAAAAGGATCATACACCATGATCAAGTGGGATTTATCCCAGGGATGCAAGGATTCTTCAATATACACCAATCAATGTGATACATCATAATAACAAATTGAAGAAGAAAAACCATATGATCATCTCAATAGATGCAGAAAAAGCTTTAGACAAAATTCAACACCATTTATGATAAAAACCCTCCAGAAAGTGGGTATAGATGGAACCTACCTCAATATAATAAAGGCCTTATACAACAAACCCACAGAAAACATCATTCTCAATAGTGAAAAACTGAAAGCATTTCCTCTAAGATCAGGAACAAGACAAGGATGTCCACTCTCACCACTGTTATTCAACATAGATTTGGAAGTCCTAGCCACAGCAGTCAGAGAAGAAAAAGAAATAACAGGAATACAGATTGGAAAACAAGAAGTAAAACTGTCACTGTTTGCAGATGAGATGGTACTATACATAAAGAATCTTAAAGATGCCACCAGAAAACTACTAGAGCCAATCAATGAATTTGGTAAACTTGCAGGATACAAAATTAATGCACAGATCTCTTGCATTCCTATACACTAATGATGAAAAATCTGAAAGAGAAATTAAGGAAACACTCCCATTTACCATTTCAACAAAAATAATAAAATATCCAGTAATAAACCTATCTAGGGAGACAAAAGACCTGTATACAGAAAACTATAAGACACTAATGAAAGAAATTAAAGATGATACCAACAGATGGAGAGATACCATGTTCTTGTATTGGAAGAATCAGTATTGTGAAAATGACTATACTACCCAAAGCAATCTACAGATTCAATGCAATCCCTATCAAATTACCAATGGCAGTTTTTACAGAACTAGAACAAAAATTCTTAAAATTTGTATGGAGATACAAAAGATCCCGAATAGCCAAAGCAGTCTTGAGGGAAAAAAATGGAGCTGGAGGAATCAGACTCCCTGACTTCAGACTATTCTACAAAGCTACAGCAATCAAGACAATATGGTAGTGGCACAAAAACAGAAACATAGATCAATGGAACAAGATAGAAAGCCCAGAGATCAACCCACGGACCTATGGTCAACTAATCTATGACCAAGGAGCCAAAGATATTTAGTGGAGAAAAGACAGTCTCTTCAATAAGTGGTGCTGGGAAAACTGGACAGCTACATGTAAAAGAATGAAATTAGAACACTCCCTAACACCATACACAAAAATTAACTCAAAATGGATTAGACACTTAAATGTAAGACCGGACACTATAAAACTCTTAGAGGAAAACGTAGGAAGAGCACTGTTTGACATAAATCACAGCAAGATCTTTTTTGATCCACCTCCTAGAGTAATGGAAATAAAAACAAAAATAAACAAATGGGACCTAATGAAACTTCAAAGCTTTTGCACAGCAAAGGAAACCATAAACAAGATGAAAAGACAACCCTCAGAATGGGAGAAAATATTTGCAAATGAATCAATGGACAAAGGATTAATCTCCAAAATATATAAACAGCTCATGCAGCTCAATATTAAAAAAACAAACAACCCAATCCAAAAGTGGGCAGAAGACCTAAATAGACATTTCTCCAAAGAAGACATACAGATGGCCAAGAAGCACATGAAAAGCTGCTCAGCATCACTAATTATTAGAGAAATGCAAATCAAAACTACAGTGAAGTACCACCTCACACCAGTTAGAATGGGCATCATCAGAAAATCTACAAACAACAAATAGTGGAGAGGATGTGGAGAAAAGGGAACCCTCTTGCACTGTTGGTGGGAATGTAAATTGATACAACCACTATGGAGAACAGTATGGAGGTTCCTTAAAGAACTAAAAATAGAATTACCATATGACTCAGCAATCCCACTACTGGGCATATACCCAGAGAAAACCATAATTCAAAAAACACATGCACCCCAGTGTTCATTGCAGCACTGTTTACAATAGGCAGGTCATGGAAGCAACCTAAATGCCCATTGACAGATGAATGGATAAAGAAGATGTGGTACATGTATACAATGGAATATTACTCAGCCATAAAAAGGAAAAAAAAAACTGGGTCATTTGTTGAGATGTGGATGGATCTAGAGACTGTCATATGGAGTGAAGTAAGTCAGAAAGAGAAAAACAAATATCGTATATTAACGCACATATGTGGAACCTAGAAAAATGGTACAGATGAACCTGTTTGCAGGGTAGAAATTGAGACACAGATGTAGAGAACAGACGTATGGACACCAAGGGGGGAATGCAGGGGTGGGGGTGTGATGAATTGGGCGATTAGGATCGGCATGTGTACACTGATGTGTATAAAATGGATAACTAATAAGAACCTGCTGTATTAAAAAATAAATAAAATAAAATTCAAAAATATTTAAAAAAATACTGGACTGTAGGGCAAGTTTTGAAGTTCTTACATTGATTGAGGTAACAAAATGAGTAAGTCTTGGTGTTTTACTAGAGGTTTCTTTTAATCTGAATTACATGAGGTTACAAAACGCTGAAAACCAGTAAGTTAACTTTTTGATTGTTGGACAGAGAAGAGAGAAATGATTTTAACTTTATGATTATATTAGAATAATTCCAATATAAACTCACATTGCTCATTGTTTATTCATGCTGTGATCTGCCTTAGTCCTCAAAAACCTAGGTTCAATGACCCAAGATAATAAGGGACCCTCATGTTGATATTGGGTTTCCCAGAGGTAAGAAAGAAAGGGTATGTTCTAGGTACTGCAGTCAGACTCATGAGATGCAAAATGCATGCTGCTAATTGACATAGATGCTTTATTTGGGACCGAATCCAGTCTTTCCCATGAGTCATTTATTTACTGGCCCTGACAGGTTGGAGAGCAGCTTTCAGGTACTTGCCGGTATGGGCTCTGCACATTAATATCCTATAGGGGAATGCTTTCTTTTGCACATGCAGATGGGCATGGAGCTGACCTTAAACATTTATGTTTACCATAGTAATTTCCTAGCCCCAGACAAGGGGAGTAGAACTGGAAAGGAAAGCTAATCTATTTAGTATGATATGTAGGAAGGTGTGCTTCCTCCATGGTGGTGCCTTTGGCCGTGTAAAAGTGAATCAGCACTGAAAAAAATGTATGGAGCCTTCCTCACTTGCACAGTGACTTTTCATGAGCGTCCTAGGAGGATCACTTTGCCGGAAATAGAAAAATTAAGGGATACTGCAGAAATCTTAATTAATGTTATTGTATAAGAGTTAAATCTTATATTCCTCAAGTATCATTGATTGTGGCAGGATGAATGTTCCTTGTCTGACATTGAACAAATGAACAGAGATTCACAATGTTCTGGGCTATCTGGCAGAAAGACATTTGTTTTCAGAATAGGTTCTAAAACACTTTTCGTTGTTTTAAAGTTAAGTAATACTTATTGGACAGTCGTCATGGATCCTCTATGGGTCAATGCCCCCTGGTGGCAGCCGTGTACAAAAACAATGACTGTCAGATTTAGATTTCATGGAAAGGAACGATCAGAAACTCATAGCTGAGGAAGGTAAGGCAAAGACGGTGACAGAGTGCTTTAGGATGTCTCTGGGATTTCCAATAGTTCTTAACAGGAGAACTGCCTGCCTCTTGAGGTTGATACTCTTATTCCCAATTTACAAATAAAGATGTTGGGTGTCACAGAGGTGAAGGAAGTTGTCCAAGGTCATACTACCGCTATTGACCCGTAAACAAGGTGGCGTTTATCCAAATATAATTTATAGTCGATCCTCTGTATCCATGGTTCCTCTGCAGCTCGATATTCAAGCAGCCACAGACTATGTACTACTATAGCATTTAGTTTTGAAAAAGGTTTGAAAAATACACGTGCAGTTCAAACACACGTTGTTCAAGGGTCAACTGTAGCTGGTTGCAAGCCCAGAATATAGACCTCAGACTGTCTGGCTTTTACTCTGTGACCAATATCCAGCTCTGATGTGATATTTGAGAGTTTTTTTTTTTTTTTTTTTTCTCAGCATTTTCTTTTCATCAACATGTGCAGTGGTTGTGGTCTCAAAACATTCCTTTTCCACAACCCTTAGAAACATATCCATTGTGTAAGTAGCACGTTGTCAACATTAAAAGCCCAAGTAATTGAGGTGCTGCTCTCACAGTGGAAAGAAAAGAACAAGTCAGGGAAAGGCAGTGCACTGAAGGGGAGTGCCTTCAAGGGAAAAATCATTACATGCTGTTGAGGAGTGTCCCAGTCATCCATCCGTAATTGTCCCAAGTGTTCTTAGCCTCAAAAATGTCTCCTCAGCCCCTCTTCTTGGTCAACAACTAAACTGTTTTTGCCATTTTACCCAAGCTTCCCTGTTTCCAGTTACTTTCTCACCTTAGCTGCACATTATCTATAGCCTGATTTTAAATCCCCAAATCAAATCTTCACTTTATTGCTAGTTCAGGAGATAAAAATGTGAACCTTCAGGCAGCAGTTAATAAGTAATTGTTTATTTAGCCATCACATCAAGAGTGAAGTTCACAATCAATTCTCCAGAGGTCGATTTTAGAATTCAGTTAAATACTGCTTTTCCAACTCCAAGTGAATAAATTACTCAGTTGTTTCCTGAGTTTAAGGTTATAATGATAATTGTCTACTTCCTCTAATTAAATTGAATCTCCACTTAAGAATTGTACTTACTAATAGGTGTTTCTATCTCATTTTCCATTTACCGAAAGAATTACTAATATTTATTGAATACATACTATATGCTAGACACTATGTTTAAATATATGTTATGAATTACTTGACAAATAATTCCAACATCCCTATTGCATAAGTACTATTATTATATCCTTTTGTTCAAGTGAGGAAATTAAGGCTTAGAAAAATTTTTAGGTCAGCGAAGATAAGCAGTAGTATATCAAAGCCTCAAGACCCAGGTTTTTACAATTCCAAATCCCTTGTTCTTAAGTTCTTACTGCATTTGATAATATTGAGGTAACAGTATGCATGTTTCCTAGTAATCTTGTATATTTATGATTGCTTAAATACAGTTTAAGATTCCTTAAGCATTGTCTGAGGCTTAGATATTGCAGTAGACATTGAAGATGCAAAAATAGTTAAGTTATTGCTCATATGCTTAGGAGCATAGTCTAGTTCTAGAAGAGAGGTAGGGATATAGGAATAAAATTTTAGGAAAAATAGTTTGATAAATATTACTACAGAAATATCAACAAATTACCTTAAAATATGAGAGTGTAAGAGAGAGATTCCAGTGGGTTGTTAACAGAGTTGCTCTTCGTGGCTTACTGGAGGAGATGGACTTTTTAGTTATTGCTGTCTTAATGGGTCAGTTCTGCTGCACCCCCATGATGTATGTCTGTCTCATCATTGCTCAATCAGGCAAGTAAGGCGGCTGTGTATGAGAAACTTTCACCTTTTCATTTCACCGATAGAGTAACTTGCTGGTTGTTGTTCTAAAGACTCAAATATAGAATGTCCATAGTTTTCACATAGTCAGGACACTCACCAGAGAAAAATCAATAGTACGTATGGAACTAGACATTGGGAATGAACTCAGGGATCATTTGGTCCACATCTAAGTCCCATTCATTTATAAGTCTGCAGTACTATGCTCACCTTTACTCACATATCCTTTCTTTCTTTCCCTTGGGCCAAAGCATTTGTATAATTTGCAGGATCAGAGAAGTTTCTGCATAAGTCACAAACTATGCCAAGAGTTAACTCTTTCCTCCTACATCCTAGGTCTTGGTGTGTCTGAACTTACCCCTGTCTCATAGTAAGTTTCCCTACCTCAGCCACTGGTATCTTCTCTTGTCTGCTGACTTAGGCAGCCCATCAAAGATTTTGAGACAGGACTGACCTGACAATTCACACATCTTACAAGGCGGATAGTTTATTTTCTTCTTTATTTTTCTATAAATATTTAATTTTATCTCAGTAACAAATCTGAAATGCTTCAGATGGGAAGATAATCTCATTTCAGTAGGTACAGACTTTTCCTCCCAGTACCAGTGGTCATGGACTGCTGCTCCATTTTTCCCGGCAGTGATCATCAAGAAGATTCCTCCTGAATTTGCAAGACTATTTGATAATATCTCTGACTCAGCCCTCAGGTATATTGTGTCTTGGTTTCTGTTGCTGTCCTGGACTATGACCCAAGGTTGCTCTGTGTTACATTTAGTGCCCTAGATTCTTGACTAGTAAGATTACAAAAAGAGGCAAACTTAGTGATAGAACTTGATGTGCATGAAAGGTGCAGTTAAATTCCTTCCAATGGTCTGTAATTTCAACCTCCATGTGGTCAACTTTCTGTTTCCAAAACTAAGCCCAGGTTATGGTGCAGGCATTTACTGAACACCTTTAGTATTTCAGGAAGCATCAAAAACAAATGAGTGACAGAAAACTTTTTTTTAAGCAAAGTTTTAGGACAATTAGTTTCCTTATTGAAAAAAAAAAAACCTACAATAAGTAAAATAATTCCCAAATTGTCTAAGAGTTACATGAAACAACAAATAAATAACCATAATATAGCTTGAAGAAAATAAAAGAGTACTTTTACTAAAACTCTGGAAGTACAAGAGCTTTCTAATCTTCAAAGCAGCAGAAGAACCCTCAAAGGAAAAAATCCATATGGTTGACTAAATAAAAATTCAAAGCTACTGTATATCAACAAAGAAAAAATTTCAAGCAAACACATAACCAAAAATAAAAGAGAAATAAAAAATGATGGTATGCTGAGTGAAGTACAGCAATCTAAAAAGGCCACATGCTGTGTGTTTCCATCTATATCATCTTTTCAAAATGACACAGTTATGGAGATGGAGAACAGATGAGAGATTGCCAGGGGACAGGGATGAGATGAGGGGATGGATATGACCATAAAAAGTGTAACGTGAGAGAGATCTCTGTGGTCATGGAATGGTTTTGTACCATGATTTCTCTGCATGAATCTGTGTACACATGTGCTAAAATGGCATAGAACTAAAACACACAAACATTGTGCCAATGTCAGTTTTCTGGTTTTGATATTTTACTATAGCTACATGAGGAAGATTGGGTGAAGGGTACACTGAACCCCTCTGTTCTATCTGTGCAACTTCCTGTAAGTCTATAATTATTTTGAAATAAAAATGTTAAAATTAGTAAATATTAAAAAATACTTTATTAAACTTTCTTTTTAAGTGAAAGCAAGTTTATTTAGAGAGATACAGATTTAATAGACAGAATGGGGATGGCCTCAAGTGAGAGAGGCATATTATGAAGCTTTTAAAATAGAGCTATCCAATAGAAGTATAATTTGAACCACAAAACATTTAAAGTTTATTTTTTGAGATATATTTGACATATGTATAAGTTTGAGGTGTATGTTGATTTCATACATTTATATATTGCAATATAGTTGCCACCTTGGCATTAGCTAACAACTCTATCCACAGATGTAATTTAAAATTTTCTAATAGCCACATTAAAAACAGTAAATAATAGTGGGTAATATTTTATTTAACTAATAAATTTTATTAATTTTAATAAAATTAACATTAATTTAAATGAACATTTTATTAATATTTTAAATTTTATTTATTGAATATTTTATTCCAAATATTATAATTTCAGCATGTATTTAATAAAAACATTATGGATGAGACATTTATTCTTTTACATTTTTATACTTGAAATTATTGTTTTGAGCCTCCAGGGTGTTAGAAATTCCGTAATTTAGTACTTTGCCATGCGCAACTTTGCCTCAGATCCAAGGATCCTAGGATTTACTAAACACATCGAAATCACTTAAACCTCAAACTCTGAATGCAGTAGAGAATGATCACAGAGACAGAGTTGGGGGTGGGACCCCACCTCAGCTTCCTCCCTCCTCTCCCAGACTTCCTCCACATACCAGGCCCTTCCTCTCCCCCAATCTCAAGGACTTCATGAAGCCCCAAGCACACATGGGAGAGCAGGTCATGAGATACAAAAACTCAGATCCCCACAATTCCTCACAGGAAGTCCTTCCTTATGTCTGCCCACTCCCACTCCTGCTTCAGCCTGAGTGATTTCCCCAGTAGAGTTCCAGGTATGTATGGAAGGTGATCCTAGAACATTCTCTCAATAACTACAAGGCTCACCATCTCAACTCCCTTAAGACTTAGATCAAATGTCACCTCTTAGGAAAGCTTTTCCAGAGGATAATATTTAAAGTTACAACTGGCTCCCTCATCTTCCCTACCTTCTTTTTCTCTAAATCACTCTACTTGTTGAGACCTCAGTAATTTACTTCAATTATTTGAAGTTTGTTTTGTGTCCATGTTTTCCATCAACATGTAAGCCCCATAAGGACAGGGATTTTTGCCTGCTTTGGTTTGATGCATCCTGTAGTGGCTAGATGCTCAATAAATATATGTTAATACATTGAAAATAGTTAAAAGTTTTCAGTCTCTATTATATTTATTGAAGCAAGTATCCAATAATCCTGGATAACAGGCTGTTAGTTTTAGGATGTCCCTTTTCAGTTATGTAGCTGTATTAACCCTCAGTATTTGAGAAAATAGACATATATTTACTTGATTTTGCTTAATAGATTGTGTCCTCTCTATTTATGGCAAAAGGCCCAACAAACCTTCAGAAAGAGAGTAAACTAGATCTGATCTCTTCCATTTAAGGATTCAACATTGTTAAATATCTTTGATGGGCCAAGTTAGCCCTGTCTTAGGTCAACCGGCTGGATGAGAAGGGATAGAAATTCACAAAAAGGGAGGGGAGAGTCAGACATGTTCAATCCCATTCTAAAGGGTCTGAGAGGAATGTTTTTCTCCTGGCACCATCTGTGGCTTATAAAATGTCTTCATATCCAGCCACTCTGGGCCATGAGGCCAGTGTGTGAAGATATACAAATTAATGGGCATGTGGGGAGCCCAGACACACACTGGGAATCACAGCAGAGAATAGTACTAGAGAAAGAAATGGTATATTTCTCCCTATTAATCAGAAATAAAAGATTATTGCTAACCAGCAGTTTTGGAAATGCTTTAACCATGACATCCTGGACAAGAATTGCATCAAAGAGTTGGGACCACATATTTTCAGTAATAATAGCAGAGAATGGATTCTTTCTTAGAATTAGGTAGAGTTTCTAATGTTTCTCTCTGAGAAGCAGGGAAGGACAGGATTGGACTATTGTGCTACCTGAGATGACAGAATATTTTTTATCTTAATAAAGAGAAGAGAATCATGGAAAAATAAAAGATATTCTTTTGACGGAAATATGGCGAACTCAAAGTCATACTAATTTAGATATTCTTTCCTTTCTTCTTTCTAAAATAAACGGGGAAGGGAGAAGCCTTTACACTAAAAAAGGTATTTAGTTTCAGCGTTAAATACAATGGTAAAAATTGGAAATAATCAAAGTTAGTAGTGATTAAGTAGAATATTCTTCATTCTGATATTATATCCATATCACTAGAACACTATCTGTTACATAGAAATACACAGTGTATATTACAAAATAATGAATAAATGAACAGCTGATTAAAATGAATTATCTACTCTAGGATTATAAATCATAAATATAAATTATAATTCCAGGATTGTAAATCCTAAGCAGTTACTGAAATGATTGTGTTAATCATGGTATTGAAAATGTTAATATGATAATATTGAGTGAAAAAATATAGAATATAAAATAGCTCTAGAATATAAAATGGTTCTTAGACTTCAGCATGTATCATGTTACCTGGAGGGCTTGTTAAACATAGATTTTTGAGTCTCAACACCAATTTCTAATTCAGTGGGTCTGGAATGGTGCCCAATAATTTGCATTTCTAGCAAGTTTCTAGGTGATGCCTGTGCTGCTGTCCCCAAGACCATATTTTGAGAACTACTGATCTAAAGGATGGTAACAATTATGTACAACAAGCAAATAAAATGATATCTGGAAAAAGTATTGAGCAAGTAAAAGTATGCCAGGAAAAGGTGTTCAGAATATAGTGTTAATAGTGATTGTCTTTGAGAAATAGAATCATGGCTTATAGATCTCTTCTTTCTACTTTTCTTTGTTTTCCAAATTTTCTTTATGGTCAACTACTAGTTTCAAATGGAAAATAAAAAAAGGCCAAGCAGTTTAAATGTAAGTACAAAAGCAAAACAAAATACAATGAATACACTATAAAGGGAGATACTAATTTTCTCTAAAGAGATGATAATGAAATCTGGAGTTAAGGGGCTAGTTTAAGTGAGTAGTATGTGCTTGCATTTGGTATTACTTAATTACCTCTGCTAGAACTCCCTGATACTAAATTGATTCTTCATCTGACACCTGAAGTCATTGTCATCTAGAAACTTTTCTTTGCTCTTCTAAAGCAGACCACACAGATGCTGATGACAGCTCAGCCTGTATTTTATTTGGTTATTCTTTTTGTTCTTGATGGTTAAAGTTTCCTTGAGAACAGGACTCAGGTTGCTGCTTTTTTAACACAACTTTGGCCTGGGTATGTGAAGGTGCTTCAATTTCCCGTGTTCAGCTTGAGTATAATTTAAATTCAACTGTTGGATATTTTCTTTCTTTCTTTTCTTTTTGTTTCATATATATTTATTTGTTTTCTTTTTTTAAAATGGAAATATAGTTGATTTACAATGTTGTGTTAGTTTTAGGTGTACAGTACTGTGATTCAGTTTTATATACTTTTTCACATTCTTTTCCCTTATAGGTTATTACAAAATATTAAGTATAGTTCCCTGTGCTATACAGTAGGTCCTTGTTGGTTATCTATTTTATATATAGTAGTGTGTATATATTAATCCCAACTCCTAATTTATCCCTCCACTCCTTTCCCCTTTAGTAACCATAAGAGAAAGAGACTCACAGGCATAGAAAACAAACTCATGGATATTTTCTTTTTGCCTATTTGGATCCATTACTCTCCATCATTCTGTTTGTTCCAGGAAGTAGACAATTTTGTACCAACAACCTATATATTTATTTTAATATTTGAAGAAAGACCTGCTAAGGATAAACGAGATATAAATTTGAACTCCTATTATCAAAGTTTAGCTAAATTGGAGGTACCCTGAGATAAAACCTGGGTTCTCATATATATATGCAAAGCATGTGATCTACCACTAAAGCTATATCCCCAATTGTAGGTAATTTGAGGCTGCCTCAGAAAGCTTGCTTGAGTTCTGGGTTACAGGTGGTTTGACTAGTGAGAAGTACTGAAAGATGGGAGTAGAGTGAGCTCAGTGTATTTTATTCCCCTGACCTCTTTCCTGCTGGATGATGGGTTGGCAGTGGCTGTACTCTTTCGCTGAAGGCCTTAGCTCCTCTAGGTTTTTCCTCTTCTCCAGCTCTACTTCTCTCTGTGGGTTCTGGTTTCTGCTCCCTCCCTTTATTGCTTCAGATGTAGGATACTAGTTGCTCCTTTGCTGCTAGTTTGAAGCTGCCTTTACATTTCTTATTGGTTTCCTGTAATCCTATCTGTACCTTGTACATAATCCTTTATTAAACTCTCCTAAAATTATGCCGTTTAAGTAGGCCATCTGCTTCCTGCTGGGACCTTTGCCAGTATACCTCCTTTTCATTTTAATTGTCAGGTCTATGGATATATGCCTTCATCTCAAAGAAAATAAGAGGCAGATGCTCCCCATGGACTAACATGGAATATAAAAGAGGACAGGCTTTAGAGCAAACCATATTGGTTCAAATATGAGTCTTGCTATTTCCTTGCTAAATAGCACAGCAAAGTTACTTAAGAGACTCATTTTTTCCCCTCAAAAATGGGGATTATCATTTCTCATTGAGTTGTTGAAAGAGTTAAGTACGAAAACATGTGTCAAGTATCTACCACTTTGCACATATATATGTGCTCCCCAAATTTTATTTCCCCTTCCCTCTCTATGCTAAAACAAACGATGCTAATAAAAGAGGAAAGTTGTTTTGTTCCCTCACTGTATCTTTGCATTGTTCTAAGCATCCTCTGCTGTAGCTTCAGTCCCTCCCAAATTTATAAACAATTCTTGCCTTTCTGAATAATGCACTTCTATCTCCCATGCATCTCTGCTGCCTGCGCTATACTAGGGGCCATCTAAGTTCTAGAGACTTAGACCTGCTCTCCTGAGGAGGACCCAGCAACAGACAGGGTTTGGTTGCTAGCTTCTCCCCAGAGACATGATGACCTCCTCTTTGTGAGGAAGCAACACATTGCTTGCTTTCTTAAGCAGGGGGGCATGGACATCTAGAATAGACCTCACTCTTACCAATGACCAAGTTCGTTTTCAGTGGGGATGCTACTTCACAATATCCTGATAAAGCATTTGAATATGGCATGGCAGGTCAGAACTTTTTGTGAGACATAGGACCCAGTGATTATGTATTTATGATCTTACTTAGCCTTTGACATAAGACCGTAAGGGTTATGATTTTCCAGGTGATTAAATTGAGGCTTAGAGATGTTCACTAAATTGTCCCTACTAGAAGGTGGAGGACCTGAGGCAAAACTCAGGTCTATTTCAGGTCAGTTTCTGTTCTTCCCAATATTTTACTCCTCTTTTTGAGTGAAATATTTCACCCAAAGACAGTAGAGCTTCAGAGGATCACTGGAATAAGTATCTGTGTTTTTGTGAATGTGTTTGGGGTGCTTGGGGGGTGATATCAGGATCCCTGAGGACCCACAGATAAAAAGTACAAGATGTGGAAGCAGAGATCCCACCCCTTAACACAAGCAAGCTCTGTGATATTGGGGAAAAAAATTTTGACTGGTCTCCAGCTTTCTCATCTGTGAAATGAGATTCTTCCTGATGTCTGCCTGATAGAATGCTTGGCTCATATTAGTAGCCCCAGAGAATTTAATTTTTTTGTTCTGCTTTTGTTCAGGTACCCATTAGCTCTGACCAGTGTTGTTTTTGCAGTCCTCTATTCTAGCTTCTAGTTTAACTTCTATACTTGTTGATGGAGTAATCCTAAAACATCGATCTTATCAACCTAAATACCTGATAAAGAGTCACTTAATTTGGAGACAAGCCAAATCCAAATAGAAAAGGAAGCTTTTTTACTCCTAGAATATACAAATAATAGTGATAATGCTTCAAATATTTCTGCAAATATGGACTAATGGTGGTTCAGATGCTCTGCAGACTATTGCCACCATATATTGTGCAATGTAGACTTTCCCTCAAGCCTTGACTAGTTAACAAAGAGCAAAAAATCCAATAATGTCTCCATTGTTCAGGCAAGATCACATTCTGGAAGTAGTAAAAATGATTCGATTATATATGTAAGTTAAAGCGAAGAAGAAAAGTGTCTTAGAGAATACATTGGACTTCTAGGCTTGGAGAAGAGTTAAACTTTCAAAGTTATTAGAAAAACATGCATTATCATCGTTATCATCAACATTATCACAGCTAACTTTTTACTGTTTACTTACAGATAGAAACATATTATTTGATTCTCAAGGAAGAACTGTGAGATAATTACAATGATTACATTTGTGTTATAGAAAAGGAAGTTGACTCCTAGGGATGCTGGAAACTTGTCTAGATTTAATCAACTAGGAAAGCCTATTTGATGTGAACTTTTGTCCTGTTGAACACTTGTGAATATACTTTACACATTTAGGTATCAGTAAACATTCCTAATTTTGTATTGCTTGAGTACTGAGTGAATGGATGAAAGGGGAAAAGAAAGGACAAAATTCTGTGCCCCACTTATAATTTGATATAAAAGTGAAGTTCACTGTATTAGCAGGATGAAACCACCAAAGATGTTTTCCTAGTGAAAGTGCCATGATCAAAACTGAGTCTCAGGTTCACTGTAGTAGATGGATTTGGGATAAAATAAATAAGAGGCTGGGAAACTGGCTAATAGGCTCTTTTACAACCCAAGGGGAGGGGTTATAAGACAATGATTAAGAGTTTAGCGATAAGAAAAGGGATAAAGAGGTTGGATTCAGGAATGTGACCAAGATAAACTAAACAGAACTTGTTAATATCCTCATGAGGAAGGATAATGATCAGGTTTCAACTTGGATCAATGGTTTATGAGTTTATTAATAAAGACACAGGTTTGTCCATCCCATAGACATTTGCTTTAAAAAAAATCTGCTGGACACATTCACTTTTTTTCAAGTGTAAATGACAAGCTTTATTTTATTTTATTTTTTATTGAAATATAGTGTTAATTTCTGCAAGACACACTCACTTTTATTCATTATGTGGTAACTGGGGTGAAATTTACTCTACCACCTTAAATAAATATATGAAACAACAGAAGAGGCTGCCGAAGGAGAGAAGGAATAAATATGAAGTGAGCCCCAAGATTGTCTCTCCTTATTTCAGAAGATGAATTTTCAGACTGCAGTGATGTGAGAAAGAACCCAAACAGAACCTGCTGGTCTTAATGAGCAGAGGAAGATTGAACTCTTGAGTCAATGTGTTAATTCAGACCTAAGGTTTCATTTAGGAAATAGAGAGAGACTAATATGGAGTAAAGAAAAGCAAAAAAGAAGCCTTGTAAGGATAGACTCAAAGTGGAGGTATAGATGTGAAGTCAGGATTTCTAAGATATATACATTCCTATGTAAATTTATTTATATGTACATATGTATAAGTATGAATGCTTGTACATGTATGTCTGTATATATATATACACAAACATATAGACACATATACATGTAGATAAATATTATATATATGTGTGTATATATATATATATATATATATACATTTGTATCTGTGTATACGCATACATATATTTCCTAGCTTTTCTCTATGAAAGGTCCATGAAGTAATGACAGCCAAAATAGCAATAAGCACTTGATGTTCGAGTCATATCCACTAAAACAAACCAAGGCTCCTTGGATAAATAACTGATTCTAATGCTGTGGTGGGGTTGGTAAAAGATAATTTGGGAATGTATTGTTAGTCTAAGAAGAAAGTGCTTAAAAATGAATGGAGATGAGTCAAAAGAACACAGAAATCATTTTGAATGTCTTCCATTGATCAAATCTCAGACAATTTGTGTACCAAAATAATTAAGTACCATAATGAAACATAAACCATTAGAAAATAGGAATTTTTGAGCTCATACGAATAATAAAGAGATCAGTATATACATTGGAAAAAGACTGGATGTCTCTTGTTTACATTAGAATGCAGAGTTCCTACTGGTAAATGTAGGGGGAAATTTTGATGCAGGGAAAGTTATTTGCATTGTCTTAAAGTATCTCCCCTCAGACTACTTATTAGTTTTAAGACAAAGTAATTTGTCTAATAATATCTATTAATGACAAAGCCCTGAATAAAGAGAGGTGATTTACTGCACAGTACAGTACTGGGTAGGGTCAGCAGGACAGGAGAAACTGTAAGAGCCAAAGATAGTATCAGTTATGCCAACAGCCATATGTATGTTTGTATGTGTGTGCGTGTGTGTGTATATATACACATATATGTATATATATTATTCTATTTATATAAAATTCTGGAATATGCAAACTAAGTGACAGAAAGAAAACTAACGGCTAACTCAGGATGGGGAGTGTGGATAGTTGGGGAGAAATTGGAGAGAAGATTACAAATGTATACAAAGTAACTTTTCATGTGCTTGGATATGTTCATTAACTGGATTGTGGTGATGATTTAAGGGTACATACATATTTTTAAACTTATCAGATTCTATATTTTTAATATGTGATATTAATATTGTCAGTTATGCATCTATTATTAAAACAAGTGAATAAGACAATTTGGCAATATCATGTAAAGTGAAGAACTTGGACCTATCATCCAATAATAGCACTTTTTTATATATGACTGCAGAAATTTTTTTCAGACATGGAGGGGAAAAACGGTAACAAGAAAACAAATATCTGGTTTAAAAAATTGGCAAGAATTTTGAAGAGATATTTCATCAGAGGAGACATAGGAAGGGCAAATAAAATATTAATTAAAATATGATATTTTAATACCATAAGAACAGCTAAAAAAAAAGACAACTCCAAATGTCGACATGTTCATAAAGCAATTGATCTCATACTTGCTGGTGAAAATGCAAAAGTGTACGGCCTCTTTGGGAAACAGTTTGGCAGTCCCTTATAGTTAAACATGTACTTATAATATGACCCGGCAATTCCACTCCTAGTTATTTACTGAAGATAAATGAAAATATATCTTAACACAAAGACTTGCATTCAGTTATTCATAGAAACTTTATTTGTAATATCACCAAACTGGACAACAGTCCAAATGTCCATCAAACGGTGAATGGATAAACTAAGTGTGGTATATCCATAAATAGAATATTACTTAGAAATAAAGTTGAATGAATTACTGACATAGGCAAGAACATAAATAAATCTTAAAAATTTAATGCCAGACATCAAAAAATGCATTCTATGAAGTTCTAGAAAAGTCAGAACCGTAGATAAAGAAGGGGATCAGAAATTTCCAACGGTGGGAGTTAGAGGTAGGGAACTGACTAGAAAGGGTCACAAGAAAACTTGTTGGGGTGATGGAAATGTTCTGTATCTTCATCGTGGTGGTAGTTACATTACTATATACATTTGTCCAAATTTATCAAATCATATACAAAATTGTACCAATTCGTGAGAATGTTGTATGTAAATTTACCTCAGTAAGTCCATTATAAAGTAATCTCTTGAGGGTCATATGTCTAGTGCCTACTCTGTATAATCATTTAGATTAAATTTTGACTTTTGAAATATATCTTGAATTCCCCAGCAATTTATTGGACACAGAGGTGAGAAAAACTGCGAATCTTATGCTTATCCACTCGAGTTGACAAGAGCCATAGTGTTGATGGAGGGATTTGAAGGAGGAGAAATTTTTGTTTGTTATCAAGAGCTCAGATATTCACAGGTAAATGCAAGAAGAGGGCAGAGAGTGATTACCAATTATTATTCCAAAATAACCATCTTGGTGCCGGAAAATTAGCAGTGGTTTAATTCAGTGATTTGTTAAATTTAGCAAAAAACATGTGAAAGTACACCGACTGGAAAGCTCAATATTTGTGGGGAAAGATATTTTATGGTATATTTGTGGGGTTATAGGGCACAGTGTCATAACTCTTATAGGCAATTTGGAGAATTTTTCTACATTTCCCATGAGAGATCTGAGCCAGAGTCACCTCAGAGACATTTACATTTTTCTAATTTTTTATTAAATATAATGGGATGTTTCTAATAATTGTAGTTTATTATGGTCTTTGCTTTTATCAGTATAAAATTAAGAAGAACAAAAAAAGGAGAGAATTTACTGGTAAAATCATCCAGATAATCCCTCTCATTTTAAGCTTTTAGTCTTAGAGTACATTACATATTAAAAGGAGGTCCAGGTGCAGGGATTTTTCTTGCTGACTCTCAGTTCGTTTACCGATATGTTTGACCATATACTGAGTCAATGAAAAGGGTTTACCCTTGAGGTTACAGAGATATAATGTGAAAAGGGAACTTCTTGCATACTGATAAATATATCTAATGATCAGGCATGTATAAAGCAGGCAGGTGTGTCTAATAAGAAGGATGGGAAGAAACAGATGTATAGTGAATAAAGGCTCATTGGCCACCAAAAAGATAAGTAGGGAACAGTGGGTTTTCCACCAGAGACATACCTCCCATAATGCCCTTGTCCCTGTTTTCCTGCAACATGAATATTCTCCCAGGCTAAAGGGGAAGACACATTTATAGATCACTGAGACAGCTGTTGTTGTTTTTAAAGGGGATAATTTGTCCCAGCTTCAGAAATTGCTCTCACTGGTCACCATGGGAGTGAGCCCAGATGCTTTCTGTTATGAAATTCAGTGTCAAACCAATTATGGGTGTACTGATGCATCATGATATCTGAGATGAAGAAACTGCAAATTAGGCTATTTCCTCTTTGTAAATTTAAATTCTGACATTTCATACTGTCATGATTTATACTGACTCCTAGGTAATAGAAAAGTTGTTTGATGGCTTACTCCTTCCACGGGTAGTTATATAATGTCCCAACAGGCAGCAAAGTTCATGAAAATAAAGTTGATTAATCTTTCTATGTCTAGTATTAGTGTAGATAGGTCAGATCTATATGGATGGTTTAAAACAAGCTTTGATTCTAGTTGGGTACTTGCAGGACCTGCCTGGTTCTACTGGGCAGAACAAAGCTGTTGAAGGTAGGCCATCCTGGGCCTCATCCTGGCCACGGTTTCTGCCTGGATGACCTTGGAAATGCAACAAGTGGTCTTGACAAATTATTTAATATCCATTTCTAGCCTGAGTTTTGTTAGATGTAAAATGAGGTGAAAACAGTCAGTTAAGACACTGCATTTTGGACTGACATTTTTCATTTGAGGTTGCTGCAAAAGCTTCTTGCTGAATAATTAATAATGAAGAGGTAAATATCAGAGACCTGACTGGTTCATAGAATTTAATTTCAAACATGTAAAATTCACGTATTAGAAATAAAGCACTATATATAATGTATACTCTATATCAGGGGTCCCCAACCCTCAGGCCGTGGACCAGTACCTGTGGCCTGTTAGGAACTGGGCCATACAGCAGGAGGTTGAGTGGCGGGCGAGTGGAGCAAAGCTTCATCTTCCGCTCCCCAGAGCTCCCCATCGCTCGCATTACCACCTGAACCATCCCTCCCCCCTCCCCCATCCCCCCCTGTGGAAACATTGTCTTCCACAAAACCAGTCCATGGTGCCAAAAAGATTGGGGTCCGCTTCTCTATCTGTGTGTGTGTATACGTACATATATGTTACATATAAAAATACGTATATATACACACACATATATAAGTATTTTGGCCTAATTTAATTAAAGTTGGATTTTTTTTTTTTTTTGTCACTTGCAACCAAAGATCCTAATATAGACAGAAATTTGACAACTAGGAAAAAGAGAAGAAACTGAGTAAGAAAAGGTGACAGGATGGCTACTGCTTAGAAAACTGGGTTTATGGACTAAAAAAGAGCTCTACTGCTATCTTACTCATACATATTTTCCTAAGGCCTTCAGCATGATGTTTATAGAGGTGGTAGTGTGTCTTTATTTTAAAGAGAATGCCTGTAATCGTTTTCATAGGAGCTTGTAGATACAGAAAAATATATCAAGGAAACTTTCTTCTATTCCTGGTTTATTAAAACTACCTTTTAAAATCATGAAAAGTATGGAATGGCATTAATTTTTTTCTCTGTATCTATGATATAATTTTTTCTTTTGTCAAAATGAAAAATTATATTGAGATTATTTGCCTATTTATTTTTTATTGGCGTATAGTTGCTTTACAATATTGTGTTAGCTGATTCAGTTTGCTGTACAGTATGAACTATATATATATATATCTATCCCCTCTTTCTTGGGTTTCCTTCTCATTTAAGTCACCACAGAGCACTGAGTAGAGTTCCCTGTGTTATACAGTAGGTTCTCATTAGTTATCTCTATATTTTATACATAGTATCAATAGTATATATATGTCAATCCCAATCTCACAATTCATCCCACCCCTCCTTTCCCTCTTGGTATCCATGTTTGTTCTCCATGTCTGTGTCTCTATTTCTGCTTTGTAAGTAAGATTGTCTATACCAGTTTTTTCAGATTCCACATATATGTGTTAATATATTTGTTTTTCTCCTTCTGACTTCACTCTGTATGACAGTTTCTAGGTCCATCCATGTCTCTACGAATGACCCAGTTTCATTCCTTTTTATGGCTGAGTAATATTCCATTGTATATATGTACTATATCTTCTTTATCCATTCCCCTGTTGATGGACATTTAGGCTGCTTCCATGTCCTGGCTATTGTAAATAGTGCTACAATGAACATTGGGGTGCATGTGTCTTTTTGCATTATGGTTTTCTCCAGGTATATGCCCATTAGTAGGATTGCTGAGTCATATGGTAGTTCTATTTTTAGTTTTTAGGGAATCTCCATACTGTTCTCCATAGTGGCTGTATCAATTTACATTCCCACCAACAATGCAAGAGGGTTCCCTTTTCTCCACACCCTCTCCAGCATTTATTGTTTGTAGATTTTTTGAGGATGGCCATTCTGACCAGTGTGAGATGATACCTCACTGTAGTTCTGGTTTGCATTTCTCTAATAATTAGTGATGTTGAGCATCTTTTCATGTATTTGATGGCCATCTATATGTCTTCTTTGGAGAAACGTCTATTTAGGTCTTCTGCCCATCTTTAGATTGGGTTTTTTTTTTTTTTTGGATACTGAGCTGCATGAGCTGTTTGTATACATTGGAGGTTAATCCTTTGTCAGTTGCTTCATTTGCAATTATTGTCTCCCATTCTGAGCTTTGTTTTTTCATCGTTTATGGTTTCCTTTGTTGTGCAAAAGCTTTGAAGTTTCATTAGGTCCCATTTGTTTATTTCTGTTTTTACTCTCATTACTCTGGGAGATGGGTCAAAAAAAGATCTTGCTGCAATTTATGTCAAAGAGTGTTCTTCCTATGTTTTCCTCTAAGAGTTTTATAGTGTCTGGCCTTACATTTATGTCTTTAATCATTTTGAGTTTATTTTTGTGTATGGTGTTAGGGAGTGTTCTAATTTCATTCTTTTCCATGTAGCTGTCCAGTTTTCTCAGCACCACTTATTAAAGAGGTTATCTTTGCTCCATTGTATATCCTGGCCTCCTTTGTCATTGACTAGGTGACAGTAGGTGCATGGGTTTATCTCTGGGCTTTCTATCCTGTTCCATTGATCTATATTTCTGTTTTTGTGCCAGTACTATACTGTCTGGATGACTGTAGCTTTGTAATATAGTCTGAAGTCAGGGAACCTGATTCCTCCAGTTCCATTTTTCTTTCTCAAGATGGCTTTTGCTATTCGAGGTCTTTTGTGTTTCCATACAAATTGTAAAATTTTTTGTTCTACTTATGTGAGAAATGGCATTGGTAATTTGATAGGGATTGCACTGAATCTATAGATTGCTTTGGGTAGTATAGTCACTTCCACAATGTTATTTTTCGAATCCTCTTTGCCCTCTCCACCGTGTTACTGTGCTCTCCTCCGTGGCTTGGAAGCTCCCCACCTCCACCACCCATGAAGGGGCTTCCTCATGTGTGGAAGTCTTTCCTCCTTCACAGCTCCCTCCCAGTGGTGCAGATCCAGTCCCTATTATTTTGTCTCTGTTTTTTCTTTTTTCTATTGCCTTACCCAGGTACGTGGGGAATTCCTTGCCTTTGGGGAGGGAGGTCTGAGGTCTTCTGCCAGTGTTCAGTAGGTGTTCTGTAGGAGTTGTTCCATATGTAGATGTATTTCTGATGTATTTGTGGTGAGGAAGGTGATCTCCAAGTCTTACTCTTCCACCATCTTGAAGCTCTTCTGGCTTTTATTTTTTTTACAGCATAATTTTTATATAATTTACATACTATAAAACATGCCTATTGAGAGTGTACAGTTTAATGTGGTTTTGTAAATGTATACATCTGTATAACCATTACCACAATCCAGTTTTAGAATACTTCCATTATTCCAAATTTGTCTTCATTTCTAGCTGTAGCTAATTCTCTCTTCCCAGCAAAATACCTGTCTAGTTTCTGTTCTATAGATTTTTCTTTTTCAGATATTTTATTTAAAAGGAATCATAAAATATATGTATTTGGTTTCTTTCACTGTGCATAATGATTTGGTATTCAGTTACATTACTTCATGCATCTGGAGTTTGTTTCTATATATTGCAGAATAGTATTCCATTATATAGATATGTCATATTGTTTATTCATTCATCAATTGTTTCACATTTGGATTGTTATTGTTTCAGGTTTTGGTGATATATATATTTGTGTATATTTATGTATATTCTTTCTGTAAACATGTTTTAATTTGGCTAAATACCCAGAAGTGGAATTAGTAGGTCACATGGTAAATATATGTTTACTTAAGAAAATTCCAAATTGATTACAAAGTAGTTGTCTCATTTTACATTCTCATGAGTAATATACGTAATGTATGAAGGTTCTAGTTTCTCCTAAGTAGAACTCTAATTATGCCAATCTATAACTCTAGAATGGCATTGTCATTTTTTTGATTGTAGATATTCTATTGAATGTACAATGGTATTTCATTTATTTTTCACTTTAAATTTGTTTTTTATTTTGAAATAATTTTAGGAAAACACAGACGTTGTAAAAAATGTGCACTCATCCTCCTCAAATAAAACACCATACATAACTATGGATCAACTAGGAAGGCCATGAAATTGACATTGGTTCAATACTATTATCTAATCTACTCATGTTATTTGGATATCACCAGGTTTGTATGCACTCTTCTTTGGGAATGTAGTTCTGTAAAATTTTATCACAACTGGAAACTAGTATAACCATCACTATAATCAGAAGACAGAACTCTTCCATCACCCCAAAGATGCTCTATCATGTTACCCTGTTACCCTCTTATATTTCCAAATAACTCTAACCCTTGGAAACAATTGATCTGCTCTCCATCACTATAATTTTGCCACTCCATAAATGTAAATAGAATCATACACTATGTACCCTTTTGAATCGGTCTTTTTCACTCAGCATAATGCTCTCGAGACCTATGTAGGTTGTTACGTGTATCAATGGGTCTACATTTTTCTTTTTTTTTGCTGAGTCCATTATACACAATAAACCATGAAAACATTGCAGAGCTTTTGAGCTGCTTTCAGATTTTGGCTCTTATAAATAAAGCTGGTATAAATATTTATGTACAAAATTTCATGTGAATGTAAGTTTTTATTTCTCTAGGGCATGAGTCAACAAACTGTGGCCTGCAAGAAAATCGGACCCATGGCCTGTTTTTGTAAAACCTGTGAGGTTTGTGTTACGGACACTCAGTAGAATATCTGTAATGAAAAACAACAATAATACCAAGTATTAAAGATTTTTAAGAGAAACTAGAACTCTCATACTTTCCATATGTTACTTACTGATGGGAATGTCAGGTGGAACTACTTTGGAATTCATCTGACAGTTTCTTAAATATACATTTACCATGTGATTTACCAATTCCACTTCCACATATTCATCCACATTAAATGAAAATATATGCTCATACAATTGTAAAAATGCTTTTAACATTTTTAAAGGGTTGAAAAAATAAAATGAAGAATGTGTGATAGAGATGGAATTTGGCTTACAAAACTAAAAGTATTTACTGTCTGGCTCTTTACAGAAAAAGTTTGCCAACCTCTGCTCTGGAGTAAACACCCGAGAGTGGGTTGCTGGATTATGTGATATATGCATATTTGATTTTATAAGAAAGAACCAAACTGCTTTCCAGAGTGGCTATTAAATTTTACATCCTCCTCAGCAGTGTATCAGAGATCCAGTTGCTCCACATTCTCATCAGCACTTAGTAAGAATTGTTATTGCAGCAATTGTAATAAAAGGGATGTAGTGGTATCTCATTAAGTTTTCAATTTGCATTTCTTTAGTGCTTAATGGTGTTGATCATATTTTCATATATTTATCTGTGATTCTTATGTCCTTTTTTGGTGAAATGTCTGTTCAAGTATTTTGCTCATTTTCTAATTGAAATGTGTGTTTTCTTACTGTTGCAATTACAGATTTCTTTATATAATCTGGATACAATTCCTTTGTTGGCCATGTGATCTTTAAATATTTTCTCCCAGTGTGTGGCTAGTTCTTTCTTTCTCTTAAGCTATTTTAATCCAGTATATATTTTAATTTTGATGAATTACTATTTATTGATATTTTCTATTATGTATTTTGTTTTTGGTGTCATGTTTAAAAACTCTTCATCTAACTCTAGGTAATGGAGATTTTCTTCTATGTTTTCTTGAAAAAGATTAATACTTTTACATTTTACATTTAGATCTAATAGTAGTGTGATTCCTATCATTATAGTCTTCTTTTTCACAAAGCTTTTAGCTATTTGAATCTCTTCAGCATTCGTATTTTAGGAAGAGGTTATCACTTTCTATAAAATGCCACTGGAATTTAGATAGAGATTACATTGAATCTACATATATATTTGGAGACAAGTACATATGAAAATTTGTACTCCACATATAGTATTTTGCTACAGTTTTTAATGCCCCTTTAATTTTGTAATCCATATTTTGAATTATTAAATGTGCAGGTATTTCACTTCCTTTGTTAGACATATCAAGTATTTTTATTCTATATCAATGATAATTTGACTTTTGGATTTTTCGTTGTAGCATTTAGAATGAAATCAATTTTCTTGGTTATTGATTGTATATTCTGTGACCTTACTAAGCTTGCTTATTTGTTTTAGTAGGATTTTGAATTTTGGTAGATCCCCTAGGATTTTTTGCATATGAGATTATTTCAGCAGTGAATGAAGGCATTTTACTTATCCCTTTCCAATCTTAGTGTTTTTGATTGGCTTTTTGCAGTGACTAGACTCTCTGGAAAAATGTTTACCTGAAATGGTAAAAACAGACATCCTTGCCCTGTTCCTGATCTTAGAGAGAAAACTATCAGTCAATTACTATCAAGTATGAAATTAGCTGTAGGTTCTTGAACTTTTCAAAGAAGCAGTTTTTGTTTTCATTAATTTTCTCTAATATTTTTCTGGTTTATATTTTATTAATATCCCCTGTTATTATTATGTCTAATAATAATTTCTAAATTATTTTTAATAATTTCCACTCATTATATTTCTACCATTATTATTATTATTTCTTTCCTTCAACTTACTTTGAGATTGATTTGCTCTATTTTTCTAGCTTCTTGAAGTAAAAGTTTGGAATACTGATTTAGATTTTATTCATTTCTAATATTGGTTTAAATCTATACATTTCCCTCTAAACCTTGCTTAAAGCTTTAGCTGCATCCTACACGTTTTGAATGTTGTAGTTTTTTTTATTTAGTTCAGTTTTATTTTTAAAAAATTTTCCCTGTGATATCTTCTTGAACTCTTGCATTATTTAGAAGCATGTTGTTCAATTTCCAAATATTTGGGAATTTCCTGCATTTCTTTCTGTCATTGATTTCTATGTCAATTCTATTGTAGTTTGAGAACGTTTTTATTCTCTTCTGATTTTAATCTTTTTAAAGGTACTGAGAATATAACTTAACATATGGTTTATTCTGGAGAATAGTACATGTGTGCTTGGAAATAATGTGTATTCTGCTATTGGGTATAGTGTTATATATAAACATTTTTCACGTAAAGTTAGCTGTTTTTTTTTTTTCCTGTTTGTTTTGTTTTGTTTCCAATCTTCTCTGTTCTTTCTGATCTGTATATTCTTTTTCTATCAGTTAGTAAGAAAGGAATATTAAATCTCCAATTATAATGAGCAAATTGTCTATTTTTCCTTTAAATTCAGTTAGTTTTTGTTTTGTGCATTTTGAGCCCTGTTATTGGGTGCATACTTATTTATATTTGTTGTATGTTCCTGGTATATTTACCTTTCATCATTATGAAACATTCTTGTCTTTAGTAACATTTCCTGTCTTAAAATCTTTTATATTTATATAGCTACTCCAGCTCTCTTTTGATTGCTTTTGTGATGTATCTTTTTTATCATCATATTTTCAATCTACTGTGTCTTTAAACCTGAAGCTTGTCTCATAGTCAAGTGTGTTTTGTTTAGAGTGTTGTAACTTCCTTGTTCTATCTAAAAGTGTCTACCTTTTACCCATATATAACATAATAACTGTTATGTTTGGACTTACACCTTCCTTTTGCTCTGTTTTCCATATATCTCATATATATATATATATATATTTTGAAGAGGTGGGTTTCTCTGGTCTTCTTTTTGCCTTTTTTGTCTTAAATCAATATTTTTAATATGGCATTTTAATTTTTCTGTTGAAGTTTTAACTGTCTTATGAAATATATAATCATTGATATAGGTATTAAAATATGCATATTATAACTTTTCACATTCTACTTCAAGTTAATACTGGCTTGATTCTGATAAAAACATAGCTACATTGCTCACATAAGCTGTATGTGCTTTTTCTCCTTTGTACTGTTTCACATATATTTCATCTATATGTTATAAACCCAAGTATAGAATTTTTTAATTATATTTTTAAAGGAATTTAAGAAAAAAATGAGTGAAGTATCTAAATGTATTTTATATTTATCATTCCCCCTGTTCTCCATTCTAATTATTATAGTATTGTTAGTGGATTGGTTGACAGTGTTTCCCACCCAGCATTTTGTATGCCATTCTGCTGTCTCTGGCTTCCATTATTTTGATGAGAATTCTGCCATTAATTATATTGTTATTCATGTTTTATATGATAAATCATTTTCTTTTTGCTATTTTCAAGATTTTTCTCATCTTTCTTTTTTCAGCCTTTTGATTATGATGATTTTAAGTGTAAATCTGTTTGTAATTAGTTTGGCATTTGTTGAGCTTTTTGGATGTATAGATTAATTTTTTAAATCAAATTCAGGAATGTTTTGGCCACAATTCTTCAAATGTTTACTTTGAACTTTTTTCTTCTTCCTTTTCTATTGGTATGTGATCACATATTTATTGGTATACTTGACATTGCCTCACAGATCCCTGAGGCTATGTTCATTTTTATTCAATATATTCTTCTTCCAGTTCTTTAGACTGGATAATATACTGGACTATCTTCAAGTTGATTGATATTTTCTCCTGCTATATGAAATCTTCTTTTGAGCTCATTCAGTGAGTTTTTATATTGGTGTTTATACTTTTTAACATAAAATTTTTATTTGATACTTTTTAATAATTATATTTCTCCATTGACATTAATATTTTGTCGAGTCCTTGTCATATTTCCTTTAGGTCTTTGAACCTATTAGAATAGCTATTTTGAAGTCATTGTCTGCCAACTCCAACCTCTTGGCCCACTGACAGATTTATTGGCTACATTTTTCCCTGGGTATACATTACATTTTCCTTTTTGTTTTAAACTTCAGTTTTGTTTTTTGTATGTTTCATAATTTTTAAAATTAAATATTGGACACCGATAGATGTATTGTAGTAAATCTAGATTCTGTTTTATTTTTGTAAGTTGTTGTTGTTGTTGTTTTGTTTTGTTATTCAGTCCTCTCTGTACTTATACTGAAGAATCGACTGTGGCTGCTGATGTTTATACAGAATTGTTATTATTTTTATTTTTTAGCCTTACTTCCAAGGGATCACCCTGGTGTCTATATAACTTAACAGTAAGCCAAGTAAGGTGCTTTCAAACATCTCAGAAATTCAAAGATTTTAAGGCTTCTGCCCTCTGCCAAATGATCTGTGTTGATTGGAAAGCATATTAAAAGTTGCAGTCAGTTTCTAAGTTTCTCCCTTAGCTTTTACTTCTCATGAGCTCTTTATGGGTGTCTCTGAAATGCACTTTGTTTCCCAGTTAGCCAGTATTTATGGAGAGCTTCAGCAGCCCTTTTCTGGCTTTTTAATTTCCTGATTTCCTGAATCTCTCTTAAATTTCTGGTTTATCTGTTGCTTGTCCCAACAAAACCTGCAACATCAGGCTAGCAATGCTTGGGGCTTGTTTGTTTTCTATGGAATTAATTGGTTTTAGAGCAAAGCAAGGATTTCATACCCTCTTCCTTCCCCAAATCAAGTCTGCTCCCACCAGCAACAAAGTTACTGTTTTTTGTGTTCAGACTCATGTGGTAAAAATGCAATTCTCATCAACTGAATCCAGTGCAGGGTTGGAGAGTTAGGGAGTGGGGAGAAAGAATAAGGATAGGAGTAGCTCCAGGCAAAATTATCATTAACTTCCACTCACCTGTAGCTCTAGTAGTTTATCAAAAATAAATGCTTTTCAATCTTTTTCTGCCTTTGATTTATTCACAGTGTCCTGTTGTAGTTTATACTTAATGATATCATTGTCAAAATACTCATCCAAGATCAAAACTTGTGAATTAATTTTGACTTTTTCCTCACATTTTTCATATTAAATTTGTTGCCAACTTCTGTTAATTTATCTGTTATTTATCTGTTAATTTATATGTTATTCTGTTAATTTATCTGTTTATTCTGTTAATTTGTTTCTTTTATATCCATAAACCTTTTTTCTCTACATTCTCACTATTGCTCCATTAATTTAGACTTCCATCTCTCCCCTTGATTACTGAAATGGTTTTCTAATTGGTCTTCAAAATTCTCCCTCTCTAACCTTTACTTTATGCACTGGAAAATTTGAAGACCAAATTCCTAAGCATAACTTTTTTCATTCTCCATATTTGACCAAAGCCTAACTTTGTATCCTTGTCCCACATTTTATGCTATGCTAACAACTTCAACAATCAGACTGAAGTATTTGCTGCAGATATTCTCCCCTTCACCTGACAGGACCCTGCTCTTTCTTCTTCCTATAACCTTCACAACATGGACAACTGGAAAGAGTCATTATCTCCTCTGAGTGTCCAAAAAACTCATATTTGCTTTTCTTAAAGCAAATATGAGTTTCATTTTTGTTTCATTTTTGTATTTTACATATTTTCCATTATATATACTTAAAGTCTGCCTCCCACTTGGTGACAGATATCTTGTTGTAGCCATCTTTATACAATTAATGATGTCTAGGCACTTAAAAGGCATATGTCTTTGTAAGATAAGAAAAGGCCATATTTTAGAGAAATAAGAAAAATTATACTGTCATGCATACTGAAGGAAAAAAGAATGGCTTTATATATTTTAAAAATAACTACCATCTTTCAGTTCTCGGGGAACAATTCAACCTATTGAATATCTCCTTGACTTCTTTAATAATTTATTAAAGTAGCTATTTTGTGTTGTTTAATTCTATTTCCAAAAAATGTGTATTCATAAAGGCTTATTTTAGATCTCTGTCACAGACTATACAGGTTTTCAGGACTTTTGAAAGGTATGTGCCTAGGAAAAATATATTTTAAGTAAAAAAATCTTTCAACATTTTGGAATTGCCTTATGGAACTATTAAGTTGAATAATAAAGGATCATGTTTTTATGTTTATGTTGAATACAAAATACTATTTTTTCACCTAAAGACTAAGATGGTTTATATAATTAACCTATTAATATTCTGAGAGTCTCCAAATGCACATTGTAATGCAAGATTTAATAAGCTTATATGTTCTTGTTTTTCTTCATATGGAACTGGAATTTAGAATACTTTTGAAAATAAGTTGCAGATATTGGCTCCAACTGCATGAAGTATATTATTAAAACCACATCTATTTTGTGAATGACAGTCTTTTGAGAGGAAACATTGGATTAAACTTGCTAATTCAATAAAAAGCTTGCTTTTCTTTAAGAGGTTATGATAGATACAGAAAAAAATGAGATAATTAATTCTTCTTGAATAAGTGCCATTTGTTAGACAGACATCTCTGAAGAATGTGAAATTTTGTTTCAATTTGTTTCCTCTTTATCATTAGTTTTCAAAAGTTCTTCCTGATCCAAAATAGCCCTTTACTGAATTGCAAATGACTGCCATGAACAATAGAAAATGTTTATTCAGAAGGCTTAGGAAAAATCAAAACCTGCCATGATAAAATTTTTAAGTTGTTAGGCTTTTTACGTAGCTATAAAAGTTGTCATTTATATAAAAAAAAAAAGTCCTATGAAATATATCTGGATACAAGGGCCAATTGTGGTGCCTCTCAGGCCATATGATAGTACCATGAGATTTATTTTGTCACAGGAGCCAACTCCGCATAGAGCTGTGTCTTTCACCTCTTTAAGCTGTAACCTATTATTTTTGAAGGGCTTGTTGGTGTATTGGTAGGGATGGAGGGAGGGGAGAACATTCTGTAATGTTCTGATTAACTCTTAAGTTTTTAGTGGACTTGTGTCTTGGAGTCTTGGCTTTCACAAGGGTTTCTATCATTCCTGCAGTGGTTCAGCTTTTTCCCTTCCCCCAACACCTTCCCTGGCTCCTGAATTTCCAATCTATCTTTTTTGAAACAAAGACATACCTTCTGATGAGGCTGTCTTTCTAGGGAAAACAATGTGATACAACACTAGGGACAAGGAGATGGAAATCTTTTGATGTATGATTTTAAAGGACAAACTTTTTCATTACCAAACAAATTCATTTTAAATAAATGATTTTGTATCTAGACAGCTGACAGTCTCACCTGTAATGCCCCTCTACCAAAGCCTCTCCTATTTGGATTAAACATTTATTTACATAAAGGAATCATTTGGCTTCATTTTGTCTCTCCCATTATCGTTCTTCTCTAATTTATAAAACATGCTTCCATTACTTATATGGGAGTTAGGTGTTAGGAGAACCTTGATGAGAGGAGAAGCTTCCACAATATTAAGAACCAACAGAAAGACCTTCCAGTGAATCCTGAAAACAGTGCTTGTTGGACCGATGATGAGCCCTGATGATACTACTGCAGGAATTTTATCCCCTGCTCTGAGACTAAGGAAACTGCTGCTTTACCTCCAAGATAGACAGTAGTGTGGTATTCAAGCTGGCAAGTGTCTCAGATTACACTGTCTAAATCTCGTCATTTTATAAATAAGGAAACTGAGGTTTAGAGGCTAAGTGACTGGAGAAACTAAAGATGAGAACTAGAGCAACAATTAAATCTTCTGGATAAATCATCAAATATTTACTGGGTATTGGGCATTGAACTAGGCACTAGGGTTCACAGAATTGAGTATGAAACTGAGGTTTGTCCCTTGAAGCTCAAGTTCTTGGGGGAGGAAAATTATAAATAGATGTTTACAATGCACTATGTGATGTACTTACTTTAAAATCATAGAGGCAGAAAGACAAATTAGAAGCTCAATTCTACTTATTAGCTCTGCCACTGTATGATCATGGCAAGTCACTTAGCCTCTGATATTAACTTTCTTGTCTGTTAAATGAGGGTAGTATTACTCATCTTAGATTTGTTATGCTACTCAATGCAGTAATTCAGTTAAAAGTTCTTTAAAAACTGTAAAGTTTAATAAAATGTAAATGATTATTCTATTCCTGTACTTATTAATCAAACTGCAAACACACAATCATAACTATACTGCTTAATCTGGGTCCCACCCAATGTAGGAGCAGGTAGATATAAATAGTGATGCTACACAATTTTCATATTTTTCTTTGGATGGTTCTATTAGATTAATTGATAAAATTCAATCACAGTTAAAAGGGATCTTTTGCAAAATTTCTTCTTTCCTGTCAAATAAATTAACAGAGAAATAGCTAATTCTCCTTTATTGAAAAATCAGCCTTTCATGCTCATCTTAATTAAATCTCATCATATTTCTGTGTGCTTTCTAAAGAATGATTTTTAACAATTAGTAGTTTTTTAATAATAAAAATTCTTTTAAAGATAAGTGAATGTATCAAATCATGTGGCAGCCTAATAAATCTACATAATTTCTCCAAGGCAGGATTTAGATGTACCCATGGTGACAAGAGAGGTTCTGTTGTAAATTGACTTCAGGAAATTATGAAATATAGCAAAATGGAGCCTATCAAAGTGTAAGAGGAAAAAAGAGATCATGGGACAGATACAGGGAGTGGTTAAGGAAACAATTTGTTTACTTCAGAGTATGTCATGATTTATAATAATGGCTTTGATTTTGTGCCCATTATACAGCTATATTATATAATAATGGGCTCATTTTTCTCAAATATGATTTTCAGTTGTGCTATGGAGCAAGAACTTTCATTCAGAAGGGCAAGAGCAAGCATCTATTTCATCCAAGGATTTCCATAGACTATCTCATCTGAGTTTAGGAATTACCATCTCAGTTTACAGATGAGAAAACTAAGCTTCAGAGGGATTTTAGATAGTTGCTCAAGGTCACATTGCTTCTAAGTAGCTCTGGGATTCAAATTCAAATTTATCCAAAGCTAGAGTCTTCTACTACCCATATTACTTTCCTTATGATAAAAAATATGATAAACCTAATTGTAAGAATAGATGATTCATTTAATTAATGTTTTAATTAGTGGTATTTATGATTAAGATCAGTATTTCCAAGGATGACTATGTTCTTTCCAATGAAGAGCTTGGTCACTTCTTGGCAAGTGTTATTATTTTTCAGCTAACACAATTTAATACAACCAACATTTTTACAAAAAGCAGTATTCTAACTGATATAGACAAGATGATCTTTCAGAGATAAATGAGACATTTTAAGAACTTCAATATATTATTTTTATTAAAATAACACAATATTTTCTCATGATAAAAAAGTTTCCCTTGATTTCTAGAAAAATCAAGGAATTCTACCAGCCTTCATTCTATATACTATGTGGCTTTATGAAGAGACCAATTCATGACATCAACACAAATATCTGGACTTACAGTAGGACACATCTTTCTAGCCAATCTCAGGATTCTCACCCATTCATAAAAAAGCTTTGATATAAGAAAAATCATTAAACTCAGAAACAGAATTCCAGGTGCTGGGTCCAGCCCTGTCACTTCCAGTCATTTTTTTCTTGCAAAAAAAGAGAGTTTTTTTTCCTCTTTCTGAACCTCACTGTCCTCATATGAAAACTGAGGGACCAAGATGCCATTATTTCTGAAGTGTTTTTTGGCTCTGATATCTTAAGAGTAACAAAAAACAAACAAAAATAAAAACCCACAAAACTTCTGTGAAGATAGTAAGGTGGGTAAATTCATGCCCAAACTAAGCTTTTTCCTATGGCATGCTTAGGCATATTAAAAAATTAGATACATGATATAAAATAAGAACAAAACAGAGAAACAAAACAAAATCTTCCAAACAGATCAGATTTAGAATTCAGGGTAGATTGGAGGACTTTATAATGTATAATTAGACCAAGGGTTGCAAGTATGCAAATATTGTTATGTCTATATTAATAGCTAGTTATGTAACCATACTTGGGTCTGCTTACCCACAAGCAGGAAAGCTAACCTACCAACACCAGGTTGTGGTGAAGGAAAGTGCAGTGTTTATTGCAGGATACCAAGCAAGGAATCTAGGCAGCTAGTGCTTAAAAGACCCAAACTTCCCAGTGGCTTTCAGGAAAGGGTTTATAAAGACAGGGTGAGGGAGAGGGTTGTTGGGTGTGTGATCAGATCACAGACATTCTTCTGATTGGTTGGTGGTGAGGTAATCCAGAGTCAACATCATCAACCTTCTGGCTCCAACCAGTCTGTGGTCTGCATTCCTGTGGTCAGCATACAGTTAACTTCTTACACCTGGTGGGGATTTTAGTATCTGCAAACAGCTCAGAGGACATGGCTCAGAATATTTTCTATAGCCCTTGAGGAGGAACTAAAGGTTCTTGACTTTGTTTAGTGGCCAAACTATTATTATTTTTTCTTGATTGTTTTCTTTTGTTTCCACATTTTCTCACTTCTTTGGTTACATTTATTCTTTGGAACTCAGGGAAGGCCTAGGAGGCTAAAGTTTTTCTAAAACAAGAGTCAGGTAGAGGCCATGTAGGTGGGTGGTCTGTCCTGGGAAGGCACCATGGGGTCCTGCTCTGTTAGAGTTACACTTAACACTTTCCAATGTGTGTGTCTATTTGTGTACACTTTGACTAACTTGTCATGAAAACAGCTGTGTTCCTAATTAATTAAAAAGGAGGAAAGACTAGCAAAACTTAGTTCTTTCATTTTTAGCATAATATCATTTAGTCTCAACTAAGTTGAGTCCTAACCTTTGTTTGGTTTACTTATTTTCACTGTTTTTAGATATCTTACATATTCAAGGGCTTTCTTGTGGTAAATGATTATAAAAAGACTTATCCCTTATAATCTGACACTTAACAGACATGGCATTGGATCATCACCTGGGAAATTATGTAAATACTAAAAGAAGGAAGGCTGGGAGGGATGAGGGGATGAAGGAAGGAAGAAAAAAACCCAAATATACAGGAACAGAAGATAGAAGTGTTCAGAAAAAGGAGAAAAATTAAGAAAGGTTGGAAGGAGAAAGGAGATACAAAAAAAAAAGAAGGGAAAGAAGGAGAATGAAGAAAGGAGAAAGAAGCATTATTTGGCAGAAAAGTATAAGTCTAATCCAAAAGCAAAAATGTCAATACCTAGAAATCTACACATCCCAGCCAAATGCCTATTTCTACTACAAGTTCCTGTGAATAAAGGAGACTACAGGCTAAAGGGGTTAATATCCAAAATATATAAAGAGCTTCTACAATTCAATAGCAAAAAACACAAATAACCCAGTTAAAAAATGGACAATGAACTTGAGTAGAACTTTCTCCAAAGAAAACATATGTACAGAGAAAATATTGCTTTGAAAAAGTTAATTTTCTCCTCCAGTTCTCATAGAGATGCATACTCAAGGCAGAGAAAACATAGGAAATCTTTAAAATTTTGTCTTAATTTGGTTATTAACCCAGCCATTCCAACTATCAAGGCTGGGGGCCACTATCTGAGACCTTTACATTTATCCAGAAATTTGTCCCATCAAAGAAAGTTGTGATATGTGTGATTAAATATCTAATATCTTGGAAGCAAAATCCCCCACTCATAAAAGTTTGCTTTCTTTCTCTAGAGAGACTCTTCTGAAACAATTCTGTATTCTTTCAATCAGATATATAACATGCACAGGGAGAAAGGCCAATTTTCCCATTATATTTTAGGTGATTTTTTCTTAAATCATTGACACGAGATTGGTATAGGTAAAGGTAAAAACAAAATGAACAGACAAAAAGACTTCTTCCAAAGTTCATGCAATAATTTATCCATTGAAATATAGTACTTTTAGCTTCTGGTGTTGGGCAAATAACTAAGTGGAATAAGTCTGCAACAGCTTATCTGTCACACAGATCATGACTAAAACTCTGCACAAAACATAAAAGCCCAAAGACTGTGAGAAATTAACAAAATCAGCCAGAATGAGAAGGGATGTCAAATATTGAAGAATGACATATTATAGGAGTAAGTCTCCTTATTAAAAAAAAAAATCACTTGTCTCCTGTCTTTGGCAAGAGGATGGCCCAAGCATAGAAATTCATTGCAGCAAGAAGGTAAGCAAATACCCCTGGAGAAATTCTGCCTTTCTGGCTAGGGTATCTAGGAAAAGGGGATCCTAAGCCAGATTGTAAAAAAAAAAATCCCATTATTACTGTTTAATTTTCTTTCTTTCTGCCTTTTTTTGGGTCTTCCTCAGCTCTGTCCATGAAAAAGGGGGAAAAGGTACTCTGTGGTACAAATCATGGAGAAACTTTATTTTTTATTCATTAGTTGAGAAAATGGGGTCCTTGGTTCAGACAGAATGAGGGGGAAATACTGGAGGTGAGAAGGCTTAAGAAATGGATCCCCTAATCTTTTGCATGAACCAACACAAGCTCAGGCTCACATGTGAAGCAGGCCTAAAGAAGCATAGCAAAACCTTTGAGAACTGAAATATGATATAAACCACTGCTCAAGCCCCAGATTATACCCTGAGAGGGATATAAATGGGATAGACCCAAAGCAGCATAGCAAAAGCTTGGAAAGCCAAACTGCCATTGGAATCACTTCCACAGAAAGTTGATGGAACTTGTATGAACCTAACTGAGTTGATTGCCTCTGATACACCCAAAAATTCAACACTTAACATAGAATTTTAATAGGACTCAAAGTTTCACAGCATACTATACAAAATGTTCAGGTTACAATTAAGAATTCCTCCACATAGAAAGAACCAGGAAAATCTAACCAATTCTCAGGGGGAAAGGGAATCAACAAATGCCAATCAAGAAAGTATACAAGTGATGGACTTATCAAGCAAAGATGTTAAAGCAGATATTTTTAGCATCCTTATGGGGTAAAGGAAAGCACTACTGAAATGAATGCAAACATAGACGTTATCAGCAAAAACCCAGAAACTGTAAAATAAATCAAATAGAAATTTTAGAACTGAAAAATAAAATATCTGAAATGAAGCATTTACTTCTCAACTCAATAACAGAATGGAGATGAAAAGGAAAGAACTTGAAGATAGGTCAATAGAAATTATCCAATTTGAAAAACAAAGAGTAAAAAGATAGAATTTGAATAGAGCCTCCACAGCCTATGAGACAATATCAAAGTATCTAAAATTTGTTATTGAAATTCCAGAAGGAGAAGAGAAAAATATAGTGAAGAAACAAATATTTGAAGAAATAATTGCTAAAGTTGTTCAAATTTGTTGAAGTACATGAATTTACAGGCTTAAAAATTTCATCAAAACTAAAACAGGTAAAATCAAGGAAAATCATGCAAGGACAAACAATTATAAACAAACTGCTGAAAACCAAAGAAAAGAAACAAAATCTTGAAAGCAACTAGAGAAAAGTGATCATTACTTATAGGAAAACAAATTGAATGACTGCAGATTTCTAAGAATCCATAAAGGCCATAAAACATTGGAACATTATTTTTCATGTGCCCAAAGAGAAGAACTATCAACACACAATTCTATATCAAGAAAAAATATTCTATAGAAGTTGTGGAAAAATAAAGATATTCTCAGATTAATAAAAAAATAATAGATTTCATCACCAATAGACTAATATAGAAAGAAATGGTAACTTACAGTCTTTAGACTAGAGAAAAATATCAAAAAGAAACTTTGAGTTGGAGAAATGAAGAAAGAACAACAAATGGTAAATATCTAAGTAAATATAAGAGATTTTTCCCCTCCATTTATATTTTTAAAAATAAGTATCACTGTTTAAAGCAAAAAATATATAATATTGTCTTGTGGGGCTTTTAATAAATGTAAATGTAATATTTATGACAATTGCAACCTAAATTTGGAAGAAATACAGGCCTGTATATTTGTAAAACTTCTCTATTTTACTTGGAATGGTATAATATTAACTCTAAGTAGACTGTGAAAGATTAGATATGTATATTTTAATCCCAGGAGTGGGTACTATAAATAACACAAAAAGATAGAGCCAAAAAAATCTACAGATAAAATGAAATTCTAAAATATTATTCTCTTAATCCAAAAGGCAGAGAGGGAGCAGAGAAATAAGAAACTGACTAGAAAAGCAGATAATAAATTAAAAAATGTTCCACCTAAATCTGAACATATTAATTATTACTGAATACATTAAATGGAAATGGTCTAGGTTTCAAATTCCTGGTAAGATGTTTTAAGCACACTCTACCCTGTCTCTCCCATTGAGTGTGATTATAAATCCTGAAAAAAATGCATTGAGTAACTATTTGAGAAAACTGAAAAGTAAACCATAGCAGGCAGATAAGGGAAGACATGAATGTATAATACTACCAAACCAGCAGTGAGTTTACCACTTTTTCCTCTTCCAGTTCCCCTGGTCAGAGCTCAATTCATTGGAAACCTGGACGTTCAATGCATTGGACACTTTTCTGTGATCTGCAAGTACCAGAGCACAGAAAATGTTCCAAGAAATTTACTCTATTTCTGGTTTAATGAATGAACAAGGGAATAGATAATGCTCAGAGGCAGTTTGGAATCTATCCCATTTTTCTCTTTCTTTTCTCTGTTCTCTTATTGTTCCATGGTAGTGATTGCAACTTGTGGCAATGGCAGACTGTAGGAGTTGAAACTCTGACAGAGGAGAAACTTTCCTGGATTGTGGTTTGGTGTTTGACATTAATTTAGGGAATTCTCAGTCATTATATTTCAAATATTTCTTCTGTTCCTTTCTCTCTATTGTACTCCTTCCCACTGCATGTATGTTACCACAGTCCTTGGATATTCTGTTCTTTTTTTCTTTCAGTCTTTGTTCTATTTGCTTTTTGGTTTTCAAGGATTCTACTGATATATCCTCTAGCTTAGAAATCCTTTCTTCAGCCATGTCCAGTTTACTGATAAGCCCATCAAAAGCATTCTTCATTTCTGTTACAGTGTTTTATCTCTAACATTTCTTTTTGTTTTTTTTTCTTAGGACTTCCATCTCTCTGCTTAAATTGCCCATCTGTTCTTGCATGCTGTCTACATTATCCTTTAGAGTCTCTAGTATATTAATCACTGTTGTTTTAAATTCTTGTCTAATGATTCCAAGATCCCTGCCATGTCTGGTTCTCATGTTCTGTCTTCTCAAATTCCTTTTTTTTTTTTTTTTTGCCTTTTGTTATGCCTTGTGATTTTTTTTCTTGAAAGCCAGATATGTGTCCTGGGTAAAAGGACCTGCTGTAAGTAGTCCTTAAATAATGTGGTGGTGAGGTGGGGGGGTAGGGAGGGGAAGCAGTCTATAGTACTTTGATTAGGTCTCAGTTTTAGTGAGCCTACACCTCTGGAATTTTAAAATCACAAGTGTTTCTCAGTATTTTTTTTCTTCCTCTCTTAGATGGGACAGAGTGGCTAGAGTAGGCCAGGGTTCGATATTTGGATATTTCCTTGCCCTGGTCAGATAGGCTCTGATAATACCCAAGTAGGTTGGGTTTAGCTAATTAGTTTCTCCTGGAGGCGGACCTTATTAAGAAGATGAGAATTCTCTGGTGTATTTCAAAATGATTCCTTTTCCCCTCCTCCTGCCAGAAGACTGAGGAGATTTTTCTCTGTTTTATAGCGGGCAACTGGCTGAATTCATGGAGGTAAATGTCATAGTATGCGGGGGATCCTCCTCTGATGAGGTCCCCCTGAAGTTTTACCCTCTTAGAGTAGTTTGCATTGAGCCTCCAGCAATTTGTCAGCTACAGTTCAGGTTTTCCTACCCTTAACTGCTTCCTAGGCACTTTCTGCTCATGCATCTCTGCTCTGGTGAGTGACAATTCCCTTTATTCACCTTTCTGTCTCTCTTATCTTGGGAGCAGTCAGCTGCCCTGTGTCTTTCCCTCTCTTATGGATCTAAGAAGAATTGCTGACTTTTTTCAATCTGTTTAGCTTGTTGCTAGGGTGAAGTGGTGACTTCAAACCTCCTTTCATTCAAAACCAGAAGCCAATAACCATCATTTCATTTTAAGAAGTGGACAAATGTGTTCTATTTGCCATGATTAATGAATACCCACATATCCAGGAACTCACAATTTTTTTCTCTTGATTTTCCATTTTATACTTTAAAAACTTACATATGATGCCTAGTTGTTTGTGACCTGTCTAGCCCTGTCAATAAAATCTACAATAGGGATTCATTTCTTTATTTTTCCTGTCTGTCACAGGTTTCATTAAAGGAAAATATATAAAATAATTCCAGTTAAATAACAATTAACATTAACTTGCAAAAACATGAAAATTCTTACATGTACATATTATTAGTTATTATTGTTTTCTTTTGATAAATAACAAGATTGGAGTACTGACATGCCACCCTGGCAACAAAATTCTAACAGCAGTTTCACTTGAAGTTAACCTTTTTTAGAAGCACACCATTAATCAAACCCAGATGAATTCTTTATCAGGACTAAAAAAAAAAAAAAAAAAAAAAAATGGAGTTTGACTGGATACATAAAAAGCAATGAATTACTATAGTTTTAAGAATAATTTTGCAAAAGATTTAGGGGGTGGAGTAAAGAAGCAAAGCCAGACTTACTTGATTGTAAACACGTGCATGTGAAGTAAACATCAGATTATGTATTGTATACAAAGATGTAAACATAGTATGGTTCTAGTTTTAATTCAACTCATTCCTCACTAAGGAATGGGTGAAATTCTCTAAGTGTGGCTAAGGCAATTGTAAAAATTTTTATTTTTTTTTTAATGCTGCTTTCCCCAGTTTTGAGGCCCTAGCTAGAGTTCCTATTCTTGAGCAGCAGTGGATTAAGTACACTCCAACACCTCTCTTGTCAGGGCTGGGGCTCTCAGAATCAAGGAATGCTATGTACTAACCCTAATTGCCCCAGGACCAGGTGCCAGATAACTAAGGACAGTTTCCTATGTCCCTGAGCCTGAAATTATTCAAATTGGCCAGTCCACAGGGAGCCTGTGAAACCTCGCTAGCCCCACCCCATTTGCCATATATAAGCTGTGCCCTATAGCTCAGCATGCTGTTACCCTGGCTGCAGAGACTACTCCCTGTGTGGCCCTGCCTGGAAGCCTTCTCTTGTTTGGAGCTCTAAGTAACAAAGAGTTCTGCCTTTCATCTATCTGAGTGTCATTGTGTTGTGCCCCACCATCAAAATGATCTTTAAGTCTTGTAAAAGAGAAATTCTTAGACTTTGTACTCTCTATCTACTTACTCATCTGCCAACCAGCCTCAGCATTTCATCTGTGTTCATTGAAATATCTGCTTCCTTTTCTCATCATTGAGGACAAACTCTGTGATAAATATGCCAGTGTACAATATATAGTGTGAGCAAGCAGCTCCAGGTAAAGAGTAGTAGGAAATGGGGTGGAGAAGTTTTGGAACGGGGAGAATGAAAAGGGACTCTATGTTATATTAATGTCCAGAAATGCATATTTTAAGTGAGACACTGTGTTTCATCACTGAATTCTCATAATTGCTCTGTTAAAAAGAAATAACAGGCCCAAAATGAAGTTACTTGTGCTAAACCCCACATCAGCGAACCAAAATTTAATACCTAACCTAACTGCAGTTTCAACTTCTTCCAGGAATGTAAGCTTAAACAGTCAGTCTGGAATTTCCTGGTCAGCAGTAGTGAGGTAACCTGCTTGATAGACCCCTTCTATCCTCCAAAGAAGGATGAGGTAATCCACTTTTTCCTTGTCCCTGTCTCCTTCCATGTATAAAAACTTTTTATTTTGTATGGCTCCTCAGAACTCCTTTATATTTGCTAGATGGGATGCTTCCAGATTCATGAATTGTTGAAAAAGCCAATTTGATCCTCAAATTTACTCAGTTGAATTTTGTTTTAAACGACCTGTTAGGTATATGTTCTTATTTAACTTTTTTTTTTTTTAGATTAAGGAATTGAGGCATGGAAGTTTTAGGTAATATATTTTAAGATCACAAAAATAAAAAGTACTGTAGCTGAGTTTTGAAACTACATTGGTAGATATCAGAGTCTACCACTTAACCCCTGTGATCATCATTAGCCAGTCAAACAATTCTGGAGCCCAGAATTGCTGTAACCCATTTAAATTAGGCCCAGACATGTGACTTTAGCCAAGGTAATGCAAGAAGCTGGGGCATGTGTAACTTCACAGTAGAAACTTAAAGTTGTGCAGTTACTTGGGGCACACTCTTCCTATTTTAATAGTGATCTTGGATTAAGGTTAAAATTAAGCTTCTGTCAACTTTGTTCCTTGAGTGACTGTAATGGCTTAGGTTGGGCAGGTAACAGGGATGAAAGATTAAATTTTGTTGCAATAAGTCTCTGAAAATGTGAAGTTGTTTGTTATTTCTACACAGCCTTGTCCACCCTGACAGACCAAACAACTCTGTAACATGTTTTTGTTACAATAAGAGAAGCTACTAGTAGAAATACCTTGGAAGTCTGGCAGGAGAAAAAGTAAAAGTGCCTCTCTGAGGAGCAAAAAGAAAGGCAGCACATAGAAATCTTGAGAAGATAAGGAATAAAAAGAAAGATAAGGTAATTATTAATAAAATGAATTGTGTTCCACTCCAACCTACTAAAATTAGTAGAAATGTAGGGATCTGAAATCAAGTCAAGTGACTAGAGTGGGCAGCTGATGAGGATTACCCTGTCCATAGATTTTAGAAGGTGGCTAACAGATTATAATTATATGGGATAAATCTGAAATAATTGTGTGATAGGGGCTATATGTTAAACATACAGTTTCATTCTGTACAGGAAAACAATAAAGCATTAGGATTTACAGGTGGGGTTTATGAATGGGTATATGAATAAAGTTCACTCAAGGCTTTTAAATTTCTTTATGAAATTTAGACAACTAAACTAGTGTTTGTTATGTTTGTGTCCATATGGGTTTATTAAAGTTAACTAACATTTTAAAATGTTACCACATAGAGGTTGCTTATCCTAAACTTCAGATATTCCCAGAAGTGCTAGTGAAGGAAGCTTTGGATGTTGTGATTTGACATTTCATGAAATTAATCACCTGGAGAATTCATACAATGAATGCATTAAAGTGTTTACCAAGCTTAACAAGAAAACTTACTTGACAAGGATATTCACAGACAAATGTAGTATGCGTTTGAACATCAGATTAGATTGATTTTACAAGTTGATTGTTGAGAAATCCTAGGGAAGAGTGTTACAAATTAATGCACTTTTGTCATTAAGACGGCCTCCTTAATGGGTGACTTAGATAAACAAGACAAAAGATTGATTTACCTAGGGAATAAATTGAGTACTGTGAAAGAATACCAAAAAAAAAGTGCAGAACAGACTTTTGGTCCTGCCTTTGTTGCTCATTCTGCTTACCTCACGACAGGCCAATAAATCGGGAGACAAGTTGTTGGGTCAAGGAATAATGACTTTATTTGGAAAGCCAGCAGACCAAGAAGATGGCAGACTAGTGTCCCAAAGAACCGTCTTACCTCAGTTACGAGTTCAGGCTTCTGTTATACTAAAAAGGGGAAGCGGGGTGATTAGTTGTTGCAAAGTTCTTGGGCAGGAATCCTTTGTTCTTGCAGCTGTCCACATAGGATAGGTCACATGTTCCTGTAAACCTCCAAAAAGACAAGTGTTATTCTCTGTTCTGCAACTTTTTATCTCCCTATGAATGGACTCTTAAAGATCCAAGCCCTGGGCTTCCCTGGTGGTGCAGTGGTTGAGAGTCCGCCTGCCGATGCGGGGGACACGGGTTGGTGCCCCTGTCCGGGAGGTTCCCACATGCCGCGGAGCGGCTGGGCCCGTGAGCCGTGGCCGCTGAGCCTACGCGTCCGGAGCCTGTGCTCCGCAAAGGGAGAGGCCAGTGTACCGCAAAAAAAAAAAAAAAAAAAAAAAAAGATCAGAGCCCTAAGAATCAGCTGTCCTGTGTATTTCAGGCTGTAGGCAACATTCTTTCACAAAAGGTGCAGAGCCAGCATGACTAAGCACAGGTAACAGAGCACAAAGGTTAAAGAAAAAGAAACAGATTCGACTTGCAGTCAGATTTTCTCTTCCCTATTACAACTTGAGAACAACTTACTTAAAAATGTTTTGATAAAACTCCAAACTTAAAAAATTTAGAATTAGAAAGATGAAAAGCCTCCAGGAGCATGTTGGTCTCATCAATCAGGTGACCACAGTTTTCCATGTATGCCCTACCAGGAGTACACTTTCTCCATCTGTGAGGATAACTCTGCTCAATTCAACTTCATAGGTAACAGGGTTGTGGTGAGATGTTAAACCTAATGAACAGATTAGTTTTGAGAAACATATTTGAGGCTCAGGATGGTATGGTATTCAGTTAGAAGTGAGCCATGGAAAAGTTTCAGAAGTCTATGATTACTTAAGGTTTGTAGGATAGAATATCCCGTGTAGCACTGAGATTGAAAATGTAGGATCAGGAGTTGGTTTTAGGGAAGATGTGAAAGTAAAGAGGCCAGTTATCTACCTCTCCTCAACGTGAAATGATAGAGGAGGCCTAGAGTAATCATTATGAATATTCCTGCTTAAAAAAGGAAAACACAAAGGAGTCACTGATTCAAAACAATTTTAAAATCCAGCCATGAAAATGTTGGAAGATCCTTGACTATGTCCCAAGGCCTCAGCATTATAGTGTATTTTTTTTTCTCTACCCTGTGTGATATTTGATTAAAAATGATAATTATTCCTACTTAGCCTGTGATATTCTACTTTTAATGCATTAATACTGCTATAAATGTTATTTTCCCCACACCTTTAAATGTCATTTATATTTCATAAATCATAGCATCTCCTCCACCAGTATTCCATTCCATTCCAGTTCACCTGAGATAAAAATCTCAAAGGTAGCGCTTCTAGAACATGCCAGGACTTACCCATATTTTCCCTACTCCCAACAAAGGGCTTTACTGCCGTTCAGCCAGCGAGTGATCCACTTCCATGTTCTCTTCCTCAGAGTTGGCTTCTTGGGATTGAAGACTCCTAGATTTGGTCTCTAGTAGTTGAATCAGAGGATTTTCTTGTACCAGGAATTTATCAGGAAATGTCTCAATAGAAATTGTTAAGGAAGCAAGGGAGACCAGATAAGGGAAGTAAAGAAATGAAGCTGTGAGGTCTGCAACATATATTGTACCACAGAGGTTTCTTTGTGTTTGTTTTTGTTGTATGTTGTTTTGCTTAGAGGAAAGAAAGAAGATTTGGGGGTCTCTTTTAGTATCCTCAATTAGACTCATCATTGATTATTGGTTAAGGAAGGTTGTGAGGAATAACCTTCCAGGTACCTCCAAGCAAGACATCACCTGCAGCTCAAGGGTATTGCTCTTGAGAGCCTGCAGGTGTGAGCTGCAATTTCTCCAGCTGCAGATATGTAAATAGCATGAGACACCAAAAATAGTATCTGGTACATGGCCAGAGGCATCCTAATTGATGTGCTTCAAAATTATAATAAATTCTCATCTCTTTCTACCATAACAATTTCCTTTCAATTACAGCTGTAATCCTTCATAGTTATATGTTGTTTGAGGTGAGTATAGCATGCATCCTTTATTACGTTTCCTGAGGTACACATTTTTTTCCTCAAATGCACACAGTGGGAATTTATAAGTTTGGTTCTGAATGCCAAACCTCAAAAATCCTAAACATAGATATTTCAGATAGGAGAAAATATACATCCTAATTTTCATATTGATAGTTTTATTGACTACTGTACATCCCAGGTCTGAAGATTTATGTTTTAACTCAATCAGCTAGGAAGTAAGTATCAGAGAAAAATCATTGTGTCTAACCACTCAAAACCACTTTTCCGTGAATATATCAGTAAGGAAATGAGAGAAAGAGACACACATCTAAAATAATCTTCCTGAGATGAGACTGTTTCAAATTCTGTTGTACCCATTTTCAACTTTATCATCACCACCACCACCACCACCACCAACATCATCATCATCATAGAAACTGTAATGCAATAGTAAGCAATGTGCAGATGTCAATGGAAGTAACTTGTAAAATCAGGTCACAGTATCACAATCCCTACTAATCACACTGAGGAGTGGGAAAGAGTAGTTCTAGAAGGAAGTTCATGTCTGGCATGCTCGGGGGATTGTGTGTAGGGATGTGCTTTATACTAACTAGATCAACATAGTGAGAGATATAGAATTAGTTCTCTATATCCTAAGGGAGGATAAATTGATTCACACTTGTTCAAACTGTTATATTTTTAGTACCTAGAGTGATAGGTGGCACACAGAGTCTTTACCTTAAATAAATGAGCAGATGGGACTTGGATCTCCTGAGGTCCATGGGTCACCATGTCTGTGACAGCAGAAAGAATTCCAGATCCTCTTTCAGCTTCCTTCTACCTCTTCAGTGCCTCCTTACTTGGTCAAAGAAGGGAAAGCAGAAGAAGCCAATATTTTTTCATGTATGATCTGAGAAAAACAATGTGCTTCACTTGTTATATACATAATTTCATTTAATTTTCAGAATGATCATGCAAGATCAATACTGTAGTTTCTATTATAAAGATGAAGAACTGTACCCCAGACATACAAGATGGACAAAATAGTAGCTCTCCATTACCATATGTATTTTTCCATGGGCTTCACTAATACATAATTGTCACAGATTATTTTCAGTGTCCATTATTTTTAAAAGGAGAGGAGTGTTGATGCTGTGATTCTCACATGAAATGGGGCTTCTTATGTAAGAAACAAGATGAGTCCTCTTATACCAGAATTCATGCTAGGGCAAACAGGGAAATAAAATTAATGCATACACACACACACACACACACACACACACACACATACACAAACTATGTTTCAAGCTCAGCTGTATCAGCTATGGAAACAGGTTCTGACATATAGCTAGTGCTTAAAAGAATTTGTGTGGCAAGAAAAATGCTTCTTGGGCAGCAGACCAATCTAAATTTTAATATACTGAGTTTTTCTCTCTAGAGAATCAGTGTTGGTAGGTGGCATACTGAATTATGTGTTCCAAGCATATGCTTGTATTTACTACACCTGCTAATGTGGAGAGAGATAGAGGGAAAAATAAAACAAGAAGTTTCAGGAAGAGAGATATGTAATGTTGGCAAACATGACCTGAGAATCATGAGGAAAATACTTTTGTACATGATAAACAACTGCTTTGAAACTGTGATTATAATACCCATAAGTGTAGCATTGAGTTCAGACACAATAGAGAGAAGATCTCCCCCCAAATTCAGGAAGGTCTGGTGTAACATGAGATAATCCCAGTGAAGGTCCTACCTTTCAGAGGGGCTTGTATACCTGATGTCTCTGTATACCAGAATCTTACCTCTAATATTTAGGAAGTGCTCATTCATTGTATAGTTGTATACATAAAGTTTGGAGAAGTTCCTAAGTTAGGGGTTTATGAAGATAATGAGGATAGACTAAAAGTGGCTGAACCCTCCCTGTGACTGAAGAAATGAGAACAATTTATTATACATATGTCCATACAATGAAATAAGATAAACTGTAGGTTCTGAAATGAATCCCCATGTTCTTCTCTGTGAAGAGCTAAGAATTCTTAACTATTGATGAGTATACAGTGTGGGTGAGGATGCATTCTGTATCTTTTTCTGGTCACTTTATGTTCTTCTTGTTCTATGAACTATTCTCTGGAATGTCTTTTGTTTCATGGTCCTTAGTATACTGTCTCCATTTGTGTGTTTGATTGGTCAGCAGTCAGCACATAAGAAAGTTATAAATCTCAGTGGATTTCAAAAATGAGTATTTCTTTCCATGCATCTCAGAGTCAGTTGAGAGAGCTCAGTAAACTTTTACCACTGTTTTGTTAGGATTTGTCATCCATAAGTATGCCCTCAAAAGGAAAACTTCCATCTTCACATATTAATGGAAATAGCTGGATGATTCTGCAGATCTCTGTCTCACTCTTCTCTATGTACTCATGTATATATTCTTTCTTTTTGTTACTCTCTCTGTCACTCGGTAATAAGCATTGTGACAGCATGAATGACATTTATTTTTTGGTTGTTTGTGGGGTTTTTTGAAGTTTATTTTTTTATACAGCAGGTTCTTATTAATCATCAATTTTATACACATCAGTGTATATATGTCAATCCCAATCGCCCAACTCATCACACCCCTACGCCCACCGCCTGCCACTTTTCCACCTTGGTGTCCATACGTGTGTTCTCTACATATGTGTCTCAATTTCTGCCCTGCAAACTGGTTCATCTGTACCATTTTTCTAGGTTCCACATATATGCATTAATATATGATATTTGTTTTTCCCTTTCTGACTTACTTCACTCTGTATGACAGTGTCTAGATCCATCCACATCTCAACAAATAACCCAATTTCATTCCTTTTTATGGCTGAGTAATATTCCATTGTATATATGTACCAGATCTTCTTCATCCATTCGTCTGTCGATGGGCATTTAGGTTGCTTCGATGACCTGGCTATTGTAAATAGTGCTGCAATGAACATTGGGGTGCATGTGTCTTTTTGAATTATGGTTTTCTCTGGGTATATGCCCAGTAGTGGGATTGCTGGGTCATGTGGTAATTTTATTTTTAGTTTTTAAGGAACCTCCATACTGTTCTCCATAGTGGCTGTATCAATTTACATTCCCACCAACAGTGCAAGAGGGTTCCCTTTTCTCCACATGCTCTCCAGCATTTGTAGTTTGTAGATTTTCTGATGATGCCCATTCTAACTGGTGTGAGGTGGTACTTCACTGTAGTTTTGATTTGCATTTCTCTAATAATTAGTGATTTGAGCAGCTTTTCATGTGCTTCTTGGCCATCTGTATGTCTTCTTTGGAGAAATGTCTATTTAGGTCTTCTTCCCATCTTTGGAATGGGTTGCTTGTTTTTTTTAATATTGAGCTGCATGAGCTGTTTATATAGTTTGGAGATTAATCCTTTGTCCGTTGATTCATTTGCAAATATTTTCTCCCATTCTGAGGGTTGTTTTTTTGTCTTGTTTATGGTTTCCTTTGCTGTGCAAAAGCTTTGAAGTTTCATTAGGTCCCATTTGTTTATTTTTGTTTTTATTTCCATTACTCTAGGAGGTGGATCAAAAAAGATCTTGCTGTGATTTATGTCAAACAGTGCTCTTCCTCTGTTCTCCTCTAAGAGTTTTATAGGGTCTGGTGTTACACTAAGGTCTCTAATCCATTTTGAGTTTATTTTTGTGTATGGTGTTAGGGAGTGTTCTAATTTCATTCTTTTACATATAGTTGTCCAGTTTTCCCAGCACCATTTATTGAAGAGAATGTCTTTTCTCCATTGTATATCCTTGTCTCCTTTGTCATAGATTAGTTGACCATAGGTGTGTGGGCTTATCTATGGGCTTTCTGTCATGTTCCATTGATCTATGTTTCTGTTTTTGTGCTAGTACCATATTGTCTTGATTACTGTAGCTTTGTAGAATAGTCTGAAGTCAGGGAGTCTGATTCCTCCAGCTCCATTTTTTTCCCTCAAGACTGCTTTGGCTATTCAGGGTCTTTTGTGTCTTCATACAAATTTTAAGCTTTTTTGTTCTAGTTCTGTAAAAGCAATGCCATTGGTCATTTGATAGGGATTGCATTGAATCTGTAGATTGCTTTGGGTAGAATAGTCATTTTCACAATATTGGTTCTTCCAATACAAGAACATGGTATGTCTCTCCATTGGTTTGTTTCATCTTTAATTTCTTTCATCAGTGTCTTATGCTTTTCTCTATACAGGCCTTTTGTCTCCCTAGGTAGGTTTATTCCTTGGTATTTTATTCTTTTTGTTGAAATGGTAAATGGGAGTGTTTCCTTAATTTCTCTTTCAGATTTTTCATCATTAGTATATAGGAATGCAAGAGATTTCTGTGCATTAATTTTGTATCCTGCAACTAGACCAAATTCATTGATTGGCTCTAGTAGTTTTCTGGTGGCATCTTTAAGATTCTCTATGTATAGAGATCATGTCATCTGCAAACAGTGACAGTTTTACTTCTTCTTTTCCAGTTTGGATTCCTTTTCTTTCTTTTTCTTCTCCGATTGCCATGGCTAGGACTTCCAAAACTACGTTGAATAACAGTGGTGAGAGTGGACATCCTTGTCTTGTTCCTGATCTTAGAGGAAATGCTTTCAGTTTTTCACTATTGAGAATGATGTTTGCTGTTGGTTTGTCATATATGGCCTGTATTATGTTAAGGTAGGTCCCCTCTATGCCCACTTTCTGGAGAGTTTTAAACATAAATCGGTGTTGAATTTTGTCAAAAGCTTTTTCTGCATCTATTGAGATGATCATATGGTTTTTCTTCTTCAATTTGTTAATATGGTGTATCACATTGATTGATTTGCATATATTGAAGAATCCTTGCCTCCCTGGGATAAATCCCATTTGATCATGGTTTATGATCCTTTTAATGTGTTGTTGGATTCTGTTTGCTAGTATTTTGTTGAGGATTTTTGCATCATATTCATCAGCGATATTGGTCTGTAATTTTCTTCTTTTGTAGTATCTTTGTCTGGTTTTGGTATCAGGGTGATGGCGGCCTCAAAGAATGAGTTTGGGAGTGTTCCTTCCTCTGTAATTTTTTGGAAGAGTTTGAGAAGGTTGGGTGTTAGCTCTTCTCTAAATGTTTGGTAGAATTCACTTGTGAAGCCATCTGGCCCTGGACTTTTGTTTGTTGGAAGATTTTTAATCACAGTTTCAATTTCAGTGCTTGTGATTGGTCTGTTCATATTTTCTATTTCTTCCTGGTTCAGTCTGGGCAGGTTTTGCATTTCTAAGAATTTGTCCATTTCTTCCAGGTTGTCCATTTTACTGGCATAGAGTTGCTTGTAGTAGTCTCTTAGGATGCTCTGTATTTCTGTGCTGTCTGTTGTAACTTCTCCTTTTTCACTTCTAATTTTATTTTATTTTTATTTATTTATTTTTTGTGGTACATGGCCCTCTCACTGTTGTGGCCTCTCCCATTGCGGAGCACTGGCTCCGGACGCACAGGCTCGGTGGCCATGGCTCACGCGCATAGCTGCTCCGCGGCATGTGGGATCTTCCCAGACCAGGGCACGAACCTGTGTCCCCTGCATCGGCAGGCGGACTCTCAACCACCACGCCACCAGGGAAGCCCTCTAATTTTATTGATTTGAATCCTCTCACTCTTTTTCTTGATAAGTCTGGCTAATGGTTTATCAATTTTGTTTATCTTCTCAAAGAACCAGCTTTTCGTTTTATTGATCTTTGCTATTGTTTTCTTTGTTTCTATTTCATTTATTTCTGCTCTGATTTTCTTTCCTTCGGCTAACTTTGGGTTTTGTTTGTTCTTCTTTCTCTAGTTCCTTTAGGTGTAGGGTTAGACTGTTTACTTGAGATTTTTCTTGTTTCTTGTGGTAGGCTTGTATAGCTATAAATTCCCTCTTAGAACTGCTTTTGCTGCATTCCACAGGTTTTGGGTCATCGTGTTTACATTGTCCTTTGTCTCTAGGTATTTTTTGATTATATTCCTCTTTGATTTCTTCAGTGATCTCTTGGTTATTTAGTAACGTATTATTTAGCCTCCATGTGTTTGTGATTTTTACATTTTTTTTCCACTGTAATTCATTTCTAATCTCATAGTGTTGTGGTCAGAAAAGATGCTTGATATGATTTAAGTTTTCTTAAATTTTTACCGAGGCTTGATTTGTGACCCAAGATGTGATCTATCCTGGAGAATGTTCCATGTGCACTTGAGGAGAAACTGCAATCTGCTGTTTTTGGATGAAATGTCCTATAAATATCAGTTAAATCTATCTGGTATATTGTGTCATTTAAAGCTTGTGTTTCCTTATTAATTTTCTGTTTGGATGATCTGTCCATTGTTGTAAGTGAGGTGTTAAAGTCCACTATTATTTATAGCTGTTAGCAGTTGCCTTATGTATTGAAGTGCTCCTATGTTGGTGCATATATATTTGTAATTGTTATATCTTTTTCTTGGATTGATCCCTTGATCATTTTGTAGTGTCCTTCCTTGTGTCTTGTAACAATCTTTATTTTAAAGTCTGTTTTATCTGATATGAGCATTCCTACTCCAGCTTTCTTTTGATTTCCATTTGCATGGCATATCTTTTTCCATCCCCTCACTTTCAGTCTGTATGTGTCCCTAGGTCTGAAATGGGTCTCTTGTAGACAGCATATATATGGGTCTTGTTTTTGTATCCATTCAGCAAGCCTGTGTCTTTTGGTTAGAGCATTTAATCCATTCACATTTAAGGTAATTATTGATATGTATGTTCCTATTACCATTTTCTTAATTGTTTTGGGTTTGCTTTTGTAGGTCCTATTCTACTCTTGTGTTTCCTACTTAGAGAAGTTCCTTTAGCATTTGTTGTAGAGCTGGTTTGGTGGTGCTGAATTCTTTTAGCTTTTCCTTGTCTGTAAAGCTTTTGATTTCTCCATCGAATCTGAATGAGATCATTACCGGGTAGAGTAATCTTGATTGTAGGTTCTTCCCTTTCATCACTTTACATATATCATGCCACTCCCTTCTGGCTTGTAGAGTTTCTGCTGAGAAATCAGCTGTTAACCTTATGGGAGTTCCCTTGTGTGTTATTTGTCATTTTTCCCTTGCTGCTTTCAATAATTTTTCTTTGTCTTTAATTTTTGCCTATTTGATTACTGTTTGTCTCACCATGTTTCTCCTTGGGTTTATCCTGTATGGGACTCTCTGTGCTTCCTGGACTTAGGTGGCTATTTCTTTTCCCATGTTAGGGATGTTTTCGACTATCATCTCTTCCAATATTTTCTTGCGTCCTTTCTCTCTATCTTCTCCTTCTGGGACCCCTATAATGTGAATGTTCTTGTTTTTAATGTCATCCCAGAGGTCTGTTAGGCTGTCTTCATTTCTTTTCATTCTTTTTTCTTTATTTTGTTCCACAGCAGTGAATTCCAACCTTCGGTCTTCCAGGTCAGTTATCCGTTCTTCTGCCTCAGTTATTCTGCTATTGATTCCTTCTTGTGTAGTTTTCATTTCAGTTATTATATTGTTCATCTCTGTTTGTTTGTTCTTTAATTCTTCTAGGTCTTTGTTAAACATTTCTTTCATCTTCTCAATCTTTGTCTCCAGTCTTTTTCCGAGGTCCTGGATCATCTTTACTATCATTATTCTGAATTCTTTTTCTGGAAGGTTGCCTATCTCCACTTCATTTAGCTGTTTTTCTGGAGTTTTATCTTGTTCCTTCATCTGGTACATAGCCCTCTGCCTTTTCATCTTGTCTATCTTTCTGTGAATGTGGTTTTTATTCCACAGGCTGCAGGATTGTAGTTCTTCTTGCTTCTGCTGTCTGCCCTCTGGTGGATGAGGCTAGCTAAGAGGGTTGTGCAAGTTTCCTAATGGGAGGGACTGGCGGTGGGTAGAGCTGACTGTTGCTCCCTTGGGCACAGCTCAGTAAAACTTTAATCCACTAGACTGCTGATGGGTGGGGCTCAGTTCCCTCCTTGTTGGTTGTTTGGCCTGAGGCAACCCAACACTGGAGCCTACCTGGGCTCTTTGGTGGGCCTAATGGCAGACTCTGGGAGGGCTCATGCCAAGGAGTACTTCCCAGAACTTCTGCTGTCAGTGTCCTCATCCTCACAGTGAGACACAGCCACCTCCCACCTCTGCAGGAGACCCTCCAATACTGCCAGGTAGGTCTGGTTCAGTCTCCCCTGGGGTCACTGCTCCTTCATCTGGGTCCCGATGCACACACTACTTTGTGTTTGCCCTCCAAGAGTGGAGTCTCTGTTTCCCCCAATCCTGTCAATGTCCTGTAATCAAATCCTGCTAGCCTTCAAAGTCTGATTCTCTAGGAATTCCTCCTCCCTTTGCCAGACCCCCAGGTTGGGAAGCCTAACATGGGGCTCAGAACCTTCACTCCCGTGGGTGGACTTCTGTGGTATAAGTGTTCTCCAGTTTGTGAGTCACCCACCCAGCAGTTATGGGATTTGATTTTATTGTGATTGCGCCCCTTCTACTGTCTCATTGTGGCTTCTCCTTTGTGTTTGGATGTGGGGTATCTTTTTTGGTGAGTTCCAGTGTCTTCCTGTCAGTGATTGTTCAGCAGTTAGTTGTGATTCTGGTGTTCTCGCAAGAGGGAGTGAGAGCATGTCCTTCTACTCTGCCATCTTGGTCCAAATCCCTATGAATGACATTTTAAGTAATAGTTTTCTTTTCTCCTCTCCCTCACTTAACTTCCATCAAAACCTGGGTTCAGGTAAGGAATTAATATTGATCCTTCACCAATCATGCAGTAAAGTAACTATTGGCCTACTTGTTTATTACCTCCTCTGAACAATGAACTACTTTTCAGGAGGTGTTATGTATTAATTACCTTGTATTACCATTTTCATTGTCCAGGATAGTGCCTCTCAAATTTTCATGTGCATAGAATCACCTGGGGTGTTGTTAAAGTGGAGAAACGGATTCAGTAGGTGGGGATTTGGGCCTGAGGTTCTGTCTTTCTTATAAGCATACAGGTAATACTGATGCTTCTGGTTCACAGACCACAATTTGAGATATAGGATTGAGTTCCGTTTCACAAATAACTATAAAGAAATCGTTCTTTTGCCTGTCAGATTATCACTAATCTCACTAGTATATTTTACGATGTGTCACTTAAACAGAACACTTGGATCCTTGATTAAATATTTAATGAGAATTAGTAAACATGTATTGCAGTGTGTGCAGAGGAGGTAAGTACAGCTCTGTCTCCTCCTTGTCCTCAAATCACAAAATATAACATTCTTAGTCTATTGTGTTTGAAGGAGTCTTTCTAGAAGGAAAAGACTTACTACTCTTTTCCAGGGTCATTTTTTTAATGAATGACAAACTTAGTTATTTCTACAAATTTTCTTACCCAAACCAAGGCTACTTAACATTAATGACACAAAATTTTGTTCTCTTTGGTCATATAAATTGAGGAAACTTTGCACATTCTGCATAATTTACATAATTAATCCTCTCTTATCGAGGATTTCTCAGTTCTATGTTCATTACTTTTCTCAGTAAGCATGATATCTCAGCCTCTCTTATACTTAAGCCCATCAGAGACATATCTCCTTATTTCTCTGTGTCTTCTATGGTTTCCTCAACTTTTACATATGATATAATCTCAGGGTAAAGGTAAATCAAGGGTGGCTATAAGACTCTTTGAGGCCTTTCATATGGTACTTAGAACATCCTCTCAGTGGAAAAGGGCTTTAAAAAATTTTAAGGGCATCATCCTAGAAATCTAATCCCTAAAATAACTATGAGTAAGTCTAGAGATAAAGAGGCTTGTCTCATGAAATATTATAGGCTTGGATTTTGTTTAATAAAGAGGTATATAATCTGATAGATAGAAAACCCACAAAGATTTAAGGGTGTTTTATTGGCCTGGACTAAAAGGTACTGGGATAGCTCAAATTACATGGGGGGTCTCTGGACTCTCAATTTTCTGTGGAATACAACAGGCTGAGAAAGCTACTTAGTGGCAATGATGGGCCATTTCTTACTGTCAAGGAAGAATATGTTAGAGGGTGGAATCAAGAATATTGGAGAACAATGGACAAGGGGATACTGGCAAGCAGCAGAACTGGACCCTAATCAAGTAATATTTTCTGCTTGTGGAAAAGGGTGATCCAGTAATATGTGTCCAGGTGGATTTCAGAAATTCTATGGACCAATGATTGCCATATGCTTGTTATTCCTATACTTTTAAATAAGCACATCCATTATTGTTACCTGCCACTGTCTCACCATAGTTTGCTGATTGTTTGCCTATCATATAACTTGCCTAAGTTCAAGGTCTCTGGATCAGAGAAACTATAATCACAGGGCTGAGATATTGGAGTCCTTTATACATCTGGACTTAGAGGATTAGATCCTAGATTTCAATTATGATGCAATAATGGGAAATGACTTTTTGAGGTCCTGGAGTAGGAGTGAATATATTTTACATGTAGGAGGAATGTGAATAATTTGTGGCAGTGTAGTATACAGAACAATCCTTTGGCTTACAATCAAGAACAATGATGCTACCTTATAGGATTATTGAATATATTATTTCTGTAGTATCTCACACATAGAGGATGCTTAAAATGAAACAAGTATGATTACAATAATTTGTGTTTATGACATCTCTGTAACAACAATGAAAGGTAAACTCATGGTCAGCATTTGGGAATTTAAAGTTTTAAGAGGAGGGAGGAGTCAAGATGGTGGAATAGGAGGATGTGGAATTCGTCACTCCTCACAGGTACATCAAGAATACATCTACAAATGGAACAATTCTCTCAGAGGACCTGCTGAACATTAGCCGAAGACTATGGACACCCAGAAGGACATGAAAAATCCCCTTGCAACCAGTAGGACAAAAGAAAGAAAAAAAGAAAAGAGGAATCAAAAAAGGGACCAAAAATCCTGGCAGGAAGCTGAAGGTGAGGGGAGGTCCACACATTCAGAAGAACTCCCTTAGAGTGGGGAAATCAGCTGGGACAAAAATGGACCTTCAGGGGATCAAAGGAGAACAGAGCAGATGGTCTGAGGAAGGCAGGACCAAGTAAGAACTGCATGCGTGATCTGTGCCACAGCTCTGTGAATCCCAGCATGAGTCTTTGATTTTGTTTTTATCATTTGTCTTGGATTTGGTGTGTCTGTTTGTTTTCTTTCTTCTTTTGTTTTCTTCTTTTTATGTGTATGTGTTGTTGTTGCTTTTTGTTTGTTTTTGTTTTTGCTATTTGTCTTGGGTTTTGTTTATCTGTTTTCTCTTCCTTTTTAAACATTTTCTTTGTTTTTTCACTGGCAATGCAGCACAGCTTGTGGACTCTTGGTTCCCCAGCCAAGGCTTGGCCCTGGGTCTCCAGAGTGGGAGTGCTGAGTGCAGGATGGTGGGCCATGAGGCAGTTCCCACGTCCAGGGAATATTAATCAATGAGTGCTCTCCTGGAGGTATCCATGTGAAACCAAGACCTGGCTCCACCCAACTGCCTGCAGGCTCCAGTGCTGGACATCTCATTCCAAACAACCAGTAAGAAAGGAACACAGCACCACCCATTAGCAGACAGGCTGCCTAAAGTCATGTTAAGCTCACAGACACCCCAAAACATGCTACCTGATGCGGCCCTGCCCATCAGAGGGAAAAGACTAAGCTCCACTCACCAGAGTGCAGGTACAAGTCCCTCTCACCAGGAAGCCCACACAAGACTCTGCACCAACCTCACCCACCAGTGGGCAGACAACAGACGCAAGAGGACTTATGACCTTGCAGCCTGTGGAAGGAGACCATAAATACAGTAAGTCAAACAAAATGAGGTAACAGAGAAATATGTTGCAGATGAAGAAGCAAGGTAACAACCCACAAGAGCAAATAAATGAAGAGGAAATAGGCAATCAACCTGAAAAAGAATTCAGAGTAATGATAGTAAAAATGATAGAAAACCTCAGAAACAGAATGGAGGCACAGATGGAGAAGATACAAGAATGTTGAACAAGGACCTAGAAAAACTAAAGAACACATAATCAGTGATGAACAGCACAATAACTGAAATGAAAAATACACTAGAAGGAATCAATAGCAGAATAACTGAGGCAGAAGAACAGATAAGTGAGCTACAAGAGGGAATGATGGAAATAACTGCCATGGAGCAGAATTTTTTTAAAAAGAATGAAAAGAAATGAGGATAGTCTCAGAGACCTCTGGGACAACATTAAACACAACAGCATTCGAATTAGAGAGATCCCAGAAGAAGAAGAGAAAGGGAAAAGGCCTGAGAAAATATTTGAGGAGATTATAGTTGAAAACTTCCCTAACATGGGAAAGGAACTAGCTAATCAGGCCCAAGAAGCACAGAGAGTCCCATACAGGATAAACTCAATGAGAAACATAACAAGACACATATTAATCAAACTAACAAAAATTAAATACAAACAACAAATATTAAAAGCAGCAAGGGAAAAGCAACAAACAACATACAAGGGATTCCCTTGATAAGGTTATCAGTAGATTTTTCAGCAGAAACTCTGCAAGCCAGAAGGGAGTGGCAAGACATATTTAAAGTGATGAAAGGGAAAATCCTACAATCAAGACTTCTCTAAGCAGCAAGGATCTCATTCAGAGTCAGTGGAGAAATCAAAATCTTTACAAACAATCAAAAGCTAAGAGGATTCATCACCACCAAAACAGATTTATAGCAAATGTTAAGGGAACTTCTCTAGGTGGGAAGCACAAGAAAAGAAAAAGACCTACAAAAACAAACCCAAAACAATTAAGAAAATGATAATAGGAACATACATATCGATAATTACCTTAAATATAAATGGATTAAATGCTTCAACCAAAAGTCACAGACTGGCTGAATGGATACAAAAACAAAACCCATATATATGCTGTCTATAAGAGACCTGCTTCAGACCTAGGGACACATACAGACTGAAAGTGAGGGGATGAAAAAATATATTCCATGCAAATGGAAATCAAAAGAAAACTGGAGTAGCAATACTCATATCAGACAAAATAGACTTTAAAATAAAGACTATTACAAGAGACAAGATACTACAAAATGATCAAGGGATCAATAAAAGAAGATATAACAATTGTAAATATTTATGCACCCAACATAGGAGCACCTCAATACATAAGGCAAATGCTAACAGCCATAAAAGGGGAAATCGACAGTAACACAATCATAGTAGGGGACATTAACACCCCACCTTCACCAATGGACAGATCATCCAAAATGAAAATAAATAAGGAAACACAAGCTTTAAAAGACACATTAAACAAGATAGACTTAATTGACATTTATAGGACGTTCCATTCAAAAACAATAGAATACATATTTTTCTCAGGTGCTCATGGAACATTCTCCAGGATAGAGCATTTCTTGGGTCACAAATCAAGCCTTTGTAAATTTAAGGAAATTGAATTGATATCAGGTATCTTTTCTGACCACAACACTATGAGACTAGGTATGTATTATAGGAAGAAAAACTGAAAAAATACACACATAGAAGCTAAACAATACACTGCTAAATAACCAAGAGATCACTGAAGAAATCAAAGAGGAAATCAAAAATTACCTAGAAACAAATGACAATGAAAACACGATGAAACAAAACCTATGGGAAGCAGCAAAACAGTTCTAAGAGGGAATTTTAGAGCAATAAACTCCTACCTGAAGAAACAAGAAAAATCTCAAAAAAAAAACCCAGCCCAACCTTAAACCTAAAGCAATCAGAGAAAGTAGAACAAAAACGCCCAAAGTTAGCAGAAGGAAAGAAATCATGAAAATCACATCAGAAATAAATGAAAAAGAAATGAAGGAAACAGTAGCAAAGAGCAATAAAACTAAAAGCTGGTTCTTTGAGAAGATAAATAAAGTTGATAAAACATTAGCCAGACTCATCAAGAAAAAAGGGAGAAGACTCAAGTCAATAGAATTAGAAATGAAAAAGGGAAAGTAACAACAGACACTGCAGAAATACAAAGGATCATGAGAGATTACTACAAGAAACTACATGCCACTAAAATGGACAACCTGGAATAAATGGATGAATTCTTAGAAAAGCACAACCTTCTGAGACTGAACCAGGAAGAAATAGAAAATATAAACAGACCAATCACAAGCACAGAAATTGAGACTGTGATCTTCCAAACAAACAAATGCCCAGGACCAGATTGCTTCATGGGCGAATTCTATCAAACATTTAGAGAAGAGCTAACATCTATCCTTTTCAGACTCTTCGAAAATATAGCAGAGGGAGGAACACTCAAACTCATTCTACGAGACAACCATCACCCTGATACCAAAACCAGACAAAGATGTCACAAGGAAAGAAAACTACAGGCCAATATCATTGATGAACATAGATGCAAAAATCCTCAACAAAATATTAGCAAACAGAATCCAACAGCACATTGAAAGGATCATACACGACGATCAAGTGGGGTTTATCCCAGGAATGCAAGGATTCTTCAATATACACAACTCAATCAATGTAATACACCATATTAACAAGTTGAAGGGTAAAAACCATATGATCATCTCAATAGATGCAGAAAAAGTTTTCGAGAAAATTCAACACCCATTTATGATAAAAAACCCTCCAGAAAGTAGGCATGGATGGAACTTACCTCAACATAATAAAGGCCATATATTACAAACCCACAGCCAACATCTTTCTCAGTGGTGAAAAACTGAAACCATTTCCACTAAAATCAGGAGCTAGACAAGGTTGCCTGCTCTCACCACTATTATTCAACATAGTTTTGGAAGTATTAGCCATAGCAATCAGAGAAGAATAAGAAATAAAAGGAATCCAAATCAGAAAAAAAGAAATAAAACTGTAACTGTTTGCAGATGATATAATACTATACATAGAGAATCCTAAAGATGCTATCAGAAAACTCCTAGGGCTAATCAATGAATTTGGTAAAGTAGCAGGATACAAAATTAATGCACAGAAATCTCTTGCAATCCTATACACTAATGATGAAAAATCTGAAAGAGAAATTAAGGAAACACTCCCATTTACCATTGCAACAAAAAGAATAATGGGCTTCCCTGGTGGCGCAGTGGTTGAGAGTCTGCCGGCCGATGCAGGGGATATGGGTTTGTGCCCCAGTCCAGGAAGATTCCACATGCCGCAGAGCGGCTAGGCCCATGAGCCATGGCCACGGAGCCTGTGCTCCGCAACGGGAGAGGCCACAACAGCGAGAGGACCGCGTACCGCAAAAACAAACAAACAAACAAAAAGAATAAAATACCTAGGAGTAAATTTACCTAAGGAGACAAAAGACCTGTATGCAGAAAACAATAAGATACTGATGAAAAAAATTAAAGATGATACAAAGAGATGAAGAGATATACTATGTTTCTGGATTGGAAGAATCAACATTGTGAAAATGACTATTATCCAAAGCAATCTACAGATTTAGTGCAATCCCTATCAAACTACCAATGGCATTTTTCACAGAACTAGAACAAAAACGTGCACAATTTGAATGGAAACATAAAGGACCCCGAATAGCCAATGCAATCTTGAGAAAGAAATTCGGAGCTGGAGGACTTGGGCTCCCTGACTGCAGACTATACTGCAAAGCTACAGTAATGAAGACAGTATGGTACGGGTACAAATACAGAAATATAGATCAATGGAACATGACAGAAAGCCCAGCGATAAACCCTCGCACTTATGGTCACCTTATCTTTGATAAAGGAAGGAAGAATATACAGTGGGAAAAGACAGCCTCTTCAATAAGTGGTGCTGGAAAAACTGGACAGCTACATATAAAAGAATGAAATTAGAGTACTCCTTAACACCATACACAAAAATAAACTCAAAATGGATTATAGACCTAAATGTAAGGCCAGACACTATAAAACTCTCAGAGGAAAACATAGGCAGAACACTCTATGACATAAATCACAGCAAGATCCTTTTTGACCCACCTCCTAGAGAAATGGAAATAAAAACAAAAATAAACAAATGGGACCTAATGAAACTTAAAAGCTTTTGCACAGCAAAGGAATCCATAAACAAGATGAAAAAACAATCCTAAGAATGGGGGAAAATATTTGCAAATGAAGCAACTGACAAAGGATTAGTCTCCAAAATATTCAAGCAGCTCATGCAGCTCAATATCAAAAAAACAAACAACACAATCCAAAAATGGGCAGAAGACCTAAATGGACATACAGATTTCCAAGAAACACATGAAACGATGCTCAACATCACTAATAATTAGAGAAATGCAAATCAAAACTACAATGAGATATCACGTCACACTGCTCAGAATGGCCATGAGAAAGAAAATCTACAAAAAACAAATGCTGGAGAGGGTGTAGAGAAAAGGGAACCCTCTTGCACTATTGGTGGGAATGTCAATTGATATAGCCACTATGGAGAACAGTAAGGAGGTTCCTTAAAATATAAATAGAACTACCATATGACCCAGCAATCCCACTACTGGGCATATACCCTGAGAAAACCATAATTCAAAAACAGATATGCACCCCAATGTTCATTGCAGCACTATTTACAATAGCCAGGACATGCAAGCCATCTAAATGCACATCGACAGATGAATGGCTAAAGAAGATGTGGTACATACATCTAATGGAATATTACTCAGCCATAAAAGGAAACGAAATTGAGTTATTTGTAGTGAGGTGGATGGACCTAGAGTCTGTCATACAGAGTGAAGTAAGTCAGAAAGTGAAAAACAAATACCGAACGCTAACACATATATATGGAATCTAAAAAAGAAAAAATGGTTCTGAAGAACCTGGGGGCAGGACAGGGATAAAGACACAGATGTAGAGAATTAACTTGAGGACACGGGGAGGGGGAAGGTTAAGCTGGGACGAAGTGAGAGAGTGGCATGGACATATATGCACTACCAAATGTAAAATAGATAGCTAGTGGAAAGCAGCTGCATAGCACAGGGAGATCAGCTCGGTGCTTTGTGACCTCCTAGAGGGGTGGGACAGGGAGAGTGGGAGGGAGACGCAAGAGGGAGGGGATATATGTATATGTATAGCTGATTCACTTTGTTATATGGCAGCAACTAAGACAACAATGTAAAGCAAGTATACTCCAATAAAGATGTTTAAAAAAATGTTTTAACAAAAAAACTTTATTTAAAATATAGTAGACTAGCTTAACATTATAATAAAGTTTATTTCACAGTTAAAAAAAAATGATGTAACTAGAATGAGGGTTGTGTAGCAGGAAGCCTGAAGAAAAATCCTGAGAAAGAAAACTGGGACAAGGGGCAAACACACAAACTGGAGGTGAGGGACAGAGCTACCTCTTTTGAACCAAAATGTCAGATGTTATATAAGAGTGGCCCCCAAATTTTTGGCATCAGGGACTGGTTCTGTGGAGGACAATTTTTCCATGGACCAGTTTGGGGGGGCAGGCTGTGGGGGATGGTTCAGGCGGTAATGTGAGTGATGGGGAGCAGCTGGTGAAGTTTCACTTGCTGGCCCACCGCTCACTTCCTGCTCTGCGGTCCAGTTCCTAACAGGCCGCAGACTGGTGCCGGTCTGTGGCCCAGGGGTTGGGGACCCCTGTTATTAAAATATTTAGAAGAAATTGGAGGCTGTAATTATTTCTGCATGCTTTTATGTCATTTGTTCATTCTACCCAGATCATTGATGAGACAGAACTTGAATAAATGCTATAAACATAGTTAAGATAGTCTCTGTGTCTTTTGAAAATTTCAGGGTATTGAAGTTGTTTAGGTATTGGGCGTTTCTATTCATGAAATAACAAAACATCATTCAATCCCAGCAACATAGAGATCCCAGGTACTGGTGTAAATTACATCCTTTAAAATCGTGACTAAACAGAAATGAATTAGCTAATCTCCACATATGAGTCATCAAGAATAATGTATAAATACTGCTTTTAAAGGCTGAAATAATTAAATATTATTGTTTATAAAATACTAATTTGCTCGACCTAGGACAGATTCGTTATACACATTAATATTTGGGTGAATACCATGTAATTGTACTGTAGTTGGGACTCAATGGGCCCCTTTATTGTGGAAGTTAATGGCTACTAATGAAAAGCTCAAGGCAGGGCTTAAAACTGACAGGCCACATTCTTTTAGAGACATGTTTCAAAAGGCTGCAAATTTTCTGCTGCTTAAGGTTTATTCACAGGAAATGAACATTTAACATTACTGGATTTTTATTCCCATTTAATCTCATTAATGTATTATTTTAATAAGGATTAGATGTTGATTAGATATAATGACTGCTAACGATAGTATTTACTAAATTTAGGCAGATGTTAAGGGATTTATTTTTAAAAATACCTCTCATAATAAACCTCAGGAGAAGCTGGTGTGAGAAAGCAAGAGACTTCTGCATTCACCATGATAATGAATTAATAGTGACCTGAAGAAGCGAAATGATATCTAAGGCATATGATTTGGCTCACACACAGGATGGAAATGACAGGTGCTCAGAGTGCTTTAAAATTCTAACACAAAATATTTTTAGAAGTATTGACAAACTGAAGGAGATTAAGGTTTTCACAACAGAACAAAGCAGCCTTGGACTGCCATCCTATATTTTAGAGCCAGAAGTGCCTTCATAGATGTATTAGTCCAACCCCAACCAGTGAAATTTCTAATTGATCTGAAGTCAAATAGGGCATGTTCAAACTAGATACCAAGTCTGTGCTTTCATTTTCCAAATGGTTCGTTGGCTTGTGCAAATTTCTCAGATATTTAATTCAACAGATTCCATTTTATTCCACTTTATGTACTGAGCATTTATGTGAAAACACAGTAGTAAGTACTGTACCATGATCCATATAAAGAAATTCCTTTGCCACTTTAAGTATTCTGAAGATTAAAGTGGAAAACAAAACAGATGGTTAACAATCCAACAGAGGATCAATATCAATATCCTTGAATTTGAAGGCAGCAACATATATGGTTACCCCACAATCCCTGTGTGGTAGGCTAACATTGTTAGAAAACCCCAGATCTCTGCAGTTTAACCCATTAAGGTTTAATACTCATTCATGTCTCAGTTCAGTGAGGGGTGTGGTGGTGGTTTTCCTAACAGTGACTTGCAGGCCCAGGTATCTTCAATATAGCAGATTTGCTAATCTACGAGTGTTCAGAGTCCTCCACTGGATTAAATGTTGATTACACGTAATGGCAGCTAGTGAATGGGAGAGTCACAGAAAATGTTTTAAGGGTCATGGTGTATTAGTAAAATACCTCACTTCCTTCCATGTTCCATTGGCTACTTTTTGGTCACATGGTCCCACTGAACTACAAAGCAGGATGGGAAATGAAGGCTTTTCATTTGATGAGGAAGAAAGTTGGATGGAAAGAAAGTTATGACTCTGCCATAATCCCTTTGTCCACTTAAGAAAATAACTAGCTCCCATGTTTCTCATGTTTCTGTGACAACAAAGTGTTCATACTCTGTTACTATTCATGATATTTTGAATAGTTCAACAGGGAATGGGGATCTTCCTCTACATAGGAAAGGACATCTGTTAATTCTTTTGGCATGGATTTGTGTGTAGAAAGAGGAGTTGCTCAGAAGTCACAGGCCTTCAGCTCTAATTCCAGCTAAACCACATTTAGCTGTATGATTCAGTTAGCTCACATCACCCCAAGTGGGGATAATAATACCAGATTTATCAACCAGATGGTTTGATAATTTTTTTCACTTTTAGTAGAATTTAAGAGTATTTTTAGGTTCACAAAAAATTAGGAAGAAAGTAAAATGAGTTCTCCTATATCCCCTTACACTCCCTCTACACACACACACACACACACACACACACACACACACACACACACACACACAATCTACCCCACTATCAACATCTCCCACCAGAATGGTACATTTGTTATAACAGATGAACCTACAGTGATACATCATAATCACCTAAAATCCATGGTTTACATTAGGGTTCACTCTTGGTGTTATACATCCTGTGGGTGTTGATTAATGTTTTATGACATCTCTCCAACATTGTAGTATCATAGCAGAATGTATAGTGTCAAGCAGCATAGTTTCACTGCCTTAAAAATCCTCTGTGGTCTGCATATTCATACCTCCCTCCCCTCTAACTCCTTCCTGATCTTACACTGTCCATAATTTTGCCTTTTCCAGAATGCCATATAGTGGTACTCATGCAATACATAGCCTTTTCATGTCGACTTCTTTCACTTTGGAGTATGCTTTAAATTTCCTCCATGTCTTTTCATGGTTTGATAGCTCATTTCTTTTTAGTGCTGAATAATGTTCCATCCACCGGTTTATTGATCCATTCATCTACTGAAGGATATATTGATTGCTTACAAGTTCTGGCAATTATGAATAAAGCTGCTATAAACATCCACGTGCAGGCTTTTGTACAAATTTTCAACTCTTCTGACTTAATACCAAGGAGTGTGATTGATGGATTGTGTGGTAAGATTATGTTTAACTTAGTTTCCAAAGCAATTGTAGCATTTTTCATTCCCACCAATAATGAATGGGAGTTTTATTTATTTATTTATTTTAATCAGTGATATTTTTCTGACCTCACTGGTATTTCTTTTCCCTTCCACATTAGTCTCCATTGTGTTCCTGCCTCAGACCCCTTTCTTTTGAGTTTGTTGCTGCCTGGGATGTTCTTTTCCCTGGATCTTTACATAGCTAGTTTCTTCTCAAATTTAGGTGTTAGCTCAAACATAGTTTTTTCCAAGAGGCTTTTCCTGACCAATCTTCCTGAGATATTACCTTTCATGTGACTTTTATTTTCTATGTCACCCTGTACATTTTCTTTGAAGGGCTTATCAAAGTGTAAAAATAGAGTCCACTAGAATGTAAGTTCTCTGATAAGGATTCTGTCTGTCTTGCTCAATGATAGATATATGGACACTGAATATATATTTTAAGTGAATTCATTGAAGGAACAGAAACCCATAGCCAGAAGTGTACATACATTATTGAAAAAATTTGTTTGATCTTGTGCAAATTTTGTTCTCTCTCTGGACATTCTCAATTTTTAGGTGACATATCAGACTCCTTCTAAATATAAGGTGGAGTTCTGCTCTTTGTAGGTTCTCAGGGATCACTTTGAGCAAGTAGGGCCTTTTCTTATATGGTTTATTTAAGAATCATGGGTATAAGTAACAGCCTACTGAGGAGCTCTACAATGACTCTCTTATTAGTTGTATGATTTGGGTTTTACTCAAGCTTCCCATGAACAGTGGAAAAACCAAGAGATTTTTAAAAAATTCTTTTCCACTATGGTTTATTACAGGATATTGAATATACTTCCCTGTGCCATACAATAGGACCTTGTTGTTTATCCATTCTAAATATAAGTTTGTAAACCAAGAGCTTTTGCTTGAAGGAAGGTCAGCGTAACTAGGTGGTATTATGTCTACATCCTGTGTTACTTTGACCAATTAGGGTTCACAATTATTCTTTGGAAGATTTGCCCACAGGTGCTTCATCCATGATTTGTATCATCTAATTTACAAATTAAAGCACAATTTACCTCCAGATAGACAAGTTTAAAGCAGTTCAACTTAAGAAAATCTTCCAAAAGTTTGTTTTGTTTTGTTTTGTTTTATGGCATACTTTGTTGTAAAGAAAGGCATGATGCAGGCTTTTCAAAGGGCAAAGTACTGTAAAAGAGCATTTGAATATAAGTGGGCATCAGAGAATAAATGGAGATCATTTTGTTCTTTTGCGATGTAACTATTTGGAGACTAAAGCATTAGAATGAATGCCCAATATGATGTAATTAGAAAGGCGTGTATCCTTAGTGTCAACTGAATCTGAGCCTCTGGTATCCTATCCTTGAATTCTCTGTGTGCAAGGCTAAGGATAAAGAAATTCCTTCTGTTTTCAGAGAGATAATAACTAATATTTACCAAGCAGCTTTACTAATGTCATCTCATGTAATTAATCAGGTAGGCTTATAAATTAGATATTATTGGACCAATTTTATAGCTAAGTAGACTGAAAAATGTTGAAGTAGCATTAAACTATTAATGAACTATTAAATGAGATCTAGTATTCAAGCAGAGCCTTGGATGGATTCTGCCATCCAATCACTATCTACATATTTCTTCTACATTATCTCATGAAAGGTGAGGTGAATTTATTTCCTTTATTTTGCACTTGTGGCTTCTGCAGCTCAGAGATGAAGTAAAAGCTTTAAGGCCACATTTAAAGTTAAGTGATTTAGAGTTGATTAAAACTCATGTCTTTTGGTTCCAAATTTCAGAATATTTCACTGTAGGTTTGCTCCAGATAAGATTCAAATGGGATAAAGTTTATTAATTCCATTCATACATCTGTGAAGACCAGAATCAACAGTCTTTTAGTTTCTATAGTACTTTGTTCATATTATTCTAAAATAGTTGTTTCAAATATTTTCCATAAAAATTACAAGTTAAGAAAAATGAATTGTACATTAAGAAAAAGATTTTTCATCTCCAGAGATTCTATTTCAGTAGTTGTGGACTGAGGCCCATAAATCTGCATATTTAACAAGCAGGTACTTCTGAAATAAGAGGCCTGCAGATGAAACTTTGGGAGGCACTGTTATTTTAGTGCATGCCATATTATAATTTATTGATTTCATTACATAATTTCCATTAACCTTAATTTCTTAATGAGCAAATTCTTATTAAAAGTCTCACAAAATCATGTTGGATAATGACATTTATAAAATATTTCCTTTACATTTATTGATAATGTTACAATGTAAATCTTGCTTTATTTTCCACTGTTGAATAATTTTCTTAGGTGATAATCCCAAAGGGAGGGATTGCAGGAGCAGAAAGCAGGGGCATTATGTTGACTCTTGATAATTTAAGTCACTTGTTCAGTTTTTGGTTTCTCAGGCAGCTTATATCAAACTCTTTCCAGATTTATCCCACTATCTGGTCAATGGCGTTGTCTCCATACAACTGGGCTCCTTATATGCTTCCATTTTCATAGCCTGTTCTTTGACACAGACAGTTGTCTGTAATAGGGCTGCTGGAGTCTGATACGTTTACGTAATTAAAAAATAACTCAAAAAGAGATACAAAAAAGAATATAGAATATTTGTCTTTTGTTTCTTCTTGACTGAAAACTAATGACATTTTTTTGGTTTTGGTAGTTTAATTCTGGAATTGAAACACTATTAAAATAAATGGACAAGTTACAATAGACTTCAAGTTGTATATTGTTTATAACACCTCCAAGGCCATAATTAGGATATCAAGAATTCTACTACTTGTTTCTTTATGCATTCATCAAATGGATATTTATCCAACACTCACAATGTTAGCTACTAGACAAATAAGACTGAATGGTACCTTTTTTTCATAACATTGATTGATAATCTAATGAAGAAGATTGGCACTAAGCAAGTAATTCTAAAGTGTGAAGAGAATATATGGCACTACAGAATAACTGACATGGCATGCATCCCACTACACAGTCCAAAACATTCTTTCAGATGAAGTGACATATGAGCTAATGCCTGAAGAACTAGGGAGAAATTATCTACACAGAGAGTGAGTTGGCCTGGAGAAGAACTTTAACAGAGAAGAAAGGGTCCACTGTAACTGAAGGAATGAAATCATTTCTATTTGGTTCAAGGTACTTGAGTAGTAAGAGGAAACACTGAATGGAATGGTAGTGTCTGATCAAGAAAGGCCATGGTAAGGGGCTTGCACTTCATCTGAAGGACAAGAAGCAAAGGTTTTTTTAAAAGGGCTGTCAATATATACAGATTCACATTTTGGAGAAATCTTTTTCATTGTTCTGTGGAGATGTGATCTGAATAGATCAGCAGTTGAGTAGGAGACCATTCACCAGGTTGTGGCAGTCGCCCAGGTGAGGACTGATGGCTGCCTGACCTTGGATATTGCCAAGGAGGCTGGGGAGAAGTGGGAGGAGTTGGGACTTATTGGGGGAGTGGAATCTATAGGATTTGGTGTTTGAATGAATGTTGGAGGTGAGGAAGATGGAGTTGCAAATTACATCCTGGGCTTCCAGTTCTTTAAAGGAAGGTATTAATTTGTGCTTATTTTTGCTATTTCAGAAAGACAAGCAAAGTAAAGCCACTCTTTCTTCCTGTTTCTCTACCTTCCACTTCTGAGGGCAAGCAAAGCTTTGAATTTTGACAATCATTTCACAATATCTTCTGAAAAGAGTAGAGGTGTCAGGGGAGTAGTTCTGAAACTTGGATAATAGGTAGCCCTATATTTCCTGAGCCTGAAAATAGCTTTCTCTTCAAGGTGAAAAAGGGTAGGTGTTGAATGGATTCGAGTATTATTTGATCAGTTTCCAGTCCCATAGGAACTTAGATGGAGAGAGCTATAGATAACTTGGATGTCTCTCTGAAAGATATCCAGGCTAAATCCAACACAGAGCAACAAACGGATACTGTTGGAATAGAAACCAAAACTTTCACAAGGGATGTTGATACATTGTGAACCATTTTTTTCAGGCAGGCATAATATGAGCCTCTTGATTCCTCTTGGATTCTAGGGTGGGAGAAGAATCTAAAACAATATCTCTGACAAAACATTTTACCACCTAACCTTTCCAATATCCAGATTTTTCAGAGTACTTAAGAAGTATGGCCCTGAAGTTTAAAAAAAGTTAAAGAGGACATTAAACAGTTTGGACTATAGGTATTGAAAGGCCAGATATAAAGGACGTTAGTGCCCACTAGGTACCAGCTCAAGGCCATGGGCAATGATTCAGCTCTGCTATCTCCACTGTTCTCTGCATTTGGCAAATGAGCCAAGTGAGGCTCAAGGTGTTGGATGACTTTATGCATGGCCACATGATGAGTGGGAGAGTACATTTACTGCCAAGTCACTGCATAATGGCTTCTGAAATACTCCTCAAAACTAGTGGGGCCTAATAATCAAACACCACCTGACCCAGAGAACAAAACTCCGAACAGGAATTGAGCTTCCTTTTAACTTTGATGCTGTGGAGCACTGGTCCAAACTACCAGGTTAACAACTATAACTCTCTGTTGTAATTATCCACACAGTTGGGTGCATCTATAGAGCCTGCCTCCTATTCTTAAGCCTAAGATTTATCTTCTGTAATATTAAACACAGTTTGCTGGTTAAAGGTAATTCAGTTTCCTTTACAAAAAGTTAACTTTTATTGCTCAATAAATATTGTGCTTATTTTTCTCCTTTCACATTGGAGAACACGTTTCCCCAGGCATTCAAAAGTCAAATGCATTTTCTTCTTTGCTGTGCTGGTTACTTTACAGACTGTAAGGAGTATGGCTGCTTCTCTAAAAGAGCTGTGTTTATACCTCTTGGACCAGGGTATGCATGGCCCCAAAAATATTTTTATGAGGCCTCATTTTGTTAATATAAAAAATTTGTTTTAAAAATATAATACGCAATTCATGGGTCCGTGTAGAATATAGTGATTTATCAATGAAGATTATATAGTGAATGTGTAGAGAAGAGGTACTCATTTGTTTACTGTCCAATCAATGCATCTGAAGGTTCTTCATAGTGTTTAGGCACCATTTCTTCCTGTTCAGGTCCAGAAACCATCTGTTCTGTGTTCTTTATTGTCAAATGTGCTATTCCTGGCTAATTTCATCTCCTACCATGAAAAAAATGTAGCAGTGGTCTCATTACTCAAAATTCCATGGCTCTTCAGGACTTATCTGCTTAAAATAACATAGATTTACTTGTCTTTTCAGTTCCCTAATTCCTCTTATTTGATGCTGGTTACACCATTATTCATGATGCTTCATCATCTAGCACATTCATTATTCACAGTGCCACCTGTCAATACTGGCTTCCAGTGACTCAAAAATTGCTACTGTGGCTCATTGATGGTGACCACAAATGCAAGTCATACCCAGAGTATGCAGTGTGTATGATTAATAATTTTCTGATCGTGTTAAGTGTATCATTCAGTACTTTATAGTGTAAGTATAGAGAAAATTCTTTCAATCATGTCTCCAGTTGAACTTGCATTTACTGGGGTCTTATATAGAATGTGGTCTCTCTCATTCAGTGTTGACCATGATGCTACTTTCTGCATACTAACACCAGTGGGACGGATAGGCAGGAGTCCACAGGAGAATGAGAAAAGTGGTCCTAATCAAATAAGAAATGTCTGCTCCTCACTTGATAAAGTATAAGACCAAATATGGAGAGAAGTACCCACAGAATAAAGTAGAAAGAATAGGGAACATTAATCAGGAGAACCAACTGACTTTGCAGAGAAGATAGGGGGAGCTACCCCCAGAATCCTGATAGACATGTGGCCTGGATCCTACAGAGGGAGTAAGGTGACCACACTGGGTACCTATGTCAGGGCATGCACAGCATACAGGAATCCTTGGCCACTATTCCTGCCACCCTTGGCTATAGACCAGAGGCAACACTGTGATCAGAATTCAGACTAGTGAGAGAGAGTCCTGTATGACACAGGGGGCTCAATCAAGTTCAAGGGCCAAGTGTGGACCAAGAGATGGGGCCCAGGAATCTGCATGTTGAATAAACAGGTGTTTCTGAAATAGGAGGTCTTTCGACCACACTTTGGAAAGTACTGTCTTTTACCACTTATTGTATTAGAATTTATTTATTTCCTTTCTGTAATTTCCATTTGCCCGAATTTCTAAATCAGTGGCAGACAATGAAATAGATAAAACATTTTCTCTTACATTTATAGAAAATATTACAATAAATAGGAAATCTGGACTCATTTTCCACTGTTGAGTCATCTCCTTTGGCTATATTCCAAGGGAAGGGATTGCTGGATCAGAAGACTTGGGCACTATATTGAATCTCTTTTTCAATTTTTGACTTTTCAGAGCTGGTTGACCCTGTGCTCAAAGGTGGCAATGATTCAGCTCTGCTATCTCCACTGTTCTCTGCATTTGGCAAATGAGCCAAGTGAGGCTCAAGGTTGAGTCATCTCCTTTGGCTATATTCCAAGGGAAGGGATTGCTGGATCAGAAGACTTGGGCACTATATTGAATCTCTTTTTCAGTTTTTGACTTTTCAGAGCTGGTTGACCCTGTGCTCAAAGGTGGCCATAGAAGGTCAGAGGGGAAAACATGGGACCAGGTGGTCCCAGGCTCATGGCAATCTACCCTGATGGCACTGCCAGCCCCAACCAGTCTCATGTGCAATAGTAGGATCTAGAGAATTTCAAGGAAGGCACCCCACATCGTGGGGTCACCTGACGCATAGAGTGGCAATATCATCTTAGGTATAAAAATTTATTCCAGCCCTCAAAATAATCCACTTTGTGAAATTAGGTTAAGTGTCTTACCTCTCTGAACTATAGCTTTCTTCAGTAGAGGTAAGGAAGGAAAAAATATATCTCTAATAGTTGTTGAGAAAGGTAAAATGAAGTATTACATAGGAAAGAACCATGTGCCTAGAACAGTTTTATTTATTTATTTATTTATTTATTTATGGCTGTGTTGGGTCTTCGTTTCTGTGCAAGGCTTTCTCTAGCTGTGGCAAGCGGGGGCCACTCTTCATCGCGGTGCGCAGGCCTCTCACTATTGCAGTCTCTCTTGTTGTGGAGCACAGGCTCCAGACACGTAGGCTCAGTAATTGTGGCTCACGGGCCCAGTTGCTCCACGGCATGTGGGATCTTCCCAGACCAGGGCTCGAACCCACGTCCCCTGCATTGGCAGGCAGATTCTCAACCACTGTGCCACCAGGGAAGCCCTAGAACATTTCATGTATTCAAAATGTTATTTTTTCCCCTAAAAAGTCAAATTCTTATTTCACTTTTTGAGAATCTTCTTCTAGGTTTTTTAATAGAGGAAAAATGACTCCAAGGAAAATTTTGAAGGTGAATTTTTGTGCCTCTGGTTTCCTCTATTTCATTCCATTTTCTCGTTGATTCACTGTGCCTTATATTCTGTCCATTTTTCTCCTCAAAATGTGTTCCTTGGGAAGATTCTGAATAAGTTATTCACATACTAGTATAAAGATGTGTCACTATATTTCATCAACCAGTAATTTATTCATTACATTAAATGTGTTTATTCAGTTCTTCTTTACCAGTTACTGTGGTAGACCCTAGATGTAAAGTGACCACAGGGCCAGCTTCATGTTGCGTGTGATCTGTGCCATTACACAGGGTTCCGTTCTCAAAAGGGTGCCATGCTTGGTCCAATGTTGAATGCTTGAGATTAGTTTTGAATAAGGGACCACATTTTCATTTTGCACCAGACACCACAAATTATGTTGTGAGTCCTGAGTGGTGAACCTAAAAAAACACACATCTTGTCTTTAAGAAACTTATAAGATACACATACATTTAAAATAACAGACCAGCAAGACATAATTCTAAAAAGGAAGTAGTATTATTAGAAATAGAATAAGAGGGCAAAACTAATTAAGACCCAGGCAATTAGGAAGGCCTCTCTCAGGATGTGAGCTGACACTTGAAGAATGAGTAGGAGTCAGTTATATTAGCAGCTAAAAGAAACAAACAACAACAACAAAAAACCCAGCATGTTTAAAAGCCTCTGAGGTAGGTAAAAGTTTGACACTTCCAGGAAACTAAGGAGTGAGTCTGAGATGAGTTTGGAGAAGGAGGTAGGGGCCAGATCACATAGAGGTTTGTAGTCCGAAGCACAGATTTAATGTTTTATGCAACGGAGAGTTGAGAAACTAGAGAAAGGGGTGTGTGTGTGTGTGTGTGTGTGTGTGTGTGTGTGTGTGTGCGCGCGCGCGCGCGCGCATGAGGTCACTGCTGTGATGCTCAGTGACTCCCTAATGCTATTCTGAGTATGGGAAGTTGTTGATGTTCTCTGTAAAAGAGAATTCAGAAAAGTAGAGGAATTGTTTGGGAAAACAGCATGAGATTTCTGCTTCGAAATGAAGCGTTTGACCCAACTTTTTTGAATATTTACTCCTAAAAGCATGTGTGTTTTAATTTATTCCTGGGAAACTTAAACACAGCTCTTGTTCTTGGTATATGTATTGCCACTGTGGGGAGAGTGATGTTCTACCCCTTTATTTTTAATGCAGCCACTGGAATAATGCACTAGTCTAGTTTTTATTTCTCCCAGTTCCCATAGAATACAGAAAGGAATAAGATAGCTGTGATAGCTAATTTAATGTCAACTTGACTAGGTTAAGGGATGCCTATATAGCTGGTAAAATTATTTCTGTGTGTGTCTTTGAGGGTGTTTTTCGAAGAGATACAGCGTTTGATTCAGTAGATTGAGTAAAGGATCTCCATCACCAATGTGAGCAGGTATCATCAAATCTGTTGAGAGTCCGTGCAGAACAAAAGGGCAAAGAAAGGGCAGATTCCCTCTCTCTTCTTGAACTGAGCCATCCAGGTTTTCCTGCCCTTGGACATTGGAGCTCCTGGTTTTCAGGTCTTTGGCCTCAGATTGGGAGTTACACCATTGTCTCCCCTGGTTCTTAGGCTCTCTGACCCATACTGAATTATACCGTTGACTTACCTGGTTCTCTAGCTTGCAGAGGACAGACTGTGGGACTTCACATTCTCCACTAATGAGTGAGAAATTCCTATAATAAATTCCACATGTAACTCCTATTGATTCTGTCTCTCCAGAGAACCTTGACTAATGCAATAGAAGAGATAACAGCACGTTATCAGAAGAATGTTGAAGAATTTCTCCACTCAGAAATTGAGTAGATGTAAAATAGCATACGTATATAAAAACAGCTTCAATTAAAGACTAAAGACAGCTAAAGGATTAGTCTTAGTTAATATGGGGCAAACCCATACTTTGGATATTGTATAAACGTATAAATTTATTAGCAGTTAACATATATGCATATAACCACTGTATGACCTTGAGAAATTTATTCACTCCTCCAAGTTTCAGGTTATCAAATGAAAATGCATATAAAAATGTCTTCTTGGACTCTTTTACTTTAGTAATCTTATCATTCAGCTCTGCAAGCCTTCCTTGGCAGCCCCTGATTTTCCCATACCTGGCTTCAGTAGTGCTACTCCTATTTGCCTTTGTAGAATTCTGGGCTTTCTTCTGGAAAGTCTTATTTTGCTGTTTTGAAATGGCCTTTTACTTGTCTGCCTCCTCCTCCAGAGTAGATTTCCTGAGGGCGGAGAGAACGTAATCTCTGCTTGGACAGTACCCATGGTTGTGCTTAATCAACAATTGCTGAATAAATGAATGAATGAGTTAGTTCCACATAGAGGCATTACGCAGATTTTTAATCAGGCAATACATTAAAAAATACCCAGAATGGTAGCTCAATGACTTCAGTCAATAAATGGGAGTTGATATGGAATGTAAACTTCTTAAGCTCTTTATGGCTTTGATTCTGTGTGAGGAGACTCGTAAATCCAAAGAAGTAAAGACATGCACCAATCCATGACACCAAGTCTGTCAGGAAAGCTGATCTAAGGAAGGGACATTATTTGCAGAACTTAATCCTTTGTAAATATTTATTTCATTGATTTCATCCTCCTTCTGAGACTCTTAAAAACATGTCCATCAGAAGACTTTCACAGAAGAATCCTTCTATAAGGATTTCTCAGTCTCTTTGAAAATGGGTAGGATTCTTTTTTGTTTTATGGATTTTTTTATTTGCAGAAATTACTAAGTGACAAAGACTGCTTCTAATTGGATTCAAAGCAATTATTTTTAGTAACATTTTATTACTTGTTTTATTCATAGAGTATATTTTAGACTATTCACATCAGGGCCAGGAGAGCATATTTTCTGCCTAGTCACATTGCTAACCTATTCTATGATCATAAGCAAGCTGCAAGCTGCTTCACCTTTCTGGTTCTATAAGGTATAGTTATGCACATCAAGAAATTTTTATTCTCTTTGTCTTTCTTTTTCTCTTCCCTCATTTTAATTCTAGTAAGGAAGCTGAGAATTGGAAGACATATTTAAGTGTTCATTTTAATGCACTATACTTCTATTACAGCAATGAGAACATATCTCAGAGGAAAGTAACATATTGCTTTCTAGAAATTTTTAAGAATTATATATTTTCAATAAATATCCATCCTAAATTTCTTTCTCTTGGTTAAAAAATTTTTACAATACCCTTTCATGCCCATTAATGGCCTAATAATAGCATGTATTAACTATTTTACTGACAAAAAGAAGCAATGAATAAATGTCACATCAGAATTCCTAAATTTCAGAAAGTTGCATTGCTCTGCAATATTCTTGTTGGCAAGGTGACTGACCCCTTATTTGGTCCCATTTAATATAAAGGCAGAATGGTGTAAACAAAAAAAAAAGTCAACATGGAAAGAAGGATCAGAACTTGATAGAACACCAGACAGGCTGATCAAAAGATAAGGCCAAAAAACAAATGTCAAATGTTGATAATACTATTCTATGCCATGTCTCCTTGTCTGCCCCACACAAGAGCTTCCAGAGACTCACAATTCTACATATAATCCATAACAAGTGTTCTCTCACAAGGCCAAATTCTAAATAATCAGTTTTCACAGCCCACCTCTGCCTATCTGGGAAAGAAAATAGGAAAAAAGGTTTTTCTACCCCTAAGTTTCTCAGAGACTTTCCTTTCTTTTCCTCTTGGGTAGATGGCTATAATTCTAACTCCATCCCATGTGGAAGCATTGCCATTATAAGCAGATGTTTTGTTCCAGCCGTGGATCCTCTAGCTACCACTACTAAGAATGTGGCTGCCTGAGGGCTACTGCTTGCATTCCTTCAGGATAATTGAAATGGTCAAGGCATCATCTCCAAAAAACAATTGTCTCTCCTATTTTATGCCAGTTTTCTTTCCATTATTTTTGGCTTCATCAAACTCAAGGGGAATCCTTTTTCCATCGTGTGTCTTTGTGATCTTCTTTGGCAATTCTAGATGGAAAATCAGTGCTGAATTTAACAGAGTTCCTTGGGCAGCTCTAATACCTGATCTAGTACCAGAAAAGTAAAAACTAGTGAAACAGGCATGGAAACCTGCCCTCTACCTCAGAACATGTCAAAGTGAGATTAGTATGTTTCACAGAGAAAGTCCTATTTATTTCGGGGAGAGATAATTTTTGTTTTGTTGTTTTTTAAAAAAATTATTTATTATTTATTTATTGAAGTATAGTTGATTTACAATATTATATTAGTTTCAGGTGTATAGCATACTGATTCAGTATTTTACAGTTTATACTTCATTAAAAGTTAGTACATGATAATGGCTGTAATTCCACATGCTACACAATATATCCTTGTTGCTTATCTATTTTATACATGGTAGTATAAAAGTAGTAATAGTATCTCTTAATACCATACCCCTATCATGCCCCTCCTCCCTTCCTTTTCCCCACTAGTAACCACTGGTTTGTTTTCTATGCCTGTGAGTCTGTTTGTGTCCTACTATATAGATTTGTTTGTATTATCAATATTTTTTAGATTTCACATTTAAGTGATAGCACACAGCATTAATCTTTGTCTGACTTATTTCACTATAATATTCTCTAGGTCCGTCCACATTGCAGCAAATGGCAGAATTTCATTCTTTTTTATGGCTGAGTAATATTCCATTGTGTATGTATATATATGTGTGTGTGTATACATATACACATACACACCACATCTTCTTTATCCATTCATCTGTTGATAGACACATGAGTTGCTTCCATGTCTTGGCTACTGTAAATAGTGCTGCTATGTACATTGGGGTACTTGTATTATTTTGAATTAGTGTTTTCATTTTTTCTGGATGTATACCTAGAAGTGGAATTGTTGGATCATACGGTAGTTCTATTTTTAGTTTTTCGAGGAACCTCCATACTGTTTTCCATAGTGGCTGAACCAATTTACATTCCAACCAACAGTGTAGGAGGGTTCCCTTTTCTCCACACCCTCTCCAGCATTTATTGTCTGTAGACTTTTAAATTATGGACGTTCTGACCAGTGTGAGGTGGTACCTCATTGTAGTTCTGATTTGCATTTCTCTAATAATAAGCAATGTTGAGCATCTTTTCATGTACCTACCTGTTGGCCATCTGTATGTCTTCTTTGGAGAAATGTTTATTTAGGTATTCTGCCCATTTTTCAATTGGGTTGTTTGTCTTTTTTTTTTTTAAATTGAGCTGTTTGTATATTTTGGAAATTAAGCCCTTGTTCTTCGCATCATTTGCAAATATTTACTCCCATTCTGTGGTTGTCTTATCGTGTTGTTTATGGTTTCCTTTGCTATACAAAAGCTTGTAAGTTTGAAAAGGTCCCACTTGTTTATTTTTGCTTTTATTTCTATTGGCTCGGGAGCCTGACCTAAGAAAACATCGGTACAATTTGTGCCAGAGAATGTTTTGCCTATGTTCTCTCTAAGAGTTTTATGGTGTCATGTCTTTAAGCCATTTTGAGTTTATTTTTGTGTATGGTATGAGGGTTTGTTCTAACTTCACTGATTTACATGCGGCTGTCCAACTTTCAGGGAGAGGTACTTTAAATGGCTTCTTCCTAGTCAAGAAAAGAAGCCAAATGAACTACATAGAAACCAAATGCAGTCTAAATCCTGTTCCAGGAAATTTGTTTAGGAGCTGTCTCTCAGGCACTGACTTACTGTTTTGTACTTGGTCTGACTAACTTGATCTTGATCGGTCTCCTTTGGGATGATAATGTGTTTTAATAATCTGCCTAAGTAGTCATTTTGTTTGTGTGTGCCAATATACTCTCTCCATTTGGCCGCCTTGGGCTCCATGCACTGCAAATCACAGGAGTGTTGCCTCATCTTGTGTATTTATGCTCTCAAATAAACACACACACACATATATATACATAAAATATTTTTCTGGACTGTTTGAGAGCAACTTAGATACATGATGCCCCTATATACTTGAATTCTTCAGTATGTGTTTCTTAAAAATGAATATTTTCCTACATAATCATAGGACAATCATCTAAGCAAGAAATTAATATTAATGCCATATACCTTATTCAGATGTCAAAAATTACTCCAGTAATATCCTCTATATATGTGTGTATGTGCATGTATGTGTGGGGGGGGGTGTACATTTTTTTCCCTAGTTTAAGGTCTAGTTTGGGATTACACATTGCAATTATTTGTCACAATTTTTTAGTTTCCTTTAAACTGGAATAGTTTTTTTATCTTTGTCCTTTATGACCTTGACATTTTTGAAGAGTACAAGACACTTATTTTGTAGAATAGCCTTCAGTTTGTGTTTATCTGATGTTTCCTGTGATTAACTGTTAATTTTACATTATCTGGCAAGAATACCACAGAATTTTTTCCCCTCCCTCCTCTTCTACTAGCATTATAATAGCAGTTACATTGTGTTGATTAGTATGATTGCTGTTGAAATTAACATTGATCACCTATTTATGTGGGGTCTGTTATATTTCTCAATTTTAATTTTGTATTTTTTCCTTTTTGACAGTGAGTATCTTATAAGGAGATCCTTTGAGACTATCAATATCTTGTTATTCCTCAAACTCTAATTCACTAGTGTTAGCATCCAGAGATAATTTATAGTGGAATCAGTTATTACTATGATGTTGCTAATTGGTCATTTTCTAATTCCATCATTCTTACCTCAATTAGCATTTGGCCTTTTCCTTCTCTCTCATCTATTTATTCATTTATTTACATCAGTTTGTGCTCTTACATTCTTATTTTATTCTGTAGACTATAATCTCAGATTTGGGATGCTCAGACTGTCACAGATTTGGCCAGGGTGAGGCTTCTTCATTCTGGCTCCCATTTCTTTTAGATATGTCTCTGTAATTGTTTGAAGACTTTTTTTTCCCCCCAAGATGATCTAGACTCATACTTTTTCAACCTCAGTTCTGGAATTAGCTATTTCTCCAGAAGCCTTGTTTTAAATTAATTTTTTAGTAGAGATTTTGGATTAGAAATCATAATTTTGGACCTGGTGGTCTCATTGTTATGTTGTCACTGCTCCCCGTCTCTCTCAACAAACAGAGATAGGCATATAAGTACACACACATTTCTATGCATCTATCTGTATATCTATTTACCTTTCTATCTGCATTTTAAAAAAATGCCTATACTGGTACCTCCGATTCCAATCCAACACCACAGAATTCATTCTACTCTCCCCCCTTTCACAGTGTAACTCCTTTCTCCAGCAGTAAGAAACCTACAACTATACTTATTCCAAGAAAATTACTTATTTTATGAGTCCTGAATACACAGAAAGTAGTTTCGGAATTGCTTACACATACCACTGAGAAAAACAATTCCACTAAGAAGAGTTCAAATTTTATTTACAGTTCTTTTTGCCTTCAGCCTGAGGACATAATGTCAAAATACCGGGTACAGAAAAGTAATCACTTTTCTTTTTTCTTTACTTTTCTTTTTTAACCTTTTTTAATGTGGTTATTGATTTAAAGTATGTAAGGCTTATGTTTGTAAGATATTTTAATATTTGTCCCATTTTTGATTTAATTAATTGATTGAATAATTGATTGGTCTATGGGAAATCTTAGCATAGTTCCAAAAGTCAGAAGTATACATTGAGGTATACTCAGAGCCGTGTCACTCTTCTGCCCTATATCCCTTACCCTTTTCATCCTGTTCCTAACATACCTCCTGTAAGTAACCAATCTCATTAGTTAATGGCTTATCTTTTCTGTATTTATTTTGTATAAATGAGCAGATACATGTCGAAGTCATTTTGACTGCACATTTGACACTGTTATTTCCAGATCTTTCTTCTCCAAAGACATATGATTCTGTAGAATTAGTATAGCATTTTGCTCATGTGTGAATTCACTGTGATTTACATAACCTCTTTTTGAGATATAAGCTCTTATTTAATTAATTCATAAATCAGCACACTTTATATATGTGTGTGTCTATTATATATATGCTGGGGTCATGATTATTCTTGCTTATCTGTATGCTTTGTCCCTCATTTATTGTATTATTTCTGCCTCATTTTCTAAGCTGCTTTGTTTGCTTTTACTTCTCTGTGATTGGCATTAGAGCTTGTGTATCTTAATTGCAGAGTGCTTTCAGAATCACTGACTTATTGTAATTTTTTAATGCTATTTTACTTTATTTTATTTTATTTTTTTGTGGTACGCGGGCCTCTCATTGTTGTGGCCTCTCCCGTTGCGGAGCACAGGCTCCGGACCCGCAGGCTCAGCGGCCATGGCTCACAGGCCCAGCCACTCTGCGGCATGTGGGATCTTCCCGGACCGGGGCACGAACCCGCGTCCCCTGCATCGGCAGGCGGACTCTCAACCACTGTGCCACCAGGGAAGCCCTTTAATGCTATTTTAAAGTTTAGAAGATATCTACATCAATCAAAGAAACTGGTATTTCTATTGCACTTTTTTCTGTTCTCATTTGTAATTGTACTAATCTAGAAAATGTACACAATTTAGGAATGGCTACTCTTTGCAAATGTCCTTGATGTCTTTGATTGCCTTCTGCAAAATGCCTACTACTTTGAGGAAGGTTAGAATGGAGGGAGAATAAACTGATAACTGACAGAGCTTTTTTTTTTTTTTTTTGTCTGGAATTTGTTTCCCAAGAATGTTTTTAAGCTTGTGTGGACTTTTAAAATGAGTAAACTGAGGCTCAGAGAGGAGGAATATTTCTTCTGAGATGTTTGTCTTTGTTTGCCAGTTGCCGTTATCCTTGGACAGCATGAACGACATGAATGTGGGGTATAAAATAAGAGGCAGGGAAGAGGGCAGACATTACAGATTTCCTCCTAGGTCATTTAGTTCAGTTTCCTAGGGCAGGAAAGGAGCTAGAATGGAGTTGAGGGTGAGTACTGACAAAGCGTCTGCTGAATTACTTGACTCTGTGCTGTTTTACACTGTCACTAATTTGTACATCACTGTTCCCTTTATCCAGAACGCTCCCTTCTTGCAGCTGCCTGACAAATTGTGATGTATCTCCCCAAAACTTGCTAAGACCTCATCTACAATCTCAGATTCCTTCATAGCAGTAAATAAGTCCTTCTTTAATAACATGTGAGATAAAATCTATTACTGTTTTCTATTAGCACATGTGAGCACTATGACTCAAAAAAGTTTATGACTTCTTTGGTCTACAAAACTTTATAATGGCTTGGCCAAGACTTACACTGTCACCTTTCTGATTTCTCCTTTCTGACTCTGCTTCACACCAATCAGGACATCTCTATTACTGCATGGATCACATTGCATTTCAATTATGCGATTTCCCTTCCATCTTCTGTATTATTCTATAAGCTCCTAGACAGTCAAAACCTTGTTTGTGTTTAATGACATTTCAAACTGAGCAGTGTTTCTGAAGCTCCTGGAAGGCTAAGGTGTATGAGAGGGTGAAACTACTAACAGTGGTTAGCTTTACAACATTTTAGAAACCATTGCTTTCCTATTATGTGAATTTTTAAAATCGGAATGCTTGTTTTTCTTTTGTTAAATTCTCCAAGGGTCAAGTAAAAACTATTTACAGAGATTGCAGGAACTCTGTACAAAATTCGCACAACTCTGCATTTGCCTCCTGGGTTTGACTATGTGGCGCAACACCTTTATTCTCTCTGAACATTCACCCAGCAGAATGACCATAAGTGGTTTTTTTTTTTTTTTTTTTTTAGATTGAAGGAGAGCATTTTATTTTGCCCTCTAATATGTGTGTGTGTGTGTGTGTGTGTGTGTGTGTGTCCTCTCTCAAACTGACCATGGGATGCTGATAATTAGTCTTTGCATCTGATCTTTTACCTGCTGTGCAAAACTTAGGAACAGCTTGATGGATACACTCACCAACTACATGCCCTCATTAATTATGATAATTTTGTAGATTATGAGATGCCCCATGATATCTAGTAATTTATTAAGGGGAAATTCTGTGCACATCTTCTTGGTTAATTTGGAAATGGAGACCACATAATTCATGTGGACTTCATTAGGACTGAGACAATGAAAAAGGAGGTAATAAGCAAGAAATAGGTTGATGCAGTGAAAAGAGCACTGAAATGTGGTGAAAGGAACTGTATTTCGGCCTATGTTTTTTGTTCTTACCTGCTAGGTAACCTTGACCAGTTGCTACAACCCATCCTATATAATATTTCTTATCTGTAAAATAGATATAAAAATCTCTACTTTTCCTTACCCTCAGAAATGATGTAAATGTCAAATGAAGTAATATCCAGCAATTTATCATTCATTCACTTATTCATTCTTTCATTTATCTTATACACATTTGTTGAATATTGGCTAAATTCTAGGGCTACTAAAATTCATCAAAAGCCCCTGATCTCAAAGTGGGGGAGAAAAATACAAGTAACAGTAATGTAATAACTGTTTAGACAATTCTCTGTGCATAAGCACTTTTCAAATTTTACTGACAAAGAAATAGAAGTGGTCCCTCCTTTCTTAGGGAATAACATCACCATTCATTCTGTCCTAAAAGATGGAAAACTTGAGGGTCATCTTACTATCCCCTCTTCCTTGTCACCTTTCACACCATCAAATAAGGAGTCCTGTTGAGTCTTCCTCCTTAATCATTTAAAATGTATCAGTTTATCTCCACCCCATGTCCACACTACAGGTGCTGTCCCTCTCACCTGGATTGCCACAAAATTCTCTTCACTGACCTGTCTGCTTTCTGTCTATTCCCACTACTCCATTTTTCTTGTGGAGCCTTGATGGCCTTTCTAGAAACATGTTTTTATCACTTTCCTGCAAAAATCCTTCAAAGAGTTGTATTTTGTCTTTAGAATAAAATCTAAGTTCCTTTATAGAAATTAAAATCTTTTTCATATCTTTTTTATCTGCTGTTAGAATACCTTGTATTTCCTCCTCTATTTTTATTCTTTCATCCCCCAAATAGTATGTAAACTCTTTGAAGGATCATGGTTGTATTTTTATTATTATATTTCTGACAGCTAGCCTGTTTTTGTCCTGTAGTAGGTACTCAATAAGTCCTTATTGCAACAATGGGTTTCCCTCTTTTTTTTGGGGTGGGGGTAGAACTTCTCCAAAGGTGTGTTGAATTAGAGTGATTTCCTAGGCTGCCATCACCCTATTATATCCTGTTGGTGACTGGAATGGAATTTAACCCATGGAAAGAATAACAGGGCTCAATTACATGTTATTTTAAATCACTGATACTTTCAGGTACATAATCTGTGTGTTGCTATCATACCAACAGGAGATTAGACATGTTTTATATACATCATATGACAGTGGGGAGCTTAGAGAAGATTAATTAGTGAAAGTACGTTAACATTCAAGGGCTCTAAAGTGTTAAAGCATTATTAAAATGATTGTTAATTATGATTACTTTACTCATATGATATGTTAGAAATATGACTAAAATGTGACCCATAGAATTTGTTCATCTAGTCTTCGCTGTTTATTTTAAACTGCTGTTCATCCATATCCATACTGTCTCTTCATTCTGATGGTTTTAATTTCCCCAGTATTCCTCTAATATATGTAATATATGTAAAAATATACACTGCTAATCCAAACAAGGACATGATGAGTCAGGACATACAATAACTTTATTGATTCTTTTAAGCTGTTGCTGTGTAATGTATTTTACAAATTAATAGCACCTACCACCACATGCTAAGCCAGCTGCCCTACGCCAATAAAGATCAAGTTAAGAAAATTGAGCAAAATGATTAAACTGCTGAAATATACAAGGACAATATTACTACACTGTTACTGTGCTGGCATTAAATTAACTGCGGCTATTTTCAATGTCCAGAACTGTTTGGCATTCAGTCATTTGTAAACCATTCTAAATGTTTAAGCATTTCTTTTGCTAACAGGGCAATACAGGTGAGGGGAGCTTTAGTGTTTTCCTTCCCTTTTTTTTTTTTTTTTTTTTTTTTTTACTTTTTAAAGCCAATACCTGTTTTTAGGATCCTTTCTTATAACTCCCTTCCTCTTGTAAACTTGCTACCTAAGACTGATTTAAGAGTCTTTCTCTGTCCTTTCATTTACCCTGTGCACTTTGTTACCATAAGACTTGCTGCATTTGTGGAATTATTTATTTAGCTGCCACTCTTTATCACTAGAACGTTAGTTCCTTGAGGGTAGACAGTGTATCTTTTTTCAGTTTATTTATGAATAATAAACGATGTATTGCTCAGTGAAAGTCTCGAGATTTGGGCATGGAGAGTGATACAGAAGCAGAGTATCATTCGAGGGACCCTACAAAATCTAAACAAAACACATCTAATTGTCTACTTCCTGCCAACATTATTTGACAAATAAATGATACATTATTAAAATAGACTCAGTCCAGACTTAATCATCTTTCCAAGTTGATGCTTATCTTTTGAAGAAGAGTTACATTTTATGTCATATTGCTTTTGTGTCAATATCAATAGACAAAAACACAAAGTTGTTTTTTAAAAAATAGGAAGTTCCCACAATACAACTGAATTTTTCTGTAAACTGAATTAAAGGGTAGGGCTGAAGTTAGAAAACATTTCAATATAATAATTTAATATAGAAAGTAGGTAAAAACAATCATATTAGAAAGAGCATAGGCTGTAGTCTCACAGCTCTACACTGTAGCTTGTAAAATGAGATGCCTGGTTTCAAATCATGATTCGGCTACTCACTAGCTGTGCAATCTGGAGACAATAAATGAGTCTCTCTGAGGGGATGAGAATGATAATCTTCAGGCCAATTTGCAAATAAAAATAGAGAACAATTAAGAAAATAATATCTAGTATTTATTCTGCTCTTATAATTTGTCAGAGACTGGGCAACATTTCTTACATACATGATTTTAATCTTCACAACAATCTCATGAATTTGGTATTATTCACATTTTAAAGATAAATAAAGAGATTTAGAATGGTTAAGTGACTTACCCAGATGTGAACTGCAAGTAAGTGGCAGAGTCAGGATGAGAGCTTAGGGCTGTGTGGCTTCATAATTGGTAGCTCTGACCAACATGTCATGTGGATAAACTACATTGTAGACTATCAAAAAATGATGCCCAGTGTTATTATTATACATTTATAGCTGCTGAAAATGAAACAGGCACTATCTGGCCTTCCCTTTAGCCATAGCCACTACTTATGTCTTTTTAGTAAAAAATCCACTATCTCATATGAACTTTTTGCATCAATTGGTGAGATGCATGGATGAAGAATGATGGCATTATAAAGATATTGGAGTGAAATCAGAGGTTACAGAGGTTTTGGCTGACTCTACCAAAAATACCTGAATTCTTAGTGAGTCTATTGACTCAAAGCCCAAAATCTCAGGCAGAAAAACACCTTGTACAGAAATTTCTAGTCCATTGGTTTGGGAATATTCATGTTTGGATGTTTTGAGGCATATAATCATTTGTCCTTCTTTTCAACCACATTTTACATGCTGAAACATAAGCTGTTTTTGTTTACAGAATTCAGAGTTCTGATGACACCTGACTGATTATTCAAGGTGGATGAAATTGAAACGGATCAATGTCCAATGAGTTATTAAAAATTGAGCAATGATTGGTGGCAGCAAGGGCAAATATAATTTACACTTATGATATCTGAATTATAAATGCAATTGCATTGACTTGACATAATGCCTTAAGTTCTTGGGAGGAGTGTTAAAGGATGTGTTAAGGATTAGGGTAAGCCTATAAAGGTTTACAAACAAGTGAGTTTGAGGGATCTCAGAGATATTCCAGAAGTTATTCAAGAAATTTGCATTTTTTGTACTTGAGTAACTCAGAAACTCTCAAATCAATTGTGAAACCCAAGTAGAGCAGGACTTTCAAACAAGTTGCATCATGGCTTGTCATTTTTTATTGATTGAATTCAACTCTTGGGGCATGGATAAACACATGAGCACTAGTCTAAAAGAGAGGAGATATTGGTTTAGTTTTATGACCTACCTATATGTCCATGACTTTGGGCAAGTTAATTCGCTTTTCTAGATACTAGTCCTTTCTGAAGAGTGAGGTTGTTGTCTGGATATTCAGGATCCTTTATCTGTAGCAAAGTCTGAAATTCTTTCAACTCTGGTAGGAATGCTGGAAATGAACTTTCATCTCTTGTTTCCAGAAAAGTACATCCTATGATGTCCAGGGTAGAACTGGGCTCAATGTTAAGCAGACCTTAACATTAGTCTACTATAAGGAACACTTTTGAAAGCTTAAATTGTTTAGCCAAACATATTGTACATAATGGGAGATCCCCTTTATGACAGGAGACCATAATGAATGCAAATTGAACTGAATAAATGAATAGCAAATGAAGTCAGTTAATTATATCACATTCTGGGTATTCCCAGAACAATCCATTGAAAGAGAGAAACAATTGGACGGTTCTATATTGCACACCAACCATGTGAAATAGATTTTTATTACTCCACTTTATAAATAAAGAACCCAATGGTCAGAGATTCAGTTATATTTTGGCAGCTTGTAACTCTTGAGACAAAGACTTAGTCTTCTGAAACCAATTCCAGTACTTTTTCCTAATATACTATACTGTACCTTTATCTAGTATTTCTATTATCTTTTAAGTATTTAAAGAGCTTCCTGGCATATTCTAACCACTTCAGAATTAAAATACTTATTAGATAACTGAAGTATACTGATAAAGTCATTCCTTATAGTTACTTTATAATCTAAAGAGAATCTTAAAAAAAATATTTCCCACATCTATTTCTCTGATGGTCATTGAGGAGATAATAAATAAATGAGAGAAAATTATAAAAAGTGACTTGCATTTTGAGGAATAAGGGACAATATATGGTTCCTCTATCTATAAACACAAAAAGAAATCTGAAGCTCGTAAAAAATCAGTTTGTAACCTCATTCTTTGTCATATGGCAATGTTAACCGCAGTCTTTTGGGCTATCCGTGCTTGGCCAAACTTCCCAAGATCTCCTTCTTACTTCCTAAATAGTTTATTGAAAAGGGTAAAGTTCTTTAGTTAGATGAACTACAGCTTAAATCCTGTCTTGACTCTACAGATGTAATTAAATATCAAAAATCTCTGCATACTGGCTCCAATACCTACTTGATGATCTGGGAGGTATTACTTAACCTCTTATCTGTGAAGTGGGGGGAAAAATATATCAAAACAGGTATTGGGTACATTCAGTAAGTCAAGTCTTTGGATATACTATCTAAAATTTTTAACTTCACTGAGGATCAGCTCTCTCATCCATAAAATAAGAGTGATTACTATATAATGGGCAACTGTAAAGGTTTAAAGTGATAATTAATATACAACACCTAACACATAGGAGGCCTCCAATTATGATATTATTGTCATATTCTCAACTGTCAGTCCCCAACCAGGGGTGTGTATGAAAAAATCACCTGTAGTGATTGGGCACTTGCCCAGATGATACTTGATTGACAGACTCAGAATTTCTGTGGAGTGTATTCAGGATAGTTATATTTTTAAGCTAAACAGATAATTATCATTACAACTCTGGTTAGAAATAAGCAGTGGTCTAATTTTCTGGATCATACCTTTTCTCTTCCTTTTCCTACATTCACTCATTTTAGGTTAGAGATTGTTCCAATATAGTCCTGAGGTATTTATACTCTCTTGAATTTGGCCAATATAGCCGCCACCTATGTCTATATTTAATAAAAAGAGCAATTAGATTTATCTAGATTTTGGAGAGCCTTTTCATTTTATGTGCATGGATCTTTGTTAAGACAAGTTTTATTTTATTATGTTTTTAACTTTTGTTTCTGTTATAATTATTCTGGTTTCTACTTGAGAAAAAATAATAAATCTTATGTTGGATTTTCATTTTCAAATTTTTCATTGTTCTTTTTAAAAAACTATTATTGGAGTATAGTTGATTTACAATGTTGTGTTAGTTTCTGCTGTAGAGCAAAGGGATTCAGTTATACATATACATATATCCACTCTTGTAGATTCTTTTCCCATATAGGCTATTACATAGTATTGAGTAGAGTTCCCTGTGCTATACAGTAGGTCCTTATTATCTATTTTATATATAGTAGAGTGTATATGTCAATCCCAATCTTCCAATTTATCCCCCCCTTTACCCGCAGTAACCATAAGTTTGTTTTCTACATCTGTGACTATTTCTGTTTCATAAATAAGTTCATTTGTACCATTTTTTTATATTCCACATATAAGCAATATCATATATTTGATTTTCTCTGTCTGATTTAAGAAGTCTGTAATTTCTGTAATTCAATCTGGCCTTACATTTAGGCCTTTAATCCATTTTGAGTTTATTTTTGCGTATGGTGTTAGGGAGTGTTCTAATCAAAACAGTATGGTACTGGCACAAAAACAGAAATATAGATCAAAGGAATAGGATAGAAAGTCCAGAGATAAAGCCACACACCTATGGTCACGTAATCTATAATAAAGGATGTAAGAATATACAATGGAGGAAGGACAGTCTCTTCAATAAGTGGTGCTGGAAAAACTGGACAGCTACATTGTTCTTTTTATTTTCATACTCTTAATAATTATAATAAACTCAGAAACTGATTAAATCTGTCCTCCACATTCTGATTTAATTTCTGACCCAATTACCTTTGATATTTACTATCTTTAATGCAGATTTTCCTTTTGATATTTGAATTTTAAAAATTTCCTATTCATCCTTTTAATCTCTTCATATTCCCTGTCACTTCAAGCTGCTATTTTTTTTATTCAGCCTTTTATTTGCTTATGAATTTGTACATGTTCTAGTTGTAATAAATAACTCAATGATTTGTTTTTCATCTGCACCTGTGGGATATTTGCTTTCTCTTTATTTCCTTTTTTTCCCCATTAGTTACATGTAACTCAAGAGCAAGCAAATACGTACAGTCCCAAGTAGATACCCCTATAGATGTAGATTTGGCAAATCATGAACCTTTTAAGTTGCCCTTGCCCCTATGTTTGTCTTGATCACATCCCATTCTCAAGTATAAAGATGAATGATAGGTTAAGACACAGGGCTTCTAGCACAAGTTTAATGCCTTCTATATGGAAGGGCTTTACGTAGTCAAGTAGTGTGAGTTGAAAGAAATAATTAACAATAACCTCTAGTGTGATGCCTCTAGCATTAACTCTCAATCTGAGATTTCTCTAAGTTGAGGGCAGAGGTTCGGAAAAGATTTAACAATCAGTTATCTCTTTGAAAGTTAGTTCTGGAAGACAACTCTTCTATGAATATGTAAACAGTAAAAATTTAGACTTTCAATGCTATCTTTGTTGCTTTTTCAATTATAATTGTCTTCCTTTGTGATTATTATGAATAAGTAGATTACCCTTCAAAAATAATGTAAATAGTGTTGACAAGACTTATCTAAAGTTGTTTTCCCTCAAGCAGAATGCTGTACCATATGTTTCAGAGATAATAGCAATTGAAATGTACACAAGTTAATTGACTATGTCTTTTGTCCTCATGGCAAGTTGCAGACACACAGATGAGACATAGCTCTCAGTAATGCCTAAACTCACATAATTAGTCCACCTTAAACTATAGTGTCTATTCCCTTAAGATCCTTAAGAGAGATGCTTGGCAAGAATCCTTTGATATCAAATCTGTATTTATATCCTATAGTTCCAATCTCTTATGCTCTCTTGTGCAAAAGAGGAAGCAGAGATAAGTTTTTTTATAATCCTCCTAGATGTAGATTTCAACAGTCTTTATTACCTAAGTCTTATCACAAAATATTCATCCTTTTGTCAATTAGAACTTAATCAGTCACAGTCTTGAGAAATCGCCATTTTTTGCCTAGCTACTTAAAAAATCTAAGAAATCTCTGAAGTATATGCAGTGTGATGTAGTAGAACTCAGACTTTCGAACCAATCAGACTATGTTAAAATAGGTTCATATAGCACTTCTGCTATTTATTAGCTCTGATGTCTTCGTCAAATGATGGAACATCTCTGAGACTCAGTTATTTTGTCTCATAAAAGAAGGAGGACAAGGAGAAGGAAAAAGAGGGAGAGAAAAAGGAGGAGAAAGAAAGTGAGAAAGAGGAGGAAGGAGGAGGTAAGGAGGGAAAGAGAAAGAGAAATAATTCAAATTTCAAGATGGTGATCACTGGAAATTGTATGTGTAAGAGATTGGCCCATAGTAGGCTCTTATTTTATTAAAGCAACTTGTAGTATTTCAAAGACAGACAAATAAGCCACGTCTTTCTCTATGATTCTTAAGGCAACATAATGGAGCAATTCAGACCACTTGAATCTGAATCTTACTTTCCCACTTAATACTGTGACCTTGGACAAGATACTCCAACTTTCTGCCTCAGTTTTCTCTTCTATAAAAATGAGGAAAATCACAATAACTACTTCATTGCATCGGGAAGATGGAGTGAGTAATTTTCTGTAAAACACGTAGTAAGTCTTACTTAAATTTTTACTATTTTTTTCCTAACAGTGAAAAATGCCTTTCTGTACCAGGCAGAGATAAAAAGTACCAATCAGATCATTGGTTTCTTATCCTGTAAAACTAATATTTTCCACTTAGGTAGTGTTTTGCAAATTGCCAAGCACTAGCAGAAAAGATGAAAAGCATGCACTTTGGTGTGAGTTAGTTTTGGAATTTTGTCTAGGCTCTGTCATTAACTAACTGTATGACATTTTGAGCAAGTCGCTTAACATCAGACTCAGTGTTTCCAAAAATGGTCTTAATGACAGTACTCACTCCATAGAACTGCTGTGAAGATTAAAGTATACAATGAAATTAACCTGGTGTCGGCAGTGCTGACCTGTTGAAACTCATAATAATGAGAATAATAACAAAAACACTACCAAGAATGAGATTTAAAAAGGGAAAAATGTCATCTATTATTATTCCTATTTTAATTTATTTTCTTAACAGTAAAAATATATGTTATCCCTAATTTTTCCATCATTTTCTACATAGAGGTCCAGTGAAGTGATTTGCTTAAAATCAAATGAATAATGGATTATAGTAGAAATTGAATTCTTCTTAATCACATTTTAAGACTATGCTACCTCTTAGATTTAATAAAAATAAATATAACTGACCTGAGAAATAGTTTTCAGGACTAAAATAATCATATTTTCCCAAACTACATAAAATAGCCTGAAAAAGACTAGCAGTGTATCATCATTAAAGTCATTCTAATGATATTTTGAAATAAAACTAGCCTTCAGTGACAATTTTATAAGACACTAGACATGACATTTGTCCTTTTATTTTCTCAACAGTAATAAAAAAATAGGCATGACTGCCCTCATTTGTGATGTTTCCCCATCATAAATATGAGGAAACTGAGGCTCAGAGTTTAAGTAACTTGCCTTAGCAATCAGGTGAGATCTACCTGACTTAGAACTCCAGACTGTTTCTATTATTTAATCCTGATGCAAGATTAAAAATAAATAAATTCAGTTAGCCTCCCTTCCAGGTCTAGCTAAAAATCACTTAGAAATGCTTGCTGAGTGGTTCTTCTTCCCCCCCCCGCCCCCCCAAAAAAAGGATTCTAAGGGATATAATGGTTTGAAACCCCTTTGTCACTTAACATTTCAAATATACTAACAGATGGCTTCTCCCAACTCTAGGCAGATGATGGTTCAGAAATAAGTGGTGTTGGGAGAGTTCTTGGGAACGCTCAGGGACAGGAAAGACAGCTGTCACGGAATATCTTAATTACAGCGTTTACAAAGTTCTAATTAATGTAATGGTACTTTTATGATTATATTAATGTTATGACCATCAGGGTGTTTGTTGCTGAACTCATTTGGCTGGATAATTTGGAAGTCATTTCATATTTTAAGGGTAACAACTGTTATATGAGCTTGAAGATCTTTTGCTTTCCAGTAGAAAGATAAAGCATAAAAATTATTTTATACCTAACTATATAACTGAAAAATGTGTTTTAAAAAAGGTTTTTTGCTAAAAATATGAATTGAAAAGGATAGACATTTATATGTTACAATAAAAAAAAGAACTATTATAGAACATATTGGAGAAAGAAGAGTGCCTTTAGAGTCTAGATGCTTGTGCCACATACTGGCTGTGTGATCCTGGGCAAGTCATTTCATTTTCTTTTGTTTGTTTCCCTTACAATTAAATGGGGTTGATGACAATAATATCTACTTTTCTTGATTGTGATAAGAACAGTTTAGGTTATATCTAAATCATGTTTAGTTTATAGGGTTTTTTAAATATATAAGTAGTTGTAAATTCTATTACATTGGAATCTCTCAGTGGAAGCTAGATGAAACTAAAATGAAAATCTTGAATTCCAAATGTCTCTTTTATTCAAACAAATACATTATGGCTTTTAAAAAATTGTTTCTTTTTTTATTATTTGCAGTAGCACATATTAGGTGAATAAGAAGGGTCTATGAATTAAACAGCTGAGTTTGAATCCTGCCTCTGCTATACAGCTGTGATCCAGGGCAGGCAGGTTGCTTATCCTCTCTGAGTAATGGTTCCTTTAAAGAAAAGTTGTTTGAATAACTGCCAAACACAGGGCACTATTGTGAAAACAAATGAGTTAGCATGTGGTATAGCAGTCTACATATAGATACATTTTGTCTTATCAGATACATACTATTTGAACAGATACAGCAGTATTTTGGTCTACCATGTGTTTTTCTTCTCCTTGTTTTAGTATGGCTGTGATTTAGACCATTAGGTTTATTTATACTTTTCAAATCAGAGATAGTAATAAAGATCTCATCAATTTTAAACATAGGTGTTTATTTTAAACATAAAGTTTAAAATAAATTTTAAACATAAAGTTTCAATTGCAAATAATGATTATTTTTGCAGTTATTTTTATCTTATCTCTTCCAGTAGTTAAGTTCCATGAGGGGAGAACCATGCCTAAATTACTTAGTAAATGTTAAAATGTTTTGAATGAATAAAGAAATTCCACTTTGAATTCCATCTTAAAATTGATTTAATCATTTTAGGACACTGTACAGGGCAATGCAAGTTTAACAAGAAAACAGTTTAACTGAATGCACCTTAATTTCAGGACAATCATTAGTCCTTTTTTATTGTTAGTTGAATACATTCACTATTTTGATAAGCCCCTAAAGTAGTCCTGCCCATTATTTTCTATAATACCACATTAATTTAGTGTTTATCCATAAACATACTGCAATCTGATATTACTATTGTTTGTTTCCTTATAATATTATCTATTTCCTCATCTGTACCCTTGAGGCTTCAAGCTTTGTCTGCCTTATTTAATATTATATCCTAATTTAAGGAGGAGTGCTGTGGGCACACAGGAGGTCAAGAACCAACCAGTAAATATCATTTGCATGAGTAAGTCTCAGGCAACTTAGGCTCTCCCTACTGCCATGACATACTGGTTTTTAGACTAAACTGATGAGCCAAAATAAATGATTTGATGATTTAGCAAGAGACAATATCACTAATAAAGGTATTATTCTGTTATAAAAGTAGAATATTTGTTATAGAGATATACTGACTGACCAGAATAAATTTTACAATCTTAATTTTTTTAATGCTTATAGATTATAACAGTGAATTAAGCCAAATAGAAGATATGCTTATATAACTAAATAATATCATTTTTAGAGAATTAACACTGTAAATCACAAATTTAACAGGGCAAATAAAAATTCAATTAGACTTTTATTTCATTTTTTTACCCAGTAAGCATTTTTGAACATCTATATATGCCAGGCAATGTGATAAATGCTGAAAATACTAAGAGTAGAAAACAATTCTGACCTTGGAAGATCTCAATGTCTAGCAGCTTTCTGTAATTTAGAATGGGAAATTCTGAAAGTATACATAGATCTGGAAAATGTGGAGGAGGAAAAGAAATATTTAAGAAGATTCATGGAGCAGATAACATTTGAACTGAGTTAGAAGAATGCAAAGGGATTGGGGAAGATAACAAGCCAGGTGTTAGAGTGGTTGTGGGTGGAGATTTCCAGGTCAGGAAGACACCATAGGCAAAGGCCTAGGGCTATGAGACAACCTGACCAACTGAGGAAACTAAATACAGTAGCTTCAGTAGTGGAGCTCAGGAGCTTCTGGGAAGTGGCAGGCGATAAGGTTGGGAAGTTAGGGATGACTCTTGAAAGGCTTTGAGTCTCTTTCTAATGAAATCGGCCTTTATGATAGTGAGAAATAAATAAAGGATTTGCAGTAGGGAAATTTTGGATTTTGTTTTATTGTTGTTTTTTTTTAGGAGAGTCAGTCTGCTGTTGAAAATAGGTGTGAATGAGGAGAGCAGGACCAGTTAGGAACACAGATCTTCCTCAACTTAAGATGGGGTCATGTCCTAATAAACCTACCACAAGTTGAAAACATAGTAAGTCGAAAATTCATGTAATACACCTAACCAGCCAAATATCATAACTTAGCCTGGCCTACAGTAAACATGCTCAGAACACAATAGCCTGCAGTTGGGCAAAATTATCTAACAGAAAGCCTATGTTATAAGAAAGGGTTGCATATGTCATGTAATTTATTGACTACTGTACTGAAAGTGAAAAACAGAATCGTAATATGGGTACAGAATGGTTATAGGTGTATCTGCTGTTTACTGGCACGATTGTGTGGCTGACTGGGAGCTGTGGCTGCTACTGTGGCCCAGCCTCCTGAGAGAGTATTGTACTGCATATCGCTAGCCTGGAAAAAGGTCAAAATTCAAAGTTTGAAGTATGGTTTCTACTGAATGCATATTGTTTTCACACCATCATAAAATCGAAAAGTCATAAGTCAAATCATGTTAAGTTGAGGACTGTCTGATATTGTAGAGTCCGGGGTAGAGACTGTGTAGGCAGATTTAAAATATAGACTGTGGGAAGGAATGTGAAAGAATATATTAAATAAAGAAGTATGGTGGATAGGATGGGGTTACTGATAAGATGGAAAATGATGTAAAAGAGAAACAGTATAAAGGGCACCCCTAAGGGACAAGGTGTCATTTGGTGGGAAATCAGAAATGTCTACACCTAGGTCTCATTTGAGCCAGCCTGTGAAGGATGGATGGATGGATGGATGGGAAAGGTTTTAATAGGCAATAATGGGAGCAAACAGCGCTTTAAGTAGAGGAACACTGTATGTGCAAAAGCACCCATTTGAAGGGGCACACGTAGGAAAGAGTAATTTGGATCACTGTTTGGTCAGTTCAGCCACGTTCCAATCAGGTACCATCATGCAAAATGGCTTATGTTTTATTCATCAGGAAGTTTTCTATTAAACCACTTGCCTGTATTGATGAGTTACTGTGATATACTTGCTTTTGTCTCATAACACTCTATAATAAATGAGAAAATTAGGACAGATCCTGTTACTCCATTGTATTTTAATTACTTTGTGTCAAATGTTGAAAAATGAGTATGCATTTAGATGATAACTTACTACTAGTATCATTAAGTCAGGTTGCAGCCTCTCTTGTTTAACAGTCATGGCCAAATTATTGAAGGGTATTGGACTTCCACAGGGCCAGGTGGCTTAAAGACAAATGCAGATGGAAACCTTTGGCACCCATAGTATTTCTTTTTAAAATACGTATTTTCTGGAAAGAGAAGAAAGGAATTATACAGATTAATCTCCACTCAATACCCCTAGATTCATTCTCTGTCCTCTCTGTCCTTGTCTTCTCTGCTGTGTGTGCAGAGGACCTGACCTCTAGAAGTGTGTCACCCATATCTCCCTGTCTTCTGGCTTCTGATTGGATTCACTCAGTGGGACTTATCAGCAGGTCAGCACAGGGTAAGAGAAAACAGAGGTCACAGCATTTCTTCCCCCATTCCTTACCTGAATCATCTCCACAATTGCGGCAAGCAGTGGCTAAGTCACTCCATGACTGCTGCTCTTGTTGGCCAACTCCTGCTCTGTGGTAACAGCATTCACTGAGCTCCAGAAATACTGCTTCCTTTCCTTGCCCATTCAACATCATACCCCTTTTCACAAGATTAGGCTCTCTAAACCCTGAACACTCCTCTATAAATTCTTTCTTCATTAAAATAATTTCTTAGGAGAAAATTTAAGTGAAATTCAGTTTGAGACTAAGTCTCAAATAACAATTGTCATTTATTGAATTCCTCCTCTGTGGTGTCATGCTATTGACTCTCACATACAATACCTCAATCTTTACATTATCCCTGAGAGTGTGAAAAATTCACTCCATGTTTACTGATGTGGAAATGTAAGCTCATAACAAATCTTTTCCAATGCTTAATAGATAAGAAACAGATAAGACACATTACCACCCAGAGTACAGACTCTTATATATTTTGATAGAATTATCTTTTGATAGAATTATCCCCAAATATTTTATAATATGATATTATAGCTGGCATTGTTTTTAAATTATAATTTTGATTGCTGCTAGTATATAGAAATATAATTGCTATATATTGTTCTTGTATCTTGCAACTCTGTAAAATCTTTTAGAAGGTTTTTCTGTAAATTTCAGGCTTTTCTACACAGATGATTAAGCCATCTTTCTTTGCAATCTGAATACTATTTGTATTTATTTCCTTGCATATTAGCATTGGCTAACCTTTAGTACAAACTTGAATGAATAAAAGTGGTGAGGACAAACATCATTGACTTTGGGGAGGGGGTTAACTCAATCTTTGACTATAGCTTTTTTTATAGATTCCTTTTATGAAGTTAAAGAAGCTCCATTCTATTCACAGTTCAATGAGGTTTTATCAGGAGTGGATGACTGATTTTGCAAATACTTTTTCTGCATCTATTGAGATCATATTGTTTCTTCTTGCAGTTCTGTCAGGTGTTTTTCATGTATTTCAAAGCTGTGTTATTTGCCTAATCTAGTCCATTAACATATATACAAAAATTCTAAATATATTAGTCTTAGCCAAATTCATCAATAAGTAAAATAATAATGCCCCAAAATTATGACGACATTTGTTCTTTTCCCAGGAATACAACATTAAACAGTTGAAAGTCAATCAATGCAATTTATCACATTACCAGAATAAAGGAGAAAAGGCTATGATTAGTGTACCTCAATAGATAGAGGAAAAGCAGTTGCTAAAATTTAACTCACAGTCATAATAGAAATTATTAGGAAACTAGAAATAAGCAGAAACTTTCTTATTGTTATATCAGGTATCTATAGAAAAAAATCTAACAGTAAATGTCACACTTAATAATAAAATACTGACATTTTCTCCTTTGCGTCAGTAATAAGGTGTGGGAGCCCACTATTGCCATTTCTATTCAATACAATACAGGATATTCTATCCAGAACTAAGACAAAAAAATAACTAAAAGGCAAAATAATTGCAAAGGGAGAAATAAATAAAATTCCTATCAATCAAAAATGACACTATTGTATATGTAAAAAGTACAATATAGTTTGTAGACATCTAAGTGATTTAGAAAGATTTCTATCTACAAGGTTCTTATAAAATATCATTCAATTTCTGTATGCAATGAACAATTAGAAAATAAAATGTAAAAGATACAAGTTTTAATAATACAAAATATCATACGTGCAGTAATAAATCTAATGAATGATGTGTAAAATAGTTTCATAGAGAAGTACATCATATAATTGAAAGAAAACGGAGAAGACCTAAAAGGAATGGTATTCCATGTTGATGGATTGGCAGGTAATACCATAAAAATGCCAATCTGTCCAAATTTATTTATGTATTTGATGAAATTCTAGTTAAAATTCCAGCAGGAGTCTGTGTGTGTGTGTGTGTGTGTGTGTGTGTGTGTGTGTGTGTGTAGGGGTATAGAGGATAATTCTAACGTGTATATGAAAATGCAGAGGGCCAAAAAAAAATACCCACATAGTCTTGGAAATGAACAAATTTGGGCGACTTTTATTATCAAGACTTTAAAAAGTACTGTTGATTTAAATTGTATAGGAATGGCACAAGGAAAGAAAAAATTAAAAAGAGTTCAAAAAGAGACATATATATAGAAACATTTGATATATGACAAAGGTGAACTGGAAGAGAGGGGGGTTGGTAAGTAATCTTTTAAATAACTGGTGAAGTGCCCATCTGGATGTCCATATGAAAATAAATGAAACTGGACTCATGTCATGCCATATGACATGAGAGAATGCAAAAATATATCTAAGTGGATTGAGAGAATATTTTAATTAGCTTGGGATAGCCAGATAAATCTCATAAAAGACATGCAATTAATGAACTATATAGGAAAGATTGATAAATTGAACTATATTAGAATTAAGAACTTTTTATCAAAATATTCCACTAAGAAAAGTAAAGAAAAAAATACAGATTGGGACATGTTCTTTGCAATGTTTAATTTATATCCAAAATATATTTAAAAGTTATGCAAATCAATAAGAAGACAGCTGTATTAATTTTCTTTCACGTGCCTAAAAACTTACGACAAACTTAAGGGCTTAAAACAATATTAACATAATATCCTGCAGTACTGCAGGTCAGATATCTGTTATAGCTCTGAGGAGGCTATAATCAAAGTTTTGGCAGCATTGGCGTTCCTTTCCACGGGCCCTAGGTGACAAATCCATTTCCTTGTTCATTCAGATTTGGAATTCAGTTCTGTGCAGTTGTAGGGCTGAAGTCTCCATATCATTGCTGTCAACTGGGCACTGCCCTCAGCAACTAGAGGGATCTCTCCAGTTCTTTTAGGTGTACATCTCAGAATTGGCAACAGGGTGTGTCAAATCATTCTCACACTGTCATCACTCTGACCTTACTTATCTACCTTCCACTTCCACTTTTAAGATTTCATGTGAGAACTTAAACTGGACCCACCTAGATAACCAGGATTATTTTCCCATCTCAAGGTCCTTAACCATATGCACATCTATAAAGCTCTTTTTTCCATGTAAGTTAACATATTTACATATTTACAAGATCTGGAGCTTAAGGTGTGGACATTTTGGGGTCCCTTATTTCTGCCTATCACAACAATCAACCCAGTTTGAAAAATGAGCCAGTGAGTTGAACAGGAACATCACAAATGAGGATATCCCACAACAGCTATTTAATGTATGAAAAATGAATCATTCTCATTAGTGATAAGGAAAATGCAAATTAAAACCATACATCAATGCTACTCTACACTCATCAGAATGACTAATATTAAAAAGACCAAAAGTATCATGCTGCTGAGAATAAGGAACAACTGAAGCTCTGATCCACTCTTTGTACGTAAAATTGTAGAACCATTTTGGAACACGATTTGTCTGTGTTTACTTAAGGTGAACATATGTACATCCAAGAGTCCACCAATTCAAATTCTAGGTACATTTCCAATAGTGCACATATGTGCACCAAATATATGTACAAAATATTCATGGTAGCATTATTTGTAACAGACAAAATCTGGAAATAATGTATCTACTAATAGTAGAACTCATAAATAAAACATTGGTGCATTCTTACAATGCAGTGATGTGCAGCAATGAGAATGAATAAACTGCCTCATTTAACAAAAGGGGTGAATCTCATAATATTGAGTATGAGAGACCAGAAATAAGAGTATATATGTTATATAATCTCATTTTTATAAATTTAAATACCAGCACAATTTATCTGTGGTGTTAGATATTAGAATAGTGATTACTTTTGAAAAGGAGGGTGAGGTGATCTTAAGGTGCTTTCAACATTCTATTTTTGATGTGTATAAAGTTTACATGGATATGTTCATTTTGTGAGAATTCATCAAGTTCTAAATTTATGATTGTTTTTCCTTTTTTCTTTTTGTATTAATTACAGTCTTAAAAGACTGAAGTGCATACATACATCCCTGGGAAATGGGTGGGAAGACAACATCTAAAGTCAGAAGCACAGTCTGAAAGCTATTTCTCTCAAGCTTTAGTAATATTCAGACTCACTTAAATTGAAAATATGTCTGGTAAATCCTTTATGTTCTGTGGAGTTGAGAGCAAACAGCTTTAGATGCAATGATTCAGATATTTTGCAAAAGAAAGAGACAAAACTAAAACTGAGCACAGAGGCAAGAGCCTGTGGATTGGGGCTTGGGGAGATTAGGGGGCAGGGGGAGAGGAGGGTGAAGTATAATTGATCCAAGAGTATATGGGCAGTTTCTTGTGCCCTGATCTAACGCTGGTACTTGCTTTTGTGTGTGTGTGTGGCAGGTAGAAATGACTGGCTCAACTGTTTGTATGTTGCTAGAGATAGAAAGCACGTTTTGGATTGGGATATAGTGTCCTGAATGCTTCCATGCCTTTTATGGGAGTTCCAGGCTGGTGAGAATTAGTTATGGGCACAAAATAAGACTGACTCTGATATTAACACATTCGTTTGTTAAAACACAGCAGAAGAAGAGGTTTTGAAAAGTATGAGCTAATTCCTGGTTTTACACTTGTGCAGTTATATAAAAAACTAGCATTTAGATGTAGACCACTAGGACCAATCCTCCCATATATTGTTGTATTTATTCCTAATAATGGCCCTGCTAAATACATATAATTATCTTTATTTACCATCTATAAAGATGTATTTCTCAAGCATTATCTTTTTTTGGAAGCCTGTCCTATTGAAATAAAATTGATAACTCTCTTTTTAATGGTTCCTCTCCCTTCACCTCCACACCATCTTACTCCAGTATTGCAGAGCTTATGACCCTTATTTAGGTTTACATTATCCTGTCTTTAGACTGGGAACTATGTTAGGAAGGAATTCTATGTAGTTCATCTCCAGAGTCTTATCCAGGTGACCGACATGTAGGAAGTTCTCAGTAAATGTTTGCTGAAAGAATGAAAAAGATACAGACACAGGAAGTAAGAGAGGCCAGCTTCATGGAGGGCAAAAATCATCCTTATCAAATGAGAACCCAGCTCTTTCTAATTCCAAATTTTTCTACTAAATCACACTAAATGGACATCAAACCTCAATGCATTTGTCAATTTCTGATATTGACAATGAAAATTGCTTCTATCCCTGATACTTTTCCTCACATCCACATTTGGATTTACATTGAGCTTTTTGGTGCCAGACAAGGTTCCTGCTGCCCAGGAAATAATGCACATGGGCAAATGCCAGTTTCATATACTTTAGAAGAACGAACTGCATTTGAGGTGATTTACATAAAAATAAAATTTGTGCCCATCTCTACTGAATAGGCTCTGGTCAGCAAAGCACAAATCAATCTGTTTGCTCCTAAATTTAAATTTCCATAAGCCATTACATAGTTCATAATCATATTGATGTAACTGAATTGAATTTGCAGAGATTATTCTGTGTGAGAAGGGACTTTCAAGCTATTTAAACTGCTGCTATTCAGTAGATAAGGCCTCTCAAGTCTGACCTCTGTTTTACATTGAATTTGTGGCCTAATTTTCATTTCTCTCTGACTTCTCAATTTCTCAGATGAAGAGGTCTCAGAAGCTTTCATACCTGGCACTTTCATACTGGCAGATGCAGAGAGAGGAGTAAAGAAAGATGTGCATTTAGAGGGGAAGGAAGGGGGTGTGGTAGCAAATTGGTTAATCAAATGAACTACAGGGTCAGTCATTCCTAGTTTTGAATATGGATTCCCACACATAATACTTATTCGTCTTTAGAGTTGCTGAGCCTTTCTAAGCTTCAGTTTCCCCCTCTCTTTTATGTAGATAGTAATAGTATTTACCTTATGTAATTGTAAGAATTAAAGGTAAGTAAAGTACCTAAACCAATGCCTGTTAAAGGGTATGCTAGCCACTACTGTGCTAGCCACTACTATTGTCATATATGGCTGTTAGAAATTTGGATTATTAGTTCTAAAAGCAAAAACAAACAAATAAAAAAACATAGCTGGAAAGCAGGGTGATTTAGGAAAGATCCAGGCAAAATGTTGAGCTTTTGTTTCAGCTTTTTGCCATAATAATTATACATTTTCCTAGCACCGTACAAATTTTAAAACTTTCCTTTAACTTATTTCATTAGATATCTTGAAAATAGATTACACTATTCTTCCAATTGAACAGATTGAATAGATGAGAAAACCAATACTCTAAGAGGTTAAACAAATTCTCTAAAGTAGTTGGTAAACTGGGACCAAAACTAGAATGTTTTAAACGTTGAGACAAGTTATCTTACTCTAAATGAGCTTTGTACTGCTAGCCTTTTGAATAAGTAAGTGAACAAAAGTGAAAGGGTTATATTAGTTTTTGAATTGTGACTCTAGTGAGTGACCAAAAAAACTGGGGAGGAATGAATTTGGGAATGTATCAAGTATGACACACAAAAAAGGCAACAGTTGATGTGGTTTTCAGGCCCATATGTAATTTCTTATGGAATAATATGAATTCCTTCCTTCACTGATACTATAATTCCAGGGCAAAATTATTGAAGCACTACTATGTGCCAGACACTGTGTTATTATACTAAATGCTACAAGGAATTATAAGTGACAATAAAGCTTATTTTTTAAGTTCGTTAATTCTGAAGATTTAGGCAAAATTTAAAAATCAAAGTAAAAAAAAGGGAAGTTTTGCATAGCTGAGACAGGAATTTATAGGATCTATTTCAGGAATTGAGAGCTCTCCTTGAATTATGAAGTTATGAAGGCATTATGGGTACAAAAGTAATATTTATAATTTGTTTTTATAATTATATATATAAATAGTTATATACTTATAATTTATTTATAAACAATTTATATGAATATTTAATATTTATTAAATATTTAATATTAAATATTTATTTAATTTATAAGAATACTTACAATGTGCCAGATCCTATCCTACACTGGTCAGTTCTTAAAGTAAATTAAGAATAACTATATTCCTAAATATTGCCAGGAAAAAAATTAGCAGTATATATTTGGTAATTAATGGAATGCTGAACCCATTCTAATATTTCAAGATGGAAAGAAAACTAAAGAAAAGAATAAATGTTTTACAAGGATATTATAGGCAAATCTGAATTTGTATATGTTTACTAGGAAAATGAATCTGATGGGAGTAAGACTGAGGATATTTAAGGAAGTCCAAATTACAATTTCAAAGTGGCTTCTTCTCCCTAAGATGAAATATATACAGGTCCTAGCCCAATACCGATTGGGAAAGTGGATTATCTAGGTCTAGGAAATATAACTGTCAGCTAGGCAAGCTGCTAGAATGCTGAATAAAAGAGACACAGAATTGGAACTTTTGAGAGATTTTCCATTCAAACCACCATGAAAGCTTCTGTTTGCCTGTGAGCATTGCCACTTTGATTGGATCACAAGAGCCGTGAACAGGAATGTATGTACATCTGTGTATGTGACTCTGTGTGTGTTTTCCAGTTAATATGTCCATTGAAAGTATATTTTCCCTGTAACTCATATTTGACCTAAGATATCTACCCTGAGATCTCATATTTATAGAAATAACATTGGCTTTGAATTTGCCAATATTAACAGAGATCCCAGGAAAGAAAATGTCTATCTAGCCAAGGATTTAATGCTGAAGTAATTAATGTAGATTGGAGAATGAATGATCAGAATAAATACAACTGAAGAAGAAACAGAAAAAGGCATATAACCATTCCCAACAATTCTGAGGCTCTTTCATAGTCTGGTAATGCAATGTGGATGGTTAAGTTCAGAGCTGTAATGTAGGTACTCGCATTTGGTTGGGCTGTGTATATGTATATATTTTTTGTTAATTGCTAAAGAGCAATGATTAAGAAAGGGAGCTCTGAAGTTTGCCTGCCTGAATTTGTATGTGAGCTCTGCTCCTGGCTAGCTGAGTGACTTTGGGTAAATTACTTAATAGCTCTGTGCCTCAAATCCTAATCTTTAAAATGAGAATAATGAGAGTAAGTGCCTCAGAGTTTCTTGAAGATTAAGAGATAATAAATGTAAAGAACTTAGAATAGTTTCCAGTACATGTTAAGAATACAGTAAGTGTTGCTAATTAATGATAATAACATTACATTAATTATTATTATTTTACATAATAAGCCATTCTTCATCCATGACAGGCTTTGCAGCTATGAATGCTACAAGTTGATTTCCTTAACAAGTACTGAGAAGTACTTGCATCCTTCTAACCTCTCCCCATCCCTCTCTATATAAATTATATATAACAAAAGCCATAATATTTTCAAAATTTTGTCTCAGAATTCCATTGCTGAAACATATCCCAAGGAAATAATCTGACACATCTAAAAGCATTTTGCTCAAACATGTTAATTGCAGGATCGGGATATTATACAACCATTAAAATCAAACATTTAAATTCTCCAATATGTAAAAACAATTAAAGCACTAAAATGAGGTGCAAAGATGTATAACAGGAATTATATTTAAACAGGTAAATATGAAATAATTTTACACCAGTTAACTCTATTATTTTTCCAAATTTCTTATAATCATTTATTTATATATATGTATGCATATGTATATATATGTTTCTGTGGGTAACTGTCCAAAAAGAAACTGCAAATGAAGTTTTTAAATGAATTTTAAAAGATTTGAATCTATCTTTGGACAAAATGGAGTCTCACAATAAGGGGAGAAAATTTAGCTCTAAATTTTAACTTAAATGCTGCAAACACTATGGTTCAGGCTCTGAGTATCTCTTGATTAGTTCAGTTTTTCCCAGAGTGCATTTCACATTGTACTAGGCCTACAGAACTTTCTGTGATCAGATAAATTTGGCAAATCCTGCAAATTCTGTTTCCTTATTGGAGATTCACAGAACATATTAGCATAATAAAGGTTTTGCATTTTCCTGCAGTTAAACATACACATGCACCTTTACCCTTGCCAAAGCCTGGGTTTCCAAACTGTATTTGACTATGGAAACTTAAAAATATATACATTAGGTATGAACATTCTGCACTCTTAACTTCCTGAATTTTACCAATAATACAGACATTTATCAGAAACTTGATGTGCACACATAACATCAGCATACCTCAGCATAACTTCTCTTGGTCCTTAAGAAGGTAGAGGGGAGAGGGAAAGGGCAGGCCTGGGGTGGGAGAGCTGCAGCCTGTGACACCACCCAAGCCAGGCAGGGCCTTCTCAGGTCAGAAAGCTTACTCCTTGCCAGGCCGCAATTTTTAATTCTCTAAATCAGTGTTACTGTCCTTGAAGAACTTAACCCATTAATTTACAAACTTCAGTGTATAGGAATGTATACAAACCTCAGACTGTCCTAGTTCATAAGAAATCCAGGTATCAGCAAGATCACATCCTCCTCCAGGGGAATAAAGCAATGTCAGGGACAGGTGTCTTTGAACACTGTCTCTACCATTAGCTTTTCATCATTCTAGAAAGCTCTTGGCTTCACACAGGAAAAGTCACCATTCTGTGGAACACACTTAGGAACCTGCTGTCCGACTCTATTAAAATAGACTCGAGTGTTGTTTTTTTTTTTCTCTCCTATTCCAAACCATCCCCCACAGACGTAATGGTTTGAAAATGAAGAAAATGAGATGCAAAAATAGAAAGGACATTCCAAACATTATTCAGCTGGAAGACAGGAAGCTAGAACTCTTTCATCTTCATTAAATGTTAATTGAGCCCCTGATATATACAGAGCACTAGGTGTATAAGAAAGATGAACAAGAACACTTTCATCATGGTATTCACCACGTAGTGGGGTACAAAAGTTAAACAAATCAGCTATAACACAATAGGTTAAGTGCTACAAAAGAAGTAGCCCATGCTCATTCAAATCTGTTCAACATGTATTTATTAAATGCCCACTAAGCACCCCAGCTATATGTTCTCATGACAAAAATGAATAAGGTATGCATTAGAATACGGTATTTGTTTTTCTCTTTGTGACTTACTTCACTCTGTATGACAGACTCTAGGTCCACCCACCTCACTACAAATAACTCAGTTTCATTTCTTTTTATGTCTGAGTAATATTCCATTGTATATACGTGCCACATCTTTTCTTTTTTTTTGAATTTTACTTTATTTTTTATACAGCAGGTTCTTATTAGTCATCCATTTTATGCATATCAGTGTATACATGTCAATCCCAATCTCCCAATTCATCACACCACCCCCCCCCCATTGCCGCCACTTTCCCCGCTTGGTGTCCATACATTTGTTCTCTACATCTGTGTCTCTATTTCTGCCCTGCAAACTGCCACATCTTTTTTATTTTTGTAACTTCCTTCTATTGATTACTATGTGCCACATCTTCTTTATCCATTCATCTGTCAATGGACATTCAGGTTGGTTCCATGTCCTGGCTATTGTAAATAGTGCTGCAATGAACATTGTGGTACATGTCTTTTTTTGAATTATGGTTTTCTCGAGATGACCTAGAGGGGTGGGATAGGGAGGGTGGGAGGGAGGCTCAAGAGGGAGAGGATATGGGGACATATGTATGCATATGGCTGATTCACTTTGGTGTACAGCAGAAACTAACACAGTACTGTGGAGCAATTATACTCTAATAAAGATCTATTTAAAAAATTAATAAAATTATGTCCTTGCAGTGCTTATGATTTGATGGGGGAGGTCAGTATAAACTGATCATTTTAATACACTATGTTAATAATGACCATAGCTAATATTTTTTGAGTGCTTTCTACTAGTTAGGTACTATTTTAAGCACTTTGTATATAAGTGTATTATCAATCCTCATAACAAAATTTTAAGGTCAACACTATTTTTCTCCCCAGAGTGTAGATGGGGTTAGTAGAGCAGAGAGTGATTAAGGTAAGTTGCCCAGCTAAAAGGTGGTGGAGCTGGAATCTGGATGTAAAAGGTCTGACCTTGGAGCCTACACTATTAACTCTATGCCAAATTGCCTTTACGACTTCTTAGAATAGTACTCAGGAATAAAAAAGAACAAATTTGCACCAACATGGATGGACTTGGAGGGTCTTGTGCTTAGTGAAATAAGTCAGACAGAGAAAGACAAATATGGTAAGAAATCACGTGTATGTGGAATCCAGAAAAATAAAACAAGTGAGTGTAACAAAAAGCTAGTGAGTGTAACAAAAAAGAAAAGACTCACAGATATACAGAACAAACTAGTGGTTACCAGTGGGGAGAGGGAAGTGGGGAGGGGGGTAGGGGATTAAGAGGTACAAACTACTACGTATAAATAAGCGGCAACGGTATATTGTACAGCACAGGGAATATAGCCAATATTTTACAATAACTATAAATGGAGTATAACCTTTAAAAAAAAGACTTCTTGGAAACTCTAGTTGATAGAGGCCTGACTCCCACAAAAGCATAAAACACTTAGAACTGAATACTATCATTTAGATAGAATGACAAAAGTCTTAGTTACAGGTGTCAGCACCATCTTACATCTATTACTTGGATATTCAGCTTAGCATTTGTCTCATATCCTTAATTTATTTCAATAAAGTATCACCATAATGAATGCATTAAAATAAACCAGGTTAAAAAAAAAATAACCCAGGATAGGTTTGGTAGTCTTTCACTAGATAGTTCAGAGCCCTGCCATGATCTGATATAATGGTATATGAGATGTATGAGCAGCATATGGAGTTCTCACCCTAACACTTGATTAAATTTGGAAGATGATAACCCAAAATAACCTGTCTTTCTTTTCCTGACCCTTTCTAGATACAGGGTAATTTTAAGGGATAGTATGCTGAGCTATGGCTGATAAAAATGATGCACACTAAGAAAGCAGCCACCAGAGACAGCTAGCTCCTTCTGGTCTCAGTTAGTGATATATGATGGTACTGCCTTTGATGGACACATAGTGGCCTGGACCATGGATTGTGAAAGTCACAAGGCTGCCAGGCTGCCAGTTAGTAGCTTAAGTGAGAAATATGAGGAAATACAGGGTAATAAATGTTAAGTATGTGCAAGAAATTGAGGCTGAGCCATTGCTGCCATACAGAAAATAATAGACATTTGTCTAGATGTTCCTATCACAGTGATTTTGTTGTTCACTGAATGACATGCATTTATAACCATTTTATTACTTGATAACATCACAATTTTAAATAAATCTTTTCAGCAGTAATGAGCTTAAAAAGGCAACATAATTTGTGTAAGAATTTATAATTTCTCAAAAAAGCTGATAATGAAATATAATTAGGACAAAATATTTTGAGGCCCTAAATAACTGCCATGGGGGTTGTAATTATACCAATGGCCACATAAAAGCCAGAAGACATAGCACTGCTGAGGAAGCATCAGCATTTACTTTAGCAGTTTGTTTTTATTTTAAAAGATTAAGCTTGAAAACATCAGTTTAATACAGACAATGGCAGAAGGTGCCTTTATACATCACTCTGAAGCATAACTATCAAGGACCTCAGACAATTGTTTTTCTAAATTTTGCTCACTTTTCAGTATTCTTGTAGATTACATAAAGTGTAGTAAGAGCTAGTAATCCACTGATTCTAGTTGCAGAAGAACCTCATACATAATTAAATGTGATGTCAGTTTTATATCACTTGTGTCCAAGGCTTCAAATAGAAAATCAATGAATTTGTTTCCAATCATGGTTTTTATCCAGTTATAGAATTAACACAAAGTTTTGGAAATTCATTCTATTCAAAGGGAAGTAACTGATAGTATTTTGAATTCTTCTGTAAATTCGGTAAAAAAGTTAAACATGAAGATAAAATTGTTTCTGCATTGATATTTCATATAAAAATTCCTTTGAACATCACTAAACTACTATATTTGAAAACTTGGGGACTAGATTCCATAGGTCACTAAATTAAAAAACTTAAGGAAGAGATATGTACTTATAACTGGTGTTGGTGTACAAATAATTTATTAATTTATCCAATCAAGCTGCCATATTTACAAAAGCATAAAGTGGGGAGGTCAAAACTTAAAATATGTTTACATATAAACAGTAACTTCAAAATTTTAATGACAAACTGATGTTGACTAAAAAAAACTTCAAAGTTGATTGTGATGTACATAATATCTCTTTCCTGGTATTTATCAACAAATACAAAGTATTTTTTAAATTAGAGGTGTTCTAAATGTAAGGCCAGACACTATAAAACTCTTAGAGGAAAAGATAGGCAGACCACTCTATGACATACATCACAGGAAGATCCTTTTTGACCCACCTCCTAGAGAAATGGAAATAAAAACAAAAATAAACAAATGGGACCTAATGAAACTGCAAAGCTTTTGCACAGCACAGGAAACCGTAAACAAGACAAAAAGACAACCCTCAGAATGGGGGAAATATTTGCAAACAAAGCGACTGACAAAGGATTAATCTCCAAAATATACAAGTAGTTCATGCAGCTTGATATCAAAGAAACAAACAAGCCAATACAAAAATGGGCAGAAGACCTAAATAAACATTTCTCCAAAGAAGACATACAGATTGCCAAAAAACACATGAAAGTATGCTCAACATCACTAATCATTAGAGAAATGCAAATCAAAACTACAATGAGGGATCATCTCACACCAGTCAGAATGACCATCATCAAAATTCTACAAACAATAAGTGCTAAAGAGGGTGTGGAGAAAAGGTAACCCTCTTGCACTGTTGGTGAGAATGTAAACTGATACAGCCACTATGTAGAACAGTATGAAGGTTCCTTAAAAACCTAAAAATAGAACTACCATACAACCCAGCAATCCCACTATTGGGCATATACCCTGAGAAAACCATAATTCAAAAAGAGTCATGTACCACAATATTCATTGCAGCACTATTTACAATAGCCAGGACATGGAAGCAACCTGAGTGTCCATCGAAAGATGAATGGATAAAGAAGATGTGGCACATATATACAATGGAATATTACTCGACCATAAAAGGAAACAAAATTGAATTATTTGTGGTGAGGCGGATGGACCTAGAGTCTGTCATACAGAGTGAAGTAAGTCAGAAAGAGAAAAACAAATACCATATGCTAACACATATATATAGAATCTAAAAAAAAATGTTAAATTATATGGTTCTGATGAACCTAAGGGCAGGACAGGAATAAAGACGCAGAGGTAGAGAATGGACTTGAGGATGTGGGGAGGGGGAAGGGTAAGCTGGGACGAAGTGGGAGAGTAGCAATGACATATATACACTACCAAATGTAAAACAGATAGCTAGTGGGAAGCAGCTGTATAGCACAGGGAGATCAGCTCCATGCTTTGTGACTGCCTAGAGGGGTGGGAGGGAGGCTCAAGAGAGAGAGAATATGGGGATATATGTATGCATATGGCTGATTCACTTTGCTGTACAGCAGAAACTAACACAATATTATAAAGCAATTATACTCCAATAAAGATGTTTAATAAATAAATAAAATTAGAGGTCTTAATTTTGCTTGTATTTTGAACAAAATCAGTTGGGGATCTTTAATCAAAATATTCAGTGAGTAGAGATTCTAAATCTTCCACTTTTTAAGCTTTTGTGGAATTGCATTTATTGAAGACAAAATTTGAAAAGGGGAAAACATGAAGTTGATCTGTACAAAAACAAGGGAGGGACTGAAAATTTGAACTAGTTATTGAACAATTATAAATCAACAATGATAATTTTATATTAAATTGGGAATATATGATCTTGAGAGGAAGTTTTTTTTTTAACTGGATATTATATTTTAATTGTGTATGCTTATACTTTGGCCAGAATGTAAGAAAGATAAAAAAGCCTACAATTTTAATGCTTTAAATTTGACAAAACATTAAAAACAATTATAAACAAATACTTACATGATGATGTTTTTCTTGTAAATATGATAGTACAAAGAGTTTTTAAGTGAAGGCAAAAAGACAATAACGGTTAATATATTTGAGCAAATATATTAATACTTTCAATTAGCAAAATTTTAAAACTAGAACATCTGTTTAGCAGAATTTTCTTTCAGTTGACTGTGTAACTCAGCACCCACAGAAAATATTTTTCAATGAAAATTATATTATATAACTATATAAAAGATAAACATGTTATATTAATATTTAAACAAAAATCCTAATATAAATAAGTTGAAAGATTATAACTATAAAATGCGGTGTTAAAGAAGATTGCAGGAAAGTTTATGACAGATGTTCAATTAATAAGACTGTCTTATTAAAAAGTGTTCTATTTTACCCCAGAAACATATCTACTGCAGAGTATTAGAAACAGATATGATTAAGAAAATGATTAAAGTATATGAATATATTCCAAAATAATTATTCCTTTGCTATTACTATTATTTAGATAAGCAATATATAGATGTTTAAAATATATATTTGCTTTAATTTATATGAATTTATTATTTATTTTTAGAAAAATTTAGTTATGAAAATAGCTTATAAATCAAATACGAAATTGTATCACACCTCTTACAAAATATCTTGGTTTGGGAGGTAGATTACAGGGTTATGCTACATGTAGGAATCAGAAGGTGCTTAGGAATTGAGGCAAAGATTTCAGCATATTCTGGGATATTTTATGATAGCTTCATGTAATTTGAAGTGAAAATTTCACACTTTCTGAAAATTTGGGGATTTTTTTCACTGAGGCTAAAATATGTTTTTTAAAAATATTTCACTTATATTTATAGAAATGTTCCTCATTTCTCACTAAACATTTGTTCTCACAATTTAGATAGTCTAGGCTGGAACAATTTTTCAATAAACCTACAATGATCTCATATGGAATCTGTCCTCTAATCTTTTTTTTACATTGAGGTATAGTTGATTTACAATGTTGTGTTAGTTTCAGGTATACAGCAAAGTGATTCAGTTTTATATATATATATATACATATATATATTCTTGTTCAGACTCTTTTCCATTATAGATTATTATAAGATATTGAATATATCAATAGTTCCCTGTGCTATAAAGTAGGACCTTGTTGTTTATCTGTCCTCTAATCTTATTATAGGACTTGTTGATAGAACTCAAAGTGACAGGGAGAAAATGGCATTCTATTTCAAACAATAACACACCCAGTACTGTAATATGTTATTGAAGAGGAATGAGATTTGGATACATTGTTTTTGGCAACTGGCTCCTGTCCTTGGGTCAATCCTGTTTTCAAATGTTTGGAGTCATTCCTAACTTGGGGTGAGTGGGTGGAAGGATTTTTGAGACCCTGACAAGGAAAAATCATGAAATTGGAAGGCTGAGGGTACATCCTAGAATCCCCGGTACTCTCCTAACACAATCTCCTTGGTTAATCTAACAGGTGCTAAGTCCTTGGGAGATTTGTGGATAAGTCTCTGGAATGCCTGATCATTTAGGTGAGGAAATCAAGGCTCAGCACATTAAAGGGGGAAAAATTTGGAGATGGTATGTGTTACTCCAGAGACTGACACATGGCAGTAGCAAAATATTGCAATAATACATTGTTTGAAGTGCTTTACAATATACAGAGCAGGATCTGTTTATAATCCTATGAATTTGGAAAATTAATGGACATGTCTTCTACCTAGACCCATGCCTACCATCTAGTAACTACTCTTTTTCAATAAGTTGTCAAATGCTGGAATTAGATAAATATTCGTATTTTCAGAAAAGTCTAGTATAATTGTTAGGTTGACTTTGAACCTAGATACCTAATATAATCAATGCTCTTCCTCTATACTAAGGTCAGCATTAGATATAAAAGTCAGAATCTTTACAAATTTTCACCAGAATATAGCTATTTTTATCTCAAAAAAAATTCTGTCAATCTAAACGTTTGTTTTTGTTTTTCTCCATGATATCAAATAACCAGCTGGACTCTTTCCCCCCATTGAATTGAATAAATTGAATTTAAATAAATTTGAATACATTGCAGTGGTTTTCATTCACAACCTTATTTTGTCAACAGATGCTCTTATTTTAAAAATTTTCAATAAACAAAGCCATATGATTTGGGCTCAAATACAAAGATAACTAACTGCTTTGTGTATAAAATGGAATTAACTGATTTAAATAGATGTGTGGATATAATTAAAACATTATATTAGTACATTTACATAGCTGCAGAGTTTTTTCATCAATATTGTTAACCTCAAGGTTGTAAGTAATTATGTGTAAATGGTTTAGCTTCTATTAAAATAATTAGATTACAGTGATGCAATTTTGAATGTGTGTGTGTGTGTGTTTGGGAATTAATTTTTAGCAACTGGCTTCCTCATAGATTCTATCAGCATTGTAATTTGAATTTTGCTTCCAGAAAGTTACTAATAACACAGGTTTGCAAGCTCTGTTGCTTGAATTGCTCTGTTTGATGGAGAACACCACATTCTGTACTGTCAGAGAGCTGATAAACTCTGATCTGGACCACATTCAAATATATATTTTAAACATCCAATATCAAAGTATAATTGTCCTATTGAATTATGTCATACACCTGAAACTAATATATATCAATTATATCTCAATAAAAAATGGGAGAGCATGAGGGTATGTTATGGGGCAATAGAAATATCCTCTATCATGATTGTGTTGGTGGTTATACCACTATACACTCTATATGTTTGTCAAAATTCACTGAATTATATACTTAAAATCAGTGAATTTTCTGTTATGTGTATTGGACCTCTATAACATTTTTTAAAAAGTATAATTGTCCTCTTCAAAGCTGATATAATGATAGTTCTAACTGGCAATTTACATATTGACAAAATAGACAAAATAAATCACTCTTGCTTTTGTATAGTCTTGTCATGGAAACTTCAACACTTTATTTCATTTCTAATTTTACATGCCAGTTTCCCATTAGGAGCCTGCCACATCCTTTATGGTGGTTTAGTTCATGTTTATCTCAATATGTTTAACCACAGCACACTTTATGGCCACATTTTATAATATATATATAGATATATATACTAAAGAAAGATGGTATTTCCTTCTTGATTGCAAATAATTCTCTATTTTTTCCCATTTTTTTTCATTTTGCCTAATTTCCTTCTTGTTGTATTCATTATTTTTCTTCTCCATTTCCTTCCTTCATATTTTATCTGATCATAAGCTCTTTTTTTGCTAAGTACTGTAGGGAGGACTTTGAGAAGTATGTCCTATATTTGGGAATTTGTAGCTTGAGCTGAAGGTACAAAATCAGTCAGTGCTTTTCAACACATGCATGTGCACACACACATATACAACACACACACAACATAGCACACCATACTGAGTTTAATAAAGAAGAAAACGAGTTGATTGTCTCAGTTCCCATTTTTTAGCAGATTAAATTTGCCCTATAAAGGTTCAAGGTAAGACAGAGGCCAAGATTTCCAACTCGAAAACTCCTATTAGCCATATTTACATATGGCTATTTATATATTTGTATAATATCAAATGTAATTATTTTATCCCTACCTACATAACATACGTAGTTCTCCATTAGCCACCACTGCTTTTCCACTTATCCTCACTTTTCAGTGTTTCTTGAAATTTCCTCTCCACTATAGCCTGACCACTCTCATGATTTCCTTTCTAATTTTTGTGTTTGCTTGTGATATTTTTAATCCCCTTCCTATGCAATTTTGTTTGGTTTAATACAGAAAAACAGTAAAAGAAAATGTCCTGACCCTCAAACTTAGAATAAGTGTTTTAGTTTCATTTCTGCTTTTTACCTATTTTTGTAAAATTCACTCAGATTCTCTAGGTGTCTTATCATTGTCCATACACTCAGAATGACAATGCTGCCCACCTCACACTGAAGTTGTGAAGATTAAATCAGGCAAGGGACTGGAGTTGGTGAGTGAACTTTGTGACTTCAAACATGCCTTCCTTCCACTGTGCAGTCCTGCCTCTTTCATAGATTGTATGTGGGAAGCCTGTATTAACGCTATTGTGGTAAAACTACCTTTGATTCAGCAAATATTCATTGGGGCTCTATTCTGTGCCAGGTGCTAATTTATGTGTTGGGATATAGTAGTGAACACACAGAAAAGTTTGCTTTGCTTCTGTTAAAAAACAAATTTCAACTGAGTAAATTTTAAAGATCACATTGGCTTTATTCAGTGATTCATGAATTAGGCAGCATACAATCTAGCAGATAGAAAGGAGCCCAAAAGAGCTGTACAAGGTAAGACATTTTATAGGCAGAAGGGAGCAGGAACAAGGAAGAGTACTAGGGTGAAAAGCAGATTGGTTATTGTACGGTAACTTTCCTTATAGGGAATGGGACGGATTTATCAGGCAGATTACCTAACTAATGCTGATCAAGAAATTCCTGATTGACTAGTTTAAGATTCCATTTCCGGGATAGCTGAAACTAATTAAGTCTTGGTTTGGTGACATGCGTTTTAGCATAAATAACTCCATATTGGGCCACTTATCTTTAACACTTGAAGCAACAAAGTAGAGGTGAAGAAACAACACTGAATGTGTAGCAAAATAAAGAAAAAGATAATTTCATGTAGTGATAAGTGCTATGAGGTCATTGCAACAGGGTGATGTGACAGAGAGGGCCTAGAAGGAAGAAGAGTTAGAATAGTACGCTGAGATATTGATAACCGTGTAGTGTAACTCGAAGTTAATTTTTGGATAAGTTTTCGTTGTTATAAACTAAAACTTTTATTCCCTTACATTTATTAAAATTGAATGTAGGCATAGTGTAAGTTTCTTTTTAAGTTGGATTTTTTGGGTTTTTTTTTTTTTTTTTTTTTTTTGTGGTACGCAGGCCTCTCACTGTCGTGGCCTCTCCCATTGCGGAGCACAGGCTCCGGACGTGCAGGCTCAGCGGCCATGGCTCACGGGCCCAGACACTCCGCGGCATGCGGGATCCTCCCGGACCGGGGCACGAACCCGCGTCCCCTGCATCGGCAGGTGGACTCTCAACCACTGCGTCACCAGGGAAGCCCAATTTGGTTGTTTTTTATTGATATTTCTTATGCAGGATTAGGGAAGTGCACTTTAAAAAATTCTTTAAAATTAGATAGTCTCATTCCCAGTTCTGTTCTATTCCTAGTCAAACTCTCAGATTTTTTATTTATACATTTGGGAAAACTTTAAATTGCAAAATGCCCAGCATGAAACCAATATTTGACAAAGGTTTGTTTCCTTTGTTTTATGTCCTTGAATTTCATGGGCCCCTAAATTTTTTTATTCCTTAGTTTTCACGGGTCCCTAACATTCTATAATATATAGTGCCATCTCCTATGTAATACACGAATCCATTCTAAAATATTCCATTTATTTCAATTCCAAAACCATGCTTATTCATGGCCATTCAATCTCTGTTTTAATATATTCACTGATAAGAGAAAACACATTTCTTATAACTTCTATTCAGTGGTCCCTTGTGTCTTGTTTGAGACTGGGAATAGGAGAGGCATAATATGGATTAGAATCATTAATTGAAGTAGGATAGATTATTAATACACATTATTAGAATTTATACTATATTATGAATACAAAATATTATATAATGTTATTAAAATCCTAATTGGATATGGTATTACAGGTTTTTATTATTGTTTCCCAATTCTTCAAATGATATTTTCCACTATTTAAAGAGACAAGTGTTTCTGATGGGATTAATGGTGAAACACAGGTGAGATGCTAAGGAGAAAAGAAGCTCATTTCTTTGTGAAAATCTATTGTTTTAGTAACTGCTGTATTTGAAAACCCTGACAGCCAGTTCCTTTATTCAAGAACATTTATTCCTATATGTTCTGCTGTCCCACAGCATAAAAATTATCTATTGGAAGACATTGCTTCAGGTAGTAATGAAACCGTAAATCTGTTAGCCTCCATTAAGGTCCCCGGAAATACACGAGAACTTTAGGGACTGTTGTTTCTCTGAAAAGTGTAAAGTCATCATTTTTGTTGATATTCATTTAAATCAGGCAAGTTTCTCCACTTGGGGCAGGATTCTTTTGATAGAAACAATCATGAGGTCTCTAATCCACAGCAGTTGGAGACACCTTGATTGAATAAAGCAATTATGTTCTGGAAAATAATATTGCTTGACAAAGAGCATCTAAAATGCCTATTAGATGGCGTTTGCAATTTGGAGATCACTTGTACTCTAGGCAAGCAATGATGCTCTGACCATTTGATTTCTAACTGGCAAACCTCTATAAGAGATTATGTGGAAAAGATATAGAGGTGGTGTACATGTCTCCTTACTGCTTCTTAATTTCCCTAATAAAAGATGGCTATTTTTCTCTTATTAAAATGGGAAAACTTACAACTCCACAAGCAGGAATAGAAATATAGGGAATTAGATTGATTTATAATGTTGCACCATATTGGAAACAGTATTTGACTTGGAATTAGAAAAACAAATTCAGATTAGTTTTGGGTTCAGATTAGTTTTGGGCTCAGATTAGCTTTCTAACTTTTATTAGCTATGGGAAATTCTGGCCTGCTTGAGCCTGTTTTCTCACCTATGGAAAAAAAAAAAAAATAAGAGTCACCTTTTACCCAATGAAAGAATTGCTAGATCACTGCTCATTGATTCTTTTGTATCAAGACTCTGAAACCAGTCTTTAGGCTCAAGGAAGCCTAAGAATACTTCTTCCTTTGGATAGGACTAAATACGTAGCCTATATTTATTACAATTTTGAATCTGCTTTTAACTTTCTATCCTTTTGAGTGTTTCTTTATCCATAATTGTTCAGAAAGTGTTCCAAAGAATGCTCGAAGCCTCTCTCTTTGGTCTTAGTTTAGATAGGTTCATTTAATTTTAAAGATATTCTGTTATTAGTTATGACAGAGGTACAACTGGTGATAAATGAAGGAAATAGTAAGTATGAAAGAGTTTATAAAGTCAGAAGAGATTTGATATTTATTGAGCATCTACTGTATTTGTACCTCCTTTTACTCTTTACAGTAATTCTGTGAGGTGGTTTTGGAAAAACAAAGGACTAAGAGTTAGGTGACTTGTCTAAAGTAAGACATATACAGTGGAAAGATGGAATTTGAATTCAAGTTTTTTGGAAGGCAAAGACCGTGGTATTATATTATACCATTTTGCCCAGTGGGAATGGCAATTTCATGATCTTTTGTAATTATAACCTTTACTGCTTATGGATTTATACTCTTTTAATCCTCAGGGTATAATCAACTAGACTGCTAATCTCTTCTCTAGATTTGAATGAACCACTCCTTCTTTATTCGTACTCCCAAGCCTGTGGTTCATCAGAATGGTATAGTGTAAAATACTAGCAATAAGACAGACCTCAGTTGGACTTCTGGTTCTCATACTTACTAATTGTGAATTTTGGGGTCACCTGGCTCAATCAATCTGATAGGCAGTTTTCTTTTCTATAAACTTCTGACAGTATTTAGCTTGCAAGAGTTTTCATCAATATTAAATGAGTTAATGTACATAAAGTGTCTAGCCTGCACATATATGTAAAAATACATATTAGTGATGGTGGAAATGTGCCCAAATGGGAACACACCCAGGTGTGAGAACATGCCCTTGTTTAAGCACAAAAAAATTGTGGGAATTGAATTCTTTTCTCCCACAATTGAGTCACTTGTTCCTGCAAGAACTTTGGATGGCTACACGTAAGAGTGCTGCTTGGCTCATTGACAAGATGATCATGGCTATGTCCTGGTCATTTATACTACTGAGCATGCATTTGACATGTGTTATTTCAGTCTTGTACTGAAGAGTTAAGCTTGAATCTTGCAACTTTAAAAACATCTTCCATAGATGCACATAAATTCCTTATGAAAACAATTCCTGGTAAGCTTTTATTCTTCCTCAGGACTTTGTATGGTTAAAGTCTCCAGAATTAAGTTAAAAGTTGATTCCACAAACATGAAGCCCTTGAAGTTGACAAGATAGGGACAACATGTATATTGGTTTCACCCAGTGTTCCAAATACTGTATATATTAGGGTCCAGACAGGTTATAGAAACCATACAAGTTATTTTAGCAGAGAGAATTTAACATAGACAGTTGGATAAATAAGTATGGAAAAGGCAAAAATGGAACACTGACTAGGGAAAACTGAGGGCTCTCCAAGCCCCAGTTTTCTCATCTTTGAAAAGAAAATAGTAATAGTTACTGTGTGCCCATTGGAGGGCTGCCAGGCTGGAAGGCTGCTCTTTGGCCCCCTGTGTATTAAGTCTCTGAAACCTTTATTTATGCTCAGCGGAGTCCACACATGAATACCTCTTACTTTGTACAGGTCATAAATCTCAGCCTATATCCGTTACCTTTTTGAATCAGCTTCCACTTTTCTCTTTTTCTAAATGCCTTTTCATAGAGATAACATAGAGGTAATCACTGAATGAGGCAACTACCAGCTCTAAGCCTTGTGAAACAATGGGAAAAGTTTAGGATTATTGGGACTTAAAAGCTTATGACACATATTTCTGAGGAGGGAGTGCTTCCTAGTCATTGGTCTTTAAGGATTTGAAAATAGCCTGCTTACCCTCGATAGAATTATTTTGTGAAAACTCCTGTGTTACTTCTTAGAAAGTTAAACAAGAGCAAGAGTTGGGGCAGGCATGGAAAATTTCACAAAGGAGAAAGAACTTCAAGTGGGAAAACTTATAAAGAAAGAAACAAGGGTGGACAAGTGAAAGGACCAGTGACAGCAAAACCATGGGACTCAGAGTGAGCATGATGTGACAGAGATGGAAATAGAAGAGATGGAGATGACTGAAATGAGATTGAGTTAACTGAGTGGAAACAAACTAGGGAGGGGTTGGAAACCCCAATATCATTCACATCCTGGGGTCCATGGACTACAGGAGATATCAAAGCAGGAATATGCTTGTTCTAGATAACTTACATGGCTTATTTTTGCTGGATTTATGGACTTAACTAATCAGTTTGGTTCAAGTGGACATAGGATCACAGGAAATTGTTTTGATGAGCTGTACAAAAGACTAGATTCGCCATTCTCTGGGAAGCACCTGTGGTGTGTCACAAGGAATTCAGCTTTAGGGGATTTCAAATTTTGCTTTATCTTTTATTTGTGTCACTGAGGGCACAAGTATAAAGTTTCATAATTTAGTAGTCTCCTTTTGGCTAGGAAATAAATGATTGATTATCACTTTGAGTTGGATAAAAATCCAAACAAAAAGTTCATTGAAAGGACTACATGGGGGAAATCTTTATGTTTGAGAGGCAAATTTCCATTATTTAATAGACCAAATTACAACTCCTCATCCCAGCTACCTCATCATCCAGAGAGGCTGGATGGTCTAAAAGCAGCTCCGTGTGTTATAAAGATCTCTCATGCTTGGTTTATCAGGGTCAGTGACCTCAGGGTAGAATCTCAGAAGCTTAAGAGGCTCTGTGGCTTAAGAAGGTCACTCTTTCGTGCATCCCTTTTTAAGATAGTGTATCTAGTGAACATTGTTATTATTGCTCATATAATTCATAAATTTAAATATAAACTGCATACATCAAAATCCCTTAAACATTTAGATAGTAAATATAAAATTAGTCAAGTCTCAAAAGAGTTCAATAAAGTCATAAATCTAGCATAAAAAATTATTTTAAATGCTCCAAATGCCTTATATACACAAAACATTATAGTTATTAAAATTTATTAGAGAACCTACTTCAAAACATCAATCCCATGGTTTTGTCACATTATTATCTCTATACAAATTTATTTGATATAAACTTATATGATATATTCCTGGTTATGGTTTTATTCATTTATGGACAATAATTTTATCAATCTGAAAGTCAAGCAACATAAACTAGCTGGTATTGCAGATTTTATTTCATTAACCTATTCATCTCTCATTTGTCAAGGGATCTGGTTACATCTTCTAAGTAGATTGAAACCTGAGTCAGTGTTTATTGGGTTGGGACTCTTCTCAAACAAAACTTTAATTGTTAAATAAGTGGTACGTTCCAAGACTATGTTTTAGAATGTGGTGCTGACCCAGCTTTTCCTCCAAGTCACTGATATATTGGTTACAGAGTGATCCACCTCAGTTCACGGTTTACTTGACTGTGCCCTATTATCACTGCATAATTAGTAGGATATCCAGAAGTTTCATGCCTCAGGAGATTAAGGAATGAGTTTATATAGACAATTTTCTATTAAGGTTATGTAGATAATCTATCATGTAGTCACAGGTTGCTGGATTCTATATGACTTACTCACTGTTCTTTGAAATCACCCTTTTTGTTAAAACATATAAAAAATGCATACTACAGTTTTTAAATATTACATGTATTTAAATGAAATCAGCATTCCCTAATTATTAAAACTAATTACTTATCATGGTTTAATGTACTTGCCCTACTTTTAAATTTTTATACTCTAAATTTTATTTTACATTTTACATACTTGATATAATTACAATTTCATGGTTTTTTTCACATATTCAACTCAATTTTATTCTTATAATTAAAATTAACTTTTGGATGCATAAATTAAATTATTACAACTTATACACTGGAAACCTCATTTAGTTAAAAACTTTGCCTCTTAAGATACCACTCAGAAAATTTTAAAAGCATCTTTGATTTCTGGCAACAACAAGCTATTTCATCTTGATTTTTTTTTCCTATTTCAATGCATGAGATCATCTCCAGAAAGTCTCAATTCCTTTGAATGGAAAATATTTTTAAAGACCAACTTCAGGATACTATGAAAAGTTACCATACTGTTCTACATATGCTAGACATTATTGAGAGATCTAGAAAATAATGATCATTAAGGTTATGAGTTCATATTGATTTTCCAGTTTAACCACAAAATTAGTATTATTTTTCAAAAACTTATTCTAACATGAATATACACTTCAACATATCTAGGTGAAAAGTCACTGTGTTCTCTCCATTATCTTCTAGGCTCAGAACCCTTCTTTTGCCAGCACAGTGTGAACCAAGCCATCTCACTGGGACCGATTCCCAGTCACTAAGCTCATAATGCTAATAAAAAAATTCTAATATAAAAACGAGGTCAATATGGATGGGCACTTGTCCATGCAGACAGACATAGAATGGAAGCCAGGTCAAAACCAGCAATCTGTTTGGTGAACATGGAATCAAAATGAGCATAATTAGTTCTGTTAGATATTTCAGGATGACATATATTCATTAATCTAGGCCCACAGCAGAGATGGTCTTGCCAATAGGAGGACCATAGAAGAAAGAAAGACTACAAACTTTTAGACATATCTAGAATGGGCACGGCCAAAATTAGCAGAGGGATCAAGAGTCAATAGCCAAGAGGAACTGATATATACTTGATAATGTCAATAATGACAAATGTGCAAAAAGAAAAAAAATAAAATAGTATAACTCAAAAAGAAAGACAGATAACCAAGGACCTACTATATAGCACAGGGGACTGTACTCAATATTTTGTAATAAGGGAAAAGAATATGAAAAAAATACATATATGTTTGTATACCTGAATCACATTCCTGTACACCTGAAACTAACACAATCTTATAATTCATCTATACCTCACTTAAGAAAAAGGAAGAGAGATCGACAGGAAGACAAAAATGTGATTCAACAATTCTTCTACAACATGGCCTCAACACAGGAAACATCCTTATCTCAGCACTTAGGGAAAAGATCCTTAAATGAGTCTGCAATATTGATTGCATGATCAAGAAGAAATCTTCTGGTTATGGGATACTTATGTGAATGGAATCTTAAAGATCTTGGAGTTTATCATATTTGGCTGAAAGCATGCCAACCACTTAAAAAATCCAGAGAGAATAAAAACAGGCATTTTCTGGACAAGTTACATTTGTTACAATGTCCCATAGTTAATTTATTTTTTCATTTCAGATGCATAAGGTTATCACAACAGTGAAATTGACATATAGTGGATAATTGGAAGGTATGAAGGGTGCTTGCTAACCTGTGACCAAGAAAGTAGATAGGCCAGCTGAATATCATTTTTACTTATTTATTTAATAATTAACTAAAGTACTATCACCTTTTCATTTGTTTGTTGGCATTTATTCACTTGTATAAATAAGACACGGGGCATTTCTTTAATCTCACAAGCTAGGAAGCATGAATAATCTATTCAATGATGAATGCTCCATCATAGGTTGGATAATAGGTGTATGTTTTTACAAGGTAGGAGAGAGGCACAAAGAAGAAATTACTAAAATTGGTAAAATGAGTCAGAGCAGGTTTCACGGAATAGTGGATATTTGAATTGTAACTTGAAAGAAAATTAGGAGTTAGACAATATGGCAAAAAGCAAGGGGAATTCCAGGTATGGAAACAAACTATGGCACAGTTGAGTGTATGTAAGTTGTGATTTGAATGGGTAGTTCTGTGTATAGAAAGGACAAGAGGGAGAAGAAGCTGCAGAGGAAGACAGTAGTAAGGGTTTGAAGACTTAGCAAAGTGTACTTATGATCAACAGTTAAAATAAAAATTATCCAAACTTCTAAACTTTCTAGTGATATAGATAGAGACAAGACAACAATCCTAAATATTTACACAATGTTCACCTCATAGTTGACAGAGAGCTTTAACATAATTTAAGTTCCTAATAAAATGTCATGACTTAGGGGAAGGTAGAGAATTGTTTAATCTGTTAGATGAAGCGATTGTTGCCCAGATTCAAGTGAGGTATTCAACTTCATATGGTGAGAGGGTGACCCATGAAAATTGTTTAGATCATCTGACAATAGATCCTAGTACTGCCACCACTTTAATACTAGTATACCCACTACCACCATCTGTAGGCTCTTGAGAATTTTAAAATTTGTGTGGAAACATTAAATTTTTGGTTCTAGTTCTGTGAAAAATGCCATTGGTAATTTGGTAGGGATTGCACAGAATCTGTAGATTGCCTTGCAATCCCTATCAAATTACCAATGGCATTTTTTACAGAATTAGAACTAAAAATTTAAAAATTTGTATGGAAACACAAAAGACCCCAAATAGCCAAAGCAATCCTGAGAAAGAAAAACTACAACCCACAGAATGGGATAGAATATTTGCAAGTGAAGTGACCAACAGGGAGTAATCTTCAAAATATACAAACCGCTCATGCAGCTCCATATCAAAAACAAACAACCCAATCAAAAAGTAGAGAGAAGATATAAATAGATATTTTCCAAAGAAAACATATAGATGGCCAATAGGCACATGAAAAGACGCTCAACCTAGTTAGTTATTAGAGAAAGGCAAACAAAACCACAATGAGGTATCAGCTCACACCAGTCAGAAAGGGCATCATCAAAAAAGTCTACGAACAATAAATGCTAGAGAGGGTGTGGAGAAAAGAGAACCCTGCTACACTGCTAGTGGGAATGTAAATTGGTACAGCCACTATGGAGAACAGTATGGAGCTTCCTTAAACTAAAAATAGAGCTACCATATGATCCAGCAATCCCACCCCTGGGTATACATCAAGAGAAGACCATAATTTGAAAAGATGCATGCACCTCAATGTTCATTGCAGCACTGTTCAGCCAAGACATGGAAGCAACCTAAATGTACACCGACAGAGGAATGGATAAAGATATGGTACATACATACAATGGAATACCACTCAACCATAAAAAAGAATGAAATAATGCCATTTACAGCAACATGGATGGACCTAGAGATTATTATACTAAATGAAGCAAGTCAGAGAAAGACCAATATCATGATATCACTCATATGTGGAATCTAATTTTCTTAAAAATGAGACAAATGAACTTATTTACAAAACAGAAACAGACTTACAGATATCAAAAACAAATTACGGTTACCAAAGGGGAAATGTGTGGGTGTGGGGAGGGATAAATCAGAAGCTTGGGATTAACACACACACACTACTATATATAAGATAGATAACCATCAAGGACCTACTGTAGAGCACAGGGAACTTTACTCAATATCTTGTAGTAACCTATAATGGAAAATAATCTAAAAAATAATATACATATGTATATGTATAACTGAAACACTTTGCTGTACACCTGAAACTAACACAACATTGTGAATCAACTATACTCCAATAAAATTCAAAAATAATAAAAAGTTTTAGAGCTTAAATTTTGCTGATTTATGTGAATTTTACCCTTATTGCTCCCCATTTTCTTTTAGTACAATCAAACATCTGGTTGTAACATTCTGAGATTAAGCCTCTCTCTGACTTGCCCTTCTGCATGTACAGCAGTTATTGTCTATTTGAGTTACCTGTAACTCATCAAACAACTAATTGTTTATCATTTACATGTGTGTGTGTAGGACATAGCTTTAAAACAGTACAAGTGTAGTTTAGAAATGGAACTTTAGTAAGCTTCATTTCATCTTTTCTCACAGGTAACTCAGGAATCTGCAAAACATGTCTGTTTTGTCTTCTTAGATACTTAAACCTTCTGATTAAGCTGTAACAGCTGGAAGCAGCAAGGAATCTGAGAAAGTGGATTTGAGTGTCTCATATTTGGCTGAATATTTACTCTAGGATAGACCATATTTATGTCACCTATGTCCCAATGGGTAACTTTGGCATATATGGCACCTTAGTCCATTCAGGCTGCTATAACATAGCAGTACCATAGACTGGGTAGCTTATAAACAACAGAACTTATTTCTCACAACTCTGGAGGCTCGGAAGTCCAAGATGAAGGTACTGCCAGATTTAGTGTCTGGTGCTGGTATGCTTCCTGGTTCATAGATGGCTGCCTTTTCACTGTATCCTATGTAAGAAAGGAGGAGGGGTCTCTCATATAAGGGTACTAATCCCATTCATGAGAGCTTCACTCTCATGACTTAATCACCCCCAAAGGTTTCACCTCCTAATGCCATCAGAAGGTGGTATTTGGGGTTATTTTTCAACACATGAATTTTGGGGTGACATAAACATTCAGTTTATAGCATAAGGAAAACATAGACTTCCATTCAAGAGTGTAATGGGAGAGAGTGGCCACCATGGTGGAGTAGAAAAACCCTGTGCTTACCTCCACTCATGAAGACACCAAAATCACAACTATCTGCAAAACAACCATTGATAAAAAAGACTGGAACCTACCAGAAAAGATCTACAACTAAAGACATAAAGAAGGAACCACAACGAGACAGGTAGGAGGGGCAGAATTGTGATATAAGCAAATCCCATATGTCCCAGGTGGGTAACCCACAAACTGGAAAACAATTATATTGCAGAGGTTCTCCCACAGGAGTGAGAGTTCTAAGCCCCATGTCAGGCTCCCAGCCCAGGGCTCCAGCACCTGGAAGAGAAGCCTCCACCCAGAGCACTTGGCTTTGAAGGCTAGTGTGGCTTAATTGCAGGATCCCCAAAGGATTGGGGGAAATAAAGACTTCACTCTTAAAGAGCTCACACAAAATCTCATGTGTACCAGGTCCCAGGGCAAAAGCAGTAATTTGATAGGAGTCTAGGCAAGACCTACCTATTGGTCTTACAGAGTCTCCTGGAGTGGCAAGGGGTGGTTGCAGCTCATCCTGGGAACATAGACATTGGTATCAAATATATTGGGGAACATTCAACCATGTGAACGCTACTGCTAGCAGATGCCATCTTAGCTCATTAGTTCTAAGACCTGGCACTACCCAACAGCCTGCAGGTAGCAGTGCTGGGACGCCTCAAGCCAAACAACACACTGGGCAGGGACACAGCTCCACCCATCATCAGACAGGCTGCCTAAAGACTAAAGAGCCCACAGTGGCCTCTGGTCTTGGACTTGTCCCTAGACACAGGCCAGCCCATCAGAGTGCCAACACCCAACTTCTCCCACCAGTAGACAGGCACTCACCCCTCCCACCAGGAAGCCTGTACAAGCCTCTAGACCAGTCTCACCCACCAGGAGGCAGACACCAAAAGCAAGAAAACTTTGATCACACAACACAGGCCAGACACAACCCTGGGATGCTGGGTCCTGGACCTACCCACTAACTGGCCAACACAACTTTTGAGACATCCTAGACCCCATAACCAATTGTGTCAGGAACTGCTCTCCACCGCAGTGATCTGAAACAAGCTCTGGGATCCCTGGGCCCTACATCTGGATTCCAGGAAACAGCTCTGTCTGCCAGTAGACTGGCACTAACCTCAGGATCTGGTTCCACCTGCCAAAGTGGGGGGGCAAAAGCCCCAGAGTCTTTGGGACCCTGACTCCACCCACCAGTGAGCCAGCACTAGCCCCAGGGCCCCCTAGGATTTAACAACCAGCCACCCCATTAAACAGTCCATTAAACAGCAGCCAGCAGCATCTGTAAAAGGGAGGGCCTGGCAACCAACCAGACTAGGGGCCAACCAAGCCTACCAGGCCACCTACATAGTCAGCCCACCACAATAGAAGGACCCGTGCAGCCCTCTTAGGGGGAAACACTAGAGCATATAGTTTAGGTGATGAGAGGGGAGTACACTGCTGGGATGCACAGGACACCGCCTACAGAGGGCCACTTCTGCAAGGCTGAGAATGTAACTAGCCTACCACGGACATAAAAATACAAACAGCAACTTAGACGAAATGAGGCAGGAGAAGAATATTTTCCAGATGAAGGAAAAAGATAAAATATCAGAAGAACTAAGTGAAGTGGAGATAGGCAATCCAAGAAAGAGTTCAGAGTAATGATCTTAAAGATGATCAAAGAACTGGGGAGAGAATGGATGCACAGAGCAAGAAGTTGGAAGTTTTTAACAAAGAGTTAGAAATATAAAGAACAACAAAGCAGAGATGAAGAATGTAATAACTGAAATGAAAAATACACTAGAAGGAATCAATAGTAGACTAAATGATTCAGAAAAATGGATCAGTGAGCTGGAAGACAGAGTAGTAGAAATCACTGCTCCTAAACAGAAAAAAAGAATGAGAAGAAATGAGGACAGAGACTTCTAGGACAACATCAAGCACACTAATGTTTGCATTAGAGGCGGCATAGGAGAAGAGAAAAAGGGCCTGAGAAAATATTTGAAGAGATCATAGCTGAAAATTTCCCTAACCTGGAAAAGGAAAGAGTCACCCAAGTTCAGGAAGTACAGAGTCCCATACAGGATTAACCCAAAGAGGAACACACCAAGACACACTGTAATCAAAATGACAAATCTTAAAGATAAAGATACTAAAAGCATCAAAGAAAAATCAACAAATAACATACAAGGGAACTCCCATAAGACTATCAGTTGATTTTTCAGCAAAAACTCTGCAGGCCAGAAGTGAGTGGCATGATATATTTAAAGAAGTGAAAGGGAAAAACCTACAACCAAGATTACTCTACCCAACAAGGCTCTCATTCAGATTTGATGGAGAAATCAAAAGCTTTATAGACACACAAAAGCTAAAAGACTTCAAACCACCAAACCAGTGTTAACACCAAATATTAAAGGAACTTCTCTGGGTAAAAAAGAAAAGGCCACAACTAGAGACAAGAAAATTACAGAATGAAAAAGATCACTGGTAAAAGCAACCATACAGTAATGGTAGGAAATCATCCACACACAAAGCTGGTAGGGAGGTTAAAACAAAAAAGTGGTAAAATTGTCTGTATCCACAATAAGCAGTTAAGGGATACAGAAAACAATTAGTTGTAAAATATGACATCAAAAAACAGTAATTGTGAGGTGAGAAGAGTACCAATGCAGGGTATTTAAAATGTATTTGAAATGAAGAGATCAGCAACTTAAAACAATCATATATATATGTAGACTGCTATACAAAAACCTCAAGGTAACCACAAACCAAAAATCTATAATATATATACACACACACACAAAAAAGGAATACAAACATAACACTAAAGATAGTCATCAAATCACAAGAGAACAAAAGAAGACATGGAAAAAAAGAGAAAGACATACAAAAACAAATCCAAAACAATTAACAAATGCCAATAAGAACATACATATTGACAATTACCTTAAATATTTATGGACTAAATGCTCCAACCAAAAGACACAGACTAGTTGAATGGATACAAAAACATGACCCATATATATGCTGCCTATAAGAAACTCACTTCAGATCTAGAGACAAATACAGACTGAAAGTGAGGGGATGGAAAAAGATATTTCACCAAATGGAAATCAAAAGAAAGCCAGAAGAGCAATACTTATATCAGACAAAATAGTTTTAAAATTAAAGACTGTTACAAGAGAAGAAGGATACAAAGAAGGATACTACGTCATGGTCAAGGAATCAATCCAAGAAAAATATATAGCAATTGTAAATATATATCCACCCAACATAAAAGCAACTCCATATATAAGGCAAATTATAACAGACATAAAAGGGGAAGTCAACAGTAACACAATAATGGTAGTGGACTTTAACACCCCACTTACATCAATGACAGATAATCCAGACAGAAAACCAATAAGGAAACACAGGTCTTAAACAACACATTAGAACAAATGGACTTAATTGATATTTATAGAGCATTCCACCCAAAAGCAGCAGAATCCACATTCTTTCCAAGTGCACATGGAACATTCTCTAGGACAGATCACATGCTAGGCCAAAAACCATGCCTTGGTAAATTTAAGAAAACTGAAATCATACCAAGCATCTTTTCTGACCACAATGCTATGAGTCTATCAATTACAAGAAAAAAGTGCAAAAAACACAAACACATGGAGGCTAAACAATATGTTACTATACAACCAGTGGATCACTGAAGAAATCTAAGGGGAAATTAAAAAATACCTAGAGACAAATGAAAACAAAAACACAATGATCCAGAGCCTATGGGACAGGGAAGTTTATAGTGATACAAGACTACATCAGGAAACAAGAAAAATTTCAAATAAACTAACCATACACCTAAAGCAACTAGAGAAAGAAGAACAAACAAAATCCAAAGTTAGAAGAAGGAAAGTAATCATAAAGATCAGAGCAGAAATAAATGAAACAGAGACAGAAAAAAAAAATAGAAAAGATTGATGACACTAAAAGCTGGTTCTTTGAAAAGGTAAACAACATTGAAAAACCTTTAGTCAAACTCATTAAGAAAAAAAGGGAGTGCCCAAACCAATAAAATCAGAAATGAAAAAGGAGAAGTTACAATTAACACCATAGAAATACAAAGGAAAATAAAAGACTACTATGAGAACTACACACAAAGTATACACCAATATAAGATCAATAAAACAGACAGCTAAGAATAAATGGACAAATTCTTAGAAAGCTACAATATACTAAGACTGAACCAGAAAGAAATAAAAAATATGAACAGACACATTACCAGTACCAAAATGGAATCAGTAGTTAAAAAACTCCCTACAAACAAAATTCCAGGACCAGATGGCTTCACAGGTAAATTCTACCAAACACTTAGAGAAGAGTTAACACCTATCCTACTCAAACTATGCAAAAAAATTCAAGAAGGAATACTTTTGAAATCATTCTACGAGGGCACAGTAACTTTGTTACTAAAACCAAACAAAGATAGCACATAACAAGAAACTTACAGATCAGTATCACTGATGAAGAGAGATGCAAAAATCCTCAACAAAATACTAGCAAACTCCAACAGCACATTAAAAGGATCATACACCAAGATCAAGTGGGATTTATCCCAGGGATGCAAGGATTCTTCAATATATGCAAACCAATCCATGTGATACACCACATTAACAAATTGAAGAATAAAAACCATATGATCAACTCAACAGATGCAGAAAAAGCATTTGATAAAATTCAACATGGATTTATGATTAAAAACTACAGAAAATGGGCAAAGAAAGAACATATCCCAACATAATAAAGGCCATATATGACAGCTAACTTCATACTCAGTGGTGAAAAGCTGAAAGATTTCCCTCTAAGATCAGGAACAAAAAGATGCCCACTCTTGCCACTTTTATTCAACACAGTTTTGGAAGTCCTAGCAATAGCAATCAGAGAAGAAAAGGATATAAAAGGAATCAGAATTGGAAATGAAGAAGTATAATTGTCACCATTTGAAGATAACATGATACTATACATAGAAAACCCTAAAGATGCCAAAAGAAAACTACTAGAGTTCATCAGTGAACTCAGTAAAGTTGCAGGATACAAAATTAATATACAAAATTCTACCTCCTAGAGTAATGGAAACAAAAGCCAAAATAAACAAACGTGACCTAATTAAACATAAAAGCTTTCGCACAGCAAAGGAAACCATCAACAAAAAGAAAAGATAACCTATGGAATTGGACAAAATACTTGGGAACAATGCTACCAACAAGCAATTAATTTCAAAAAATATACAAAAAGGTTATACAGCTCAATATTAAAACCAACAACCCAATCGAAAAATGGGCTGAAGACCTAAATAGACATTTCTCCAACGAAGACTTAAATATGGCTAATAAACACATGAAAAGGTGCTCAAGAATGCTAATTATTAGAAAAATGTAGATCAAAACTATAATGAGGTACCACCTCACAGCACCAGTCAGAATTGCCAACATTTTAAGTCTACAGGAGGACCTTCAAGATGGCAGAGCAGTAAGACGTGGAGATCACCTTCCTCCCCACAAATACATCAAAAATACATCTACATGTGGAACAACTCCTACAGAACACCTACCGAACGCTGGCAGAAGACCTCAGATTTCCCAAAAGTCAAGAAACTCCCGATGTACCTGGTTAGGGCAAAAGAAAAAATGAAAAAGCAGAGACAAAAGAATAGGGACGGGACCTGCACCAGTGGGAGGGAGCTGTGAAGGAGGAAAAGTTTCCACACACTAGGAAGCCCCTTCACTGGAGGAGACAGGGGTTGGGTGGAGGGGAAGCTTCAGAGCCACAGAGGAGAGCGCAGCAACAGGGGTGCCAAGGGCAAAGCAGAGAGATTCCTGCACAGAGGATTGGTGTCTTCCAGCACTCACCAGCCTAAGACGCTTGTCTGCTCACCTGCCTGGCAGGTGGGGGCTGGGAGCTGAGGCTCAGGCGTTGGAGTTCAGATCCCAGGGAGAGGATTGGGGTTGGTTGTGTGGAGACAGACTGAAAGGGGCTAGTGCGCCACAGCTAGCTGGGAGGGAACCTGGGAAAATGTCTGAAACTGCCAAAGAGGCCAAAGACCATTGTTTCGGGGTGCATGAGGAAAGGGGATTCAGAGCACCGCCTAAACGAGCTCCAGAGATAGGCGCGAGTGAAGCTATCAGTGCAGACACAAAAATCATAATAAGTTCAAAGATAAGACAAAATCACCACTGGACGCAGTCCTGCCCATCACAAAGACAAGATCCAACCTCATCCACCAGAACACAGGCACCAGTCCACTCCACCAGGAAGCCTACACAACCCACTGAACCAACCTTACTCACTGGGGGCAGACACCAAAAGCAACAGGAACTACAAACATGCAGCCTGAGAACAGGAGACCTCAAATGCAGTAAGTTAATTAAATGAGAAGACAGAGAAATACACAGCAGATGAAGGAGCAAGGTAAAAACCCAGCAGACCTAACAAATGAAGAGGAAATAGGCAGTCTTCCTGAAAAAGAATTCAGAGTAATGATAGTAAAGATGATCCAAAATATTGGAAACAGAATGGAGAAAATACAAGAAACGCTTAACAAGGACCTAGAAGAATTAAAGAGTGAACACACAATGATGAACAACACAATAAATGAAATTAAAATTTCTCTAGAAGGAATCAATAGCAGAATAACTGAGGCAGAAGAACGGATAAGGGACCTGGAAGATAAAATAATGGAAATAACTACCACAGAGCAGAATAAAGAAAAAAAATGAAAAGAATTAAGGACAGTCTCAGAGACCTCTGGGACAACATTAAACACACCAATATTCAAATTACAGGAGAAAAAGAAAGGGACTGAGAAAATGTTTGAAGAGATTATAGTTGAAAACTTCCCTAATATGGGAAAGGAAATAGTCAGTCAAGTCCAGGAAGCACAGAGAATCCCATATAGGAAAAATCCAGGAGATACATGTCATGACACATATTAATCAAACGATCAAAAAATAAATACAAAGAAAAAATATTAAAAGCAGAAAGGGAAAAGCAAGAAATAACATACAAGGGAATCCCCATAAGGTTAACAGCTGATTTCACAGCAGAAACTCTGCAAGCCTGAGGGTGTGGCAGGACATATTTAAAGTGATGAAACGAAAAAACCTACAGCCAAGATTACTCTACCCAGTAAGGATTTCATTCAGATTTGATGGAGAAATTAAAACCTTTACAGACAAGCAAAAGCTAAGAGAATTCAGCAAACCAAACCAGCTTTACAACAAATGCAAAAGGAACTTCTCTAGGCAGAAAACACATCAAAAACAAACAAAAAAAAAACAATTAAGCAAATGGTAACAGGAACATACATATCAATAATTACCTTAAATGTAAATGGATTAAATGCTCCAGCCAAAAACATAGACTGGCTGAATGAATACAAAAACAGACTTGTATATATGCTGGCTACAAGTGACCCATTCCAGACCTAGGCACACATACAGACTGTAAGTGAGGGGATGGAAGAAGATATTCCATGCAATTGGAAATCAAAAGAAAGCTAGAGTAGCAATTCTCATAGCAGACAAAGTAGACTTTAAAAGAAAGACTATTACAGAGACAAAGAGGGATACTAAATAATGACTAAGGGATCAATCCAAGAAGAAGATACAATTGTAAATATTTATGCACCCAGCATAGGAGCACCTCAATATATAAGGCAAATGTTAACAGCCATAAAAGAGGAAATTGACAGTAACACAATAATAATGGGGGATGTAAACACCCCACTTTCACCAAAGCACAGATCATCCAAAATGAAAATAAATAAGGACACGCAAGCTTTAAATGACATATTAGCAAGATGGACTTAATTGATATTTATAGGAAATTCCATCCAAAAACAACAGAATACACTTTCTTCTCAAGTGCTCATGAAAACATTCTCCAGGATAGATCATATCTTGGGTCACAGATCAAGCCTTGGTAAGTTTAAGGATTGAAATCGGATCAAGTATCTTTTATGACCACAATGCTATGAGACTAGGTATCAATTACAGGAAGAAAAACTGTAAAAAATACAAACATATGGAGGCTAAACAATACACTACTAAATAACCAAGAGATCACTGAAGAAATCAAAGGGGAAATCAAAAAATAACTAGAAACAAATGACAATGAAAACACAATGACCCAAAACCTATGGAATGCAGCAAAAACAGTTCTAAGAGGGAAGTTTATAGCAATACAATCCTATCTCAAGAAACAAGAAAAATCTCAAATAAACAACCTAACCTTATACCTAAAGCAATTAGAGAAAGTAGAACAAATAAAAAACCAATGTTAGCAGAAGGAAAGAAATCATAAAAATCAGATCATAAATAAATGAAAAAGAAATGAAGGGAACAATAGCAAAGATCAATAAAATAAAAGTTCTTCTTTGAAAAGATAAAGAAAATTAATAAACCATTAGCCAGACTCATCAAGAAAAAAGGAAATGACTGAAATCAACATAATTAGAAATGAAAAAGGAGAAGTAACAATGGACACTGCAGAAATACAAATGATCATGAGAGATTTCTACAAGCAACTATATGCCAATAAAATGGACAACCTGAAAGAAATGGACAAATTCTTAGAAAAGCACCACCTTCCGAGACTGAGACTGAATCAGGAAACAATAGAAAACATAAACAGACCAATCACAAGCACTGAAATTGAAACACTGATTATAAATCTTCAACACACAAAAGCCCAGGACCAGATGGCTTCAAAGGCACATTCTACCAAACATTTACAGAAGAGCTAACATATATCCTCTAATTCTTCCAAAATATAGCAGAGGGAGGAACACTCCCAAACTCATTCTGTGAGGCCATCATCACCCTGATACCAAAACCAGACAAAGATGTCACAAAGAAAGAAAACTACAGGCCAATATCACTGATGAACACAGATGCAAAAATCCTCAACAAAACACTAGCAAACAGAATCCAACAGCACATTAAAAGGATCACACACCATGATCAAGATGGGTTTATCCATGGAATGTAAGGATTCTTCAATATACGCAAATCAATCAATGTGATACACCATATTAACAAATTGAAGGGTAAAAAATCATATGATCATCTCAATACATGCAGAAAAAGCTTTTGATATAATTCAATACCCATTTATGATAAAAACCCTCCAGAAAGTAGGCATAGAGAGAACTTACCTCAACATAATAAAGGCTGTATATAACAAACCCACAGCCAACATCATTCTCAATGGTGAAAAACTGAAAACGTTTCCACTAAGATCAGGAACAAAACAAGGTTGCCCACTCTCACCACTATTATTCAACATAGTTTTGGAAGTTTTCGCAACAGCAATCAGAGAAGAAAAAGAAATAAAAGGGATACAAGTCGGAAAAGAAGTAGAGCTGTCACTGTTTGCAGTTGATATGGTACTATACATAGAGAATCCTAAAGATGCCACCAGAAAACTTCTAGAGCTATTCAATGAATTTGGTAAAGTAGCAGGATACAAAATTAATGCACAGATATCTCATGCATTTCTATACACTAATGATGAAAAATCTGAACTGAAATTAAGGAAACACTCCCATTTACCACTGCAACAGAAAGAATAAAATACCTAGGAATAAACCTACCTAAGGAGACAAAAGACCTATATGCAGAAAACTATAGGACACTGATGAAAATAATTAAAGATGATACAAACAGATAGATAGATACACTATGTCCTTGCATGGGAAGAATCAATATTGTGAAAATGACTATACACCCCAAAGCAATCTACAGATTCAATGCAATCCCTATAAAACTACCATTAGCATTTTTCACAGAATTAGAACATAAAATTTCACAATTTTTATGGAAACATAAACGACCCTGAATAGCCAAAGAAATCTTAAGAAAAATGGAGCTGGAAGAATCAGGCTTCCGGACTTCAGACTATACTACAAGGCTACAGTCATCAAGACAGTATGGTACTGGCACAAAAACAGAAATATAGATCAATGGAACAGGATAGAGCACCCAGAGATAAACCCATGCACGTATGGTCACCTTATCTTTGATAAAGGAGACAAGAATATACAATGGAGAAAAGACAGCCTCTTCAGTAAGTGGTGCTGGGAAAACTGGACAGCTACATGTAAAAGAATAAAATTAGAACACTCCCTAACATCATACACAAATATAAACTCAAAATGGATAAAAAAATCTAAATATAAGGCCACACACTATATAACTCTTAGAGGAAAATATAGGCAGAACACTATATTTATTTATTTATGACATAAATCACAGCAAGATCCTTTTTGATCCAGCTCCTAGAAAAATGGAATTAAAAACAAAAATAAACAAATGGGACCTAATGAAACTTAAAAGCTTTAGCACAGCAAAGGAAACCATAAGCAAGATGAAAAGAAACCCTCAGAATGGGAGAAAATATTTGCAAACAAAGCAACTGGCAAAGGATTAATTGCCAAAATATGCAAGCAGCTCATGCAGCTCAATATCAAAAACACAAACAGCCCAATCCAAGAATGGGCAGAAGATCTATTTAGACATTTCTCCAAAGAAGATATACAGATTGGCAACTAACACATGAAAGGATGCTCATCATCGCTAATCATTAGAGAAATGCAAATCAAAACTACAATGTGGTATCACCCCACACCGGTCAGAATGTCCATCATAAAAAAATCTACAAAAAATAAATTCTGGAGAGAGTCTGGAGAAAAGGGAACCTTCTCGCACTGTTGGTGGGAATGTAAATTGATACAGCCACTGTGGAGAACAGTATGGAGGTTCCTTAAAAAACTAAAAATAGAACTACCATATGACCCAGCAATCCTACTACTCAACATATACCCTGAGAAAACCATAATTCAAAGAGTCATGTATCACAATATTCATTGCAGCACTATTTACAATAGCCAGGACATGGAAACAACCTGAGTGTCCATTGACAGATGAATGGATAAAGAAGATGTGGCACATATATACAATGGAATATTACTCGACCATAAAAGGAAACAAAATTGAGTTATTTGTAGTGAGGTGGATGGACCTAGGGTCTGTCATACAGAATGAAGTAAGTCAGAAAGAGAAAAACAAATACCGTATGCCAACACACACACACACACACACACACACCACACACACACACACACACACACACACATATATATATATATATGGATCTTAAAATAAGAAAAAGGTTCTGAGGAACCTAGGAGCAGGACAGGAATAAAGATGCAGATGTAGAGAATAGACTTGAGTACATAGGGAGGGGAAAGGGTAAGCTGGGAAGAAGTGAGAGAGTGATATAGACATATACACTACCAAATGTAAAAGAGATAGCTAGTGGGAAGCAACCGTAAAGCACAGGTGGATTAGCTCAGTGTTTTGTGTTCACCTACAGGGATGGGATAGGGCGGGTGTGAGGGAGATGCAAGAGGGAGGAGATATGGGGATATATGTATAGGTATAGCTGATTCTCTTGTTATACAACAGAAACTAGCACACCATTGTAAAGCAATTATACTCCAATAAAGATGTTAAAAAAAAAAGTCTACAAATAAATTGTGGAGAAAAGGGAACCCTCCTACACTGTTGGTGGGAATGTAAATTGGTGCAGCCACTATGGAAATCAGTATGACATTTCCTTAAAAAAACAAAATAGAGTTACCATATGATATGGCAATCCCACTCCTGGGCATATATCCAGAAAGCTGAACACTATGATTTGAAAATGTACATACACCCTAGTCTTCATAGCAGCACTATTTACAATAGCCAAGACATGGATGCAACCTAAATGTCCATCAACAGATGAATGGTTAAAGATGTGTTATATATACACAATGGAATACTACTCAGCCATAAAAAAGAATGAAACAATGCCATTTGCAGCAACATGGATGGACCTAGAGATTATCATACTAAATGAAGTAAGTCAGACAAAGAGAAATATCATTTGAAATTACTCATTTGTGGAATCTAAAAAAATGAGACAAATGAACTTACTTACAAAATAGAAATAGACTCACACATCTAGAAATGAAACTTATCGTTACCAAAGGGGAAAAGGGGGTAGGGATACATTAGGGATTTGGGATTAACAGATACACACTACTATATACAAAATAGATAAACAACAAGGACCTACTGTATAGCAGTGGGAACTATATTCAGTATCTTGTAATAACCTATAATGGAAAAGAATCTGAAAAAGAATACATATATATCTATATATATCTGAATCACTTTTCATTATACCTAAAACACTGTAAATCAACTACACTTCAATAAAAAAATAAGCTACAAGGATATGTTGTACAACACAGGGAATATAGCCAATAGCTTATAATAACTATAAATTGAGTATAACCTTAAAAATTGTTAATCACTGTGTTATACACCTGAAACATAATATTGTATATCAATAAAAAATTTAAAAAAAGAGCACCTAGCACTGCTTCCTAGTTTTTACAGCACTCTCTATACAGATACATTTCCATATTTTTGCCACAAAGAAGCTTTATACTTTTTTCTGTTAAATTAGTTCTTTCAATTATATTATCATCTTCTAATGATGTCTCTAGTTTAACATAAAAGCTTTTGGAAAACATTTTCCTATGTATCAGGTTGCTACTACACAATAATTTATCCAAAATGAAAAATTCTAAAATGCCAAAAAGGTTTTATATACAAAAATGTTCAATAAAATGTTATTTATAATCACTGAAATTAGAAAAACAACATTATTGGATCATCTGTGCTCAATCAATATTTTTTTCAATAAGGTTTTATAGCATAGAAAATTCCTCCTTGTGGATTGTTTTAGTGTGTGCTCCATATCTCCTTAAAAAGCCAACAACAATTATGCTGTGATCTTTTAATCATTCATCAAATGACACACTCATATGGGCTTGGGTGATAACGTACTATAGGTAAGTTAAAAACTACAATATATTTTTATGTCTTCTTCCAAGGACAATATCTTGTCACAGGATGGCAAGTACATGTCAGAGCCTACACTCACTTCGTACTCTCACACACATAGACATCACTAATTCTGACACTCATTTCTGCCATACCCAGATAGAGCCTCTGAATCCATTGCAACCCAGGGCTCAAGGATTCACCAGTCAATAGGAGCTCCATGTATGATAAAACTGATAGGCCATAATGAGTGGCTATAAGTGGTATGAATGATATATCCCTTTGAATATCAGTCTGGGAAAGATTTTAAGGTAGTATCACTCTTATGAGTCTCCAAATCAATCATATTCAGAATTTGTGGTCCACAAGACAAAGCTTTGAGACATGAAAATCTATAATTAAATTCTGGCTCTACTACTGAATGGCTTCTGTTCTTATGTAAGTCATTTAACTTTTCTGGACTCTGCTTGCTTGGTAAAGTAATTATAATAATAGTACTCATTTTTCGAAGCATTTTGTGAGAATCAAATTAAAATGAGCTTTGAAAACAAAGTATTGTGCAAATGTGTGATCATTATTTTTATTAATACTCATTCAGTAGTCAACAAATGAGTGACTAATTAGTATATTCCCAGAATAGGGCTAAACTCTGATGTGACTATTAAAATTACTATCATTGATAACTAAGGCCCCATTTCTGATTTTCAGGTCAAATTCAGTTATTTACACTTCCTAGATTTCCTATCTTTCCTAAGTTCCTGTTAAATATCTCAATGTCATTCTCCTCCCTAAAGATTTTTTTTTCCTGTAAGTTTTCAAACAAATTTGGGTTCTCCTTGAGATCCAACCTGAGTCTCATCAGTATTTTATGTTACATTCATATTGCCATAAATATAACTTTTGGTTTATTATTTCTTCTCTAATTGATTGAAACATCATTAGAAAGTCATTAGAAATAGTACAGATTTGAAAGCAGAAAGATATGAATTAGAACCCAAGCTCTTCCATTCATTATCTACCAGATCTTTAAAAAATATTATTTCACTGTTCTGTCCTTAATTTTTCTTTACTGTTAAATTTGGAATTTTCTGAGGAGTAAATGAAAGGCCCACATAAAATGATTAAAACACTGTCTGGTACAGGGTAGTTATATATTCATTGACCTTTACTCATATATGTATATTACTCAAAGATGCTACAATTATTTATGATGACCAGTAGGCCCTGAATAAATATCTCTAAAAACAAAACAAAACAAAATTGAAGTTGTCAAATAAAAGTGCTTTGCTCTCAATGCCTACCAAATTTTTAAAACATCCTCTTATTTTCTAGAGTAATCAGAATTCTTTATCATTCTCTCTTGTTGTCTCATTTAGATTAAAAATATAAAATTTCTTGGGCTTGGAATGTTGATTTGTTGAATACCGACAAAGTATTGTACTTATATGTGGAATTAAAAAAATATGACAGGGCTTCCCTGGTGGCGCAGTGGTTGAGAATCCGCCTGCGGATGCAGGGGACACGGGTTCGTGCCCCGGTCCGGGAAGATCCCACATGCCGTGGAGCGGCTGGGCCCGTGAGCCATGGCTGCTGGGCCTGTGCGTCTGGAGCCTGTCCTCCACAACGGGAGAGACCACAGCAGTGAGAGGCCCGCATACCACCAAAAAAAAAAAAAAAAAAAGAAGAAAAAAAAAACGACAAACTAGTGAATACAACAAAAAAGTTCTCACAGATATAGAGAATGAACTAGAGATTACCAGTGGGGAGAGGGAAGGGAGGAGAAGCAATATAGGGGTAGGCAGAAAAAAAGAGTTATTATGTGATTACATGAAATCATCTGTGTGAAACTTTTGAAAATTATAAAGCACTATGGAATTTAAATAATATTTCATTCAATAAAAATATACATACAAATTATCTTGGGCAAAATATACATACAAATTATCTTGGGCTTGGCACTCTGATTTGTTGAATACCTACAAAGTTGATAAAGTTCTTTTGAAACTTCCCTTTATAGCATCCCTCAAATCTATCCTATCCGTTCCTCACTTTATCAAAATCATTCCACACAATGGCGTTTTCATTTTCTCATGAATAGCAAAAATTTAACATGAAAAAGAGGGAGACAAACACAGAGGAAATTGGAGATGGATTTAAAAATTCTTTCTGTTTCATTTATTAATATTATTCATCATTGAAATACAGATTATAACCAACTGTCAAATTTAATCATTTTATGACTAAATTATTTATTCATGTTATAGAAGTGGTTTGCCAGTTTTTCCTAGTGAATCCCATAGCCCTGAAACTAAACACTTCCTGAATGAAAATTAAGATAGCATTTTAAAATGTGAGCAAAATTTAGAAGTGTCTCTTCGAAATGCTAAAATAGAAGAGACTCTTCCTAATAAAAAATAACAATTTTTGCTATTGTGTAGAGTTCTTTACAATTTATAATACATTTCTAGATCCATTATTTGATATTCCCAACAGCACTGGGAGGTTGATGGTGTTATCCACATTGCTCAAAAAATAAAATTAAGATTGAGGGAATTTTAACAACTTGTCTAATTAGTAAATGAGAGGCAGAATTGAAAACCTGATAATTTTGACAGTCATTTCCCATAAAACTTGCTGCCTAAAACATATCCAAAGATATTTACAAAAATTAGAAATGCTATTTTCCACTTCGTTCTATAAAAGCAATTCAATATATATTAAAATTGCATTTCCTTGAAGGATATAAACAAGTAAGTATTGCTATCCCATTTTCAAGATATGAGAGACTATGAAGGATGATAAACTTGTGCACAAGCTTAAGTAACCCTACACATTATCACAGGGAAAACAGCAGTATATTTACAAACAATGCCTTTAGAAATGTTTAGAACTATATTCAAGTGTTCTCAATCACGGGCTCTGTGTCCTAGAAGAAGTAATAACTTCTCTGAGTATCAATTTTGTCACTAGTAAAATGTAGATGATAACTACCTAAAGGGGTTGTTTAGGAAATTAGAAAAAACTTTATATGTAAGTCATCTAATCTAGTATCTGGTGTATAAGTGTTCAGTATAATGTAACTCTTATTATGTACATTATTTTTCTAAACATCAGAAAAAATGTGTATACATGCAAAAAGGCAGGAAAAGACAAATACAGTCTATAGGAAAACTAGAAACAGAAGATCAATTTAGGCCTAAAGCAAGCAAAGAAAAATAATACAAATTATAGCAGGAAATTAATGAAGCTAAAACCCAAAAAACAATGGAGAAAATCAACAAAAGCAAAAGTGCTTCTTAGAACAATAAAACTGATAAAACATTAGCCAGGTTAATTAAGATTTCAAGAGAGAAGGTGCAAAATACCAATATCATAAATGAATGAGAGGGATTTCTACTGATCCCATGGCCATTAATAGGATTATAAATAAATACTTGGAACAACTCTAACCCATCAAATTTCATAAATTAGAATAAAAAGTATCAAACCCTTGAAAGATACAAACTACTAGAATTTACATAAGGAAAAACAGATAACCTAAATAGCCTTAAATCTATTAAGGACAATAAATAAAAGACTAATAATTTTGTAAAGCTACAGCCCCAGATGGTTTTACCATTGAATTTTACCAAACATTTAAGTAAGAAATGATGGAAAATTTCACAATATTTTCCAGAAAATAGAAGCAGAGGGATAACTTAATAACCCATTCTATGTGCCAAGTAGTACTTTAATACCAAAACCAGATAAGGAGATAACTAGAATAATACAGACCAATAAATCTCTTGTAAACAGAGAGAAAATACTCCTTGACAAAATATTAGAAAATTGAAGTGATATATAAAAATAAATCATATTTCATTACAAAATGGTGCTCATTCCATGAATGGAAAACAAGTTCAACATTAAGTCCATCTGTGTAATTATCCTATTAGCATATTGAATAAGAAAAACCACATGACTATATCAATACATATAAAAAAGTAGTTAGGAAAACTAAATATGCACTCATAAGAAAAAACTTCCAAAACAAAAACCAAAAAACTAGGACTAGCAGGGAGCTTTCTATTTCTAATGAAATAAAAGGTATATATATAAAATGTAAATCTAACATCATACTTAAGGTAAAATTGGTTTAAAAAAATACAGAAAGGAATCAAAGTATACCCTGACCAAAAAATCATAAAGCAAGACAGAAAAAGAAGAAAAAATGAACAAGGGAATAACAAAACAGTCAGAAAACATTTAACAAAATGAGAGTAGTAAGTCCTTACCTACCAATTAAATTAAATGTAAATGGATTATATTCACCAAAAAAAATCCACACAGTGGTTGAACTGGAAAAAAATAAAAGAATCGAATAATATGATGCCTACAACAGACTCACTTTGGTCTTAAAGACACAAATAGGCTAAAAGTGAAGGAATGGAAAAAGACACTGTTTTTGGTAACCAAAAGAAAGCAGGGTAGCTGTACTTATATTAGGCAAAATAAACTTTCAATGAAAATCTGTCACAAAGGACAAAGAAGGCCACTAAATAATGATAAAGGAGACAGTTCACCAAAGGATATAAAAATTGTAAATATATAGGCACTTAACATCAGAGCACCTAAATATACAAAGCAAATATTAACAAAACTGAAAGATAAATAGACAGTAATACAATAAAAGTGGGGGACTTCAGTATACCACTTTAACAGAATGAAAGTCAAAAAACATATGATCATTTCAAAAGATGCAGAAAAAGGATCTGACAAAATTCAATATACTTTCATGATAAAAACTCTCAACAATTTAGGTATACAAGGAATGTATTTCAATATGATAAACACCATATATATCAAGCCCACAGCTAATATTATATTTAAAACTGAAAAGGGGAAAACGTTTACTTTGAGATCAGGAATAAGCTGAGGGTGCTCAATTTTTCTACCTTTATTCAAAAGAGTACAGAAAGTCCTGGCCAGAGCAACTAAGCAAGGAAAAGAAATAAAACCCATCCAAATTGGAAAGGAAGAAGTTAAATTGTTTCTGTTTATGATCTTATATATAGAAACCCTTAAAAAGTCTTCACCAAAAACTGTCACGTAATAAATGGATTCAGTAAAGTTGCAGGATACAAAATCAATATACAGAAACCTTGTTCATATCTACATACTAACAACAAACTTTCTGAAAAATATATTAAGAAAACAATCCTATTTACAATAGCATTAAAAAGAATAAAATAGTGATAAATTTAAACAAGGTATAAGATCTGTACATTAAAACTATAAGACATTGATAAACGAAATTGAAAACAACACAGATAAATGGAAAGGTTTATGTATTCATGAACTGGAAGAATTAATACTGTTAGAATATCCATATTACCCAAACCAATCTATAAATTCAATACAATCCCTAATAAAAGTCCATGGCATTTTCAAAAAATAGAAAAAGCAATCCTAAAGTTCATTAGAACCACAGAATAACCCTGAATAACCAAAGAACAAATCTTGAGAGAACAAATCTGGATCACACTAGTTGATTTCAAATTATATTCCAAAGCTATAATAATCAAAACAGTATGTTACTGGCATAAAAACAGACACATAGATCAATGGAACAAAATTTAGAGCACAGAAATAAATCCATGCATATTCAGCCAACTAATTTTTGAGAAGAATGCCAAGGATACACAATGAGGAAAGTATAGTCTCTTTAATAAATGTTGCTGGGAAAACTGGATATATACAGGCAAAAGAATGAAATTGGATCTTTATCTTATAACACACATAAAAATTAACTTAAAATGGATTAAGGACTTAAATGTAACACCTGAAACTGTAAAACTCCTAGAAGTAAACAGGGGGAAAACTTCTTCATATGGGCCTTGACTATGTTTATATTTCAATATGACAGCAAAAAGTATAGCAACAAAAGCAAAAATAAGCCAGTGGGACTACATCAAACTAAAGGGCTTCTGTACACCAAAAGAAACTATAAACAAAATGAAAAAGCAATCTATGGAATGGGAAAATATTTGCAAACCCTATATCTGATGAGTGGTTAGAATTAAAAATATATAAAAATTCATACAACTTAATAGGAAAAAACCCCAAATACTCTGATTTAAAAAAACAGACACAGGACTTGAGTAGACATTTTTCCACAGAAGACATACATATGTCTAATGGGTATATGAAAAAGTGCTCAAGATCACTAATCACCAAGGAAATGCAAATTAAAGCCATAATGAAAGATCACCTCACACCTGCTAGAATGGCTATTATTAAAAAGGCAAGGGGTAATAAGTGTTGGTGAGGGTAAGGAGAAAAGTGTATTTAGTACACTACTGTTGGGAATATAAATTAATACACCCATTATGGAAGACAGTATGGAGTTTCCTTAAAATATTAGAAATAGAATTACTCTATGATTCAACAATCCCATTTCTGAATTGAATGAAATGAAGGAAATGAAATCAGCAACTCCTGGAGATATATGCAATCCCATATTCATCTCAGCATTATTCATAATAGGGAAGTTAGAGAAATAACCTAAGATTTCATGCACTGATCAATGGATAAAGAAAATGTGGTATATACATACAATGGAATAATTTTCATCCATAAAAAAAAGGAAATTCTGTAATTTGCAACAACATGGATGAACATGGGGGCATTATGCTAAGTGGAAGAGTCATACACACAAGACAAATACTGTATGATATCATTTGTATGTTACACCTATAAAACTCATAGAACTAAAGAACAGAACATGGTTACCAGGGATTGGAGTTGGAGAAATTGGGAAGATGTTGGTCAAAGGTACAAACTTTCAATTATAAGATGAGTAAGTGCTACAGATACATCATAATTATTATAGTTAGTAATATATTGTATACTTCAAATTTTCTAGGAGAATAGATCATAAGTGCTCTTATTAATCTTAATTAACCTGATTTTTGTAATCATTTTACAATAAACATATATATTAAATCATCACAATATGTACTTTAAAAATTACATTACACAACCTCAATATATCCAATACTTATTTGTCAAACATATTTCCATAAAACTGGAGAAAAAAGAAAACAATACAATGATTTAAATGAGCTAAAGATTTGAACAGGCACCTCACCAAAGAAGATACACAAATGTTAAATGAGCATAACAGCGAGCTGCAGCTATCAGCATGGACCCTAGAGATGGGCATGAGATGCTAAGGCTGTGGCTGCCGCCACCATAAAGCCCGTGTGCAAGCACAGGTCACTCTCCACACCTCCCCTCCCAGGAGCCTGTGCAGCCTGTCACTGCCAGGGTCCCAGGATCCAGGGATAACTTCCCCGGAGAACGCATGGTGCACCTCAGACTGGTGCAATGTCACACTGGCCTCTGCTGCTGCAGGCTTGTACCGCATCCATACCCCTCCCTCCCCGTGGGCCTGAGTGAGCCAGAGCCCCTGAAGCAGCTGCTCCTTTAACTCCATCCTGTCTGAGTGAAGAACAGACGGCCTCAGGAGACCTACATGCAGAGGCAGGTCCAAAACCAAAGCTGAACCCCAGGAGCTGTGCAAACAAAGAAGAGAAAGGGAAATCTCTCCCAGCAGCCTCAGGAGCAGAGGATTAAACCTCCACAATCAACTTGATGTACCCTGCATCTGTGGAATACCTGAATAGACAACGAATCATCCCAAATTGAGGAGGTGGACTTTGGGAGCAAGATATATTATTTTTTCCCCTTTTCCTCTTTTTGTGAGTGTGCATGTGTATGCTTCTGTGTGAGATTTTGTCTGTATAGCTTTGCTTTCACCATTAGTCCTAGGGTTCTGTCCGTCCATTTTTGTTTGTTTGTTTTTCTTTTTACTTTTTAAAAAATTTTCTTCTTAATAATTATATTTATTTTATCTTACTTTATTTTATTTTATCCTCTTTCTGTCTTTCTTTCTATTTTTTCTCCCTTTTATTCTGAGCCGTGTGGATGAAAGGCTCTTGGTGCTCCAGCCAGGAGTCAGTGTTGTGCCTCTGAGGTGGGAGAGCCAACTTCAGGACACTGGTCCACAACAGACCTCCCAGCTCCAGGTAATATCAAATGGCAAAACTCTCCCCAAGATCTCCATCTCAACATCAAGACCCAGCTTCATTCAACAACCAGCAAGCTACAGTGCTGGACACCCTATGCCAAACAACTAGCAAGACAGGAACACAACACCACCCATTAGCAAAGAGGCTGCCTAAAATCATAATAAGGCCACAGACACCCCAAAACACACCACCAGACATGGACCTGCCCACCAGAAAGAAAAGATCCAGCCTCATCCACCAGAACACAGGAACTAGTCCCCTCGAACAGGAAGCCTACACAACCCACAGAAACAACCTTAGCCACTTGGGACAGACACCAAAAACAATGGGAACTATGAACCTGCAGCCTGCAAAAAGGAGACCAGAAACACAGTAAGATAAGCAAAATGAGAAGGTAGAAAAACACACAGCAGATGAAGGAGCAAGGTAAAAACCCCACCAGACATAACAAATGAAGAGGAAATAGGCAGTCTGCCTGAAAAAGAATTCAGAATAATGATAGTAAAGATGATCCAAAATCTTGGAAATAGACTAGAGAAAATGCAAGAAACATTTAACAAGGACCTAGAAGAACTAAAGAGGAAACAAGCAACAATGAACAACACAATAAATGAAATTAAAAATTCCCTAGAAGGGATCAATAGTAGAATAACTGAGGCAGAAAAACGGATAAGTGACCTGGAAGATAAAATAGTGGAAATAACTACTGCAGAGCAGAATAAAGAAAAAGAATGAAAAGAATTGAGGATAGTCTCAGAGACCTGTGGGACAACATTAAATGCACCAACATGCGAATTATAGGGGTCCCAGAAGAAGAAGAGAAAAAGAAAAAGACTGAGAAAATATTTGAAGAGATTATAGTTGAAAACTTCCCTAATATGGGAAAGGAAATAATCAATCAAGTCCAGGAAGCACAAGGAGCCCCATAAGGGATAAATCCTAGGAGAAACATGCCAAGACACATATTAATCAAACTATCAAAAATTAAATACAAAGAAAACATATTAAAAGCAGCAAGGGAAAAATGACAAATAACACACAAGGGAATCCCCATAAGGTTAAGAGCTGATCTTTCAGCAGAAACTCTGCAAGCCAGAAGGGAGTGGCAGGACATATTTAAAGTGATGAAGGAGAAAAAGCTACAACCAAGATTACTCTACCCAGCAAGGATCTCATTCAGATTTGATGGAGAAATTAAAACCTTTACAGAAAAGCAAAAGCTGAGAGAGTTCAGCACCACCAAACCAGCTTTACAACAAATGCTAAAGGAACTTCTCTAGGAAAGAAACACAAGAGAAGGAAAAGTCTGCAACAACAAATCCAAAACAATTAAGAAAATGGGAATAGAAACATACATATCGATCATTACCTTAAATGTAAATGGATTAAATGCTCCCACCAAAACACACAGACTGGCAAAATGGATGGAAAAACAAGACCCATATACATGCTGTCTACAAGAGACCCACTTCACCTAGGGACACATACAGACTGAAAGTGAGGGGATGGAAAAAGATATTCCATGCAAATGGAAATCATAAGAAAGCTTGAGTAGCAATTCTTGTATCAGACAAAATAGACTATAAAACAAAGACTATTACAAGAGACAAAGAAGGACACTACATAATGATCAAGAGATTGATCCAAGAAGGAGATATAACAATTGTAAATATTTATGCACCAAACATAGGGCATCTCAATACATAAGGCAAATACTAACAGCCATAAAATGGGAAATCGACAGTAACATAATCACAGTAGGAGACTTTAACACCCCACTTTCACCAATGGACAGACCATCCAAAATGAAAATAAATAAGGAAACAAAAACTTTAAATGATACATTAAATAAGATGGACTTAACTGATATTTATAGGACATTCCAATCAAAAAAACAGAATACACATTTTTCTCAAGTTGTCATGGAACATTCTCCAGGATAGATCATATATTGGGTCACAAATGAAGCCTTGGTAAATTTAAGAAAATTGAAATTGTATCAAGTGTCTTTTCTGACCACAACGCTATGGGACTAGATATCAATTACAGGAAAAGATCTGTAAAAAATACAAACACATGGAGGCTAAACAATCCACTACTTAAGAACCAAGTGATCACTGAAGAAATCAAAGAGGAAATAAAAAAATACCTAGAAAAAAAAGACAATGGAGACATGACGACCCAAAACCTATGGGATGCAGCAAATGCAGTTCTAAGCGGGAATTTTATAGCAATACAATCCTACCTTAAGAAACAGGAAACATCTCAAATAAACCACTTAACCTTGCACCTAAAGCAATTAGAGAAAGAACAAAAAAACCCCAAAGTTAGTAGAAGGAAAGAAATCATAAAAATCAGATCAGAAATAAACGAAAAAGAAATGAAGGAAACAGGAGCAAAGATCAATAAAACTAAAAGCTTCTTTTTGATAAGATAAACAAAATTAATAAACCATTAGCCAAACTCATGAAGGAAAAAAGGGAGAAGACTCAAATCAAGAGAATTAGAAATGAAAAAGGAGAAGTAACAACTGACACTGCAAAAATACAAAGGATCATGAGAGATTACTACAAGCAGCTCTACGCCAATAAAATGGACAAACTGGAAGAAAGGTACAAATTCTTAGAAATGCGCAACCAGCCAAGATGGAACCAGGAAGAAATAGAAAAAATGAACAGACCAATCACAAGCACTGAAATTGAAACTGTGATTAAAAATCTTCCAACGAACAAACGCCCAGGACCAGATGGCTTCAAAGGCGAATTCTATCAAACATTTAGAGAAGAGCTAACACCCATCCTTCTCAAACTATTCCAAAATACAGCAGAGGGAGGAACACTCCCAAACCCATTCTACAAGACCACCATCACCCTGATACCAAAACCAGACAAAGATGTCACAAAGAAAGAAAACTACAGGCCAATATCACTGATGAACATAGATGCAAAAATCCTCAACAAAATACTAACAAACAGAATCAAATAGCACATTAAAAGGCTCATACACCATGATCAAGTGGGGTTTATCCCAGGAATGCAAGGATTCTTCAATATACTCTAATCAATCAATGTGATACACCATATTAACAAATTAAAGGAGAAAAAACATATGATCATCTCAATAGATGTAGAGAAAGCTTTTGACAAAATTCAATACCCATTTATGATAAAAACCCTCCAGAAAGTAGGCATGGACGGAACTTACCTCAACATAATAAAGGCCATATATGACAAACCCACAGCCAACATCATCCTCAATGGTGAAAAACTGAAACCATTTCCACTAAGATCAGGAACAAGAAAAGGTTGCCCACTCTCACCACTATTATTAACATAATTTTGGAAGTTTTAGCCACAGCAATCAGAGAAGAAAAAGAAATAAAAGGAATCCAAATCAGAAAAGAAGAAGTATATCTGTCACTGTTTGCAGATGTCATGATACTCTACATACAGAATCCTAAAGATGCTATCAGAAAACTACTAGAGCTAATCAATGAATTCGGTAAACTAGGAGGATACAAATTTAATGCACAGAAATCTCTGGCATTCTTATACACTAATGATGAAAAATCTTAAAGTGAAATTAAGAAAACACTCCCATTTACCACTGCAACAAAAAGAATAAAATATCTAGGAATAAACCTATCTAAGGAGACAAAAGACCTGTATGCAGAAAACTATAAGACACTGATGAAAGAAATTAAAGATGATACAAATAGATGGAGAGATATTCCATGTTCCTGGATTGAAAGAATCAACATTGTGAAAATGACTCTTCTACCCAGAGCAATATACAGATTCCATGCAACCCCAATCAAACGTCCACTGGCATTTTTCACAGAACTAGAACAAAAATTTCACAGTTTGTATGGAAACACAAAAGACCCCGAATAGTCAGAGCAATCTTGAGAACGAAAAATGTAGCTGGAGAAATCAGGCTCCTTGACTTCAGACTATACTACAAAGCTACAGTAATCAAGACAGTATGGTACTGGCAAAAAAAAAACAGAAATATAGATCAATGGAACAGGATAGAAAGCCCAGAGATAAACCCACACACGTATGGTCACCTTATCTTTGATAAAGGAGGCAAGAATATACAGTGGAGAAAAGACAGCCTCTTCAATAAGCGGTGCTGGGAAAACTGGACAGGTACATGTAAAAGTATGAAATTAGAAAACTCCCTAACACATACACAAAAATAAACTCAAATGGATTAAATATCTAAATGTAAGGCCAGACACTATCAAACTCTTAGAGGAAATCATAGGCTGAACACTCTGTGACATAAATCACAGCTAGATCCTTTTTGATCCAACTCCTAGAGAAATGGAAGTAAAAACAAAAATAAACAAATGGGACCTTAGGAATTTTAAAAGCTTTTGCACAGCAAAGGAAACCATAAATAAGACCAAAAGACAACCCTCAGAATGGGAGAAAATATTTGCAAATGAAGCAACTAACAAAGGATTAATCTGCAAGATTTACAAGCAGCTCATGCAGGTCAATAACAATAAAACAAACAACCCAATTCAAAAATGGGCAGAAGACCTAAATAGACATTTCTCCAAAGAAGATATACAGATTGCCAACAAACACATGAAAGGATGCTCAACATCACTAATCATTAGAGAAATGCAAATCAAAACTACAATGAGGTATCACCTCACACCAGTCAGAATGCCCATCATCAAAAAATCTAGAAACAATAAATGCTGGAGAGTGTGTGGAGAAAAGGGAACACTCTTGCACTGTTAGTGGGATGTAAATTGATACAGCCACTATGTAGAACAGTATGGAGGTTCCTTTAAAAACTACAGATAGAACTACCATACGACCCAGCAATCCCACTACTGGGCATATACCCTGAGAAAATCATAATTCAGAAAGAGTCATGTACCACAATATTCATTGCAGCACTGTTTTCAATAGCCAGTACATGGAAGCAACCTGAGTGTCCTTCAACAGATGAATGGATAAGGAAGATGTGGCACATATATACAATGGAATATTACTCAGCCATAGAAAGAAATGAAATTGAGTTATTTGTAGTGAGGTGGATGGACCTAGAGTCTGTCATACAGAGTGAAGTAAGTTAGAAAGAGAATAACAAATAGCATATGCTAACACATATATACGGAATCTAAGCAAAAAAAAATCATGAAGTACCTAGGGGCAAGACGGGAATAAAGACACAGACCTACCAGAGCATGGACTTGAGGATATGGGGATGTGGAAGGGTAAGCTGTGACAAAGTGAGAGAGTGGCATGGACATATATACACTACCAAATGTAAAATAGATTGCTAGTGGGAAGCAGCCGCATAGCACAGGGAGATCAGCTAGGTGGTTTGTGACCACCTAGAGGGGTGGGATATTGAGGGTGGGAGGGAGGGAGATGCAAGAGATATGGGAACATATGTATATGTATAACTGATTCACTTTGTTGTAAAGCAGAAACTAACACAGCATTGTAAAGCAATTATACTCCAATAAAGATGTTTAAAAAAAAAAGAGTCATGTACCAAAATGTTTTTTGCAGCATTATTTACAATAGCCAGGACATGGAAGCAACTTAAGTGTCCATCATCGGAGGAATGGATAAAGAAGATGTGGAACATATATACAATGGAACATTATTCAGCCATAAAAAGAAATGAAACTGAGATATTTGTAGTGAGGTGGATGGACCTAGAGTCTATCATACAGAATGAAGTAAGTCAGAAAGAGAAAAACAAATACCGTATGCTAACACATATACAGGGAATGTAAGGAAAAAAAAATGTTATGAAGAACCTAGGGGTAAGACGGGAATAAATACACAGACCTACTAGAGAATGGACTTGAGGATGTGGGGAGGGCGAAGGGTAAGCTGTGACAAAGTGAGAGAGTGGCATGGACATATATACGACATATATACACTACCAAACGTAAAATATATAGCTAGTGCGAAGCAGCTGCACAGCACAGGGAGATCACCTTGGTGGTTTGTGACCACCTAGAGGGGTGGGATGGGGTGGGATAGGGAGGGTGGGAGGGGCAGAGACACAAGAAGGAAGAGATATGGGAACATATGTATATGTATAACTGATTCACTTTGTTATAAAGCAGAAACTAACACCATTGTAAAGCAATTATACTCCAATAAAGATGTTTTAAAAAATGAGCATAAGAAAAAATATAAAACTTCATTTATCATTAGGGAAATATAAATTATTACAATAATGAGATGCCATTATATACTTTCTAGAACAGCTAAAATTAATTTAAAACCTTGACCATGCCAGTTACTGGCTAAAATGTAAACAGGAGGATCTCTCCATTGTGTTGGGAACACCCATGAAAACAGCTTGGCAGTTTCTTACAAAGCTAAATATAATCTTAGCAATGATCCCACAGTTACATTCTAAGTATTTATTCAAATGACTGGAAAGCTTATGTCCTTACAAAAATATGCAATCTTTTACTTACAGCATCCTTATTCATAATGGCCAGGAATAAAAGCAACCAAAATGTCCTTCAGTAGCTGAATTGAAAAACAATCTGTGGTACATACATTCAATGAAATTACATTCACTGAATAATGGAATGAGCCATCTAGGCACACGAATGTCAATGAATCTTAAACACATATGAAAACAGCATGTCTTAAAAAGCTATATACTGTATGATTCCATTTATGTGACAAAATGGAACAGGCAAAATTCCAGAGACAGTAAACAAACAGATGAACGATTGCTAGGAGATTGATGTTGGGTGGTGGGGGTGAAAGAGGAAGTGTTGAAGCACAGGGCATTTTTTAGGGTTATGAATTTTGATCTTGTAATGGTGGATATAAGACTATAAATTTCTCAAAACCTGTAGAACTTTACTGCACAAAGTATGGACCTTAATATTTGCAAAGTAAAATTTAAAAAAAATAGAAGACTGAGAGATCACATAATGTGATGCAGAATGTGACAAAACAATCTAAGTGAATTGCAGATGCATGAAGAACTTAAGTGGATGGAGGAAAAGATGTCCGATCACATTTGAAAATTAATGGAATTTGTTAAACTAAAGGCAGAAGGAACTGTACATCAGCACTGTACTCCAGTTAATAAATTTACCTCATGGGGGTAGTACGTTAACAATTTGAAACTATTATACTAAAAATGAACAATTAAGTAAGAAAATGGTGGATGCTGGCAGCCAAATTTTTCATTTTGAGTGAGAGTTTTTATAGATAAGCAAGGAGAGGAAGCTAGAATGAACTATGTGTTTTCTATAATTTCTATAATATTTCCTTAATTTACATACTCATGATATTAGACTTTTACATGTGATACGTGTTAGAAATATTTCCTGTCAATTGTCTTGTGATTTAATTTTGTTTTTAACCACAAAGTTTTATTTTAAAATTATTATGTCAAATGTATCAATATTTAATTGTATTGCATCTGGATTTTGAATCTTAAGTTAGGAAGCCATTTCCTGCACTTAGGTAAGTGGTTGTGTTTTTAAAATTAATTTCCAATTATTGATTATTAGCAAAAAATAAAATTGTGTTCTGCAACATTGATAAAAATTTGTTCTAGTTGATCTTTGAAAATATTTTGGTATTTACTATGTAGATGGGGTCATGTGGACTTCAAAAAGGACAGTTTTACTTATTTCCTAATTGTAGGAGGGAGGATTGTCTTTGGCCATTAAGTATGATGTAAGCTGGAGGATTTTTGCAGATATTCTTTTATCAGGTTGAGAAGCTTGTGCTGCGCATGAGAGAAGGATCACAGAAATTGGCAGTATCTTGAGCCTGTGCACCCGAGGGGGGGTTTCTCACTTCTCTGGCCACACCGCCAGTCGTCTTCAGTGAGCATTTGTGGATATCGATGAAAAGGAAATGTTGAGAGGATGCAGACTACCATTCTGTCTGGGGCACTAGGGATTCTGAACTGTCACTCTAAGCCCACAGTTGCACTTCAAGAATTTGTTTAAATTTCAATGTTCTTCTTAATTCTTTTATGGCCGCCATCTTTTCTTCTCAAGCTCCACTGAAGACAAAAATCAGTCTTTGGGTTTTGTCTCTCCTCAAAGAGACTTGTTACATTTTGGAATCCTGGTTGTTTTATAATCTCAGATCTCTGATACCTTAAAATAAGACAACGATTTTGTACATTGTCTGGCTTTTTAATCATTGCTCCTTTGGGAGTAATATTCTTTTTTGGTTGCCCATATCCTAAATGGGAAGAGAAGTGGCATCAATTAGTTATGCCACAAATATTGATATTTTTGAGCTCCTACCATGTGCCAAGTCCTATGCTAATTGGAATTTTGTGATCTGAATAGAAGTATCTCTCCACTCGGAGTAAGAAGCCTCAGGCCTGATTAAAGCTCTGTCTCTTACTTGCTGTAAACTGATTCTTAGCTAGTTAAGAGCCATCTGTGCTTCCATTTTCTTCTCTATAAAACAATGGTTACTGTGTTGTGAATATCAAATGAGACACACAAATATAAAATAGTTTGTTAAACATCTCTTAATTTGGAAATATAATAAAATTATATTTGTAAAGCTATCTTTCAGAGGAATTTAATGCACTATGATCTACCAGTGTCCTATTATCACAATCTTAACAACAATAACAATGGGGAAAAAAAGAGTATTAAAGGTATTAAAGAATTAGAAATTATTTCAAAATGTCCAGTTGGTAACAAGCTTCACATTTTGGATCCCTATCAACACTTTCAGAAACAGTGAAATTGGGATGAAATTGCCCTGTCATTGTATATTATTTATACATTGGGTACAAACAGAAAAAGAACCCCACATGTGAAACAAAGGAAATTGAATTTTCCTCCTGACACAAATTCTCTTGGAAAAAAATCAAAACAAGTAGTATAAAGATTTAGTGAACTGAATTATTAGATTAGAAACATAATTTAAAAACAAGAGAAACTTTTTGTTACAAAACTCATATTTTTGCAGGTGAGAAATCAAAAGCCCAGAGAGGCTAAGTGATATGCTCAAGGTGACACGGAGAAATTACTACATGATAGGGATCACTCTATAAGTCTCCTGACTCCTAGTCCAGGGATCTTGCCACAAAATTACATTGCATTTCTGTAATACTATGTGCTTCACTGCTTTATTACTTCAAATAAACTTTTATTTTTAGAACTGATTTAGATTTAGAGAATAATTTTAAAGATAGTAGAGAGAGTTTACACTATGTTTTGTTTTCCTCATTAACATCTTACATTAATCTGATATATTGTTAAAATCAAGTAACCAATATTGATACATTATTATTAACTGAAGTCCACAGTTTACTGAGATTTACTTAGATTTTACCTAATGTTCTTTTTCTGATAATGTCCAACTTATCACATTACATTACATTTAGTTGTCATGTCTCCTTAGGGTCCTCTTAGCTGTGAAAATTTGATTGACTTTGTTTTTAATGACCTTGACAGTTTTAGGGAATACTGGTCGGATATTTTGCAGAATATCTCTCAACTACAATTTGTCTGATGTCTTTCCTATGATTAGAGGCGGGTTATGGGTTTCAGGAAGATCAGAAAGGTAACGTTCTATTTTCATCACATCATATCAAGGGTATGTACCATCAACCTGACTTATTACTGTTGATGTTGACTTTAATGCCCAGTAAAGATAGTGTTTGTCAAACTTCTTCACTGTATTCTTTTCTTCTCGATTTTTCATAGTTTGGAACAAATCACTATGTATTGCCCACACTTAAGGAATGGGGAGAGATGCTCCACCTCTTTGAGGATGGAGCATGTTCCTAAATTATTTGGAATGCTTCATGGAAGATCTGTCTCTTCCATTTATTTATTCATTTATTTCTATCAGTGTGGACACAGATACTTATCTTATACTTCGAGTTATAATCCAACATGACTTTATTTTGATGCCCAAAGTGTTCCAACTTTGTCCAGAGTTCTTTGGTTGTTTCCTATCCCTTTGACATACCCCCCATTATTGTCTCTGTGTGTGTGTGTGTGTGTGTGTGTGTGTGCGCGCACGCGCGCATGTGTTGAGCACTTCCTAGCTTTCTGCCACTACAAAATGTTTTAGGCCCATTTTGTATATTTCCTGCAGTAGTCTAAGAATCAGTCATTTTTCTAAGAATCCCTCCTATTTCAGATTGCTATTAGAAACCAAGATCTGAGCACTGTATATACTCATTGCTACTGGGTACCATTGTTTCTAGACCCTCTTAGCTGACAGAGCAAGGAAAGCAAAGGAATGTTTGTATGTATATTAACCAGTGTATCTTCACTTACCTATAAATATTTCTATGTGTAACCATCTGTATAATTATTGATTCAGTATATCACACTGAAACCTCTAAGTCATTACTACATGGTTCACTGTAGCCTCCACTCCTTCCTTATCTATAACCTGCTACTTCAACAATGAAAATCTAGGCTCCTAACATCTGCTGTCATATTATTTAATTGTCCAATTCCAGTGTACTTGTCTAGTGATATCAGAATTATTAATCAATATCTGCATGGAAAATAACTTTATCCACTAGGGTACACTGGTTATCAACAGTACTTTTTGTACCTCAATTAAAAAAAAACTCATTTAGATATTTTTTCACATTTTAAATTTCATCCTGGGATATTTTGACCTTCTAAATAATTTTTTAAAACTTTGCCTAGGGCTTCCCTGGTGGCGCAGTGGTTGAGAGTCCGCCTGCCAATGCGGGGGAGGCGGGTTCGTGCCCTGGTCCAGGAGGATCCCACATGCGGTGGAGCTGCTAGGCCCGTGAGCCATGGCCACTGAGCCTGTGCATCCAGAGCCTGTGCTCCACAACGGGAGAGGCCCCAACAGTGAGAGGCCCATGTACCACAAAAAACAAACAAACAAAAAAACAAAAACAAACAAACAAACAAAACCAAATTTGCCTAAGTTAAGGCCTTTCCTTTGTGCTGTAAAAGTTCATAGGTATTAAAAATGAATGGCAGGGCTTCCCTGGTGGCACAGTGGTTGAGAATCCGCCTGCCGATGCAGGAGACACGGGTTCGTGCCCTGGTCCGGGAAGATCCCACGTGCCGCGGAGCAACTAAGCCCGTGAGCCATGGCCGCTGAGCCTGCGCGTCCGGAGCCTGTGCTCCGCAACGGGAGAGGCCACAACAGTGAGAGGCCCGCATACCGCAAAAAAAAAAAAAAAAAAAAAAAAAAAAAAAAGAATGGCAGTGTGAATTCAACTTTGCAGTAAGTAGCCTTTTCAGACTGGCTTCTTTCACTCAGCAATATGCATTTAAGCTTCCTCCATGTCTTTTGTGGCTTGTTAGATCATTTATTTTAATCACTGAATAGTATCCATTGTACAGATATGCCACAGTTTGTTTACCCATTCACCTGTGAAGTACATTTTGTTTGCCTCCAGTTTTCAGCAATTATGAATAAAGCTACAATAAACATTGTGTGAATGTAGTTTCCAATGCATTTGGGTAAATACCTAGGAGCATGATTTCTGAATCATATGGTAAGACTATCTTTAGCTTTGTAAACAACTGCCAAGCTGTCTTCCAAAGTGGCTAAACTATTTGCATTCCCACCAGCAACGAATGAGAGCTCCTGTTGCTCCACATCCTCACCAGCATTTGGTGTTGTCAGTGTTTTGGATTTTAGTAATTCTAATTGATATACAATGGCTCTCACTGTTATTTTGACTTGTAACATTGAATTATGTTGAACATTTTTCCACATGCTTACTTGACATTCATATATCTTCTTTGGTGAAATAACTTTATATAAATTGAGTTCTGAGTTTTCTTCTGGTTGAATTTTAAGAGTTCTTTGCATATTTTGGATAGAAGCCCTTTATCATATATGTGTCTTACAAATTGTTTTCCCAGTCTGTGGTTTGTCTTTTGATTCTTTTCACAGTGTCTTCTACTGAACATAATGTTTATTTGTTTTTTAATGAAGTCCAACTTAATGTTTGCCTTTTATGCATCATGCTTTTAGTACTGTTACCTAAAAACTCATCACCAATCTATGATCACCTAGATTTTCTCCTGTGTTTTCTTCAAAAAGTTTAATTTATTTTATGCTTATTTTTTATTGAAGTATAGTTGATTTACAATATTGAATTAGTTTCAGGTGTACATCATGGTCATTCAGTCTTTTGTTTTGTAGATAATATTCCATTATAGGTTATTATAAAATATTGGGCATAAGTCCTTGTGCTATACAGTAAATCCTGGTTCCTAATCTATTTTATGTATAGGTCTATCAGACATTTTACATTTATTTTTTTTTCTTTTTGGCATATGGATATCCTATTCTTCCAGCATAATTTGTTGAAAAAAGTCCTTTTCCATTGAATTGCCTTCTTTTGATAAAGTAGCTGCTATGTTTGTAGGGATCTGTTTCTGTACTTTGTATTCTGTTTCATTGATTTACATGTCTATTCATTCACCAATACCTCACTATGTTGATTACTGTAGTTTTTTAGTAAATCCTGGAATCTAATAATATGATTTCTTTAATGTTTTTTTCATATTTATTCTGGCTATTCTGAGTTTTTTCCCCTCTCCTTTTCCTTTAGACTTGATAGCCAATATTTGTAAAATAGCTATCTGGGATATTTAGGAATGCATCAAATCTGTAGATCAAGTTGTGGAGAATTTACATCTTAGCAATATTGAGTCTTCTAATTTATAAACCTGGAATATATGTTCCCATTTATTTAGATCTTTTATTTCTTGCATCAGTGTAGTTTTCTTCATATAAAACTCATATATTTTGTTAAATTTTTACCTATGCATTTTATTTTTTGTGCTATTCAAGTGGTATTTCTTTTATTTTTGTTTCAATTTCCAAATTTTCATTGCTAGTATATAGGGAAGTAATTAACCTTGTATCATTTGGCTTTGCTTATTAGTTCTAGAAACTTTTATTTTCAATTATTTGACCATTTCTACATAGATAATTATGACATCTATGAATAGAGACAGTTTCATTTCTTCCTTTCCAGTCTATATGTTTTTTAAAAATTGTATTATTACACTAACTAAAATTATTAACCAGTTGCTGAATAGGAATGATGAGAGAGGGCATTACCATTTTCTTGATCCCAGGGGGAAAGCCTCCAGTTTCTTCTATGAAATATGATGTTAGCTGCAGGTTTTGCAGATGTTCTTTACCAAAGTAAATTTGCTTTAAGTCCTAGTTTCTGAGGTTTCTTAAAAAAATCATTAATGGGGCTTCCCTGGTGGCGCAGTGGTTGAGAGTCTGCCTGCTGATGCAGGGGATGAGGGTTCGTGCCCCAGTCCAGGAGGATCCCACATGCCGCGGAGCGGCTGGGCCTGTGAGCCATGGCTGCTGAGCTTGCATGTCCAGAGCCTGTGCTCCGCAACGGGAGAGGCCACAACAGTGAGAGGCCCGCATACCACACACACAAAAATTCATTAATGGTATTGGATTATATCAAATCCTTTTTCTATATTAATTGATATGTTCATATGATTTTTCTTCTTTATCCTGTTGATGTGGATTTCCCTGATGATTTTACAAATATTGAACAAGATTTGCCTACTTTTAATAAATCCCACTTGCTGTTGGTTCATAGCTCCTTTTATACCTATTTGGATATGATATGTTATTATTTTCTTGGGCATTTTTGCATCAATGTTAATGAGAAATACTGGTCTGTAGCTTTCCTTTTTCTAATGTGTTTATATGATTTGGGGGTAATATAGCCTTCATAGAATGAGATAGAAAGTATTTTCCTCCTGTTATTTTCTAGAAGGATTTGTGCAGAATTGATATCATTTCTTCCTAAATATTTGGTAGAATTCACCAGTGGTTCTGGTGCTAAAAAACTAAAAAAAATAGAGCTATCATATGATCCTTCAATCCCACTCCTGGGCATATATACAGAGAAAACTATAATTCAAAAAGGTACATGCACCCCAGTGTTCACAGCAGCACTAGTTACAATAGCCAAGACATGGAAGCATCATAAGTGTCCATCAACTGATGGATGGATAAAGAAGATGTGGTATATATACACAATGGAATACTACTCAGCCATAAAAAATGAAATAATGCTCTTTGCAGCAACATGAATTCACCTAAAAATTATCATACTAAGTGGAGTAAGCCAGAGAAAGACAAATATCATACAATATCACTTATATGCAGAATCTAAAAAAATGATACAAATGAACTTATTTACAAAACAGAAATAGGCCCACAGACATAGAAAACAAGCTTATGATTACCAAAGGGGATGGAGGTGAGGGGGTGGGGAATAAATTAGGAGTTTGGGATTAACATATACACCACTATATATAAAATATGTAAACAACAAGGACCTACAGTATAGCACAGGGAATTGTATTATCTTGTAATAACCTATAAAGGAAAAGAATCTGAAAAAGAAATTATACACATGTAAAAAACTATTGATTCATTTTACATAATAGTTATAGACCTATTTATGTTATATATTTCTCTTCGGGTGAGTTGTAGTAGTCTGTATCTTTCAATGCTTTGGTTCATTTCTTTTAAGTTATCAATTTATCAGTATAGCATTATTCATAATATTTCTTAATTATCCTTTTAATGTCCACATGAACAGTAATGATGATCCTGATTCCATTCCTGATACTGATATTTCCTTTTTTTCTTTTTTATTAGCTTGACTAGATGTTTATACAATTTATTATGCACAGAAATCTCTGGCATTCTTATACACTAATGATGAAAAACCTGAGAGTGAAATTAAGAAAACACTCCCATTTAACACTGCAACAAAAAGAATAAAATATCTAGGAATAAACCGATCTAAGGAGAAAAAAGACCTGTATGCAGAAAATTATAAGACACTGATGAAAGAAATTAAAGATGATACAAATAAATGGAGAGATATACCATGTTCTTGGATTGGAAGAATCAACATTGTGAAAATGACATTACTACCCAAAGCAATCTACAGATTCAATGCAATCCCGATCAAACTACCATTGGCATTTTTTTTACAGAACTAGAACAAAAAATTTCACAATTTGTATGGAAACACAAAAGACCCCGAATAGCCAAAGCAATCTTGAGAACGAAAAATGGAGCTGGAGGAATCAAGCTCCCTGATTTCAGAGTATACTACAAAGCTACAGTAATCAAGACAGTATGGTACTGACAAGAAAACCCAGAAATATAGATCAATGGAACAGGATAGAAAGCCCAGAGATAAACACACACACATATGGTCACCTTATCTTTGATAAAGGAGGTAAGAATATACAGTGGAGAAAAGACAGCCCCTTCAATAAGTGGTGCTGGGAAAACTGGACAGCTACATGGGAAAGTATGAAATTAGAACACTCTCTAACACCATACACAAAAATAAACTCAAAATGGGTTAAAGACCTAAATGTAAGGCCAGACACTATAAAACTCTCAGCGGAAAACATAGGCAGAACACTGTATGACATAAATCACAGCAAGATCCTTTTTGACCCACCTCCTAGAGAAATGGAAATAAAAACAAAAATAAACAAATGGGACCTAATGAAACTTAAAAGCTTTTGCACAGCAAAGGAAACCATAAACAAGACAAAAAGACAACCCTCAGAATAGGAGAAAATAGTTGCAAATGAAGCACCTGACAAAGGATTAATCTCCAAAATTTATAAGCAACTCATGCAGCTCAATAACAAAAAACCAAACAACCCAATCCAAAAATGGGCAGAAGACCTAAACAGACATTTCTCCAAAGAAGATATACAGATTGCTAACAAAAACATGAAAGAATGCTCAACACCATTAATCATTAGAGAAATGCAAATTAAAAGTACAATGAGATATCATCTCACACCGGTCAGATTGGCCATCATCAAAAACTCTAGAAACAATAAATGCTGGAGAGGGTGTGGAGAAAAGGGGAACCTCTTGCACTGCTTGTGGGAATGTAAATTGATACAGCCACTATGGAGAACAGTATGGAGGTTCCTTAAAAAACTACAAATAGAACTACCATATGACCCAGCAATCCCACTACTGGGCATATACCCTGAGAAAACCATAATTCAGAAAGAATCATGTACCAAAATGTTCACTGCAGCTCTATTTACAATAGCCAGGACATGGAAGCAACCTAAGTGTCCATCAACAGATGAATGGATAAAGAAGATGTGGCACATGTATACAATGGAATATTATTCAGCCATAAAGAGAAATGAAACTGAGTTATTTGTAGTGAGGTGGATGGACCTGGAATCTGTCATACAGAGTAAAGTAAGTCAGAAGGAGAAAAACAAATACCGTATGCTAACACATATATATGGAATCTAAGAAAAGAAAAATGTCATGAAGAGGTTAGTGGTAGGACAGGAATAAAACACAGAGCATGGACTTGAGGATATGGGGAGGGGGAAGGGTAAGCTGTGATAAAGTGAGAGAGTGGCATGGACATACATACACTACCAAACGTAGGGTGGATAGCTTGTGGGAAGCAGCCGCATGGCCCAGGGAGATCAGCTAGGTGGTTTTTGACCACCTAGAGGGGTGGGATAGGGAGGGTGGGAGGGAGGGAGATGCAAGAGGGAAGAGATATGGGAACATATGTATATGTATAACTGATTCAGTTTGTTGTGAAGCAGAAACTAACACACCATTGTAAAGCAATTATACTCCAATAAATATGTTAAAAAATTTATTGACATTTTTCCAAAGATGCAGCTATTGGTTTGTGAATTTTTTCATTATTTTTCCATTTTCAAAATTATTGCTATCTGCTATAATTTTTACTATTTTTTTCTTCTACTTCAAGCTTAAATTATTCTTCTTTCTGTGGTTTAATATGGTGGAATCTTATATTACTGATTTTTGATTTTTCTTTTTATCTAAGGTATACATTCAAGCTTTAAATTTCCCTCAAAATACTGTTAAGGTTGCATCCCTCAAATTTTCATAAGTTGTATTTTATTTTCATTTTTTTAAAGTTTTTAAGTTCTCTTGCCACATCTTGTCAATTGTTACTTAGAAGTGTATTGTCTAATCACCAAATATTTGGAGATTTTCAGCACTCTTTATTGGTTTTTTTGTTTAATTTCCTTGTGGTCTGAGAACATAATTTGTCTGATTTCTATTCTTATGAACCTAAGAAGTATTTAAGACCCAGAATGTGGTCTATGTTGGTGAATATTTCACGGAGCTTAAGATGAATATATATTCTGCTCTTGTGGATAGATGATTATTCTATAAATGTCAATTAGTCAAGTTGATTGATAAAGCTGTTCAAGTCAATTACGTCCTTAGTGGTTTTCAGCTAGCTTGACTTATCAATTAATGACAAAGGAGGGATGACATTTTTGACAATGATAGTGGATTTGTCTGTTTCTCTTTTCAGTTCTATCAGTTCCTGTCACATATAATTTTATGTTCTGTTCTTAGGTACATAGACATTTAGGATGGTTATGACTTCATGGAAAATTGAACCTTTACCATTATGTAATGCATTTTCCCCCCGATTTCTTGTTTTGAACCTGCTTTATCTGAACTTAATAGAGCTCCTGCAGCTTTTTATTACTGTTAACATAGTATATTCTTGCTCTATCACTTTACTTTTAACCTATGAGTCTTTATGTTTAAATTGAATTTCTTGTAGTGAACCTATAATGAGGTTTTACTCTTTCTTATCCACTTTGACAATCTCTGTCTTTTGACTGTCGTTTTTAGATCAGTCACATTAAACTGACTGTTTATGTAGTTGGATTAATACTACCGTATTTTTAAGTATGTTCTATTCATTGCATTTTTTTCTTGTTTCTTTTCTTTTATGCCTTCTCTAGTTTTAAATGAACATTTTATATAATTATATTTTATCTACTCTCTTAGCATATCAATTATGCTTATTTTACATTATTTTGTGCTTGTCCTAAAATTTATAATATAAATCTTTGATAAACCTGTGTTCACTACCTAATAATATTATATATGTAGTATAGTGGAGGTAACGGAAGTACCTTATGACAGAGCATTTCCAGTTCCTCCATTCCTCCCTGTGAAATCTGTTATTCATTTATCCATATGCTAAAACCACCAAATACATTGTTCCTATTAAGACTTTAAACATCAATTATCTATAGCTCAATTATGAATAAGAGAAGAAATTGTGTCCCATTTATGTTAATATGCTTTGGATTTCTATCATTTCCTTTTGCTTCTCTAGTACATTTCCATCTCTCTGATTATATTACCCACCTGACTGGTACTTTGTTTATAGTTTTTACCATTATATCCCTTAACATATAAGTCATAGTTGTTTTAAGCTCTCTGTCAGTCTTGTTACATCTGAGTCTGGTTGTGAGGCTTTTTCTCTTCAGAAAGTGATTTTTTTTTTTTTTTTTGCCTTCTTGGGTGCTTTGAAACTTTTTGTTGAAAGCCATGTGTGGTGTATTGAATAATAAGAACTGAGCTAATGGGTCTCTAGTGTCAGGTTATACAAAATCTGGCCATGCATTGAGTTTTATTTTATATTTTCTATAACTCTAGGTGCCAAAGGCCTCAAATTCCTCTAATGTCAATTTTTATCTTTGCTGTTGTCATTGGATTTCCCTAAGAACTACTCCTGAGATAGATTCTGCACCTTGCCGCTCTTTTAGCTGTAATCTACTGCTACTGAATGGTGGTTTCAAAATATGGGAAAGGGAAAATGTTCTATAATGTTTCTCAATTATCCCTCCTCTCCTTAGGTGAGCCAGACTTGCTAGAATGACTGGAATAAAATAAACGCCCTTCTACTATGGCTTTGGGAAAAGTCTACGGTAAAGCATTTTCCCCTTGAAAATAAACCTATTTTTTTTTTTAATGGAGAATGTCTTGGAGGTAATTCTTAAGGATTCTTTCCCTCTCCTTCACAAGGTGATAGTTACTGTGAGTATCTGGTGAGATTCCTGGAAATAAAAGCCATGACAATGTAGGGTCCCTTTAAGACTAAAGCCTCCAAGAGTTTCTCATGTAGTCCATACGCAGATAACATCTATTTGTCAAATTTGCCATTTAAGTGTTCCTCCCATTTTGTCTCCAGTGACTTCTTTAGATTTTCATGTGACAGTTTTCCCTGCAATCTCAGTTTTTTGATGGGTTCACAAAAAGTCACTGATTTTCAGTTTCTTCTGCTTTTACTGTTGTGAGAATGTAATGTTGGATCTCAAGCCCTTTACATGGTAGAGGTGAAACTGGAAATCTCATTGCCTGTTCACATTAAAAACAAGCATTTTATAAATGTTTTCCATTAATAGTAACATTTGCACTATTTATGTACTTTTGTCCATTCGATAGCATCAGGTTAATACGTATTCTTGGTGATTTCCAGCAACAAAATTTAAGGGCCTTATATTATGTTAATGCCTTCTGCATGACTCTGAGTTAAATAGATCTATCTGTATTCATTTATATTGCTCATCCTATATTTTGCACTTTCTTTCATGCATTTTTTTCTTCCTTACTTACTTTCATTCTCTACCAGGTAGATCTCTTTTTCTCTACCAGGTAAATCTAACAAATCCTTCTTCCCCACTGTCATAGAGAAAGAAAAATTCTCCTTCTTCTATACTGAAGCAAACTTGAGAAGAACGACAAGATGAGGACAATTTAAAAGACTTACACTTTAATTAAGAGACTGACTCATACCAAAGATTTAACATAAGACTAATAAGCAGATGAAATTTGAAGTGAAAAAGTATTTTAACTAAAAGGGACAGTGATTAAACTGGAAACAAGCATTTTCATTTGGCAAGTCTAAGTTATCTATGCTACCAAGTGAGTTGTAAGCCTGTGAGGAAGATTATGCAAGATGTAGAAAATTTAAAAAAATCTATTCAGTATAGAATAATTAAATGTGTTATTCTATCTTATAAGCTAAATGTTACTTATATATATTTTTGTCTTAAATAAAAATTATGTGTCTTCTAGGAGATTACTATCGCTTTTACATATTATATTTTCCTATTTCTAATTTTAAGGCAATATTTATTAAAAGGAAAACTGAAATAGCTTTGTAGGGAAGTAAATAATATCACTGACAGCTTTTAAACTGGTTTAATTATATTTAGCACAAGAAAGATCCACTATATCACTGAATATGATCATATAAGCAATTTATTATCAGATGTTTCAGACTGAAAGCAGCATTCTTTGAAAAATGCAAGTATGTCCTCTATTCATGGGAAAAAACATGATTTTCAAAAGCAACCCCTTCCTTGTTTCTTGTTACTTGAAACTTTTTCCCATATGGACACTAGGTGGCTTGGTGACAAGTGAGGAGTTAAAACTAGGTTTCTGTGCTGTAATTTCTCTGTAGCTATGAATGCCCAGGAAGTGAAATGGGTTTTGCATACAAAGACAAAAGGCTTGGAGGAAAAACAGAAAACAAAAACAAAAACAGTATCTTTAGGTAGTTGCATTTAAGAAAAAGAACACCGAGTTGGACTTTGGAGATCTGGATATTGAAATAAGCTCACAGGGACATACTGTGTGACCAGGAGGAGGTCAAAAACTCTTTTGGCTTCATGTCCTGCACTATAAAATAGATTTGAACTATATAAAAGTTTATGATCATCAAGAGGTTCCAGTTTAAAATACTGAGAGTCTCAGGAGCACATTGCTCCCTTTCCAACAAGAAAATGGCAAATAGCCCACAAAATGATATCTTTAGAGTCCATTAGAAGCCTGAGGTGGCAAGATAATGACATACATCCAGAGTTTTAAGCCCCTCCAACAAAGAGTGGTACACATGAACTGATTCCTCTTTGACAGAACAGTGGTAGCTAACATAGAAGTGCATAAGAAAAATAACATCTAAAACTTCAGCAAATTCCAAAAGAGCAAGTGTAGCTGGTGTGACAATTTGGAATTCTTTGGCTTCCCAAACACAATAAAAATCTATTGCAAACTGGCATGAGAAAGAGTGGGGCACATTATTAGACATGCTTATTTGTTATAAGCATGGCAGTACTTCTGAACTTTGAGGGTGAAGCAGGAAAATCAATAGAAACTTGTCTATAGTCAGGACACTGCATATATGCAATATATTGACCATCTGCATCTGCAAAAACACCAGAAAAGTAATGCTCATCTGGACGCTGCACTGAGTGGAAGACAGAGGGAGTTTGCTTCTGGAAGAGGAAAAAGAACAACTGCCTGCTCCCTGAACCCTCCACTGAGTATGAATCTGGGATCATCTGCTACTAGAGAACAGGCAGAAATGCTGAGAGAGCCCTACCCTTGAGGCAAAGGGACATAGAACCTGCTTAAATAAAAGGACAGAGCAGGAAGTTAAGAACCTCACTCCAAATATATATATATATATATATATATATATATATATATAAACCTGATCACTTTACTGTACACCTGAAAATAACACAACATTGTAAATCAACTATATTTCAATAAAAATTTTTGCTGCCTAAGACTTCATATTCTTGCATCAACTACCAGGCAAGAGATAACTTCCAGTGGAGAAAGGTGTGTCAGCACCAAGAGATCCTTTCTGTGGCCCAGATAGAGAGGGCCTGTTGAAATCTTAAGATAAAGCAGGACCATAAGAAACTCTTCAGCACTGCAGGGCTTATACTAAGTAGTCTATCACATTGAAGCACTGAATGTAACTAAAGCAATAACAAAGATCAAACACAGGTTTAGTGTAAAATAAATGGACTCAACTCCCATTCCTCATGGTCTCACAAAAGAAAGGCCTGGCAGCATGCTAATTTCAGGACTTGAATATTAGTTGCCCCTGTGAGCAACATTTACAAAAAACTCCACAAAACTCTATGCACAAAAAAGTTAGATGTGATCTATCATCAAGAAATAAAATAGTCAATAGGGATAGCCAGGAAAGAAAATGAAATTTTAGTTTAACAAATTCCCACAAAGATAACTCCAGGCCCAAATGGCTTCACTGATTAATTCCATTAAGCATATAAGGAGAATACAATGCAAACTGAGAAAAGAATACACTTCAACTCATTTTACTGAGTCACTTATCTGGATGTCAAAACGAATTAAGAACATTACAGTAAGAGAAGATTACAAAGCCAGAAGTTTTCATGTAGGATTAGCAAATCAAATCCACCAATGTATAGAAAGAATGAACAATGTGATCAAGTGGGTTTTACTCCAGGAATTCAAGGTTGGTTTATGTTTGAAAGAAAATCCATTTTATTTACCACATTAAGAGATAAACGAGAAAAACACATATACTTGTAAAATTTTCAGAAAACCCCCACCCGTCCAGAGACCAGTAGCAGTCGGGAGCTACTGCTGCATCTCTTCCAGACCCCAGGAGTGGTCATGAGCCCCCACTGCATCCCTCCTAGACCCCAGGAGTAGGCATGAGTCCCTGTCACCTCCCTCTCGGACCCTAGGAATGGTCGTGAGCCTCCACCACCTCCCTCCCAGAGAGTTCATGAGCCACTACTGCCTCCCTCCCTGACACTGGGAAGTGGTCACGAGCACCTGTCATCCCCACCTGGACTTCAGGAGTGGTCGCAAGCTGCCTCCACTCCCATCATGTGCTTTGGGGTGCTCCTGAGCCGCTACCATTGCCACAAACCCCAGGACCAGGCACCAGTCATCACATTTGTACACCCCTTATCAAGGGGGTAATGACCAGCACACACTGAGGAAAGAGGTGACAGGCATCTATACTAAAAACTGCCCTCACACCAAATATATTAAATGCACACAAGCTACACAGGGACACTCTGACATATAAATAGCCCTCCAAGACCACAGTACATAATTGTTTCTCCTAAACTCACAGAGTAAGAGAAATAAAAGTAAAATGAAGGAGAGGAAACATTCCCAGTTAAAAGGCCAAGAGAATTCCCCTGAAAGAGCAAACAGTGAGACAAATCTGTTCACTCTAATAGACACCAATTTCAAAAAGGAGATAATAAAAATACTGAAGGAATTAAGAAAGCCTATCAACAGAAATGCAGAGTACTGTAAAAAGAAACTTGAAACTATAAAGAGGAAACCAGAAAAATTAGAAAACTCATTTGCAGAGATGAAAGCTGAGCTAAAGGCATTGAATAGCAAAATGAATAATACAGAAGAAAGAATAACAGACCTGGAAGAAAGAATAATAGAGATCACCCAATCAGGACAGCAGACAGAAAGCCAAATGAAAAAATAAAGTGAAAGCAATATAAGAGACCTATGGGATAATATAAAGCATGCCAACCTATGCATAATAGGGATTCCAGAAAGGGAAGAAAGAGAAAAGGGGATCAAAAATGTATTTGAAAAAATTAGGCTGAAAACCTAAAGAAGGAAACAGATATACAGGTACAGGAAGCACAGAGGGTCCCAAACAAGATAACCCCAAATAGACCTATACCAAGACATATAATAAAAAGGGCAAAAGTTAAAGATAAAGAGAGGATTCTAAAGGCATCTAGAGGAAAAACAAAGAGTTAACTATAAGGGAACCTGCTTAAGGCTATAAACTGATTTCTCTACAGAAAAGTTGCAGGCCAGAAGGGAGTGGCAAGATATATTTAAAGTCCTGAAGGGGAAAAGTCTGCAACCTAGGATACTACTCAGCAAGATTATAATTTAGAATAGAAGGAGACAGAAAGAATTTCTCACACAAGCAAAAAATTAAAAGAATATAGCAATACTAAACCTACCCTAAAGGAAATAGTGAAAGGCCTTCTCTAAATAGAAAAGAAGAATCTATAGGAAGGAGAAAATCACAATTGGAAAGTAACTCACTTAAATAAGCTAGTACACGGATTTTTTAAAAAAATAAAAAAAATTTCTGTGAAAGAAACGAAAACCAAAATAAACAGCAAAAGGATGAGCATGAAGATGTATATGAGGACATCAAAACCATAAAATGTGGGAAAGGAGAGTAAGATTATTTTCTTAGAATGTGTGTCATCCTATATGACTACCAATCTGAGGCAAGCAGATATAGGAAGGGGTTAACATAGTTGAAAAACAGGGTAACCACAAATCAAAAACATACAATAGACTCACAAAAACCAAAAAGAAGAGAAAATAAGTATAATACAAAAGAAAATCATCAGACCACAAAAGAAAAAACAAAAAGAAAAATAAAGGCACAAAGAAGAAATATAAACTTAGCAGGAAAACAAGATTTAAAATGGCAATAAATACATATATATCAATAAATACCTTAAATGTCAATGGGCTAAATGCCCCAATCAAAAGACAGAGAGTGGCAGATTGGATAAAGAAACAAGAGCCTACAATATGCTGCCTACAAGAGACCCACTTTAGGTCAAAGGACACACATAGATTGAAAGTGAGGGGATGGAAAAGTGTATTTCATGCAAATGGAAATGACAAGAAAGCAGGGATTGCAATACTCATATCAGACAAAATACACTTTAAAACAAAGGCCATAAAGAAAGATTTAAAAAGGTACACTGTATATGATAAAAGGATCAATACAAGAGGATTTTACACACATCAACAAATATGCACCCAATATAGGAGCACCCAAATACATAAAACAATTACTAACAGACATAAAGGGAGAAATTGAAAGGAATAAAATAATAGTAGGAGACTTTAACACCCCACTCACAACAATGGACAGATCTTCCAGACAGAGAAGCAATAAGGCAACAGAGATCCTAAATGATACACTGGAACAGTTAGACTTAATATTTTCAGGTCATTATATCCAAAAAGCCATAATACACATTCTTTTCAAGTTCACATGGAACATTCTCTCATATTGACCACATACTAGGGAACAAAACAAACCTCAACAATTTAAGAGTATAGAAATTATCTCAAGCGTCTTTTCTGACCACAATGGCATGAAACTAGAAATTAACCGTAGAAAAAGAAATGAGAAAAAATGATTACATGGAAACTAAACAATATGCTACTAAAAACCCAATGGGTTAATGATGAAATCAAAGAGGAAATTAAAAAGTACCTTGAGGGCTTCCCTGGTGGCACAGTGGTTGAGAATTCGCCTGCCAATGCAGGGGACATGGGTTGGAGCCCTGGTCTGGGAAGATCCCACATGCCACAGAGCAACTGGGCCCGTGAGCCACAATTACTGAGCCTGCACGGTCTGGAGCCTGTGCTCCGCAACAAGAGAGGCCGTGATAGTGAGAGGCCTGTGCACTGTGATGAAGAGTGGCCCCCGCTTGCCACAACTAGACAAAGCCCTCGCACAGAAATGAAGACCCAACACAGCCATAAATAAATAAATAAAAATTTTTTAAAAAAACTTGAGACTAATGACAATGAAAACACAACCATACAAAATCTTTGAGATGCAGCAAAAGCAATTCTTAGAGGGAAAGTCATATAGATACAGGCTTTCCTTGAAAAATTAGAAAAATCTACAATAAACAATGTAAGCTACCACTTAAAATAATTAGAAAAAGAACAAACGAAACCTAAAGTCAGCATAGGGAGGGAAATAATAAAGATTACAAAGGAAATAAAATAGAGATTAAAAAACAATAGACAAAAATCAATAAAACCAAGAGCAGGTTCTTTGAAAGGATAAACAAGATTGACAAACCTCTGGCCAGCTCACCAAGAAAAGAGAGAGAACCCAAATAAACGAAATAAGAAGTGAAAAAGGAAACATAACAACTGATACTGCAGAAATACCAAAAGAAATGAAATACTATGAACAATTATATGTCAACAAATTTGACAATCTAGAAGAAATGAACAAGTTTCTAGAAACATACAGTCCACCAAAATTGAATCAAGAAGAAATAGATAATTTGAACAGACCAATCACTAGAAGTGAAATAGAATCTGTAATTTAAAAACTCCCTATAAACAAAATAACAGGACCAGATGTCTTCACAGGCGAATTCTACCAAACATACAAAGAAGTTATACTGATTCTTCTCAAACTCTTCCAAAAGATTGAAGAGGAGGGAACACTTCCAAAGACAATCTATGAAGCCACAATCACCCTGAAATCAAAACCAGACAAAGACACCACCAAAAAAGATAATTACAGGCTGGTATCTTTGATGAATATAGATAGAAGGATCTTCAACAAATATTAGTAAATGAAATCCAACAGCACATAAAAAGAGATCATACACCACGACCAAGTGCAATTCATCTCAGGTTCATAAAGATGGTTCAACATACACAAATCAAACAATGTGATATACCACATAAACAAAAGAAAAGCAAAAACCACATGATCATCTCAATAGGTCCAAAAAAAGCATTTGACAAAATTCAACATCCATTCATGATAAAAACTCTTACCAAAGTGAGTATAGAGGGAACATATCTCAAGATAATAAAAGCTATTTATGACAACCCCCCAGCCAATATAATACTCAATGGTGAAAAGCTGAAAAGTTTCCTGCTAAAATCTGGAAGAAGACAAAATGACCACTCTCACCTCTTCTATTCAACATAGTATTGGAAGTCTTATCCACAACAGTCAGACAAAAAAAGGAATAAAAGTTATCCAAACTGGAAGGGAAGAGGTAAAATTGTCATTATCTGCAGATTATATGCTACTTTATATAGAAAACCCTAAAGACACCACACATAAACTACTAGACTGATAAATTCAGTAAGGTAGCAAATACAAGATTAACATATACTATTGGTTGAATTTCTTTACACCAACAATGAAATATTAGAAAGGGAAGGTAAAAAAAAAACAAAAACCTTTTAAAATCACAACAGCAAAAATAAAATATTTAGGAATAAACCTGACCAAGGAGGTGAAAGACTTATATGCTGAGAACTATAAAACATTAATAAAGTATACTGAAGATGTCTGAAAGAGATAGAAAGATATCCCATGCTCTTGGATTGGAAGAATTAATATTGTTAAAAATGACCATACTGCCCAAAGCAGTCTACAGATTTAATGTGGTCCCTATAAAATCACCCATGACATTTTTCACAGAACTAGAACAAATCACCCTAAAACTCATATGAAACCATAAAAGGCCAGAATTGCCAAAGCAATCCTGAAGAAAAAGAACAGAGCAGGAGGCATAACCCTCCCAGACTTCAGACAATACTACAAAGCTACAGTAATCAAAACAGCATGGTATTGGCACAAAATCAGACATATGGATCAATGGAACAGAATAGAGAGTCCAGAAATAAACCCAAACACATGCAGTCAATTAATCTATGACAAAAGAGGCAAGAATATACAATGGGAAAAAGTCTCTTCAGCAAGTGGTGCTGGGAAAGTTGGACAGCTGCATGTAAATCAATGAAGTTAGAACACACCCTCACACCCTACAGAAAAATAAACTCAAAGTACCTTAAAGACTTAAACATAAGACATGACACCATAAAACTCCTAGAAGAGAACACAGGCAAAATAATCTCTGCATAAATAGTACCAATGTTTTCTTAGGTCAGTCTCCCAAAGCAATAGAAATTTTAAAAATAAAATAAACAAATGGGACCTAGTCACACTTACAAGCTTTTGCACAGCAAAGGTAACCATAAATAAAATGAAAAGACAACCTACAGAATTGGATAAAATATTTGCAAATGATGCGACTGACAAGGGATTAATTTTCAAAATGTACAAACAGCTCACACAACTCAACAATGAAAAAACAAACAACCCAATCCAAAAGTGGGCAGAAAACCTAAATAGATATTTCTCCAAAGAAGACATTCAGATGGCCAATAGGCACATGAAAAGATGTTCAACATCACTAATTATTAGAGAAATGCAAATCAAAACTACAATGAGGTACCACCTCACACCACCATTCAGAATGGCCATCACTTTAAAAGTCTACAAATAATAAATGAGGAGAGTGTGTGGAGGAAAGGGTACCTTCCTACACTGTTGGTGGGAATGTAAATTGGTGCAGTCACTGTGGAAAACAGTACGGAGATTCCTCAGAAAACTAAAAATAAAATACCCATATGATCTACCGCTCCTGGGCATATATCCTGACAAAACTATAATTCAAAAAGAAATATGCACCCCTATGTTCACAGCAGCACTATTCACAATAGCCAAGACATGGAAACAACCTAAATTTCCATTGACAGATGAATGGATAAAGATGTGGTACATAAATACAATAGTAGTACAATACTATTTAGCCATGAAAAAGAATGAAATAATTCCATTTGCAGCAACATGGATGAAACTAGATATTATCATACTAAGTAAAGTCAGAAAGAGAAAGACAAATACCATATGATTTCACTTATATATGGACTCTAAAATATGACACAAATGAACCTATCTATGAAACAGAAAGAGAATCAGGGACATAGAGAACAGACTGGTGGTTGCAAAGAGGGAGGGGCTTGGGGGAGGGATGGAGTGGGAATTTGGGGTTAGCAGATGTAAGTTTTTATATATAGACTGAATAAACAACAAGGCCCTACTATATAGAACAGAGAACTATTGTCAATATCCTATGAGAAGCCATAATGAAAAAGAATATTTTAAAAATGTATATGTATAACTGAATCACTTTGCTGTATGGTAGTAATTAATACATTATAAATCAGCTATATGTCAATAAAATTTTTTGCAGAGAAAGCTTTCTTCAAGAAACAACACAAATTCATGATATAAAACTTTTAGTAAACATGAATGGAAAGAAACTTCCTCAATATGATAAATAGTGGAAAAACCTAAAGCTGATATCATAGAATATCATGAAATATTAAATTTCTTCCTACATTGTGGACAAGATCAAAACAAGATGTAAAAGCACGGTGAGTTATGCGATAAACCACTGATCAGAATATTCAGTGTGATGAATGGTCAAATTTTCTCAAATTCATCTATAGATTTGGTACAATCTCAATAAAAATATCAGCAAGTATTTTATAGAAATTTACAAGCTCATTTGAAAATTTATTTGGAGAGGCAAAGAACCTAGACTAGCTAGAATAATTTTAAAAATAAAAAGAAAGAAACATTTATAAGAGTTACACTAACCACCTACTGACATCAAGACTTATTTTAAAGCTATAGTAATGCTATGTGATATTGGTGAAAGCAGGGGAAAAAAATCAATGGAACAGAATAAGGAGTACAGAATTAATCTGCACAAATATAGTCAGAATTTTTGACAAGATTGCCAAAGCTATTCAAAGAAGAGAACTTTCTTCAACAACTGGTGGCAGCAAAACTGGCTATTTATATGGATCAAAGAAAACTTGACTCCTAACTAACCATTTATGACATCAATATGAGATAGATCATAGACCTAAGTGTAAAATATAAAACAATGTTAGAATAAATTTTAGAAGGATTTCTCACTAAGTTAGGGTAGACAAAGATTTCTTAGAGAAAACAAAAGATACAGTACTGACAGAAGGAAAAAATTGGACCTCTTAATATTTAAAAATCTTCTACTGGTCAAGTGTTCAAAATTGACCATTTCTTACCTTTTGCTTTGCTATAACCAAACTTTAGTCAGACTTCCTCTTCCCAATAGGCCCCTGAACTCTGCTTATCCCAAGTCTGAGAAAATATTAACAAGAGAACATAGCCCCTTATTAACTAATCCCAAGAAGTGGCTGATTGAAGCAAGATACGTTCCTTGTCAGGTACTGCTGATCATTTTCTCTCCTTTGCCTCATTTCTCCTCCCTCACTTCTTAACCCCACTCTATAAAAGAAAAGCCTTTTTCATTTTGATTTTGAGTTCCTTGCAGATCTCTAAATTCAGAGTTTTCCCTATTGCAATAGTCTCTATCCTGAGTAAAGTGTGTCTTTCTTTAAATTCAGATTTGTTTTTATGTCCCACTACTCTTCTAAAGATTCTGTTGTGGAAATGAAAGATAACTCACAGCCTGGGAAAAACTTTTGTAAAACATATCTGATAAAGAACTTGAATTCACAATATTTACCGAAATATACCTCAATAATAAAAATATGAATCATGCAATAAAAATAAGAAATGTTTTGAGCTTGAGCACGTCTCACAAAAAAGATACATGTGAAATAAGCACATGAAAATATTATTAATATTATTAGACATCAGGAAAATGCAAGTTAAAATCAGATGAGATGCCAATATACATTCACTAAAATAGCTAAAATGAAATAGAAAGAAACCACCGAATGTTGGAGAAAATCTGTAGCAACTGGACATTATTGGTGGGATTTTGTACATTATTGGTGGGATTTTGAAAATGGTCTGATGTTTTTCTATTGTTTGTGTAACAAATTACTATACACTTTGGGCTTAAAATAACACACATTTATTATCTTACAGTTTTGTAGGTCAGAGGTCTGATGTGGTTAGAGGACTGTATTACTTTCTGGAGGACCTGGGTGAGAATCCATTTCATTTAGGTTGTTGGAAGAATTCAACTCCTTGTCACTTATGAATGAGGTCACTATTTCCTTGCTGGCTGTGAATTGAGAACTATCCTCAGTTTCTCGAAGCAGCTCATACTCCTTGCCTTGTGAACCTCTTCTTCCGTCTCAAATCCAGCAAAAGTAGATAGTTTCTCTCATGCTTGTAATCTTTCCTGCCTCTATTTCCATTGCCACATTTCTGACCAACTCTGCCTTCCTGTTCCACTTTTAAGATTTTATATGATTATGTTTGGACCACCAGGATAACACTGAACAATCTCCCCATCTCAATATACTTAACCTAATCACATTGGCAAAGTCATATTTGCCATATAAGGTACTTATTCACCAGTTCTCAGGGTTAGGTTCTAGATCTCTGAGGAGGCTTTATCCTACCTTACCACAAAAAGTACAATCACTTCAGAAAATTCATTTATTTTCTTAAAAAGTTACATACACATCTGCCTTATTACCTAGAAATTCTGCTTCTAAGTATATAACCAAAGAAAAACCCACGTCCACAAAAAACCTTATACAAAAAAAGTTCACAAAATGTTGTTCATACTAGCCTTAAACTTGAAAGATCCCAACGTCCATCAGTATGGGAGTGAAGAAAAGAAATGGTGTGTGTGAATTTATAAAAAGGAACAGACTTCTGATTAATGACAAAACATGAATGAACATTCAAAATATTATAATGAGTGAAATAGGACACAAAATATACATGCTATATTTCCCCATTAATATTAAATTGAAGAATAGGCAAAATTAGTTTATGGTGAATGAAATCATATTATTGGTCTTTCTAGGAGGATTATCGAGGAATAGGCATGTGACATGTTATGTGTCTTCATATTATTCATCAAAATGAAATTGATGTGTCCTCACATCATTCATCAAAACCGATTAAATAATACACTTAAGATCTGAGCTTTGTGTATGTAAAAGATACCTAAAAAAAAAAAAATCAAATTCTAAGATGCTCTGATTCTACAAAGGATACATATTTCTTTTACTTGTCCTTTCTAAAAATGAAGTGGAGATTTAAAAATAAAATACATTCAGTTTCTAAATTTTCTTAGATGTTTAGAAAGCATTATCTTTTTCAAGCAAGATGACCAAATTCTTTTTTTTTTTTGGTGGCGGGGCGGGTATGTGGGCCTCTCACTGTTGTGGCCTCTCCCGTTGCGGAGCACAGGCTCCGGACGCGCAGGCTCAGCGGCCATGGCTCACGGGCCCAGCCGCTCCACGGCCTGTGGGATCTTCCCAGACCGGGGCAGGAACCCGTGTCCCCTGCATTGGCAGGCGGGCTCTCAACCACTGCGCCACCAGGGAAGCCCTGACCAAATGTTAATTTAATATCCAAACACTGTAAAGAATTTTTGAGCTTTTCTTTAGTTCCATCCTTTTTAGTAGCCAAGATGACAATTAGTGAATGTTTGGGGGACAAAAATACCCTTTCCAAATGTGAGATATAGTATCAAGAACAGTTCAGATCAAGAAATTAGATTTCAACCTACAGACGACAATTCACCAGCAGCTTTCAATATTGCTAGCCAATCTCAACATTGATATGATTCAGAGAGATGTTTTTTATTTTAATGTTATTTCTTGTACTCTTGTACCAAAGCTGTTGAAAACAACACAGCAGACTGGGAGACACGGGGGAGGGAAGTTAGGAGTAGAAATACGGCTTTCTTTTTGCAAACATTTTCCACAATGGAATATGACTTAAAGAAAAACAATTCATAGGTTAGAAACCTTCTCCACATGAATAACAAATATGGAGCTGACAAGAAGAGAATGAGTCTTTTCTGAGGCATAATGACTCTGGGCAGAAATTTCCTCAAACAAAGATGATTTAATTACATGGAAGACCTTCTAATCACTATGATCAAGTACAGTAGTAGTTGGCCCATTAATTGAAAAGACTGAATAAATGAGGAATCATATACAGAACACAAACCTTTTAACTTAAAATATATAAATGCACCTTTATTCACACTCTTTTTTCTATAAGACCAAGGACTTTTCATGAAATATGGGTCACACAATTGGACTGTGGTCTGCTTTTTTGTCTGTGAATCCTGTCTAGTTTCATTTTAATTCTTTAAAATGATACTACAGCATAAAATAAATCTAAATGCAGAATATTTCAAGGTTTTTAATTAACATTTCCACAACATATTCCCCAGCATTTTTAATTGCTTAATTTAATCTAAGTCATCCATTGAAATAGAAATAATATGTCTATTTCTGCACCCATATTTTAATGTACTACTTACTCAATGGTGAGTACAAGTGGCAAGAGTGAGGTTGGAAACAAATGCAACTTACTCTCACCTGAGAATCCTTGGCTTATGTGTTGGGAGAACTATAGGGGTGAACTGGAGAGTAACCTGTTGTTACACACGTTCAGTGGTAGTTTGGATATCTGTTAAATGCTTTATGGAGAGAACAGTTATTCTGATGGATGTGTTAACAGGAGATTGACTAAGAGAACTTCTTTTGAAATAATAACTGACATAATTATACATGGTGACTAGAAATGCTCCAAGTCTAGACTCTGTCATTTTCCATAAACCTGCTTTCTTTCCTGACTCATACTGTATTTAACTGTGCATTATCCTTTCGGGAACCCAATCAGGAACATAGAAACACATGTGTCTTTTATGTTTTCTTATTTCTAATAATCAGTCATGATGATCTATCAGTTACAATTGGTAGCCTCTACATTCTATCTCAGCTAGTGTCTGATGAATATTCTTCCTGTAAAATAACACATGCACACATATACAACCATGCACAAAATGCACAGCTCATAGATCATTGCTATTCAATATTATTGCTAAAAGACAGAATAACTCACAAGTCAGAACCACACTAGAGGATAAGGTAAATTGCTCCAAGCGTCTTGGAATTCACGAGCAATTAAGAAACTTCGCACACAGACACACATACACACTCACACACACCCTTAGGACCTCCTATAAATTAGCATATTATATTTGGCTTTCCTTTGGGGGCACGTGACCAAGTGCTTATACCGTAGATTCTATCTTTATTGTTATTTGACTGCCAGTACTAAGAACTGAATTGCCATCAGGAAAGGATCTCAGACATTTAAAGAACAAAACTCCTTCCTTCAAGCCCTTAGGCTAACACCCCAACTCTAGCATTATGCCTTTCCCAATATATCCATTTATTCCTCCACACTTACATCTGAGTAAAAATTGGCTCCTGCTATTCACTCATCCACTCTTTTAAGAAAGATTCTACCCCTTACCCCATAAGCTCACCTGCAATAGGACAACATCCTAGCAGTTGGGATGTTCTCTACATTTGTCTCTGATTGATGGTGTACCCTTCTCCTTAAAAAAAAAAAAAAAATACCCAGAAAAGGAACACCCTTAGGCTATAATGTGCCAGGAAGCTGTTGCTGTCCCTGAAAAGCAGTTATATTCGAATTAGGGTTAGATTTGGGATTACAGTAGCAGGAAAGAGATAGGTAGAGGAAAGTTGTTATAGTGGGAAGTGCTGCAAGGAAGAACAGAGACAAGGAATTAGTAGCAGCTCATAATAGGAGAAAATAATGACGTTATAAATTCATATTCAAGAGCTTAAATTCATGATAACTTTTAACATCCCCTGTATTTCTCTCCCACTAAATACTAGCAAATGGTGGAGGTTGAGGAAGGAAATTTTTTTTTTTAACACTGAAGGTGATTAATCCCTTATCAGATATAGGATTTGCAAATATTTTTTCCAATTCTACACGTTGTCTTTACAATTCAATTTTTTGATTCAATTTTGTTGTAGTTGGATTATTTTGGTTGAACTACAACTCAATAGCAAAAAACCAATAACCATATTGAAAAATGGGGAAAGAACACTGAATAGACATTTTTCTAAAGAAGATATAAAAATGGGCAACAAATACATGAAAAGTTGCTCAACTAATCATCAGGAAAATTCAAATCAAAACAATGAGATATAACTTTAAACCTGTTAGGATAGCTATTACGAAAAAAATAAAGCAAAACAAATAAATAAATAAACCCAAAAAACCCAAAAGACAATAACTGTTAGAGAGGATGTGGAGAAATTTGTGCCCCTGTGCACTGTTGGTGGAAATGTAAAATAATGCAGCAACTATGGAGCACATCATGGAGATTTCTCAAAAAAAAAAAAAAAAAAATAGAACTACTATATGATCCAACAATTCCATTTCTCAGTATATATCCAAAATAATTGAAATCAGGATCTCAAAGAAATATATGCACTCCTGTGTTCATTGCAGCATCATTCACAATAAGCAAGATAAGAAAACCCGTGTCCATCAACAGATGAATGGATAAAGATATGTGGCATATACAAACATTAAAATGTCACTCAGCTTTAAAAAAGAAAATCCTGCTATTTGTGACAACACAAGGGACTTGAAGGACCTTATGCTAGATGAAATAAGCCAGTCACAGGAGGACAAATACTGCCTGAGTCTACCTATATGAGATATCTAAAAGGGTCAAATGCATAGAATCAAGAGACTAGAAAGATGGTGCCAGGGACTGGTGGGTGAAGAAAGGAGGGGTTATTATTCAATGGACATAAAGTTTCTGCTAAATAAACTAGAAATAGATATGCTATACAACATACTCCCTTTAACAATACAGTATTTTGCACTTCAAAATTTGTTAAAAGCATAGATATCATTTTAAGTGTTCTTACCAGCAAAGAATGTTTTTCAAAGGTAGTGTGTGAAAAAAATAATAGAGAAGTTGTTAGTGAATTTTGGAAGAAAAATGTTTCTCAAAAATTCTATTTAGAACTAAAGTTCTTTCATATGTGACACTAAAAGATACTTTCAAACATGTAAAATTTCAAAAAAATGTGTCACCAATATACACTTATGGGAAAAAACACATTGATACATATTTGAGCCTATTATATAAATCAAAATTAAGAGAAAACATAGCCTAGCTGTATCTCTGTATGAAAGACTATCAGATTATGAACACATTAAACAAGGGAAACCAATAATGTAAGTAATTATCATAAAGTTGAATATAAATGTAGTAAATACATAAAATCCAATATTGATACTGTGGGGAAGCAACATTTGCCACCCCAAAATGTCTCTTTGGCATGAGGATTAATTTAGGCTGAATATTTTGAAGAAACAGAAAATCTAAGTTTGTCTTGCCACCTTCCCCTTAACTGCCTAAAAGAATTTACATAAAGAGCCTGTTCTCAGAATAGAGCTATTATCAGAGGTATCTGTGAAGAATATGGGCTAGTTGTGGTGGGGGAAACTTTAGAGATAAGAGTAAACTCTGAGTCCCATGGTCTCTGCATGACCCAGCAAACATTTGTTTACTAAACATTTGCTTTTCTATCTCCATATGAATCCTCCAGTTTTAAAGTCCCAAACCACTACCCCCAACATTGTTTTTGTCTTTAGCTGAAGACGGTATTGAAGGTGAGAACTTCAACCATTTTAGTGAGTTACTCAGTTTTCCTGGGTCTCTCCCACGAATACATGTTATTAAACTTTTGTTTGATTTTCTCCTGTTAATATGTCTTATGTCAATTAAATTATTAGACCAGCCAGAAGAACTTAAAAGTGTAGAGGAAAATCTCTTCCTCCCCTACAATGCTATTAAGAAAGAGCATTCCATAAACAGGAATTAATTTTTGCAAAGGTTGGACTTGAAACAAGATAATTTTTAAAAAGTGTTATTGGTCTTGATTTTTATGTTAGGAAATAAGTCAAATGTTATTTTGAAAAGTATAAAAATCCACAAGTAGAATTAAAAATGATAATTACCTTTCACATCACTACAAAGGATAAAAAGCAGATATAGATTCTATACTTGACAAATGACAAGAAGCAAAGGCAACAAAAAAGAAACATAAAAAGCAAAACTGAGAACATAAAAAAAGTGACAGAATTAAAGCTACACATAACAGTGATAACAGTAAAGGAAATTGCCTTAAGCTATTTTGTTATTAGGAAGGAAATATTTTCAGGAAGAATCACAAAACTAAATGTAATTTTAAAACACCTAAAATATGACGTAGACAGATTTCAAGTAAAAGGATACATAAAATTTATCATGCACGGACAAAAAGAAAGCAATTGAGCAGGGAAATGCTAATAGAAAACAAGGAAGAATTTAAGACAAAGGGCATCCTAAAATGAATAGGATCATTTAATAATTCTAAAACTGGCACTCGATGGTGCAAACTAAATGGTATTAAATACTTGTGTATTAAATATGTAATATCAAAATATATAAAATAAAAGCTAAGAAATAAAACAATAAATTCATAATAGGTAATTACACTGATAAAACAAATATACAGATATTTATAATATATAAGTACATTAATATTTTAATTAATATGTATCAATCAAAGCTTTTACAGGGATTATCACTTCATTTTAAACAGGCGAGCAATATTTGGGAGGAAAAATTATCCCTGCTTAGCTAAAATGATCCACAGATTCTAAAATATGACAATTATTCTAGCTATGTCTTTCCTAAAAGCTAGGAATCACTAGCAATGTTTATATTGAAATACACCAACATTAAAATTTAAAGCAGGGGATTCCCTGGTGGCACAGTGGTTGAGAGTCCGCCTGCCAATGCAGGGGACACGGGTTCATGCCCTGGTCCGGGAAGATCCCACATGCCGTGGAGCAGTTAGGCCCATGAGCCATGGCCACTGAGCCTGCACGTCCGGAGCCTTTGCTCCACAACGGTGCGGCCCGCGTACCGCAAAAAAAAAAAAAAAAAAAAAAAAAATTTAAAGCAAAATACAAAGTGACTATAAAGAGAATAATGTTAAAAAATGAACAAAATTTTGTAACAGATTATGCCAATAGTTTGATAAAGTTTTTATTTTTATTGAAAAATAATTTTTAAAAGTAAACTAAGTATCATGCTCAAAACAATTTTCTTTAATAAACAAAGATGTCCTAGAGAAAGTATGAAGAATTAGGTAATTCAAATAAATGTGGAAGAAAAGTTGTCAAAAGGAAAATGGTATGAATGTTATAAAAATCTGAAAATTGATTCTGAAGATAATCAGTGAACCAAAAACAAAACATACAAAAACAGACAAATTTAATGCCTTTGTTACCTTTCAAGCCAATCTCAAATTATTTCCCTCCATATGTAAAGGGGTGCTTGGCAGCCATAGACAGATAAACAGTTTATGTGTATATGAAACGAGGCTTTTTTGGGCTCTTGGTAAAAAGAAATAATCTAGGATTTTTAATCCTGAGGGCCAGGCAAGAGATGGAAAGTTAGCATCATGGCAACAAATAAAAACATAAAATTGCACTTCAAAAATCTCTGTAGGGCTTCCCTGGTGGCGCAGTGGTTGAGAATCCGCCTGCCGATGCAGGAGACACGGGTTCGTGCCCTGGTCCGGGAAGATCCCACATGCCGCGGCGCAACTGAGCCCGTGAGCCATGGCCGCTGGGCCTGTGCGTCCGGAGCCTGTGCTCCGCAACGGGAGAGGCCACAACAGTGAGAGGCCCACATACCGCAAAACAAAACAAAACAAAACAAAACAAAACAAAACAAAACAAAAAAAAAAAAAAAAAAAAAAAAATCTCTGTAATCCTAAAGTATTACAATTCATCATCAAAGTTGATTGACTTTGCCAGGTCATCCTGATCTCAGAAGAAAAGAAACTGCTGAATGAGCGCATTGAATCTCATAGGCCTTGAGAGAAAGAGAATGCAAGAAGCCTGGAGAGCAGAGATCAGGGCAGCTACCCAGGACCCTGGCAAATTTGCTGTTTCTGTACCATAACTGAAGAGCTTTAGCAGACATTCCAGCTGCCATTTTCTAAGAGATCCCAATCCTAATGGCATTCCTATCACATGACCCTACCAGCAGTGAGCCAACAAAGGAAAACTGCATCCAATGGAAGACATCCAGACGCAGAAGGAGGAAGATGATAGGTCAACCAGAAGGTATGTTCTGTATAATACAACTACTGTAGTAGAGATATATAAAGTTAAATTTTTAAAAAAGATTAAAGAGATTAATAAAATAACAATGGGACATCCCCTCCCCTTACACACACACACACACACACACACACACACACACACACACACACACACACACACACTTTACTGAAATGGAAACTAAAACCAAAAGCCAGACTTCCAGTTGTATCAATTATAAATGGATTCAGCTGAAATCAACATAAAATTTGGCATACAGTGGCATATCAAGAAAAGGTTAATTTTTCTTACAATTTGAGAAGTCATGAATTAAATAGACAATGACTGGTACAAGTGATTATAGGATTTCATTAATGTCCTGAGTTTTTCCCCTTTGCCTGATCCATGCTTTTTAGTTTATAACACTTGTCCTTATGGTCCTAACATGATTTCTATACCAATAAGCATCCCATCCATTGTCAGCTAGAACAAGTTAGGAAGGGCAAAGAGTAAAAGGGCATGGCAGATAAGTTTGTCCAGTTTTAAAAACTTTCTGGACACCACTCACATACAACAATATTTATTTCTACTTTATTGGAAAAGAACTGAGCCCATTGGCCACCATTAAATGCAAGAGTCTGAGCAGGTGAATATTTCAGTTGGTTAGATTGCCAAACTCTAAAGAATACTAATTCTGTAAGCAAGACAGAGGAGAAAACACATTGAATAGGCAGTTAGAAGTTTCTGTCACACTGATTAGGAAATCCAGTACTTAAAAGAGAGAATGATCACTATTAAAAACCAAGTTAGTGACCAGGAAAATCAGGTGTAAGGCATATTTCAATGCACAGAGAAAATACACAGAGGGAAAAAAGTCGTAAGACCAAATATAGGAGGTTTTGAGAATATATTCAGAAGATACAATCTGTGAATCATAGTAATGCATGAAAGAAAGAAAATAAACTCATAAAAAGGATTATTCCTATCAGTTGTGGAAATGCTTCATTTTGTAGATTGAAACCATTGGCCTATTTCTAGGAAAACAAGAGGAATAAAAATATACATTTAGTGCATCTGGGGACTATTCCTGAACTTAGGCAAAAGGGAACATGTTATCTACCAACTGTGGGGGGTTCATACTAGAATTGTTCAATAAAATAAGAAACACATTATAAAAAGTGGAGAAAAATAAGAGAACTACTTAAAAATTACATCAATAATTCTTGATAATGCTTGTTTCAAAGAGAATGCCATATATTATGTTAAAAACAAAACAAAACAAACATCAGAGTGCTTAATATAAAAACCTTCAGAGTGCAGAAAAAGCTATTCTGAGAGGAAAATGTTTTGCCCCCAAATGCCTTCACTAATAAAAAGTAAAAATTAAAAAAATAAAAAACCCAAGTACACTTTGTAAGAAATTAGTGAAAGAGGGCTTCCCTGGTGGCACAGTGGTTGAGAGTCTGCCTGCCGATGCAGGGGACGCGGGTTCGTGCCCCGGTCCAGGAAGATCCCACATTCCGCAGAGCGGGTAGGCCCGTGAGCCATGGCCGCTGAGCCTGTGCGTCCGGAGCCTGTGCTCCGCAACGGGAGAGGCCACAACAGTGACAGGCCTGCGTACTGGGGGAAAAAAAAAAAAAAAATAGTGAAAGAGCCGTAGAGAAAAAGTAAAACAAAACAACACAAAACAACAAACTAGGAAATACAGCAAAGAGAAATAAAGGCTAGAATTACTGACATATAATTAAATATATATTTGTATGTGTGTGTGTATGTATATATGTATTTATATATATATCTTTTCCTACTCCAAAAGTAACCACATAAAGAGATAAGAAAGATATTTCAAATAAATAATGACAAAAATTTGCAATACTTATTAGGAAGATATATTTAACAAGAAGGTCATAAAACAAATGTGAATAAGGCTAGAAAATAGTATTGAAGCACACAAAACAAGACCGGAACAAATAGGAAGACAGATTACAATTTGGATTAGTATATAAAATGTTACACAATTTTTTGATAATGTAATCTGGCAATATTTACCAAAATTAAACATATAAACATTGTTTTACCCAGAAATTCCTTTCCTAAACTTGACTCCTAAAGAAAATACACCAGTCAATAAAAACATGTGTGAAAGGATGCTTATTTCAGGTTTATTTGCAGTAGCAAAATACTGGAAACACAGTGGATGCCCATTAATAGAAGAATTTCAAAATTATGGTATATTATAAAATATGTAGCCATTAAAATAATCAGAGCTGTGCTAAATGACTCTATAGATATGTACATATGCGTATAACAATAATAGAGGATTATTTTGATATTTTATAAAAGCAAATGAATTGTTATTTATTTTCTTAGTGAGGAGTTGATCAAAGTACATAAATGGAGGAGGGGAGAGGAAGAAGCTAAGTACAAAAAGGGCACGAAAAGCTACATGTATAGGATCACATTTTGTATTTGTGTCAAATTGTATATATCTGCAAGCAAATATTTAGAGACATTAAATGATTTGTTTTACAAAAGTATTACAACATTTTTTAAAGGAGATAAGTAAATATAAAAGGCATAGTAATGAACACAATGAGACTTTCTTAAAGAATACTGCATATGATTGCATATAATGCATATAATTGCATTAAACTTAGGTGAAATGAATTATTTCCTAGAAAAATATATTTATCTTAGAAGAAATAGTATATCTGAATATAGCAATGCTAAACTTGATATTGAAGTTATATTTATATAGCACTATAGTCATATGCAGTTTTTGTTATATATATATAAAACAGTCACAATATCTCCAAGCAGTAATTTTATGATATTTTAATCTCTTGAAAAGAAGATGTTATATAAACTGTTGAACAACATGGAGAACTGAGAGTAGCTATCCAATTCATTACGTAAAATTATCGTAATTGACATAAAACCCCAAGAAAGATAGCACAAAAAAGTCTTCAGTCAGTCAAATATCAATGAATATAGTTCAGCCTTAAGTTGAAAGATTAACAGACAGGGAAAAAGAAGAGCTTATCCCAGCAAAGAATGAATAGTGAATATGAGGCTATCTATTAACATAATGGCTCATATTAACACATCACAAACAAACTATGCACTGCCACTACCATTATTATACTTTAATCCCTGGTAGCAGAATTCTTTTTAGGGAGAAGGCTGCTTTTGTTAAAAGATGCTTTGGCTGGCAAGTGATTCCCCTGGTGCCTGGAAAGACAATGATGCCAAGGATTCTAAAGAAGGAAGAAGCCACATTTAATCATAGAGGAGACTTTTTATTTGTGTATTCCTTAGGACCAGCTGGGGAGGAACAGAATAAGAAATAAATGGAAAGGAATGTGAAGAAAGCACGCACATGAAAAAGGTAGAAACGTTAGAAAAGCTGTTTCCTCTCCTTGTAAACTTACCACTCTTTAATTACTAGGTGTGAGTAAAATTTCTCATGGAAAAAACAAACATACTGTGTTTTGCATTTGGGTTATCACAGATGTAAATTAAGTTACTGTGAGAAAAAACTGAAGCAAGGAGGGAGATAGAAGTAGAGAGAAGTAAACCGTGAAAGCACAGAGTTGGGTCACTGGCCAACTTTAACCACATCTCCCAAAGTCAAGGAAACCTACCTAACATCTGAGTTATATGTGGAAAACTGTTTCATCATTTCTACAGAAGTTAAGAAAGGTATTCCATTGAATTCAATAAAAAGTTTTGATACTGTATTAGGGTTCTTCAGAGAAATAGAAATAGGCTTCCACTGGGGGTGGAGAGGCAGCTTCCACTGGCAAAGAAGACTCCAGAAATCAGGGGATCAATGTCCCCAGCTTCATTAGGGTCTTCCCACACATCTCATTACAACTTTCAGGATCCCATTGCTTTCTAATCAGTGGTTCACTTGAACAGTAGACACCCTGAAAGGCTGGGAGTTCAACTTGCATTGAAATTCAGCCAGTCACAGGATGAGATTCTCAGTTTGATTTTCAGCAATCTTGGTGCTTTGGCTACAGGAGATGGGTTCTCCTTCTAGACACACAGAAGCTTTTAGGTCATGTGTGCAGTGCTTGAGCTGGGAATTCAAATCCTTGAGCTCATCCTTTACTTTTCCCACATTGTTCAGCAACTTTAGGGGCAACCATCCAATCTCATATTCATCAGTGGGACAAAATGTTCAAAAATATAATATTCACAGTCACCCTGCTACTTGCTTCTTATAAGTGGTTGATTAGGAGTAACTGATGGTGATATTTATATCTCTATAGCCAGATCACTCCATGGACTACCAGTGCTCTCTTTACTACTGGAAATAGAATCATTAGCATCTTTACCTCTAGTCAGATTTGAGAGTCAATTCCAGAGCCCCCAGAAAAATTCAGGAAACTCATCTTAAAACTCTGCTCCTTGAGAGCCACTCTTGGTACCAAATCTGTACAGGTAAGAGTTTTTAAAACAAACAAACAAAAAACCCAGAACCAATAAGTTCCTAATAAGTACATAGTAAATATTAATTTTCATTATTAAGGTCACCGCCGAATTATTTAATTCCAAGTTCCTCTACTCCAGCCAGTCCTGCCCCACCCTCCAAAACAGAAGCATATTTAATACTACTGAACTGAGAAATTCACTTATAAACAAAATAATCACTCCTTTTTGATTAGTGAAACAATAATTTCATAAATTTTCACACCACATTTACCCCACCTTTCACTAGGGATAGAGAAAACTAAGGGGGAAAATTTTATTGTCTCATTTCATTATTTTCCTCAATATTATTTGGCAAATTTTTCAAACCTAGTAAAATTAGAAAGAAAAGTTAAACGAACATCAATATATTCTTTACCTTTACTTAGATTTACCGATGAGCATAATTCCATATTGCCACATGTGTCTCCCTTCCCCATCCATCCTTTCCTTATTCATTCTTTCCTCCCTCCCCTTTCCCCTCTTTCTCTCATTCTCTTTTTTCCCTCAGAACCATTCAAAATTTCATTACACTTCATCACTAAATACTTCAAAACTCACCTTCTAACAGTAAAGGCATTCTCCTGCATAGCCACAATATCATAATCAGACGTAAGAAAATTAACAATTTGATAATATTATCTAAGTGCAATCCATTTTTTAAACCTTCACTTTTTGCCAATTCTCTCAAAGGCGTCTTCTATAGCCTTAAAAAAAAATCTATTGATAGAACCTAATTAGTGTTTACACATTTGTGTTTAGCTATTATGTCTCTAAATTCTAATGAAGTCATATTAGTTATCTTGGCACATTCTGGCTCTGTCTGATGTTTACTTCTGAATAGATTCAGGATAAATATTTTGGCAAGAATGCCACATAGATGATTGTTTGTACATATTATATTATATCAGGAGACACTATTGAACAATATTGTGACTATGACATGAGACAAACTCTGTACTGTGGATTAATATTTCACAGTGCCACATTTTATATCATGTTATGCCAAGATTCTTCCATGAAAGTTTACCTCATACTTCATTTTTACACCTGAGAAAGCATACCATTTACAGTAGGAGTCTGTGGCATTCTCTTACTCTGGCCTGGGGAAGAACATTTGTTTCCCTAATCACGTCTTTACTAAAATATGACAACTTTTAAATGTCACTTTCAACAGTGAAGCCAATTTCATGCACCTTTAGAAATAATAAGCAGGTTATTTTGCCATCTTTTGTTTTTAATCAGGATAACCAGATGTCATAAATTTTTCTCTAAAATATCTAATCCCATCTACAATATCCATGACCTTAGATATATTTTGTTTATTCAAATACTCTGTTATACATCTGTTCTCTGTTGTTAACAATGTTGAAAACTGCAGAATACTTACAACCCAGTAGGACAAAGCTGGTTGATCAAGTTGAAGCAAAATTATTAAATTATAATAAATTTACTCTATAATAATTAACAGGTCTTGTATTTTCTCTCTCAATATCTATCATAAGATAAGAATTCTTCTGTTTTCAAGTTGTTATGAAACTGAACATCTATTTTCTACCCTGAAATTAAATATATATATATATACACATTGTATATATATATATACACTATATATATATATATATATTGGTCTAAGCACATAGGTAAGCATAAGATATGCTTGGCAATAAGTGTAACAAATGTGGTAAATAGTATAGTTCATAATTTATGCCTATTTTATGACTTAACACTAATTTGTTATTTCTTTTTCAACTTAAATCAACTTGTTATTTCTTTTTTTTTCTTCTCTGCCTTGAGCTAAATTCTTTGTTTCACATAAACTAAAGAAGCTCTGATCAACTGCTGATGGAGACTGTCTCTGTTTTCTAAGTCTCTTTACAAATTGCATGAATACAAATTGTAGGTATTGCGTGTTTTAAAATTTCAAGTTTATTTATCTTAGTATAATTTTATCTACTTCATATAATGGGTGTTTTCTAAGGGATTTTTTCTGAGAAAAATTTTCTACATGAGGAAAATTTTACAAATCACTTTTCTAGGCAATAGAAAATAATTGAGTGACTTGTTTCTAACAGTCATATCATCTCTGCAAGACTCATCAAGACTAGAAAATGGAGAAACAACAAGATAGTGTGTGCTATACAAATAAAGTAAAAACCATAATTCTTACTAAAAACCTTGAAATTTTATTTATACATCAAATAAGATATGATTTGACTGCAACAGCAGTTATATGTACCTGAACGTGGCATAAGGCATAAGATCTACTAGAGATTAGAAGAGTAGAAAATCATGATTGGCTGGATAAAGCTCAAAAAAGCAGGTGTCTTCAATTAGGCCGCATACATAGCTGGGATTTCAACATACAGAAGAGACAAGGGTCAATACACACTATCCTCATGTACCCTCCTTGTGTTCCTAGAGGTTTTTTCCTGGAAGCAGATCCCATCTCTTTACGTAAGTGTCATCTATGCACACCAAATTAATTGGATAGCTTTCCTTTCCCTTTATCTTCATGAAGTTGGGTGAGAGGAGCTGTTTGAGAATCATAAATCTCCATCAGTTGTGGTGCTGTGCTGGCTGTTCAGCTCCAAGTAGGCAGCTTATGAAATGTGATGATTTATAGTTTTAATCTTTTCTATAAATGAGTATCAAGGCTATACAACAGGCCTATATTTACAAAGAAAACAGCAGATAAATAAGTAAGTAAATAGGTGGATAATCATAATAACCTTGACATTAAAACATAATGTTATACGACAATTAAGGTTGAAGAAATTTATTTTCAACCCCTTCTTCTGGGGTGATTAGTAAACTGTTATTTCCTTTATTTCCTGTATCTGTAAATTTTTATGGATGAATAACTCAAAATATATGGTGTTATTTTATTGTATCCACAATAGTAATGCATTAGAGTATGCCCATTATCTTACTGTCCATGACATGGATTCCTGATTTATCTAACAAGCTTTAAATAAAGTCTACTATCTCAACATATTTTCTGAAAGTACAACAGAAATATAAAATATAAGAGATAGAAGACACTTTAAAGCGAGTTTAATCTAGGCCCAAGATTGTTAAAGTATTTTTGGCCAAAGTTATAGTTATAGTTGTTGGCAAAGATGCAAGTACAGCCCGAGACTCAGTTTTTCACTCTTTGCACAATATAGCATTCTGTCTGTGTTAAAACTGTGTTAAGATTTAATGTTAACATAACCAATTGAAAGATAAATCCTTGAGTGTTTTATGTGAATTTTATTCTTAAAAAATGTGTTCAAAACATATTTTAGACTAGGAAAACTCACCATGGACACTATGCATGTTCACTGGTTTTTTGTGATGACCTCACTGATGGTTGAATTAATTGAAGATCTTTGCTTTATACGTTGTGATGTTTCATAAATTTTGGCAACTACATATTTTTATTTCTGTGAGGTTGTCATCTTCTTTTTCTGTTGCTGTTAGGATAATTGCTCCAATACAAACGCTCACAACAAAGTACTAATTTAATGCATTATGTGTACAGGGAAATGTTATAGTGCAGTTTGTTAGAATAATATGTAGTAAATAAGCATTTAATACAGTTTGATAATAGTGTTTAAAAGTTATGTGGGATAGGGAGGGTGGGAGGGAGACGCAAGAGGGAGGAGATGTGGGGATATATCTATATGTATAGCTGATTTACTTTGTTATAAAGCAGAAACTAACACACCATTGAAAAGCAATTATACCCCAATAAAGACATTAAAAGAAAAAAATAAAAGTTATGGAATGACTTAGAATAAAATCTGCTCATTATCATAGCCTCATCAATTTGATCTCTGCAGAACTTTGCCATCTTACCTAATGCCCTTTTTCCTCTTTTCCCTTAATGCTTTTATTTCATAAGCCTTTTACACTTTCAAGAATATGCCAAGTGTTTGTGACTTTGTAAGTAAGTACTTTGCATCTGCTGTACCCTAGTTGTGGAACATCCCTCTCCTCAACTATTTGCATAACTGATTCCACCTGTTTTCCAGATCTCAATCCAAAAGTTACCTCCTCTTCTGACAACCCCATCTATAGTATGTCCTCCTGATACATTTACCACAATCTCTGACAGCTCACATAATTAATAAAAATCTGTTAATATTTTTTTTAAAGTTATGGCATGGATTTTATTACTTTTTAAAATTAATGTCTCAACTATTAATTCCATACTGGATGGGTGAGATTGTTAGATTGCTGACTTTACGGTCAGTAAGTGATTGTTGTAGGAAAATTCTGTCATGACTAAAGAATTGTCAGAATCTTCATCATCTTCATTATCATCATTACAATCACCACAGAGACCTGTCATTAATAAGATCCTAGGTGAATTTATATCTAGGTTTAACCTTGACTCTAGAACTTATTATCTGCAAAACACTGAGAAGTTACAAAGTCAGGTCTTCAATTATGAGAATAACAATAGAACTTACGTATTGAGTTTTTATAAAGACTAAATGATTGAAATTATAAAAGTGTGTGTCACAGTGCCTAGCACATGGTAAGCACAGTGATTGCCGTAGTAGTTGTTACAGTTAGAGCAAAAATAGTAGTATGGGAATATTATTAAAGTATATAGGTAGGATAGTGGTAGTAATATTGGTGCATTGGTGGTAACACTTCATTTTTCCCTAATATCAACCTTGTTGTAGAAATGATGGGTAAAGGACCCTAAATTTAACAGAATTAATTTTAAATTGTATCTGTTTCTCAACAGCAAAATGGAAATAACAAGAATACTCTGAGAACAAAATAAAATCTCATAGGGTTTTTATGAGAACTAATGGGGCCAAGAGCAGCCACCTCAAAATATGCTTCAATACATATTGATTATTTTACATTAAAATTACTTAAGAAATGGCTGATGAAAGAGGGACATTTTGACTCTCCTCTCTATCTCCCTGAAAGCAGGAAATAAATCTCCCATGTGAAAGGTGCCCTTCCTGTATCAGGAGGTAGAAAGACATCACCAGAGAGAGAGAAGTCAGGGCTGAGAGGCCTACATAAACAAACCTTGTTACTTCTATATTAATTTACCACCCAAGCCCAAACTTTGCTTAAATTCCTTACTAACTAAGCACCCAAACATAAGTTTCTTTGTCTTGTCAATTCCTCTCAAATTTATTGTTTGTCTAAAAAATGTAAAAGCTGCCAGCTTTGGCCACTTCTTAGGTCCCACTTCCATGAGACCTTTGAATAAACTTTTTTTCCTAATGTTAATCTGTTTTGTATCAATTTAATTATCAGTCTAACCACAAGATTGGCAGAGGTGGGGAATTTCCCCTTCCCTGACAAAACGAAATAAACTAATATACATAAATACTTAGAACAGTGCCTTACTCAAGAAATGATTATTATTTTCTATAGTGTTATGATGTTTTTGTTGTACCACATCACTGGGCTGGAAAGTGATATTGCAGAGGTTTAAATCTATGTCTGTAACCAAAACCTGTACTTTAACCTAACACTATATTGCCTCCCAGATCAGCATGTTCTTTTTATGGGTAGCAATTAACATACTGATTAATGAAGTTGAATTTATTTTTCCATCACAGTAGTGAGAATGGCATGACTTGTTCTAAAGTGAATTAGCTTCCTACCATAGGGAACAGCTGACTAATTTTGTTAAACGTATTTATTGTATAACCCAGATTCTCTTTAGATCTGGTCTCAGAAGACTGTTGCCACTATATGTTAACTCTTCTGATGCTTTGTGACATCCACTGGGTTTTCCTTGTGTCTACTCCTCCAAGCCTTGGAGTGATTTTTAAGGGCCTAATTCCCTGTGTTAACATTTCTTTCTTCTTAAAATAGTGATGTCTGATATGTCCTCATCTCTCTTTTTTTTTTTTTTAACATCCTTATTGGAGTATAATTGCTTTACATTGGTGTGTTAGTTTCTGCTTTATAACAAAGTGAATCAGCTATATGTATACATATATCCCCATATCTCTTCCCTCTTGTGTCTCCCTCTGTCCCACCCTCCTTATCCCACCCCTCTAGGTGGTCACAAAGCACCGAGCTGATCTCCCTGTGCTATGTGGCTGCTTCCCACTAGCTATCTGTAGTGAGGTGGATGGACCTAGAGTCTGTCATACAGAGTGAAATCAGAAAGAGAAAAACAAATACCGTATGCCTACACATATATATGGAATCTAAAAAAAATAAAAAATAAAAAGGTCATGAAGAACCTAGGGGCAGGAATAAAGATGCAGACCTACTAGAGAATGGACTTGAGGACATGGGGATGGGGAAGGGTAAACTGGTACAAAGTGAGAGAGTGGCATGGACATATACACTACCAAATGTAAAACTCATCTCTCTTTTTGATACATTTATTTTCAGATTCTACCACTGAACTTATGTTACCTTTACATTGGGTCAATAACAGAGTTTTAAGTACCATTCTACTGTCTTGCAGTTCTATAATGACCTTATCTGGATATCAATTACAATAGCCCATCAAAACCATGATTTGTATATGATGTGCCTGAGTGTGGTTTTTTTTCTTTCTCTCTCTCCTGCTTCGGTATCATCTAGGTTTCTGCATCTGGAAGTTGATTTCCTTCTCGAAATTCAGAAAATTCAGGGCCTTTATTTTTCCTATTTTTTTCTTCCCTATTCTTTTTCCTGTCTCCTTCTGAGACTGATTATATCTATGTTAATTTACATGATATCATGCCCCATGTTTCTGAGATTATGTTCATTGTTTAGTTTTTTTCTCTTTGTTTTCCTCAGATTTATAATTTTCTATGGGTCTATCTTCAAGTATACTGAATTTCTTCTGTCTTCTATTTTCCATTAATCCTTATCTAGTGATTTACTTTTCAGTTGTTGTACCTCCCAGTTCTAGATTTTTCATTTGCCCTCTTTATGGTTTCTATTTCTATGCTGAAATTCCCTATCCATTAACTCATTATGCTTATCTTTTAAAGCTTATGACTATATTTATAATACCTGTTTTTAAATCCATGTCTATTGTAGTAATATCAAGGTCATCTTGGGTTTGATTACTATTGGCTGATCTTTTTAAGTATACATGACATCTTCCTGTTTTTCACATATCCCATGATTTTGGTGGGGATTTGGCTGCAGTCTTTTATATCTTACTTTTTAGCAAGAGAGATATTGTGTAAACAACTAATCATTATCCAGTTTGAATGTGGCCACAAAGTAAAGCACAGATTATGGTGGAAGACAATAGAGGGAATTGACCACATTTTTGAGACAGGAAATATTTTGCAATTTTTTTGAAAATGAGAATGTTCAGGGAAAACAAAGAGTACATTGTATCTTTAGTAGTAATATAATTCAGATCAAACTTAAAAAGTCTTAAAAGAAACCAAGAGCTATACATAAACATACAGTAGAAGGAGATGCTAATTCAGAGTTGCAGAACTTGTCAGCATCTTTGGTTTGTCAGCTAACCAATACAAGCTATTTCCTCACCTGAAAAATGTTAACACTTGCATAATCTAAGAACATTTCTAAATAACTAATATTCCTGAGTACAATGAAAAACATTCCTCATTCCTTTGAAAAGCCTAAAGTGCTCTGCAAATTTAATGTGTGATGATAATAATTCCTATAATTTAAAAAAAAATTTTTACACACTTAAAATTAATTTATCTTGCATCAAAAAGAATAAAATACCCAGGAATAAACCTACCTAAGAAGGCAAAAGACCTGTATTTGGAAAACTATAAGACACTGATGAAAGAAACTGAAGACATCACAAATGGATGAAAAGATATACTGTGGTCTTGGATTGAAAGAATCAATATTGTTAAAATGACCATACTACCCAAAGCAATCAACAGATTCAATGCAATCCCTATTAAATTACCAATGGCATTTTTCACAGAACTAGAACAAAAAAAATTTTATGGAAACACAAAAGACCCTGAATAGCCAAAGCAATCTTGAGACAGAAAAACAGAGTGGGAGGAATCAGGCTGCCTGACTTCAGACTATACTACAAAGATACATTAATCAAAATAGTATGGCACAGGGCTTCCCTGGTGGCACAGTGGTTGAGAGTCCACCTGCCGATGCAGGGGATGTGGGTTCATGCCCCAGTCCAGGAAGATCCCACATGCTGCGGAGCGGCTAGGCCCGTGAGCCATGGCCGCTGAGCCTGTGCATCCGGAGCCTGTGTTCTGCAATGGGAGAGGCCACAACGGTGAGAGACCCACATACCTCCAAAAAACCAAAAAAAAAGTATGGCACTGGCACAAAACCAGACATACCGATCGATGGAACAGGATAGAAAGACCAGAAATAAACCCACATACTTATGGTCAATTAGTCTACGTCAAAGAAGGCAAGAATATACAAATGGAGAAAGGATGTTTTCTTCAATAACTGGTGCTGGGAAAATTGGACAGCTACATGTAAAAGAATTAAACTAGAATATTCTCTAACACCATATACAAAAATAAACTCAAAATGGATTAATGTAAGACCAGATTCTATAAAACTCTTAGAGAGAAACATAGGTGGAACACTCTTTGACATAAATCACAGCAATATTTTGGATTTGTCTTCTAGAGTAATGGAAATAAAAACAAAAATTAAAAAAAAATGGGACCTAATTAAACTTAAAAGCTTTGTGCAGCAAAGGAAAACATAAAGAAAACAAAAAGACAACCTACAGAATGGGAGAAACTATGCTACTGACAAGGGATTCATTTCCAAAATATACAAACAGCTTCTATGGCTCAATGTCAAAAAAACAAACAACCCAATCCAAAAAATGGGCAGAAAATCTAGAAAGACATTTCTCCAAAGAACATTTACAGATGGCCAACAGGCACATGAAAACATGCTCAACATCGCTAATGATTAGGGAAATACAAATCAAAACTACAATGAGGTACTACCTTAAACTGGTCAGAATGGCCATCATCAAAAAGTCTACAAATAATAAATGCTGGAGAAGTTGTGGAGAAAAAGGAATCCTCCTACACTATTGGTGGGAATGCAAATTGGTGCAGCCACTATGGAGAACAGTATGGAAGTTCCTTAAAAAAACTAAAACTAGAGTTACCATATGATCCAGTGATCCTATTCGGGTATATACCTGGAGAAAACTGTAATTTGAAAAGATACCTACACCCCAAGGTTCAAAGCAGCACTCTTTACCATAGACAAGACATGGAAGTAACCTAAGTGTCCATTGGCAGATGAATGGATAAAGGAGATGTGGCATATATATACAATGAAATATTACTCTGCCATAAAAAAACAATAAAATAATGCCATTTGCAGCAATATGGATGGACCTAGAGATTATTATACTAAGTGAAGTGAGCCAGATAAAGCCAAATATCATATGATATCACTTATATGTAGAATCTAAAAAAATGATACAAATGAACTTATTTACAAAACAGAAATAGACTCACAGACATAGAAAACAAACTTATGGTTACCAAAGGGGAAACAGTGGGGAGGGATAAATTAGGAATTTGAGATTATACATATACACACTACTATATATAAAATAGATAAACAACAAGGACCTACTGTATAGCACTGGGAACTATACTCAATATCTTGTAATAATCTATAAGGGAAAAGAATCTAAAAGAGTATATATATTTTTATATATACAAAATATATATATAAATATATATACTCTGAAAGAGTATATATATTTATATACATATAAAATATATACTATATATATACATATATGTACATATATGTATATAAATACAGATATATACATTATATATGTATTTATATACATATATAAACATAGATATTATATTCATATATATATGAATCATATATATAAACTGATTCACTTTGCTGTACACTTGAAACTAAAACAACATTGTAAATCAACTATACTTCAATAAAATATAAATTTACCTGGAAACATCAATTTTCCAATATTAAAAGTTTTATTATAATTTTTTAAAATTCCAGAGCTCTTTCAAATCTGAGATAATTTTGACATTGGTATATCCTGTATTATCCTCTTTAAATCTTTTCTCTTTGGGTAAAAATCTAACACCAAAAAGTTGTCTTCAGTTTAAGTAAACAAATACACTTTCAAACAAGAACTTAGTAAAGAACAAAATTTAACATAATATAAATTAAGATGTAAGAAAAAATTAATTTTCTCAGAATTTAAAGAAGACTTTTTGTTACTCATATAATTAATATGATTAGAAATGACAACATGATTTATTGATTTATTTTTTTATTGTGATTAAAGAGAGTCATGTAGTACCTGGATGCTCTAAATTAACTCTTCTGTCATAAAATGGTATCTCCTTTACATAAGTATACATTTTTATTACTTTCAAGTTAATTATAAATGTGGTAGTAACTATTGGTTTGAATATTTAGGTCTGCAAAGAAATAAGAACATGTATAATTTTAGTAAAATAACGTTTTTAGTTTTTAGATTGCAGTCACCATTTGGAAAATTACTGTTGGGTTTTTCATATTCTTGCATGCCTAGAAAGAAGTCAGTTGTTTTCCAATGATGGTGCTTTGGAAACTATCACCATTTCCTTTCCTTGCTTTAGAATGTTATAATTATTATTTGAACATCACATCTCAGGAGATTTTGCTTCAACCACATGAAGCCTATAAAATGAATCCATGAATACTGAATAAAAAACATTTATCAATATTTGGAAAGACAATAGTGTGAGAAATCTATTAGTACCATTCATTTCATAGAGATTTCAGTTTTAGAATTGTATCACTATTTAATGTATTGTGATTTTGATTTGCTATACTCTATAACTCCACTTTTATAAGAGGCTTAAAAATTCTGGGCTTACTCTGAATTTCCCATACCTCTTTTAAAGTGTGAGTCTCAATCTTTAACCTCTTTCCTTAGGTCTGAGTAATTCTTTGCTTGTGACTATCTCTCTCCTTCCTATATTCCTTTTGTTGTTGTTCTGTATTTTGATGCAAGAGTCTTTCCTTAAATTTCAAACTATATGCTGCGTTTTCAAGATGAACTAGTGTGTGCTGGTCTCCAGAGTCTTCCAGCAGACTGATATACGGAAAATATAGAAGTGTAGAAAAATATTACTATGGTAATTTTTCCTTGTGTACTGAGTACCAAGATACTTGTCTATGATGGGAAGCTGGGTAGATTTTGGTTAGCAGACTGAAATAGTATTAAAAGGATTTTCACACAGGGCAAGTCAATCTTCTCACATATTTGTGGGATGTTTCTCACACAACATCTATAAGAAAAATTGACACTTTATCCATACTGGACAGAGTTAGTTGACAAGTCCTCCTGTTCAGTACTGCTTTATGAAAGAGGTTAGTGATGGAGCTAGAAATTCCACTGTATCAGACCACAGTGTTCAAATGATGCCTTGAAGAAGACACTATTGAGAGAGTAGCAGTTCTGTAGAAATAACATTCCTAGCAAAGTGTGAAACAGACAATGAATTTACAACCCCAGCCTAGAGCTTATTTTTTTTAAATGGGGGTAACATAAAGAGTAAAAGACACCTGTCAAAAATGATGAATTGAGGGTCCTGAAAATGAAAGTGGAAGAAAATAAACTCGTCAAATTTCAAGCAAAATTTAGCACTTTATACACTCCTTTAGAACACCTTCACGAAGAACAGGCCTGCTATTCCAGGTTTCATGTGATGTGGAAACAATAGAGGTTTCTTGCAAGCAGATTTCAGAGGTGACCTGCATGTGCCTTTCAATCTGGGGAAAGGACTCTTGATGATATGCTTTGAAGATATGAATTTGCTAGATCAGCATACTGCCTGCTTAAAAGCACCATGGACAGCCTCCTAATTCTTCCTCAATTGCCTCCATTCACTGCCTCATATAACCCTTCTAACACCTAACAGAGGGATACACGTTCTTAAGGCACAGTTTTGTCAGGCTGTCCACTACATAGAAATCATCAAGGATGTTACTGGTGCATTCAGGGGACTCTATCTTAAGCCATGTTTTCCCCTGAGTGCAAGGCTAGCATTTACTTCCTCTTTCCACTATCACTAGACAATTTCTGTACACTATCACGTACAGAAATCTCCCAATTTGAAGGGAGATTTCTGTATGTGCAACTAGATTCCATTTCACAAACCTTGCAGTTGACAATCTTTGTTTTGTCTGCCCAACACTCACTCACTCTGTACCACTCACCCTTCACCTCCACTAGAGGTGTGGCCATTCAACCCATGCAGCATTATTTGTAATTATCTTTAGTTCCAGAAACATGTTCAAAGAGCAGGCATGTAAGCAAGGCTGGTTCAACTAGAAATTGGGAAAGGAAAATTCCTTGCCCTTTCAATCACTGAAGGAGATATATTTGTACATGAGATGCCAGGAGTTATGTTTTTAATCACATTAAAAAAATGTTCAGTAGGAACAAATACAGCAGGAATCAAGTTGAGACAAGTGTCTGAATCCCCAGATCTAATCTTTGAAGTATCTCGAGCTTCCATGTTTCCCATAGTTTTTCCTTTGGTTTTGTGAAAGACTTCAGTACATTTCCAATGCTTTATCTTGTTTATGTGTGTAAGCTAATTTGAAGGGAGATTTCTGTATGTGCAACTAAATATTCTGACTAGTTGATTCTCCCTCTACTATTTTGCTTTCTTCTATAGTACCATCCCTGCCCAGGTTTCTAAAGTAGCAATTTGGAGACAGGCCATTCAGTGTTTTTTTGTTCACTTTTGTTAGTGAAACGGTGACTGTAACATCTTAATGTGTAAGACTTTACCTTAATATTGACATCTTAATAACTCCTAATTTTTCTCTCCATCTCCATCTCCACTGACACTACCACACTGAAGCCATATTCATCAGTCATCTGGATGATGCCAACCATCACTTTGCCTCCTGAATTCTGCTGCCAGTTTAGTCTCTCCCAAGTATACAGGAATTAAAATGGAAGTCTAATCATGGATTCCCTTTGTTCAGTGACTTTAGTGGTCACAAATTTATGCTGCACTCATAATTTTAAGTTTTCCATTTTATATGTCACCCTAATGTCCCAAAGCTCTTCCAATAGAAAACGCTTCCAAATTAATTCATTTTCCCCTCACTTCTGTTTTACTTTTCACTTTCTGACTTAGTTAATAGCAACTTATTGTGGTAATCATTTTGCAATATATACAAATATCAAATCATACCGTACACCTGAAACTAACAATGTTATATGTCAATTATATCTCAATTAAAAAAAGAGAAAAGAAAAAATGGCGATTCTGGGGCACAAACACAGATTATCTCAATCTAGAATCCTTGGTTTTTTTTTTTGTTTGTTTATTTTATTACATATAAGACTCTAGTAATTGAACTGTACTGCATTTTTAAAAGAAATCCAGGGAAAATACATACTACAGGATTGGTGGGGGGGGCTGGTAAGAGAGACAACAGTAAAAATATTAACAAGGTGCCCCTTGGAGTTGTTTATATAGACCACTAACATGACAGATAGTTGAGTGACTTTCATATTAAAAATATCAACAAAATAGTGAGTATTTTTAAAATAAGATCATTCTTTCAAGGATATCAGGTATGTTTTTCATACCTGATTTTTCTTTATCCTATATGTAATCTATTCACGGCTTCTCTTTTCATTATATATCACTGAACCCTTATTGAAAAGCCTTTGCATTCAAAATACTCCTTTTAAACTGCTTGGTATAAAACAATTTAAAATCACTTCTTGTCAGTCAAATGCACAATGCAATCTACCTCTCTTTGAGAGAATGGATTTATATATCCAAAATAATCTCCAAAAACATAATCAAGGAGAATAATCACTTTGAAAATGCTGCATACATCATCAAAGGATAGGCCAGAGATATTTTCAGCTGATTTTAAGACCACTGAATTAATGGCAGTTTCACTGGATTGGACTATTTGAAAGCTGAAAGATGTTATCAACTATGCAAGCTTAGAGAGCAGTGGTAAGGTGCACTGGACTTATTTAGAAGAAAACTCTAACTGGCCACGTAACATGAAGACCATTATTCAGTATCTTTGGGTGTCCATTTCTTCTTGGGCAATATGAAGGATAATATACCTGATTAGCCATTTCCTAGTTTCCTTTGATCTGCAAGTTTCCCATATCTACAGGAGAGTTAGAGAAGAGTATGTGCCTATAGTCAGGTCTATATAAATTATAGAAGGAAGAAGGGCCTATTTTGGATGCAAAATCAAATGTTGATATAACTTCTTCCTTTCTACTTTCATAGGTACATAAATATTTCATCTTTTTATAATTTAAAAAACTGCCTAATGAGGCAGTTTTCTGTTGTCATAATGCCATTTATCTTACTGCATTATGATATTTAAAATATTAACCCTAACAGCTATCATTTTTGACCACTTAGTAAGCACAAGACATTGTGCTATTCACTTTACATATAAGCTTTCATAAAATCACTTATGAAAGTATCCATTCAAAAATATTTATCAAGCATTTATTACATGTTGAGCACAGTACCTGTCATGACCTCCATTTGATAGATGACAAAAAGGGAAGGAACTTGTCATAGGTCACATACCTTGCAGAGTCTAACAGTACAGTAGTACTTTCAGAGTCCAGTGATCCTGGACAGCTATGGCAGAAATAAGATTCATAAAACATGCTGAAAAAGCAGCTTACAACTGTAATCGATATAGGTAAAATAGTCTATCTAGAGAGCAGGCTACATTTCTGGCTTAGAAGATGGAAGCAAAACTCATATCTATGGATGAATAAAAGTTTAAGACATCTATCTTCCACTTGTCAGAGTCCATCTGATTCTGCAGAGATGACACATGAATCCTTTCCCATTTGGTCTCCAGGGCTACCATTTTTAATGCACTGGTCTATGATTATCTTCCTCATTTGATGGCTTGCTCCTCTGTAGACAATATCCCTTGACTCCTTTGCCTATTCTTGGTTCTACAAACTTTTCAAGACCCGGCTGTCTTCATAACTCAAGTTGCTTGTTTTACCATTTATCAGGCTGCTTTGTTTCATGCTTAACACCTTCAGAGTTCAAACTGTAAACCCAAGGCCAGATTTGGGGGCCAGGATCCCCTCACTGAACACTTTTAACATCTTCATCCTTCCTCTGGATGTATAAAAGTGTTAAACAAATCCCTTGGTTTCAGGATAGTGATCTAGTGGTTTCTAAAACAATAAAATATTTTCTCAAAAAATAAAAAGGATTTCAAATGCTGGAAGAATTGACTCATCATTATTATATATTTGGGTCAGGGACAATTTCTTTCTGCAAAATGGTCTATAATCTTTTGAAATATGTTTTACTACCCTTTCTTCTGTAGTGTAACAAGCCTCTCCAAGGCTAGAGGGCTTCTGATCACTGAATGCATTGATCTCTTTTTAGTTCCCATCTTTATCTCTCAGCAGCAACTGGCTTTGTCAACATTTGCAGGAACGATCATGGGCTTTGGAAAAAAGTCCGAAAATTGGCTCTAATTTAAGGTACTTGCAAGCTGTGTATCCTTGGGTATGTAACCAAAGTGTCTAAGGTTTATTTTCTAGTCGATAAAAATGGTTTTTTGAACCATCTTGTAGTGTAGCGTTGAGAATTAAATGAATGTTAGAAATGTTTCCCAGGGTAGGATCGGGGTAATAGCACCTCTCAATCCATCTTGGTCTGTTAATAAGTTAAACACCTTGCTTTACCTTTATTCAAATATCTATTATACTGGTATGAGCATTATAGTGACTCACACAAAACAATAAGGATAGTTTTTCCTTTTTCAAATGCTCTTATAATGTGGATTCATTCATTAAGGCTGGCTGCTCAAGAAGTGTTTAATATAATTCAACATTTGTAGAGTGCAAACTGAATATTAAGTTCTTTCTCCTTCGGGAGAAGTTAAGTTTTTATTTTACCACAGGGGAAACTTTGCCAGTAAGGTTATGTCAGGCACTATGTGCACTTTTTAGATGAAATGTAGCTCAAACTAGCAAGAAAGCACAGCCCTTTAAAAGCATCTCAGGACTTCTCTGGTGGTGCAGTGGTTAAGAATCCACACTCGCAATGCAGGGGGCTGGGGTTCGATCCCTGGCCAGGGAACTAGATCCCACATGCATGCCGCAACTAAGAGTTCGCATGCTTCAACTAAGGAGGCCTCCTGCTACAACTAAGGGCACAACCAAATAAATATTAGAAAAAAAAAAAAAGAAGAGGGACTTCCCAGGTGGCACTATGATTAAGAATCTGCCTGCCAATGCATGGGACATGGGTTTGAGCCCTGGTCCGGGAAGATCCCACATGCCACGGAGCAACTAAGCCTGTGCGCCACAACTACTGAGCCTGTGCTCTAGAGCCCATGAGCCACAACTACTGAGCCTGCGTGCCACAACTACTAAAGCCCACATGCCTACAGCCCATGCTCCATAGCAAGAAGCCACCACAATGAGAAGCCTGCTCACCTCAACGAAGAGTAGCCCCTGCTCACCACAACTAGAGAAAGCCCACACGCAGCAATGAAGACACAACACAACCAAAAATAAATAAATACATTTATTAAAAAAAGAATAATAAGTAAAAAAAAAATACCTCATGGGCAGATAAACTGTGTCCACCTAAATTGCTAACAAACATTTGCTACATATGGCTCCAAGTGTTATTGTATAATCTGTTTTCCCAGTTTCAGGACATTAGCTTCTTTCCATGGTTACTTTCCTGAAAGCAGTCCCTAATTAAACCCTTTGAGATTTTGGCTTAGACCTCCTGAACACATCTATTTCCTATTGTTACTGGAACCACATTTGGTGTTCAGCTACTGTACTTTCTGACCACCAAGCACTTGATGTCACTCAATTTGTATAGTTCAACCCTACATTAACTGCCTTGGTCTTATCCTGAGCTTCTTTAGCACTACAGGTAAGTGGTATGATCAAAATTTAATCATATACATATCCATTCATACATTCATTCAAACCCACAAGTATTTATTGCTTAATACTGTTCCTCTATACTGTCCTGGCCACTGGAGAATAAGTTCACAGAGTAGAAAATATACAAACAGAATAGAAGCAGAATTTATTCATGTAGAATACAATGGAATTAAGCAAAGGAAATGTGGAAGCTCACTACCTGAGAGGATACTGAAGGGTTTATTTCTGGAAGATGAGTTGGAATATCCACATAAATAGTTAAGAGGAACAATCCCAAATCTCCAGGGACAAATGAATGCACGAAGTATTCTGGTAAAGGGAAAGCTTGTAAAAAATAACGCTGGAAACATATAGAGGGACCAAACAACAAAGAACTTAATATGGAAGACAACGTGGATTTTTTCAATAGTAAAATTAATTCTTAGAAGTAACGTTAAAAGTCATACAAAACTTGAAAAGATGCACATAGCTTTATGTCAGTTTGAGGACTATTATCACAAACTGCCCTTTTGAAAATGAGCATTATTAACTGACATATACTAATAGAGGTTTGTTGTCATCTATAAAAAACAAACAAGCAAAAGCTTTCCTCTCCCTGGAAAAAAAGGTAAACAAACCATTTTATGTCCCCATTTTACCTAGCACATGTTTAGTTGTATGTGTGACACTGAATTGTAATAGCCTCTGCACTTTTCTATAGTTTTAATGGTCCTCGAATGATCACTTTTAACTCTATAGTTCCAATTCTCATCTGTGCGCTGATGACTCTCAAAACTAGAGCTTGAGGCTGATTCTTATTTCTCTATGCCTGCTAGATATGACAGCTTAAATGTTCCATGGATTCATTACCATCTGCATGGCTAAAACTGAACTAATGGGATATCTTCTGGAAATGTGTCATTAAAATATTCTAAATATCTCCCCTAATTTAATATAATTTGATCCTAGGTAAATGCTAAAACAAACAAAACAAATGAAAAACACCCCAATTCTAAAATAATTTACCTGTGGTGAACAAAATAAGAAAAAACCCAAGTGTTCCCTCCAAAAGGAATCTTAATAAAATGAGAGCAGTGAATAGTACATGATATAATAATAATTATCACCTGTTGAGAATTGCAATCATTGACCTGCTCTAAAATGGATACGGAAGTCAAACATGCATTGCCCATGCAGTCAGGGAAATCTCCAACAAATTCATTGTATTAAAATAGTCCCAGTTATGTAGCATCTGCTGGCAAAGCAAACAAATGCAGAACTTCTCAGGAGGAAAGTATCTGTAACTCAAGCTCCTCAGGACCCCACAGATAAACTTCAAGCAACTATAACAATACAAAATAATAATAATTACTTTATTCATGAGGAAATAAACTATTCTGTGTAAGAGTAAACAGAAACAGCAAATGACAGTTTTAGATCACCAAAGATTACAGACATTGAAATTATCGACACAGAATATAAAATAGTGAAGTTTCAAATGCTAAAAAAAAAAATTTAAAGTATCTGTGAAAAGGTAGAAACAGATTTAAATTCCATTTGTAGTCACTGAAATCACTCACTTGCACACATCTCCTCTTTGCAGGGAGGATGCACAGGGGATTTTTGGGGCAGTGAAACTACGATGTATGATATTATACTGGTGGATACAGCACACTAAATATTTTCCAAAGTTCATAGAACTTCCTAGTAAAAAGTGTGAACCTTAGTTATACAATTTTATAAGTATTATTTAGGAGGTCAGTGGACACCAGCATGGAGTGCAGACTATGACCAAAGAACTGTACTGTACTACAAATATATTTAGTATTTCACAGAAGGGGCTGGGGAGAAATGCTGAACTAAGCAAACCGGGCAATGAGTGGAGTCTATAAAAGTAGAAGTAAAAGAAACTGTACACAGATAGCACTGTATTGAGGTTGGGGTATGGATTAACTATTTTAATATTACTATTCATGTATCCTGGGATTGAACAATTAAATAAATGGATAACTAATGGTGTGAGCCAGGATTCTCATTATTGGAGCAGGATGTTACAAATAAGCAAGGCAAGAGGCTACAGTGATCAATGTGGTAGTGGATTAGAGTTGGAGATATCAGTATAAACTCACATTTAGCTTAATAGTTATATATAGAAATATGTATAGGTATGTGCTGATATATAGTCATTAGTTAGTACAAACATTGGTTCCCTTGCCCTGTCAGTTCAGAAGGCCTAGACCAGTGACACTACGAAGCAATGAACATGACATTTATTATCATTCTTCAATAAAAGGAAAGAGGGCTGCTTGAAGAAAAGGCTGATTCTAGGACTGGGGCAAGAAATATATAATATGAGCCTGGGACACCTTGTAATGTAATAAAGTAGGGAAGTATTCAAAAATATAATTAATCAATCAAAAACAATATCCACATTGATGGAGGTATGTCCAGAAGACACAGAAGATAACTGAAAGAGCTTGTAAAGGTCAAGGCTGAAAATAATTGAGCACATATTTCTAATAAAGCAGTATTGAATTATAACCCAATGTAAAAAATAAATATCCAGAGTTCATACTAATAAAAACACATGCGTGACTAAAGAAGTGGGGGGAGTAGGCACAAATCTGTGCAGAAAAATTCCAAATAATTTACACAGATACTCTGTCCTTAAAGAGGTGGAGCATATCTCCTCTCTGGGCTGCAGAGTGTCCTCCTTTCAAAGAGGACACTATGGAAAGGGCAGAGGACAGTACCTTTATTTTTTTATTTTTATTTTTTATTTTTTTTGCGGTATGCGGGCCTCTCACTGTTGTGGCCTCTCCCGTTGCGGAGCACAGGCTCCGGACGCGCAGGCCTAGCGGCCATGGCTCACGGGCTTAGTTGCTCCGCGGCATGTGGGATCTTCCCGGACCAGGGCACGAACCCGTGTCTCCTGCATCGGCAGGCAGATTCTCAACCACTGCGCCACCAGGGAAGCCCGAGGACAGTACCTTTAGAACGGAGAAAACTGACAAATACTACCTCATCCAGATAATCAAGGTCAACAATGATGAGCTGTGTTGATATTATCTACCCATGATATTATATGATGAAAATGGCACTTTCTATCTCTGGTCTTCCTCACAATCACTCATAACCCCAGTCTAATCATGTTGATAGAAAATCATCACTAAATCCCAATAGACCCAAAATATCTGACAAGTATTCCTCAAATCTGTCAAGGTCATCACAAACAAGGAAACTCAAGAAACTATCACAGCCAAGAGTAGCCTAAGGAGATGTGCCATCGAAATATTATGTGGTATATTGGATGGAATCATGGAACAGGGAAAAAAAGACATTAGGCAAACTATAAGGAAATCTGAAAAATGAATGGACTTCAGGTAATAATACTGCATAAATACTGGATCATTGATTATAAAAACATATACCATACTAATGCAAGATGTTACTAATAGGAGAAAGTGGGTATAGAATACAGGAACTCATATCATCTTCAAAATTTTTCTGGACATCTAAAATTATTCTAAAATTACCAGGGTCCAGCCCCAGCAGATCCAGGGGTCCCTGAGATGGAGGCAATGGCGTCAGCGAGAAAAATAAATAGACGGGGCAAGGGGGTAGGTGCAGGAGCTTCTGTTAAGCTTCTGACAGCTTTATTTTTGACATATAATTTCTTATATAGGATTTGGGCTCATAATCTCATTTCTACATCTATACACAGAAACATTAGCGAGCATTGTTCCGTCTTAAGATCTTTTCGCGCAAACAGGATGTTTAGGTCTAGAAAGCTAATTATTCTTTTCTACTTCATCTAGCAACATATATTGGCCTGTGTCCCAGTATTCTCAGTACCTTGTTCAAAACACATTGTGCAAAAATACAATTCTATTTTCTACGTAAGGCAATCAATTTTAACTTTCATAGTTACATATAATTCATTCGTAAAATATTAACAGTAAATTCCTTCCGCTTCTCTCTTTTTCCTCCAATATACCGGAGAGGGAGCATACTACATAATCCACCATTTGGGGGCATCCTGTACATAATACCCCACTATTTGCTTCCCTTCTTTATCCCTTATTCCTTCTTTGGGCCATAGCTCATCTAATTCTTCCCTTAAACTTCTACTCCTTAATTGAAACATTCCTTTGTTGCCTGACCAAGGAACTTTTTTCCAAAGTAAATTATTTACAGTGGGTATAGCTATTGTTGTGGTTACAGGGGTTTTTGTGGTTTCGTACCGAGGGGGATTTGGTTTGTAATACTTCCATCTTCTTGGCCTAAACCCTCCAGAAACCCCCTCAATTTTAGCAAGAATTTTCCTAGAATCAGAAGAGATGCTTTCCGCCGCCCACCAGGAGAGGAGCTTTGCTTCCTCATGCCATAACCTCTCGCCGAGCTTTGCTCAGGCAACAGTTGGCAATGCTGGACGGCTTCCGGCATAAAATGATGCTTATTAAAAGAAGAAACATCACTAGGGACTAAGAAATTTAGTATGAAAAAAAGCAAATTCAATTGCCAGGATGAATAGCAAGTATTCATTTTATGAACCTAATAAAATAGACTCAAATATATAAATTTATTTATATATTTATAAATATATTCATATATGTATTATAGAACTGCTGCCAGTATATATATAATATACACATCTAATACACTTATAATGTATATTTTATAGATATGTGCATATATGTATATAATCTAATATGTATACATTAAAGGCAGAGGGAGAATTATACAAACCATGTACAACATAATTTTCTTAATTATTGATAAAACAGATGAAATACTAGTGAAGTTATTAAAAATTTAGTAACAATTAACATACGTTATTTAATGGAAATATATGGAATGCTGTATAACAAATTAGAGAAAATGCATTCTTATGAAGTATAATAAAACATATACAAAGTAATTTGTGTTCCCAGCCATAAAGTCAAGTCTCAACAGAGCAAAACATTTTTATTACATATTCCAGTTTTTAAAAACACAATATTCAGTTAAATCAGAAATCAGCAGGTATGGGATACCTTTACCCCCAATCAATCTGAAAATTATCACAAACACTTCTAATTTATTCATATTTATAGCTCATAATAGAAATTGTAATAAAATTTTAAATGCTTAGAACTGAAATAGACTAACATTTAAACTTATTTTTTTAGCATGAAGATGAGACAATAATTCAAGATAAATATATAGCCTTAAATCATTATATTAAGTAAACTACTAAAAATTAATAAGCTAATAATCAAATTTAAGAATGAAAAAGTAGGAAATAATAGTAGTAAGAATAGAAATGAAAGTAAAGATGAAAAATAAATGGAAATTTTTCTTTAAAAGAGAGTTAAGTATGCCAAGTTCTGGCAAGACAAATTGAAGAAAATACAGAGATGCTCAAATAAAAGTATATTAGAAAATGAAAATGGTAGTAACATTATCATACATATGAGAGAAAATTTTAAAAATAAGAGCATACCTTTAAGAAACATGTGCCAATATTTTACATATTTATATACCATATATTATATATATGTGTGTGTAAATATGTATATATACACATATGACGTATATATGATAAATTCCTAGAAACACTTAAAAAAAGAGAAAACCAAAATTCCATTAACAAAATTAAGTTTAATTCAGAGGTTCAAAATATTCTTCAAATAGAAACACCAGGCTTTATGATTTAAAGGACTATATGACAAAACATTAACAAAATGGATCATTGCAATTTTATACAAATCTCCTAAGGTATAGAAAAAAGAAGGACTCTCTTCAATTAAATCTATGAAGCTAATATAATCTTGATAACCAAATCTTGTCAGGGTAGTATAAAAGAGGAATGTTACAAGTAAATCATCTCCTAAATAAATTTGTAAAACTTTCAGTAAAATATGAGCCAGCTAAATTCAGCAACGTATAGAAAGAGATCATAACTCATGAGCAAGTAAAGCTCATCTGTGGCAAGCAAGGTGGGTTTAACACTGAAAAGTCTGATAGTGAAGATTATCACATTAACTGATTGAAAGAGGAAAAAAAAGATTTATCTCCATAGATGCAGAGAAAAGTATCTGGTAATAGGAAACATCCATTCAAGATGTCTTAGTTAATAAAAATAAAAAGGATTTCCTTAGTCTTCTAGATATTATCTAACAAAAACCTACAGCAAAGTTGGTTACTAAAATAAAGAAGATGCTCATGAACTGTTTCTGTTGGACAATTTGCCAGAAATTCTTGTTATTAGAGTAAACACATGGGAAAAAAACTTACTTAAATGTTTACAGATCATGAAGCAAGAAACAAAATCACCAATATTTGAAGATAAAATTATCTAAAATAAGAAACACTTCAAAGACTCTACAAGTTATTGGAATGAAGAGGAATGTTTACCAAGGAAACTAGATATATAACCAATATATTAAAAAATCAGTGGAAATTTTACACAGCCACAAATGCAAATTATAGTTTGTAAAATTTACAAAATAGTAAATTTAAAAAATAGTAACAAAATGTAAGATTCATAGCAACATAACTAATCAAGGAAGTGCAAGATTGAACCACAAAATTGAAAAACAAATATTGAAGAATATTTATGAAGAGACCAAAAGAAGTGTGGAAATATACTTTGCTCTTGGATAAAAAGTCTGAATATTCCAGAGATAATTTTTTCTTTACATTCAGAACCATCAGTGTCAATAAAATTCTAATAAAATCCCCCCAAATTTCTTTTTGTTTTTAAAAGAAACTTGAGGGTCATTTAAGAATTATATAATAAGAATGACACAACACCAAACCACTTCTGAAGGAAATGAAGAGGAAAGTGGAAGGATATATATATCCTGCATGGTATCAAGAATAAATCAAAGATTACAGTAACTAAAATATTAGCTAAGAATTAGAAATAATTGGCTTGGGAATAGAAAAGAGCCATATAAAACAGTAGAGAACACAGGAATATTTTCACTGTTATATAAAAACTTGATATATAAAAAATGTCTGTTTTGCCAATCACTGGGGAAAGATAGGCTTATGAATTAAGTATGCTTGGACAATTATCACATCATATGCAAGATTCAATTCTAGGTGGATTAAAGAAAAAAACCTTATGTGAAGAGGAAAAGTAAACTTTTTAGAAGAGAATATATAAAACTATTTATATGACCTCAGGCTAATGAAGGACTTCTCATTCTAAGATTTCAAATGTGCAACCCATAAAGGGATGCAGTAAATGTAAAATTCTGTTTATTAATTCAACAAATTTTCATTGAGTGCTCTGCATTCCAGGCATTGTGCTAGGGGCTATGGATACATCAGTGAACAAACATATTTTTTCCCCTTGTAGAGTTTACTTTCTAGTTAGATATTTGCAATACATGTGTCTCAGTCCATCTGTGCTGCTATAACAAAATACCATAGACTGAATGGCTTAAAACAACAGAAATTTATTCCTCACAGCTCTGAAGGCTGGAAAATCCAAGATCAAGGCACTGACAGATTCAGTGTCTGGTGCCAGCATGCTTCCTGTTTCATAGATGACTGTCTTTTCACTGTATCCTCACATGGCAGAAGGGATGAGGGAGCTCTCTGGGTCTCTTTTATAAGGGCACTAATCTCATTCATGAGGCCTCCACCCATGCTATCTAATCACCTCACAAAGGCCCCATCTCCAATCAACATTGCATTGGGGATTAGGTTTCAAATACAAATTTTAAGGGGACACAAACATTCAGTCTATAGAAACAGAACTGTCAAAGGATTAGTATCTAGATACATACCTATCTTCTAAATGTCAATTTTCAAAAAAAAGGCAAAATAACCTCATAGAAAAATGGCCAAAGGTCATGCACAGTGTTTTCCACAGAAGGAGAAGCCTCAATATCCAATAAATATAACATTTTAATGAAACTGTAATCAAGAAAATAGAAATGAAAACCAAATATAATAGAACTTTATACCCTCCTGAGTGGCCAAAATTAAAAATCAAGAAAAAAAGGAAATACTTGTGAAACTAAGAAACAAATATAAGCTTTAGATACTAATGACAGAAATACATATCATTAACCACTTTGAAATCAATTTAACATTATTTTGTGAAGTTGAAGATGTGCATTTCCAGTAACTTTGCTATTCCCCTCTTAGCAAAACACTGGGATGTCTGCACCAGAAGTCATGTCCATGAATGTTCAGAGCACCAGTGTTTGCCAGAGCAAAACGGTGAAAGCAACCCAAGTGGGAATAGATAAATAATTTGAATTTTACTTATACAATGAAATACGTACTTTTTCACATAAGTTAAACTTGAATAAAATGACATCCCATGTTTTGCAAACTTTTATATCTCTGCCCAATATTTCTCTGGAAACAGCCTTTTTACCGTTTACTGAAAACAACAGTATTATGACCTGTGTTATAAATTTCTCACAACTTAGCATATTTACTACTTTGTTGGATAAGTACTATCTCTCATTTTGCAAGGTAAAGAAATAGCATCACAGGGATCAAGTATTGTACCCAAGATCACCCAACCAGTAAGAGGCACATCTTATATTTAAATCCAGAGTTGTTTAACTACAGGGCTATACCCTTCCCCATCATTTCTACCTCTTACAATTTGATGTATTATATCTTTTAATGCCTACTTTTTTTTTTTTTTTTTTTTTTTAATGGTACGCGGGCCTCTCACTGCTGTGGCCTCTCCTGTTGCGGAGCACAGGCTCCGGACGCGCAGGCTCAGCGGCCATGGCTCACGGGCCCAGCCGCTCTGCAGCATGTGGGATCCTCCCGGACCAGGGCACGAACCCGTGTCCCCTGCATCCGCAGGCAGACTCTCAACCACTGCGCCACCAGGGAAGCCCTTAATGCCTACTTTTATAGCTTCTCTTCCACAAAAACTTTGAAATAAACCATCAAAAGTTTTTATGGAAGAAAAATCATATATATTACTATAATACAATAGAAATAAATTATTATATTTATTGAGTGTAGAATTCTACATTGTAGCATAGTTTTATTTTTTGCTAAATAACTCCTTCTGCTGGATTAAGAGGTTTTGTGGGTAGGGAGCACTTCTTAAATTTTGATTTCCTGTTGCAACACATCGTAGAGTGTCTTTCACATGGTAGGTACCGAATTAATTGTATTTCTATTGAATTATATTTCTTCCTATCTTGATAGGTAGATTAAAAGGTACATATAATACATTTAAATGCAATACATGATAAGATTATTGTCTAAGAAATATTTTAAATTTTTGTGTGTACTAGATTTTGAGCCATGTGCCAGCACAAACAGGATGACTAATAATGACTGATAAACTGAGAAACTAGGGTGACAGCTAACATTTAGCAGTAGATCACTTCCTCATCACAGAGAACTAAATAGTTTCACTATATCATACAAACTGCAAAATTATGACTACCTGGCAAACTATAAATAATTTACTATGAATCAGAGTACAACAGGACAAACATTTCCAACTGTGTATCTCTCTAGAACACTGATCTTCAAAATAATTTCAGCCTGAGGGAAGATGTGAAATTTATTGTAGTCATAAAGAACAATTTATAATGCATATTTTGATGTCATGAGACTAATAAAACTGCATCCTATGGGCAATGATTTGTCCAAGGATTGGCACAGCCTCTAGAGGGCTGTAAATATTACAAAAATAGTGCAAATTCTCAACACTTCAATGTGATTATGAAATGAGGAAAATTACTGTTTTAATCATAGTCAAAATGTTATGGAAGGTAGAGTTGGGGCATTTATATGGCAGAGATTCCATTAGACATTATCATTATTAGAACAGCCTCTATTATTTACACCATACAGTTAAGTCAAACAAATTAAAAATAAATAAATAAAAGCACATCTCCTGGACTTTACAAAGGCATGAAAGAAATCTGTCTCACCGCTCTCCTTCATAGGTACAACCATCATCTCCCAGTCTAAAAGAGATAGGACATTTCTATTTTCTTTAAATGGTTTTAGCCGGGTGACTCATCATCTGAGTTCATTTTACAGTCTATGTTCCTCGGGGTCTTTATGTCTGGATTTATTTTGTCTCCTAAGTAGAATATGCATCTTGTTTAGGTTTTATTAAGCATATAATTATTGAGTACTAACTATACTGCCGGTATTATTCTAGACATTGCATATACAGTGATGGAGAAAACAGATCAGGTTTGGGACCTCATGTAGCCTACATTCCAGAGAGGACAGAGACAGTGCCAGTTCTGTCACTGGTAATCATTGAGGTGGTGTACGAAAATGTTTTTTAGGTAGTAGGATTGAGGAAGACAATAGGTTTTTTTTTCTGAATAATACCTATTATTCTATAACAGATTTAGCTGGAGTATTCATTGGAAATTTTCTTTGGCTTCAGACAACAAAATAACAGTGCTTAAATAGTGGCTAATTTCTTATATAACAGAATTATGCAAGTAGCTAACTTTCAACTTTGTTTCAGGGTCTACATCTATGTGATTTATTATCTTTCTTCATGAATACAAGATGGTGGCCCCAGCTCCAACCATGACCTACTGACAAAGCAGGGGATAAAAAAGGGAAGAGTGAAAGTACACATTACGTTTTTCTCATTGGCCAAAACCAGAACACAATGCCTTCCCCATTACTCTAGTCTAGAACTAGAGGTTGGAAAGTAAATATTTACTTCTATAGCCTCTAAAATAGAGCTAGACAGGACAGAAAGGAAATGGAGTTTTGATTTGAGTGAGCCCACCCATACGATCTCCGTAACTGAAGACACAGATTTGGGCATCTTCAGCATATGACATTTAAAGTTATGGGAGTGAATGAGATCTATTAATCTAGATCAGTGCTTTTGAATACACCCTCCTGCAATTATTGAACTGTTCTATTTCTCTGTTGTTTAATACAGTAGCTACTGGCCACATGTGGCTGTTGAGTCCTTGAAATATACCTAATGTGACTGAGGAACTTAATTTTTAACTTTCTTTTCTTAAAATAAATTTATTTATTTTTGGCTGCATTTGGTCTCCGTTGCTGTGTGTGGGCTTTCTCTCGTTGCAGTGAGTGGGGGCTACTCTTTGTTGCGGTGCATGGGCTTCTCATTGCGGTAGCTTCTCTTGTTGTGGAGCATGGGCTCTAGGCACACGGGCTTCATTAGTTGTGGCTCACAGGCTCTAGCGTGCAGGCTCAGTAGTTGTGGTGCACAGGCTTGGTTGCTCTGCGGCACTTGGGATCTTCCCAGACCAGGGATCGAAACTGTGTCCCCTACATTGGCAGGCTGATTCTTAACCACTGTGCCACCAGGGAAATCCCATTTTTAACTTTCTTTAATTAAAATTTAAATAACCTCATGTAGCTATTGACTACCATACTAAACAGGAAATCTAGCTAGTGTAAGAAAGAAGAGCAATTAGCATTTAGAAACATAATATTCAGAATGTTTATAGTAAAGAAAGGATGGCAAAGACAAAATATATACATGCATATGTATCATACATATATATACACACACATTTATGTTCTGTTTATATATTTTTCTACATAATGAGATATGATATCTGAAGATGAGATAGGAAGAAAACTGAAAGAGAAGGTATGAAATATTTACTTAAATAAGATATCAATATAGAAATGGATCAGCTAATTATGTTGGCAAGATGGCAGAATAGGATGTTCCAGCCTTCACTGCCCCTAAGGAACACAAATTTGACAACCATCCATAGAGGAAAATACCTCCATGAGAGCACAGGAATCCAGATAAGAGATTACAGCATTCAAGAGTAGCACAGAAATGAGAAAAGACATGTTAAAGAGAGTAGGAAGGCCAGTTTCACTTAATCTGCATCATCCTTCCTCCAAGCCTGTGCAGTGCAGTGCTAAGACAGATCTCCTCAACCCAGAAGTTCTCTTGTAGAGGAAAGAGAGCCAAGTGACTATCAGACTTTGCTATAGACTCTCATACCAGGCCTGCCAGGGTCTGTGGACCTGGACCTGTCAGCTTGTAGACCCTAGCACTGAGCCCACCCATCGACCTTGGTACCAGGCCTACTCACCCACAATGTAGGGGAGCAGAAAAAATTTTAATGAAAACAATCTATAAATAAAATGCTTATTAGAGAGTTAAGGGAAGATGTCATATCCATAAACCAATACCATGGTACCAATACCAACGTAATAAAGGAATAATGGGAGACCAAGAAAGCATTGTTCGAAAATAAAAATATAAATGGTGAAATTTAAAGAAGAAATCATAGAAGGGTTAAAAGATGAAGCTGAGAAAATCTCTGTGAAAGTAGAATCCCCCCCATAACACTGAAAAAATTTAAAAATTGGACAGAAAGAAGAAAATTAGGTGATCCACCCTTATACTAATAGAAGTTCCAGAAAGGTAAGCAGAAGCCAAAAATAACACCTATGACCAGTCCTCCAAGCTGATCTGCGAAAACATGATGCTACTGCTAGTTGGGCATAAAAAAACTACAGATTGTACTGCCAAGACCATCAACAATAGACACGATTTGTTATAGCTACAACTCCTGCCACTGCTGCTGCTGCCACAGCTGGATTGAGCTGCTTGGTCCCTGTTTATTTGTGTCAAAGCTTGTGATCCAAAGTCCAGAGGAGATGGAACTGATTCATGGAAAACAGATGAAGTGTTCATATCCTTATTGCAAGAGAGGCTAAAGAAATCATTTATCTAACAATTTCAACTTCTGTATGGGAGTCTGGCTCCTGAAGTAAACATAAGATTTTACCTACATAGGAAGGGTTTAGATACTGGGCACCCAAGAGAAACACAAATGTTCACTACACATGGGAACTAGTAGAAAGCAGAGAAGAAAAGTCTTAGGGTGAAGATAAAGAGAAAATCAGAAGGATGGCTGTCTACACAACAGGAAGTCTGCAATGGGGGATGAAGATAGAGAATTCTGGGGGAGTTGCAGGCAACAAACAAACACAACCCAACAAAAACAATGACCAAAAATAAACTGGTAGCAAATCTGAAGAATTTGAGCATCTAGAAAATAATATTAACAAATAATTTACAGTTCTTAGGGGGCATTTCAAAGAATTTCACAATAAGTAGATAAGTGCAAAATAAACAAAAAGAAATGCAAAATCTAGAATAGTATTTGTTGATGAAAACTGAAGCCCCCAAAATGAATAAAAGAAATGTAATCACAGTTTTCAATTTGATTCCTCAGTATCTTTCAGACATTTAGAGTCATAAAAATTTGTTTTAACTATATTGGGAAAAATAAAATAGGGAGAGAGGTATGAACAGAAACCTTTCAATTGATATCAAAAATAAAAAACACACACAAAATGGTATTAACAGAATTTAGAACAATGATGTCAGTAACAGAGGAAACAGTTGAAAGATTTGAAAGCCCCTAGGAAACAACTTCAAAGTAAGGATGGTAACTAAAGGACTTGCTAAAAGTAAAAATGTTTTTAAAGAGGATCTAAAATGTTACTTCTTCTCTTGAGCTCTATCATGGTAGAGTGAGTTCCTTTCTTTATGTGTTCCCTCAGCACTTTATATACATCTTCCTTATCATAGTACTTATCACATTGATCATAATTATTCACATGTCTATTGCCTTCACTACTTGTATATTCTCTATGCCTAACACAGAGAATTGTGCCAGATGCAAAATAAATGCCAAGTAAATTTTTCTTGAACTGATCTGCACTCACCCTTCTCCACTCTAGTTTCTGTTTTTCGTTCTTTCATCTTTTCTCCATTTTTTACATACATTATTGCAATGATTTTGCTTCTACTTAAAAAAAAAAAAAAAAAAAAAAAAAAAAAAAAAAAAAAAAAAACAACTTTCATATCCTCATGGAAGGAGAGCCAGAACTTTTACATGGAGGCTAAACAATACACTACTTAATAACAAAGTGATCACTGAAGAAATCATAGAGTGAATTTTAAATCTTCTTCTAGTTATCATCACTTCCCTTTGGGCCCATCTTCACATTTTAGTCTAAAATATTAACTGGGCAAAACCACCTTGACACTTACTACCTAACCTTCTTTGGGTGAATTATTGATAACTTTTTATAAGAGTATGTTTAAAATATTTCACACACTAAAACCTTTTAAAAACAAAAGTATATTTAAAATATTTCATACACTAAAACCTAGATAAGGAAGGCTCAATTCATCCATTGATTAGATGCACGCATTGTGGAAAAACTGTGAATAATCCATGAATATTCTTAGCAATCCAGATATCTAAAGATTATTGACAGATCTGCTAGAGGATTCTGATTAGAATCACAAAACAGCAGAGTTCCAATGCCAGGTTATCATTTCTTTCCAGATTTGCAACTTTTAAAATCACCCTTGAGCCAGGAAACATAGGATTCTCTTGTGGACCAATGATTTGCACAAGTCTCCAAAGTTAGATTCCTTGTTCTGTGTTAAAACATTCACATTTATTAAATGTTACACAAAGAAACTTAGCCAGTGAGTTTTAATTAATTTGGTCTTAAGCAAACTAATTTTCTATTGTTTTAGCTTTAGGTTATTTCCTTAAAAAATCAAATACTTATTTAGAAAAACTACTGCAAATCACTTTCTCTGAGAACATGGGGTTTGGCTTGACAGGGAGTGTTAAAAAGACTTAATGGAATCACTAAGACTTATTTGAAACCTGCCTAGGAATATTTTTACACTCAATCTGCACACCAATATTAATTTTTAAAAACACAGATGGAGAATTTATTGGTACCCTAGGAGGGAGGGCAAATAAAGACCACAGGGATTTCCAGTTTTGAGTTGGTTGCACAGAAGGTGAAGATCTTGTAAAGGCAGAATGAGAGAATAAAGTATCCTCTCAAATTAAAATAAAAACAAAAATGAAAAAGCAGTGGTAAAGAACCATAGGATAACACTTGTGACCAATTTGCTCTCCACTAATGGATAAATTAAATTAAGGGTGTGCTCAGAAGGCTGACATACAGGGATACTTGGAGGCTGTGTGGTAGTTAAGGATCCCATGGTCATGCCCTTTTATATAATTCATTTTCTTGGTTTGAAAATAATGCTATTAAAATTTGATTCAGGTTGAAATTGTCACCACTTAAAAGCAATGTACTTGGCAGTTGAAATAGATCATCTGATGCATTTGTGAGGATAAACATATGTTGAAAATAAGAAAGATGATGTTTTAGCCTTTCTTCCGGGCTCATGACTTTTGCTAAATTTTACATAAGAAATCAATAGATATGACTGAGTGTAGCAGTGGGGTATCATATAATGGAAACAGTACAGTCTGGAGGTCTGGAGACCAGAATTGGGGCTATAGCTTTGCTACCATGTTGTGACTTTGAACAAAACACATTTTTTGGTGTCTCAGTTTCTTCATGTGTAAAATAAATTGGTAAGACTAGGTGTTCTCTGGGCTTTTTACAGTTTGAAAATTAAATGCTCCTATGTAATTAGAGATTGGGCATTAAACTAGGGGATTTATATTGACTAACAAAAAGCATGTGAGCCCTGTGGTCAGACCACCTGGGTTATTACCCTGTTATTACTATTTTACTAGATGTGTGACTCTAGGTAAGTTATCTAATCTCTCTGGTTTTCTCACCTATAAAATGGGGATAGTTATAATACTCATTATTCTATAAAGTAGGTTTAAATAGTACCCATCTCGTAATCTTTAGGAGGATTAATGAGTTAATTCATGAGGTGCTTAGAAGAGTAGTTTTCATATGTGCACACAATATTAACTATTATATGTGTGTATTTGAATCTTCATAGTGATACATGCTCTTTTATAATTGAAAAAATATACTTCTGAGTTTCTTGATTAATTTTTAAAGAATGACAGAATTATAATTTGAATATTTTTATCAATCTCTTTTTAACAAAAGTCCAGCTAACTGTCTGCAAAATAGTAGATTCTGGGTAGAATGAAGAGAGTAATGACTAAGACCAAAGACTGTTTGATACTGGAGCCCATGTACTAAGGGTGACAAGGATGAAAATGGATATATTCCAAGCAGGAAAAGCATGTCTTTTATACCTCTTTATAATTTTTATATAGTAACTTTCTTTTTTTCCCTTGCTGATCAAAAGACCTCATAGACTTTTCAGTTACCTTTGGCCTTCATTGCTCTGATATTTACATTTAAAGAAATTGCTACCTGTCCCCAGAGCTCAGCACTCTGAATGTGACAAAGAATATTCAGGTGTTTCTGGAAAGGGGCTGTTGAGCACTAGTACTATAGAAGTACTAGAGAATAGCTACTACTAAAATAAAATCAGGGTGAATAGAGAATTATAATCACTAGAACAATTCACTATGGCTAACAAGCAGTACTGTCTTAATTCCAACCACCACTTTGATCTAGTCAGTAGAGATCTTGAAATATTACTGGGTGAAAATGTAAATGTAGCGGCATCATGGTGGCACAACAGGTATTCTTGTCTCTTTTTCTTTTGCTAGGCTATGGTTACTATGACAATAGTCACTAATACTACCAATCTGATTCCCACTAATAGAAAGCCATTTTCCACAAACTTGTGAAGAGTCTTATTATTAAAATAAAGCTTTATCAGTCTTTTTATCACTTTATTAAATTTTTTAAATTGTTGAGTATCAAAAAAGGTCTAACTAAAATTGAAGGCATATTTGTTGAGAATATCTGTGCCAGACATTTTATATGTGCTTTTTAATTTAATCCTTAATGACAATCCAAGGACTAATATTTTATTACTCAGTTTTACAGATGAATAAACTAGGACACACGGAGGTTACATTGTTCAAATTTACACATCCAGCAAATGAGAGAGCTTGGATGTAAACCCATGGATAGCTGACTAATCCATATTTTTTCATGATGCTATTGGATTAATCCTTAGAAAATTAGAGAAAGTTAAGTAAAACGAGAAGAATCTTTCTATCCAGTTGAATTTGGAAGGCGTGGCTTTGCAGCAGTTCCAATATATATATTAGTTAAGTTCATCAGCAGCACTCAGCAACCTGGGTCTAATCATATTCATAGCAACTTAGTGCTTACTGTGTGTCAAGCACTGATTTTAATACTTCACATTTATATTTTTATTTAATTTTTACAAGAATAACATGAACATACTATTATACCTCCATTTTGTGGATAAATAAATTATCACTGATAGTTTAATTTTCCCAGAGTATATAACGAATAAGTGCTTGAGTAAGTATTTAAACCCAAGTGGTCTGACTTCAGAGACTGTGGTGTTAATCTCTACCCTATACTGCTCAGTCCACATCAAGGGCTGGATACTGGTCAGAGACTACAGACTAAACATAGGCCCAAACTGGAGTTTTGTCTGATAGGTGGGATGAAAGGGAATTGAGATTGCTAGTGAAAGAGTGCTTCAGTTCATCATTTCCACTGATTTACTTTCTTCCAATGTCCTCAACTAGAATAGATAAATGAATACAACTAATGCCTCATTGAGAATTTACTTTATACTAGATGCAGACCAAGCACCTTATAATCACTGTCTGATTTAACACTCACAACAACTCTACGGGGTAGTTATAAATATTAAGTAAATCTCCAGGGAGGTGGTGGTACTAGCTTGATCCTAGGCAGACTTAAAAGTGTCACATCTTTAACCACAATGCTAGGCTACCAATGACATTTCATGCTGCTTTTGGAGTTTTGAGAATAAAGACCTTAGTCTGGAGTTGAAAGAAGATGCTGACTATACTAGCTAGCCTGCCTAAAACATAAATAAGTGCTAAAAATCATCATGGAGCAAACTATATAGGGTAGCCTAAGTAAGAAGTAGCTTAATAGCAATTTTTCTAAGAGATGAACTCTGGTTTTTTTGAGGTATCCCTCAGTGCCCATGCAAATAAATCAATGATAGACCAAAACCACGAACTTTTGAGACATCATGTCAGACAAACCTCACAAAACATGCTCATATATTTTCACATGATACATAAACAAAGAGCAGTTTATATAGCGGTATGAGTGCATATTATTTGAAGTCAAAGGCTTTGAGGTGACACATAAAGAAACACCATACAACAGCAAAGTCAGTGATTAAGGGCACTGTGGCAAGGTTTAGATCAACATAGCACAGTCTAGGTTTCCGTGACAATGAAACTAGATGAGGCTGGAATCAACAAATTTATATTCTATCTGAAGAACTATAAGAAGAATTTGTTAGAAGGAGGAGACCAGTGACCCGTTTAGCCTGTGCTTCACACTTGAGAGGGCTTCAAAATACAGCACCCTTTAGTAGTAAATATATGCTGGGATGTAAGTAGAGACCTTTTCACTTTTGATGTGTAACAAACACTCTGAAATTTAGTGGCTGAAAACAAGTTCCACTTAAATCATGATCTGTGAAACATGTTGGCAGTTCTTCTAGTCTGGTCTGGCTTGGCAGTTCTCTTCTGGGCTTGCTCATCTATTTCAAGGCAAATGGCGGTTTGCTAGTGGCTAGATGATCAAGGATGACCTCGCTTAAGTCTGGAACGCAGACACTCAGCCAGGATGAAAGAGGCTCCTGGAACACATTGTATTTCATAATTCACAGGCTAACCAGTCTTCTTCGTATTGTGGTCGTGGCAGAGTCTCAACAGCAGTAAGCCTCACATAAGAGCTTTTTAAGTCTTTGTTTGCTCACTTTACTAATGTCTCTCCAGACAAAGCAGGTGACAAGGCCAGCCCAGAATCAATGTGAGAGAGCACTTCCAAAGGTCATGGAAGGTGAGGGATAATTTGTGGTCAGTTCTGCAGTCTTATTAATCTTTATCACAAATGTTGATCATAATTGAAATACATCAGCTACCAATACTAGCTAAATTTAAAAGGCAAGAACGATTCCAATGATGAAAGGAATCCAAAGGGGATGTAGTCCACGTTTTGTAAAGTTTGTAGAGAGCTTAGAGATTAATAGTGGTGTATGAGTCAACTGATTACTTTAAAAGAGGTAAAATGTTTTAGCAGAAAGGCCATGGATAGAGACAGATGAAGCTGGTAGGTGTCTTACCCAGTTATCTATTGGCAGAGTGACTAAGACTGCTTAAGTTCTGTAAGCAACCATTCCCAATTTGTTAAAAATAAGGGTTAGATATATTACAAGGAGCTTTTCCTTTTTTAATGCTGCAGTTTCAATATTAAAAAAAACCTAAATATATTCTTTTGTACCATTTCTTTTGTAAGGATGAATGATGTTATGAAGGACAGGTCTGATAATCTGTAATGTGCTACATAAATGTTGGTTATTTCAATTAATAAGAATTTTTATTTCAGTCCCCCCTATTAATGCTTGAACTCAGCTTTATTTGATATTGTTTCGATCTTTTGAAGCAACTGGAAATCTAAAGCTTGGTAGAGTAAAGGGACATGAAAACCCTTAAACAGAACTAGTGGAATACTAAATTGGTAAAAAACAGTCAAGTTGTTAAGGTGTTAAATATATTACAATGATCATATCTAGAAAGACAATTTAAATATAGAATAACTTCATGCTAACATTTGTCCTTCACAGTATTTAACAGTTTCCTAATGTACATTTTGATAAATATGTATTTGGCAATGAATATATATTTGTCATTCATGAAATTAAAATTCAATTAGTTCCACTTTCACGTGGTCTGTGCATTTCAGTGAGTCACAAAGTTCTCTAAACTCAGTTTCCTTATCTGAGGAATAGAGATAACGATATCTCTAAGTACTGTTTGATGATTAAAGGAGATCTTAACTGTTAAGTCTCCAGGCCAGTCTTAATTCAAAGAAGACACTCACTTTTCCCTTACATGGTTTCTTCCCCTTACATTTGCCCAGGCAGACTTCAGCATCTCTTCTTTCCACGTTATTGGACTCGAGATAGTGGTAATGAGAACAAGTTTGGACTCGAGATAGTGGTAATCGTAGAACAAGTTTGAAGGGGAAGATAATATGCTTTCTTTAGGTTGTGCAGAGCTGAAGATGCCTATGTAATTCCAGTTGGTGAGAGGCCCCAGGGGGTTGTGCAGATCCTAACTCCAGGAGAAGGGAGACCAAGGCTTGTCGTTCTATACACCCAACTCTGGATCCCTGTAGGAAGCACATATCCTGTTCTCCCCTTGTGAGTGCCCCAGCTGGTTTCATCAGCTTGTGACATATTTCAACTCTATTTGGACAATTTATTCAGCCCAACCAGAGATCTGTTCAATTCCTGGTGAAGTGATGTTAAAAATGCAGAGCCTGGCTGGGCTGCTTGGAAACTATGGCTCTCAACTTATCTATTGACAGAAGGTAGTGCAGGCAAGGGCAGAAATAAAAAGTTACAATGAATGAGGAAAATCTTGGGGCTTCCAGTTGGACCTCATTACTCTGAGCAGTCAGACTGGAAAAGAGCAGCAGGGGAGACAGAATTGGCTTCTCAAGGCAAGCAACGATAATGAAATAAGCCTAGGAACAGTCATCACCAACTTTCCTGAAGAATCAGGACAGTTGCACTGCTGGAGACCCAAGGAGGCTTCTACTCAATCGTACACAATTCATGGCACAAAAAAACAGTAGTTTGAGAGCCACACAAATTTCTAGGCAGGCTTGAATTGCCAAATTTCCTTTTTGGGTTTTTGTACTGCAGCCTTCTACCATCATGGAAATATGAGTTTTGAAATCAAATTATCTTTAAGGTATGTTTCAACTCTAACCTATTAGAAGTATAATTCTACCCTTGCACAAAAGAGAACACTAGTGCTATATCTTCTTGGAGGGAGACAACGGGGAGACCTTTCTTTAAAAAGAAGAAGATAAATTATGATATTTAGAACTAAGGGCCAGAAACATTAGCATACATTATCTGTATTTAATCCCTATATTATCTTTAAGAGAATAGCTGCAACTTTCCCTAATTTTTTTTTTTTTCCAGATTAGGAAATTGAGGAGCAATGAGATAAAGAATCTTTCTTCAAGTGACATATTATCTAATTTTAAACCATATATTATCCTTAAAGAATAGCTATAATTATTCTTCTTTTGCAGGTGAGGAAATTGAGGTTAATTGAGAGTAAGTGACTTAGTTCAAATCACACAGATAGAAAAAGATAAAGCAGGGGTTTGAATTTACTGCCATCTAATCTCAAAGCCTGTGCTCATTCCATTTGGCCATGTTAGCTCTGGGAACAACCGCCTATAGCAGCAACAGGCAGGAATCAAATGAAAACTTCTCTTCAACTTTTTCAGAAGCTATTATATAGAATAAGAAAAAGAAGTTTCAGGGAGGAAGGAAGAAATACGTGGAAGGTGAAGGATTCAAAAGAAGAAAGGAGTGAAGGAGGCGTAAAAGGAGAAGCATAGAAAAATAAAGATGCAGCCATGAAATTAACGTTTGTTATCTCCCTTATGTACAGAGAGAAATATACTTTTAACAGCTTTATTGAGGTATAACTGACACCAAATAGGTTGTGCATAACTAACGTGCTTAATTTGATAAATCTGACACTGAAAAACTGTCATGACAACCAGTGTGGTGAACATACACACCACCACATCCAAAAACTTTCTTGAGAATAAGTTATACATATAGATGAGAGTGTTTCTGGACTCTACTGTTTTGACTGTAGAGTTGTTTTCACTAATCTAGGTCCTCTGAATCTTCATATGAATTTAAAAATTAGTTTATAAATTTCTAACAGTACTAGAATTTGATTGGGCTTGCATGGAATCTTCAGGTCAGTCTGGGGGGAACTGACATATTAAAAATATTGAGTCTTTAAACCCATGAAAATGATATAGCTCTCCTTCAACTTATATCTTATTCAGCTTCTCTTAGCAGAGTTTTAAAGAGTTCATTTGAAAAGGTTTTCCGTATCTTTTTTCAAATTTATCTGTAAGTGGTCCAAATTTCCAATGCTACTGCAAATTGTATTTTAAAAATTTTCAGTTACTGATTGTTTTTGCTACTATTTAGGAACATACCTGAGTTTTTAATATTGATCTTCTATTTTACAACCTTGGTAAATTGATTTTTTAAGTCTACTAGATTTTTGTAGCTTTTATTGGATTCCTTACATAGACACTGATGTCATCTGTGAATAAAGACAGTTTTTAATTCTTCTGCTTCAATTTGTATGCCTTTTAAAATATCCTTATTAAATGGCTAGAATTTCCAGAAATTATTTTTAGATTGTGTTTCATTTTATAAAGATGTTGCTCCACTGTCTCTCACTTTCATTGTTTCTGACAAGAAAATATGCTGAATCCGTATCTTGGTTCTCTATACTTAAATATATTTTAAGCTTTTAAGCTTTTTCTTTTTATCACTGGTTTTGGTTAATTTGGTTATGATATATATTGGTGTAATTTTTCCTAATATTCTTGTGTTTGGGGTTCACTGAGCTTTTTGCATTTATGGGAGTGTAGTTGTTGGCCATTATATTTTCAAATATCTTTTTGCATTTCCATAAGGAATTCTAATTACACATACATTAGGCTACTTCATATCATCCCACAGCTAACTGATGGTCTGCTCATTTGCTTTCATTATTCCTTTTTCTCTGCTTTATTTTGGATAGTTTATGTCTTCAAGTTCATTAATCTTTTCTTCAATATTTAATCTTCCATTAGTCTTACACATAAAATTTTCCATCTCAGACATTGAAGTTTTCATGACCAGAAATTCAATATTGGTAATTTTTATCTTTCACGTCTCTTAACCTTTCGAACATACGCGACACGATTATAAAAGCCTTCAAATGCCCTTCTCTCTTAATTCTAATAGCTATGTAAGTTACGATGGATTTAGTTATTCATGAAAGGTTCTATTTTCTTGTTTTTGCATAACTGATGATTTTTAATTGGATGGCAAACATTTTACCTTTTTGGTGCTGGATAATTTTTATATTCACATGAGTATTCATGAGCTTTGTTCTGGAACACATCTAATTAGACTGTAAGTAGTTTTATCCTTTTACATCTTGCTATTACAACTTTTTAGGTAGGACTGAAACTTTTCCCCACTACTGAGTCAAGTCTCATTTGTGTACTCTGCCCAATACCAAATGAATCTGGTAGGAACTAGCATTATTCCTGGTCCTCTGTCAGCGCCAGGTACTGGGATTTTTGGATAGTTTTTTCCCAGTTTTGTGTACTTTCTCACAACTTTTGCACTAATCAGTACTCAATTGATTGCTCGAGAGTTACCCTGTGAGATATCTATATTTCTCTCTCTGCAGTTTTCTCCTCTTTCATACTTTATCCTGTGAATTTACACTCTCATTCCAATCTCCTCAACTCAGGGAGTCTCCTGGGTTGTGCCTCAGTTTCCTTCCCCTACTCAGCAGCTTGACAATTATCTCAAGGTTTTAAGCTGAGGCAATCATAGAACTCATATCATTTATTTCTATTTTTCAGATATCACTATCCTTCTTTGTCTTATTTCCAGTGTTTTGAAAATGTCTTTGTTGTTTCAAGAAGAAATATAAATCCAATTTTGTTACCCCATTTTGACTGGAAGAATAAATCTCCCCATGTAGCTATTTATATAATGGGAGTGACCAATGATACCAAGCACACTTTGTGTTGGGGTCTGACTACTGCAATACAGAAAGGAAAAATGTCTCACACCATATCCCCTCCTTCAACCTACTGTTAAAATGCTATGTATAAAGAATAGCTATGCTTTCTGATATTCATTCTATCTTTTATAGCCAATTTTTTTGTGACTGGGTAAGTTACTGTCTTTTACTTACAACTATTTGAAGTACAGAAAGCAACACACAGAGTGGTTTGGAGACTGGCTTCTGGATTCAACATTACCATTTTCTGAATGCATGAGCTTGGATGTTGTAATCTGTCTGCAAGTCTCAGTGTCATCCCCTGCAAAATGTTGATAACAGCACCTGCCTTTCTTACCTTAGAGGACTAATATAAGAATACATTGAGATTATAAATATAAATAATAGTTTAAATTACCAAGTATTATACCAATATAGGAGTTATTAAAATTATGTCAATTATGCTTTGGGGGAACTTAAACTTGAAATTATGGCTCACTTTTTGTCCTGAGGATGATCTCCTTGACATATTCACTCAGACCTGTAGGGAACCACTTACCCGTAAAATGCTACACTTTATTCTTTGAGATGCACAATGCAGTATTAGAAAGAGTATTAGGCTCTAATATCAAGTAATTCTAGACTACACTCAGACTTTGCTGTTGTGTGTTCTTGAGGAAGTTATTATACAACTCAGTTTTCTAATATCTAAAATGAGAAGAGTAATATCAACTTTGTCAGGTTTCTGTAAGGATAAAATGCTATAATATGTATGAAGTGGTTCATTGTAAGCATCCAATAGAAGTTATTCTAGAATGTTGTCACAATTCCATTAAAGATGCTATGTGGACCTAGTTCCATTCAAAAGGAATATTTTCTTTTTTAATCAAAGCTCAGTACTCAGATACCAAACCTCAGTTATTTCTGCCCCTTTCCTATCCCCAGTGCTTCACTTCCAATCAGTTCACAAAATTCCAGCACCTCGTCCAGGCTTTCTACTCCAACTGCCCCTATCTTCATTTCAAATTCACTGATGATCATTTCCTCTCTCCTGTGTAATACTAGAGCAGCAGCGTAATTAATTTCTCTGAGTTTTCTCTGCACCAATTTATGCATTAAATTTGAGCCCACATTCTGATAGAATAGCCCTAATCATGACACTTTTAGAACCCTTTAATTGTTCAATTTTAAGTACAGGAAAAATTGCAAGTTCTCTTACTTGGCATACAGGTTCCTTCCAAGATGGTCACTGTCTTTCTTTCCACCTACCTCCTCCCTCATACCCCAATATACTCTAGGCTCCATTCATTCTGGGCAATCCTTCTCAAACATGAATGGTAGCCTTTACCTTGACCTTGTTGTTCAAGCTATAATCTTCTGGAATTTTCTCACTACTGTCTATCTATCAAATTTATCCCATTGCTTGTAAGCCTCCTCAAATAAAAGCTACCATTTACATAATTTTCATGATGTATCAACCATTATTCTTAAAATATTATTTTATCTGATATTGTTGGGTTGCACCTCACAGGCCTACAAGCCCTGTACACATCCAGCTTCAAGAACTAAGAAAGAGCCCAGAGTCAGCAATAGAGACATCAATGGTTTAATGGATAGGGGGAGTTTACACATCTGAAGCAAAGTCCTGAAGTGACAACCCAACTTGTACGGCAGACGGGGGGCAGGACATGGCAGCAGCCTTTACTGCCAGTTGGTGGGGGGTTATCAGTAATATGAGGAACTGACGTCAGTTTGGCTCATTGGTTACCAGGGAAGCTAGCAGAGGGTCATGGCCCTCAACACCCCTTTGATAAGCTCTCATGGTGGAGAGGTTCTGATCTAAAGATTAGAACAATCACTAGCTGGAACCAGAGCCAAGTATGTAGGAAGGTCAATCAGGTGAGTAAGGTTTAGGTGAAGCAGGCACTGGTCAAGCAGAGAACAAGAGAAACAGCTATCTTGGGTGGCCTGATCATACATTCCACCCCTATGTACCCTGCACAACCCTTATGATCTTGGTCTGCCCTTCTTCCATGATATCCCTGGGGTCAAGTATGTAGGAGGGCACTGCAACCAGATACCACAAATACAATACAGATAGCAGCAGCCAAAGAGCAACAAGAATAAGATACTTAGTATACTAAGAACAGTCATTTGCCAGGAAGTGGGCACGTTTTGGAGCCAAGTGCTTACCAGGTCAATGGAGAGGGAGTCAGTGGCAGCCTCCTGTACAGTTTTAAGGAAGGTAAGACCAACCCTAGTTTTCACAAACCCAGAGCCACCCCCATGGGGAGGTGAAAGCCCTGGCTCTAAATGAGACATTCTGATGGCCTAGCCAGGAGTCAGCAGTCACCACACAGGTCTGCTACCTCATGTTATGTTGAGTGCCAACAGGGGTGGACTCATTAGGTCTTTCTAAACAGAAACAGTTAATCCCTCTAGGTGGACTTGTGTGTCCAGAAGTCAGCCTATTCCACTCCACACACTACAGCCCAGGGGGATCACTGGCAGTTACCCTGGCAAAGTGTATGACGTGTTGTACGGTAATGTTTACAGATGGGATCCTTCTTATGTACTGGCATTCAGAACAGGAAGATGGTAAGAGTCTTCCTTCACCCCCTCCCATTGTCAGTTGTCCCCACATGGTCACATTAGCCAGGTCTATTTATCATGGAAGTCCAGAGGAAGATGACAATGGCATCTCACTGTAGACCCAGCAATTAGACTCATTTCACAGTGAGGCCATTGTTGCTGCCCAGTCCTCAAATAGATTTCTTTCACTCAAGCTAGGGATGAAATGTAAGACATTTAACAGGCACAATGCAGGGGACAGCATGACAATTAAGCAAATTACAAGCAGTATCCACATTCAGAGATGATACCACACCTGCCTATGGCTTTTGTCCTGGTCTGCAATACAGTTCAGAAAACTCAAGTTTTCAGTAATACAGGAATTGTACAAAATCACATCTACAATGACCACCTAGTTTTACCCTGGATATCTGAACCACAGCTACTGCATTTTTTTCAATCAGTACAATTAATTAAGTCTTTATTGAGCACTTTTGATGGGCTAGGCAGTGCACTAGGTCTGGGAATCAAAAGAATGATTAAGGCTGCTTTTGTGGAGCCTACAGTCTGGTTGACATAAGTGTATGAGCAAACCTGGGACAAGCCAGGATGCACTGGCATGTGATTAGGGAAGTGAGATGGATTCGAGAGGTTCATCTGTGGGGAATGAGTGTGGGAGGAAAGTCAGAGAAGGCTGAAGTCATGAAGGATGGAGAGGATTTCAGGAGGATAAGATAGGGGAGGCAGGGACATTCCAGGAAGAGGGAACCATACCAACAACCATATTTTGAAAATCCAGTGCTTGATCAGGTAATGGGGTAATTCCATTGGACTGGCTGACTGCATGTGAAGTGACAGTTCCTCATCACACCAGCCCTCTGACAGCTACTCCATTTTGACTTTTAAATGCATTCCACTCCACAATGGCCAAAGTAGGTATACAATGCATGTTCCATAGTCCACAAAACAGGCCACTGTGGTCAGTAAAGTTTAAGTTACACCATGTACAGGCCAGAACAACTTACACCATACCTCCACATATGAAGAAGATTTTTTTCCATCATTTCCCATTTTGACTGCAAATCTTTTGAAAGACCAAAGTGTTATGTACCTTGAAGTCAGAGTGAATGTGGCCTGCCCTGGGTCAAGTTCGTGTCCCTTGGTACTAGGCTTCCTTTATATTTGCCTAGTTATCCATGTTGGGGGAAACCTGATCAGATATTGTGAACAAGCTCAGAGGTATGTTAAGGAGAAACATTTTACAGGCTATACATTTTATCACTTATACTGAATTGTTACACAAACATTGTACTTTTAGCCTCAGACTTAAAGAAAGCAGTAATACATCATGAGTTGTTACACTCTGTGACTTCACACTAGGTAATTTTCTTTTCCTCCTGAACATCAGGGCAAAAGTATGGCTAACACAATAACTTTCATAAATACAGACCTCAATTAACAGATCTAGAAATTAATATCCACTGAAACATAATATTTTTCTCTCTAAAATACCTGCATCTCCACCAAACATAGCCGAATCAAGGCTAATTTGTATGCAAAATAAGTCTGGTTAATTGACCACATAGGTTCTTCCAAACTGTCTGAGATGGAATTCCTCAGAAGGAGTCTCAGACTGAATTCCCAAAAGGCCTCTCAAAGTCAGGAAAGCCATGCCAAAGACTAGCTATCAGGTTCTGCTTCAATGGATTTCTCTCTTCCAGAGGTCCCTAAAATATCGAGATTCCTGTACATGCCAAGAGAAAGTTTTTCCCATTTGCCTGATAAGGCTGCTCAGAAGCCGAGTCTCCAATTCCTGGAGGGACCAGACAGAAAGAAAAATGTCTCAATTCTACCCACAGGTGTAGCTTACCAAATTGCTGTAAGTCATAACTAACTTAAGGGGAAGGGCTTCCCTATATCTGGAAAACACAGAGCAAACTAGTAATACTCCAGACAAAAACCATAAAAATTATAACCATATTCACCAGTTTACTCAGTAACCAATTATTTTGTTAACTTTTTATGAAGCCATCAGGTTTTCCACTAGGATTCTTTAATTTCTTACCCTGTTCAACAGTATGATCTGAAATTTATCAGAGACCTGTACTTTTCAAAAGGACCTTCCTATGAATCCTCTTGAAGATGAAGCACTTTTGAAAAAGAATCAGTGTACAACAATAACTGTCTACATAAGTGACAAAAGACTTAAAGACACAGTTAAACACCTGATCACAATGTAATCTATAAATAAACTTGGGTACAATAGCCAGAATTATAACTGATTATAATCTTAGCCCTTAAAACTTTAATCTCTGGCAAAAACCAAGAAGTAAGTAATTGTGAACTGTTTGTCATATCAGCATTTCCTGATTGGAAAACTTATGCTTTAGTCTTCCTCTCCTAAGAAGGCAAAGGTAGGTAAACTTAGACCTTCCCAGAAATTAATGTTCCAATTTATTCTTATTTGAATTGACCCAGATATTCAATGAATTCTCTTCATTTAACTTAGTTTAGTTTCAAGTTGCCAAAATCTGGTGAGACTATTTTAGATAGATATTCCCAAAACAATTATTCCTATAGAGTTTACCTAAAAGCTCTTATCTCACTTACATTTACTTAAAGTTTCATCTATATCAAGTTATTTTCCTTGCTGACAAATTTGCAGCAGATATAATGAGGTTGTATTTGACCTCTAATAAACCTAGGTAAAACAGAAGTGTTACATTTAACACTGATGACTCTAAAGTCATGTTTATATTAATCAAACCAACAAGCTTAAGTAGCTTCAATACCAGATATCTATTCAGTACTGAATATTTCCCTGATCACATAAACCTGAAAGTCATTCGGGCCAGTTTCTTTTACATTTATAAGAATTCATGTGAACGCTTAATTTCTTTTAAGTCAATTAAACAGCACTCACCCACAAACCAATCTTGGTAATGCCATTTGGAAGCAGAGACACCTCATACTTATAAGGTACACATAGACATACATACATCTATTTAGACACAGAGATCTCATAGTTTTCCAGATAGAGTTTTTAAAAAATTCTTTTTTTTCCTTCACTCTCAGGGGTTTAAGTTCTTGAGATCCCAGGTAGATCATTTACATCTCAAAGGCAGAATAAAAGAAATACCAATTCCTTCTAGAAAGCTAAATTCCTCTAATGGCATATGCAAAGAGCAGTTTTAGAATGTCAAAAGATTCCCATGTTGGCCATTTTCAGGGATTTTTTCCAGTTTCTAAATAGCCAATTCACAAACAGATAGAAAGATATATGATGTTCTTGGATTGGAAGAAGCAATATTGTTAAAATGACCATACTACCCAAGGCAACCTACAGATTCAATGCAGTCCCTATCAAATTACCAATGGCATTTTTCACAAAACTGGGACAAAATTTTTTAAAATTTGTGTAGCAACACAAAAAAAACCCCTCAGAGCCAAAACAATCTTGAGATAGAAGAATGGAGTTGGAGAAATCACACTCCCTGACTTCAGACTATACTACAAAGCTAGTTATCAAAACAGCATGGTACTGACACAAAACCAGATGCATAGATCTTTCTGGTATAGAAAGCCCAGCAATAAACCCACGCACATATGGTCAATTGATTTATGACAAAGGAGGCAAGAATATACAGTGAAGAAAAGATGGTCTCTTCAATAAGTGGTGCTGGGAAAACTGGACAGCTACATGCAAAAGAATGAAATTAGGACAGCTACATGTAAAAGAATGAAATTAGAACATTCTCTAACACCATATACAAAAATAAACTCAAAATGTATCAAAGACTTAAATCTAAGGCCAGACAGTATAAAACTCCTAGAGGAAAACATAGGCAGAACACTCTCTGACATAAATCGCAGCAGTATCTTTTTTGATCTACCTTCAGAGTAATGAAAAGAAAAAGAAAAAGAAAAAAATGGAACCTGATTAAACTTAAAAGCTTTGGCAAAGAAAATCATCAACAAAATGAAAAGACAACCTATGGAATGGAAGAAAATATTTGCAAATGATATGACTGACAAGGGATTAATTTCCAAAATATACAAACAGCTCATACAGCTCAGTACCAAAAAACAAACAAAAAACCAAATGAAGAAAATGGGCAGAAGACCTAAATAGACATTTCTCCAAAGAAAACATACAGATGGCCAATAGGCATATGAAAAGATGCTCAACATTGCTAATGATTAGAGAAATGCAAAATAAAAGTACAATGAGGTATCACCTCACACTGGTCAGAATGGCCATCACCAAAAAGTCTACAGATAATAAATGCTGGAGAGGTTGTGGAGAAAAGGGAACCCTCCTACACTGTTGGTGGGAATATAAATTGGTGTGGCCACTATGGAAAAGAGTATGGAGGTACCTTAAAAATCTAAAAATAGCACTATTTACCACAGCCAAGACATAGAAGCAACCTAAATGTCCATCTACGGATGGATAAAGAAGAATTGGTATATATATACAATGTAATATTAGTCAGCCATAAAAAATGAAATAATGCCATTTATAGCAACATCGATGGGCCTAGAGATTATCATATTAAGTGAAGTAAGTCAGAGAAAGACAAATATCATATATCACTTATATGTGGAATCTAAAAAATGACACAAATGAACTTATTTACACAACAGAAATAAGCTCACAAACATAGAAAAGGGGAAGATGCCAAAGGGGAAGGGGAAGGAGGGATAAATTAGGAATTTGGCACTAACCGATATATACTACTATATATAAAATAGATAACCAACAAGGACCTACTATACAGTGCAGGGAACTATTGAATATATTCTATATCTTGTAATAACTTATAATGGAAAAGAATCTGAAAAAGAAATATATATATATATATATATACACAAACATAAAACAATTACTTTGTTGTACACCTAAAAAACTGTAATTCAACTATACTTCAATAAAAAATAAATAGCCAATTCAGTTTAAACAATAACAATGATAGACAGTAATACATTTCACTCACATTCACAAGACTCACTTTCAAAGGACCATGAATCAGCAATCGAGTTAACCTTTGCCTCAGCTGTTAGCTCAGCCTCTGTGGCCTTTAACATAAAACTGGCCAGCCCACAGCTGTGGCCACTGCCTTACTATCTAATTTCTTTTTTCCCATTGCAGTGGCAGCCAACTTCTCGTCAACAACCTTAGGGGTGACTGTAAGTTCTGTGTATTCTCCTGGCAGCCCGCATTCTTCAAGGACTGCAACCACAAAGCCCCACATACTAGTGCATAGCCACCCCGGGATTTCCTCTGCAACTTTCAGGATCACCCCAGCAACTTTCAGGCCCTGCTTTAGTGGACGGCCACCCTGAGATTACACCTGTAATTTTCAGGCCCCACATGTTAGTGGATGGCCCCACAATTTTCCACACCCGTCCTTACTTCCCGACAGCTTGGCACTCACGGGAGTTTCCTTGGTCTCCTGGCTGCTCTGCCAATTGCTGGGCTGCACCCCTCAGGCCTGCAAACCCCGTACTTGCCCAGCTTCAAGACCAAAAAAAGAGCCTGGAGTCAGCAACAGAGATGGCAACGGTTAACGGATGGGGGAGCTTACGTGTCTAAAGCAAGGTCCTGGAGCAACACCTCCACGATGCAGAGCAGACAGCAGACAGGACATGGTGGTAGTCTTAGCTCCCAGGGTCAGGGGGAGCTTACCAGTTATAGAGGGAATTGACATCAGGTTGGCTCATTGGTTACCAGGGAAACCAGCAGAGGGGCACGCCCCTCACCGCCCCTTTGAAAAGCTCTCCAGGTAGAAATGTTCCGATCTAAAGGTTAGAACAATCACTAGCTGAAGCAGGGGCAAATATGTAGGAAGGTTAGTCATGTGAGTAGGGTTTAGGTAAAGCAGACATTGGTTGAGCAGGGAATGTACAGAGAGCAAGAGAACAGCCATCTTGGGTGGCCTGATCATACAGATATAATCTAATCCTCACCACATAGTGTATGAAATATATAATCAATGCACACTTTTAGACAAAGCAAGGCACAGTTAAGTGCCACTTCTAACGCAATTTCCAAGTAAGTGCTAAACAAGGTTGTGACAAAGCATGTGCTGGAAAATTACACTCAACTGCATCTGCTCAAATCCTAGATTTTCTCAGATTTTTCTCATGTAATCTTTCTCTCCTGGTTTCAGCTGTTACTTATTTTTTGAATACCATATCAATTTTACAATCAACCTTGCACTTTACCATGTGTGTCTATCATCTCCTCTACTGAAACTGAGTTTTCAAAGGCAGAGACCATGTCATATTTGCAGTTAATAACTCAGGTTCTGTCACCAAAATTGACAAATTCAAATCTGACCTGAATTTAAGTCCCAGCTTTTTCATTTACCAGGTGATCCCTCTTGAACAAATTATTTACTCTAAAGGTCAATTTTCTCATCTATAAAATCGGATTAATATTAATACCCACTTCATTGTATTGTAAAGATTAAAAGTGATCATGCACGTAAAGCACTAATCATATTGTCAGGCATATGTTAAGAATCAATGCCTTTAGCAATTGTTATTACTATTGTTGTTGATAGCATTTATGCCTGTTTAATTTTCCAGTATTGGAATACTTTACTCCCTTCTTCTAACAGCATTCCTTCCTCTAATGGTGCTGCAAGGGAACAGAGTGATTGATCTAAACATAAGGGGGCTGATATTAGCCCTGACATCTCTGACCTTACCAATGTTCCTCCTGATGTTAGATTTCGTTCCCATAAGTGGTGATTTACAATAAATGACACATTTATGAATAGCCCTCAAGAAAGAAATTCCTTCTGATGGGAGGCAACGATGCCCCTATCAAAATACAAAATGACTCTGCCAAGATTAATGTTCTTCCCAGAAATGCCAAAGTAATTAATAACAATTAGCAATTTAATATAAAATGATGCCAACAGCTTGAAAACTGTGCATAGGTATGTGGCTTGCTGTCCTTTAGAAAAGGTAGTTTCATTAAGAGCCAAGTCTATTTATGAAAACATCTATATTTATAAGGAAAACAAATATGACAACTGAAGGCCAAAGAATATAAAAGCATTAATAAGAATGTTGAGAGCGAGCCTGTTATAGCCCAGAGGCTCACATAACCAATCTGCCTCCCAATTTGGCACTCAGTGGTCCCTTTAAGCTATGAGCTCTAACAAAGGTGTAAGGAAGCTGGACGCAGGTCCCAAGCTGAGTTCCAAGACTTGGGTGCTGAGTCATCATGGCCTAGTACTGGCCATAGGAGGAAAGCCACTTCAACAGGCACTGTCTCTGTATAGAGTCTGTGGAAACAGAGTAAACATATGAGCTAGTTTAATATTCACAATCTTTTATTAGTGATTTTCAAAGTGCAGCCTCCTGAGCAGCATCAGTACAATCTAGCAGATTGTTATAAATGTGAATGTTGCATTCCACCCTCAGACCTACTTAACTGGAAACTCCAGGGAATGGGTCAAGCAATCTGCATTTGAACCAGTGCTCCAGATGATTCTGAGGCTCTAAAAGTAAATATCACAATCATTATTATCAGCTGAAGAAAATCAGGGTCCAGAGAGGCTTAGTTGCTGCCTGAGATAGCATACAACCAAGGATGAAAATGGGGTCCAGTCTCAGGTCTGCCTGATTCCACAACTCACAGTTTTTCCTCTCTGACAAGCTGCCTCCAGAGGTAAAGTCCAAAAACAGAACACTTGGTTCAGGCCAAGTTCAGGCCAGGAGTGGAGTACAAACTAGAATTTAAGGTCCTATTTCCTGCAAATGGCTCTTAGATGGTCTTAACAGTAAGGTACTCTGGCCCTAGCCCCGCGAGGCTTTTCAGAGATGATGCTTAGGGCTGATGCACTAGGATGATGGTACATGTAGTTCAGAGCCAAAATAAGTGACTAAGACAAAATAACAGTGTGCTGGGCTTCCCTGGTGGCGCAGTGGTTGCGAGACCGCCTGCTGATGCAGGGGATGCGGGTTTGTGCCCCGGTCTGGGAAGATCCCACATGCCACGGAGCAGTTGGGCCCGTGAGCCATGGCCGCTGGGCCTGCACGTCTGGAGCCTGTGCTCCGCGAAGGGAGAGGCCACAACAGTGAGAGAGGCCCACATACCGCAAAAAAACAAACAAACAAACAAAAAAGTGTGCTGCTGAGGGTTTAAGGCTTGTTACTGACATAGGGCCTATGATGAATCTAGGCCTTGATGAAAGGAGCAAAAATAGCCTTTCATTCCTAGAAGACTTTTATTGAAATGTCCCTATTTTTAGAAAGACAGAAGACTATTCAAGTGCACTGGGTATAAGGAACTTCATCTTGGAACATTTACGTAATATCTTTGTGACTGCTATTTTACTCCATGTCCTCCGTTCAAATGTGAAGTATCAGTAGGCCTTGCCTGATATACCTCATCATCATAAATCTAAGAAAACCCAAATAAACCTAAATAAACAAGCCACCCTCCACTTTTAAACCTGCTCACCTCCTTGCCTGCTTTATTTAATATATGCCCATGTATATGTCCATTTAATATAGCACATATTTGCTTATTTATTTATTAATTTGTTAGTCTCCATTGTATAGTATTCTTATCACCCAGTTTTTCCAGCCCCTATACACACAATGCTCTTGACTAGACTATCCCATAACTGACAACATATTAGTCATATCAATAAATATTAAGTCTTTGAGATTTTAAATTTCATTCAAGAATATATGTTTGAACGAGTTAAAAAGAAGTTGAAAGCTCTAAGAAGAGAGTCTGGCTGAATATTTACTCAAATATATATTATGCCCTTTTAAGGCAGTCCTGGTCTCTAGACAGAAGCTTTTTTAACTTTCTTTAGTGATAAGACATTCTTGGGAGAACAAATAATAATTCAACTACTACAGATGTCATGCTCTTATATATGTTAAGTATACAAAGATAATTAAGACAATAAAACATAACCTTATACTCAAAGTCATAACCATCTCATAAGAAAAAAGATAAATGATGAATGAGATGATGCTATATGTGTTAGGGTAGAGGGAGAAACAGTGTGCCCTGTGAGCCTAGGAGAGGTTCACCTAAATCAACAGTGGGATGGGGTAGCCAGGAGAGTTTAAAAGTTTAAAAAAGTTGTGGCCTTCAGCTAGTTTTGAACTCATACAGCTTATACTAATATGTTTATAGAAAACCAGCTGGCCAAATGTGAGTTCTAGAGCTAAATTCAGCCAGAGGGCCTCAGGTGTAGTAGATAAGCTTTCAGCAGCCACATTAAAGTATTTCCTCTAGAGATAGCTAACATAGCCCTGACGCCAGATCCACCACTTTTTATTTCTTGTTCTCTTCTGTATGATGCTGTTGATAAAACCCTGATGTCAGAGCTGTTGCATGTGCCTACCAATGTCTCATCAACTGTTGGTTTCAGATGAATCTGCATCTTGCTGATCACCGAGATCGTCAAGAAAACATGCCTTTTGGGACTTCCCTGGTGGTGCAGTGGTTAAGAATGTGCATGCCAATGCAGGGGACATGAGTTTGAGCCCTGGTCCAGGAAGATCCCACATGCTGCAGAGCAGCTAAGCCCACGAGCCATGACTATTGAGCCTGCACTCTAGAGCCCGTGATCCACAACTACTGGAGACCATGTGCCTAGAGCCCATGCTCCGCAACAAGAGAAGCCACCACGATGAGAAGCCCGTGCACCACACGAAGAGTAGCTCCTGCTCGCCGCAACTAGAGAAAGCCTGTGCACAGCAACGAAAAGACCCAACGCAGCCAAAAATAAATAAATAAGTAAATAAATAAATAAATAAATAAATGAAAACATGCATTTGGCCTTAGTGAAAATACTCAAGAATGTTATCTGTATGAAAGTTTATAATAACACATGTGTTTTTTGATTATTAAAATATCTGTCAGTTATTTTAAAACACAAACTTGTATGAAAAATTAAAATCAATATCACTAACCTGAGATCACACTTATCATTTTCCAAATATAATAAGAGTTCCATTTTTATGCTGCCTTTATTCCACTTACACTCATGATAGGTGAAAATATTTCTCAATATTGCTTTAAATAGTATCCATTTGGTACTAATAAAGTTGAACTTTTTCATGACTTTTTGAACATTTGTATTTCTTTTCTTCCTCTGTCCACTATTTATTACTGTCTTTACATGTTTTTATTGGAGGTATTTTGTTTTGTTTTGTTTTAGACACTGAATTTTGTTATATATTTAGAATTGTGTGTGTTTATGTTGTTCTTGATCTTTAAATTTTATTTACAGTATACTTTTGGCTCAGAAGCTTTACATTTTTTTCATTTTTTCCTCATGATTTAATCTTTTCCTTTAAAGCTCAGAAATGTTTCCCTCTAGGCCATACCAATACACATTTACTTTTATTGTCTTCTTTATTATTTCATTAAATGATTTAATTCTTAACTTCACTTGGAATTTATTGTTTATGGGATGAGGTAGGGATCAACCTTTTTTATTGAATAATGATTTACTGGCTGTCATAGCACTATTTATCGAATAAACCACACTTCTCAAGTGAATTCAGGTTGTCTTTGGTACTTATATTCCTTTGGTCGTTTCCACGGGAATCAGAGAGGAGAAAGGTCAGTTGGAAGAGTAAATCTAGGTGTTATCACACTCAAAACACTTGGCTGAATTTTTAGATGGATTCACATAATACTGTGTTCTCACTAATTTCGCAAACATCTGCAGGTAAGGCTTGCTCATTAAACTGTTCAGCCAAGCGACTGAATTAAAAGAAAAAATTCTGTTGCAAAAGCTTAATGAAATTTAAAAATGAGGTAATTTAAAAACTGATTTTTATGAGGTTTTCTCTTTTCTTTAAGAATAAAAGATAATATTTGAAAGGTTAAATTACATCTTTGATGTCCAAGTTGAGCCAAAGCTTTGATTTGTAAATCAGGTAGGAAAGCAGAAAGTACTTCACCTGTGTTTGTAGGTAATTATATCCATGAAAATTCAGCTGGAAATCTCCTGATTCATTACCATATCAAAAGACCTGGGGAGAGGAAATTGCTTAGATATCTCAACTAGGAATCAGAGATGCAGACTACTAATTATTGGAAGTTCCTTAAACATGCTGAATGCTGAGAAGTCTTTGTGTGATCTGTGGGACCTGTGAGTGAATAAATCTACAAGATGCTCTTTTCTGAGTGAAGTACTATGTTGTGCTCTGAAGCCACATTTGCATGAAATTCCTGAAAGTTTTAGAAATAAGGATGGATGAAATAACACTCCGCTAATAGTCAGAAGACCTGGTAGTTAAGAATTGTGACCTTGTAGGAGTTGTTTAGTCTCTTTGTGCTTCAGTTTCCACATATGAAATATGAAATGCTTTTACAGGATGGTTAGGACTAAATGAAGTCATACATGTTAACCTTGCCATGAAAAGAACAGACTGTTCTCCAAAGGCAAGAGTAAAACTGCTTACCCTTAGCAAGAATCATCATTTACATAGCATCTACTACATGCCAGGCACTGTGCTAAGCAATTTACATAAATGGATATAGTTGACATTAAAACACTTTGTCAGGTAGGTACAGTCATTGCCCACATCTTACACATGGAGAGGAGAAAATGAGGCACAGAGAGTTTGAGTAACTTGACTAAGTTACTGTAACCAGTGAATGGCCAAGGTCTATGGCCCAGACCTTGCACACAACAACTAAGCTATTATGTCAAAATCTACAAGATTTGTGTCAAAATCTACAAGATTTGTAAGTGGCATTCCACTGAAAAGACAGTAGCCATATTTACTTCAAAAGCATGAGGATGCTTCTGTGGGTAAGTACCAACAATATAAAGACTATTTTGTACAACCTCCAGTCTGGATTATCACCCTTTTAGATCACTGAAACATAAAGGCATTTAGGGATGTTTTAGAGGTAGTGATGAAATCACCACCATGACTGTATAATATTTAAACCTAGATGTGGATAAGTAAGGGGTCTGACATCATTAATCCAGGATGGAGTTGTTTGCAGGAGTCACTCCAATCCTGCTTGAAGGTAAACCTTGAATTTACAAAGGCAGAGCTTACTTTCCTCCAGTGATAGCTCAATGGTAGATACTATATGAGAATGGAGGAAAGTCCAGTGCTGACCAATATAGGCTTTCAGGTTAAATTAGACTTCAGCGACAACTCTGAATCCAGTACATACTAGATGTGGGAACTATGGCAAGTTATTAATCTTCTACAAGTCTGAGTAGTTTGTGTGTAAAATGGAGCTGATGATCGCTATTCCATAGAATTGCCATATGTGATATGAGAACACTACAGGGAAATTCCTTAGTATATATTACGATATGACATGTTGAAATTATAATGAAGTAATCAAAAACCAGGCATACAAAATTGTAGTTAGGCAGCCATTTAGGATCTGGTCCCAGACATGTCTCTGTACCACTGAGAACTTAAACTTTCTTTGAACTGTACCAGACCCAAGGACACCACCAGCTGTATTCAGAATAACACTTGGCAAAGGCAATAATGGTCTCAAGATTTCACCATGTAACTACACAACCATTTCAAACCCCATTTCAACCCCCAACCTTACTTAAAAAGCACCCTTACTTTTTGCCGGCTCCAATTATAATTCTTGATAGACAATCCATGCAACTAACAGCGACCTTACATTTTTTGCTTTATGTCTCCCTCATTTTGCAGTCAGGCAGATCACAATTCAGGTGCTTTTTGAATCTGTGTCACCTGGGCTGCAGTCCTAACAAACCCCAAATAAACACCTTTTATTTCAATCAGGTCTCCACTTCTGAAATTTTGGTTAATTATCATTTGCTTTATAGTATCTAGAAAAGAGGAACCTGGATCAGTTAAAAAAAAAAGAAGCCAGGCTCATTTCTCATTTGGTTAAGTGTGGTTGAATAGTTTACTATTTGTAATAATATTTTGGATATCTTAATGGACATAAAGATTGCTGAGTTGTTAATCCTTTCCTACCTTTTTGTCCACAGCAGGCAATTTAAATGCCAAAACATTTTGTGGTTGATTACTAGATTCCATTGTCTGAATTTAAATTATTAACTGGGCACTTTAGGCTGGTTAACCCAAGTGAAATATGATAAAAGTAGTACTTACGCAAGGGATTTTTGAGGATTCAGATAACACATGCAAATGATTTGACATGGTACAGGGCACAAAATAAGTTCTCTCTGAGTATTGGCTGATATCAATATTATTTTTACTATTTCATCTTTCTTTACCTTCTCTGTTGAAAGACCTAATAAATTTAGATGTCTTTGATTAAAATGAATTAGCATTATATAATCACATAATGAAAGAATCAGAGATTAAAAGGATCTTCAAGATTATATTCTTGTTTATAGATGGAAAACCTGAGGTTCAGAGATGCACTTGCTAATGTCACCCAGGTAGTCAGGGGATGTTGGGATGTTACCCAGAACCACTGAGACCCAGAGGCTTTTCGACAATGAATTTAACAGTATTTTCCAAAGACTCACATAAGGAAGTTTTGCTTCCAATTCTTAAAATCTTGGACTTGGTGACTTTATAGGTCCTAGTGCCCAAGGGAGAAACGAATCCTCTTGTTCGAGGGAAAGCTAATGATTGTTCTTCAATAGAGGAATGAAAGCTATGCCTGTAATCATAGGATCATTGGTTCACAGCTCAGTACTTCCCTAACCAAAAATAATGGTTCATGAAAAACTACAATACAAAAAAGAGAACACCATAGAGGACTTTGAGCTGCAAGCAATGAAGTTTATCCTATCAGGTTAAAAACCTCTACCAGCTAAGATCTAGCAAAATGTAAAAAGAACAGAGAAAAATAAGTGGAATAAGGCTCTATGATTATCAGTCTAATTTTTGTAACCAGCTACAAAAGCAGAGACCACATGTGTGTTTATTGTCTCCACTCCCACCCCATTCCCACACACAATCTCCTCTCCTGCTTCCCTATATGTAGATCACAGATGGTACCTAGTTTTACAATGGGAATTCCAATAATGGTATGACTGAACTGATCACCCTACAATGATACAGTAGCTGATAGGACTCTCTGACTCCCCTGGTAGTGACACAGTGTTATTTGCTTGTTTATTCATATCTAAAAGAATGACAAGAATGGATACAGAGTGGGTAAATGGATTTGTTGATCTAGTTCCATTTTTTTACAATTCTTTTTTCCCCAGTTTTATTGAGATATAATTGACATATAACACTGCATAAGTTTAAGGTGTACAATCTAATGATATATGTATACATTATAAAATGATTACCAAAAACTCACATAGCTACCAATTATTTTTTCTTATGATGAGAACTTTTTAGATGTACTCTCTTAGCAGCTTTCATATACACAATACAGTAATTGTTAACTTTAGTTATCATGTATGTTACATCCCTAGAAGTTATTTATCTTATAACTGCAAGTTTGTGTTTTTTGACTACTTTACCCAATTATTCTACCTCCCACCCCATCTCTGTTTCTATGAGTTTTTTTTTCTTTTAGCTTCCACATGTAAGTGAGCTTATACAGTATTTATTTTTCTCTCTCTGACTTATTTCACTTAGAATAATGTCCTTGAGATCCATCTACATTTTTGCAAATGACATGATTTTTTTCTTTTTTTAAGGCCTAATAATATATATGTTAGATATAAAACATTTCCTTTCATTTTCCTTCATATGTCTCTATGGATGGACATGTAGGTTGTTTCCATGTCTTGGCTATTGTAAATAATGCTGCAATGAGTGTAGGTGTGAAGATACCCTGCTTGACCGTGGCTACACAGACAGTGGATGTGTTCCTCTCTATGACCACAGTTCCTAGCAGATGAATACACTCCCACAGCCACAGATATCATCAGACTGGAGAAAATCTGTTCCCTTCCACTATCCTGGTCATCCAGTTGGGTGACAATGCACCTTAATGTAGCTAGTTCTTGAATGCTTAACCAGCCCTTATTGACCTCCTTATCTCTCTCCACATCTTTACAAACAGTTCCATCTTTAAACCTTTGCAATTAAGTTTTTGAGTGTGCCATATTTTTCTTTCCAGGGTCCTACCTGATTCAACAGGGATCATTTTTAGATGACTGACAAATGACGAATAATACAATCAGAACTGGGAGTAGAGAAGGCAAGCATGGTATAGGGGAAGAAAAGACCTGGGCCAAGATTTTGGTCCCCAATATATATCCCTTCTTAACCATTTACACCACATTTTAAGTGAATAGAGTTCTACACACATATATATATCTTCTGGCCTGACTGACATAAATTATCCACTTCCCTCTACTTGCTGAAATCCAGTATATGCCCACATTCATTCCAATTTCTTCTAGTCTCTTGTTTTTTTTTTTTTTTTTTTTTTTTTTTTTTTTTGTGGTATGCGGGCCTCTCACTGCTGTGGCCTCTCCCGTTGCGGAGCACAGGCTCCGGACGCGCAGGCCCAGCGGCCATGGCTCACGGGCTTAGTTGCTCCGCGGCATGTGGGATCTTCCCGGACCAGGGCACGAACCCGTGACCCCTGCATCGGCAGGCGGATTCTCAACCACTGCGCCACCAGGGAAGCCCTCTTCTAGTCTCTTGATAGGGCTTATATATTGATGTGAGAGTCTCCAATGATGCAGTGAGGATCCTGAGCAGAGTTTGATAAATACAAGGGAAGTATTTTTAATTCTTAACAAAGGGAAGATATTAGGGAAGTGATGTTTTAGGAAGATTCAGAGCTCTTCCATCTAACGTAATTTTCCCCAGAGTACTCAGCAACAAATCTATTTATGATAACAATAACTGAATAACTTTTGAATGTTTAAAGGTGACATTTAGAAGTTTGTAACTTATCAACTAAGAGTATCTACAATTCAACTGCTGATAAAAATGTCATATTTCACATGAGAAATACAGAACCTTTAAAATGAATCCTCTTTACTGATAAGGCTTCTTTCATTTCTCTCAAAAATATACTTTCAGAAATTTTTAACAAACACCAGTAAACAAGATGGAATTAATACTTCATGATTCTGACTTTTTTTAATATTGAAAAGGACATCTTTATCATTTTCATGCCAAAAGCAACTAATTAAAACTTGTATTTTTTTCTGCATAATAAAATATGATGACATTATGGGTAAATATTCCACCAATAAGTTAACCTGTTATCATGTATTGTAAAAATTTTTTTTAAAGTCTATGTGGATATGTTTTTATATTGTCCAGTTGAGACTGAAATGAACTTTAAGTGTCTCCCTTACACCCCCAAAAGAGGTAGGAAGAGGGTAGAAACACACACAATACAAAACATCATTCTTAAAATCTGAGAACTGCAGGATCATCTCGTTTATTTAATTTAAAAATAGTATTTATTACAAAATAAAGAATAGCATGGGTTTGATAGCCCTTCATTTATACCATGGCAGTCATTAGTGCACTTTAACTTACATGTGTTCATGATATTCATAGTCCTTCTTCCTTCAAAATGCTGGGGCTTTAAATTACTGCTCAAGAGCTACGAAGTAAGATGGGGCTATTAGATTTAGTATCATATATTTTCCCAAGTGGTATACACAGCACTGTTTAAATATGTATGCAGCCTGTTTTAGACTGTAATCTCTTTTCAGTTATTTATACCACTGACGGGCTTTAGATTCTTATTCCTGACACTTTAATTTAATGCCATGGCACAAGCTCCAGATTTACAGCTTCCACTGTTGGCCAGAGAGTTCCATTCCACTTCTCTGATACAGTGAATTCAGGGGAGTTGCAGAAGGGAATTTCATCAGCCTTTTTTTCTTTCTTTACAATAAATTTTTGTAGACTCAGTGTTGATTCCTTTGACTTTAGAGAAGTGCTCTAACTCTGAATTTTGAAGGCCATTTTGTAATCTCTGATTTTCCAAAATTGGCATTCCACTGTATTTATCTACCTAAGTTCACACGTCATTCACTGAAGGTTTACAAGACCATGGACAAATCATTGGACCTCTGTAAGCATCCATTTTCTCACCTGTAAAATGAGGATAAAATATCTACTTCATGAGGTTGTTGTTAGAAATAAATGAGTTTTTGCATGTGAAGTACTTAGAACATCATCTGGTACATAGCAAGGGGCAATGTAAAATAGCATTTGAAGTGTGGGTTGTGAAGTTGGAGGCTATGCACTACACAATTTCAGGGACATCCAACCCACAGATCACTATGAGAATGGTGTCTTCTGGAATCATTCAGTGTGGTAGCCCTGGCTTTAACCAGAATTTCAAGAACGTATCCCAAAGAAAAAAAGTGCAAACAGACCAGAGATGTATAGGGAGTTGTGTGTGTAAGTATAATTTGAATAAATGAACAGAAACAATTTAAATGTTTACTAAAAAAGACATGCTTAAATAAATTATGTAGCATACAAAGAAATACATACTCTGAAGCTGTTATAAAAGAATGCAGAAAGATCTGTACCAACATTCTATACATACTATGTTAACTGACAAAAGCAAATTGCAGAAGTGTATGTGCATCAAGATTTAACATTTTTGTTATATATTAAGCATATAGGGAAATATTGAATACTGATTCTAAACTATTAACCAGTGATTATACTGAAGAGTGGAATTATAGAACATTTCCCTTTATAAGTATCAGATTTCTGTAATTTTTTAAACAAAAATATTACTTATGTAGCAAAAATGTCAATAAATACATATCTGATAATATATAGTATTTTTATTTGTCTTAGTCCATACAGGCTGTTAAAACAAAATAACATAGATTGGGTGGCTTATAAACAACAGAAATTTATTTTTCACAGTTCTGGAGGCCAGGAAGTCCAAGATCAAGGCACTGGCCAATTCAATGTCCTGCTTCCTGTCAGAGATGAATGTCTTTTTGTTCTGTCCTCACATGATTGAAAAGAAGAGGGATCTCTCTGGGGACTTTTTTATAAGGGCACTAATTCCATTCATGAGCTTTCCACCTTCATGACCTAATCACCACCAAAAGACCACCCATCCAAATATCAACATGTTGAATGTTAGAATTAAACATATGAATTTTGGTGGGGATGGGGAGGGGGACACAAACATGTAGTTTATAGTACTAGTGACAACCTTTTAACTAATACTCATTACTTACAAGGTAAAGGCCAAGACCTTCTTAAACTATATACTTGCCTACCTGTCCGGTATCTTCTACCATTATCCGTATTGCCACAAATTCCCAAGTTATAGAGAATGATTGTAGTTCCCATTAATCATATCTTTGGACTGATGTTTTTGTTCATGCTGATTGATCTGCCTATAATGCATACCTCTGTGATACACCTTATTGCAATTGCCTATTTTTATATACAGCTCTCTTTCAAAGTTTTGTCCACTTGAGAAAAGACAACTAATAGAAAGGCTAGAAAATAATAATCCCTCAATAAATGCTCATTAAATTAAAATGAACTATACTGATATTTTGGGAGAGTCGACAGGCCAAGATGAGCTCACAAACACAGAAAATCTAAGCAATATATGTTATAAACTGAACATTGACCAATAGATCAGTAGGTTGAAAGAAATTTGTTGCAAACCATGTTCAATTGGGCAATATATTATTTTTGTTAAATACATGTAATTATAATAATTCAGCACTTTTGGGTGGTTAATATTATAATGGTTTGTCAGATACATGCAAGGATATAAATAGAGCACAAATTGTTACATTAATACAGGATTGAGTAGATAAGTTTCTTGAATAGAGTTACAGACCACTTACAGATAAGGCTGGGGATAAGAAAGGCACTAAGAGGTGGAAGACTGGACAGAAGTAATGTAGGAAAATAATTAGAAAGAAATAATATTGCTTTAAAGGAAGAAAATGTAAGATAGGAGATTGAAGTTGAGATTGCTGATGTAAAAGAATAGAGAGGAGATATTTTGTAGACTGTTCTTGAGGATCTTTTAATTAAAGTACCAGCAGAAGCTTTTTATGGTAGTGCTTCATCTCTTTAAATGGATCTATTTAAATGGAAGCCATGTTATTGGGACTATTTTGATTACTTCTAATAAAACCAATTTTAGCTTCATTTGATAATGTATCTATCTTCCTTTTCTGTTTTTAAAGAACAGCCAGATCAAGGATGAGCTGTCTTAATTTCAGATCCAAATTTATTGGGAAGAGCCAATTTAGCCAACATAAAGCAGATGTCCACTTACATTTATTTAGCTGGACCAAGGAGGTTTAATTGTGTTTTTAGAACATTGCTTTTAAGAATTCACAGCTGTCACCATGAAGTTTGAGGTAGATGCTGTTCACAGAAAAATGTGGGCAGAAGTAATTCCAATTGATGTTCACTGCTACACTCAGAAAGAGGTATGAAAAACTCCAGATAATTTCTCTTGGATTGCTTTTTTCTAAACATTCATGTATCCATTCATTCATTCCTTCATTCACTCATACAGCCAATCATCTATTCATTCATTTATTCACTCTCAAACTATGTGTGATGGCTGAAACTGTCATGAATGCTATCTATAATCATCAAGACATAACCTTGGTCATTTAAAAGCATACAGACTGGCAGGGGGTATAAACATTTTGGTACAAGTTAGAAAGTGCTATAACAATTTCTTGGTATATGTCTTTGAGCTGTCAGAGCACAAAGGACAGCTTATTAACTTTGACCAATAAAATCTGTAAGGGGTAATATTTGAGCTGAGCCTTAAAGGATACATAGGAGTTTCAAGAAGAAAAGGGAGGAAAAAATAACATGTGCAAAGCCTTAAAATAAAGAAAGGGCTTTATAAGTTTAGGAAATGGAGAAAAACTAAGGATAATGAGTCTGAAGATATGGCAGGAGACAAATATAGGGAGGTGGGTTGATCACAGAATACACAGGTCTTAGTGTAACATGTTAAGCAGTTGGGATTTGTCGAGGATTAAAAATATCTTTAAGAAGGGGAAGAACTTGATTAAATCAGTGTTTAGAAAGAAGAATCTGATAAGGGTGAGGGTGATTGGTAGTGAGATGGTATGAAAGCAGGGAAAACAAATAAGTGGCTTTTATAAAAGCTTAGGTGACAGATATAAAAGTCTAGACTGAAGAAAACATAGTATATAATTTCTCTTAGTAATTAGGTTTTTCACCTAAAAAAGAAAAAAAAAAGAATATGGAAAAAAACAGAGTTCTGTGACTGATGAGGTGTTTCCCTACATCTGTGGCCTAATTAATTAATTGTTCTCTGATAGATATTTAATTAAATAGTTGTAGTGATCTTTGTAAAGGATGTGGAACAACCAATTAAAATTTTCATTGTGGCCTTTCAAAATTAATTAACAGTTAAATGTCACAGACTAACCTATATCACAGATATTTAGACATAAGGGAAAAATAATGTTTGGATCTGGGTGAATCATAGTGTCTAGCCTATATTCGTATCTCATAGGGAAAACAAAAAGCAATCAGAGATATATTACAGACCAGTGTTTTTCAATAAAACTTTCGGTGATGATGAAAATTTTCTAAATAGATGCTGTCTAATATACTCACTTCTACTCGTATATGGCTAATGAGCATTTGAAATGGACCTCGTAAAACTAAGGAACTGAACTTTTAATATTTTATATATATATATATATATATAGTGTGTGTGTGTTTGTGTGTGTGGTACGTGGGCCTCTCACTGTTGTGGCCTCTCCCGTTGCAGAGCACAGGCTCCGGACGCACAGGCTCAGCGGCCATGGCTCATGGGACTAGCTGCTCCGCGGCATGTGGGATCTTCCCAGACCGGGGCACGAACCTGTGTCCCCTGCATCGGCAGGCAGACTCTCAACCACTGCGCCACCAGGGAAGCCCTATATTTTTATTTAATAGTAATTAATTTAAATACAAATTTAAATAATCACATGAAGCTAGGGGTTACCATATCGGAGAGCAGAGCTACAGACCGTGAGAAACGTGCAGGCAGGTTCAGTAGGACAATACTGCAGTGTCTAGTGTGGAGAAGGCAGCGAGAGGCAGCAGGGGAAGAAGAGGGTGGAGACTGGGGATGAAATTTATTCTCAACACAACTGGTTAGTAAGCTGTGACAACTTGAAATCTGTTCACACATAGACGTTGGTATCTTCACACATACTTGCAAGTGATTAGCCATTTAGGCGTCATGTTTCTATAGAAATAAAAGCAATCTGTCACAATTCAACTAAATAACATAGCGTTTAAGAAAATGGCTTGGGACTTCCCTGGTGGCGCAGTGGTTAAGAATCCGCCTGCCAATGCAGGGGATACAGGTTCAATCCCTGGTCCGGGAAGATCCCACATGCTGTGGAGCAGCTAAGCCCGCGCGCCACAGCTACTGAGCCTGTGCTCTAGAGCCCATGAGCCACAACTACTGAAGCCTGTGTGCTCTAGGGCCCGTGCTCCAGAGTCCGTGCTCCACAGCAGGAGAAGCCACCACAATGGGAAGCCCGCGCACCATAACGAAGAGTAGCCCGGCTTGCCACAACTAGACAAAGCCTGTGCGCAGCAACGAAGACCCAAGCCTAAAATAAATAAATAAAAATTTTTTTAAGACAAGAAAATGGCTTATTTTCCTCATTGTTTCACTAATTTTTATTATGAATTGCTCTATTCTTCTTATAAAATTACTCTAAGTGTGAACTTTACATATGAAAGTCAAGAATGTGTATTTGGGGCAGGTTGAGAAAGGGAAGGCAAATGTGTACACTTTGTGAAAGCTGTTTATTTTCCAAATAGTAATTTATGTATACCTTACTTTGAAATTGTCTTTTATTGCCTTACCTTTATTGTCTGTTACCTTCTGTAACAGCAACCTCCAAAATGACTTCCAATGATCCCCAATTCCTGCAATTCACACCCTCCTTTTATCTCCTTGCACAGATTAGCGGATTTGTGAATCTGGCATAAGTAATCTGTGTGAATATGGCAGAAGTAATGGAAATTCACTTCTGAGATTAGGGTATAAAAGCCCGAGGTTTCTAAGCTTCCATCTTAAGTTTTCTCTCTCCTACTCTTACTCCTTTGCAAAGGACTACATAGTGAAAAACTTAGGTTTCCAGCCTACAGCTAGTAAGGAAGTGAGGACTCCAGATAACAGCCATGTGAGCGAGTCTCCATGGGAATCCTCCAGCCCCAGTCCAAGCTTTAAATGATGCAGCTTCATTACAATCTTATGAGAGACTCTGAGCCAGAAATCACTCAGCTAAACTGCTCCCAAACTTCTGATCCTCAGAAACCATGAGATAATAAATATTTGTTGTTTTAAACCACTAAGTTTGGGGTAATTTGTTATGCAGTAATAAATAGCTAATACATCCTCTTTATTATTTTCATTCTTTACCAATCTTTCAAAAGCACTGGTCATCATACTAAACATCGGTAATCCCCCAAATATTTCCCATTCTTGTGGTCATCCATAATTTCTTAAATGTTATGCTTCTGGTATAGAGGATCCTTCTTCTTTAAAATATCTTAACACACTCTCATTTGAACTGTTGTTCCTTTTTAACAATTCCATGTTCCCACTAATCTGAGTTAAATACCCATAATCATTCATGTTTCCATAGAACCACGTGCCTGTATCTAACTTAGCACTAGTCACATTTTTATGTTCATAGTTTTCTACAAAACAGATAGTATTTCATATTCTTCAATCTATATGTATAACATTTCCATCACCCCTCCCCCTCCCAGACATGCTATCCTAAGAAAAATTTAACAGAGAAGCTTTGCTCTAGAAAAAAAACAAACTCAGAAACAAAGAGTAGAAAAGTGGTTGCTAGGGGCTAGGGGGTGGGGGAAATAAGGTTCCTGAAAGGACTTAGAATTAAATGTAAAACATGGTAACTATAGTTGATAACACTGTATGGTACAATAGAAATTTGCTAAGAGAGTAGAAGTTAAATGTTCTCACCGAAAAAAAAAAACAAAGAGAAAAATATGTGAGGTGATGGGATTTGTTAATTAACTCAGTGGGGGGAATCCCTTCACAATGTATACATATATCAAATCGCTACAATGTACATTAAATGTCTTACAATTTTATATGTCAATTATATCTCAATAAAGCTGAACCAAAAAGAAGTTTTGCTCTGACGTGATTCTCAACTACAGATTTAGAGAAACTCAAATCTCTCCGTAGTCAGCTCAGAAAATTGTTATGGAGTTTCTCCTTCACTGTGGCCCAAAATGTTTCTGGCTATTATTGACACTTGTCATTTTAACAACCATTGGTAAACTGCTTTCTTTCATTTCCGGTTTCTGTGAAAGTATCATTTTATTGTTCAGTACCAGGTATTTTCAAAAAGTGTTTCAACAGATTCTAACAGTCCTTAATGCCAAAAATTCTATATCCAGTCTAACAAAATGTTTTCTTGTGTCCTTGGTCTCTTTGATACTTTAGAAATATAGATCTTTCCACTTAAAATTCAAGATCATAGAGAAGATAGGCTGGAGGGAAAAACAAAGAAGAATAGGAAAAGAAGAAGAGCAAACACCAACCTGTACTTCACTGCTTTTCAAAGAGCTACAGCCAGGTAATATAGCAGAGAAGTGTGAAAGCACAACTTACCCAGACATTTATAAGATATCTCATGCTCTTCAACATGATTATGTTGTTTTAATACAAAAATAATTTCCCTAAAATTACCTACCATTGGATGAAATTAGGGCTCTGGGAACAAAAACCTGGAACATAATAAAACATTCTTATCATATAATTTTGCAGTTTTTGCACAGTCATCACCAAAAATTCCATCTCAAAAAAATAAAATCTCTTTCTCTTCATAGCAAAACCTGCTTTTATTCTAAGCTTATTTTCTTGGTCCACTATTCTGCAATGATTGATTTTTTTTTTTTTTTTTTGATGAAGCTTCTTGGGCTGTTTTGCAATTCATGTCTATGTACTTCAACTTGAGCTTCAGCATATCAAAACCTGTATTGTGCAGGAACTGAAGCCTGCATCTTGAGACCAGAAATATTCAGATAAGGGGGTTTTGAGTAGTTCTGGATGAAGTATTTAGCTATCTTAAAATAAAATAAAATGGAGCCCTGCATTTAAAAAAAGGAAAACACAGTTTTATTTGATAAAAACAAACCCACCATGGACAGAGCCTTGACTTCGTTATCAGTGTTAGCCATAGTAGGTGGAGATGCTCAATAGATGTTCAAATAACACACAATGTATTTACATCTTTTAGACCTAAATTCCCTTACCAAAAATGAAAATAATAAAGGTGAAAATACATACACACTACCCGCTAAATTATATCACAATTCTATCAGTTAGCTTTCTGTGAGAGTTGGTACACTGCCAGTTATTTGAAAAGTCTCTGCTTGACTGACTTCTCTCACAGAATATATCTCTTGTTTGTAGAAACTGGTTGACATTCCATCACTCCCTGGCATATCTCATTGTTGCTATAATAATGTGATAATAATTTAATGGCACAGTGTATTAGAGAGATATAGTGGCTACTCCCTGATGAAAGTTTTACAAGGGGTGCTTTTCTTCTGCTCTATAAAGGTTTGTTACAGAATTAAGAAAAATTACCCAAGCCACAGTAGAAAAATGAGGGTGACTTTTTAAACAAGGTTTCAGGGACTCCTGTCATTTTCTTATTATTGCTTGTGGGAGGCACCTGGAGGATGGTGGAAGAAGCATTGGTTTTAGTGCCAGAAAATGTAAGGTTGAAAGAGGATTCTGTCTCATACAATCTATGTGACCTGGAGTATAATTGTAGGCTAACTGTAGTCTTTTTCCAACCTTTATTTCCTATGGGTAGGAAGAAATATACATTGGTAAACAAGAAAGATAAGGCTCCTCTCCCTATGGATAGCAGGCAAGATAGAAAGAGAAGTAGTAGTTGTGTGTCAGGAACAGGAAGGGTAGGATGAAGCAGTGATGTTTAGTGGGGCGTATGTCACGAAAGCCATCCCTGAGGAAGTGACAAATAAGCTGAATACTGAAGATAAGCAGATGCTAAGCAAATAAGGAAAAGTAGTGGGCAGATGAGAATAAAACTCGTCCTCACACTCCTAGAAAAAATGACTCATTTTTCTATAGCCCTGGTAACAAGTAGCCACCCAAAACATGTTTTAAACTCTTTCAATCAGTCAACAAGGACAACTCACCTCAGTGAACATGTTCTTACAAGTTGATGAATCTGTGACAATTCCTCACATTTAAGTCAGTCAATCAGGAATGGAAATACTCCAGTAAAAACTCTTCTAAGTTCCAATCAATCAAAAATACCTCCATTCAAGTATTTAAATATTTATAATTCTCTGAAAATCCAATCAGCCAATTTGGTCTAATACAGGTTCCTGAAAATCCACCAATTCCCGAACTCTACACATTCCTAAAACCCTATATAATATCAGTGATCTGTTCTGCTCAGAGAAATTATGCCTAGCAGCATAGTTCTCCCTCACTAAAGAAAGCAAAACATCTACTTTTTTATTCCCCCAGATATTGAATAATGGTCTATCATCCTTTGTCATAAGTGAAAGTGTGGCATATTTGAGGAAGTGGATGAAAGTCCAGCAAAGCTTGATGGTAATAAACGGAGGGAAAATTGGCAGAGGGGTTAGTCAACAACAGGACTGTGGAGAGCTTTGTAAGCCATGCAAGCGATCTTGGACTTTATCTTAGAGCAATGGAAAGTCACAGAAAAATGTTCAATCCATGCATGGCATGATCACATTTCTTTTTTATAAGGATAACTAGGGCTGTATTGTGGAAAATGGTATAAGGAGAGTATAGAGAGAGAGAGCAAAGAAGAGCTGTATTAGTAGTTGGAGTGATGGCCAATTATAGCTTGTACTGATTTTTGAAAGGGATGGATACAAGGGGAGGAAATAAAGAAAATCATAGAAAAACAGAATGAGCTTAATACTTACTGGAAGTTTTAGAGTGAGGAGGGAGAAAGGGCAGTCCTGATTTCTGGTCTATGCAACTGGATGGTTGCTGTCACCATTCTCTGAGGTCAGGAAACACTGTAGAAAAAGTACTTTTGTGAAGAAAGTGGTATCAGTGTAGTATAGGTTGGGTTTGAAAAACACGAGGAAGTGGAGCCATTTAGTAGGAAGCTGGAGTCCAGAAGAGAGGGCTGAATTGAAGATGCAAATGTAATATGTCCTATTTCCACTCCAAAATTCTGTAATCATTAATTTTTTTGGAGAAGTGATATCTGGAGATATGCCCTAATAATTTCTAACATTTTTTTCCACCATGCAGATGAAACCATTGTTTTACTCTTTCTCCTTCTTCTTCCATAACCACACCGATCTCCTGTGAAGACTGTAGCCCAGATCTGAATGAGCAACATGTCTGTGCCCACTGCTGAACCTCAAAAGACTTACTTATGGGCATGCTGGAATGCTGGTTCTTTCAGTGTTCTGGTGGTTGGAGGCTCCAAGCCATTCAAATTAGGCTCCCAGTGTCTTCTTGGTTGATCTCATAATACTGAATAAATACTATGATTCTCTATGAACTCCAAAATAAGAAAATATTAGGGAAGCACTGGTAAAAACTATTTAATTGAAAGACCTTTGTTCTTCAGTATGGATTTCTGGTTTATGTCCTAAATTGGCAAGGATCTTAATTCCTTGATTAAATAGAAAAGAAAGAGTTTTTTGCTTATTGGGGGACCAATCAAAGAACAAAATGAAGAATTGTGATGAGAGGGTATCCAGCAAGACCACAGAGGCTGTACAATGTTGATTTGATGCCTCTCTATGATCCTTTCAGACATCTATGAAGTATAATTCTCATGATGTGCATGGTCTGAAAGAATTTGTGGTATAAATAGGGTAATAGGCTTAATTATGTGCCAGGTTTGTTGTGGAGGAGCATGATTAACACTTACAAAACATGCAGTTCTGAAGAAGAGCCGTGGGAAAGTAAATATGAGAACTTTTAAGAAATGACAGAGTTTGGGAGTTCTACAGATTGTGGAATCAGAAGTTCAGTCTTAATCAACCTAGATCTGGGTTGTACTTCTCTTCATTTTTTTGTAAACTCAGCTTTTAGAGCTAAGCCCAAGGAAAAAAGGCTGAACTTCATCTCAACAGCTGATTTATACCCAAATGATGTAGCCTTTTGGAATAAGTTCTTGATACCAATATTATTCCCAGGCACAAGGAGCGTCTAAGAGTAAAAGGCTTGTCTTTCCAAATTATAGGATTTTCTTAATGAAAGCAAACACTTCGGGAGGAATTTAAAAGTTGCTCTGTCCAGCTCATCTAAAAATTCTCTTCAGAGCTCTTGTCTAGGATGGCTTTTCTCTTGGGTGGAAAGAGTAAGGGTGTGAAAACCTGAAGCTTTATATCTCCCAAGAAAAAACCCCAAATAGAGTCCTCAGCAACTTTCCAGGTAAAATGCAAGTGTTTCCTCTGAAATGCAAATAACAAGGAAACAGATAAACTCAATTGATTTTCTAAAACAATTACAAATTAAGTAAAATAGGTTTTCTACTAAAAACATGAAGACCTCTGAATTCCAAAAGAGAAATATGGAAAATAACATTTATCAAATATGGACTTTAAAAGGTTAATATAAATTTATATTTAATATTAAATATTACTTCTAACAAGATATTTTCCATCAACATTTTGAAAGATATTACTACTTCTAACAAGATATTACACTATTATTATACTATTTATAGTATACTAGTTATACTATATAACTATACTATTATACTACTTCTAACAAGATATTTTCCATCAACATTTTGAAACATTTTTTTAGTGACTGATTAAGTTTTTAATATCAAGTCAGTGTGTTGAAATGTACAAACTCTTCTTACATGTGCACCTTTAAATAAGACATCTTTCTAAAAGGGCATATAGATAACAAACTGTTTCACTTGTATGACCTAAAAATTGTTTCTTCTCCTTTTTTCTTTATCTTATAAATTATAAACTTTTTCAAAATTATGGCATTCTAAGACCTTGAAGAAAATATCAACAACTTTGTTGAAACTCTGTACTGGAATATTGTTTCTGAAGTACTCACTGTTCTTCCTTCATTGACTTTTTCTCTTTAATCTAATACCATCCCAGGTTACCTAATGTTTGATCAACAGTATCTTGTGACAATTAAGTCACAGTGCTGGTTTTTCTCAACTCAGACTGTCTGGAGCCTTGTTCCATCAAGAGGTAACTTTGCACTTAACACCTTAATGGTCTTAACAAAAAGAGATGGAGGGAAATGGAGATCTTCAGTGGTGGGTATAGTTAAAGACAGACATACAAATGCATTTGGTGCCAGATTTGATTACCTCAAATGAGTAAAATTAAAGCAAACATTTTATCATCTCCAGTTACACAGTTACTCCCTTGAGCATAATTAAGACAAATGGGTAGAAGACACTAATGACAAAGCTTTACTTGGTTCTCAAGGCAAATGGAAAACTCACAAGGAAAATAACTTCAGATCAGAAATAGTTACTATTTAGTTATTGTTTCTAGTTATTATACTAGCTGGAATAATCCTTTTTATTCTCTCCCCCAAATCATAGACAGCATTTAAGTCCCATTTCCTGCATCAAGCTTTATTTGAGCATAGCACTGCTTACCTGGGAGACAGCCTGAGTTAGCAAGAAGCAATTGGCTTTTGAATTTGGATAACCAAAATCTGCATCTTATTAGCTAAGTGATGTTGACCCAATTAGTGTAAACACTCACTTAGTTTCTCTGAGCTTCAGTTTCTTTGCTTAAGCAATAGGTATTGTAATAATACCCAATCATATTAGCCCCACAAGATGGCTGTGAGTAGCAAATGTAAGTGATAATATTCAATGAATGGTAAACTAGTATACAAAATTTAACCATCAGTTACTGACCTCTCACCCTCTTGATCGCTAATATTTTATAATATTCTTATAATAAGATGATTGCCATTGTAAATTCAAAACCCAACTAGCAAATATTTACTCAAAAATTGTTATATGAATCACAAAGCTAAAATCTTGTGAGGACTCAATAGCTCCTTTGCATTGTGTTGGCGTCATTTATTCAGGTAACATGTGCATTATTCATTTTTATGTCCCAAATGTCTATTCCAAAAAGTGGTAAATTTAGGTGCTCAATAAATAGTAAACAAATATATTAAAGAATATAAAAATGTGTCTTATTGATTGATTTCAGCAACAATATTAGGCAAGTAAATTTTGTTACTGAGAAAAAAAACAAAAATTCAGAGAGTTAATATGCTCAGGGTTAAAAAGATAGCAGTCAATGATAAAATGGTATTATATTAAATCAATCTAATAAATTGTTTGCTAAGATACTGTTCAAATTGTTTGGATTTGGTGCATACTTCTACTTATAATAGGTTTCTCCTGATCAATGCATAATCCAAGTAGTGAATGAAATAAAAATATATGAAAATAGTCTAGTCCTTGGCTTTGTATCCAAATACATATCTTGAGTTTATATAAAATGCTGCACATGACCTATTATATCTACAGAAATCCCTGGCTTTGGACCAGCAGCATTTTCACATTAAAGAAAACCTATGAAATTCATTAGTTTTGGGCAGAATTGCCCAGCATTTGTTTAATATGTGAATATCCCATGACCACTTTAATAGACAGCTTTTCATGGAATGTAAATCAAAGCATCACTTTTGTCTGCCTTTATACTGGTACACTGAGTTCTAAATACAAACACTATTTGGTCAGAATGGCTTGGTGAGGAGTACCTAATTTTTAAAGATGTTAATTTAGAATATGGTATCACTTTGTCTTTTCCTTCTTTTCTTTAATTAATTCTCAGGTATCAAGTGCCCTCCCATTAAACCTATTGGTACAGAATCCTCACTGTCACTGATACCCACATCCTATTCCAGGTCTTCTTACAGAAGATACCTCTAGCTCTGGATTCTTTTTTTTCCCATTTGAATTCCTGAAAGCTTTTTGTCCCGTATATCCAGACTTTGCTTGTGATAGTGTTGACAGAGTTGTCCACTGGCACATTTTTCAGCCTATTTACTTCTTGCTCTTTTATCTGTACAATGAAAGATGGAGTTGAACTTAGTGATTTCTAAGGCTTCTTTCATTTAGATATTGCCATGCTTCTTTCTATAATACTGTTTTGGAGCTTGCCTTAATATTTCTCAAATATACCTTTGCATGTTTCATGAACTAACAGTATAACAGCATCTGAAGGGAGTTTAGAAGCTATCTGTATCTTTGACTCACCAGTCATCCTCTCTCTGAATATTTTCAGTAGCAGGAATACTTTCTCCCACATGAGAAAGATGTTTTAATTTTCTGATACTTCTGACTATTGGAAAGTATTTTCTCATAGGGATCCAGGTATAATTCCAACCATCAGTTCTACACCTACTCTACCAACCTGAAGGCTTTTCAAAGATTAGAAGTTGGAAGTTGTGTGCTTCTGGGGTTTCTCTTATTTAGGGTTAATCTCTTCCCAAGTAAAATCCTATAACTCAACATCCCATAGTCATCAGAAGCAGTGTGGTATAATAAAGTAGCACAGGGTGGGAGGCTGTGTTTGAAATCCAGATCTAAATAAGAGCTGTTTGACTTGGAGCTTTATATTTAGCATATGCAAATTGCCAACTTTAGTGCCTGGAACATACTCACCATAATGTTTCATCCCTGTATCTACAGTGCTTGGCACCCAGCATACCTTTAATATTTATTGAAAAAATAATGTGACTAAAGGTATCACTTCTGGTAGTAGATGTTATATAGTCACCTCAGAGCAGCAAAAAAAGATGCTTTCAGAGGACCTTCAAGATGGTGGAAGAGTTAGACGTGGAGATCACCTTCCTCCCAAGAAATACATCAGAAATACATTTATATGTGGAACAACTCCTACAGAACACCTACTGAACACTGGCAGAAGACCTCAGACTTCCCAAAAGGCAAGAAACTCCCCACATACCTGGGTAGGGCAAAAAGAAAAAAGAAAAAACAGAGACAAAAGAATAGGGACGGGACCTGCACCTCTGGGAGGGAGCTGTGAAGGAGGAAAAGTTTCCACACACTAGGAAGCCCCGTCACTGGCAGAGATGGGGAGTGGTGGGGTAGAAGCTTTGAAGCCACGGAGAAGAGCACAGTAACAGCGGTGCAGAGGGCAAAGTGGAGAGAATCCTTCACAGAGGATCGGTGCCAACCACCACTCACCAGCCCGAAAGGCCTGTCTGCTCACCCACCGGGACGGGCATGGGCTGGGAGCTGAGCCTCGGGCTTCCGTCAGATCCCAGGGAGAGGACTAAGGTTGGCTGCATGAACACAGCCTTAAGGGGGCTGCTGCCACAACTAGCTGGGAAGGAGTCCAGGAAAAAGTCTGGAATGGTTTAAGAAGCAAGAGACCATTGTTTTGTGGTGCACCAGGAGAGGGGATTCGGAGCACCACCTATATGAGCTCCAGAGACCGGCAGGAGCCACAGCTATCAGCGTGGACAACAGAGACGGGCATGAGACATTAAGGCTTCTGCTGCAGCCACCAAGAAGCCTGTGTGTAAGCACAGGTCACTATCCATACCTCCCCTCTCAGGAGCCTGTGCAGCCCGCCACTGCCAGGGTGCCGTGATACAGGGACAACTTCCCCAGGAGAACACACGGCGCGCCTCAGGCTGGTGCAACGTCACGCCGGCCTCTACAGCCGCAGGCTCGCCCTGCACTCCATACCCCTCCCTCCCCCAGGCCTGAGTGACCCAGAGCCCCCTAATCAGCTGCTACTTTAACCTCGTCCTGTCTGAGCGAAGAACAGATGCCCTCAGGCAACCTACAGGCAGAGGCGGGGCCAAATCCAAAGCTGAACCCCAGGAGCTGTGCAAACAAAGAAGAGAAAGGGAAATCTCTCCCAGCAGCCTCAGGAGCAGCGGATTAAATCTCTACAATCAACTTGATATACCCTGCATCTCTGGAATAACTGAATAGACAACGAATCATCCCAAAATTGAGGCAGTGGACCTTAGGAGCAACGATATAATTTTTTTCTTTTTTCCCCTTTTGTGAGTGTGTATATGTATGCATCTTTGTGTGATTTTGTCTATATAGCTTTGTCTTTACCATTTGTCCTAGGGTTCTGTCTGTCCGTTTTTTTTTTTTTTTTTAGTATAGTTTTTAGCGCTTGTTATCATTGGTGGATTTGTGTTTTGGTTTGGTTGCTCTCTTCTTTCTTTCTCTCTCTTTTTAACATTACTTTTTAATTGTTTTATTTTAAATAATAATAATTATTTTTTATTTTAATAACTTTATTTTATTTATTGTTTTCCTTTCTAGCTTTCTTTCTTTCAGTTTTTCTCCATTTTCTTTGAGTCATGTCACTGACAGGGTCTTGGTGCTCCGGCCAGGTGTCAGGCCTGCGCCTCTGAGTTAGGAGAGCTCAGTTCAGGACATTGGTACACCAGAGACCTCACAATTCTACGTAATATCAAACGGTGAAAGCTCTTCCAGAGATCTCCATCTCAACGCTAAGACCCAGCTCCACTCAATGACCAGCAAGCTACAGTGCTGGACACCCTATGCCAAACGAGAAAGACAAGAATGCAACTCCACCCATTAGAAGAGAGGCTGCCTAAAATAATAATAAGGTCACAGACACCCTGAAACACACCACTGGACGTCCTCCTGCCCACCAGAAACACAAGATCCAGCCTCATCCACCAGAACACAGGCACTAGTCACCTCCACCAGGAAGCCTACACAACGCACTGAACCAAGATTAGCCACTAGGGGCAGACACCAAAAACAACGGAAACTACCAACCTGCAGCCTGCAAAAAGGAGACCCCAAACACAGTAAGTTAAGCAAAATTAGAAGACTGAGAAACACATAGCAGATGAAGGAGAAAGGTAAAAACCCAGCAGACCAAACAAAGGAAGAGGAAACAGGCAGTCTACCTGTATAAATATTTAGAGTAATGACAGTAAAGAGGATCCAAAATTTGGAAATAGAATGGAGAAAATACAAGAAATGTTAAACAAGGACCTAGAAGAACTAAAGAGCAAACAACAATAATGAACAACACAAGAAATGAAATTTAAAATTCTCTAGAAGGAATCAATAGCAGAATAACTGAGGCAGAAGAATGGATAAGTGACCTAGAATATAAAATAGTGGAAATAACTACTGCAGAGCAGAATAAAGAAAAAAGAATGAAAAGAATTGAGGACAGACTGAGAGACCTCTGGGACAATATTAAATAAAACAACATTCGAATTATAGGGGTACCAGAGAAGAAGAGAAAAAGAAAGGGACTGAGAAAATATTTGAAGAGATTATGGTTGAAAACTTCCCTAATATGGGAAAGGAAATAGTCAATCAAGTCCAGGAAGCGCAGAGAGTCCCATACAGGATAAATCCAAGGAGAAACGCTCCAAGACACATATTAATCAAACAATCAAAAATTAAATACAAAGAAAAAATATTAAAAGCAGCAAGGAAAAAACAACAAATAACATACAAGGGAATCCCCATAAGGTTAATAGCTGATCTTTCAGCAGAAATTCTGCAAGCCAGAAGGGAGTGGCAGGACATATTTGAAGTGATGAAAGGGAAAAACCTACAACTAAGATTACTCTAGCTAGCAAGGATCTCATTAAGATTTGATGGAGAAATTAAAACCTTTACAGAAAAGCAAAAGCTAAAAAAATTCAGCACCAGCAAAGTAGCTTTAAAACAAATGCTAAAGGAACTTCTCTAGGGAGGAAACACAAGAGAAGGAAAAGACCTACAATAACAAACCCAAAACAAATAAAATGGTAATAGGAACATCCATATCGATAATTACCTTAAATGTAAATGCATTAAATGCTCCAACCAAAAGACATATACTGACTGAATGGATACAAAGATAACACCCGTATATATGCTGTCTACAAGAGACACACTTCAGACCTAGGGACACATACAGACTGAACATGAGGGGCTGGAAAAAGATATTCCATGCAAATAGAAATCAAAAGAAAGATGGAGTAGCAATTCTCACATCAGACAAAATAGACTTTAAAAAAGAGACTATTACAAGAGACGAACAAGGACACTACATAATGATCAAGGGCTCAAACCAAGAAGAAGATATAACAATTGTAAATATTTATGCACCCAACATAGCAGTACCTCAATACATAAGGCAAATGCTAACAACCATAAAAGCGGAAATCAACAGTAACACAATCATAGTAGGGGACGTTAACATCCCACTTTCACCAATGGACAGATCATCCAAAATGAAATAAGGAAACACAAGCTTTAAATGATGTATTAAACAAGATGGACTTAACTGATATTGATAGGACATTCCATCCAAAAACAACAGAATACACTTTCTTCTCAAGTGCTCATGGAACATTCTACAGGATAGATCATATCTTGGGTCACAAATCAAGCCTTGGTAAATTTAAGAAAATTGAAATCGTATCAAGTATCTTTTCCAACCAGAATGCTGTGAGACTAGATATCAGTTACAGGAAAAATCATAAAAAATACAAAAACATGGAGGCTAAACAACACACTACTTAATAATGAAGAGATCACTGAAGAAATCAAATAGGAAATAAAAAAATACCTAGAAACAAATGACAATGAAAACACGATGACCCAAAACCTATGGGATGCAGCAAAAGCAGTTCTAAGAGGGAAGTTTATAGCAACATAATCCTACCTTAAGAAACAAGAAACTTCTCGAATAAACAACCTAACCTTACACCTAAAGCAATGAGAGAAAGAACAAAAAACTCCAAAGACAGCAGAAGGAAAGAAATCATAAAGATCAGATCAGAAATAAATGAAAAAGAAATGAAGGAAACAATAGCAAAGATCAATAAAACTAAAAGCTGGTTCTTTGAGAAGATAAGCAAAATTGATAAACCATTAGCTAGACACATCAGGAAAAGAAGGGAGAAGACTCAAATCAATAGAATTAGAAATGAAAAAGGAGATGTAACAACTGACACTGCAGAAATAAAAAGGATCATGAGAGATTACTACAAGCAACTATATGCCAATAAAATGGACAACCTGGAAGAAATGGAGAAATTCTTAGAAAAGCACAACCTTCCAAGACTGAACCAGGAAGAAATAGAAAATATAAACAGACCAATCACAAGCACTGAAATAGAGACCGTGATTAAAAAATCTTCCAACAAACAAAAGCCCAGGACCAGAGGGCTTCACAGGCGAACCCTATCAAACATTTAGAGAAGAGCTAACACCTACCCTTCTCAAACTCTTCCAAAATATAGCAGAGGGAGGAACACTCCCCAACTCATTCTACAAGACCACCATTACCCTGATAGCAAAACCAGACAAAGATGTCACAAAGAAAGAAAGCTACAGACCAATATCACTGATGAACATAGAACCAAAATTTTCAAAAAATACTAGCAAACAAAATCGAACAGCACATTACAAGGATCATACACCATGATCAAGTGGGGTTTATCCCAGGGATGAAAGGATTCTTCAATATATGCAGATCAATCAATGTGATACACCATATTAACAAACTGAACGAGAAAACCCATATGATAATCTCAATAGATGTAGAAAAAGCTTTCAACAAAATTCAACAGCCATTTATGATAAAAACCCTCCAGAAAGCAGGCATAGAGGGAACTTACCTCAACATAATAAAGGTGATACATGACAAATCTACAGCTAACATCGTTCTCAATGGTGAAAAACTGAAACCATTTTCCCTAAGATCAGGAACAAGGAAAGGCTGTTGACTCCCACCACTATCATTCAACATAGTTTTGGAAGTTTAAGCCAATCAGAGAAGAAAAAGAAATAAAAGGAATCCAAACCGGAAAAGAAGAAGTAAAGCCATCACTGACTGCAGATAACATGATACTATACATAAAGCATCCTAAAGACTCTACCAGAAAACTACTAGAGCTAATCAATGAATTTTCTAAAGTAGCAGGATATAACATTAATGTACAGAAATCTCTTGCATTCCTATACACTAATGATGAAAAATCTGAAAGAGAAATTAAGGAAACACTCCCATTTAACATTGCAACAGAAAGAATAAAATACCTAGGAATAAACCTACCTAGGGAGACAAAAGTCCTGTATGCAGAAAACTATAAGACACTGATGAAAGAAATTAAAGATGATACAAAGAGATGGAGAGATATACCATGTTCTTGGATTGGAAGAATCAACATTTTGAAAATGACTATAGTCCCCAGAGCAATCTACAGATTCAATGCGATCCCAATCAAACTACCCATGGCATTTTTCACAGAACTAGAACAAAAAATTTCTCAACTTGTATGGAAAAACAAAAGACTCCAAATAGCCAGAACAATCTTGAGAAGAACAATGGAGCTGAAGGAATCAGACTCCCTGACTTCAGACTATACTACAAAGCTACAGTAATCAAGACAGTAAGGTACTGGCAGAAAAACAGAAATAAAGATCAATGGAACAGGATAGAAAGCCCAGAGATAAACCTACACACATATGGTCACCTTATCTTAGATAAAGGAGGGAAGGATATACAGTGGAGAAAAGACAGCCTCTTCAATAAGTGGTGCTGGGAAAACTGGACAGCTACATGTAAAAGTATGAAATTAGAACACTCCCTAACACCACACACAAAAATAAACTCTAAATGGGTTAAAGACCTAAATGTAAGGCCAGACACTATCAAACTCTTAGAGGAAAACATAGGCAGAACACTCTATGACATAAATCACAATAAGATCCTTTTTGACCCACCTCCTAGAGAAATGGAAATAAAAACAAACAAAAAAAAAGGGATCTAATGAAACTTAAAAGCTTTTGCACAGCAAAGGATACCATAAACAAGACCAAAAGACAACCCTCAGAATGGGAGAAAATATTTGCAAATGAAGCAACTGACAAAGGATTAATATCCAAAATTTATAAGCAACTCAGGCAGCTCAATAACAAAAAAACAAACAACCCAAACCAAAAATGGGCAGAAGAACTAAATAGACATTTCTCCAAAGAAGATATACAGATTGCCAACAAACACATGAAAGAATGCTCAACATCATTAATCATTAGAGAAATGCAAATTAAAACTACAATGAGATATCACCTCACACTGGTCAGATTGGCCATCATCAAAAACTCTAGAAACAATAAATGCGGGAGAGGGTGTAGAGAAAAGGGAACGCTCTTGCACTGTTGGTGGGAATGTGAACTGATACAGCCACTATGGAGCACAGTATGGAGGTTTCTTAAAAAACTGAAAATAGAACTTCCATACCACCCAGCAATCCCACCACTGGGCAAATACCCTGTGAAAACCATAATTCCAAGAGAGTCATGTACCACAATGTTCATTGCAGATCTATTTACAATAGCCAGGACATGGAAGCAACCTAAGTGTCCATTGACAGATGAATGGATAAAGAATATGTCGCTCATATATACAATGGAATATTACTTAGGCATAAAAATAAATGAAATTGAGTTATCTGTAGTGAGGTGGTTGGACCTAGAGTCTGTCATACACAGTGAAGTAAGTCAGAAAGAGAAAAACAAATACCATATGCTAATACATATATATGTAATCTAAAAAAACAAACAAACAAAAGATTCTGAAGAACCTTGGGGCAGAACAGGAATAAAGACGCAGATGTAGAGAATGGACTTGAGGACATGAGGAGAGGGAAGGATAAGTTGGGACGAAGTGAGAGAGTGGCATTGACATATATACATACCAAATGTAAAATAGATAGCTAGTGGGAAGCAGCTGCATAGCACAGGGAGATCAGCTTGGTGCTTCGTGACCACCTAGTGTGGTGGGATAGGGAGGGTGGGAGGGAGATGCAAGAGGGAGGGGATATGGGCATATATGTATACGTATAGCTGATTCACTTTGTTATAAAGCAGAAACTAACACACCACTGTAAAGCAATTATACTCCAATAAAGATGTTAAAAAATAAAAAGATGCTTTCCATTCCCCTAGAGTTTGTATCCCTCTTCATGCCACATTTAACTCGTTGACATTTCCAATCACTAAGGCTCTTTCACATGAACTGGTATGTGAATTTAGAAAAAAAAGTGAGAGCAATTGTTTCACAGTGTCTTGCCATTTGGGGTGTAATATTTGGTGATACATGGCATATGTCTTCTACTGAAGTGACAGGAGAATCATAGGCTGGTTCCTCAGCAACTTCACGGATTAGCTGCAAAGCTGCATGTAGCTTACTCAGACTGGCATCTGCTGAGGCCCTTCACACCTCTCTCTCTCTCACACACACACTAACATTCACATACACACAGAGAGAGAATGCCAGTTGCATTATACAGCATTCCTAAACTCTTATGTGCCATTTTTGTCTTTCTGAGTCTTATTTTGGGATTATCTTTATCTATATATATAATTATGTTACTATGATATGCCACAACTAGTCAATTTTAGCTGGTACATTGAGAGGGAAGAAATGTTAATGAAACCAGATGTCTGGGCAATGAGAAAAAAATACTTAATATTTACTGAGCAATAACGTACAACACAGGCAATTTTACATATTGCAATCACCTCCTCCCTTCAAGGGTTAACCCTTTTTAATCAATCATCCACACTCTTTGCAAAGGGATAATTCTAAAACACAAATCTGGGACTTCCCTGGTGGTCAAGTGGTTAAGACTGTGCTTCCACCTCAGGGGGTAGAGGTTCGATTCCTGGTCGATGAACTACGATCTGGCGTGCCACGTGGTGTGCCCTCCCCAAATAAAACCCCAGAAACTTAACTATGTTCCTTACTTTAAAAAAAAAGGGTTTAATACTTTATTAATGCCTTCAGGATAAAGTCCAAATTTTTTAGAACGAAATGCAAGACTCATTCTTATTTATATCCAGCCCTTCTAAACCCCCAGAAGTTAGACACAGACACAGACATACACGCACGCGCGCACACACACACACACACACACACACACACACACACACACACACTCCTACATTTTAATCACTTGTCACAAAACCTGCTCACTGTTCCAAAACCTCATTGTGTTCATTCACACCATTGAGCCCTTTGTTAATATCCTTGCTTGGAATGAGATCTTCTTCTTATATGAATATTTTTTACTGTTTCTTCAAAATATGTTTCAAATGTTATCTCTTCTATGCTTCATGTTCACTGGGGTATCACACTGTGCTATGCTTGCCAGTTCATCTCCCTTTTTTCCAGATATAACATGAATTTCTCCCTAAGAGGTGGGCCATTCCATTTTTTTTTCATTATAAGAATACAGGCTTTAAATCAGGTGTTCTGAGTTTGAATTCAGACCTTGTCACTTATTAGCTACATTACCTGAGAAATATTTATTTTTTCTTTTCAAATGTCAGTTCCTTTATCTATGAAATGTAGATAAAGCTAATTACATTACTCCCTTATGTAGTTATTGCGAGGATTAAATGAGGTGTAGCCTAGGGAAGAGTAAATGGTGGCTTTCAGAGATTTATACAGTTAGTACCTATTAAGTGAGTAACTCTGTATGAGTCAGTGAGGAAAATGACAGAGCTCCAAGAATGCATATCTTAAGAGGATCTTTAAGATTCATCTATCTCTGTTACCGAACTAAACTTGGGTCCATTTACCCACGTGCAGTAAACCCACTCATGTCATTTTGACACCATGTTTTGGTGAAGGAAATTGCAGCATCTATTGCAGGATTTATTGCAGGGCGCCAAGCCAGGAGTTCAGGTAGCTAGTGCTAAAAAGGCCCAAACTCCCTGAAGGCTTTCAGGGAAAGGTTTATAAAGACAGGGTGAGGGAAGGGGGTTGTGGGGTATGGGCAAAGCTCATGGATATTCTTCTGATTGGTTGGTGGTGAGGTAATCCGGAGTCAACATCATCAACCCTCTGGTTCCAAAGCCGTCTAGGATCTACGTGCTTGTGGGTAGCATACAGTTAACTTCTTCTGCCTGGTGGGGATTTCCATATCTATGAAACAGCTCAAAGGACATGGCTCAGAGTATTATCTATAGCCCTTGAGGAGGAACTAAAGTTCCTTGACTCTGTTTAATGGCTTACTATTATAATTTTGTCTTACTTGACTGTTTTCCTTTCTTTCTGCATTTTCTCACTTCTCTGATTAAATTTACTCTTTGGAGCTCAGGGAAGCCCTAGGAGGCTAAAGTTCCTCTACAGACAAGAAGCATGTGGAGGACATGGAGTGAGGTTGTGGGGAGGTCTGTTCCAGGAAGGCCCCCCAAGGTCCTGCTTGGTAACATCTCCAGGACCACCTAGCTAAGGTCTTACCATAGTAGTAGATATTTCCACATCTTAAAAGTGTCAGCTCATCTATGTTCTCCCAATAAGCCTACTCCTTACCTGGCCTTTGCTTTGCACTAAGAAATCTGAACAGGTGTCTACAGAATTATACTTGCTTCTGTTGAGATTGCCACACATCCCATATACAAAATCCTTGTTGTATCACAGCAAACTGCTTAGGAGTTCAATCTCCTACACCCTAATGATTATAATTAGATCTTACCACCATCTTGCCTCGAGTGACCATTAACACTGATTTCATAATGCCCTGCAATCCTTTTGATTCTGTTACCACAAGGAATCTCAGCCTTTCAGGTCATCACTGATCCCTATAATCCTTTATATATTCCTTAATCTGACTCAGATATCCTAGGCACAACTCCTTCCACTCTGCTCTCTGTAACTCATGGACTATCATCAACAACTTTCTCTTGACCCCCTTCTTTCAATGATTTTAACCACTTCAGCCATGCATTTCCATAGCCATACTCATACAAATCATTTTGGTCACCACCTTCTAACTTTCCATCTCACACCAGCCATATCCTCACTCCACTGATTCTTCAGCTCTGTCATAATCTTCAATGCATTGACTTGACCATTTTTCTATCTATCACTCCCCTCACATCTTTACCTCTTTTCATACCAAGAAAGCATCACATGGTTTTGTTTCTAAACATTACCAACCTCTTATTGTTTCTTTCTTCCCTTTGAAGACTTGTCTGGTAAGACTTGAACTATCATAATTTTCAACTCTGTGACTATCCCATGTCTACCTCTGAACAGCTGAATATATTTCCAGGAAATATGCTACCACTGACATGCTATGTTAAATTTATGACCTTACATTGCTAGAGTTTTTAAAAACAGTTATCTTATAGCTTCTCAGTCATTTGGTCCTCCGTCCGATTCTCTGAAAAACTATTTTAATATCTTCTCCCACTTTAAAATTCCAACACCCAACATTCTCTTCATTTTTCCATCTTACCTAATGCTCTAGCTTCTTATTCGACTGAGTAAATGAAGAAAATTGCCATGTCCCTCAGCCACCAAGTGGACCAAAATTTTTTTAGCTTTCTTCTCTCCTATTGCAACTACTGAATTGACTCTGTTCTTATTTAAGGTCTGCACCATTTATTTTTTCCATCTTTATTGAAATGTAATTTATGTATAATATTGTGTAAAAGTTTAAGGTGTACAACATAATTTGATATATGTATATATTGTAAAATGATTACCACAATAAGGCTAGTTAGCACATCCATCATCTCATATTTTTGTGTGTGATGAGAGCTTTTAAGATCTATTGTCTTAGCAATTTTCAAGTATACAATACAGTATTGTTAACTATACTTACCATATTGTACATCTCCAGAACTTATTAATCTTATAATTGGCAGTTTGTACACACTGACCACCTTCATCCTTTTGCCCTACCCCTCCCACCCCCGCCCCTTAGCACCACTAATCTGTTCTCTATTTCTGTGAGTTCTTTTTTTTAGATTCCACATATAGGTGAGATCATACAGGATTTGTCTTTTTCTGACTTATTTCACTCCATTTCATATCACACATTCAAGAACTCTACTCCTGTGGTTGTCCTCTATTTTAAATCATCAGATTTCCCCTTTCTAATAACTCAGTCCCATCAGCAGAAAAATGTTGAATATTAGCCTCACTTAAAAAACATTTTCCACTCCACATCTTCTTTTGTTATTATACTATTTCTCTGCCCTTTATAGAAACTGTCTTTCTATTCTCTTTTAAACATAATTTTTTTAAGAGTAAAGGTTATTCATTTATTTATTTAGGCATTTGATGCCTTCCCATGCAATTTTCTAGTTTTCTCAGATAGCCACAGAGTTTTTAAAATTTTTATTTTATTGTGGTAAGAACACTTAACATGAGATTTATCCACATAGGTTTTAAAGTGTGCAATACAGTACTGTTATGGGCACAGTGTTATATAGCAAATCTCTAGAATTTATTCATTTTGCATAACTGAAACTTTATGCTCATTGAACAGGTACTTTCCATTTTCCCCTCCCCTCTGCCCCTGGTACCACCATTTTATTCTTTGCTTCAATGAGTTTGATTACTTTAGATACCTCATATAATAAATGGAATTGTGCAGTATTTGTTCTTCTGTGACCGGCTTATTTCCTTTAATATAATGTTCTCAAGATTCATCAATGTTGTCATGTATCGCAAGATGCTTTCCTTTTAAGGCTGAATAACATTCTAGTGTATACATACAAATATTTTTTAATCCATTCATTTGTCCATGGACATAAACATAATCTAATGAATCTCCAGAGACTGCTAATTTATGTCCTCTACTCTTCAGCAATGGAATCTCTAAATTTTAGGTAGGCTTGTGGCCATCAAATATACATTTCACATTTTTATGCCTCCCTAGCAGCCAGGTAACCTCCTTTAACTAACTCCAGTCAAATAAATAAAAGAGAGAAGGGCTTCCCTGGTGGCTCAGTGGTTGAGAGTCCGCCTGCTGATGCAGGGGACACAGGTTCATGTCCTGGTCAGGGAAGATCCCACATGCCACAGAGCAGCTAGGCCCGTGAGCCATGGCCATTGAGCCTGTGCATCTGGAACCTGTGCTCTGCAACGGGAGAGGCCACAACAGTGAGAGGCCCACGTACCGAAAAAAAAAAAAAAAAAAAAAAAAGAGGGAAAAGAGATACATGCTATCGTTTGGAGTTATTGTGGTTTTTTTGTTTTTTTTTTTAACATCTTTATTGGAGTATAATTGCTTTATAATGGTGTGTTAGTTTCTGCTTTATAACAAAGTGAATCAGTTATACATATACACATGTTCCCATATCTCTTCCCTCCTGCATCTCCCTCCCTCCCACCCCTCTAGACAATCATAAACCACCTAGCTGATCCCCCTGTGCTACGCGGCTGCTTCCCACTAGCTATCCACTTCATGAGTTATTGTTTAAATGGTGGGGTCAAAGCTCTTTTTCTCTATCCAGCTCCTTGGACTGCATCCCAGGTGTGGCATAACAGCAAATTGGAAGCAGTCTGTTTATGGACCACAATGGCCCTGCAGTATTAGTCCCAACCTGCTTACACTTGGACTTACCTTCAGAAAATAATAACACTCTGTTTTTGTTAAGCTACTATTGAGTCTTTTCATGTGGCCAAACCAAAATTCTAACCAATATAGTATGCAAATTATCTTCTTATATTTATATGAAAAATATAAATATTTGGGATCCTGGGTATGTGACTATCCTTTCTTTACTCATCTGCTCAGTGGCATTAAATAGCTGAACTTTACCTTACAGTGTCCTAGCCAAATGACTGGATTGAAGGACAGACCAAGGGTGTAGAAGATACAGGATTTTAATTACACAAAGGCTCTTTGGAGAGAGAGAGAGTGAAAGAGATGAGGTTGAGAGAGGGAGTGGAGAGAAGCAGAGAGAGGTGGAGAAAGGGACAGAGACAGAGAGAGAGGAAGAGAGAGAGAGAGAGGGAGAGAGGAAGGAAGAGGGGGAGAGGAGAAGGGGGGGAGGAGAGAGAGAAAGAGAGAACTACAACTGTGAGGCTTGGGGAAAAAATAACACCACAAACAGCCACAGAAGATTTAAGTCTCAATAAACAGTTTTATATGCAATTTCCACAAACATATTTTCATTTGCTATAAAACAGCAAACAGCTTGGAATGGAAAAGCCAGAAATATGCACAGAGGAAAAAAAATAGTCTTAAATAAATACTGGCTTGCAAAAAAGAAATGGGAGCCTGTACTGAAATATGTTTATCTTATTGTTTTAAAAATGCAATAAATTTCTTCTGACAATAATTTGGTTCAAGGTTAAAACAAATTCCCATTTTGTCCTAAAAAAGGTATAATTTCAGACTTTTGAAGATGAATGGCTGCTTTTGCTTAGATACTAATCATTAGCCATGCAATTCTGGCTGGACTAGGTTACTTAGACTTTGTAGTTGTACTGAAAGAAATTGCATTAATATGATTCTTTGAAAGTTAAGCAAAGATGTCCGAAGAAAAAGAGATATTAAAAAGTAAGTGGAAAGCAAATACAATTTTCATTATAAGGAAAAAAGAAAAATATTTTCAGAAAAGATCTTCCTTGGGACAGGGACTTAAAGTGAAACATGCCATAATATATTTGAATAATTATGACTTGTAATAGAATTTGATATTACACCCCAAAAGCCCAAGTATCAATAGAATCCAATAAAACAGTAAGTCCCATTATACCAGTTCTATACCAAAGCAGAGTAATAGCATTTTATATATATACATTTTTCTGTGTGTGTGTGTGTGTGTGTGTGTGTGTGTGTGTGTTACTAGGGAAGATAGCACAAGTGGATGCCCATTTTACTTACAGAAATTAGAATGTGGCCATGTATTCATTAAACTTTTACTGCACACTCTTTATACAGAAGACATCATCCTGGAAATAAAGAATACAGAAATGAAAATATTTCACAACCTCTTTTCTTGATGAGTTTATGGACTAATGAAACATATAGAAGCAAATAAACAATTAAAACATGCTTTCTGTAAGGAAGTCTGTAATCTCAAATGTTTTATCTCATATTGTTCTAGAGAAAATTTAAGGAGACAAAAAAATAACATAATTTGAAAATGAAACAAAAAATGTAATTTTATTACAACATTTCAGTAATTTAAAAAAATTCTAGCAATTTAAATGTTCAACAAAAGGAATCACTTCAAATCAAAAAGAAAACGAAACATATCCAGATGTTTAGAATACTCTGTATGGCCACAGAAATATTTTCATAGCGTAATTAAGAAGAAAACATTATAATTAATTTGAACCTATTTCAGGAAAAACAGTATATATGTAACTATTAAATTATGCATGTATATATATAATATTCCAGACACAGACTTTATATTTGCAATTATTAATGACTTAGGGCAGGGAAGAAGAGCTGAGGGAAGTTCCTACAAAGTAATTCCAGTCATCACAGAAAGCAGGGAAGTGGCAGCAAAAGGAACTAGACAGAAAACTGCAGGTAAGACTCAAGAGAGAGAGAAAGGACTCCAAAAAAAGGCATGCTAGCTATAAAGCAGCCAGAGATCTCCCATAGGTTAGAGACTAGGCACCTGGACGTGAAAGAGATTTCAAAAACCTTGACACTGCTAAGATCCTAGTCTCTGCTGGAAGGCAATTTTTGATCCTACTTTCGAAACTGAATCAAATTAAGTCTGCAGTAAGCCCAAAATAGTTCAACCTTGCCATGTATCAACCTAACTACTGCTCTAGCAAACTGACAGAAGAATAGAAATGTCACTTTCTTAAGATAGATATCAGTTATTTCAATCTATACTGAATTGTTACAAAAATATCCAACACTCAGTTAAGAATCATAATACATAAAAAATAAAATGTGACCCACAGTCATTAAAAAATCAACCAAAGCAGTCAGAGAGATGACCCAATGTTGCAGTTGATTAGAGGACAAAACCAACCAAGCAAACAAACAGATAAACAACAACAACAAAAAAACACTTGCAAAAATTCTAAGGAATCTAGTGGAAAATAAGGTAAATAAAATGTATAAAGATACATAAGAATTTTAGAAGAGACATGGGTATTTTATCCTCAAGCACTGTAGCTTTCATCTCTATTTTTTACATATTTTATGTCTCTACATGTTAAACCGTTTTTTACCTTTTAAAGCATATTTGATACAGTTATAAATTACTGTTTTAATGTCCTGATCTAAAATTACTAACATCTGTGCTAGTTCTTAGAGGGTTTTGATTAATTTTCTCTTGATTTTGCATCATATACATCTGCTCCTTTGCATGCCTAATAACTTATTTTTTGGATGCTAGATATTGCAGATTTTACATTATTCACCGCCTTATGTCTTGTGTTTATAAAAATACTGTTTTGTTTTGTTTTTCTGGGATGCAGTTACGGTACATGGACACATTTTGAGCCTTTCAGGTCTTGCCCCTAAGATATGTTATACGGGATAAGGGTAGTCGTTAGTCTAGGGATAATTATCTCTTACTACTGAGGAATGACCTTTCTGAGTACTCTACCCAATATCCTTTAAACTATGAAGTTTTCCAATCTGACTTATACCTGGCACTCTTTGTGGGCCTGTGTGAGTGGAGAGTTCTCTTTCTTCTAATTATTTATAGTGGTTGTTGACTTTCTCTTGGACATTTTTCACCCACACATATGCTCTGATTAGCACTCTGCTGAGTACATGAGGGGAATCCTGTGTAGATCTCCCAAATCCTGTCTCTGTGCAGCTTTTTACTTTCTAGAGCATTCTAGCCAATTTGATCTCCTTGAACTTAGCACTATGTCCTTTACTCAGGAGAGTCTTTCTAGCTCTGCCTGGGTTCACCAGCTCTATGCAGCTACCTGGAATTTCACTTATGACAGTAAGCTGGGACAAGTATAAGGCTCATTTCATTTGTTTCTTATGACTCAGGGATCATTACCTGATGTACAATATCATAAAAACTTTTGTTCATATATTTTCCTGTTTTTTTTTTTACTTGTTTCAAGTGGAAGGATAGATCCAATCTTAGTTACTACTTCTTAAGCAGAAGCAGAAGTCTGTGTGATTCTATTTTCATGAAACTTATGGATGACAAAACTAATCTGTCTGACATAAATTAGAAAAAGTCTGCCTGTGGGTGAGGATTGACTGAAAGGGTACAAGCTGTTATTCAGTAGTGATGTAAATGTTCTATATCTTCTGTGAGTGGTTGTCAAAACTCAGGGAAGTTAACACCTAAGAAATGTACTTTTTATTTTCTATAGAGTATACCATAAATATGTATAATAAAAATCTCTACATTTGCTTTTATTCAAACTACCTCTGATCTCCAAACAAAAAAAATCAATCTGACAGTCTAGTCAAGAGAGTCATGTTTTTTCGCTGCCATCTTCCCAAATACCCCACCCCTCAAACACAGAGACAGCGGTATTTGGGCTCATTCCCAGCACAAAAGAAATTCTACCTCTTTAATTTCTATCCAAGATATACAAGTTATTGAAGCTATTTGGGTAGAATTTAACACAGTTTTGGGTTATATAGAAAGAACCCCGTTCATTCATGTTGTTTGATAAAGGGTAACTCAGTTTTTCTATTCTTTTTGGCATTACAGGGAAATATGTTACTTTTCCTAACAGTGTTTATTTTAAATACCTTCAACCATAATTTCCGCAAAGTTGGCCTTTTGAAGACACTATAACCAGCTTCCTGTTTTTTATGGGACAGATTTACTACCACACCAGTTTTAATGGTTTCTAAGAGTTGTGATTTTTTTTCTTTCAGGGCTACGACCCCTCAACTGGGTTTCATAGCTTGGCAGTTAAGTCTCCTTAATTTATTCTAACAAAAGTTAAGGTTTGCACACTTGTTTTCAATCCATTATTCCCTCCTCACCTTAAAATATCTTACATTCTGTCATTATGATAAATGGGCATAGTAGTTAAGATAGCCTTAGTTTTTAAAAAATTCTTGCTTGCTGATATGCATTTTAAAAGGTGATATAAAATAAAGCCAATTATACACCTTGGTTATGGATTTGATTTCTAGGGTGATGGTCAGCTGATATCTAGAAAATATTTGTATTTGGGAACTAATATGACAAAATAAATTTCCTCATTTCATAGAATGATACTGAAATGATAAGCAAAATTTAGAGGGCTAAAATCAGTGCCTCCAGCAAGATAGAACACAGAACTGGGAGGTCCATCTGGGTTCTGGTTCCCCTGCTTCTCTTTGCTAATCTCTAATTAGAACAAATTATACCTTACTGTCGCAGTAAAGGAAATAAGGATGAATATATAAAATTATCCACTATGTTAGTTGTAAAATATATACTTCACCTGTGATTAAAGTCTTTATTAAGTCATTAAGACATGAACTATCACGTCTTTAATTTAAGGAGTATCTTGCTTTCCTGAAGGCCAGAGGCTGTTCAAATGATCATTATGTGATATTTTTTGAGGCCTCCCTATAACCCAGGCACTACACAAAATGCTAAGGATGCAGATATAACAAACAGCTTGTCTGAGGCACCTACAAAGAATCAAACTTAATACAAGCTGCAGGCTTCCCTCCTGTAAGATCAATCTGAAAATAAATCAGAGGGAAACATGGAATTAAAGAAATAATGTCAACATCAACAAGCAGCATAATAAGCAAAATAAATATGAGAAACCACTGTTAAGATAGAAAGCTGTTTGAACTCAAGTGTTTGTAAGGTGGTGAGGAATGGCTACATCCTGAGACAGAATGAAAGAATCAACTACAGAAGGGTAGTTGGAAACCAGTTCTTTCTTACATGTTTCTGTTGTCTTTAGACTATCATTATTTACCTCCTAAAAAGTTCAGACCTTTGATGTTGATGTTTACAAAGATTAGATAAAGGCACTAGAAAAGGTCTGCTGGGATGAAAAGTTAGGAAAAATGGGAGGGAAGTGTTGATTAGTTCTTGGCATTCACTCTTCTACTTCTGCACCACCAAATATTCAGGACTGTTAGATTCCATTCTATGCTAACAGCATCTTCCCAGAGCAACTTACATCTGTAAAACCAAAGGTGAGGCCATGACCTAGATGACTGATTGCCAAAGTTATGCCCAAATGCAGTGATTTGCTGTGGTTTTGTGATCCCTGTAATTCTTACCACAAAGACAATTCTGCTCTCTTTTCTTGAACTTCCCCAAGCAAGCAAACCCAGAATAGGTTCTTCTGACATCTCTTCTCCAATGTGCAATATGAGAGAGCTGTCCAGCAGGTTATGAGCTCATAAATCAAATTTAGGAGAAACTATTCCATAGTAAACTATCTCCAAAGAACAAAACAACCGCTGCACAATATGTATCATTAGAATGATTAGCATTTGATCAAGAACACCAATAATTTAAATAAACAAAAAATATAAGACAAGGTGTTGGATTACCAATTTGAAATGCAAGAAGTTATCAAAAATACAAGTGAAAATATTAGAGATAAAATGTAAATTAGTTTTAGTAAGAAAGATAATAGATGGAATTGATAGTGTAGAATAGAGTTAAAAAATTAGTGATTTGAAGTATGAGATTGAGAAATCCCGTTCCCCCCAAAAAAGCAGAGAATGATAAAAACAGGAAATATTAAAGAAACTTAAGATACATAAAATATATAATTAGAAGTTTCTAATAATAGGAGCCACAGGAAAGAAGAAAAATAAAATTAGAAAAAAGAAAATCTTTGAGGAAATGGAGATACATTTACAGGAAATGAAGAAAGATGAATTATCTCAATGGACATCATGCCAAGTGCCAAAGAAGAGAGTTTAAAAACTCATATTAGATACATTATAGTGATATTTAAGAGCATCAGAAACAAAGGTAGCATTCTAAATGCTTCCAGAAAGAAAGAGCAATTCCCTTACAAAATAAAAAATGTATCATTTTGACATTAGCTTCTCAACAGCAATACTAGTTGTAAAAAGACAAGTAATGTATGTTTCTTAGTCACTGAATGAAACTCTTTGTTGTATAGTTTATGTAAAAATATAACTTCAATTTCAATATTAGAGGCTAATAAAATTATTTCATTAAAAAAGTCCTAAGAAGATTTTACCAATTACCCAACTGAAGAAAATGTTGGAATAAGTTCTGAAAAAAGATCAAAAACAAAACCAGGAGACATTGCAAGAGATAGGTGCAGTAGGGGTAATCAAATATCTTACTAAAGTCTCTTGTTGTCGAGGCAAACACATTCACATACACATACTTATATGTACACACATAAAGATGAAACAAAATGAGAAATTCTGTCTCTAATAACTCAGAATTAAAGTTATATAAAATAACAACATGCTAAGTCTTTCTTTTGCTGACGCTTTTAAAAATGTTTTTAGTAACTTGTCATGTTGGACACATTGGCAAGTGTTTACATTTATATTATAAATTATTTAAAGCTTTAAGTTTTCTTTGATTTTTTATATATATAATTATTTTTTTCTAAGTATTTTTATAATTTCTATTACTTTTTCTTTGATCAATAAACTATTCAAGTGCCTTCTTAAATGTATAAATTATAGGAATTAAAAATGTAATTAACCCCTGGCTTAATTGCATTATGGTTTGAAAATATGATCTGTATGATACCAGCTCTGTGTACTTGTTGAGGCTTGTTTTATGACTGAGTGTATGTGTTTATCTGTTTGTAAATGGTTTATGTACACTTGAGAGAATTTGTATTCACTAAAGTTTGTTTACAGATATCTATACATACATTTCTGAGTAATTTTAAAATATATTAAGAAATTTAGATAACAGCATTATGTCTAGTGATCAAACTATAGTTATAACCTTGAAATGTAGAGAAAGGAAAAAGCAGCCAAAATATTGATCTATTTAACCAATTAGAACAAAAATAATAATGATGTTCCATGACTTTCTGAACATATACAGAAGTAAAATATATTACAACAATAGTACAAAGTCTTGAGGCAAAAAAAAGTGGAAGCACACTATTTTATGGTTCCTATTTTATATGTGTAGTGTTATAATATTCGTTGAAGACAGACTGGGGTAAGTTAAAGATGTATAAAATAAACCCCAAAGTAATTACTAAAAGAGTTAAACAGTTATAGCTAATAAGAAAACAAAGGAGAAAAAAATAATTATTAAAAATTTCATTAATCTGAAAAAAGGCAAGAAGAAGGAAAAGGGAGAACAAAGAGTAGATATATATATATATATATATATATACATAGAAATAGAAGACAAACAGAAAAGACCAGAAAATAAATAGGAAGATGATAGATTTAAACTTGACCATGCAAAAAAATAACATCAGATGCAAATGATCTGAACACCCCAGAATTAAAAGGCAGAAATTGGCAGATTGTATAAAAAAGCATGATGAAACTCTTCAGTAGAGGAGTCAGAAATCATATATCTGACAAAATATTACATCAAAAGCATGTAAAAAAAACTTCAACAACTCAATATTACAAAGAAAAAATCACAATTTTTTAAAAATTAGGAAAAATACTTGAACAAGCCACCTCACAAAAGAAGATATATGAATAACCATTAAGCCTATAAAAATATTCAACATCATTAATTATTAGGAAGATTAAAATTAAAACCACGAGGAGCTACCACACAAACATATTTACATGAAAAAATAAAGACTGAAAATTTTGGAAAGGATGTGGAGCAATCAGAACTCCCACACATTGCTGGAGGAAGACAAAAATGGCTGAAATCAATTTATGTTGAGTGAAAGAAATCTTACAGAAAAAAAGTATACAATGTGAATATTCCACTTAGTTCTAGAATATTCTAGAATAAACTAGTAAAATTCATATATGGTGAGAAAAAATGGAATTCAGTGATATATCTGAGGGAATCTGCTTGGAAAAGAGCACAAGGCAAATTTTTTGGATGATGGAGGTATTCAGTATACTGATGGAGTGAATGCATTTGCCAAATCTAATCAAACTGTGTGCTTAACATCTTATGCATCTTACTGTATAGAAATTTTAAGGAAAACAAACCTGAAAAATAATAATAGATTGGAGTGTGCAACATGGGGATATGTCTCTACCAACACTAGCTTTCCCCCCTTGCCCCAACGTCTCAAGACACCATCCCAAAAGTGAGGAAAAACATAGATCAGAAATGTGACAGATGATAGTATAAAAAAATCCACCACAAGTATGATAAACCAGCTGTGTTAATTGTGAAAAATAATTGACAACTCTATATGGTCTGAATGATATAAAATGCATTTTTAATAGTTTTTATAAAGAAAAAATGATCAGTTCCAAAATGAAAAATGTGTTACTAACTGGCAGATAGGGCTGTATGCAACATTTTTGGTCATATAAATGCTTCTTTAATACAATGCTACTTGCATAATTTCCTTCCATTTTTAACTACCAGGTTCCATATTCAAAGCATTTATAAACTTATCACCATTCTTAACAACAATCATAGGTGTTAAGGAAATATTATTCTCACGTTGTGATTCACCAACTAAGGTTCAACATGGTTAACTAAAGCTGGTAAATGACAGATCCAGGTTTGAATCTAGGCCTTCAAAGTGAAAATTCTACCCTCTTTATAATTCTTCCTCCATAATTGAGTACCACCATGATTTCAGATACAAACGGTCACCAGGCCTCTTATTTCTTTAGTTCTGGTGCTAGAATCCAGTTTCTCCCCAGGCTCCAGCCTTCTTCACTTAACTTTTCAGGACCTAAATGTTCTTACTCTGTTTTTCTCTTTCTTTCCCTCTTAGAGATGGGTCTTTTCTCTCGTAACATAAACCAATCATTTGAAATATACCACCTATTCTGACATCTTGCCTTGCAAGACCTTACTGTTCTGTCAGACCCTCAGAGGTAGACACTCTGTTCTTACTGAATTTTCTCCAGGCCTGTGCCCTTGGTATAACCCCCTCCTTCAATTGGTCAATCTATTTCCAGGTTTTGTCCCATCTCCTTTTCTCTGACGTATGACATGACTTGTTGACAACAACATAGGTTTAGCAGATATACATATTAACTTCCAAATACCAGGTCTGCCAATAACTGTGTGCATTTAACTTTATTTAAGCTTCAGTTTCTCACTGTTAAATATAGATACATGCCTACTATATGGAACTATTTTAAAGGTTACATTCAATGAAATTACATAATTCCCTAGCAGAATGCTAGTAACAGAGTAGGTGTCTAATAAGTTGCACTGTTATTATCATCATTACGATATAATTTTTCTTATGTATGGACCCAAGCTGCTTGGGGGAAAAATAAGTGTCCCTGGGCCAATGTGTTTTAGTATCCCCAATTTGAGATGTGAGAAACATACACATATTAAGGATATTGAAATAGTTTTTGGTAAATTCACTTACAGCTTATAAATATCCCCTATAACACAGAATAAACTTTGGAAGATCTTGTCTTCAGAGAAGCCATCCATTGTCTTCTATTTGCTCTTCTGCATATGGAATCCATGCTGCAGGCACCAATATTCTATTAATTTATAGTGGCACTAGAAGTAACCATAAAATAAGTGCTATGGGTCATACTAATAAGACATGTCTGTTCAAAGTCAAGAATGCCGACTAATGATGGAATGCCTAAAGCAAACATATATTGATAAAAACCATTTCAATTTAGAACATGACAAGTTTCTTAAATATCAAACTAGGTATTGCTGGAAGGTATAAAATCAAATTTTATTAACATTTATTTTTCCACTGGGAAATTTACTCATGCTGAGAGTACTGAACAAATTGATAGGATTACAAAATTTTGTTTAGCTCTTTAGATTCAAAGACAAAACTACTAAATTTTCTTTCCATTATTATTGTTATTAAGAACAGAAAATTTTTCCTAATAAATACAAATTAGACCATGCTTCTCTTCTACTTGAAAACATCCAATAGTTTTTCAGCTTAACTTAAAATCACATCCTGTAATTTGTCCCTTACTGACCTCTTCAGCAACAGGTCCGATATGGCCCTTTATTACAAGCACTGTGAACATTTAATGTCTTCCTGGGACAATACCGTTGGCCATATCATAATTTTGTATCTTTCTATAGGAATTTTTTCTGCTGTTTAGAATGTCTATTTCTCTCCTTATTTCCCAACTGTATTATTTTACTTCAAGCTCCTGTTCCATTAAACACTCCACAACTGCTGAAAGCCTCTAATAATAATGCTTGACATGTGACAAAACAAGCTTTTTTTAGTATTAGGGAAGAGAATTTGAATTCCAGATCTTGCTCCTTCTACCTGTGTAAATATGGATAAGTGGATTAACTTCTTTGAGCTTTGCTTTCCTATTTTTAAAAAATGAGATACAGGAATAATGCCTACCTTAAAGATATTTTCTAATTGTTAATGAGACGTGTAAATGTCACAATGTCACAGACACACAACTTTACTCTGAGCGAGCATTTGGATGACAAGTGTCACATCTATTCATATTATGTCTCCAAGATTTAATATGATGTCTGTCATATTCCTGTTGTTTAAAAATGGTTAGTTAAAATGAAAATAGAGGGATAATGATAGTAGTAGTCATCATTGACAACTTGCAAACAGCTTCTATCCGGCCTTCTTATAAACAATAATGAGTATGATGATTTTTAAACAATAGAAATATGACAGACATCATATTAAATCAATTATTAACTGTTTTCCAGTTCCCTCCTCTCTCTGAAGAATGGAGGCTGAAAGGTCCAAGTTTCTAATCATGGATTGGTCTTTCTAGTGACCAGCCCCCATCCAGGAGCCCACCAAGAGTCATCACCTATTAGAAAAAAAGATGGTCCTATCATCCAGGAAATTCCAAGGGATTTGGGATCTCTGTGTCAGACACTCCTATCATTCAGGAAATTAGAAGGATTTTAGGAACTCTGTCAGGAACTGGGATCAAGGACCAAATATTAGTAGCAGGGGCAGAGAGAAATACACACACACACACACACACACACATAAAAAAATATTATTTTACAACATAGTATTCATCAAGAAACTTTAAAAATTGAATTAGAGAATAATCTTAAAATTTTTAAGATGTTTAAATACAAATGCCCATTCTAAAATGGTTGTCTCATATGTATTTCTTGCACTTCTATGTGCTTTTTGACTTTAGCAGGATATTAAAATATAATAAGTTATTCTGCCAGGCATGAGTATGTCAGAATACAAAACACAATATAGAGAAAACAAAATTCCTTTTATTTATAATGGCCCACTGCTGATAGTCTCAGATTCAGCCTCTTGACTGCAAGACATCCAACATGGCTTACCAACAGACACAGAAATCCATGCATAATTTCTTCAATTACTGTGGCTACCTACTGCTTGATATTACATATAACTGATGATGATTTAAGGTATTGATTTTTTTTTCAGGCTGTAATTTTTAAAGAGGTTTTTAGAAGAAAAGCACATTAACTAATCAACCATCCATTCATCTTTTAACATGACAGAACTGAGGGAAATTCCTTTAGGAAAAAAAAAAAAAAAAGTAAAATGCCCAGGGACTGTAATTCCAGTTGAAGATCTATTTCATGTCTCTTAAATATTTGTCTCTGGGAATTGCTCTAACAGTTCAGACTTTGAGAGCAGAAACTCTGATATAGATTAGAAAAAAAAGACCTTGCAGAAACAATAATTAAACCATATAGAGGAAAGTTAACAAAAGTTAAAAAAGAGTTAGAATAACAACAGTGGATATTATTTGGATATTGCTTTTATCTGTTACTCTGCTATAAGAAATCTAAGACTAGTTTTCATAATCATCAAGTTATATATATAATGTTAAGGTCATTTTTAAAATGATGCAATTGAAGCTCAATGGGACTAATATGGCAAAGTCCACATACAATGGCAGGACCTTTTTGTCAGTTAAGTGGCAGGGTTGAAAGCCCAGGATATGGGTTCTCTGTGGAGACCTGATTTAGAAATCTGAGTCTGCCACTTGTAATTATGTGATTTTATTCAGTTTTCTTAACCTTTCCATATTCAAATATCATTTAATTCCCTTGTAAAATGGGGAATATATAATTTATAGTTTTCTGTCAAGGTTCAGTATTGTTCACTTGTCACTGTTGAGTGTAGTTTTACTAAAAGTATAGATCTATATTCTCTGTATATGTATTTAAATTGAATGAAAACAGAGAACTGTTAATAAGCTTAAAAGAAGCAGAGGCTCTAGCCAGAACAAGAAGGACCCATCAGACTCACTGTTAACAGAAAGAAGTCACAAGAGTTGGACTAAATATGTGTGAGAAAGAGCTGTTTGTAAATTAGATCACCTGTTCCCTGAAAGATAAATCTTCTGCATGGCCTTACTAATTACAATAGGGTAGAAATAAAGTATAATGAAGCAAGTAAATCAAAGCAAGAAAATCTGTGACCCAGACTTGAGGAGGAAGGATAAAGATGGCTCTGGCTTAGGAAGAAGAGAAGGCGAGGTTTTCAAGTAAAGGAAGAAAGAATATTCTTTGTATATAAGACAGAATTTTCTCTTAGTCATCGAGTCTTGCCCAGGCTTAAACTAGTGACAGGGTCCCTTGAAACAGAAGGGAAAAGCAAGAAGAATGAAGTGAAGAAAGTTTGCCACTGTGGTAGATTTCATATGACAGGTGAGGTGTCAGCAGAATCTTTCTGAAATGGTTTGCTTGGTGTGAATGGCTTAATTCCATGAATTGGTGAGGCATTTGCTAAAGTTAGTTACCAGTGTGCAGGGCAGAAATACTCAACATATTTTGAGAACACACTACTGTATTTAAATTACCTGACACATGGTAAGAACTCCTTAAATAATGTTTCTTTATTATTATTTTCTTCTAAATCTATGCTCCTTCTAATACACTGTGTTTTCTGCTTACATAAACCCTGTACCCAAAAGTCAACCTGACATGCCTTTTCACCAATCCCCTACAACTCAATAAATAGATCTACAGATACCTTAAGAGTGTTTAGTGTGAAATATAGGGATGTAGAAAAAAAATTGAGGTTAGGTCATAAAGAGTCATCTTAGTCATTTTATAGAGTACAGATTTTACAAAATAAAAGGGGGATGAAGATTGCTGTTAGATTGTCAAGAGAATCTCACAGGTCCATACTTGAACCCAAAAGAGGTCTCGCACTCTTCTGGCAATTTGAGTCAGCTTCTTTAAATGTGATCAGCCACACATGCCATGGACACCCATGGTAAGAGGTCACGAGCCCCTCTTTGGGGCCCTGAAAAAACAAACTGACTTATAAACTAACTAGAGCAGATAAACAGGAATCTTCCACTACCACTCCTTTCCTCATTTTTTTAAAGTAGCATTAAGACTAGTTGTTGTTGGAATTGGGAAACCCGAATTTAATAGTGAGTTCTTAAATACCACTAGCCTCCATTTCCTTATTCTAAAAGGATAAGAAATAACACCTTAAATGTGTGCTCTTAGAATAAAGTACAATTGAGGCTTCAAGTAGAAAATCTTTAGCCCATTAATTGGTGTTCATAACTGTTTGCTGATTTTGAAGATTAAGCCCAGCAACTATAATAAACCAATCAATACAAGTATCAACTTTAAAAAAATAACATTTAAGATAGTGCTTATAAATTAACTAGAACCAAAAAGAAATAAATGTATTCTTGCAACTTTGTGTACTGATTCCTTGTAAAGAGAGTAACTTCAGTGCAAGTCTTCATAACAGAGGTGTGATTTCCGTGGGTTTATCTTTGGAACTTTTAAGAGGACTTATTTATTAAGTACTTATTATTGATCGATTATCTGCCTTTTCCATTCAGAAAGTTTTTCAAATGCCTACTATAGGCCAGAAACTCTTAAGGCAATTTTCTATCTGAAAATATTTTCAATTCCCTTTTATTTTATACCATTCTGTCAAAGTTAACCAAACAAATCCCAAATGCACAAATTACATGTGAACAGTTCAATTAATTTTCACAAAGGAATATTCCCAACATAACAAGCACCCAAGTAAAGAAATAGAAAATCACCAGCAACCCATAAGTCATACCCTCTTTCAGTCACTTACCCCTGTCCCTTTTTATGGGTTGTCTTTTAGCATTGAGCTGTGTAGTTCTTTATATAAAAATGTAAAAAACCTGCTTTGTCAGATATTTCTTTTCAGATTTCTTTTCCCTAACTATAAGTTGCCCAATGTTCATATCATCTGCAGTTGTCAGATGATAAAATCCCAGAAGAATGCCTGGAGGCTGTTGAGGCTTTAGTTTCTTTCTTGAACCAGAAGCCAAAACACAGAGAGAGAGGCAGGTGGGTGGAGGACAGAAAGAGAACTGTCTGGGGGTTGGGGGTAGTGGTGGTAGTGGTGAGGGGCGTCATAAATTGCCTGCAAGGAGGAATGGACAGGAAATAAAGAGACTTGGGGCACCAGAGATGTTGAGGCTAAATCGGGTACAGGGTCTCTGCCACCGTGATGGGTCTCACCTTACTTGGATAGTCTGACTTCCCACTCTTCATGCTCTTTGATGAGACATTAAATTCCTACTTATGGAGGAGCCTCTACTCTGAACAAGACTCAGCCCTTGCCCTCCATTAGCCCATGGTCCAGTGAGGGTGGCTGGTGTCAAAAGAGGTGATGATTTTAGTGCAATGCGGAATGATCTCTAATAGAGGTCTGGACTGAGTCTAAAGAGGAAGGAGGGTTTAGGCAGCATCAGTCACAGAAAGGGATAGATTAGGTAAGCTGCTGTAAGGGACAAGAATATTTAGAGTTAAGGACCATTTGATTTCAAAGTGCAGCTCAAGGACTCATTAGATATAGACTACTTAGACCTTGCACATCCACCTCAATATTGGAATCACAAAACAGAGATGCCGTCAGGAGAACATGGCTTCACATGTTGCTTAGTAGGCTCTTACTACAATATAGACAAATGCCCTCATGGTGTTGTCCAGTCTGTTAGTTCAGTTTAAAAATTTGCCTGTGTTGTACTAGAATTCCAAAGCCAATTGGCTAAAGGTGTTACAAGTAGCTTTACCGAAATCCTTAGGACACTGATCTATGGCTATAATTTTCTTTTGCCAGGCTGGTAATAGATCTGTATTTGTGTAATCTTAATGAGAGTATATTCTGGAGTCTTTTTGGTTGTCCTTACAGTGGGTTTCCTCAAATGGTGAATCAGAGTTCATTTATGTAGGTACTCAGAGGAGAGCCCCAGGGTTAGGGAGAGGAATGCATTTATTTAGGAAAGCTTCCCCACCCACCCCTCCCATGTCCTGATAATGTCTGATCTGATAGCATGACTCTCTGAAACTACTACATCCCTCCAGAATTGAGAGACCTAATCCCTCTGATTAAAATAATTCAATGACTTTCCCATTGCTCTTGGGACAAAAGATGAAATGCCTTATCTTAAATTACAAGTTTCTTCATGATCTAGTCCCTACTTATCTCTTAAGCCTCACCTAAAACTAATTTCCTCTTCATTGGTATGTTCTAATCACTGTATTTTTACTTTCTTACACTGAGTCATGCTCTCTCCTGTCTCTGTCTTCCTGTTTGTTGTTCCCTCTTTGCTACCTCCACTGTGTCCTCTTTATCCTGTTAATTCCCGCTTTTTTTGTTCAAGTGTCACTTTAGGCATCTGAAAATCATATAAAATCCTCCTCTGAAAAACATATAAAATCTTGAGAAGAGTTGAGGTGTCTCTCCAATGGGTCCCTCATGCACGTCTTATCAATTATTTTATAACCCCAGTTATTTGTGTGGAATTGAGAATCCTTATTCATATGGCTTCGTCAGTCTATCAACTACTTGAAACCAGAAACCTTAATCCTCTAACCAATGAATCTCCAACTCCTAGGACAGTATCTGGCTCAGAACAGATGCTCAACAAATATTAAAATATTTGAAGAGATGAAAAGATGAATGGAGGACTCTACTCTAGAAAAACATCCTATTTTAAGCAACTGGCTTTCCCTACCTACTGTGGGTGACATTTTCCACTTCCTACCAAGGGACTCATCCTCTTTGTATACCAATGATAGACTCTGATAGGGGAAGGCACTGCTCATTTTATAGTCTAGATGTGTTCCTGTTAAGGTTTATTTTAATTTTTAAAATTTGGATTCTAGTTTCCCCTAGATCTATGATTTAATTACCTTCATTTCAGATTGCTCAAAAATCACCAATCACTTTTTATATTTTAGTTGAAATGTTACTGCTATTATCCCCCACTCCAGACATTTCTCTAAACGTTATAGTCAGTAAATGAATCCTTGTATGCATAAGGAAAATACACTTTTACAGAAAGCATAGGATGAGCAAGTGAGCAATGCTTGCAAATTCCAAACCGTTTCTCACTATATTTTGTGGTTTATTAATTTGCCTTTTAATATATTTGGTTTTATTAATGTGCAGCTTAACTATATGATTTGCAAGTGTGTTTGCAGTGTGTAAATTTAAGCCTGAAACTCATTTCTATTAAAAGTTAAAATGGAAAACTTGAAAGAAAAAAAAAACTGTAAGAGTGGTGAAATAATGATTCATTTTTCTTCTTTTTTTTGGCATTTTGTTACATTTCTGTATAATGGATAAAGAATTTTCTTTAGAAATAAGTAAAAGAAATTTATTGGGCTTCATTACAGACAACTCAAACTTGCCTGGGTTTCTGTGCTTGTGAGTCTTCTCTTCCCTCGGGACACTACTCTTTAGCATGAGCAACTGAGAAATCAATTGAATGGGGACTGTGACATTCACACTGTCTGCTTCCTCTGTCCTGCTCTTGGAATTTAAAAGAAAGTCATTTATTCTCTTGTGACTTTTCTGCCAGTACATGATGAAGGCTTTGCAAAGCTTCATTTAAGTGGGACATCCATCACTTACAGCCTACTCCTTCACTTGCCAAAGACTCACACTCCAGTACCCGGGATGTAAACAAAGATAATGCTTTTGATTTTCATATTGATCTTGTCTGTCTTACAGCCTGGCTGCCTCCACAGGGGCTCTTTCCAGACCAAATGGCCTTCCACTGACCTCACCTGCCACAGCCCAGGATCTCTGCTTTCCCAGCCCCTTTCCGTGGATGCGAATGTACCTGCTCATGCTTTCCTCCCTCTCTTCCCCTCTCCTTTTTATCTCAGACAATAAAATAAGTGATGATGATTCCTTAATTTGGATGACATCTTACAGTTCATAAAGGGCCTTTATGAAAGAATAAGTACGTTTAGTGCATACAGTAGCAGTATACAAAGAACTCAGACTCTAGAACCAAATTTTTAGGGATTTGCAAACTGTTTCTACCATTTATCTATTTCATAGCTAGGAAAGGTTATTTAAATTTTTATTTTATTATTTGTAAAATGGGGATAATTACTTTATTATCTTGCTGTAGACACTTATTTCTTTGTTGGTTTATTTATTTACTTATTTAGAAAGTATTAAGTTCCAGAACCTCTTCCAGACACTGGAAATAGAGCACTTTACAAGACAAATCAAGTTCTTCTTTCGTATAACTTTCATTCTAGTTGATGAGTGAGACAAAGTAATTATAAATATTTGATAATATTAGATAAATGATATCACATATGTCAAATAACAGGCACATAGTAGGTTTCAATAAATAGTATGTTCCTTTTTATTTCTATTGCTTATACAGGTATTAAGATTTTAATCAGTTTATTTTTCTTTTTCTGTTTATAAAAGGAATGTGATGGCTTTGTGATGTGTCTACTTGGTTGTTGTGAACTATAGTCCCCCAAATTCCTTTTCTAGCATGTTTCCACTTAGAGTTGGCTACAGCGACACCCTTTCAGTGAGCTAGGAGATGAAAGGGAGACAGCAGCCGTTTTGTAGCAAACACACACACCTTCTCCAGTTATTCAATCAAACGCTAATTCAGATACTGCTGTGAAGGGATGTGCAGATATAATTAAAGCCCTTAATCATTACGTTTTAAGTTAATCAAAAGGGAAACTCTTTGGGGTGGGTCTGCTTTAATCAGTTGGGAACCCTTTATAAGAGTGCATAGGCCTTCCCTGAGCTGATGGACGTCAAATAGCTGGATCTGCCATAACCTTCTCTTCCTCCGTCCTGGATTTTTGTTCCTCCCTGCCCGCCTGTGGATAACAAGCTTCAGCTCATGCCCGTGGCATTACAGGCGGCTCGTGGTCTTCCCTTCCTGTTTCCTGTCCTAAGGACTTCAGGCTTTCAGTATAAGACTTTAAATATATTTAATACAATTGGCTTATGCCATATATAGATATATATTTTACCGGTTTTGTTTATGTGGTTGAACTGTACCTGATATAGGAACATATGTTCATTTTCAAAAATTTCCTAAAATTCGAAATGGTAGATAGAAATTATCATTTTAAATATTTAAATTCATCTGTTTTCACAAAATATATAACATATGCATTTTCCCATAACATTACAAACTCTCTGAAAAGAGAATATTATGTATTACATGATAGTTATTGTGTGAATGCCTTTAGGATGATTATTCTGTTTCATTGATGTAAATAACATTAACGTCTTTGTGCATAAAGCTTAGTCTGTATTTTGTATTCTTATTTCAGGACAAAGCCCTAGAGATAGAATTGTTAGATTTAATGGCATGGGAATTTGTAGCTATCAATAAATAACAGTTTTTGAAATGACTATAACCTTTGTATTCCCACCAAAAATGCATAAGTAGCAACTGAGATCTTGCCTAAAATAATTACATGTTCACCTAAATTAACTAGTCCTCTTCAAATTGTCACAACTTGCAAATAGCATGGAGTGGAGTTCTGCTACAAATTTCATTCCTGTCTTTACTCTAAAATTTGTGAAGGTCTTATCAAAGTTTACATAAGGATATTTTCCTTGAGTTGGTGCTGTTCGGTGTCCATTATTTGTCACTGTCTTGTCTTTTCATATGTGCCACAGAGTTCTACATCTATTTTTTACTGCTTTGTAGTAAGAGAAAATTATTCTAAGTGCTTTTGCTATAATTGCTCAAAATTTGTACTTCATCAAGTACAGGGTCTTTCCCAGTTAGGTATATAGTATTCCTATGACTGACTTGTTACCTAAAAATGTTCTGCTTCTCCACTGAGCACTTAGAAAAATATCACTATTCTTTCTTCCTCTCCCCTACCTCATATAACAAACATTTTTGGGGCACCTAAAGGAAGCATGCCTGGTCTTTACCTTCAGGGTGATTAAAATGTAGCTAAGGAGGCAGAAGTAAACGAACAAATATAATTAAAGTTTTGAAAGTACACTGATGGAAAGAATCACAGTGCAATTATGGAGAATTATGAGTGCTTGTGTATTTAAGAGGGCAGATTCCACCTAAGTAGGGTGACCAGGCAAAGCTCTCTGTGGAAGTAACATTTAGTAAAAGACCTAAAGACTAAGAGAGGTTAGCTATGTATGAAATTTAGTGGAAGAGGAATGTCCCTGTCAGATAGAAAATATAAGGTTCTGAAATTACCTGTTGGAAGGACTGAAAGTGGGTCAGAGTGAAACACTGTGGGCAAGAAAAAAGAGGCATAGACTGAGGCTGGAGAGGGAACTCGAGGAAACCTGAGCGCCAAGTATAAGTCTGGATTTGTTTTTGAGCACAGTAGGAAACCAAAGAGAAGGGCTTTTAGCAAGTGAATAACAGGATCAAATTTTCATTAAAAGAATCTGATATTTATTGAAGTGTCTATTTGCTAAGCACTTTGCATATACTATTTTATTTAATCCTCAAAATCTCCCCCAAAGTGACATTATTATCAATTTAATTTCATACATGACTAATTGGAGGTTAAGGTAGCTAAGTCATTCAATTAAGGCCATGTAGCGACTAAGGGACAGAGCCAAGATTTAAACCACTGCTCTTCCCACAATCCCAAACTGTCCAGTTTTCTGAAACAAATTACATATCTGTTAAACTATATTAATTTTATCTGTTTTTCTCCCTAGCTCCTTCTATCTCTCTCTTTCTCTTTCCTTACCTCACCCAGGTTTTTCATCCCTTGTAATTGGGTCTTCGTTTTAATGTCTAGCTTTTAAGTGATTAATGTGGCAATTCTAACACTATTTTTTAAACCTACAAAAGAGAAACATGAATCTTCATTCAAAGCTGTTGTTTAAGCTTTTTCTTTAGTTTAGAACACTCTGGGTTTAGATATTTATTTCAAAATGCTTTGCAGGGGACTTCCTTGGTGGCGTAGTGGTTAAGAATCCACCTGCCAATGCAGGGGAAACGGATTCGAGCCCAGATCCCGGAAGATCAAGCCCCTGCGCCACAACTACTGAGCCTGCGCTCTAGAGCCTGTGAGCCACAACTACTGAGCCCGCGTGCCTAGAACCCGTGCTCCGAAACAAGAGAAGGCACCTCAACAAACAGTAGCGCCCCCTCGCCGCAACTAGAAAAAGCCCATGCGCGGCAAAGAAGATCCAACACAGTCAAAAAGAAACAGATAAATAAATAAATAAATTTATACAAAATAATGCTTTGCAGGCTGGGGAATCCTTTCTTAAGGCTCAGACACATGAAAAGAGCAGAGCCTGCTTATCACCTTTCAAGAGCCAGTCCACCAGACTGAGGACAGGTGCTCTTAGCCCATTTGGTAGCACTGAAAGCACAAACCTATTTCCCTAAGACTGAATCTCATTTTAATCTGCCTTGATTTCCCATACCAATTACCTCTGTCTCTAAGCTTGAGCACATATAAGCATTTCTATTTATCAGCAGGTTGTAATAAAAATGACTGAGCAAAGGCACCCTAGTATATACATTAAGCTTCTGAAGTAAGCCTTTTATGAGATGCATGCCAAGATACTCTGAGTTGGACAGTCTTTGCTTCATATCCAGAACAAAGCTTTCATAAAACCTCCTGGCATGAATTTATTACCTTTTAAAATATAATGTTCTGCCCTATAACACTGTATTTCAATATGAAATACATGAAAATATTAAAAAATCAAAATTATCTGCTTTATAGTTGGCCATAAAGAAACAATTCTATTTTTCTATTCCTTTTACATATGAGTTAGGTTTTTGTTATTGTTGTTGTTAACAACCACTCAACAAAAAATTACTGAAATCTGAATGCTGTGATAGGAGCTAGGGATTTTTTGAAATCTAAGAGAAGTGTCTCATCCTCCAGAGCTAACAGTTAGGAAAAGAAATAAAACACAATCACTATAGTGACAGTTTAAGGAAGTTTCTAGAACCAGGCACTGTGGGGCTCAGAGGAGGGAGTAAAGACCTCATCAGATGTTGAGATTTGAGCTGAGTCTTGGAGTCTTCAAACTGAAGAAGAAAGGATAAGGAAAGTCAAAATAGAAGGAATAGCTTGAGCCATGAAGAACGACAACACATTCATGGAACTGGTAGCATATCCTTTAGAATATGAACTGAAGCACAGAAAATATAAAGGAAACACTAACTAAGAACTTGAAGTTTGGAACTAAGGCAGGATCATGTTAAGGAGTTTGAACATTCAGGGAGCAGAGGACAATCAGAGTTAAGAAGGGAGTAAAATGCAATTTGTACTTTAATAAAATTATTGAGTTGCAGCTGTATAATGCATTTTTGATAATATCTTACCCAGTGTATATTACTTCCTGCAAAGAATGTACCCAGTACTCACCCCTTCAGAATCAAATTTATACACTGATTTACCACAGTCACTTAGGTACTGTGGTGCAATAGTAAGATTGTTCAAAATCCACACTGAGTACCTCAACCTCTGGGCTTCCTGGACAAGCAATAGCTGGAACCTGGGGCTCCCTCACTTCCTCCAGGAGGAAGAGTTACACCAAACTCAGCTTCTCACAGCTACCAGATCCCCAGATAATTGGCAGTTGTCATTCTCAGAATACACTTATAAAAACTGACATCTAACCCATTCCCCCCCCTAAAAAAAGGGCTGGAGGACTGGAGTTGTATTAAGAAAGGTTGTTTTGAGAAGGTAAAGTTTGACCTGGGTTTTGCAAGTATGAGTAGAAAAAATGATGGTTTGGGTCATTTTAGGGAGAGGTGGTATTTCTGTCAATGTCATGGGGACAAGAAGTATTGTGACAAATTGATATGATTTGGAAGTAGCTTACAGATAAAGGATACCACTGAGGCCTTGAAAAAGATTTTAAACTTATGTATATTAATATTAATATTATGCAATTCTTTGAAATCTGCTTCTCTGGAGATACTTCCTCCTAGTAACTTTAGATACATTGGCTATCCAAGCTACATAGATAATTTTCCATATTCATGTAAATAGATCAGTTTAGCTCTTTATGTGCTTTATATTTTCATTCAAGTACTTGTTGAATGTCTATTATATTTTATATTTTGTGGAAATTAAAAGATAAATCAGACTTGGTACTTTCCTTCAAGGGACTCATGGTTCATTAGAATAAAACAATACGTTTACAATTAAACATTTTATTATTTTTTTTTTTTATTTTATTTTTTTTTTTTTGGGTTTTTGTGGTACGCGTGCCTCTCACTGTTGTGGCCTCTCCCGTTGCGGAGCACAGGCTCCGGATGCACAGGCTCAGCGGCCATGGCTCACGGGCCCAGCCACTCTGCGGCATGTGGGATCTTCCCGGACCGGGGCACGAACCCGTGTCCCCTGCATCGGCAGGCGGATTCTCAACCACTGCGCCACCAGGGAAGCCCCAATTAAACATTTTAAAATTATTACAATAATTAAAGCAAGGAAGGCATAAAAAAGTATGAATGAAAAGTATGAATGCCCAAGTCATTATGGAAAATAAGAGCTGAAAAAAAATGGTTATCTATGATGTCTAGGTTGTCAGAGAGGCCTTCATAGAGGAAGTAACTTTTTAGCTAGGTCTAGGAAGATGAGTAGGGTTTTCAATGGTAGCTCATAGAAAGGAAGATCATTTTAGATGAGTAATTTAAGACATATCTGAAAGATATTTTATTTCTAATAAGTGAAAAATTTCTGGATCCAAACTAAGTATTTTCTTTCTTTCTTTCTTTTTTAAAACTGTAACATGATGTCAAAAGCATAAGGAATACTGAGGTCAGGCATAAAAATAGTATGCTGTGAGGAATGTAGACTCATGATTTGAATTTTAGCCCTTTTTGAATTAGGTGCTGCTTAGGCAAGTGTGTCTTTATCTAATGCTCAGTTTCCTTAGGTGTAAAATAGTTAGTAATGACACTGTTTTGTAGGGCTGCTGTGAAGATTAGGAGAGATGACATAAAGTCCAAAGCACAGTGCTCAATACATGTTAGTTCTTCTTAGTATACCTATCCTACACATGCTTGGTTTGTCCCATCTTCATAATAACTCATCAATCTGGCATGTATTTCTTTGGTGTCATTACCAAGTCATAGATACAACTTTTAAATGAAGGAAAGTGGTCCATGGACAAAGTTCTCAGCTAAATCACTAGAAATCTCATTGTAGAGGAAGTTGATTAGCTAATAAAAACTTGTTTCCATGATTCACTTAGTTCCTAATCAGACTTATCATTCTAGGTTCTGTTCCACATATTTCTTTTTCTCTTTTATAGGGTGATTGAAACAGGCTCCTTCAATGGTCTTGCTGATGTCCAGCTACACTATGACCCCCTAAATGCCACTGCTTCATCAGGTGTAAAGAAAGAATACATTAAGCTTTGGGAAGAGGATCATGCCATCTTCGTAAATCATGACATGCAGCCATTTAGAAATACATCATCTACCTTAGTGTTGTACTCTAATTTTGGTATTCTTTTCTTTTGTCAGTACCAAAATGTTGGTGTTTACAAACCAGATTTTTTTCAAAATATGCAGAAACACCAGAATTGGGTGACCTATTTCAAAAGAAAAACTAGTAACAAATCCATTATCTTTCAACTTTTACTAAGCCAAGACTTTTTCATTATTATCCTTAAGTCTTTGAATGTCTTCTAACTCAAACTATTTTATTTCATGATATAATCATCGGAAAGGTACCATTCTGTCTGGAACATAAAAGTAATTTCTGTTTACATTTTAGCCCATAACACAACATAAATACCAAATATTATGCCACAGAATTTTTATATGTAGTATTTAATAAACACAAATCAGTTGTCTTTTTCAACTAATTTCTTTTCTCTTTTACATATAAAATTCAATGAAGGCCATATATTTTTCAAAAGATGAATTTACTCTCTCTCCTTTTCCTCACAAAAATCAGCAAGATTACATTACATTACATACAATAGGATTTGGCACTTGAGACTCATGGAAAGAAGTGTAGATGAATTATTCACATCTGAGAGGAAAGTTAATCGGAGAAATAAACATTAAAATGATTTGCAGTCTGCAATTAGTCAAGAGAGGCAGAATCATCAAGTGTAAGAGAAAGATGAGAACACCAGGAAATAAATGGCTCAACTGATTTAAGGGATGTTTTCACAGCACCCAAATTTTGAGAAAAGGCTTGGATCAACTGAAAAGTCCCATTAATGTCTTCATATCTAAGATGGTGAAATTACATATATTATTACCATTTTGACTGTTATTATTGAATAAGATTTTCTCAGAGGCTAAAATCATTTCTTGATTAAAACTTAGAAAAAGTTTTAAAAGTTATATTAAGTTTTGTATAGCTAAGATAGAATTCAATAAATTATCATTTTGATATCCTAAATGGCAGGTAACTAAATGTTCCAAGAGTCAGAACTACGTCCAACCTTGCCCAAGAAAACCAAGGAATTACTTGTGAATGATAAGAATACAACTTTAAACATACACAGCATAACCTTCCTTCCCAGAAAGAAGTGAAGCAGCTAATTGAACAGAAAACATGTTGGTCTTGAAAGCCAACAGGCCTGTGCTCTAATTCTGGCTGTGCCCTTGACCCATGGGCAAACTACTAAACCTCACCAACACTGACTAACGAACTTCACTGAAAATGGGCTTTCTGCTATTGAGCTGTATGTGAAGTACGTAGGTCTTTGCCCGGAGCAAAGCAAAACACACAATCAATATTAGTTTCCTTTTTGTTCTACCTCTTGCCAAACACTGTAGTAGCTCAACATCACAGGTAGGATCATATTTTCCCTTAGCATTTCCAGTATGCAGTATATGGGGAAAAAGCTATTCATCTGGATTTCCAAACTGGCTAAGTCAGAGTAAGATGAGCTTACATGAGAAAACACTAAACAATAAAATGATGTGTACATGACAATTGCTTCATGGTGTCGGTGGTGAGGTCTGAGTGATGATTGTGTAGTTCTGGAATTCAAGTCTTTCTGATTCAACTCTCATGCTCTTACCATTGGAAAAAAACATTAACATGTCACAAGGAATTGATGTCAAGCAACTTAGCAGTGTCTTGGTCGTTTTTTCTTTTTGTTTTTGTTTTTCCCTGAGAGAACTAATCTTACAGAGGAGTTTTGCAGGCAGTGATTCCACACCTGCATTAATGATGATCCTTCTAAAGAAAAATAGCTGTTTCTAGCTTATAACCAGCAAGAATTAGGAATGAAGTGAATTTTAGAACAGCAGCTCTACTATAATCTGTGTCACTTTTATAGCATCATGAGAATTAATGCTTAGATGTAGCAGATTTGTTGTTGGAGCAACAAGAGATGGGATGGAGAGAAAAGGCAGAGAGTGAAGGAGAAAGAAAAGAAAGGGGAGGAAGAGAGAGGGAAATTTATTTTGAGAAAAATCCACAAGCAGTGGATGGGATGGATGGAGGGGGAAGTCTCCATGATGAGTATAGTAGTGATATTTTCTTTATGAGGATGTTGTGAATATTGATTGAGATAAAGCACACAAAGTGCTATGAACAATGCCTGACACATAGTATTTAGTAAACACTAGGTTACCTTCAGTGCTGTTGTTATTGTTATGATTATGATTAGAAAAGACAAAGTTATGTGGAAGGTTATGTATATAGAAGGCAAAAGAGAAGGGAGGAAGGCGGAAGACAGAGCAAGGCAGGAACTCCAGAGAGGAGAACATTCACCACTGAAAGGAAAGCAAAGCAAAACCTTTCAAGAAAAAAAAGATTTTAAGTGAAAGAGCAGGTTGTAAGGATTTGTAGCAATGGTAAAGTTTGGTGCACACACACTTGCACACTCTTTCCATTTGTCATTTACAATTTGCACACAAGCACTATTCCCAAAAATGTATTCTCATTTGGACCTTCCAACAAATCTCAAAATGGGGCTGAAAGAGTATTCTCGTTTTACAAATAAGGGAAAATCTGAAGATTAGGATGTGAGTGTTTTTCTGAAATTTGTGTAGTAAGAGGTGAAGGTTATACCCAAACTCAGCCTTGAGACTCAACCCTCACAATGCTGTCCATGGAGCCGTGATTGCAAATTGCACAGGAGGAAAGTGCATAGAGGCTCGAAGAGAACAGTGTCCCAGACACAGAGGATGTAAAAGTGGGCCTGATCTTTTCATAAACTGTGAAGGGAAATTGATATTTTATTCAAAACTTCAGCCTGCAGAAAATATCCACAATTTTTAGTTTTTGCACTAAAAAATTATGCAGAATGTAGCCAGTGACATGATGAATTATGCATTATAAAGTTATGCAGAATGTAACCACTGATGTGATGTTTATAAGTTCTACTATAACATAAGCAAATTATTCTTAAGTTACCTCTTTTTGTTTCAATTTCTAATTAACTAAATCTAATTAGTTCTAGTAGAAAGAGTGGGATCATTAATTACAAGACTGGTATCCAGGAAAGGATAGGTTGCTCATGGTCTATTTTAATTTCTACTGATGACAACCAAAATGATCAACTATGCGTGTGTAGGTATTTGTACATGTTATTGTCTTTTGAATAGGAAGCCAGTAATTAGGGAAGGAAGAGCCAGGTGCAGTATTGCTCTTTTTGTATTCTCAATTTTCCTAGACTTTTCTGTCTTAATTTTTTATTACATCTTATCTTCATCACAGGAAAATAGAGTGTAGCAGTAAAGGACAGTAAAATTTCTGGAAGGAGAAAGGTCTTCGATGGCAACTATATCTGGATTGAGATCTAGAGTCAATACCTTACTAAGGTTGTCAGGCTGGGCATGTTATAATTTAACTTTCTAGAAACCTTGTTTCCCCATCTGTGAAGTTAATATAATAATACAGAGGTTTATTTTGAAAATTTAAGATACTATATAAAGCACCTAATGCAGGTTTAGCTATTGTTATCTTCCTCCTTCTACTGAATATATTCACATATAAATAGGAACATAGGTCATTGTTGTTACATTCTAAGAGACATTACCTAGATTTCTTATAAAGCATTTTATTCTGGCAAATATTCTTGTTAGTACTTTTTAATTGTAGTTTTTTTTGGAAATAGGTGTATAAAGAGCTATAGATAGACATTTTCTATTGCATTGTCTTTATTCTCTGGAGTGAATTATAAACAAGGTTGATAATTTAAAAATATTTTTATAACAAATTTTTAACTCATTTAAAAAATGTAAAATATCAGCAAAATCTCATTTTGCTTCAAATGGTAGGTAATATAGGAAATGGAAGAACTTACAGAACAATTGCTGAGTGCTTACTGTATGCTAGGCATTCAATACTCATAACATCACATGAAACAGATATTATCCCCGCTTAGCTTAATGGATGAAGAACCCATATGTCAGAGACATTAGTTGCACATAAAACAATGGAAGACTTGGATTAGTACCTAGTCATACTTCCACGTCCAGGCTTTTTTCTAAACCATCTTGTCTCTTAGAAAAATTATCCCTCTCCACAGGAGTGGTGGAGAAAGAAAGTAGTACTAATTGACTGCCTACTATATGCCAGGCTCTAAAGAAGGTTCTTTAAGCCAAGATCCAGTTTGATCCTCAGAGTAAACTTAGATTGTTATTATATATACCTTGGAAAACTAAAACTTTGTTAGATTAATTTGATGATTACCACATCACTAAAAGGAATGGCAGAGGCAGAATTCAAATCTAGCAATGACAAGCATTAAAACCTGGTTCCAAAAAGGCCATGATGTTGCCACTCACAATGGTAGAGTCTCATAACATTCAGTGGTACATTAAAAGAGATGAAATCTACATTCTTATCAAAAGAGTAATTAGTATAGAAGAACTGCCTAAGTGGTTAGTAATATACCATTCACTTTGGTACAGGCGAAAAAGTTCTGGATTTAGAATCAGAGACCATGGTTTATTTCCAACATTGTTTCTTAATAGGTGCATTGTCCTTTTTATAAGTCACTGAACGCATCTGAACCTTTTTCCTCATATGCAAACTATGGGAGTTGGACTGAATAATATCTAGGGTCCATTCCAACTTTATGACTGTACCATATCAAATTCCCAGATGATTTTTTGTTTCTGATAAATATCTTTCATTTAGCTAAAACCAATAATATTCTCCTTCTTCTTGTCAGTTTCTGATCCAGACATCCATAACAGACCAAAGCTAATGTTTTGGTGATGATTGTTTATTTTCTATTTCCTCTATCCTTTCTCTAAGGGCAAAATGGATGAGTATTTCCTAGTATTACAGTTAATAATAATATCACAATGATAAAAAGGATATAATTAAGCAGGACAATTGTCCAAACACAGTTCTAAATTCTTTACCTCATGAAAGTGACCAATGGAATTGGTGGGTCTTGATATAATAGAAATATTTATTGAGCATAAGGCATTATGACAAGTAATGTGGTAGATATATAGATGAAAAAAGTAATGTACTAGTATCTCTGCCATTTCTCAGTAAATTTAAAACTATTTCAAAATAAAATTTATCTAATGAAGACAACACAATTCTTAATAAATGTATTTCCTAATAAGTATGCATAACATATATATGGTAATAGCTACAATACAAGGCAATCTACATTTAATTCTATGTGAGAGCATGATAATGATTTATGATGTTGTAAGGACTAAGGAATATATGTAGACATATAGATATATCATTTATACATATAAGAGAGCCAATAATGATCACAGTGATAAGCATAAAGTAAATGCTCAATAAATAGTAAATAAATGAATAAACTACTAATGAGCCAATAAAATCTTTTAAAAACTTAGGAAACTTAAAAATTTTGAAAGTAAGGGGCAAAATACAAATATTTATTATGACTACTAGGAAACATTGTCCTAAATGTTTTATAGAGAGTTAAAATGAATGAATCCAGAAGTTTGACCTTCTACTTAACACTATTATATGTTCAATTTGGCATACAAAAATTATTTTTAAAAAATTAATTAAAAATTATGCTATGCCAAACTTCAGAGAAGCCACGTTTGATGGGATAGTACAATTGAAGGAAGTTAGCAAGAGAAAGGTGGAATGTGACAGATATGCTGCTTTTTCCCGGTTCAATATCTTTCTCCACTACCAGGGCAACACAGTCTCTGTTTCCCTGTGGTTTGGATAGAGCAGAGCCACCCATACTTTGCCATGGGGGTGGCACTGTGACCTCTGCTTTGAAAATCAGAACACATTTCCCAGGCACTTCCTTTAGATTGTTCCTGGGATAGTATTTGTCCCATGCAGAGCTGCTCAGGCCTCAGACTCTCGGGGAGATCAGGAGAGAAAGGGCATCATTGCTATTGCTAGCTGTGAAGATATAAACCTGGGGTTGTGCACGGTCACATTTGTCTGAGCATAACTGAGAGTGAAGCCAACCCAGAGCAAAGCAGAGCCAATAGAAAATTCAAGAGTCCAGGTGACATCATTTGAACTCTGACCCAGTTGTGTCTTTCACAGTTTACCTTTGTTGTTAGTTTGAATTGGGTTTTTGCCTAACTGAAAGAAATAAGTATGAGATGATTGTGATTAATGGAAAGATAGCACTAATTAAAAAAAAGATATAAATGATACAGGTCCCCTTTGTCTGTAAAAGTTACAACTTAATTGTGTGAAAAGAGGACTATAGATGGCAACCAGCTGTTGAGTGGAGGAAACTCATGTCAATTCCTCCCCAAGGGCCCAGAAGCTCAGGCTGGTCATGTTTCAGGGGTGAGGGTCCTATGCCCTCACAGTCACTCTTAACTGTTCTGGGAGACAGATAGTCAGTATGTCTATGAAATAACCTGCTGATCTGGAATAGCTAGGTGCAAAATATAAACTGAAGATCTTCAGGTACAAGGTCATTATGGCCTAGGAGTAACCATAGCTAACGTTTTTAAGTGCTTATTTGTGCCAGACATTATTCTAAGTTACTTATATGTGTAACTTATTTAATCCTTACGAAAATCCTATAAGATAGGGGACATTGTTATTCTCCATTACACAGATGAGGAAACTGAGGCATGGAAACGTAAATGACTTGCCCAGAGTCACATAGATTGAACACAGGCAATTCAGCTCTAGAATTTGAGCTCTTACTCAGCAGGTATTACTATCTCTGTCACTCTCGCCAGCTGTGGAGATAATATGAGCTATTCCCAAAACCTTTCTGAGCAATTATTATGGGGGCCAGTATCTGATTATCTCAGGAAGAACTAAACTTCATGCCTGCCTGGAGTCATCTAAACCTAGACTGTAAAATAATAACTTAAAATGAGAAGCACTTTACACAATATAACTTGAATTAATTCCTTATGATATATATGTGCATTTAATTTCAGTTAATTTTCTTCAGACAATGAAGTTGTTATTGTTCTGGTAATCCACTTTACAGATGAAGTCCTTTAAATCTTCTGAAAATGGTTTGTTTTGAATCATATTTTACCTTCAGCCTATTTGTAACCCTAATAAGATTATTATTTTTATAACAGGTATTTACTTGCATGTCTTTTTCCTCATTAATGGAATTAGAAACAATGGAAAATGCATTATATCTGGGCAAGAAGATAGAGAATGAGAGTGATTGGATCATTTGAAATATATAAGGTCTGACAGCTCTCTTAACAGTGATTTCATTTCCAATATTGAAAGAACAGGGAAAAATGGCTTGGTAACTAAGACTTCTTGTAATTTCCATCTGTAGTTATGCAATTGCTTCTCTCAAAGGAATAAAGATTGTTCCTATGTGCTTGACTCCTTTTGCTTTCTAGGAATTTCCACATCACATTGCTTTACATCATTTGAAAGGTGTTAGTTTAGAGCCAAAAGCAGTTGTATGAAAACAGTAAAAACTTTGGGGAGGGAAAACAAAAACAAAAACTCTTAGGGGAAAATAAATCCTGATCTTTGTAACTATTTTATTTAAATATGATATTTCCAGTTTTGTTTTAACTTTTTTGTTATCATATTTGTAAATTACATTTATAAGCTACTCTTTTTAAGGACAGAATAGAATTTAAGAACTAGAATTGATTACTTTTTCTATATTTGTAGAAACACCCTCACAAATACCATTTTCCTGCATTTCCCTAATAGTCTTAGAAATTATATATTAGTTCCCATTTTACAGAAAAATGTGAGATTTGGAAAAGGTTTAGTCATTTATAGACTCATAGTCATTAAAGGATAGAATCTGAATTCCTTCATCTGGCCCAAAGGAACTTCTAAGACAATTGTTATCTCTGTGTTCTCATATCTCATGTGTCTTCAGATGCATTGACGAGTTAAATTTCTCTAAGGTCAGTGGTGTAAAAGACAGTACATTTTTATTTTATGTAATTATTTTATGTTAATGAATGTGATAAAAGTATGTCTCACTGTTTTCTCTGCATAAATCCACTGTAATTCAGTATTTGTGCAAATTGATCTATGGTTTGAGTTCTATGTCAGATTATTCTTCTTTCTCATAGTTGCTCATCAATCAGTACTTATAGTGTAAAATATATTGATTTCATGGCACTCCAGTCTCCCTGGCTAGTGTTAGGTTGTTTGTTTTATCTATAAATGGATGTAAAGGGACTCAATTACATTTTTATTAATCATGTTATAAAGGAAAATATAATTCTGGTAGACAAATTAAAAACAACTTCAGTGTAACTACATGTGTTGCTCCCAGCTCTAGCAAGTAAAGAGAATCTGGAAAAAGCAGCCTCAGTTGGACACTATTTAGGGCTACCTCACAATGGGTAATTGCAAAGCTTTGGCCACATCCTTGGTAAACTAAAGGGAGGGCTTTAATTATTTGGCAGTAGGGTCTGGAGATTCCATTGCAAAAGAATATGCGTGAAACTGTCTCTTTCTTCCTAAGGCACAAAGATTAGAGAATAGGGTAAGAATAGAGAGGAGACCATCATCAAAAAATCTACAAACAATAAATTCTGGAGAGGGTACAAAGAAAAGGGAACCCTCCTACACTGCTGGTGGGAATGTAAATTGGTACAGCCACTATAGAGAAGAGTATAGAGATTCCTTAGAAAACCAAAAACAGAGCTATCACATGATTAACTATAGCCAGCACATGGAAGCAACCTAAATGTCCATCAGAGAAATGGATAAAGAAGATGTGGTACATATATACAATGGAATATTACTCAGCCATAAAAAAGAACTAAATAATGCCATTTGCAGTGACCTGGATGGACTCAGAGATTGTCATATGGAGTGAAATAAGTCAGACAGAGAAAGAAAATATTATATGATATCACTTATACATGTAATCTAAAAAATGGTACAAATGAACCTATTTACAAAACAGAAATTGAGTCACAGATAGAAAACAAACTTATGGTTACCACGGGGAAACGAGGGGTGGGATAAATTGGGAGATTGGGATTGACATTTACACATTACTACATATAAAATAGATAACTAATAAGAACCTACTGTATAGCACAGGGAACTCTGTTAAATACTCTGTAATGCCCTATATGGGAGTAGAATCTAAAAAAGAGTGGCTATATGTACATGTGTAACTAACAAAACATTGTAAATCAACTATACTCCAATTAAAAAATTATTTAAAAAATAATAGAGAGGAGAGAATAAACTTGAGAGATAGATAGAAACAGACAGAGAGGGAGAAAGACTGACTAAATCCCAGGACTTCAGATACTGGATATATTAGAGTCAGAGCTGAAGAAATAATTTCTTTTCTTTTTTGAGTTTTATATGTTTGTTTTTAAAAATAGGAATACAGTTATCTAATAATCAAACTTAAATTTTTACTGTGTAGAATGCGACCCTCTGTCTTCCCTCAATCCAGTCACATCTATTTCACCTTGGGATAAGTGACATCAAGATTCTCTGAGGAAATTAGTCGCAAGGTCTGTGTTTCCAACGTGATCCAATGGGTGGGGAAAAAAGACAGCCCATAGAGAATGGTCAGACCATCCCTGCAGTGAGCAGTTTACATGGGGAAAAAAAGTGCTGAGCCAGGGCTAAAGATGAAAATGAAAGCTTCCAGATAATTGAAGGGATTCAAAATTCCTCAGCATTGGATTTTCTTAATGTGGAGTCAACCAGAAGATGCTCTAAGCGTAACTGAGCAGGACCCTATGGGGCCTTCCTAGGAAAGAACCCCCTCCCTCCATGTCCTCCTCCTGCCTCTTGTTTGAAGAGAAACTTTAGCTGCCTAGAGCTTCCCTGAGTTCCAAAGAGTAAATTTAATCAGAGAAGTGAGAAAATGCAGAAAGAAAGGAAAACAGTCAAGCAAGACAAAATAATAGTTTAGCCATTAAACAAAGTCAAGGACCTTTAGTTCTTCCTCAAGGGCTATAGATAATATTCTGAGCCATGTCCTTTGAGCTGATTTGCAGATACAGAAACCCCCACCAGGTGGAAGAAGTTAACTGGATACTGCCCAGACCAGTTGGAACCAGGTTGATGCCGCTGACTACTGATTACCTCACCAGCAACCAATCAGAAGAATGTCCATGAGCTGATCATGCACCCCACAACCCCCATCCCTTACCCTGTCTTTAAAAACCTTTCCCTGAAAGTCTTCGGGGAATTCAAGCCTTTTAAGCACTAGCTGTCTGGGCTCTTTGCTTGGTGCCCTGCAATAAACACTGCACTTTCCTTCACCAAACCTGGTGTCAGTAGACTGACTTCACTGCACAGGGGCAAGCAGACCCAAGTTCAGTTCGGTTACATAAGTAAAATACATACATCCGTAAATATCACTCCTTTTCTGAGTTTACTTCTGTCCCTCCTGAATAAGAATCTGTTGATCTAACCCTTCATGGGCAGAATCTTCAGCTCACTAGTTGACTCGTCCTTTTGCCACACCAGCCTGAAAACGCCCAAGTAGGAAACAAACTGCTCTGTTTCTCTCTCGACACTATAAACTGACTAGCTGCAGCGCCTTCAACACCTTCCTTACCTTTATCTGTTTCTTCAGAGCTTTTTTATTCCCTGTGGCTTCCTGAAAGATGATGGAGCTTGTCATCCGATGGAAGGGATAATAGAAGAGGAAAGGGAGGTAAACATATAAACAAATTAGGTGAATCTCTAAGATAAAAGAAGAACAGAATAATATCCAAAATGCTGAAGATAAACTCAACTTAGAATTCTATAACCTGCTAAATAGGGGTGAAAGAAAATGAAAACGTTTTCCTATTTATCAAAGCTAGCTGACTTTAGCACTCCAACTCCCTCACTAAAGATAGTAACTAGGTGAGCGTCTGGGCGCAGGGAGGAGGCCTGAGCTCCTGCACTCTCGCGAGATCCAAGGGGGTCACGTGACAACGCTGGTGCGCGGTGCAGCCTCCAGTGGCGCGCTGCCAGCTCTCTTTCGCGCAGGCACCCGCTTCCCTCAGGCCCGCCGGCCCTGGCCCGACCACGGAAGACCCATAATTAAAAAAAAAAAGAGTAAGTAATACACACTGATAAGAAAAATAAATGCAGAAATAAGTTGTGGGGGAAAACGATAAGCACAAAAGTTGATAATATGCTAGTAAAGTCAACTGCTGGATACCTAAAAGTAGGGATTTTTAACAGGAACGATGTGAAGAGACTTTCTATCACAGTAACGACACAGAAGAGGGTCTGTTAAATGTGTAATTAAACATGTAAACAGCTCACATATTTGGTAGTGTGATAGAGATAATGCGTTTCTTAATTTTGTTAGAAAAGTTTAGAGGCCAATTTATATCTTCAAAACTTAAGGAAAACCACTGAAAAATAACTAAAATCTATACCTTCCAATCAGTAGAGGAAAGAAAATACAATTATCTCGATAAAGCTAAAAAATAAATTAAAATGGTGATGGAAATAGGGGCTGGAGGTGATTTGTTGAACTGCAGAAGGAATTTTGGGAGAACCGAATCTGTTCAGGTCTTTGGGAACCCTTGTCCCTAAGCCCCAAGCCTAGTGGCTGGATGAGGAGGAAGGTTAACCTGAAAGGGAGCCAGGTTAAAATCCGGGGATGCTCTGGGTTTCTTTGCCCTCTAAGGGAAGAGAGAGACTGGATGCAATAGTCCAATTGGCCCAACTGGTGCCAGCACCCTGTAGGGCTGAGTCTCCTGCCATATGATGATGAGATAGATATATTCCTGCTTCCCAAGTTACTCTAGAGGCTGAGTCTTCAGACCTGGAAGCCCCCTTAGGAAAGGTTGGAGTTGGGTTAGGTTAACAGGCAGGCTAGCCATCAGCCCAGAGATGCCCCTGAGGCTCAAAAAGAGTCTGTGAAAGAGTCAATTTGCCCCTAAATCTCCAGGATTATTTTAAATTATGGTAAAAAGTGCAGAGATTCCCAGGATGGGCTCTTTTAAAGGGTTGACACCATATGGAAAATGACTTCAGAGACACCCATCCGGGCTCTCAGGACCAACCCTGGGGAAGATCGAGAGTTCAGTTGCATAGAAGGATGAGGTGAAAAGCCAATTTTCTGGAAGTCCAGGTAGCTTTGAAATAAGGAGGCAAGTACCCTCTGGAGAGGGCAGGGGCTTCCAGAACAGAGCCCCCGGGTGTGGGAGCTGTCAACCTCCAGGCTGTGCTAGCTGAGCCTGTGGTAGAGGAGAGGTGCATTTGCCAGTGCAGGTATCCTGTGGATTTCCATGCAAGGGATTGGCTCAGTTTTCCTTGGCCAGAATATCTTAGACAGGACCTGTTCTTTTCCAAAGAAGTCATACTAAATTACAATACAAGAACTGCTTCTGCTATCCCTCCCTTCTCTCATTCTTTGTTGAATATGCAACCCCTGCTACGAGTAAGTTTTTTTCAAAAACAAAATGCTGGGCAGTAAATGTCCCTGGACAAGTAAAGAGAAAAAGAAAATAAAGAAGTTAGTAGAATAACAAATCCTGATAAATAAAACGAACTAAATACAGAAATACTAAGTAAAAGTTATTTAATATAAAATGAAGAAATAAAGTCAACAAATACAATATTTCTTATTTCTATAAAATGGTGGACTGGTCTAAGAAAGAAAGGTCAATAATATCAAAATAAAAGAAAACTATAAGTATATTTAAAAGAGAATTTAAAATCATAAGACAAAACATTTTAAACTCAGTTGAAATTCTTAATTTCCATAAAAATATAAAGAACATCATAACTGCTGTATAATGAATGTAAAAGCTGGCCCAAGGATCTCTTAATGAATTGAATAAGTAATGAGTCTGCTGCTCCCAAAAGAAAATCTCTGTGATGTTTAAAGATTTATTTTAGAAAATAGAAAACAGAACTGCTAACCTGCTAATTTTATGAAGCTAGTAAAACTTGATAGCAAGGCAGACAAAAAAAAAAAAAAAAAAGCCACCAAAAATAACATTTACAATTGTAAGAAAACATGAAGATATCCAGGAATAAATGTATCAAATGTTTGCAAGGGCTTTGTGGACATAATTACAAAATACTATAAATCATATCAGTGGATTATGAGTCAGTATCATAAAGATACCAATTGTCCCCAGATTAATCTACAAATTCAGTACAATTCTAGATACAATTCACCATTGAATTTCCCATAGAACTTGATAAGTTGATCCTGAAATTAATATTGGTGAGTATAGGGGCAGGAATAGCAAAGATAATTTTGAGAGACATTTTAAGAAGTGAGAGATGCACTAACATGATATTAATGTGGTATAAATCTAAAGTAATTTAAAAGGTATAGAATTCCTTAGAGGATTAACATGGGTGAATGGAATACAATTGAGGTTTGATGAAAATTTAAGTAAAAAGGAAAACTCATACCCTGCTTATGAGAATGCAAATTTTTACACTTTGTTGAACAATGTAGAAATATAGGAAAGTTGAGGAAGTGTATATTAAATGAACCAGAGATTACAGTTCTGGGTGCAGGTCCTAAAGACATTCTGGAACTTGTGCACAAGGAGACACACAAAAAGATCACTCAGCATTTTTAATCACAGCAGCAGATCGAATTCTTCTAAAATGTCCATTAGTAGTAGAGTGAATAACTTGTGTTTTATTCATAAATATTACATAGCACTTAGAATAATGTCTAGTCATTAACATACATTTTGAAAGCATAGGGTAGGATAAAATAATTAAATTGCAATAAAGTTCATAGACAGTATTAACATTTATGTTTAATAAAATAAAAATAACATTATATGTTGTTTATGGAACTCTACATTCAAAGTTGAAATATAAAAACATGGAAGAGAAGATTAACCAGCTTCAAGAAGATTTTTCCTTTGAGGATGGAGGAGATATGAGGTCAGGGAAAAATAGTAAGGAAGCTCCATCTGTAATAATTTACTTCTCTTTTTTTTTTTTTTTTTTTTTTTTGCTGTATGCGGGCCTCTCACTGCTGTGGCCTCTCCCGTTGCGGAGCACAGGCTCCGGACGCGCAGGCCCAGCGGCCATGGCTCACGGGCTTAGTTGCTCCGCGGCATGTGGGATCTTCCCGGACCAGGGCACGAACCCGTGACCCCTGCATCGGCAGGCGGATTCTCAACCACTGCGCCACCAGGGAAGCCCCTGCTTCTCTTTTAAAAGACAAATAAAGATGATGTGGAAAATATTTACATTTTTTATTCTGGGGGAGTGGGAACACATTTTTATTCTCCAACAGTTTAAAATGTTTTATAATTAAAAAGCAAATATATATTAACAAATTACTCTTCATTCAATCATGCATTTATTCAATCATGTATCCACTCATGTATTCATTTCACAATTCTACACTTAGTGCCAGGCCTGGTGCCAGGCACAAATGATGAGTAAGAGAGTCTCCCGTCTAGGCAGTCTCCTCTAGGTGGTTCACAGCACCATAATTCTGCAAGTTCACACTGGAGTCCAGAGGAAATATTTGAAGTATGCAATTTACTAGAGGTAATTTAGATAAGGAAGATGATTCTGGAAATGAAATTTGTACAGATTTGACAATGAAAGTGAGGGAATAGCATTTATAGACGCAACTTGTTTAGATCTCTAATCATCTAAAAGGAAGGAACTTTATGATGTACAACTTTATTCTAGGACTCTGGGCCCCCTGTACAGATATACTATCTCATCTATTATTGTATTGCATGTACCTGGACGAGTCCTTGGCTTGTGGGAAGCTTTCAAGAAATATTCAGTTAGCTGAGTTCAAGCACTTTGTGCTCACTCTTGAAGTATTTCAGTCCTGAGGAACCACAGTTGGAATGTTTGCCCTGTATAGGAGCTTCAAGAGTGATTCTATAATTTCCTTATCCTTGCTTTATGGATGCTGGACAAACATCAGATCTCTTGTCACTCCATGGGCCATTTCGAAAAGATTATGAATTCTGCTTGTTCCACCTTGCAAAAGTGCAAGGTACATTATCTTTCTTTTCTTATCAATCCAGACAATCAGACTTACTAAAATATAAAGTTCCTAACCTCTTTCATGGCCTCCAAGCTTAGTGGCCCTAAAATTGTGATGCATTTAAAAATCAGGAGTGGATGTACCTTAAACCCCAGGCATCTAATGGAATTGTAGTTCCTAGTTCCATTAATCTATTGTAATCAACATTTTCAAAATATCTTACAAAAACATCTAAGTTCCATAAAATCCCCCAAAGGAAAAGGCACATTATTTAATAATATAATTTTTGTTGAAATGAGACAAAGTCAGGATTATGTACATATATATAAACTAGGCAGTATTAGAAATGTTAGGGGGGAAAAAAGGATTACCAAGCTAATAAGCAGAACATTTTAAATCTCAGTATCTTTCCATTCTTTATTTAATGAGTGCCTATTATGTGCTCTCTAGTGTGCTCAAATTCTGGTGTGTAGAGATAATAAGGTAAAGATAGGTCCTGGTAGAGCCTGGGGTATAACAAGAGAGTAACACACATACAGAAAACAATAAGGACACAGGGTGGGAAACACTGACTCTGCCTGAAAACTAGAATAGAGAACACTTGCTTGAATCTTGAGGCCTGGGGCTAGGACCTCGTGAGCCATGAACAATCCGAATTTATCATGAAGATAATTAAAAACATAATGCATATTTTTAAAAATTAAATCATATAGAGAATAAAGCTTTAGTTGCAATTCTTGCACAAATTGGTTACATTATCTTCAGCAGAGTCTAGCCTTATTGGCTTAGTCATTCAATCATAATCAATTGTAGTAAAGTTTTGGATAAAACCTTCTGTCATTGCTGCCTTCTTCTAAAGCTGACTCAATATTTTTTCTAACATGCACTATTTCTTTATTGTTTTCACCACAGTTATTGATTTAAAGAGCATTTATTGCATTTCAAAGAAGATTTAAGAACCTTCCAGAAGCTCTGTGATAAGAAAATACATCATTTGTTTCCATAGAAATGCTCTTGTATATGCTGTTCATTGTATGTGCTTGAGCAAGATTTAAGAACATTTGGTATTCTGAGGTTGAAATGTGCACCCACAAAGCAGAACAACTGCAAAATGCTGCCCTCTGTTGAAAAATGCCCAGTATGCAAATCAATCCTTGGAAGGTAGATCAAAAAATACACCTACACTAGTAAGAGATGATTTGAATAGCTGAAAAAAATTGGATAGGATCTGTGAAGAATTGATAACTTTTCCAGATTTGAATCAAAAAATACAAGATCAAAAGAAAAGATGATAAATTTGAATAGTTTAAAAGGATAAAACTGCATTGAAAAGTATTAAGCTAAAATAGAGTAACAACTTACATGGAAAAATATTTTCTCTGTGTATGACAGATGAGTGGATAATTTCTATAATTTTAAGTAGCTTATATAAAGCATCAAGATGCCAAAAGATAATTAAGGAAATACTACTGAAGGTACTTCACATAGGAGGTCACAGAAATCATAATATAAGATTTATATATTTAATATATAAACGATAATACTGTAGCAATTTTAGAATTCAAATATACATCTAAAAATATTTACACTCAGTGCTGGAGAGGTAGTTATAAAACAGTAAACTTTTGGGGCTGAACTTTATTAACTGGTATATAACTGGTATAAAACTCAATACAGCAATAAGCTGAAATTGGTATTTGATGAAGGAAATAATTCAAAAGCTCTAGGTAAGAAGATATCATTTATAATTGCAAAACACAAAAATGAGAACAAATATATATCCTAAGAAATATTCTTTAATATTGTTATATCAAAATTATGAAGTTTCTGGGAATTCCTTGTGGATCCAGTGGTTAGGACTCCACGCTTCCACTGCATTGGGCATGGGTTTGATCCCTGGTTGGGGGGAATTAATATCCGGCAAACCTTACAGCACGGCCAAAACAAAAGATAAAAACAAAAAGACAACTACTTAAAAAATAATTATGAAGTTGCTAAAGATGATGACTTCTGTGATAGGATGAATAATTGTCCCAACCAAAGAAACAAAAGAAAGATGTACACCTGTGAATATGTTACTCTACATGACAAAACAGGTTTTGCATATATAAGTAAGGTCACAACCCTTAAGAAGGGAGATAATTTGGCATTATCTAGGTGGGTACAATCTAATCACATAAGCCTTCAAAATCAGAGAAAACTCTAGCTGAAGTGAGAGATGGCAGCAGAAGTAGAATATAGGTGACAGAAATGGAAATCAGAGATTCCAAATGTGAGAAGGATTCGACATGGCATTGCTGGTTCTAAGGTACATGGGGCTCCAGGCAAGGACCAGAGAGAATACTCTAGGAGTATGCCCTCCCACTAGCAGTCAGTAAGGACATACATATGACAGTCTTAAAACCACAAGGTGCTGAATTCAGCTAACAATCTGAATGAAGTTGGAATGCAGATTCTTCCACAGTCTCCAGTAAGGGATAAGCCCTGCCATCACCTTGATTTAGACCCTATAAGACCTGGGGCAGAGGAATCAACCCAGCCTTGGACTTCTGACCTACAGAACTGTAAGATGATAAATTTATGTTGTGTGAAGCCTGAAATTTACAGTAATTTGTTATGGATATAACAGGAAACGAACATAACATGAAGATTATGTAGAAAAATATAAAGTAACCATGCCAGTATGCTTCATGAAAGAGCAGAACACTAACACTCACAAACACTCTCTCTCTCTCTCTCTCTCTCTCACATATATGCACACACAAAAAAAGCAAAACAAAACAATACACAGATCTATACACAGACCATTCTCTAAATAAAATATAGAAAAACAACTATGAAAGGAAAAAAAATGTGTTTAAGTTCTAGAATTGGGGGTTTTAAATGATTATTTGAAATTATTAATTTATTATTGTTATATTGTCCCTTTATTATAAATTTAAACATTAGTATATAGTATAGATAATAAAAATATGTAAAGAAAGGTTTTCTTAAACCAGTACCTTTGATGAGGGTGTGTGCTATCTTCCTAAGACTATATGTCCTCCTGTGGAGAATGTGAGGCAGCTACACAAAGATATAGGTGAACTTGTGTGTGTGTCCAGCTTTCTAAATTGTTCAGCTCTACACAGCTGCTGCCAGGTGATTCCTGAAAGATTTAGCCCCGCTTTTAGTTTTATGACCAATTCTCCACTCTGTCCATGGAACAGATAACTCTGGAGAACTAGTTTAGCCTGAAGAAGAGTGATATTCTGATCTTATGCCTCAACTTTAATGATTAGACTCATGATGTGCTCCTTGAGAAGAACCCTTCCCAGAGTCAGTTCAAAGAACAAGGTATGCTTCTTTTTGTGTGTGTGCCTATGTCCCAATATCAGAATCTCCCCTTTCTCCCTGAATAGAATATTAGAAGGACAAACAAGGGTGCTGACCAGCTATAGATATATGCGGAGTTTGATCCAGAGAGACTCTGCTATGGCAGGTATATGAACTGAGATACTTCAAGGTAGGGAAAGCCAATGATAAATTAAATCCAGAGTCATTGGAGAGAATTGAGGAATTAACTCGAAGTAACGTAAACAGAATAGAGACATTAAATACTGAGGCAGATCTGAAATAAGCTAGGTAGGTCCGGAATGATATCCATGATCACTGGATTTTGGAATTGTGTGTTAATAGGCATGCAGCACTCCATATAGGGTCAAGCTACATATCAAGTTAAGCATTTGTCCCAGTAAACTGCCAGCACTCCGGCTCTTCTGGTTCTGTAGCCATGCTTTGTTTTCATTTGAAGTTATGCAATTCTGTTCTCAGTTGTTGACCCCATGGTCAAACATCGATGACTGTTGAGATCTCCTGTGTATGGCATTTTCCCCAGTGTCCTGGTCAGCTTCAACTTGAGGGCCAGAAAATTGTATTTGAATCAAAGAAAACAAAAGCCAGTAGGAATGCTTGAGTAGTCTTCACCACTCTGCCGATCTCTCTTCTGATCTATGACTGCATTATGCATTTTCAACTCCCTTTCATTTTTACCATTACAACGTGTGGCTCTCATCTTTCCCTCTCTGAATCTGTCGGAGCTTAAAAGTAAATACCTTGGGCTTCCCTGGTGGCGCAGTGGTTGAGAATCTGCCTGCCAATGCAGGGGACACGGGTTCGAGCCCTGGTCTGGGAAGATCCCACATGCTGTGGAGCACTAAGTCCGTGTGCCACAGCTACTGAGCCTGCGCGTCTGGAGCCTGTGCTCCACAACAAGAGAGGCCGTGATAGTGAGAGGCCTGTGCACCGCGATGAAGAGTGGCCCCCACTTGCTGCAACTAGAGAAAGCCCTCGCACAAAAACAAAGACCCAACACAGCCAAAAATAAATAAATAACTTAATTAATTTTTTTTAAAGTAAATACCTCAGAAATTAGGGCAGGCAAATATATAAAAAAGTGAAAGAACTTCCTTGGGGGACACAGAGAGAAACCCATCTTCCCTACATGTGAGTGGGATTGAAGAGAGCTGACAGGAGGGAACAGACCAAACAAAGGCTGCCCAGGGACACTCATGTCCCTTTATGCTCAGCTAATGAATCAGAAGTTGGCAACAGACTTTGATGGAATGACTTTGTCAGAGCCGGAATGTGGCCAACTTCTGTCCTTGAAAGTTCTAAGGAAAAAGAAACTTCTGGGATTATAAGGTATTTATAGCTACTGCTATTACCTTAGTTCAAGTCACTGTCTTGTCGTCTGCATGACATAATAGATGATATATCTACTTTCCTTCTGCCCCCTCCAATGTAATCTATTAAAAGCTAAATCAGATGATACCATTTCCCTAAAACTTTTCAATTACATCCAGAAAAAAATTAAAACTTGACTATGACCTACAAGACACTACATGATGTAGCACTCAGACTTCATCTCTTATTATTCACTTTTTACTCACTAAGCTCTAGGAGATTATATCCCCATCACCTTACATGCATCATAATTCTTTGTAATATTGTACTTTACATAGTAATCATGTCTAGCTAAATTTATTTATTTATTTGCTTATTTACTTACCTGCTGTTTCTTATGAGTTGTGAAAGTTGGCTGGTAACATCTTTGTCCCTCAGTTTCTATAGCTGCAAAATAGGGACAATAATAAAAATATCATCTGGACATTTTTTCCTGCCTTCCCTAGATGTGCCTTTCTCAATTTTAACAGAAGGTACTTCGTGATTGTGTCTGAAAAAATGCTAGACGCTTTCTATATCACGAGGTGGAAGGTGTATGGAAGCAAATGAACAACATCTTTGTTCTCTGAGACATAGGTCCCTTGATAAGAGCAACATGAACATGTATGATTATAAAACAAAACCTGGCTGTGGCTCTATTTGTTAGGGACCTATAATTGAGGTAGACTTTTGTCTGTATGGTAAACAAAGGAATTACAATAATTAGGGCCATATATCCTGTGCTAGGTAGGAAACACACATCATCACACTTCACCCTCTCAACAATCAGGCAAGGTTGATTTTACATCACCTTCTATAGAAGAGCATAGTCTCAGGAAGCTGAGACTGAAAGGTAGATGATCAAAGTTATAAAGTATAGAGCAAGGCATGGAATGAGAGCCTATTGATTCCCAAACCCACACTTGTTCTTCCATGTCATACTCCTACCCATGACTCTACTGGGTTTAGAAGCAAACCCACATGAAAGAATTGAAGGGCACATAAGAAATTGTATGGGTCAGGATCTGTTTCCAACTCTGCATGTGTAAGTGTTTTATTTATTTATTTTTATTTATTTTTAAATTGAAGCATAGTTTATTTGCAGTACTGTATTAGTTTCAAGTGTGCAACATAGTGATTCAATATCTTTGTAGATTTTACTCCATTCAAAGTTATTACAAAACAATGGCTGTATCTCCTTGTGCTGTAAAATATGTCTTTGTTGGCTTATCTATTTTACACATAGTAGTTTGTATCTCTTTATTCCATATCCCTATCTTGCCCCTCCTCCTTCCCTGTCCCCACTGGTAACCACTAGTTTGTTTTCTATATCTGTGAGCCTGTTTCTGTTTTGTTATATACATTCATTTTATATTTTAGATTCCACATATAAGTGATAACATACAATATTTGTCTTTCTCTGCTTTATTTCACTAAGCATAATACTCTACAGGTCCAATCACATTGTTGCAAATGGCAATATTTCATTCTTTTGTGGTTGAGTAGTATTCCATTGTGCATATATATGTGTGTGTATATATATATATCTCACATCTTTTTTATCTATTCATCTGTTGATAGACACTTAGGTTGCTTCCATATCTTAGCTGCTATAAATAGTGCTGCTATGTACATTGGGGTGCATGTATCTTTTCAAACTAGTGTTTTTATATTCTTCAGATATATACCCAGGGTGGAATTATTGGATCTTATGGTAGTTCTATTTTTAGTTTTTGAGGAACCACCATACTGTGCTCCATAGTGGCTGCACGAATTTACATTCCCACCAACAGGGTACAAGGGTTCCCTTTTCTCCACATCCTCACCAACATTTGTTATTTGTAGACATTTTGATGATACCCATTATGACAAGTGTAAGGTGATATTTCATTGTGGTTTTGATTTGCATTTCTCTAATTGTTAGCGATGTTGAGCATTTTTTCATGTACTGGTTGGCCATCTGTATCTCTTCTTTGGAAAAATTATTTATGTCTTCTGTCCATTTTTTAAATTGGGTTGTTTTTTTTTTGATACTGAGTTGGAAGAGCTGTTTATATATTTTGGATATTAACCCCTTATCAGTCATATCATTTGCATGATTCTCCCATTTATTAGGTTGTCTTTTTGATTTGTCAGTTTTTTTCCTTTGCTGTGCAAAAGCTTTTGAGTTTAATTAGGTCCCACCTGTTTATTTTTGCTTTTCTTTCTTTTTTTTTTCTTTGCGGTAAGCGGGCCTCTAACTGTTGTGGCCTCTTCCTTTGCGGAGCACAGGCTCCGGACGTGCAGGTTCAGCGGCCATGGCTCACGGGCCTAGCTGCTCCACGGCATGTGGGATCTTCCTGGACCAGGGCACGAACCCACGTCGCCTGCATCGGCAGGCGGACTCTCAACCACTGTGCCACCAGGGAAGCCTGCTTTTATTTCTTTTGCCTTAGGAGAAAGATTCAAAAAAATATTACTACAATTTATGTCAAAGAGTGTTCTGCCTATGTATTTTCTAGGAGTTTCAGGGTTTCAGGTCTTACATTTAGGTCCTTAGTTCATTTTGAGTTTATTTTTATATATGGTGTGAGGAAATGTTCTAATTTCATTCTTTTACATGTAACTGTCCAATTTTCCCAGCACCACTTATTGAAGAGACTCTTCTCCACTGTCTGTTCTTCCCTCCTTTGTCAGAGACTAATTGATCACGGGTGTGTTTGTTTATTTTGGGGCTCTCTATTCTGTTCCATTGATTTATGTTTCTGTTTTGGGGACAGAACCATATTATTTTGATTACTGTAGATTTGTAGTATAGTCTGAAGTCAGGAAGCATGACACGTCTAGCTTTGTTTTTTTCTTTTTCTCAAGATTGCTTTGGTAATTTGAGGTCTTTTGTCGTCCCATATAAATTTAGGATTATTTGTTCTAATTCTGGGAAAAATGTCATGAATGTTATATAGGGATTGGGTATAATCACCAGGGTAAGTGCCACTAATGACTGTCTCCACCATGCTCAGACACCATTCTCAGTTGGAGCCACCTCCGTGTCTGATGACCAAGTTCTTTCCTCAGTCATGGTAGCCCTCACTCCAGCATGGAGCTCCAATGTGAAGTAGGCAGGGCTGGAGAGTTCACTTGGCTCAGGCTGTGGCACCTGCTAGGGCAGTCACAGGATACAGTCAACCACCTGTGCAATCTGCCTTCTCTACCCTGTTCCAGGAGTAAGCAAGTACGCATGCATGCTCCTTAGGAGGGGAGTCCAGGCTTCCCACAGCCCTCCTGTTATTACCACTGGCCCTCCAACCAGCCAAGGAGGTTTGTCTTTCTTGTATCAGACCCCAGGAATATGGCACCTAATGTGTGGCTAGAACTCTCACTCCCCAGGGAGGATCTTTGCCTGTGTGTAATCTCCCTTTTCCTCTGGTCCCCTTCCTGGGGCATAGGCCCCAACCTGATCCCTTCTCTTCCTTTACTACCTCATTCTGTGTGGATCTTTATTACCACCTTGGCTGTACAGGAGTCTTTCTGCCAGTTTCGAGTTTGTTTTCAGTGAGAATTGTTCCTCACTTAGATGTATTTTTGATGTGTTCATGGTGGGGAGGTGAGTTTCAAGTCCTCCTACTCTTTCATCTTGATCTCCTCCCAGCTTAAGAGTTTTTAAATGTACAATTGATGTTGGTCCTCTTCTTCCTCCTAGAGAGCAGGGATTAAAGCATTTTTTATAACCTCCCTTTAACTCTGCCAGTGGTGGCACAGGCAGTGTGGAATATCAGCTTTGGAGTCAATTGAAGCTCATTTCTGTCATGTGTTAGTGTGTGACTGGGGCTGCCTACTTATCCTTCCTAAGAATCAGTTCCCATCTGTAAAGTGAAATAAAACATATATCAAACTGTTATAAAAATTAAATCATCTGTGTAGCTTTGACATTAAATCACCTATTATTATTTTATCATTATTTTTCTATTAGTGTTACAATGGTCATTAGGCACTGATGGAGTTTTCAGCCCCACTGGCCCACATGAGTCAAGGAAATCAGGCTGGCATTCTAAATATCTCACTAGTCTTAGTGTGCATCTGATAATTTTTTTCTTAATCCTCGTTTAGGCTATTTCCCTCCAAAATAACTATGACCCTCCCATATCTCCCAATTCTATCCACTCTTAAAATCTTGAAAAATAGTGGATACCCTGCTCAATACACACACACAAACACACACACACACAGTTTTTTCCAGGCAGCATTCTCTGAATATCGTAGCCCACACTCATTCCTTCCTCTATATACTAGTTATGTAGTATTTATCCAAGCAGGATGTACTTACATTTTTATTATTTCACCTGTCTTTGTTCTGTTCCCCAAGTCCAGGTTGAAGAACCTTAAAGTCAGGGAGTATACTTCAGGAGTCCATAATATTGTCCACAGGGCTTAGCTGGGTACAGAGGGAGCCCTCCACACAGGCTGTGCTTAATTAATTCAGTTTGATAATATATGTCAGTGATATAATCTGAATTCTTCTCCCAGTTTGATTTTGTCAGATGGCTAACGCTTTCAGATTCTAGGACCCATACGAACTCAAAGTTTTTCTACGTGTAACTGTGTATCTGTTTCATCTGATATCCACTTTAGGAAGCATTTTGACCGTTTCCCAGTGTGAAGAAAAAGGATTTTTGTTTAATTAATGAAGCTTTTCTTAGGTCCAGATTTTAGTCTTTTAATGCACTTTCAGCTGTTAGAAAGATACTATTAAAATGCCTTGGCTATTGACTAATGCTTAATTATTCTCTTTCTGGAGTAAATCACATTTTTAATGTAGATCAATCCTTGGCTTTCTTAGCAGGAAATCCTTTAGCTTAGTTACATATCACTGATCTGTGTTTATTTTCTATTTCTCCTTGTCTTATTTTAAACGGGAGATTTGCAGTTGGGTTGCACTTATAAAAATGCATTATGAAAACTTGTGTCTATCTAGAGTCTTGTGCAGGGTGAGCTATATGGTTAACTAAATGTAGCCAGACCACTCTCTTCACCAAAGGATGTATATGTATGTATGTATATATACATATATGTGTGTGTGTGTGTGTGTGTGTGTGTGTGTGTATGTATGGAGTATGTGTATTTTATTCATTTGGTGAACCCAAATAGGCTGAGGTTATTAGTTAAAGCAACTTTCATTCAAATGGATCAAGAAACAAATAATCTGGTTATTTGAGTTGTCTGTATTTAGCAAAAATACAGATATTAACATAAAAAGAATGCTCAAATGGTTTAGAAAAAATAAACATACATAATAACCAAAACTACACATATATTCCAAGATAATTTATCTTAAAATATTCTATGTGTCAAGCATTTTTTTTTCAAGTATGAATTCCACATAAAAAGAGGGGAATTTGGGGTCAGTTTAGTAAGTTTCTAGCAATTTCTAATACAAGTGACCCAAAATTCTACTTTCAGTCATTTGCTGAAGCCAACTGTATAGATATGTTCCCAAATATGCATTCAGTGATATCTAGTTCATAGTTTAAAATCATTTATGGTAGGAGCACTTATATTATGTTGTGAATAAGCACTTTATTGTCTGCAAAAATCCAGGTGCAGAGATATAACACATAAACAATTAAAATGTCCCTAATCTCATGAAGTGTACCCTTAAATGGAGGAACTAGGACTTAAATGTCATCCAAATGAAATATATTACTCATTATGATAAGATATTTGGAGAAAAGTGTATAGTACGATTGGAAATTAGTGCAGGGTTGACTTTTTTTTTTAAATTGCACATTTAGGTTGGAGGGAAGGTGTATTAGGGCAGGCTATTCTGAGGAAGTGGGTTAGCACTAAAAGCCAAAGTGAGGAAAAGGAGCTAGTTTGATGAATCCGGGTAAGTGGAGATTTCCCGCCAGAAGTTCTTTGATATTGCTTAGGAAAAAGTTTAAAGAAACTATCCTGATAAGAAAAGAAGCATGTTGAAACTGTCAGGATAACCAGTAAAAGATTAACAAATGAGTGTTTATCTTCTAAACAAAGAAGAAAAATTGAATATTTTTTAAAAAATCTAAAAGAAGGCAAAGAAAGAGAGAAACAAAGGTCAAATGCTAGACAGGATAGACAAAATATGCTAAAATATAGTTTAAAATCAATGTATATCAATAATCACATTAAATATAATTGCCTACCTATCTGCTCCAAGTAAAAGATAATCCTTGACAAATTGATTTTTTTTTTTTTTTTGGTATGCGGGCCTCTCACTGCTGCGGCCTCCCCTGCCGTGGAGCACAGGCTCCCGACGCGCAGGCCCAGCGGCCGTGGCCCATGGGCCCAGCCACTCTGCGGCAAGTGGGATCCTCCCGGACCGGGACACGAACCCGTGTCCCCTGCATCAGCAGGTGGACTCCCAACCACTGCGCCACCAGGGAAGCCCGCCAAATTGATTTTAAACAAACACATATAAAAAATAAACACATCTAAAAATAAGTGTATATAGAGTCTGAAAGTACAGGATGGAGAAATAAACACTCCAATATAAATAAAAACCAACCAAACGAATAACAGTGCAACCCAATCATTATTAGATAAAGTAGACTTTAAGAGAACAAGTACTACAAGAAGTAAATAGGATCATTCAATAAATAATCATGGATGTTTAAATATATCTACTGTATTCCAAATATGACAGTAAACTGATAACCAGGAAAATCCATTTTAAAAATGTAAGGACAAGTTTTTAACTTCTTTTGTTCCTTGATATTATATCATCATTTCACTTGTCCCTCAGAATTTTATCCCAATGTAATACATTTTTACACCCAAATATTTGTATCTTTTATGGGTCACACTATCATATTTTACAACAAAAGTATGTAATCAAATATATATTTTTATTTTCTGAAAATTTGTATAACAAATATTTTAGACTGCATTATGGTTACGATTATTAACAGTACACTGTTGAACCAAACAACTTAAATTCTGGTACTTATTAACAGAATAATTTAAATTTTATTGGAAATGTATCTTGTATAGATATGGTGGGTGAATTATAGAGCTTTGATTAAAGGAGACTTTTCTAGCACCAATATTTTTAATTTTCTGTGACATTCTAGAGATTTTGTTTGCTTGTTTGTTTTCTGTCATTTCTGACAGTGCACTATGGTAATTGTAGGTGTTTCAGTGTTATATACTTCTCTGTTGTAGTGTGAGAGAAAGGCAATTATGAAAAAGAACATAGAAAAGAGAACCACAGATAAGTTCTCAGGCAGATCCACTGATGGCCTGGAAATCAGGTTCCTCCAATACAAGGTGCATCTGTCCAGTTTAAGACCACCAGTCTAGACCAATGTATTTGATGCATTAATCCTCTCCTACACATCTCTAACAGATAAGTCAGTGGTTACATACATGCACAGTATCCTTCCCCCTAGAATAGTAGAGACCTGGAGTCTTATATTATTCCTAGCCTGGAGCACAGGAATGATATTAAACTGATATATGGAATAAATTCAATAAACATTGATTAAATTGAATTAGGATTATAGTGTATTTGCAACAACCCCTGGTGGAAAAAACCATATATTTCATTAAAAAGAGGTTAGATGGTAAAGCGTTAAAGCCAATATGTGTAAAAATTTACATTAAGTTTTTAAATTTCAGGCAACACTTGATGTTGACTAGGAATGAATCAGTTTCCGAAGCACAGGGAGAGAGCCAAAAAAAGGGGAAGGGGGACAAAACAAACAGCAGATGGTGATTTAGGCCAGCCACCCACTCTCCCCACAGGCCCTTTTGAAACCACAGCAGCTCCTTCTCAGATTCCCTGTTCTGGAAGTTATTCTGCTGCTTTAGAGATATGTCCCTGGCTCAGTCAACCCTGCCAAAATCCAGATCAGAGGAAAAGAATAGAGAAGTATAGGATGAGTTAGGGAAATTAGTCTTGAAATAGTATTTATCCATACTTCCATCTCCCCTTTGAATCCCTGTAACCAAGCTTTGCTTTGTTTATCTGATTTCTTAACTGTTCCATTATCTATTGGGTGAACCCCACATCTCTTTGTGCTCTCTGCTCTTTTGCTTACTTTGCTTGCTGTAACTTTTCTCCCCCTTTTAGAGAATCTTTCCTCCCATTCCTGTATAGTTAATAGGTCTTCTGGGATTCCTCTCTCTAAATAGGGTTGATTGATGCATCTCAACCCCACTTTCCATTGACTCCATCCCAGCAAGCTAGATTAAATGGGGCCAGATTAAATGCTTACATGCTTTCTGATGCATTGCATCAGCTGAAGAATCTTTCTGCAAACTCCCCACCCCCACTATTGTTTTGGGCCCATGGTTATTCATTTTGTGTAACTCTTATACTGTAGAAGTAAAATGAAAGCCAAGTTCATTTTAGTGGTGTCATTGCATAAAGACTGCTGAACTTTTACAGAGGCGTAATCGCTAAATCACCGTTATTCTTTTCTGAGATAGATTAATTCTTTCTCAAATACCTATTTGTCTCCCTGTGTTAATATTTTCATTTTCTCTTGCTTCAAAGTAAACAGTTCAGTTGTCACAAAATTAATGAGCTCTGATTGGATTCAGGCTTACGATGTTTTCCTCCTTTCAGGTTGCATTCTCAAGGAACTGGGATGAAACTCTGCTTTTTAGTCAACTGGTAAATGTATTTCCTTTGATCGGTCCAAGACTACTGATGTGAGTGATAAATATTACATTTACTCTCTTTTTCCCTTGTGTCTTCACAGCGTGAGGTTTCAAATAAGAGGCATATTGTATTGAACCAAATGAATGTATTTGGTTTGAGCTTAACTCAGAAACAGCCCTTCTATCAAATAGCTCTGTTTTGGTGCCCCAGTGCCTGCTATGCACCGAGACCTTCATGCTATTTATAAAAATTAATGCTACAGCTACATGCTGTTTCCCCCATGTTACAAATATTGCAGCTGAGGCTTACAGAGGCTGCATACTTGTGCAAAGTTCCAATTACTGGTAAGTGACACAGCTGAGGCTTTGAATTTTGTATTTCTGCCTCCACAGAGAGGACTCAAGACTCACCTATGGAAAAAGTACAGCCAGAGTAGTCTCTACTTCTCTGTGGTTTTGCTTTCCATGGTTTCAGTTATTCAGTCAACTGTGATCTGAAAATATTGAGTGGTAAATTCCAGAAAGAAACAATTCATAAGTTTTAAATTGTGGCCATTTTGAGTAGCGTGATGAAATCTCAGCTGGTCTGTGCCCTCAGCTCCATCTCACCCTGGACGTGAATCATACCTCTGTCCAGCATATCCTTGCTGTATACCCTAATCTTCTGTTCGTATAGGAAAAAACAGGAAAAAGCATGGTATATGTAGGGTTTGATAGTATTTGTAGTTTCAGTCTTTCACCAGGGGTTTTGGAGTACATATCCTGCAGATAAGTGGGGAAAGCTGTCTAACTGCGTCATCCATTTGTGCTCCACTCCAAACACTTATTAATTTATTCATTCAACACATATAAACTTTTTTTTTTTTGGCTACGTTGTGTCTTCGTTGCTGTGCGCGAGCTTTCTCTAGTTGCAGCAAGTGACGCTACTCTTCTTTGCAGTGCATGGGCTTCTATTGGCAGTGGCTTCTCTTGTTGCAGAGCACAGGCTCTAAGCATGCGGGCTTCAGTAGTTGTGGCTCACAGGCTCTAGATAGAGTGCAGGCTCAGTAATTATGGTGCACGGGCTCTAGAGCATAGGCTCAGTAGTTGTGGTGTGTGAGCCTAGTTGCTCCACGGCATGTGGGATCTTCCCGGACCAGGGATCGAACCCATGTCCCATGCATTGGGAGGCCTCCAGGGAAGCCCCCACATATTTTTATAGTACCTTCTTCAATTAATGGTTAAAAAAACCATACAATTAATAAAGTAATGGGTGAGGAAAACATTGTAAATGTATATATACCAGCCCTTATCCTTTGCAATCTGGCTTATTTATCATGATAAGAATCCCACAGAGTCCCTTTAAAGGTACATGTCAGAAACTGTAGTATTAGCACTTAGAGAAATCCTTTGTACATAGTAGTAACTTAATAAATAAAAAAATAGTATATAAGTGAATGAATACTGTTGGTGGTTTCAGGGAGGCTAATAAATTATAGCCGTTTTCTCTGCCAGGATTCCTGCACAATTTTATCAATAACATTAAAAAACAAAAGATAAAACCAAAATATTACCTTTATTTCTAGAAAGAAACCAAGTTGGAACATGCAGCGTTAGCACTCCTGGATGATGTAGTGCACTGCACACCGCAAAGAATACCTAGGGAATTAGCAAAACCTTATCTCAGGGCAATACACTCCCCCAAAAGAGGAGAATTAGTGAGAAGAGTCTCTTCAATGGGTGTGTATTTAGGGTAAAAATCTCTCTTCATGGAGGTAAAAAACGTTGTTCCTGTCCAGCAGCTCCCAAGGTCGTAACTAGAAGGGGCAGAACTCTTAATCCAGACTTGCCTCCAAGCAGAGGGTCTATTCACCATTTACAATGCAGTGAAAGTAGGATACAGGTCAATATTATTTACTGAGATGTCTCTCAGAAATGTGGTTTTTACATGTAAAATAACTGTCTCTAGCTCAGCCATTTCTGCCTCTCCACTCATAATGTCTAAGATACTGTTTCTTTCCTCTCCTCACCATCATTAGCCATTCCTGCAGCAAAAACATCTAGTGTTCTGATGTTATGAATTTCAGTATATTGGTATTTATTTTTCAGTGGAGGAAAGTTAAGCCTGATATTGCAGGATCCAAACTTTTCTGAATGGGAGATGGATGGTAGACATATACGAAAAGACAGAGAAAGACATTTCATTTATTCTTTTTTATTCTTAGGTAGCAACAAAGACATACATAGACTAATCCCTTTATTAAATTGTTCTGCATATATATGAAAAGAGCCTGAAACAAGATGTTGAAAATGTTTCATATCACTTCATTATTATGATTATGGGCATTACTCTGGCCAGAATAAGTCCCTGTGAGGCATAAGCACTGGATTTCTGGAGGTAATTCCTAGGGGATTAGTTTCCAAATTGAACTTTTGATGTCACCTAGCATGTGCAACTCTGAATGAGGCAAATCCCACATCTGTGCAAAACCTAGATGAATGGTTTCATCTTTTTGAGTTTTACTTTCTCTTAGGAAGATAAAAGAGTTCTCTGATTTAGAAAAGAGATGAGGATATATGGTGTACCTTAAGCCAAAAAACAGATTTCACAGAATCCATAAAGATCTGACATTCAGTATTTATTGCTTTCATCAATCCCCCCACAAAACTGTTCCTCCTTAACTGTGAAAAGATAATGTAGCACCATGTATTTGTCAAGAAAAGAAAAAAAAAATCTTTGTAAAATTCTGAAGATAGTAAAATAGTTTGGAGAGATGATAGAAATTGATTTATAGTTTTGGAAAAAAATGACTTTACTTAAAAGTTCTATACTTATATCTTTATTTTTTAAATGTCTTGCTTAGAATTAAAGATATTCTCGATGAAATCCGAACTTTCACTTAAGTGATTTGCAGTAGAGATGGATTAAAATACTAAATTCTTATTCTTGCTGTACTGGAAAGATCATTGAATTGAAGCCTTTATTTTGGATCCAACCACCAATTTATAGGAATTGAGAAGAGCAGAGAGCCTTGTTAAATTATACCACAGTGATGCAACAAAATCTAGAGCTGTGCTATCCAGTGTGGCAGCCACGAGGCACTAGCACACATAACTATTTAAATTTAAATTTAACATTAAACATTAAAACAAACCAAAACGTATTTCAGTTCCCGGGCCACTCCGTCCACATTTCTTTCAAGTGTTCATTAGCCATATGTGGCTAGTGGCTACCATATTGAAGAGCCTAGAACATTTATATCATCTCAGAAAATTCTCTTGAACAGTGCTGCTCTAAACTGTGCAGAACACTACAGGACCAATATCAGTTTCTTCAACAATAAGAGAGTGAAGAAGAGAGAGTCAAGAGAGTGAGGGAGGGCAACAGCAAAAGAGAGACAGAAACAAAATTTATAGAGACTTATAAAATATACCCATCAATTGTAACCGTACTCAACATATCAAATGTGAATATATATTATAAACATAAATGAAAATAAATATAAGAATAAAATATTAAAAATGCTTTTTATGTGTATTTTATGAAAAGTTATTATCTTCTAAACTTTCAAAAAATCTAGTGAAATGAAAAGGCTCAATAAAAATAACACTTAAAAATATAATATTTTAAAACAAATGATTGCAATAATGCTGTTTTATTCAATTTTTAACATTTTAATGAAAATTTATTAATACTTATAAAATTAAAATCTTCACACTTCTAGCATCCAATTAACATTCATTTGCCAGTATGAATATCACACTTCAGGTATGGTATGTATAGATTTGCATATATATATGTTTTGGGATGATATATGAATTGTTTAACCTTGTGCAATGATCTTCAGCTTCCATGTACTGCCACTGTGAATACCACTCTAATTTTTGTGTATTTCCAGAAGCACAAATTAAGGGCACAAAGAAAAGCTAGAAAGTGGGTCTTTGACACTACTCTGAAATTATACTTTTTTAAATGCAGGAATCTGTAACTTTCATACTATTTGAGAAGGATTTGTCACTTTAAACAATTTACCATTTTTCTTAAACACCTTCTCTCCCCCTCGATTCTATGTGGCACCCCAGAGCACACTAATGTGGGCAGTAGCATATTTCATTAACGGTTGTAGTGTTTATAGTTAGTTGCCTTTTGTTTTGAAAACAGTCAAAAATATGGAAATATCTCTCCCTAGGAGACATTATTTCATGTATGTTTGCACAGGATTGTCACATGCTATACCTAAGCCTACCAGTTGATAAGTGGAATAGAAATAGGCTGATTAGCTTAAATTAGAGAGAGAGTAATCCTATTCTGTACCTGAGGTTGTACAATGCTCAAACTTGAACAAAATCAGTATTCTCATAGTAAGAAACAAAGGAAGGGTGGGAAAGTAGGGTGTTGGCTGGGTGAGCAACAATGTCTGCCAGACTCACCCAACTAATACATAGCATCTTAAAACATTAGAGATGGCTATAAATGATGAAAGGTTGCATTTCTAGAAATGGAATGAATAGAAATCACTATCTAATTGATTGGATGTAGCTTTTACTGAAGTGGTCCACCCAAGAAATGGTCCAAGCCTGGAGACAGGTAAAAAAAAATCAAAGTAATATGATCATGATCCTGATGCTCCTTCTTTTCTGCATCATCATTGTCACAATTCTCATTATCTCAGTGTTTTAAGAAAACTTTAATATTTGTATAATCTCTTTAAAGCAGAGGTCAGCAAACTTTCACTGTAAAGGGCCAGATATTAAATATTTTCATATTTAGGATTTGCAGTCCATATGGTCTTTACTGCAACTATTCAACTCAGTAGTTGTAGTGTGAAAGCAGCCATAGACAGTGCATAAACAAACGAATATGACTGTCTCAGTAAAATTAGTGGATACTTTAATTTGAAGTTTATATAATTTTTGCATCAAGAAATAGTCTCTCATCCCATTAGAGTGCAAGCTCCTGAAAGTGAGATTATTTATTAACTCAGCTTCTATGTCCCACAAAAGCATAAAACAGGCAGCCAACACATTATTTTCCTTGAGAGGAGAAGGTAAACGTAGTTGTAGTTCTTCAGAATTAGGGACCAAAGTCTGGAGACAGGATCTGGTTAGTTACTCTCTACTCTTTCATCATGTCAGTTGTATCTCTATGCAAAGTAAATCAGTAAATCCTGAATCCACCCTCTCACCAAAGCAATTAGGCCCTTGCTTATACATAGTGTAAATATTTAACTATATGTTAATTACCTCTTTAAAGCCGTTGTGTATCAGTGTATGCCAGTGACAGCAAACTCTTGGGGATAGGATTAGGATTTTAAAAACTTTCTTTGAATTGATTGCTTGCATGTCTAATGAAAGACGATTGGCACTTATAGTTGCAATGTCTTTGACTTGCATACTACAGCAGGAAAATAATCTGGTTTTTCAGGAAGCAAAATTCTCCTATACAAGAGCAGATTCTTCTGTTGGTCATACTTTTTGCAGTATAGGTGACTGATAGCAAGAATATCAGGAGGAGAATAGTGGTTGGTAAAAGCAATCACCAAGAAAAGCAAGGAAACATGGATTATCACTGTATTAGCATAATATGAGAAGCAGCAAGTGACTCAATGTAAAATGCATGAATGATTTTTCCCAGTGCTTGCACTCAGCTGGAAAGCTGTAAGCAAAAGCACATAGGATTCTTCCCAACTAATATAATATGTTATGGGGCCCCACTGGACTCAAAGTTCTGTGAGTGCCAGGCATGCGTATGTCTCTTTCAAAATTGCCCATTTAGCTCCTAAGAAATTCTCAATATAAAGCTTGCACTAGGCATTGTAATTGAATGAACGGGTATGCATCATTATGTGGTTAACCTACATTGAATGAATGGGCATGCATCATTATGTGGTTAACCTACATTGTTTCTTCTATATTTCAATATAACTCTGAAAAGAAAAAGTATTATTATCCCTATTTCATAGATGAAGTACCTGACATTTAGTGGTTTACCAATGACAACATAAACTATAATTGATAAAACAATATTCAAGAATAAGTCTGTATGACTCTAATATGCTTTTTCCAGAAAATAATTTTAGCTTTAAGGGAAATTGAAAGCTAAGAGTCATGCTGGTAAACGATAAAAAAAAAAATTTCCATAGAGTAGTAAAATATGCTGCCTTTGAAAGTTTGGGTTCTCCATCATTAGTAATGAATAAATGAAGAAGCTACAGGACCACTTACCAAAGAAACAGCTGTAACAACAGTAAAAAAATAAGGTAATAAAAAGATAAAATAATAAAAATATTTCAACTAATGTATGTTAAAAGACAAATACTTTCCTCATTTAATCATTACAACAACAATAGGAGGTAATACAATTTTTATCTGTTTCTTCAGGAGATATTAAGTATGAGAAAGCTGAGGTTTAAAAATAGTTAATAACTTGCTTAAGGTACAAATAAGACATAGTTAATAGATAAATAGGAAGTCATTTATTGCCAGGTGGTAAAGGTGGGTATACTATAGATTTTGGAATTCTGATTTAAATTCATGTTCACATAATTTTAACACCAGATGTCTTGAGGAAAAATAATTCTTACCCAGAGTGCTCAATTTAGTCAATCAAACCATGTGTGAGACCTCTAAATTTATTTCTAGGGTGTGTGTGTGTGTGTGTGTGTGTATTCACATAAAATCAAAACTAATACATACTTCTAAATGGAAAATATAAACAGACCAATCACAAGCACTGAAATTGAAACTGTGATTAAAAATCTTCCAGCAAGCAAAAGCCCAGTACCAGATGGTCTCACAGGCAAATTCTATCAAATATTTAGAGAAGAGGTAACACCTATCCTTCTCAAACTCTTCCAAAATATAGCAGAGGGAGGAGCACTCCCAAACTCATTCTATGGAGGTCACCATCACCCTGATACCAAAAACAGAGAAAGATGTCACAAAAAAAGGAAACTACAGGCCAGTATCACTGATGAACATAGATTTGAAAATCCTCAACAAAATACTAGCAGACAGAATCCAACAGCACATTAAAAGGATCATACACTATACCAAGTGGGGTTTATTCCAGGAATGCAAGGATTTTTCAGTATATGCACTCAAACAATGTGATACACCATATTAACAAATTGAAGGGTAGAAACCATATGATCATCTCAATAGATGCAGAAAAAGCTTTTGACAGAATTCAACACACATTTATGATAAAAACTCTCCAGAAAGTAGGCATAGAGAGAACTTACCTCAACATAATAAAGGCCATATTTGTCAAACCCACAGCCAACAGCATTCTCAATGGTGAAAAACTGAAACCATTTCCACTAAGATCAGGAACAAGACAAGGTTATCCACTCTCACCACTATTATCCAACATAGCCACAGCAGTTAGAGACGAAAAAGAAATGAAAGAAATCCAAATCTGAAAAGAAGAAGTAAAGCTGGCACTGTTTGCAGATGACATGATACTATACATAGAGAATCCTAAAGATTCCACCAGAAAACTACTAGAGCTAATCAATGAATTTGGTAAGGTAGCAGGATACAAAGTTAATGCACAGAAATCTCTTGCATTCGTGTACACTAATGATGAAAAATATGAAAGTGAAATTAATGAAACACTCCAATTTACCATTGCAACAAAAAGAATAAAATATCTAGGAATAAAGCTATCTAAAGAGACAAAAGACTTGTATGCAGAAAATTATAAGACACTGATCAAAGAAATTAAAGATGATACAAATAGATGGAGAGATATTCCATGTTCTTGGATTGCTAAAATCAACATTGTGAAAATGACTATACTCCCAAAGCAATCTACAGATTCAATGCAATCCCTATCAAACTACCCATGGCATTTTTCACAGAACTAGAAGAAAAAATTTCACAATCACTATGGAAACACAGAAGACCCCCAAATATCCAAAGCAATCTTGAGAAAGAAAAACGGAGTTGGAGGAATCAGGCTCCTGGACTTCAGACTATACTACAAAGCTACAGTAATCAAGACAGTATGGTACTGGCACAAAAACAGAACATAGATCAATGGAACAGGATAGAAAGCCCAGAGATAAACCCATGCACATATGGTCACCTTATCTTTGATAAAGGAGGCAAGAATATACAATGGAGGAAAGACAGCCTCTTCAATAAGTGGTGCTGGTAAAACTGGACAGCTACATATAAAAGAATAAAATTAGAACACTCCCTAACACCATACCCAAAAATAAACTCAAAATGAATTAACAACCTAAGTGTAAGGCCAGACACTATAAAACTCTTAGAGGAAAACATAGGCAGAACACTCTATGACATAAATCACAGCACCTCCTAGAGAAATGGAAATAAAAACAAAAATAAACAAATGGGACCTAATGAAACTTAAAATATTTTGCACAGCAAAGGAAACCATAAACAAGACCAAAAGACAATCCTTAGAATGGGAGAAAATATTTGCTAACGAAGCACCTGACAAAGGATTAATCTCCAAAATATACAAGCAGCTCATGCAGCTCAATATCACAAAAACAAAAACGCCAATCCAAAAATGGGCAGAAGACCTAAAAGACATTTCTCCAAAGAAGATATACGGGTTGCCAACAAACATATGAAAGGATGCTCAATGTCACTAATCATTAGAGACATACAAATCAAAACCGCAATGAGGTATCACCTCACACCAGTCAGAATGGCCATCATCAAAAGTTTCACAAACAATAAATGCTGGAGAGGGTGTAGAGAAAAGGGAATCCTCTTGCACTGTTGGTGGGAATGTAAATTGATACAGCCACTATGGAGAACTGTATGGAGGTTCCTTAAAAAACTAAAAATAGGACTACCATATGACCCAGCAATCCCACTACTGGACATATACCCTGGGAAAACCATAATTCAAAAAGAGACATGTACTGTAATGTTCATTGCAGCACTATTTACAGTAGCCAGGAGAGGGAAACAACCTAAGTGTCCATCGACAGAAGAGTAGATAAAGATGAGGCACATATATACAATGGGCTATTACTCAGCCATAAAAAGAAATTAAACTGAGTTATTTGTAGTGAGGTGGATGGACCTAGAATCTGTCATACAGAGTGAAGTAAGTCAGAAAGAGAAAAGCAAATACCGTATGCTAACACATGTATTATGGAATCTAAAAAAAAAAAAAAAAAATGTTCTGAAGAACCTAGTGGCGGGACAGGAATAAAGACGCAGATGTAGAGAATGGACTTGAGGACACGGGGAGGGGGAAGGGTAAGCTGGGACGAAGTGAGAGAGTGGCATGGACATATATACACTGCCAAATGTAAAATAGATAGCTAGTGGGAAGCAGCCACATAGCACAGGGAGATCAGCTCAGTGCTTTGTGACCACCTAGAGGGGTGGGATAGGGAGGGTGGAAGGGTGACACAAGAGGGAGGGGATATGGGGATATATGTATACGTATAGCTGATTCACTTTGTTATACAGCAGCAACTAACACAACAATGTAAAGCAATTATACTCCAGTAAAGATGTTAAAAAAAAAATGATACATGCTTCTGGTGTATTATTTTCTTAGAGCAATAGCTCTCAAACATTTTGGTCTCAGAGCACAATTACAGTTTTCAAAATTATTGAGAGCTACAAAGTGCTTTTGTATGGGTGATATACATGCATATACTATATATGTGTGTATATATATATATATATATATATAGTTAAAATTAACACTGAAAAACTTTAAAATATTTAATATTTCATTTGAAAGTAGCAAAAATAAACCCACTACATGTTAACTCATTTTTAATAAAAAATTATATTTTCAAAACAAAAAATACTAAAAATAGTTGCATTGTTTTATATTTTTGTAAATTGTTCTAATGTGTGACTTAATAGAAGACAGTTACTATCTCATACCATATATAAAAATAAACTCCAAATGGCTTAAAGACTTAAATGTAAGACCTGAAATCATAAAACTTCTAGAAGATACCATAGGCAGTATGCTCTTTGACATTGGTCTTAGTAATAATTTTTTGGATGTATCTCCTCAGGCAAGGGCAACATAAGCAAACATTAACATATGGGGCTACATCAAACTAAGAAGCATTTGCACAGTGAAGGAACCAAAACCAAAAGGCTACCCACTGAATGGAAGAAAGTATTTGCAAACCATATATTTGATCAGAGGATAAATGTCTAAAATATACAAAGAACTCATACAACTCAATATCCAAAATAAAAAATAAGCAGAGGACCTGAAAATAGGCATTTTTCCACAGAAGCCATAGAGTTGGCCAACAAGCACTTGAAAAGATGTTCAACATCACTAATTATTAGGGAAATGCAAATCAAAGCCACAATGATCTATCACCTCACACCTGTCAGAATGGCTATTATTAAAAAAACAGCAAATAACAAGTGTTGACAAGGATGTGGAGAAAAAGGAACACTCGTGCACTACTGGTATGAATGTAAATTCATACAGCCACTACAGAAGACAGTGTGAAGATTCCTCAAAAAAAATTAAAACTCGAACTATTGTATGACCCATCAATTCCACTTCTGAGTGTTTATCAAAGAAAACAAAAACACTAATATGAAAAGATATATGTGCCCCTAAGTTTATTGCAGCATTATTTACAATAGCCGAGATAGGGAAGCAACCTAAGTGCCCATCAAAAGATGAATGATTAAAGAAGGTATGGTATATATATATATATATATATATATATATATATATATATACAATGGAGTATTGCTCAGCTATAAAAAAGAATGAAATCTTGCCAAATTCAAGAACATGGATGAACCTAAGTGAAATAGGTCAAAGACAAATACCTTATGATTTCACTTGTATGTGTAATTTAAAAAGCAGAACAAATGAACAAACATAACTAAACAGAAAAAGATTCTCGGATACAGAAAGAAGCAGGTGGTTGCCAGAGGGGAGGAGAGTAGGGGAAGAGGAGGAACAAATGATGGAGATTGAGGTCAAACTTACAGTTACAAAATAAGTGAAATCACATGTATGAAACATACAGTGTGGGGAATATGGTCAATAATTATGTAATAAGTTTGTATGGTGACAGATGGTAACTAGACTTATGGTGATTATTTTGAAATGTACAGGAATGCTGAATAATTATGTATTAGGAACTAACATAGAGTTGTAAGTCTATTATACTTCAAAAACAGACAAACTGACAAATTCATAGAAAAAGAGATCAGGTCACCAGACATGGGAGGTGGTGAGAAGGTAGATTGGATGAAGGCAGTCAAAAGGTACAAACTTCCAGTTATAAGATAAATAAGTACTAGGGATGTAATGCACAACATAATAAATGTAACTAACACAGCTCTACGTTATATATGAAAGTGTTAAGAGAGTAAACCCTAAGAGTTCTCATCACAAGGAAAAAAATCTATTTCTTTAATGTTTCTATGTACGATTTTGTATGTTCACTAAACTAATGGTGGTAATCATTTCATGAGGTCAGTCAAATAATTATACTGTCTACCTTAAACTTGTATAGTGCTGTATGTCAATTACATCTCAAAACTGGAAACAAAAATAGAAGACGTTAAATTCTTATTGCTGTTCTGCATTCAAATTGTGGCTTGTACTTTTTGGCCGAAAAATAAAAATATTCAGATAATTGTGGGTATTCTTTTTAGATACTACACCAAAACTTAACCAGTAGAAATTTCTTGAAGATTAGTTCCAATGTGGAATCTGATTCCATGTTAGTAAACTTTTTTTCTCTGTTGCATTAAAATTTATTAATCTATCTTACATTTTGAATGGATCTCTTACCTATGTATTATTTTATAACAATATTCATCTGTCATTTAGAAAACAGTGGTTCCCTGAGTTATACTGATCTTCCAAATATTGACATATTTCATTATAATATATAAAATTTTCATTAAGTAATTTTGCCACCAATCTCATCAGAAAAGTTTTGAGTATTGGCAAAGCTGTCAAGTTCATGGTGGTATACACAAATTTTCTAAAATTCTACTTTTTCTTGAAAGCTCAGATTTTATCATTGGCAAATTATGTTACTTGCTTTAACAGAAATGGTAGGCTCACTTCACACATGTTTTGAAAAAGTTTCTGCCAATTTTTCCAGCGTGAATAACCATAGTTTGTAAGTTGTGCTTTCAGGTGAAGAAGGTTTCTGTGAATAAAAGTGGCTAATACTGGAAATTACTGGCATTAAAGAACACAGACTGATCGTTTGGTGCCAGTGCCTTGAGTGGTGTTAGAGCACCAGTTGTTTTATTCACTGTAAATGACTGGGCAGTGATGAAGTTACCGGATATTATAGTCCAAATTAAGAAAGGTTTAAGATTTATCAAGCATATGTTCAAGAATTTTACTAGAGTGTGGTCTAATATGGTAGCCAGAAAAGAGCAGTGCCACTTAGTGAAAACTCCACATATTATGAATATATGTGTAAAGAAAATCATTGGACAAACTGGCTCCTTTATGAAGTCCATCAGAGGATATACTATCAGCCATGCTTCCCTTGTTCCAGAATATCAAAGTGTATTTCATTTCATATCAGTGAAGTCCCTATCAGAGAGTGGTGCAAAGATCTTCAACCTGAATTACTTAGTGTTTTGAAACTTTGATATAATTGAGGTGGGAGTGGGTGGAAGGAAAATAACAAAATGGGGTGTGTCTGGCTTAGGACTTGGTCCTGAATAGAAAAGATTTGTTGTTTGGACACTGGCTCTGCTGTCACAATTGTCTTTGAAAAGAATCATGTAGCTAATTCACATCTTGAGGGATAGTTCCTTGAATTAAATAGCCCATGAGGGATAAATGTGCCTGGGATGTATAACATTAATCTTTCCTGTGTTCAAGTGGAATTCCTTTTCCAAATGGAAAGTTTCATTTCATGTATATGAGGTAATATTTGTAATTTAATTAAAAAAATACTGTCAGATAGAAAAATATTATGCCATTACTACAAATGTCTACACAGTAAAACAAGTAGCATTGCAAAATTATTATTGAAGTAATTCCACCTCACTGACCCATTGAAAGGGAGCTGGGGACCCCCAAATTTTGGTGCAACACACTTTGAGAACTGTTATCTTAGAGCAAATGACCTTAAGCCTTCCTGAATTGTGATATCCTCTGATGTTGTTAAAGTTCAATTTGATGCTTCTTTTTTGCTTTGGGTAATTCTGAAAATATGCTTTGGATGTCTCCACTGGTAGGCTAAATTTGAGTTACACTGGCTTTAGAAAGCCAATTGTGTGTATCATTTTCCAATTCTTAATTCAGTGATGTTATGTTGGTGGCTTAAAATCAAACACTGTATTTATATCACAAAATTGAGAAATGCTACAAATCAGAGCAATTTTGACCCTGGGAGCGACTTGTTAAACATATACCTGTATACTCTGGATGCATATTTTCTATCTTCACTACTAACGTCTTATCGGTATCTTCTCAGAGAATTCTAAGTAGATATAGATGCATGTAAGTAGTCCAGGGGTTCGTCTGCTACAGGAGAGTTGAGATGATTATAACTTGGAAAAACTCCTACCCTTCACTTGGATTTATCTTTTCATGCCCTGATATTTAACCAGGAGATATAGCACAAATGGACACCATCCTTAAAAAGTTCATACTCTCCCATTCCATTGGCTAATTATTTATTTGTTAAATTCTGAAATAAACACACAAATAGTAACATTTCCAGATGTTATGTCTCTGCCACGTGGGATTCTTAATTATAATGAAGAATTAAGAATAAAATAAAAAAGAGTCCCAAAAATGTAGAATCACAACTCCAATAATTTAATTATTTGATTAAGAAACTTATAAACAAATAACAATTATTATTAATTAGTAATCTGTGTGCATATATATATATGTGAAAAACACAGAAAGTGCGAACAGTGGGATAATTCTTATCTATTGCAGGTTGTTTCACAGAATGACCCAATTTAAGTCATTTAACTTTTCTCAAATTTTGTATTCTCATTTTTAAATGGTAGGGAATATATGAGTTAAGCTGGAACCTGAACATAATTCTTATCTTCTTTTTTGTCTAGTTAAAGCCTAGTCATTATTTAAAACTCTCCCTACATGGTATCTGTTTGGAGAAATATTCCTTGATTTCCTTCTTATTAGAGAGTACCCTATTTATTGCATTGCCAATATCCACTTAACTATGAAGTACTTGAGGACAGAGCCTATGCCTTTCATTTTTAAATTTTCAGGGTAGAGCGTTCGAACATAGTAGGTGTTCACAAAATGCATGAAGGATATATGAATGAATAAGCATTTTGATGAAAGAAATTTCATGATTACATGGCCCAACTCCCTCATTTACGGCCCTGCATTTGCAAAACTATAGATGAAATAGCAAATGAACCTTGTTTATCCTACCAGCAAATTAGGCAGTTTCCTATTTTAAAAGTGCCTTAAAAAAAATCTATAGAATTAACATGGATGGGCTCTGAGCAACCAGTGAATGGAAACCGAGGTGTCAGACAAACAGCATCCATAATTAACAGGTTTGAATATTTTAAAATGCCTTTTAGAAGCCCTTTATTAGGAGGATTTTTTAGTGCATGTTAAGATTAATGGTTGCTTTCCTGTGTTCATGTCCTGTTTGTGGAAACAGATGGAATTTTAAGCAATAGAGCTGTAATAAAATTTGTTACTTACTATGACAAAATATTCATTATATGCTGTCAGAGAAATACAGAATCTGAAAAGTTGGCTTTTAAGTAGTTTTCAGGCATAAATGCTTAATTTACTTACCGAGATAAAAAGTAATGTTGTAAGCTATTGCAACTGTAAACTATATTTCCATTTGCCTGATAATCCTTTTTATTAGCCATAGAACTGTGGATGTGTGGGGAGACACATTTGTTCAACCACAGGAGGGATTCTTCTTTATTAAATGCATGTTTCCAAAGAGGAGAGATTATTTACTTTTTGGTGGAAACAACCACATCATCCACTCAAAAGCAAATTGTGTTTTCAGGGCAAAGATATTAAATAGATATTAATAGGCATTCTATTCTTGAGTAACTGATTCTGTTGTTTCAGTTACTGCTCCACCTTCGGAAGATTGCAGAATCCATGACCTAAAAGATTTCTTAATCTCAGATATTTACGGTTTGGGTTTTTAGTGCCTTTAAAAAATATGTAATTTTTCCCCCTTAACAGCTTTGCCCTGTTTTTGTTTCACAGCTTGGATAAAGCTCTGAATTGATAAAACAAAGAGAAAGTGAAAGGTTTAGTGATATAGTGTATCAGAAAATTCAAACAGCCTGGAGGTACCAGGTTTTAGAGAAGATAAATACTGAAGTTTTGAAAGAAATTTTTTAAAATAGCCACTATTATATGACTGACTATCCATTTTTCAAGTCTCCTTGATCTGAGTGATAAAGTTAAATTACATACATCAGGGTCTCCAAATGGAGATGATGTATGTAGTGGCATTTTGTGAGCCATTAAGCTCTATAAAAAGAGTACAGGCTGTTTGTTGCTCTTCCTATGGGTTTAATTACTGATGATCTTAAAGCTTTAGGATAGGTTTGGTGATGGTATCCCAAATTTGTAACCTAGAGAATACAACTCTTGGAAGGAGAGAGGAAGAGACAGAATTTTATGAAGAAATGGCTCAGAAAACATTACTTGAATAACTAACATATTGTTATATTGTGTATATATATATATATATATATGGTGTTACATGTAATATTTATATAACTGCTCCCCAACACCTTAGTGGAAGAAGAATCCTACAGTGGTGTGTATATCCATGCTTATGCTCCAGATGGCATCCTTAAATACTGTGAGGTTCTTCTTGGGATTTATCAGTTCCCTTCAGCTCCAAATGTTCTTTGATATCTTAGATCCTCTTAAGTTTTTAAGGTTTACAAATGCTCCAATTAAAAATGTAAAGAATCTTTGATTTGGAGTTGGTAGACATAGGTCTGCACTTACTTGATATGTGTTAATGTACAAGGAACTTGTGTGACTCTGTAGTTCTTTGTGTTTTCATCTGTAAGATGAGAATCATATTGCCTAGGTCATAGATTGATTATAAAGTTTCTGTGAGATGTTTATAATGTGCATAATATTTATAGGCATATAACCATTCAAAAATATTTAATTCCTCAAGGCCATGCTACAAATCATGTGAGGCACCTTGACTGGCTGGTCCACTCTCTTAGCCATATTACATACTTCCATCAGGGTTGCCTTTCTTCTTCCTTCCTCTCCCTTTCCTCCCTCCCTTCCTCCTTCCTTCCTTCCTTCCTTCCTTCCTCCCTCCCTCCCTCCCTCCCTCCCTCCCTTCCTCCCTCCTTCCTTTCCTCTTCTGTTGATGTTGTTGCCATTGTTTCAGTCATAAGCCAGTGTGTTAAAACAAGTTTCAGCAAGTCAGGAAAGTCTATCCCACTCACCACCTTCAAAGAAATGAACAGGCTCATGGGTGACCAAGAGGTTTAAGTTCACAAATAGCTGGATTGGGAAAAGGGAGATCAGTGAAGTTTGTTTTCAATTCAACCTAACAGGTGTTTTGGGATAATAAAATTACTTACATGAAGCCCTGAGCATCATGTCTAATACGCATTCTATATATATATGATCTTTTCCCTCTTTTCCACCCAGCACTTTTTGAGGGCAGAGCAACATTTTATTCATGTTGGCTTCTCCAGTGTCTCGTTCAGTGCTTAGTATATATTATGCCTCAATAAATGTTGAAAAAATTCTGTTTCCTGGGAGAAAATCAGGCTGATCTGACATATGAGCAAGGACAGGTTGGAGTTAGGTCTTGTGAAAGTGAGAAGTCCACAGAGACTAAGGCTCTAGGAATGTTAAATGAAAATAACCAGAGGAGATGAAAAGTGTCAGGGAGCAGTGCCAAGGGTCTAGCTGTGATCCAGGAACACAGCTCTTCACTAAAGTCAAGCAGAGGGTGTTGTGGTTTGTGCTGTCTCCAAGGAGACAGAGCACTGAGGACAAACTAGGAACTAACCTCAGCATTTCCCGCAGCCTAACGCCCGAAGAGACTGCTTTCTCTATCTGTAGAGTCATCTTTGAATATAAGCCATATTAGGTACAACAGTATAGTTTCAACCTTTAGGCCAATGCCTTTTAGCTTCAATAGGCTTGCTGAACATAGACTTCTGGGCAAAACATTACTGTTCACTTAAACTTAGGATGAGTTTTCTAAAAATATTAGATCCTTAGCAAGACAAAGCTAAATATATAATTTTAGCAACTAATGAGTATCTCATGTAGCTAAAGGCAACTTTGGCTTAAATATTTAATGATGGGTTTGTATTTATGAGTAACAGAAAGAATTGCTCAAAAAAATCCTGTTTTGTCCTGAAATTTGTCTTAGCTTGGGGAAGAACTGTCACCCCATATACTTAGCCACCTATTCCATTATTCCATTTTACTTCAAAACTTAAGATTTTTGTTAGGATGTATGCATATTTTCTTTCATTTTTTATGAATTAGAATGCTGTTGAATCTTGGTATGCAATCATACAGTGTTCAGTTTTTTCTAAATGCATTTAAATAAAGCTCATTTGTAATTCTTGTCAGGAATATATGCTGTGAGATTCAAAGCCAAGATGTAGGAAGGATTTGGCTGCTTGCTGAAGAAGTTTACCAAGACAAGCATCCCATTTTAAGAGTTTCATTGTTCTCACTTTATATTAAATCGTACACTTCTCACAGCAAGCCTGTCTTAGCCCTATTTATGGGATAAAGGATGGGGAAAGTGTATGCTCTAGAGTGTTCAATAAGTAATTGCTGAATAAATAAATGAATGAATGAATACATAATATACAGCATACAGAGTTCTTTGGAAAGAGAAAGTTATAAGAAAGTTTTTGCCCTTGCTTTATTTAAAACCACCTTCAGACATTGTTATTATTTTTCAATTTACTAACTGAGGACTTTGGATAATACATTAGGGAGCCCAGAGAGGAAAGGTCAGCCCAAAGAATGTGCTTGGGTCTTAAGAAATGTCAAGAAAATAATTTACAATAGGAATTTTTCAAAATGTGGAATTACTGGCAAAATAAGGAAAAATAAAATGAGAAAATGTGAATTTATAATATGAAATAATTTTATTTTTAACATGGATTTATTTAAATATTTGGAATAAGAAGAATAAAGGAACTAATATTATCCAATAGCACATTCCATCATACTGTGTTGACTTCCATGTATCTGAATTTTAGCTGTGCCTTTTACAAAACTTTGTTTTTTAAAACGCACAGAATTAGAATGAGTTTAGCTTGTATATATCACCCAAAGGTATGGAGAAGATCAATATTTTTCTCTTAAAATCTTTTAGATAAAATATATGACAGAGAATTATTGGTTTTAATTTTGTGAAAAACTGAAAAAATTTTGAAAGCTAAACACACAAAGAGAAAATTTTCTAAAGTCTATATGCAAGTAAATCATTTAAAGAAGAAATACAGAAGGTCAATACACTTGAAAAATATTTAATAGTCAAAGAAATTCAAATTAGATGCCAAGACATGATTTTAAAAATAAGTTTATTCAGAAAAATTACAAATAAATACTGAGGTGTGAGAGACAATTAAAAAAAAAATCCCCAAATCCCAGAGAACTACGAATGGAGGGACACATTGGGAAGTATGTATCAGAAGCACTGAATTCTTCACAACTTTTCTCCAACTGTCACACTGAGGTTATTAATATTTATTAGTATTTTAAAAATAACAGTGTTCTTATAGTGAACAACTGGGGAAAAAGTGAATGTACAACAGTAAAAGAAGGATTATTACTCATCCATTTAATAAAATGCAATAATGAAACATATAGATTGAACCACACTGAGTCCTGACAAGTGCAATGGTGAAGTGCTCTACGAATTTGTCAAAGTCACCAAACTTCTGTCTTGGTTTTTCCAACTGTAAAACTGAGATAATAGTGTCTCCTTGACAGGGACAATGTAAGAGTTAGTTTAGGTCTGTGTTTTGAAGATGTAACATTCTCCCTAAAAAAGGCACATATTTAATATTCTGCACTTTAATCCAGCATTTCTTTTATTTTATATAACATAATACTCATAATGTAAAAATAAGAATGCAATGATAATATAACACTTCCCTAGGAAATTTATTAGGTCAAGGTTTATTATAATCATGCTTTCTAATACATAAAACATTTATGGCGGACATGCACATATCATAAAATTTTAATGTGTACACGCATAACTTAGGTTTAAGTAGAAGAACTTAAAGGACATTAATTTAGTAGTATTGAAGATCTTAAATATCTCAATTTAAACCACAGTGTTGTACAGCTTCCACTGAATTACTTAAGTGTTATGTTTGGCACTGTTTTAATATTTCCCTGTTTTGGAAGCATAGCATGAAAACAATGAGGCAATAACTAACTATGCACTGAAGGCAATGATGATAAAAGAAATTTCCTTTAAATTCATTTTTATATATTTTCCTCCTATTATTTTTGTTTCCTAATTTAAAAAATTTTCTTAACAGCCTTGTATAATTTTACTTCCAAATAATCCCCCGTGCTTAACTGACATAATAGACCCCCACTGAATATTTGTTGAATGAATGTATGCTCCAAAGTGTCAATCTATTCACATTTTTTCAAAATTCAGTCCAAATGCACTTCCATCAGGAAGTGTTCAAAAAATTATCTTTTGCTTCTGCCTGAGCTCTAAAGATATCTGCTTTCTATATTCCTCACTGTCGTTCTTGTCATTTATTGGCTGAATTATTATTTCCGACTTAAAGTTGTACCCTTAGGCTTACAGTCTAATGGGAGAGAAAAGCATGTGAACCACTAATTGCAAAGTAGTTTAGAAGATGCTAGGATAGGTATGTCCAATGTACTATGGAAAAGGAGATGATGAGACAAGCTTCTGATGTATTTATGAAAGCTCTGTAGAGGCGAGGCCATGTGGACAGTATCTTGTTGTTGAATGAGAATAATTTTGACAAATGAGAACTGATAGGAAATTCAGTCCATTCAGGGCCCCAAGTCAAAATGTCATTAAGGGAAGACAGCCTGAATTTCCTGCTAATTTTATAATTTCCTTATATGCAACATGGAGATATATTCTCTCTCTCCCCGCCGCACCCCACTCTTCTTTTTTTTTTTCTTTCTTTCTCATTTTAAAGCAAGGTCTTAAGCTGTTTTCTAAACACAAGTCTTTCTACAGCAATGAATTTGGGAGGGTATTGGCTGTGTAGAATTTAGTATAGCCTACGTTCCCACTTCTCTTCTGTTACCTATCATATTGCAAATCTCAAAAACATGACAAGAACCACATAACAATTTTAACTTTACAATATATTGCTATTTTTTTCCCTCCTCTTCTGGATTTTGACCCTGATACAAAGTACTCATATCATCTCTTTGCTTTGTACTTTCCCTGATGAAAGCAGATCCTTGACATTTTCTGACTGAAGAACTTGTTTTTGGTCTTACGTTGCACCCAACAATTTATCAGCAACACGTTTGTGATTAGTTTGTAAATTTTTAAAAGGGGTAGGAGTTGTGAAAGCATGCCAACTGTACCAAGAAGGAACCAGATAAAATAGCCAAAACCCATTGCACTAACAAATTTTAAACAGTATTTTATAAATAAAAAATTATTTATTCTCGTATTAAGTCTAAGATCAGGGTTGACATCCTCTAAGGCCCCTCTTCTCGGCTTATAGATGGCCATCTTCTCCCTCCGTCTTCACCTTGTCATTTTTCTGTGTGTGTCTGTGTCTTAATCTCTTCTTATAAGGACACCAGTCATACTAGCTTAGGTTCCACCCCAATGCCCTCATTGAAGCTTAATTACCTCTTCAGTGTCCGTAGTGCTAAACACATTCATGTCCTGAAGTACTGGATGTTAGAACTTCAACATATACATTTTGGAGGGACAGAATTCAACCCATTAACACTCCTATTCAGAAGGAAGAGGACATCTGAACCTGCTCAAGAGCACCTTGGGAGTAGAGTGAATGTGGTTAACTTCCCTGGAAGTTTCTGTAGGAAGGGGTAATGGGTGCTGAACTGTCTGGGGGAAAAAATCACTTGATAGCATGGGATCAGTTGGAAAAGGTTACTGTGGCAAATGACTGTGTTATGTGATAACTACTTTCAGGAGCATTGAAGAAGGTGAGGGCCAGAATTTATGTTTTTACTTGTTTAGTAGCAACGGAAGCTCTGCTGCTTTTTATTAAGGCTTTAGTTTTTGTGCTAGCTTCCCTTTTATCTGCTTCTTTCTTACTGCAACTTTAATATTTCTGGTGTTTTGTAAGTAATATTAAGAGTAATTTTATTTCACTGTTGCAATTGGTTTGAAGACCAGTGATGGATATTGTGACCAAAGGCAATGGCAGGATTGGAGCTAGTCCAGTCATCTCTTGGGTTAAAGGGAGATAGAGGGCAGGGGTTGTGAAAGGCAGCAACTGAGAATGTGCAGAAAAGTATGTTTTCTCATTGCAGTTTAAACAAAGAAAAGGTGTTGGAAATGGTGGACATCTGGTCACCCACTCTACTTACACTAATACTGGGTATCTTACAAAGGATGGAACACATTTAGGAAAAGAAAAATATTTGGATAGAGCCTTGATTATATTTATTGTATTCTGTGATGGTTCACCATGCCTTATTAGTTTATATACTTACTTAAAATATTCAGTAGTGGGTAGTTATACAGACAGCAGCAGTAGCATTCAACAAGTTATTAGAAAATAACTTGGATATATAGAGGATTGAAAATTAAAACATAAAATAACTACAAAATCTCCAAGGTTTCCAACTGGCATGCTTTATGTATTTTTTAGCTTCAGTGTCAGTGTAATAACAGCTCTGAAAAATCTGTTTTTTGCTTCATTCACACCCAGAATATGAAAAGAGAGAAAAATATGGGCTTTTTAAAGGTGCAATTTTAAATAGATCACCATGCAGCAGTAAAAACCACTATAACATTGAAGTGTTTCTGGGTCTGGGTGCATATTGTTGGAGGGAGATGAGGGGGATTTAAATTATTCTTAGCTTTCATTGTTGGTAACCATGTTGGTTTATTTCCAATTTTCAACAGTCATTCATTCAATACATAAAAATTGTTTACCTCTATGTGCCAAGCTCAGAGAAAGACAAAGACAAACCAAATAATTCAAAATTTAAAGAGTTTGATAACTGAAGCTGTTCTGATGGGCTCCTGGCCCATACTCTTTTTTCAAGGCTGGTTTTTGGAGACTGGGTGTTATAATGTTAATTGAAGGTCAAAGCAAGACCCCGTGGACTAAAGCTTAACAAGTGAAACATATGTTTGTGCAAATACTGCTGATTTTCCAAGATGTGCAGCTGAAGGGAAAAAAAGAAGTTGGAAGGTGTTAAGTTGCCTCCTTAACACATTCATTGTCTCAACTTTGAGTTTATTTATTTAGTTAGTTAGTTTTACATGTTGTTGTTTTTTTAACATCTTTATTGGAGTATAATTGATTTACAATGGTGTGTTAGCTTCTGCTTTATAACAGAGTGAATCAGCTATATGTATACATATATCCCCATATCCCCTCCCTCTTGCGTCTCCCTCCCACCCTCCCTATCCAACCCCTGTAGGTGGTCACAAAGCACTGAGCTGATCTCCCTGTGGTATGCGGTTGCTTCCCACTAGCTGTTTTACATTTGGTAATGTATATATGTCTATGCCACTCTCTCACTTCGTCCCAGCTTACCCTTCCCCCTCCCCGTGTCCTCAAGTCCATTCTCTGCATCTGCGTCTTTATTCCTGTCCCGCCCCTAGGTTCTTCAGAACCTTTTTTTTTTAGATTCCATATATATGTATTAGCATACGGTATCTATTTTTCTCTTTCTGACTTACTTCACTCTGTATGAAAGACTCTAGGTCCAAACACCTCACTACAAATAACTCAATTTCATTTCTTTTTATGGCTGAGCAATATTCCATTGTGTATATGTGCCACATCTTCTTTATCCATTCATCTGTCTATGGACACTTAGGTTGCTTCCATGTCCTGGCGATTGTAAATTTAGATGCTGATACGCCAGCACTAAAGTGATCAGGGAAAATGTTGCAGTTTTTGAATACACAGCATAATGTGAAAGATAACATTATGTATTTGGAGCTGAAAAGTAAGTCTAATCAGAGAAGGAAGTTTCAAATTGGAAACAGGTAGTTTTAAAAAATCCTCAAAAATCTTTGGTAAAATTATTCGTTGATACCATTTGAAATCCAAAATGAACACATCTGGATGTTTTTAAAGTGCAGTTTGTGTGTGACTCAGTTTTCCCCAAAATAAAACTTTGTTTGTCTGCCAAACAATCAGCAGAAATTAGGGTAGTTTAATAATTAAAGTTGTCCACAGGAACTGAGAAGACTTAGCCACACAACATTTGCCAATGTAGAAGCCAGGCTGTGGTTCTGCTTTACACAGAAGTTGGAAGTGAATCCTAGGAGTTATCATCTTTTTCCTAAAGTGATGTAGCTAAGGTAACTTTTCATCTGATCTTGAGGTTAAAAAGAAAAAAGAAAATTCTGAGTGGTGACCAACGAATGGCAGATCATTCATTAAATTGCCTACTTATTCTCCTTCAGAGAGGGAGTTAGTAACTATGGCTAGTTAGTTCATTGATAAGAATGCCTGTGTTGAAGGGATTAGATACTGTCAAATCCAGAAATTCTCTCAAGTTGTTATACCCTCCTTTCATCCATTCTTCCTTCACTTCTTCCTTTCAGGTTTCCTTCAATAAGCATATACTGAAAACCAGCTAATCCTAGGCAAGCATTAGGAGGAAAAAGTCAAGTCCCCTGTACTATTGATGAAATACAGCAGGGGTCAGGAATTTTTTTCCAAAGGACCAAAGAGTAAATATTGTAGGCTTTATGGTCTCTTTCAATTGCTATAGTGAAAAAGCAGGCACAGCCGATACTTACACAAATAGGTGTGGCTGTGCATCAGTGAGATTTTATTTACACAAACAGCAAGTTGGCTGGCAGACCTGATATTCCATTGCACACAAAATGCTGGTGAGATGGTGGGGTGTACAAAGGGCTCTGGAGCTCAATCCTAAACTGCATCCCTTTTTAGCATTGCCAATTACCTAATTCAATTACCTCATTTATAACTGTAGATATTGCTGTTTGCTTCCCTGATTTCAGTTATTATGAAGATCAAATTATAAGAATGAGTGTATTTCAATTTAGATCTATCCTCTCTATTTAGATTGATCTTCATAACCTTATAATATACTATCACCTCTAATCTTTGAGGGTAAGTTATATTCTTCTTTGTATATAATTCTAGAGAACAGTAGTGAGACCAATCAGAGAGCAGAGATCACCTTTCCATATCTTCTGTCCCTTATCATGCACTGTTTTGCAATGCATGTACATCAATATTCAATTTGATTCATTTTTCTATTTTCCACCATGTTTGAAACAGAAGAAATGTGGCACAGGATCACTAAAATGACAGTTCCAACATTAGAGTGGCCTCAAAATAAGAATCTGCATTTTCTTATTACCTAACCAATTACAAAAACAAGATTTTTTAAATGAAAAGAAAAAGTAAAACAGAGACCCCCAAAATTGTAGTATGTATACAGAGAAGGCCTGCTTGCTTACAGTGAGAGTAACTTTACAGTATATCGGCATGCTTCTTCAATTTGCTAAGTGAATAATTTTAGTGACTGAGAAAGATTTTAAGACTGTTAATATGATAATACAAGACAAGAAAGATATTTTCTGGTAAGATAGATTTGTCCCTTCACAATTTACTCCAAACAACAAAATGTCTGGAGTTTTGCAAAAAAGTACTCCCTACCTCTTTATCTAAATTGCCCATTTTCTTTATATGTGACATTTTGGCTCAGTGTTCTTCCTGTATTTTTTGTTTTTTCTTTAAATGGAATCTGTAGCATGTACTAATAGTCTCTTAATGTGTAAGCTGCTTTTAAAATCCCATTCATCTTGAGGCCATTGTACATTTATCTTGGCTTCTCTGATGTAGCTTCTGGGCTATAATTTAACCTTTCTTCTGTATAACTGATGCTTACGAAGCTTCCAAAATAGCCATATTTTATTACTTGGAGATTTTAGCAAAATTGAGTATATCAAATATACACTCTAGAGAAGGGTACTGGCTCATATTCTTCTCTATTAATGTTTATTTGGAAAATGCTCTCTTTGCATTCTTCCCTACAGTCACACAGCCCCATACACAAACTCTGAATGTAGACAGTGTGATGATGAAGAAAAGATTAGGAATAAGAGCTCTGTATCTTCATGGAGAAGCACTCCAATTTTAATTTCCAATCTTCTGAACTCTTAAGTGCTACCCCAAATGATCTTATTCATCCTATCTTCCTCTAATCCTCTTGTGAAGAAGATTCATTCCAGCCATACTGAATAGCGGTTCCCAACATGGCCAACACCTTCCAACCTCTCTCTGTTATTTGTTTTAGGGTAGTTTTTTTTTTTTTTTTTTTTTAAATGAACTCTGACTTTAGGCAGAAAAATCACACAGATAACCCTGGAGTATGTCCTAGTGCCTCAGGGCCATCTGTGTGTTCATCCAAGAGACTGGAACTGCAAAAGACTTTGATTCAAGACCTCGAAATCAGAGATTCTTTAACGAGTGGTCATAAATTGATAGCCCGTGCTACTCACTATACTCTTCTTATAAGGTAATAAATAGGCTACTTTATAAACAGCAAATATCCTGAGATGAGGCATCATAAATGCAGTTGGGTTGAGTTTTTCCATGCTCTCTTTATGAACTGTGAAATTAGATGATCTGGAATAATGGAATGGGCCAAGTGTCTAAGATTGAGCTAGTTTCTTTTAGCTATCTCTTATTTAGAAGGACTGAGGAGAGCTTTGAAATATTGGATAGAGTACAAGTATTTAAATTTGGCCTCCTGTAGTACATCAGTGTGCCATTGAATAAGCTGCAGTGATGCTCTAAGACTCATTTGCTGTCTATAAAGAGTGGAGAAGGTGATAAAATAAGGCAGATACTACATGTGCCATTTACATTTGAGAGCCATGATAAATGTTCTTTCTCAACCTCTGGTCCTATAAAAGCACATCCTGGGTTTCCTAGGCAAGTAGGGGCCACCCCCTTTGCCTTTTAACCTTGAGTTCCTTTTTTAAAAAGGCACATAACTTTTCTATATATACTGTAAAGAATCTCTCGAAACTACTTTTCTCAAAAGTGGCAAATGTAATTGGAAGGTATTTTAAAACTTTTTAGCCTATCCAGTGGATTCAGATGTGCACTTTCTTTCCTTCTTTCTTTCCTTCTTTTTTTTTTTTTTTTTTTGTGCACTTTCTTATTTCACAGAATACCTGACTCTAAAGGAACATATGTCTGGCATTTTGTTCTACTGAGGGTACTGCTCTTGATTTCCAGGGCATTCCCGTACATCTTTCTGCTAAATGTGTATTTTTGGCTAAAGAACATTTAGCTAGAATGTCAAAGCCCTAACTCTTGCACCAACTGAGGGGCTATTTATTCAAATATCCAGTCTACTATCAATTAGGGTTTTTGTCTCCACCTTTACATAGACTTTTTTATCTAGTAGGCTAAAAATCCTTGAGTGGTTACATTCTTTCTATATATAACCCAAATAGATTTAAGTAGTCATGCTCATGGCTTTACTGAATACTACTTTGATCCCTACTTGATCATCTAAAAAGTTTTGAGGGGAATGTTGTCTCTAAGAGGCAGCCTCAGGCATTTTCATCTAACAGATTCATTTGAGAAACCATAAAAGAAAGGAATGCTCAAGATAATAACAGCATTCACTAAGAAAAAAAAAATGAAAAAACCCCCACAAACAAACAACAAAGAAAAAGGTTTTGGCCATCTGCTCCTCCATGGGAAATCACCCGCTATACTCAGGACTCGTGTTTTCTAAGGGGTGGGTCCTTGGCCAATTTATTTACCAGGAAAATCTCACTATCTTGAGTTCTGAGTGCTCCTTGGGTCTTCATACACCTCAAGAACCAGTCCTCATGACCAATTAATTTGATGGTCACTATACTAAATCTTTCTTGATGTGTGTGGTAGGTATAGGGAAACATTGGAAACTTTAACAAAATTGTATGAACAGAATGAGTCAGAAAGAGACAGTATTGAAAAATCCTCCTATAATAAATCCTTACATTATCTTCACAACGGTCTGTTTTTTCAACGATCATGGTATGGCTATGTCAAATATCACTTCTTCCACTTTTCTGTCCTGAGTAAGAAGCAAGAGAGGCTTGAGTCCACATTACCCATCTCCCTCTTAACTACTTCTAGGCAACCCTTATAGCTTACAGGTTCACATTTACCCAAACTCCCTGTACACAGAAGTGATTAATTTTACAAAGAAAAACTGAAAGATGCAATGGAATAAAAGGGAACTATTTACTATCTATGGATTCAGATTCAGTATACCCTAGGCTATTGCTTTTTGAGACTTGTGCAAAGTTAATCTAAAGATGGAACTGACTCAGATAAGTTGACTTTTGCAGATGGAAAAATCTCAGGAGTATATTGCTCTTAAAGAAGCATTTATAATCAATCTCTAATTCAAAATCTAGCAAAATTTCTCAGTTTTAAATCATAGTTTTACACTTTAAAAATATCTTCGTATGTAAATTGTTTTTTCTAATACCCTGGTCATAATATAGTCTATGACTTTTAAACTAATCAACTGTAACAAATTACATGAAATGGAATACCTGGCCCTGCACAGTTCCTTGGGTGCACACTGGGTGGTGATTCCTAAAATATGACTGGTCCCATCCTGAAATTCCTTTGGTATATTCTGCTAACATCTGAAACTTCTGTACTGTCAGATGACTCTTGTCAAAGCTTGAGGACACCTCCCTTGCTGTTTTGGCCCAAGATCTTCTCTCATAGGTACTTGTTGGCTGTGTCATTTGCATCTTCCTTTGGATTTGGTCCTGGAAGATCATCCCAAATTTGTTTTGTTTTTACTCGCTCCCCCCAGAGAACGCTTTGGCAAGCCACACACTTTCAAACAAGTATACACCATACAGGAATTGAGAGAGTCTCAAGAATCCTAGGTTAACTTCCCCACATGCCCACTTACTGGGTGATTATGAACTTCTACTTTTTTTAACTATCCTGGGATGCCTCACTTAGCCAGATCCCCTGCGTAACAGTAGCCTTCACACTTTCCAATAGGATGATGAGGCAAGAATCCCTTGTGAGTTCCACTTCCAGCAAGACAGCATGAGGAGCCTGTGTTCATCAGGATTATCCAGAGAAACAGAACCAATAAGATATATATATATATATGGAATATAGGGAGGCTATATAGATATAGAGCTAGAGTCTAGAAAGACATTGCAGTTCTAGTTCTCAGTAATATGTTATGCTACATGACAAATAGAATTAAGGTTACCTATCAACATACTTTATAATGGAGAGATTATCCTGGATTATCCATGTGGGCCCAATGTAATCACAAGAGTCTTTAAAGATAGAGGAGTATGGCAGAAGAACATAGAGAGAGATGTGATGAAAGGATGATGAGAAAGATGTAACATTTTTGGGGTTGAGATGGAGGAAGGGGGCCATGAGCCAAGGAATGTGGATTGTTCTCAAGAAACTGGAAAAAGTAAGGAAACAGATGTCACTACAGTTTCTAGAAAGAAATAACACTCCCTTGAAACCTTGAATTTTGTCCACTGAGAGCCAGTGAGACTTCTGGCCTACAGAACTGTAAGATAATAAATTTATGTTGGGTTAAGCCACCAAGTTTAATGGTTATCTGTTATAGTAGAAATTTTAAACTAATAATAATTTTAAAAGGCCTATGCTCTTCTTTTAATTTTCCTTATTCCACTACTATTTTCTTACTGGTTGAAAAATAATTGACTACTTTACAAAACCATTTGGGTTCTCTTTGAGCTGACTATGTGAGCAAACCACATTACTAGAAATAATGTTTCAGGCACAAGCTTTTAAAAAAACCTATCATTAAAATATCAGTTTTAGCCTTTGTAGTAATTTAGTAACTTTCCCTACCTAAACCCTAGAAAGTGTCCTTTTTGTTTATAATAAGGACCCCATTCTTGATCATGAATAAAATCTGTTATCACTCTGGGGTGAAGCCACAGTCTGGACTCAAATCCAGTTGTGATCAGGATTTGCTTTACATTCTAATTCTTGACAAAATAGTGCTGTTATGGGTTGAGTTGTACCCCCCAGTTCATATGTTGAGGTCCTAAGCTCCAGTGCCTCAGCATGTGACTTTATTAGGAAATAGGGTCATTGCAGACATAAATAGTTAAGCTAAGATGAAGTCATATAGGAGTAGGATGGACCCCTAATGCAATATGACTGGTGTTCTTATAAAAAGAAGAAATTTGGATACAGACACACACAAACATGTATAACACTATATAAAAATGAAGGCAGAGATTGAGGTGACGCTTCTGCAGGTCAAAGAATGACGAAGATTATCAGCAACCCACTAGAAGCTGGGGAGAGGCAATGAACAGATTCCTCCTCACAGCCCTCAAGAGGAAACAACCTCATCAATCTGTTGACCTCAGATTTCTCATCTCCAAAAATGTGAGGCAATAAATTTATGTTGTTGTTTAAGCCACCCAGTTTGTGGTACTTTGTTATGGCAGCCCTAGCAAAGTAATACAAGTACAAAGCATACAAGATTTGCTTGTATGTCGTCATTGAACAAAGTTGCATGCATACCAATACCAAGCACAGTGATATCTGCAACAACACATCAAAGTCAGAGGCCTTCATAAGAAAGTCTAAGATTACTGAGATCAGATCTGCTCCAGAAACTTCAGTCTTTTGGTTGTTTATTGAAACTCAAGTGCCTACTTCTCTTTTGTAGGGATTTTTGCTTTATTACCATAAACTTGGCATTTTCAGAATGACCTTTAATAAAATCCCTCTTTCCTTCTGCATTATGTAACTCACTGAAATATATACATTGGAGTCTAAAGGAGACTAAATGTTAATATCTGCTTTATTAATAATTAAGGTGGATTTAAGATGATGGCTAGGTCTGGTGACCCAGCTGGGCCTTTTCTGCATCTTCCTAAATTTAGACATATGTCCAGTCCACCACATGGAGTTCTGATTCATAATGTCTCAATTCTAAGAGGAAGAATTCTGCATGGAGTATGGGGCCAAGCTACAGCTTTGCCCCCATCTCAACAATTAAAGTCAGTCCTTCCATGTGGAGGGTTTAGAGAGTGGTGGAACAAGTATAGAGGCTGTCTCCCCTCTTTCATATATCTAGTGAAGGGAAAAAAATCCATGGTTAATAAAAGAATATTGACAGAATAAAAAAAAAAACACATACTGACTTAGTATATTCAGGTTGCTATAACAAAATTACCATAACCTGGGTGTCTTATAAACAAAATAAATTTATTTCTCACAGTTCTAGAGGTTAAGGAGTCCAAGATCAAGGCATCAACATATTTAGTGTCTGATGAGAGCCTGCTTCCTGGTTCAGAGATGGTCTCCTTCTTGCTGTTACCTCACATGATAGAAGGGGAAAGGAAACTCTCTGGGGTCTCTTCTATAAGGGCACTAACCTCATTCATGAAGGCTCCACTTTTATGACCTAATTACCTCCAAAAGTCTCTGCCTCCAAATACCAACACACTGGAGAGTATGTTTCAACTTATGAATTTGGGGGGTACAAATAGTCTATACCACATATAAACAAGTGAACAAAACTAGACTGCATGTATTTTACACTGATAGTAGGGTTAGTCTCTGTCCTAAATGCTAATTTTCTCATTTAATCCTTACTAGAACATTATGCAGTAAGATACATAATAACTCTCCATTAAAGTTTTGTCAAGTGTTCAAATTATGTCCTTTATAGGAAAATAATCCAGTTCTGAGTAACCTTGCATTGAGTTGTCATGCCTCCTTCATCTCCTTCCATACAGGACACTTCCTCATTCCATATTTTGTGATTAAGTGATTACAGATCACTTATTTTATAGAAAATTTCTCAATTTAGGTTTGATATTGTCTCATAAGGTTTAGTTTATTCGTCTTTTGGAGGAAGACCTCTTAACTAATGTTCTGTATTCTCATTACATTCTGTAAGATTGCACATGATTTTGTTTTTCTCATTACAGTTGATTTTCACTTTGATCACTTGATGAAGGGGCTGTCTGCCAGGCTTCTCCACTTTAAAATTACTTTTTGTAATTAGTAAGCGTTTTTTGATAGAGTTCCTAAAGCAGCTAAGTATCCTATTTCTTATCAGACTTTTTTCTGTAACATCCCATGCTGGTTTTTCTCCTGCACAAAAGCATTCCTCAACCTGCCCTGTTCACCAGTACTTTGCCCCATGCCTACATCTCTACTTGTGGACATCCTCTGCACTTGATCGTGTTCCAGTACTTTGCTCTGCACAACCATAGCTCTCCAATCCCCACCTTGGTTTGAACACTTATCTTATTCGGCCCCCCTAATGGTTTGGGGGCTGAATTGTTAAGAAAGGAAAAGGGAAAAAAACAGGAATAATTATTCCAATATAAAGATAAAAGACAATATAATATGATGGAAGAGAATTGAGACGTGGATACTTGATTCAAGCTAATTTACTACTTTCTTCCGCAGACTAATTGAGTGCTGGGGAGACAATAATGAAAAATAGACCCTCCGTAATGTTAGATCAAAATATGATATTTTAACCCCTGCTTTACAGTGTACATAGTATTTTATCTTAGACAAATTCCTTTTCTTCTCCCAGCAACAGTTGCCTCAGTCGAAAAATGAAAGGTTTTCCTAAGGATTCTCCATAGTCTTGTATTGCTATGATATTCTTTATTTTACTGAAGGTTGGTGAAAAAGCCCTTGATATAGAAGCTCTGTTTCTTCCTATCAGCATTTATGGTTTTCATTGTGCTTTTTAAAGAGCTATCTCATTTCATATCCAAATTAAGTTACTGATAGTGTTGAATAAATCAGTTCTTTATCGTGATTCTTGCAGTTGAACACCTCTCTGACTTATGACTTCATTACATTAAGTAGAACTGGGACCTTTTATTAGATTTTCATCTTGTAATGGGAGGAAAGTCTAGGGTACATGAAAATTCAATTATGCATTTAGCAACTGAGGAAATAACTGCAGGATGAATCTGTGGACCCACTGTGACTTAAATGTAGGCATGAAACTGTATCACCTGGCTGCCAGAAGACTACATATTGACTAGTGGACCACCATGGCATTTGGGTTTGCAAGGATTTGTCAATTTAGTATCACTATAAGTTCTTCAATGCATTGTCACATCACCTTAGTAAATGGCTGCAGTTCCCTTTGGAGAATTCTTGGGGGAAGATTTAAAGTACAAAATTGCAACACTTTTGAGGAACTTTTCTCAATGAATCCAACCTTCAAGCAAGGTATTGTGGTCTGTGATCTGAGTTAAAAGCTAGAAATCTCCATTTTGGCCATCAGGCTGATAGTTGCTGCTATATATACTGCGGTAGGTTTAAATCATCATAAATAGACTGTTGGTTGAAATATAGAAATTCAGCAGTAAATGGAGACCATGTCATTAGAACTGGAGGAAAGAAGTTTCTTGCTATATAGTAGCAGGAAGCTTAGCAGAATTGCATCCTATGGTTATGTGAAAAGCAAAACGTGTCAGTAATTACCTTGGATATTTAGCTAAGAAGAGTTATATGTAAAATGCTGAAGAAATGTTCTAGATTATTCTCGTTGCTTATAGTAAAATAAGAGATAAATTGAGGGAAGAACTGTTAAGTGATAAAGAACCAGAACTTGATGATTTGGGAAATTCTTAGCCTATTGCCAAAGATATGAAAATTAAAAGATTCACTGTTAGAAAAGTGTATTCTACAGAGAAAGCCAAGTGTGTAGATGAAAAATCCCTTGCTAGTGCCTCAGAAGAATCAATAGGTCAAAGCATTCTATCACAGAGAGGGCTTTTTAAAGAGATTAGGCATGTGATTCAGGGATCCCCAAAGCTATCTCAGCAGAAGCCAGGAATAGAGATAAAATTATCCAGGAACGATCTGTAGAGGAGCCTTGTGTCTAATGTAATGACTCCCATGACATATATGGGAGACTTGCAGAGTTCTTAAGAATCACCTAACAGCAGTAACACTGCCAGCTTAAACTGAAAGGGATAAAGAGAAAACAAAACCGAAGGATGCAAGACTCACAAAATTTTACAGGTAGTAAACAGGCTGATAAAACTACTCAGTTTCAAACATGTACTATCCTTCATTAAATAGGAATGACGACTCTGAAACTGGAGCCACAGACTCAGATGGAGGAGCCCTGATCCAAAAAAGATTATTCTCAGACCTTGAAACCTAATGGAGTTTGCCCAGCTGGATTTCAAAATTGCTTGAGAATAATGATTACTTTTGGCCTTCCACTTACCCCCTTTTAACAGAAATGTTTATAATTTTTATCTTATGTCTGTCTAGCCTTTTTGTTTGGAAAAGATAAATTTTCTAGTTTTACAGCTCTGTAGATGGAGAAGAATTTTGCCTGAGGTTGGATCATACTCAGTCTCACTCTTACCTGATTTTAATGATTTAGTTGATGAAATTTGAGACATCTGAGTTAATGATACATAGATGAGATTTTGAACTTTGAGTTAATGCTGTAAGACTTGAAGTTGAGACTTGTGGAAATATTGGGATGAGGTGAATGAATGTATTTGGCATGTGGGACAGAAATAGTCCATGTATTGACTCTGGTTAACTAAATACCACCCTCCCTACAAAATTTCTGTGTCCTAATCACTTGAACCTGTGAATATGCTACCTTACATGGAAAAAGGGACTTTGTATATGTGATTAGATTAAGACTGTGGAGATGGGCAAATTATTCTGTATTATCCAGGCAAATCCAGTGTAGTCACAGGGTCATTATAAGGAAAGGAGATGGAACAGAGTCAGAAAAGGACATGTGACCATGGAAGCAGAGAGAGAGAAGATGTGATGATGGAAGCAGAGGTCAGAGTAGAGGTAGAGAGAAAAGAAGAGAGAGAGAGAGATAAAGAATCTATGCTATTGGCCTTGAAGATGGAGAAAGGGGCCGTGAGCCACATTATAGGTGGACTATAGAAACTGGCAAAGCCAAGGAACAGATTCTTCTCTAGAGCCCCTATAACAAATGCAGCCCTGCCAAACCCTGATTTTAGGACTTCTGACCTCCTTGACTGTAATGTAATACATTTGTCACTAAGTTTGTGATAATTTGTTAAAGCAGCAATGAGAAATTAATACATACATCAAGTAATACTTAAAAATACTGCCCTTTGCGGCTACCCTGGTGGCACAGTGGTTGAGAATCCGCCTGCCGATGCAGGGGACACGGGTTCGTGCCCCGGTCCGGGAAGATCCCACATGCCGCAGAGCGGCTGGGCCCGTGAGCCATGGCCGCTGAGCCTGTGCATCCAGAGCCTGTGCTCCGCAACGGGAGAGGCCACAACAGTGAGAGGCCCGCATACCACACACACACACAAAAAAATACTGCCCATTTTTCATTCCTAGGGACTCTGTAATTGGTTAGTTATTGCTAAACGTCTCAGGGGTCAAGACATTCTGATTACCACTTTGTCTCTGCTGCCTATGATGATAAATGTGACAACTGTGTCAGTGGTACTGATGCACTCACTGACACTCAATCTCTGCTGTTTCACAGTCTCGTTAGCACCATTGGCATCAAGGATAACTTCTCTATGGTGGCATCTCCTGCTGTTCTACCCAGCCTACAGACGTAGCTCTCAATGTTCTTTTCTGGGATATTGTTGCTCCCTCACTAGTTATTTGTCAATGCCTTAGTGAAGGAAATATTCTCTAGACCCTCTTGGAACATGTAAATGGCAGGGGGTTGGGGCTATATAGTTCATCTACAATGAATGAACTCAAATATTCCTATCTTACAAAGCTGTTATATTCTATCCTCTATGTTATGACAGGGAGTTCTAGCATCTCAACTTCATTAAATGTAGGCCAGTCAGTATTGGACTCTAATTTCAGTCAATCAACCATATGCATTTTTAAACTTCCATCTCTATAATCTGCCACACAAACCCCAGAATCTCTGGTTAAGTGCAATCATGAGCAAATTTGGTCACATTAGATGTAAATATTCTATTTTCCTTGGACTCTTAGAATCTATCCCCACATATGGTCAATGTGCTTTGTACCATATATTTTGTGACAATACATCTTAGAAGAAATATTTTAATTATTTTTTGAGTATAAACTACTTCTTCTAGAGTCAGACTTTGTATATTTTTCCCCCTGGAACAAACTTAAATCTGACTCCAGATAAGAATCTAGTGGCAGGAATTAATTGTGTTGAGTCTTGAAGAGAATAGGCACTTCCTTACAAGATAACCACCCCTGGTTGGGTTACTGCATGGTATCCAAGGAAGAGAAGACTAATATACTCAGACCCAAGAGGGTGGTATGGTTCTACTTAGAAGGGAGTCTTGGGGCCTGGAAGTTCAAGATTATCAATTTTATGTAAGTTCATCTGGATGTTCTTATTCCAAATATCATAGTTTCAGTACTTTCCCAGTCAATTCTTTTTGTCTGTTTTTCACATTAGGGGATTGGTGAGGCTGTGCATTGGTAACATGTTGGATTCCATGGGAAGCAGAGTTTCAGATGGAGATCACCATGCAGTAGTTATTAGAGAATGCTTTTGGCATCAACATTTGTGGGAAGTAGTGGGAAGAAACAAGACTGGGCCACAGCTAACCTATGAGAAGCTTTGAAGCTGAAACACCTCTTTATTATTATACCAAGTGGAAATTAGAGGACCTGGTCTTTATATAACAGCATCAGTCACTGGAGATGTAGAATGTCTCTGGAATGAGGCAAGACCTTAGGAAAGGCATTTTTCTTCAGTCAAGGTATTCTCTAAGAGAATGCTACAGCTGAGGTCCCTCAAACACTCAGAGCAGCTGGGAGACTCAAGTCTTCATTCCTCAAGGGAGATTTGGGTGGTACATCACAGCATCTACCAAAGAAATCAACTTATATTACACACAAAATTACAATTTTGCTTAGATCAGCCTTGAAGCTCCCAAGCTAAGAGACCCTCTTAAGGCCACCGTAGAAACTTTCTGTCTTCCTGATAGACTTAAGAGTTTAAAGACTTGAGCTTACTCTTTTTATTTTTCTCCCTTAGAGTTTTAGTGCAGTCGAGAGAATATCTCATTCTGCTGTCCTTATAGTCATTTCTGCCTACAAGGTATTTAATGGCATAATAGTTTCTTGGTCCCTCAAGGAACTTGTTTCAATAAGGACATTATCACCATCAACCAGAGATGATAATTTAATTAATTATGATGCCATTGCATGACATGGATCCTTGGCATCCTCTTTCTCATTTTCACAAAGCTCAATTCCTGTTAAGTCCAAGGACACAATCAAACCAATCACAAAAAGCCCATCATTTATTGTCTGGGTCCTGGGACCCTCCTGGTATCAATTTTTATATCAGTTAGTATTTCTGTTAGGAGATAGAAATTTAATATAAAAGATAATTTAATACAAATAATTGTTTACCAAGATTGGAGAACTGGAAGAGCAAAAAGCGAACATTAAGTTAATGCAGAAGTGGTAACAGCAGAAAGCAGTTTTGTCTTCAGAATCAGGGAATGGAAGGAAAAGACTAGGATTATTAGAATTTAGAGATTTAGAGGAGGGTTCCTGCAGAGCTGGGATTCCAATCTAGAGGAGGGTTGTTGTCCTACTGGTGCTAGGGCCACAGCATCTTGTACAAGAGCCCTTGCCAAGCTGGGCATCAGACAGATGATGCTGGCATCCTTACAGCAGTGTGATGAAGCTAGTTCCAAAATATGGAGAAAAAAAATTCTGCAGAGTGGATCCAGGTGTTGCTGCCAGAGTAAAGGACAACTGATTGATGATAATAGCAAACAAAACAGAAACCAGGGAATCCCTCCTCTGCTGACCTCCCATTCTCCCTCTAGCACTGCCCCATTGACAAAGCCAAACAGGGAACCACCTGGCAAAAAGAACATGTGATTTGCAGATTCTCAGCTCTAGTAATACAGAGAGTAGAGATGAGTTTGAAGTTAAGAGACAGCAACATAACATCCTTTCATGAAGAAATCATATAGCAAATGTTAAGTTAAAATAGACAGTGTATTTCTATATGCAAGAAACATTTCTTAGACACTTTTAATAGGATGTGAAAGTTGTTGACTCAATACTTATCTCCCTTGCCCACCCCCTCCACTACAACTGCTTAAAATCAAAATACTTGGTTTTCACTTTCCCTTGCATTTGTAAGATGTCATTTCACTGACTTCTGACCTATGAGGACAAAATCACATGAATTAGAAGATGCAGTCTCACTTTTCCTTCTTCACCATTTCCTTCCATTCTGTGTAACTCAGATGTAAAACTCAAAGACCACTTATGGACTAAGAATTCACTAACTCAAGGATACATAAGTGGTAAGACTGGCAGACTAACAGCTAAGAGTTTGGGTACCAGATAGCACCTGTGAGCCACTGGATGTACTGCCTACATCCAGACTTCTTGTTTTGTGAGATAATAAACCTATATTTCTTTAAGCTGCTTCGCTCAGGTTTTCTATTATTACCTACAAGCTTTAATGAACCCAAATATTAATGAATGTAGTTGCATATGTTGTGAAATATTCCAGTAATTTAGAGTAATCGATTTATAGTCTATTCTTGGAGACATATATTTTACATGGTGAGATTTTTAAGAAAACCGGAGCATTTTTTTTTTTTAGTTCTAAGTCATAAATTAGTTAGATAATCTTGGAAAATTACTAAATCTTTCTAGGTCTGAAATTTTCCCATCTATAAAATTTGCTGTAGACATTGATGAAATCAGATTATCAATTATAAAGTTTCCTCTTGCATAGGGAAGGTTAGATAATAAGCAAATACTAAATTAACTGAGCCAAGAACCACAAAGCATCATTGATATACATAAAACTGGGGCAGAAAGTACAAAAAACAGCGTATCATGCATAAGGTTAACTATATGGAAGGTACTACAACACCCTTGGGCTAGTATATACTGTGACCAAGAACTCAATTGAAAAGCCAACCTTGGAATTTTGGTTTTAGCTCTAACATGTAAAGTGCTAAGAAGTTTTCATTCCCAACATTACAACAAGAAAAAAGGTAGAAAAACTTAGTATTGATGACTTTTCTTGGATGCAACAGAGAGCTGAAAGCACAGGGCAAACTGACACCCTGAAATCTGGAGAGACAGATGCACCCATGTAGATAATAAAGATCTGCTCTAGATTCCTAGAGCAGAAACTGCTGGAGTAACATATACATAGTAATTTTAAGGAATTTCTGAAAAGGAATTTCTGAAAACTGATTGTGCACTAGTGTGAGGGTAAGGAAGTCCTGAGGCCATAGTTTAGGGGTCTGCTATACTGACATGGGATTTTCACACAGAAACACCACCAGTTTCTCATAGTGAGAATATGAGAAAGATTTCCTTATGGTGCCAGGAAGGGGAAGCAAAGAGTAAACATTGTTAAACACCTGCAGACTTCTGTATTAAAACAGACAAACAAAAACCCTATAATTCAGTGGAAAGGGTTTGAATAGAACACAATACTGAAACCAGATCCCAGATGGAGGTTGGGTATTACTCCCAACTCAGCAGTACCAGCCTTCCTGTCTTCTTTAAGGGAGGAGAAAACTAAAACAGAAATAGACAAAACTTAAAAAGCATAGTCAAGACTTCTGATTTCAACTCCAAAATATAGTTTTTGGAAGTTGTCATTCCTGTGCTTACAATCAGAAAAAAAAAGTGAACAAACCGAAAATTAATGTCTTTTTTTGGGACCCATCAGAGAAATAAGACCACCAAGGCAAATCACACCTAAAATCTGGAGACATGGGCAAATACAGAGTCACAGCTGAGATCAATTTACGTAGAGTAGGGCAGTTACCAGATTAAGTCTTTTGGACCCTGCTCAGGATTTACAAGGCTCTTTGCCTCAGCAGGTGAGTTTTTTTGTTTTAAGTAGGTGAATAACAAAACCAGAAGCTGAGGTCAACACAGCACAAGCTTTATTTGGTGGCCAAAGAATGGAAAAGCGGGAACTAAGTTCACAGATCAACTTCTCCCACCTGCTGAGGCTGATTTAATTTTTTAAATCAGCGTATAAGGAGACTCAGGGTCTCTTGGAGGTCAGGTTCACACCATCTTGGTCCCAGATGGTTCCAACTGGTTTTGTTGTTGGTTTGTAGCTTCCTTTCTTATCTCCGCACCTTTTAACTTAAAGATTTATGTTAACTCCAGCTAAAGGTGGGGAGTTGGCAGGTTTTGAGCAAGGACGCTCCTGCTAACAGTGGGGGTTGGAGGATTGTAAGCAAAAACCTGGAGCAGCTCTGGCAACAGGGCTGCTATAGTCACAAACTGTTAGGAACATTTACATAGTTATTTTGATAAATTGCTGGAGGCGGAGTGCGGATTGGTGTAAGAGTGAGAAACTCTTGCCGGGGGTGGTCTCAGTCTCAGTTGGCCCTTAACTATTCCTGGATTTTACCTCCAGAAACCTCACCTGATTCTTAGGGTGTGAAAAACCAAAAATGATACCCTTGAGGCTGAGGCAAGGAGAAGGGAAAAGTAAAGCTGTTAAATACTTGCAGAACATTCTCCACAACAAAGACCAACTCTCAAGGTAAAACTACTCTAATAGAACCTTATCTGACCTGAGAGACTAGCATTTCTCAGTCTCCAGCCGCCTCTAATCTCCCTGTCTCACCTAAGAAGAAAAAGGAGAAGCTAAGATATACTCCTTAAGGCCACTATCTAGGTACACATTCCCTCTACAGAACTGAGATTCAGTCATAAGATAATAGAGCACAGAACCTCTCCCAGGCCTTCCTGCCACCAATAGGGCTCCAGTATACAGAGGATTAAAGCTTACAGGGCTGCAAAATGAAGACTCTATTTAAGGAGCTGTCAAGCAATTTTAAAGACAACAAGTGGGGAAAATTTTTAAAAATAAAGACAAAGATTCTAGAGTAATTTGAAGCCTCTAGAACCTACAGCTGTAGCAAAAACTAAACAGCCCAGCACTAGCCAGATAAACATACTTCAGTTTCTACTACTTGAAATACCATGTTCTTCTTCCAACGATAAGGTGAAACATACAGTAGCAATTAATAAAAAACAGTCTGAAAGTATAAAAAGTCATCAAATCTGACTCAGATGTGATGAAGATTTTGGAATTATCGGGCAGGGAATTTCCAATAACTATAATTAAGGTTAAGAACTCTAATAGAAAAGGTAGGACTTCCCTGGTGGTGCAGTGGTTAAGAATCCTCCTGCCAATGCAGGGGACACAGGTTCATGCCCTGGTCTGGGAGGATTCCACATGCCACGGAGCAACTAAGCCCGTGCATCACAACTATTGAGACTGCGCTCTAGAGCCCAGGAGCCACAACTACTGAGGCCGTGCACCTAGAGCCTGTGCTCCACAACAAGAGAAGCCACCGCAATGAGAAGCCCACGCACCGCAACGAAGAGTAGCCCCCACTTGCCGCAACTAGAGAAAAGCCTACGTGCCGCAACTAGAGAAAAGCCTACGCACAGCAACAAAGACCCAACCCAGCCAAAAATAATTTATTTATTTATTTTAAAAAAAAGAAAAAGTAAATAATATGCCTACTGAAAGAACTCCCAATGGCCAAAGCTGGCACAAATTTGAGCTACAAAATTAATAATGTATGAATTATATTACAAAGTACAAAATAAATATCAATGATAAAAATGATTTAGTAAATGATTGAATAAATACATAAATGGGGGAGAATAGACAAATCTGCCATATAGAGAGTTCCAAATAATTTACATACATACTTCCCCCTCAACGAGGTGGAGCATCACTTCTACCTCATAAGTATGAGCTGTGGATAATGACCTTCTTGCAAGGAATACCGTATTGATAGGGAAAAAAGTAACCATACAGTGGAGAAACTAAAAAGCACTAGTTCAACCAGTCTCTCAAAGTCAGTATCCATAATGATAAGTCCTGTTGATAGCGTATGCCTTTGACATGATATTATGAGAATGGCACTTTACCTTTGTGGTTTTCTTCACAAAAACTCAGACTGCAGTCTGATCACGAGAAGAATATCAGAAAATTATTCTTGAAGGACATTCTACAAAATACCTGACTGCTAATCTTCAAAAGTCTCAAGGTCATCAAAAAAGGGGAAGTCTGAGAAACTGTCACAGAGAGCCAAAGAAGACATGGCAACTAAATTTAATATGATATGAAACACAAAAAGGACATTAGGTACAAACTAAATAAATGTGAATAAGTATGGAATTTAGTTAATAATAATGTATTAATGTTTGCTATTTAATTCTGACAAATTAATAGTAATATTCCATTGTATATATGTGCCACATCTTCTTTATCCATTCATCTGTTGATGGACACTTAGGTTGCTTCCATGTCCTGGCTATTGTAAATAGAGCTGCAATGAACATTGTGGTACATGACACTTTTTGAATTATGGTTTTCTCAGGGTATATGCCCAGTAGTGGGATTGCTGGGTTGTATGGTAGTTCTATTTTTAGTTTTTAAGGAACCACCATACCGCTCTCCATAGTGGCTGCATCAATTTACATTCCCGCCAACAGTGCAAGAGGGTTCCCTTTTCTTCACACCCTCTCCAGCATTTATTGTTTGTAGATTTTTTGATGATGGCCATTCTGACCGGTGTGAGATGATATCTCATTGTAGTTTTGATGGTAAATCTAAAACTATTCTAAAATAAAAAGTTTATTTTCAAAAGTCAACCTAATTAAAGATTATCATAGTCTGAAATATTCGACAGGCTGTTTTAAGTTTGTTGGGAGCATTATTTCCTTTGAGACATTTTTCTTTCTGTTTAAATAATTTGTAAAGAAATTACTTTTGGCTCTGAAAAATAAGAGAAAAACAAGGTAAAAGAAGATGATGTCCCTATGAAGTCAACATTTTATTTGGTGGAGGGTAGTGAGGAGAAGGGATCAAGGAGAAAACTCATAAATCACAGTAACATATATTCTGGCAAAAATAACATGTAAATGCAAAATTTACAATGAAGTTAAAATTCAATGAGATGATAGACTGTGACTGAGTGTCTATTCTTGATAAAGTGATCATGAAAGTTCTCTCTGATACACATTGAACTGATATCTGATTTTTTAAAAAGCCAGCCATGTAAAAATTACAGTGAGTAGTAATTTCAAAGAGTTGAAACAGATGCTGCATAGACACTAGGGTGAGAATGAGCTTGTGATGTTTGAAAAGAGTAAGAATGGCAATGTGTCTGGAGAAAAATGGGAAAGACAGAGAGAAGGAGGATAAGACAAGAAGGAGAGAGAGAAAAAGAGGAAGGGGCAGGATGGAGAGAAAGAGAAGAAGGAAGATATGAATGAGCTCAAAGATGTGGGCCAAAGATAGGTTATGTTAAAGTTAGGAAAGCAATATGTGCATTTCATTCTTGAGTGCAATGGGTAACTTTTTAAGAATTTTAAGCAAGAGTATTAAGTAGCTCCAAACTAGTCCATTTTGGACTCGTGTGCCCTTTTTGGGAAAAGAAAAAAACGAAAACAAATATTATGTCTCATCTTTTCTTGACCATTGCCAATGTTTATAAGAATTTTTGTGTCTTCTTTACCCCTTTGAAAGCAATGAAATAGCAAGGCTGGTTAGAATTACATGTATAACAAGAGTAAATAGGCTTCGAAGGGGTTCTTAAGTTCATGAGGTTTAGTGAATTAATTATGATACAATTTGGCCACTCATAAATAACATTTTTAATTGGCTTTCTGTGTGGGCCCTTGGGTGATTTTTTAAAAAACAATTAAGGTTCACATGGTGGGCTACCCCTGTGTCAAAGTCAAGTATTATTATTTTTAAATGTCTTCTTTACTTTGAAGAATATGTGTATTTCCCCAAAGGCTGATACATATTACCCAATATTTTTCTTATTTTACTCACTAGACTGGTGGAAACTGGTTTTAGTCAAAAAGTCAAAGACCTTTAATAAGATTTAAGGTACCCAAAATAGCAAAAATACACTGCTTAGGGTTCACTGGCTAAATATCTTTGAGAATCAAACTTGAGGTGGGACATCAAGGTTCAAAAGAAAAAGTTTACTGAGATTTAATTGGAAGAAATACAGCAAGGCAGAAATTACAAACCAGGAAAACTGGAAAAGGGTAATAAATTTGATTGTATGTTAAATGAGTAGTGATTTTTACTGTAAACTGTGGATAGTGTGTGTTGCTCTAAATAGCATATGTTTATGTGATACCTGGTGCTTGTCAGTACCATGGGAAGACCAGGCTGATGCCCCTTAATCTGGTAACCCCTCCCGGGCTACTGAGAGATAGTTTCAGAGAGCTCTAATCATTCCTTAAACAACTGAACTTAAACTCACAAAAGTGAGTCTTATTTAAATGCAGCCTCAAGGTAAATGCACTACTAGAGATGCATGGTATTTTCTATGCATTCTTCATTTCCTTCTGGTTTTAAGCATTTGGTAAATTGGATACAATAGTGTCTTTCACAGGATCATCTTATTTTAATTTTGTCCAGAAATCATCATCATATATATCTCTTCTGAAGGGTTAGGCAACCAACTCCAATATCTTCTAAGCCTTGGTAGCTTTATTTATTTATTTATTTATTTTTATTTGCATTCTTTAAATCCTTAGGAAGTATGAATATCTAGTATGTGATTCTTTGTAAGGGCTATGCATTCTGTCATATACTTTATGATCTTTCTAAGGCTTATAAAGCAGTTTAAAAATGCTAATACCCATCAAGAGAATCTTTCACAATAGTATTCTATTTGGATCAGTATACAACTATCTATGTAATATTGCTACTGATAATCCACAATTATCTGGAGAATTGCACAAGAAATCATAGACTACTTGAGTGGTAGAGTCTGGCCCAGGTTATCTAACCTATTCTTGAATTCCTCTAATAATAGAATACATATTACTTCCCTAGGTTACTCGTGTTTCCTTAGTATAGAACTTATTGTAACAAACGTTATTTTCCAAATTTTCTTCTGATCTCTTAGAGCCTCATTCACCTAGACCAGCATTAATGTTGCCATGTTGAGTGTCATCCTGATCATTTTTTTTCTAGTCTAATACTTTCTTTTTAAAAAATTCCTTACATGATTTGGTAGAAAGTTCTCAGACAAGTGAAAATAAATTATTTGTGGAGAAAATTTGGAAATCTAAAGTACATACATATATTGTCTCAACAAAGTGGAATTTATGGACCAAGAATTTTACTTTTACACCTGAAATCATCATTAATGTTCTTTTTAATGTAGTCTGATTTCTCTCACTTTATCACTTATATCTAGGTATTTTCTGCTAATCTTTCCATTTACTCACCCTAAATCTAGGTTTAGTTCATCCTGTTGATGGTTGAATTTTTGGAATAATTTCTTTTAAGCAATTTCCTAAATCAATTTAGAAAGCACACCATCATCTTTTAGCAGATTTAATCTCATCATGTGTTTAAGTTGAGCATTGAATACCCTTAATGAGTCACATGGAAAGGTTGTAGTCTGGCTCAGTAACTGTGCTTCAGCAACATAAATTGTAGTGAAACGTAGAGCAAAAGAATCCAGGAATCGGCACTGACCAGAATTCTCTTACAAAAAAAATAATCTTCAGTCAATTACTCTGAATTATAAGCACAAAGTACTCAGTATCTCATTTTATGAGCTTCGGCAAGAACTTGATAATATTGATTCAGGGAATTTATTTTGAGGAATATAAAGTGTCTTACATATCACAGCTCAGATGTTCCAAACTAGGATCATGTCTGGGTTCAGATAAAAATATTTGGAAATAAATTTGATTTTTACCAGCTGCTAAAGAGAGCCTTTATGGGGATTAGCATTTATTAACCTTGTACTATATGCTAGACAGTATGTTTACTATGATAAATATTGTCAAACACACACACACACACACACACACACACACACACACACACACACGGGTGTCTAGTTTTTTCTATTAGTTCTCCAAACAATTTCACAGAGGAGAGTTGGACCCAGACATACAGTTATTTGCCTAAGGTAAAGCAATGGTTACCAAATTATTAATTTAATGAAAGAAATGGCATTTTGAGAAAACAGATATTTCAAAGGATGTACAAAGAGATTGTCTTTCATCAAAGACATTTTCACATCATAACCAAGAAACATTCCATTTTTAATGAAAAAATGCACCAAAATGGGTCAAATTTTTATTTTTTATTAGCACTCGTTATGAAATCAAATGCTCATTCTAATGGTAGAGTAAAAAATGCCTCACTTTGCCAGCTTTCCACATTTTTCCATGTACCAGTGTTTACATGGATGCTCTGTTTTAGTGACCCAACTGTCATTGCGAGGTAATCATTCTGCTACATGGTGGCCTCATTTAGTGTGAGGAAGAAAGGATGTCATTGATCTAAGTAGGGGGAAACTTTGTGCTTTCTCATTAGCCAGACTCTTGGATGATATGCCTCTGAACCTTAACATCATAGAGCTAGATATAACAAAAGTTGTCAGCTAGAATGAGGCCTGAAGCTTTCAAAAAAAAAAAAAAAATGAAGCCAAAGAAGATTAGCTTTGCCTTATATTTACAAAATAATAAATTATCAGCTAAAAGGACAATATAAAAATTAATTTATAAATTTTCCAAATATCTAAGAATTTAAAAATAGGTAGTGAATAAAACATTTTTGCTGTTGAGTTTTCATTTTTATTTTTGAGCTTGGATTTTGGTACCTAAAAGTCATATTTGTCTATCTGACTGCATTTTGACTAATGCATTTTTCAATTCATTTTTTTCTTTTTCAAAATGTAACTAATGATTCTAGATAAGTGTTATCTTTCAAAACCCATATGGCAAAATTTTCTAGATAACCAGTGAAAGATAAAATCGTATTCTTGTATAAGGCAGTTCTAACAGTTAGGTGTGAATAGCAGGTACATACTTCATGCCCATGGGAGAAAGACCCCATAATTTAAATCTGGAAGACATAAATATAGTCTGTCAAATACTAGATAAAATATAAAGACAAGAACATTAATATACTTAATCTTTGTGATTCTCCTTAAAAATTGAATTCATCCTTAAAAATTGAAAGAAGTGTTCAACAGGTCTCAGAAGCAAAGGGCACAGTTACTATTGAAAGGCAACTCAGTGGATAAATACTGTTCTTTATATAATTTATTTTATTCAGATTTTCTTTCTATAATATATCATTACACAATCATTTGTATACTTTATTTTAGTTCAATCTATGAACTGGGAGAAAAGGAACCAAACATTTAGTTCATAACAAGTCCTGATTTCTCCCTTAAACTCCAAATCTGTATATCCATTTGTCTGAACCCCTACTATATTTTAAATCTGTTCAAAACTGAGTTACTGATATTTTCTCCCAGACCAGCTATTCCTGTAATATTTCTCACCTTAAAGACAACTCCATGCTTCCTGCTAACCAGGTTAAAAATTGTGGTTATCTTATTTTATTTATTTTTCTTTCTTTTATAACTCATGTCATTTCTGCCAGAATATCTCCAGAATTTGACCACTTCATGCCACCCTCATCACCAGCAGTCTGGACCATAGAGTCGTTATAATTATTGCCGTGCCCCTTAAAATTTCTTCCTGCCTCTGCCCCTTCTGTAATCATAGACTACTCTTCTCCCAAATAGATACCTTTTTTTTCTCAGACCTTAACTCAAAAGTCACTTTCTCTGTGGAGCTTTTCCTGGGCATGCCAACTAAATCCTTTTCCCCTTCTGTACTTTTTCTTATCTTATACATGCACAGATATAGATGAAGATTTACGTATATAATGTAGATAGATGTCACACATAGCTATAAATCATATATGTTATATATAACACATTTAACTTAGTGATTCTGTTTCTCATCCTCTAAAATACAACCTTCATCATGGTAAAGGTTTTGTTTATTATTGTATCCTCAGTACCTGAAATAGTGCCTGACAGAGTAAGCACTCAATAAATATTTGTTGAGTGGATCAATGAATAGATGAGTGAATCAATGGATGGATGAATTAAATGAGCTTATTTTGGTTTCTGTGGAGAAATGGATTTTAGGGGGCAGCAGAGTTATCAGTTAAATCTTTCACAGTAATCCAAGAAAGAATTAAGAGTGGCTGGGTCCAGGGTGCTAATAATGGCGATTGTGAGAAGGTGAAAATTTTGGATAGATTATAGAGCCCAGGTGGAGTACAAAGACTGAATCTCCGGTGACAAGAAGAAAAACAAGTAGCATGAATAGTCTACAGATACTAGTGAACTGTCAGTTGATTAAAGGAAGATAAAGAAATTCCCTTCTAATTATTTCTCTTTTTTTCCAATTAACTATGCTGTACACATGAAACTAACACAGTATTGTAAATCAACTATACTTCAATAGAAAATAAAATAAAAATAGATGTGTTTATCCATGATGTTTCTGCCAAAACAAAAATCATGAAACCAGTTTTATTTACGGATACTAATGAATACTATTCAGAGCACCGTCAACTCCTCTTTACTAACTTGGTTGAAGGTTGTTTCTATATTCTTGATGTTGAATTTCACTTCATTTAAACATTTGCATGTACTTATTAACTGCTCCTTTCTTCTCTGCATTAAACTAAGCATCTCAGTTGTCTTGAAGAAATTACTGTCTTTGGGGGGAAAAACATGGAACTTGAAAATAGAAGACTGTGTATAATCAAACAACGTCAAGTATTAATTTAAATGGTATAGATCTCCAAGGTCTCTGAGATCAGAGAAGGGAGAAATCAGAGAAGATATGGGACTTTGTTCCATTGAGGCAGCATAGGAATAGTATGGGAAAGAAGATTTCATTCAGGTAATATTACAATGGCTGGTGCAGGAAGGTATTACGAGGGACCCAGTCCATTGACGAACACCTCCACCACCTACAAACTGGATCAAGTTAGTTAAATCTCTCTTTGCCACATTTTCATCATCTCTATGTTAGTCTAAATAATAGCAGTACCTATTTCACAGAGTTTCTCAGAAGCTTACATTAGATAAGTGACAGAAAGCCTTTCAGCATATAAGACATTGTACATGCATTGTTAATTTACTGTCTTCTTCTCTTAAATTAATAGATAAGTCCAGAAAAAAATTAGGATTTACTTTATAAGTAGTGAGTTCTTTCTAAATATCAGGGACCTATCATTATTCATTCATTTAGTTTTTAATCTTATATCAACAATATTTATTCTGACCTGACGTTTTTCCAGTGCTGACTTGTGCTAGGACACAGTTCCTGTCCTCAAGAAAAGACAAGGAATCTATTGATAAAGCTTAGGCCACTAAAGGTCAGGGCAAAGAAACTTTTACTAGAGGTTTGCAAAATATTCCAGATGAGCTGATAGAGCCATAGGTAAACAGTCGTCTATGGTTGTCATTGTTTTTCAAAATCTCTAGGTAGTAGCAGAAAAAAATGCCAACCAATAAATCAATATAAATTTTTTTTGTCAAATTATAGAAAGTGAGAAAATATCAAAATGTCAGAAATCTTTTAGCCAAGAGAGAAATTGCCAAATGAGTACTTTTTGAGTCTTTTTGTTTTCCACATGAAGTAGTTTGCACAGCTTCAGTAAAGATATTTGGTTGGGAAGCAAGGCAGAGCTGTAGGATATGATTGAGAATGTTCTGCATTCCTCAAAAAAAAATAGCATCTGATCAGACTACTGAGAGTTGTGAATCTATTTTACTGTGCATCCTGCTGCTAGCCTTTCATATGAAATCAAATCTGTTTCTGGAGAATAAAGAAGGAAATTTAAAATACTCCTAATGCTTATATTCTATTTTCAATAAATTTTTACTTGAGTTGCTTCACCACCATGCCATGGAGCAGCCTAACCTTTGAGTAGAATCACCAAAAAATAATCTATACCTTTTTTTCACAAACACATAACCATTTGACTACAGAAGCAGAGGTCCCTAAAAATATAGACTATTGTGAATATTTATGATGTGCTGGTATGACTGTTTTCATATGCAATTTTCCAGTTTCAGTCTCCCAAATATAGATTATATTAACAGTATTCCAAAATTACTCTCATAGTTTAAGTAAATTGATCAATATAACACAGCTAATAAGCGGAAGAATTGAGATTTAAACCCAGTGTTTTATTCTCATTTCAACCTTATATTGTTTCCACTAGGCTATGGTATCTCATAGTATATCATATAGTATAGTATATCATAGTATAATTCTTAGCCTGTATTTGTCATAAAGTTATTATAGTTAAGATACCATGCTACATGCAGTGGGAGAGGGGGCACCAAAGAATATGAGCTTGACCAGTCTTTACAAAGATTTTGAAATGCACAAGAAAAAACACACACACGCCATATAATATATGATATGTGTAATAAATGACAGAAAAAGTCTTCCATAACGAAGTATATATTTTATATATTGCATCAGGACAAATTTAGGTAGGTGTGACATAAAAAATACATTTGTTTGGTCTCTGCCCCTGGACCTGACACAGTTCCTAAAACCCCTATAATTTCCACAGAGATGGGGATAATAGGAGCATCTTACATAAACCTCCTAAATCCTTTGGAATGTCCTGGCTCAAAGGAGCATCTTTTTTTCTAAAGAGGTGACTCTTGCTGAGCTCCTGAATAGCTTCAGGATGGGGGCTGGTCACCAGAAAGACCAAGTTATAATTAGAAGCTTGGAATTTTAAGACCTGCCCCCCAGTCCTCTGGAAATTGAGTTAATCAATCATGTCTACACAATGAGGCCTCCATAAAAATCCCTAAACTATAGGGTTCAGAGAACTTCCAGTTGGTGAAACCTTGGAAGATGGCACATTCCTACTCCATGGGGACAGAAGTTCCTGCACTCAGGACCCTTCTTGACCTCACCCTATGCACCTCTTTATCTGGATATTTAAATATATTTTAAAAATATTTTATAAGAAATCAGAAAACATAGGAGAGTTTCCTATTTCCTGAATTCTGTGAGTCATTACAGCAAATTATTAAACCTGAGGAGGAGTTTGTGGGAGCCCCTGATTTATAGCCAAGTCAGACAGAAGTGTGGGTACCCTGGGGACACACTATTTGCCATTGACATTTGAAGTGGGGGGCAGTTTTGTCGGATTGAGCCCTTAATCTGTGGGGTCTGTGCTGATTCCAAATGGTTAAAGCCAGAATTAAATTAAATGATAGAACACCCAGTTGGTGTCCACAGAGAATCAGAATTACTTGGTGTGGAAAATTCACACATTTTGTTTCAAAAGTGTTGTAAGTAGAAAAACCGTTTTCTTTTCGTAGGGGTCTAAGTTTGACCTGTAACTTGAAAAACAAGCAAGATTTCAGTAAATAGAGTACAGAAACTTAGGCACACCGGTCCGGACATGGGAAAACTCTAAGCATATTTAGGTAATGACAAATTAAATGAACATTTATTTATAATACAGAGGAATTGGGGTAGATATATAGACAATGATGAGTTCTGAAAAATAAATGCCAAAAAAAAAAGTTCAGGATAAAGAATTTCGGTTAGGGCTTCCTTGGTGGCGCAGTGGTTGAGAGTCCGCCTGCCGATGCAGGGGACACGGGTTCATGCCCCGGTCTGGGAAGATCCCACATGCGGCGCAGCAGCTAGGCCCGTGAGCCATGGCCGCTGAGCCTGCGTGTCCAGAGCCTGTGCTCCGCAACGGGAGAGGCCACAACAGTGAGAGGCCCGCATAACACACAAAAAAAAAAAAAAAAAAAAAAAAAAGTTTCAGTTAAATTCTTAAAAATATAAAAAGAGGCAAAATATTAAGTAAATATTTTCTGTTAACTCAGACTAGGTTAAGTCTGTTAATTATTGTATATGTTCCAACAACCCTTCATTTCATTTCCTTCATGATATCCACTATCCTTACAAACTTATTCATTTTCTTTCCTTCGAGTTTGTGTAATGTTTGAAGATAAGGAATAAACTTGTCTAGTTTATTTCAGTCTCTCCACAGCCTAGTAAGATTTAACAGATTAATTATTAATTGAATCAATTAATAGTTGGAAATCAGGGAAGAAAATTTTAAGTATAAATAGTATTTCTAAGAGTTGAAGTATACAAAAGTATAAAGGGCATTCTTATAAAATAGAGAAGTCTCCATATCTTGATATTTCTACCAGTTGGATTTCATTTCATATTCTGTAAGCCTCTTCTAATTTGAAGTTTCCCTAGTTCACAAATTGAATATATTGATGTAAATTGAATATACTGATGTGAGTTGATGAAGTATCTACAATGAAGGGGAAAGAGAGTATTCTTGGGTTAAAGTCATTCTGAAAGTCATATTATGTAAATGTCTGTGGAATAAGCCACAGCTTATAAGAAAAAAATAGACTCAGAGTTGTAAGGAGAGGATAAAAGCATGGGATAACAGAGAAGGTCATGAGGATAGACAATTGTTCAACACAACTCACTGGTTAATTCTAACACAAACTGTGAAGATGAATCTGACTTTTCTCAAGTAGAAGGTGAAATTTAAAAAAAAAGGTTTGTCCTAAACAAGCTGGGATAATAAAACTTGCTTTAATTTGTATTTTATACAGTTTTTGGAAAGAATTCTTTAGTAGAAACATACAAATTAAAGATACATTGTCTCACATTCTAGTACTTCCATTTCTCATCAAAAGTAAAATATAATAAAATAGGGCTTCCCTGGTGGCGCAGTGGTTAAGAATCCACATGCCAGTGCAGGGGACATGGGTTCAATCCCTGGTCTGGGAAGATGCCACATGCCATGGAAAAACTAAGCCCGTGCACCACGACTACTGAGCCTGCGCTCTAGAGCTCGCGAGCCACAGCTACTGAAGCCCACGCACCTAGAGCCCACGATCTGCTACAAGAGAAGCCACTGCAATGAGAAGCCTGCGCACCGCAACAAACAGTAGCCCCCGTTCTCTGCAATTAGAGAAAGCCCGTGAGCGGCAACGAAGACCCAACGCAGCCCAAATAAATAAACAAATAAACAAACAAAGTAAAATGTAATAAAATAATGATTATGCCCATAATAAAGACCTGATGGTCCTGCCAAACTATGTTATGAATAAACCATCCAAATATAAAGTTCTCTCCGGTATAGTATTAATGTTATAATATCCATCTGTGCAATTTTTTTTTACATTAGCAACCTGGGTCATCTAGGAACCTGGGTAATTAAATCAGATTTTTCATTTCTCCCACTTGGGTTAAGAATTACTTTTAAAAAATGATATTTAAAATGACACAAAGCTGAGTACCCTGCATACCTTGTTTTTAATCTCACAAGAATCCTCACAGCAAATCTGAAAGATAGATTTAGTTATCCTTTTGCCAGAAGAGAAACTGAGGTTCTGTAAGTAGCACTACTAAGAAAATCAAATACCTTTAAGATTTCAGTTCAGGCAAATAAATTGAATGAGTGGAGGAGGGAGTAGTAAAAATACACAGAATCAGAGAGAGAATATATGTTCTTTATAAAAGAGGCAGCTTTTACAAAGGACCTACAATGGATTGTGACTTTTTAAGGCCTACATATTTCTTTTGTCTTCTAAATGCACCCAAATTGCTTCCCTTCAACTTAGGGAATAGGCAAGGGTACTTGTAAACAAGATACCAGATTTGGTAAGGCAATGGTAATTTTTCAAATATCTGCTGGTAACAACTTTAAGACAATTTATAAAGCAATAAACATATTTTTAGTATGACATAAACCACCTTTGAAGGCAAGTTTAAAAGAAGAGATAGAAATATTTTTTAAGTGGTGATAGTGTTGTTAAAATAAGTGCATGCTTGTATAGATTACTATTTGGAAAGATCTATTTATTTGGTTGTGTAAGTCATTATTTATTTGTTAAAAATCTCACTTTTTTCTATAAGCACAACTTACATTTTCCCATAGTGTGAATTTATATAAAATGTTGTACAAGGTTAAAAAATATGCCACTCTGATATTACTGTGATTGAGTCTATTATATCTGTGGAACTGCATTAACCTTCTGCCTTTAATCTCATGCCCTCTAATTCATCCTCCACACTGTCTGTGAGCAATCTTCTAAATGTAAATTGGAGATTTCACTCTTTTCCTTCAAGTTATTCAATGTTTCTTCACTGCCTTGAAGATAAACCTAAATTACTTTGTGCGTCATACAGTCTTCCAATACTGGTACCCATCAGGTCACGTACTTCTCCTCCAACTCCTATACATACCCTTTAATAATCCCACTATAAACATCCCACACTGTTAAAAGTTCCCTGAGTGTGCCATGTGCTCTCTTATTATCCTTTCTTTATTTAAGATTGTTCTTTCTTCCAGCATCCATCTAATTCTTCCTGGTATCTGGAGCTTCCATTTCACCTTAATCTTGGACTTTATCTTCAAGAACTGTGAGAAAATAATACCCCAAAGAGTTGAAGAAAGACTAAAACAGGTATTTTTACATGAATGCTCATAGCAGGAATATTCTCAATAGCCAAAAGGAGGAAAAAACAGAAATGTGCATTAGTAGATGAATGGATTAAAACATGGAATATGTAGTGGAATATTATTCAGCATTAAAAATGAATGAAATACTGGTAAATGCTGCAATGTAAATACACCTTGAAAACATACTAAGTGAAAGAAGTAAGACACAAAAGGTTAAATATTGTATGATTTTATCTATGTGAAATATCCAGAATAGGCAAATCCACAGAGACAGAAAACACACCAATTGGTTGCCAAGGGCTGGGAGGAGGAGAATATGGACAGTAACTGTTTAATGGGTATGGAGTTTTGATATTGAGGTGATGAAAATAAAGCACCATTAATGGGACATTTCCACATGTGTGTCATTCAGCAAGATGCAGTGAAGAACTCGGCATCACTTCTGTGACATGAAGGACCAAAATGCATGACCTCTTTCTAATCATAGGAAAACAGAAATACATGACAACTGGCTGGAATGTGTGATTGGATCCTTTTGCTCTAAAGGATATTTTGGGAAAGTGAGCAAAACATTTGCTGGGCAAATGATACACAGGTGTTCTTTTCTCTATGTTTTGTGTCTTTGTGTGTATTTTAAATTGTTTCAAAATAAAATAAACCACAATGGCAGTTATAATCACTAAAGTAAGACATAGTATCTCTGATTCAGAACGCAAGTAGGTGCCTTGAAGTTTAATGAGCATTTCTGAAAAAAAAAACTTTGATGTTAAAAATCATCTGTAAACCATAACCAGTCATACAACTACTTCTAAAGGTATTGTATTAAATAAGATAATGCACGTTAAGTACTCTGCAAATTTCCTGGCTTGTGCTAATGACTCAATAAATGTCAACTATGATTACATAATAATGAAGGAAAGTCAGGGCAGGATCTCAACTGAGTTCTTTCAGAATAAATTTTTTATAAATTGAAATTTAGATCATATAACTAAAACAGTCACAAATTATTTTAATCATCTTATTAAAATTCTACCATACTCTGTAATGTTCTTAGCTAGACCAAATAATTACTTCTTACATATTTATTTTTAGCATTAAAACATTACATATTTTAGGGCTTCCCTGGTGGCGCAGTGGTTGAGAATCCGCCTGCCGATGCAAGGGACATGGGTTCGTGCCCCGGTCCGGGAAGATCCCACGTGCCACGGAGCGGCTGGGCCCATGAGCCATGGCCGCTGAGCCTGCGCGTCCGGAGCCTGTGCTCCACAACGGGAGAGGCCACAACAGTGAGAGGCCCGCCTAGAACAAAAAAAAAAAAAAAAAAATTACATATTTTATTGAAGAAATAATATATGCACAAGTTTAAAATGTTCTAAAAAGTATTTAAAAAGAGTAAACAATACACATCTCTTTCAACAATTACTCAAGTTAAACACTTCAGAAGTAGTTGTTAGCATTATATACATTGTCAGAATTTTTCTTTGCAAAGACACATACTCATATATGTACATACGAATTCACATCATAAGTAATGGCATACACATATCCTATTTTATCACCTAAAAATAAATGCTGAGAATATTTTCATTAAGTACCTGAAAACCTCCTTCCTCCATGATATTCAGTTATATTTTATTGTAGACATGCAGGGTTTTTATTAAAAATAGTTAATAATCAGTACAAGCATGTCCAATCAGAATGGCTGTCTGACCAATCAGAACAAATACTGATATGATAGTGCCACAGAACAACAACAAATATATTCAGTGGCTTATAATTTCAATTAGGGCTCATCCTTGAGTTTGCAGATCCACTGATTTTGAGATCAGATAGCTTCTGTGTTTCCTACTCTGTGGCCTAGGCTGAAAGAAAGGAGACTCCTTGGAGAATGTCTTCAATGTGCACAGCAGGAATGCAAGAGTTTGCCTAACTACACATGCCTTTAGAGGCTTTATGCCTCTAAAGAGATCATTGGAGAAAGCAAAACAGGTGACCCAGGCACATCACTGTAAGAACAGGATGTAAAGAAACATTTGTAAACAAATGCTTTATTAAAATGAATGTTGATTCTTTATGGATATATGGCACAATTTCATTAAACAAGTTTGATGCATGTAGATACTACTTATTCTCTATTATAAACAATGCAATAATGAACAACTTTTTACCTTCAGCTTTCTATATTTCTATTTGTTATCCATTTTCCATTGGATTCTTGCCTTTTAAAAATTACTTCTGTTATATGTAAGTATGAATTATTTACATGTATCTGTAAATGAAGTTTACCTTATTACTATGTACGTGGGCTCATGGAGGAGCTTTCCCTTACTGCAAGCCTAAGCAAAAGGTCTCAAGGGTACCACATGGGGAAATTGGAATGTGTCTTCTGTAGATAAGGGATTACAGTTCACACTTGATGTCAGAGATGTGAGAAACCGCACCTTATAGCTGCTCTGCATAAAAGAGAGAGTTCTGTGCTGGAAGTGGCTGCATTTCTCGAGATTGTAGCTAGGAGTAAATAAATATTATTGAGGAAAAGATGTGAACCATGTAATGGAGAGAGCAGAAACGAGCTGAGAAAAGGATCTTAAGTGACCAGAAAAAATCTTAAAAATTACAACAAGTATAATACAATGTTACGCCAAAAGAAAAATAAAGCAAAAATTAGTAGGTTTTAGTTCAATAATCAAGAGCTATTCAATATTATAAAACATACAACCTTACATGTGCTACCATAATATACTTATTTTCTGAATAAAAATCTTCATGAGAATAGGAGTACATGGGTCATTTCTCAGCTTGATTAAATGTATGTATATGTGTGTTTGTATACAGGAATATAGGAGTGTGTAACATAAATCATACAACAGAACCATTAAGTAAATAATAGAAGCACCTCCAATATATTTGTAAATAAGACGTGGTTACTCATTGCTCCTACTACATATTATTCTCATCTCATTATTTAATTTGAATCAACAAAGAAACTGAAATATTTTTATTCTTTGTCAGTTTTGATTTGCTAGTATCTTATTGGTTGTTTCATTTTTATTCATGAGAGATATTAGTCTGTTAAATCAGTTCCGGTTATGTGTATCTGCTTTTGGTATTAGGGTAATGTTTGCCTCAAAAAATTAGGAAATATTTTCTGTTTCCATATTCCAAAAGAGATTGTGGAGACATAGTACATTTATTCTGTAAATTTTTGGTGGAATTTACTAGTTTTGCCATTTGGGATTTGTGCTTTCACTGTGAGAAGGTCTTTTCATTATCAGTTCAATTTTTATGATAGATACAGGTCAATTATGATGACCTATTTCTTCTTGCATGAATTTAGGTAGATTGTATATTTCAAAGTGTCATTCCATTTCATCTAAGTTATCAAATATGTGGCATAAACTTGTTTGTGATATTCATTTGTTAACATTTGATACACATTAGTACTGATGACTCCTCTTTCATTTCTATCATTTGTAAAGTATATCTTTTTTTTTTCTTAGTAAGACTACATAGAGGTTTATCAATTTCTGTGATCTTTTCAAAGTCCAGTTTTTGGTTTTATTGCTTTCTCTATTTTTCTCTTCAGTGTCGTTGGTTTCTGTTCTAATTTTCATTATTCATTTTATTCTGCTTGCTTTAGGCTTAAATTGCTCTTTATTTCTTTAGTTTTCTAACAAGAAAGATCCAGGTATTGATTTTAGATCATTCCTTTTTAAAATATTTGAATTTATTTTATAAATTTCCCTCTAACTACTGCTTTTTCTATATCCTAATTTTAATAAGTTGTGGTTTTACTGTGATTTAAAACATTTTAAAATTCTTGAGTCTTTTTTGAACCATGTCATCTAGAAGTGTGGTGTTTAGTTTCCAAATATTGGTGATTTTCCATCTAATTATCTTGTTATTGATTCCTACTTTTTTTTTGGGGGGGGGGGGGGAACACGGGCATCTCACTGTTGTGGCCTGTCCCGTTGCAGAGCACAGGCTCCAGATGCACAGGCTCAGAGGCCATGGCTCACAGGCCCAGCTGCTCCGCGGCATGTGGGATCTTCCCGGACCGGGGCACAGACCCGCGTCCCCTGCATCGGCAGGCGGGCTCTCAACCACTGCGCCACCAGGGAAGCCCGGTTAAATCTTTTGTAGTAGACACTTTTCTGGTAAAATTATTTTGGCCAAGTTTTTAAAGTAGAAATCTTCAAACTTAGTTTATCACTTGTTTGTGTATTGACATCAACCTAATATTGTTTACTGAGAAAAGGCATGCCCTTAAGAAGTGACACAGAATAAATAGAACTTTAATTTTTTAAATCAGGAAGAAGTGGGTTCACATTTCATCTCTGCCACTTCACTGTGTGAACTATATGAACTTTTGTCTGTATCCCTTTTTTTTTTTTTTTTTTTTTTTTTTTTTTATTGCTGCACTGGGTGGCTGCAGGATCTTAGTTCCCTGATCAGGGAACCCCGACTAGGGGTTCCTGTGCCCCCTGCAGTGGAAGTGCAGAGCCCTAACCACTGGACTGCCAGGGAATTCCCTGTATTCCTTTTCTGTAAAAAGAGATAACTCCTTCAGAGATTTCTTTAGCACTTTAATCCAAAGAATATGTTTAAAATATCTAGGAGAATTCGTAGCATATAATCTGCAACAAACTAGTCTTCTTCCTCTTTAAGTATTTGTGTTCCTCATCTTTCTATGGAAATGAGATGATGAGATGGTATTTCATCTGGAAGAGAAAAATAATTTTATTTCTAAATCTTAATAAAATACCAACCCTGATGTCCACTTCATTTTTCTAAAGCATTTTGTCAATGTGATTTCTGTATTTGTTAGTTTTGTTCAAGGGCAAACAACCTCCAAATTTTAAGGCCTTATATCAACAAAGACTTATTTATCTCTTATTTAACATATAGATGGTTGGTCAGTGATGATTCTGTTCCAGGATCCAACTTACTCAAGGTTGTATCTCTGTTCCATGTGTCTTCTCATTCAGAGACTTGGGCTACTGGAGAAACCATTTATAAGGGGCATGGCCCTTAGGAATACTCTTAGGAGTGCTATTTAGGCAAAATATATATTTAAAGAAAAATATGTCCAGTGGCTCTTCCAGGAATTTTATCTATCGAACATTATAATTTTTCAAGATGTTTTACTTTTAAACTAAGGTAGTTTACTTCACTAAGTTGCATGTTAAAATTATGTACTTGGATTTTATTGAAAGTCACTGCCAAAATGAGTAATATAAATGCTCTATTTCAAGAGCTGTTAGAGTCTCACTATAAAGTCATAGATAAGAAATCTTTTGGAATTCAGACATATAAAAGGTGTTATTTCTTTGACTAATAGAGATATTTTCCTTCTGATTCATTTACTATTTTGCTTTGGCTATGAGGAAGCTCAAAAACAAATATAAACGTCATCACTGAAATTATGTTGATCCTTATGGTTGGCCCATATTAACATTTACCTCTATTGGACACCAATTTTCTACTCCTGTGTGTGTTTTATATTTATATCCATTCATATATATTTCTTATTACTAACCTCTTTGTAAAAACAAGATGCGCATGTTTGTGTGTTTGAAGTTTAGCAGCATAAACTTACTGTGCTTCTGATAACTGGTTGATTTTAAAAAGCTGTCACATGTTTAAGTTGATGATTTTATTTATGGAGATGGCCAAATTAAATAATCAGGACAAAAAGATCCCTGCTTCTACTTTTTAAAAACCAGGTTAGTATTCTCAATGTGATTGGTGTCATTAGGTATTTCCAGGTGAAAGGCTATGCATGAAATCCCTTCAGGGAAAACTGTTAATAGCTGTTAAAATAGAAGCTATTAAGAACTATAAATCATATTCACTATCATTTCAATGGCTATACTTTTCATTTGGGGCCTCAAATTAAGTTACTTTAGGCTTTGAGAGGAGAAAAAGGAAAAAAGAGAAGGTCAGTGATCTGGAAGAGTCTTTATGAGGGGAAGAATAAATATAAAAAACATGAGTTTTGGAGGCAGGCCAACCAGGAGTGGCAGCCAAGCTCTGCCAACTATGAACAGTGTGAATTTAGACTGATTTCATAACCTCTGTAAATTTCAAAATTCTCTTTTTGTAAGCTTCGTGTTGATGTATAATGTACAGATAGTACATACAGTGCATAAGTCTTAAGTGTAAAGACATGAATTTTGGTATATGTTTATTGCCATTTAACCACGACCTAAAATAAGATTTGGGACATTTACAAGACACAACACTCAGGTGCCACTTCCCTGTCAATACTCCCTCTTTATCTGCACAGGGGTAACCATTGTTCTAACTTCTTCGAAAACAAATTTGTTTTGCTTGAAATATATATATATATACACACACACATATATATATACACATATACACATGTATATATTCACATAAATTCATACAGTATATATAGTTTTGTGCCTGGATTCATTCACTTAACATTTTGTTTGTGAGATTCATCAATTTTATTAAGTATACCAGTGGTTCTTTTTGTTAATGCATAATATTTCCATTGTATGACTATGCATTTTGTTTAGCCATTATACTATTGATGGGAATTTAGGTTGTTTCCATTTGGGAGCTTTTATGAATGAATCTGCTCTGAACGTCTTTTGTGCACTGCAGACTTAGAATCTCATTTTTCTAAAATATAGACCTAAATATTGGAATCATAGAGTAGGCATGTGTTAAGCTTGAACGAAACTGATTTCAAAAATAGTTGTATCAGTGTACACTCAATGGATGATACTTCCATTTGCTTCATATCTTTGCCCACACTTGATAGTGTCTTTTTAATTATAACCATTCTTAAAGTGGTGTATTTGCATATCATTGTGGCTTTAATTTACATTTCCATGAAGGTTAATTATGTTGTACACTTTTTCATACAGTAGTTCCTATACATCCTCTTTTAGGAAGGACTTCTTTCATCTGTTGTGCCCAATATTTTTACTAAGTTGTTGGTCATTTTTATTGATATTTAATAATTCTTTGTATATTATCAATTTTAGTCCTTTGTGAGATATTTGCATTGAGACTACTGTCTCCCAGTCTCAGGCTTGATTTTTCATGTACTAACTGGTGCCATATGGTAAACAGATGTTCTTACTTTTAATAAAAGCCACTTTATAAATCTTTTCTGATATTTAGTAAATTTTGTGTTCTCTTTCTGAAATTGATGTGTACTCAAAGGTCAGAAAATATTTTTTATGTTTTCTCCTAGAAGTTTTGGTCTTTTATCTTTCACATTTAGATGTATGATCTATTTCAACTTCATTTATGAGGTAGATAACACGTTTCACTATTTGTCATAAATATATCCAATTTTCCAGCACATTTATTAGACAAACTCTACATTTCCCCACTAAATTGCAGTGAAATCTTCACCATAAGTCAACTGAATGTTTAATTATGGGTGTTTCTGCATTTCCTTTTTGGTTTAATTGTTGCTTCACTGTCTTAATTACTGTAGCTTTATAGAACATTAAAAAATTTCATGTTAACAAGTTTTTCAAATTCATTTATTTTCAGGATATGAGAGTCTAGAAATTCCAAGTCATTTGCATTCTCATATAAACTTTAAATTCACCCTGTTGATTTCCAAGACATATATGTACACACATCTTCTTGTATCCATTCATCCATTGACAGACACTTAGGTTGTTTCCGCAGCTTGGCAATTGTGAATAATGCTGCAATAAATATGGGGATGTAGGTATCTCTTTGAGATCCAGTTTTCATTTCTTTTGAATATATACCCAGAAGTGGGATTGCTGGATCATACAGTAGTTCTATTTTTAATTTTTTGAGGAACCTCCATAATATTTTCCAGAGTGGCTGCACTGATTTTTAGTGCACAAGGGTTCCCTTTTCCTCCATATCCTTGCCAGCACTTGTCTTTTTTTTTTTTTTTTTATGAGTGAGTGTGTGTTTGTAAGAGTGTGATAGCATGGTATGTAAGTATATTTGAGTATATATGTGTGACTGTGTGTGTTTGTGAGTGGGTCTTTGTGTGAGAGTATGTGTGTGTACATGATAGAATATGTGTGTATTGGGATAGTGTGTGTGTGTGTGTGTGTGCACGTGTGTGCCACACATTCACGCATGTATGGGGTACAAGGTAAGCTCCGTGTGCTCCCAGGTGGACTGGACAGCACAGGGGTTTTCTAACTGGTAAGGACTTCCCAGATGTGCTGGTCTTGCTCGGAGGCAGTGGGAGAGCCTGTGCTCATACAGGCCCTAAGCCTCTTTCCCAGTTTAGTTGGTGGGTGGTTTGGGCTGAGAGCAAGGAGAGGAGCTCTCTGCGATGGCTCGCCCCAATCTAAAATTTCTAACCCCACCAGAAGGCAATAAAGAGAGATGGAAAGTCAAGGGTTGGAAGTGAAACTGGGACACGGATGAAACCTTGGAGGCCAGTTGCCTCTGCAGGCAGCAGCTTGTTCCCAGACCATCAGAGAGGAGCTGGACTAAGGATACCCTCTTAGAATCAGAAAGCTCGCGGCTGCAGGACCCCTCTGTGTCAGCCAAGCCCTCAGGATACTGTGAGAACTGCAGCATTAACTTTGATTTTGGTTCTAATTAGCCAGAGCAAAGACAGGGCAGGCCTGAGAGGCAAGGAGGATGCACCTGTGTAGTTTTTTTTAGTTTCTTGAATCTGGTGGTTGATATTTTCTTCAGTTTCAGAAATTTTCAGCCATTCATTGATTTAAAATATCGTGTAATTTTAACTTCTTTGGGGAATGAAATTTGTTAGGCTGTTGGACTGGGTAGCACATATTTCCAGGGTCTTTTCTGTTCTCTCATTCTTTTTTTCTTTGTGTTCATTTTGGAAAACTTCTAATAATGGTCTTTGAGTTTTCTAATGCAGTCCTGCAAAATTCTGTCCATTGAGTTCTTAATTTCAAATGTTGTATGTTTCAATTCTAGATGTTCCATTAGATTATTTTATGTTTTTCTTTTGACATTTTCTATTTTTATACATTTTAATCCATAATGCTCTGTATTTTTAACTTTTTTACTTTACAGTTTTAATGTTTAAAGTCCTTTCATAATGTTTACATTATCTGACAAATTGGTGTTATGCTTCTTGTTTTGTTTTTGTATTTCTCTTTGGAATTGGTCACATTTTCTTTCCCTTTTGTGTGCAGCTTATTTTGAGAGAATTATTATACACCTGATATTTTGTATGACAGGACTCTGGTGTTTGTTGTGTTGGTATTTTTTACCTGGGAAGGATTCCACTTTGCTTTTTCAGTCAATTAAAGTAGGTGGCTGATTCCCACAGAGGATTTTGTTGCATCTAAGCTGGGCTACGATTTTGTAAAGAGTGATTATAGCTCTAAATCCTCAGATGAGGATCTCCTAAATTTTCGTTTGAGAACATAGCAGTGTTTGTCTTCTCAGACCTAGAAGACTGATGGGGGTGGGGATTCAGATCTGCCCTTTCAATGTTTTGGCATTTCATTCTTTTTTTAAATTTAAATATTTTAAAATTGAAGTATAGTTGCTTTACAATGTATAAATTTCTGCTGTACAGCAAAGTGATTCAGTTATACATACATATATATATATATATATACATTCTTTTTAATATTCTTTTCCATTATGGTTTATCATAGGATATTGAATATAGTTCCTTGTGCTCTACAGTAGGACCTTGTTGTTTATCCATTCTAAATATAATAAGCATTTCATTCTTTATTCTTTTTTTTTTTTGCGGTATGCGGGCCTCATTGTTGTGGCCTCTCCCATTGTGGAGCACAGGCTCTGGACGTGCAGGCTCAGCGGCCATGGCTCACGGGCCCAGCCGCTCCGCGGCATGTGGGATCTTCCCAGACCGGGGCACGAACCCGTGTCCCCTGCATCGGCAGGCAGACTCTCAACCACTGCGCCACCAGGGAAGCCCAGCATTTCATTCTTTAGTCTTATCCCATAGAGACTCAAAATATGTCAACTGTTTTCAGAGGAAAACTGGTCTTGTGTTTGAAAGAAGTCCTCTTCTTCTCACTGAGCATCATCTCCTAAACATTGTGAGACTTCAGGAGATTTCGCTCGCACCATTTCCTACATGAAGCTCCGAGTCTCAGCATATTTCCCATGGAGAAATCTGGCTGTATATTTGGGGATTCTCCAGATTCCAATACTTAGTGCTAGCCTTTGTGATTATCAAAAGCTCTGCTGGTTTCCCTTTTCCCCCAAATAGTCCTTCTCTTGGGCCAGACAAATCTTCAGTACTTCCCTTCTGCCAGGGAAGAATATTTTCAGCAATATCTCGCCTAGGAAGGGCTGGGGGAAATTACCAAAATATAAAAATTATACAAATTTAAGGATATTCAGAATACCAAATAAGCTTGCCCAATTTAGATAGATAGATAAGAGAGAGGGTAAATAAATAATTATTTAATGGAATAGTGAAGATTTTCTGCATTCTAGTAAAATAGGATATTTAAACTGAAACAAATAAACAAATTCAGCTTATTCATACAAATGTTTGAATGTTTATTGAGCACCTACTGTGAGCATGGCTCCATACAAGGCAATAGAGTGTGTATAAGGCAAGACATTGGACTTGACTTCATTGGGCTCGTGATTCTTTAAGGAAATCAGTCATATCATATTTTTACAAATACAACAATGGAGTGATGCAAAAGATTCAGAGTTAATACGCTAAAGAGAACAGATAAATACATGAGATGTGTTTACACAAAGTAGGTACAATAGATTTCATGATATTTGAGGTGGAATTTGATAGTTAAACATTAATTTGTCAGAAAAGTAAGGAAGTTGTAAAAAGACAAATTTTTTCACAGGTGAGAAAACATGTACAAAATCATACAGTGTGAGGGCTTCCCTGGTGGCGCAGTGGTTGAGAATCCGCCTGACGATGCAGGGGATACGGGTTCGTGCCCCGGTCCGGGAAGATCCCACGTGCCGCGGAGCGGCTGGGCCCGTGAGCCGTGGCCGCTGAGCCTGCGCGTCCGGAGCCTGTGCCCCGCAACGGGAGAGGCCACGACAGTGAGAGGCCCGCATACCACAAAAAAAAAAAAAAAAAAAAAAAAAAAAAAAAAAAAAAAAAAAATCATACAGTGTGAAATAGCTGAATGTGTTTAGGAGTTCTAAACAACATAATTTTTTGGAAGTATAGTAGGTTATAAAATTGGAGAGTTTAGCAGTTATTATATCTTAATGGCTTATATCCTATCCTACAATTATTGAGATATACTTTTTAGAAACACAGGATCAATTGAAAATTTTATATCAAAAATTATAAAGGAAACTAAATATAGATAATAATACAATGTTTGATCTGTCCTCACTCTTCCCAGTGCAGTCTGTATAAAATACTAACACGTCCATATCATAGCCCTGCTTAAAACTTCAAAACAGACTCATCACGTGTAAGCCAAATTCTCCTCCTACATTACCATTTCTCTTCTCCATTGGCTCTTTCCATCAGCACAAAAACACCTTCTAGCATCTGTCGTCTTAATACATAAACATACAAACAAACAAATAACCCACATGCCTCCACCTGCCTCTCAGCTACAACTTTTTTTTTTTTCTGTTATATTTCAATAAAGAAACCCACAAAACCCTTTTAAATGTTTATTATTTTCTGTGTCTCTCTAATTTTTCACTTCCTATTTATGGTAGGTAGAAAATGGCCTTCTAGAAGATATTCACCTCCTAATCCCTGGGACTTGTCTTTGCAGATGTAAGTGACTAAAGGATATTGAGATGAGGAGATTATCTTGGGTTATCCAAGTGGGTCATAAATACAACCATATGTGTTTTTGTAGGAGAGAGGAAGATGGAGAGTTGATGACACAGAGACAGAATAGGAGAAACCAACATGACCACAGAGACAGAGTAGAGAGATTCAGCTATAAGCCAAGGGATGCTGGCAGCTACCAGAAACTGGAAGAAGAATGTATCTCAAATGTAGGATGTCCAACAAATAATTATTGGTTTACTATCCATCTCCAATAGTTCTTTCCCCAATCTTCTTATATCTCAGTATATGGTATCACAGCCCTCACACTCAGGTGAAAAACCTGAGTTATTCTTCCCTGTGCTTTACCTTGTACTAAAAACATGAGCAAGCTTTGTCAATTGTTCTTCATAATGTAATTTCAGTTTTCCTACTCACCCACTACACCCCCTAGCCCATGATACCATTGTTTCTAATCTGGACAATGTCACTATTATTCCACCTTGGTCTCCCAGCTTCCTATTTATTCTACAGTTTAATCCCCACTCAACAGAGGGAGGCTTTTAAAAATTAATTAGACTGTATTACTCTCCTGTTTAAAATTCTGTTTATTTCTTACTTCACTTAGAATTAATGTTAACTTTCCATCATGAATTCTAATGCCCTCAATGTTACAGCCTGTGCATATACACGTTACTCTCTACTTTTTAGTAACAAAACTCTTACGCCCCCAAGCCTCTGAGCTTGCAATTTTTTCCTTCCTTGAATTTCCATCGTTCATAACTTCTCATGCTCAACTTCATTTTATTAATGAGATCTCACTCAAATATCTTTAAAGTTTCTCACTTTGGTCATCCAGTCTCAGTATGTGACAACTATCATTCTCTTGTCAATCTTTTATATTTTATCCTATTTTAGTGTCTTCATAGCACTTAATACTATAGAAAATTTTATTGTTTGCTTATAGTTTTATTTTTGTCCCCAACTCAGAAAAATCTTGGCATATAGCAGATGCTTAATAAATGTATTTGAGAGAATGAAAACTTATTTTAGCATTGCAGATAAGACCTTTATATATTGAGTCTCTTCTTTTACTAATTCATCTACACATTTACTTCTCTGAATACACAATCTATACACCTGCTTATCGTAATTTTATTTCTAAAAATGTCTTTCCCTCTTTCCTTACCTGAAAAAATCCAGTCCTTTTTCATGGTTATAAAATCTTTCCCAGAAACAGCCCAACACACTTTTCTTCACAGCTCATTGGCAGGAGTTGTATCTCATGCCAAGCTCAGAACAGATCACTGAGAAAGGGAATGAGAATATCAATACTGGTTTGAGCTAGTCCTTTGGAGGAATGGATACTCAGTCAAAATCTGAACTGTGCTAGAATAGAAGATGGAAAAACTAGCTGTAGGGTAGAACTAACAATGTTGGCTATACATATTACCACAGAAGTCACTGCAGGATAGAGAAGACATTGTGTAATTGTCATGTTGATAATAGAACTGTAATTTACACATTTATACTTCTTTTCTAGGTAAGATAATATCTGAGCTTAAATATTTATTTTAAAAGGTCAGTAAGAGAGTTTGAAAATCTTATTGGAAATAAGGAAAAATGATTATGACATTTAATACCATGCAAGTATATTCACTACAACATATCTGTGAGACAAAAAAGAAAATTCGTTCAAGGTTAAAAATCTCATTTTTCATGCAAGTGTTCTGTTATGCCTTTATTATTTCCTGTGAGTCTTATATCTACTGCCTTTCCGAAGGAAATAAAAAATATTTTATGCTGAATAAAATATGCTAATATCTCTGTTGGCAATTCCCATTTTTTAATTATATTACACACTGTTACTATTGAAAGAGACAGAAGTTTTTCCATGTTCCTAATCTCTTTTCTATCTTCTTTGGGTCTCCTAGAGGCAGATGTGTTATAGTGGGAAGAGAATTGGAAGTGGTAGCAGATGATGCTCCTGAAAACATAAATGGGTGCAATCTCTTGGAAAACAATTTAGCAGCATGTATGTGGAGTCTAAACATGTTTATGTTCTTGCTAGTAATTTCAGTTTCAGCAGCACATCTTAAGGAAATAATAGGTTGAAGAGAATGACTTATATGTAAGGATTTTCACTGCACAGTTATTTATATTACAGAATAAATTGGTCATGACACAATTACATAAAAGTAAAAGATGGGTTAACTATGGCACATCCATATAATGGAATACAATACTACTAATAAAAATGCAATGCATTAATATTTAATGCCATGGAAAGACATTCATAATAAATTATTTGAAAATGCTGGTTACAAACCTGCATGAACTGAAAAATTCCAATTTTGTGGGAAGAGATTGTATATGTCTGTGTGTGTATGAGAGAGGGGGAAATGACAGAAAAAAATATTTTTAAATTATAGTGGTTTTTCCATGACTGGTGGCTTATAATGTTTATGGGTTTATAGTATTTTATAAATATGTCCATTAATTTATATATATATACAAATATATACATGCTTATATATATATATAACATTTAATATATAAATGTATATGTTTTTGCATGTTACTCTGTGTGTCCAGTGCATTTTCTTTAAGAAAATGACACTGATTTGGTGTTAGAAGAGCAGGATTTGGAAGCTGACGTTGTAACTTGGTAACAATCTGAATCCTTCTTTCTCCTCCTAAAGCACCAGGGTTGATCCAGCTGGATGGAAGCTGAGAGTCCGCATTGTGCTTGAGTTTTGAGTGGTGAGGGTTGAAGGGTAGAGTCCTCTGGTACCAACAAGGGAGACAATGGTGTCAGGTGAATCAAACTAGGCCAGAGTTCACTAAGCGATCAAAGTCCAAGTGTGAGATAATGTAAGAAAAAGGGCATAGCTCATGGGTCCAAATGTGGTCATAAAATTTGTAGTTTTAGAATTATGGAGTCAAAGCTTTTCTGAATAGATCAAACTTTGTAAGCACCAGATTAACACCTTTATTTTTCGCATTTCTTGTCCGTAACATCTTTCTAAGTTCCCACACCTCTGGAAGCCCTCTTTTACTCCGCAGGGAATTAATTCATTCACAATGTTCTTTAAATGTCTTAGTCTATGAAAATATAACACTGGAAAATATACACCATCCTTGAGATCATGGAATTCATCTCTCTAGGCTCTACCTTTCACTGTGAAAATTCCCTTTTGTTTGGTTTTCTTGTTGACTTTGGTCTAATTTCTCTCTTTCTGCCTAGTAATTTCTACCTGCCTTATTTGATTGCACATTTTCTTCAAATACTATGTTTTGATTATATCTTTTATTTATAGGCAAGTAGCACATAGGAAAATCAGACAGCAATCTAATGCTTGACTTAGGATCCTGTATGCTGGAGCAATACGAAGTTCTGAGTATGGAGAACTTATTTTTAAGAGGAGGCTGATGACAATAATAATGATAATACAGTATGTATGAGACATTCTTCTACATTCTTTATTTATATTAATTGATCTTTACAGCAACTCTATGATATAGATACAGTTATTATCTTCATTTTATAGGTAGAAAGATTGAAATATAGAGTCTTGCGTAGGTCACAAAGTGTGTTACTGGTAGAACTGTAGTTCAAACCCACGTAGTCTGACTTCAGAGGTCACACATTTAACTCCTCTGTTACTGTATCTCCTTCAAACATCTGACCTCTCCTTGACTTGGACACCTATGACAACTTTATTTTCTGATCTCTGTTGAACTCATCTGGAAGTCAGGTATCCAGGTCACACTTTTGTATGTGTGAGATTTTAGCTCCCTTCACAGACATTAAGGTTTTTCCATGTGGCAGGCACTGTACTGGGCATTGAGAATAACAGTGCTTCATCAGACACAACTGTTGACTTTGAGTTGTTCACATCTTAGGAAATAAAAGCAAATAATAATATATGTATTTTAAGAGTAAATATTTGCTGGGTAGGTAAAATGTGACAGATACTGAACAATTAAAGAATATATTCATGACACAGAAGTCTTAAAGGGAAACATTCACTGACTTAGAGAGTCTAATTTTACTAATCTGAAGTCAAATCCATAAAGAGGGAGCCTTACTTTTTCATTCCTTGCATCTGTACCATAGTGTTTGGCACGCAGTAGATGTTCAATAAATACCAAATGGTTAATTAAGTTAGGTAGAGTATTTGAATATTATTAATAGTTACCAGTTTTATTTTTCATCACTTATTCTATATAACAACTGGGCTATATGCTTTATATACTCTTTTAAACCATTGCAGTAACACTACCATGTAGTTAACTATTGTCTTCAGTTTTCCAGATTACAAATAGAAGCTCACAGAAGTTATCTTAATCAAGGTCACATTGATGATATTATCAGGTTTGAAGCAAAAGGGCTTGTTCTTAACCATTTGCATGCTTCTTTCTTTTTTAAAAAATATCTTGGGCTTCCTTGGTGGCGCAGTGGTTGAGAGTCCGCCTGCCGATGCAGGGGACGCGGGTTCGTGCCCCGGTCCGGGAAGATCCCACATACTGCGGAGCGGCTGGGCCCGTGAGCCGTGGCCGCTGAGCCTGCGCGTCTGGAGCCTGTGCTCCGCAATGGGAGCGGCCACAACAGTGAGAGGCCCGCGTACCACAAAAAAAAAAAAAAAAAATATCTTTATTGGAGTATAATTGCTTTACAATGATGTGTTAGGTTCTGCTTTATAACAAAGTCAATCAACTATACATATACATAAATGCATGATTATTTCTTAATTAGAAAGAATACATAGTAGAGTTCAACATAGTAGGTGCTCAAGGTCTGTTTGTTTTCTTTCCATTCATTCATTTTTTTTAATTTAGCAAATGTTTATTGAGTGCCCACTATGTGATAGATTCTAGCTAATTTCTGTAGATACATCAATGAATAAAACAAAGAACATCCCTTTACCCTGTACTTATTAAGTTTATATTCTTCTCTTCTCCTTTATGCCCACAGCCAACACCCCTTTCCTTTTTTTTTTTTTTTTTTGGTGTTCTTTATTGTAGTATTTCTTTTCCCAAGCACCTACTATTCAACTTGTCTTGGATCTCACTAGTTTATCTCTTATTCTTTCTTATTCTACAGACACCTCATTTCCATCCTGTGCCACTTTATTATTTAATGTAAGTTGATCAATATATTTTGATTATAAATTTGGTAATTGTAATCAATTCCACTGTTCACTGTTGCCATGCCTACTAGCTCTCTTGCCAGGGATAATCGTCATTAATTTTGCTTCTTTAAATCCCTCATTCATAGTCATGAGGCAAGGGAAATTCCTAAGTTCCTAACCCCCTGGGTATTTATGGGGAGAATTTCCAAGGTACTGAAGTAGCATATTTATTTAAAATATGCATCATATTCTGAACCATATTCCACTTCTAAGAATCTATCTTAAGGAAGATATTTGTTCTTGGAGTTACAAAAACACCATTTGCTTTCTGTTTGTTATTGCTTTCTGTGGTTTGCCTAGAACATCTTTGCCTTGCTCCAGGTTATGCAGATATTCTCTTATGTTTTCTACTAAAATTTTTATAATTCTTACATTTTCATTTAGATATCTGATCCATCTTAATTTTGTATACCTGTGAGAAAAGTATGGAGTTTTGTTTTTTCTTGTCATACTGATAACCTATTGTTTAGCGTCAATTACCAAAAATATTTTACTTTCAATTTGAATTGATTGGTGCCTTTGAGGAAATTATAAATGTGGATCAATTTATGGGTTCTCTATTTGGTTCCAATTTTATTTTCTACTTGTTGTACAAATACAAAGCTATGTTGTTTACTGTAGCTTTATAGAAAGGGCTGAAATCAAGTAGTGTTTGTCCTACAGCTTCATCATTCTTTTTCATCTTTTTGGTCAATTCTATGTTATTTGCATTTCCCTATTCATTTTAGATTTAGATTAACAATTCCCATTAAAAATCCAGCAGTGATTATTATTGAGATTGCATCAAGTCTATAGATTGATTAGGTGTGGTTTTTCATATTAACAATATTTTGCTTTCTGCTCCATGAACACTTTATCTCTGTTCTTTTACTTGGGTCTAATTTAACTAAGCAATATTTTGTATTTTTCAATGTAATAATTTTTCACAATCTTTGTTAAATTTATTTCATTGTACTTTAAACATTTTGAAGCTATCTTAAATGGAATTTAAAAAATATTTTCCAATTGTTGGTTGTTTCTGGTATCTAGAATACAATTGATCTTTTAAAAGTGAACTTTTATTCTGGAACTTTGTAAATTTACTTATTAATTTTAGGAATTTCTTTGTTAATTTTTAGGACTTTCTACATAAACAATCATGTCTGAGATTAAGGACTGTTTTAACACATCCTTTCTCATCTATATACTTTTATTACTTTTTCTGTTTTCTGTTCCCTCCATATTATGTTAAATAGAAAGGATGAGAGAGAACCAAAACAACCCAAATGTTCATCAACAAGTGAATAGAAACATAATTTATGGTATGTTCATATAATACAAAGCTACTTAACAATAAAAATAAATGAACCGTTGATACATGCAATAATGTGCTTAAGTTTCAAAATCATTTAGGTCAGTAAAAGAAGTCAGAAAAAATGAATACATACTATATGAATTTATTTATATAAAATTCTGGAAAATACAAACTCATCTATAGTGAAAGAAGGCAGATTAGTGTTTGCCTGGTGATGGAAGGAATGGTGGACAGAGGAAAGCAGG